>NW_028327176.1:7500000-8750000 GCF_987537825.1 Furipterus horrens
TTGTATCACATGCTCAGAAAAAGGTCACGCTGGTCATTCCTCATCCAAATTTAGGAGAATTTCCCTGAAGTTGTAGAGAGCTCTTGGTCACGGTTCGATCAATGTGCCTAGAGCACATCCATGTGTCAGGATTGCAGACATGACCAGCAGGTGGGCCTTGCTCTTAAGGAGCTCAGAATTGGGAAGGCGCAGAACCAAAGTGATGGTTTCATCATTCATGGTTTAAAGTATTACACAAAAATCCAAAGATTCATGATTCGTACTTTCTTGTAATGTATTGGGGGCATGTTGATAGGCAGAATAATGGCCCCCTAAAGATGTCCACAAACTAATACCCTATGAATATGTTACCTTACAAGGCAAGAGAGACTTGGCAGATGTAACTCAGTTAAGGATCTTGGGATGGAGAGATTATTTTGGATGATCTGAGCTGGCCCAATGTAATCATAAAGGTTCTTATAAATGAAAAGGGGATGTATGAGGAGCAAAGTCAGAGAAGGAGATGTGATGATGGACAGAGGTCAGAGTGATGCAGGGCCATGAGCTAAGTAATGTGGAAGCTTCTAGAAGCTGGAAATGCAAGGAAATGGATTTTCTTCTAAAGCACCCAGAAGGAACACAGCCCTGCTACACCCTTAATTTTAACTCAGTGGGACACATTTGGGGCTTCCGACCTCCAAAACTCTAAGCTAATAAGTTTGTGTCATTTTGAGCCACTAATTTGTAATAATTTGGTACAGCAGCAAAAGGAACTTAATACAGGGCACAGTCTGACTCATGCATGTGAGAATGGTGACCAGGCCAAGGGAGCAACCCAGTCACCTGTCACACATCTGCACACCTCCAAGTGGTACAGTCACTACTTTTCATCATGTAAACAACCACAGAGTCATTTTTACTACATTTATGGGGAAAATGATCTACCATAATGATACTTACAAATTTGGGAGGGAGGTTGTGACAGGCTCAGGTGTTCATCCTCAGAAATCTTTGGACCCTGTTTTTCAGGTGAGCACAGAGCCAACCTGGAGCCTAGAGGATGGTCATCTCACCAGGATGGGTCAGTCAGAAAAGATGCACCCCCACCCCCACCCCCAGAGAAGAGGCCAATGCTGTTTTGAGGGATGGTGAGGACTGAGCCAAGGACCAGAGCATCACATGAACAAGCACACACAGGCATGTACGGTTCTGTATTAAGAGAACATGAGTCATGAAGCTGCGATTCTAGAGAGGAACACAGCTGTCAGATTACAGAGGGTATTTTAGACCATAGTGAAGAAACCCAGTTTTACCTATGTTAGCAATAATGACACACCATCAAAAAAAAACAAACAAAAAACTACTGCTTAAAATGATCAGTATTTAATATACTGATATTGGCCTATCAAGGTTAGCTTGGAGGGAGAAGAACTGAAGTCTAACTAGGGAAATTCTAGATGAGAAAGTGAGGGTTTCCCTGGAAAAACACTGTCACTAAGATCCCCTCTTTTCCCTCTGAGACTAGCATTTTCCTAAAGCTCTTCCCTAGGATGCTTTCTACTACAATTTTAGTTATACAGTGGACTTTTACCTCAGACCCTTTATCTCTCCAGAAAATGAGGCCCATATATTTGTCTAGTTTAGATCCTTGGATTTGGCCCTGATATAAGTCACTGTGAATGATTAAAGAATCCAGGCCAGAGTGACTCCTGTCCTGGAGGTTTAAAAGATGCTGGAGATACTGTTCTCAAGCCTCTGTTGTAATGTGTCCAAAACTTCCAAGAGCTGGAGTTCTGGGTAAACACCGGGAAATAGCCAACCCTATTCTGTTTTTCACATTGCTTAAAATCAAGGATTCTGGAAGCTATAGATGGAGAAGACTAGTGTGGATTTGTTGCAGAATTCTAGAACATGTTACAAAGCAGATCGTTAGTATTTTGAGAAGTCAATGATGACAAGGATCAATTCATCAGTTCGTTAAAAAATAAGATCTCCCCTTCTATTCCTGAAACTCTAACGTGACTAGCTCTAGGGTGGAAAATCCGAAGAACACTGTACCTCCTTGTCGTCCAACAGCAAGGGCAAAGCGTGCCTATTGTGAGCTGGCTGTGTGTTGGGCATGGAGCGGAAGACAATTCTGAGAGCTGTCAAGGGTGGTCCTTAGATGCTGCAACCAGAAGGCCAGTTCTTAGGGGAAAACACTTTGCTGGTCTCACTTAGGTGCCTGAAAGATGGTGGGTAACTTTGCTTCGGAAGTGAACCCGGAGAGACAGAGAGAAGGGAGGACCGCAGGGAGATCTTAAATTGGGCCCAAAGACTAGCAATGTTAAAAGGGTAGAAAGTCTTATATTTTGTGATCATACTGTCGCACAATGTTAGAGCTGGCTACTCTAGATGGTCCGCTCACTTTAATGACACGTTTCTGAGAGACTATTGTACGCCGAACGCTGTGCTGAGCACAGAGGATATGAAACAGCCTTCTCCAACAGGTGTTTCCCTGGCAACTGGTGTCAAGGTAGAACAAGAAACAATGATAAACAGTAATTTTATACGCGGCCCCTGTTCGTACCAGTTACATCAGTGTTTCTGGGAGGCTCAATGCTGCAGCTTGCAAAGGGATTTCTCAACAGCTCTTTGATGGTACCTCACTTTGAAAGGCATTTATTCCGCTGTTGCTGCATTAAGATGAAGTTTTAAAATATCACAACATGGGTTCTTTTTCAGACAAGCAAAGAAAATCATCAAGAAATGATCAACGGTTCTATCAAATTCAGGCTTATTAGGAAATATGGCATTTTATTCTCAACACTAACACGTACACACGTGATATTCTGCCCCTGAGGTGGTAGTTTTAAGATTTCAAAATATTGCCAAGCTATAACTTCCTTGAGGAACAATTTGAAATAATGAACGTGATCTTACTTGTATTATCTATGATTTGATTTGAAGGAACATTTTAATCGAATCCCCTATTTTAAATCTTGAATGACCTCTTCCTTATACAACCAAATTCTTATTAAACATGAAAAGGCAGAATGACCACATTTCCCACTATTTCCTCATATCCTGAACCAAGGTCAGGAGGCATACTATTGACCTCTAGCTGCAGAGAAACAATGGCTGGGTCTAACCTTTCATTTTTATGTGGTCATGTCCTTTCTTGTGGCACCCAGGGTTAGTCCTCCGCATGTTGGAGACCTACGTCACAGCCCACAAAGCCATCATTACCAGGTGGAACAAAAATCGTTTGCTTGTAGGACAGTTTTCAGCAACAAATACAACAAAAAGACACTGGGCCCTTTTCCTGTCACTGTGCTCTGTGCACGGCTCACTCATTACCTTCCTCTGTGGCGATGATAATCGTTCCTTCCCCATTGTATGCTACTGATATCATCTATCATCCAGCAGTGTTAGGCCTGAAAGTAAGTCTGCTGCTTTCTCTTTCTTTTTCTCAACATGGACACCATGTGTGTCATTAACTTTGGGGGGCTCTACAGGCCCCTTGGCGACAGGGCAATTGTTTCTGTGCTAGGAAGATCTAACTTTGAATAAAGCCCCTTTGGTGTGCATGAGTTTCTTATAGGGATGTTCTAGCCAATTCATTCTGAAACATTCAGACGGGCTGTAGAAATGGCAACAAACTTGGATCAAAGATGATTTCATGAGACTGCGTGATGAATGTCTTTGTTACAGTGCTTTGGGAATGAAGGATGAAGGAATGTCTTACCCCAAAACTCTGATTTCTGAATCTATCATCTTACTTAGGAGCCATATTTTCTTTCATTGGCTGTTTGAGCAAATTTATCAGTGGGAGCATCTTGCTGCACCACATACAGAATCCTGTTCTGTATTTGATCCACGGTCATGTTCACTTGCTCATTCATGATCTTGCTTTGATTGTAATATTTACTATTGCCATCTCAACTTTTATACTTCTTTGAATTCTTTTGAGCCGTTGAGTCATAGTTTTGGGATTTGAAAATGAGTACAACAAAACAATAACACACATATATATTTCCCAAAATATATAATAACATGCAATGAGATAAAGAAAGGATAGCTGAAATATTCCATAAAAGAATGATATCCTAGGTGAACTGATAACATAATCTTTATAGTACATATAAGACTTTTCAATATATAATGGTTATCTAAAATCACATAATTTTTATGATTTGAAAATACACAATTATCTTTCATTTGAAATTCATGAAGTGCATGTGAACATGGTTGCGTCAGCAGGTTATCAGGTGGAACCATCGCACCACCCATAGACCATGTGCAAGACCACTGGGAAATACCAGGGACCCATGGGCCACTCTTGGAGAAATCTGTCTCATGTGGCATCCTCAAGCTCACATGTGAAGTCTCTGAACTCCCCCTGACCGGCAGTGTTTGTCTTCTGCATCCATCTGTGACCTTTCCACAACGAGGTTGTTGGGATCATTGCTCTCACAATCTTTGAATGTGTCTGGTGTTCTGTGTACGCTCTTCTTCGTGTGACATGGTTTCTCCTTCCCACTCCCTCTGGTCCACATGAGAATACATGAGGAATGTCCATTATCCACCTGGGAGGTGCCAATTGTAAGGCCAAGAGCAACATGGCCTCTTGTCTTCACATTCACAGGGAAACTCTGGTGTCCCTATTACAAGGGTCACAGGCTTTCCTCACAGCCCCCTCTCAAAGACTGATTGTAGCCCCGGGGTCTGGGCCAGAAGAAAACGCCAGTGTCAGCACTTTGTGATGCACCTCATAGTCCCTGTAATCTTGAGTATTCTCTCTATCTGAGCTGTGTGTTTCCTGGTAAGGCTCCCCAGGTGGGGCTCCTTCTCAACCCCCATGCACTGCTGGGGACTAATGGACAGTCCTCGCTCCTTATGGTTAGAGCTGAGGGATCGGCGACCAAGAGTTTCATCACTGTTCATACAGGACGTTTGTTGGTTCCTCCTGCTCATGGACCCCTTTGAGTTTATTCCATCAGCTGTCCGGACATCCCTGGACATGATCAAATTTTCACTGCGTCCTGGACTCTGGGTTTCTACTCTAGCGAGCCTCCAGTGCTCACAGAATCAAGCCCAAAGTCCTCCGTGTAACAGCATTCAAGGCCCTCCACAGTGGGTGGCATCCAGTCTCCCCGCACTGAGTCCGTTTCCCGCACACCCGGCCCCTGACTGCTCCTCATGTGTGATGCCTTGTCAAGTCTCCAGATGTTTGCCTCCAAACTCATCTGGCTCCTCCTTCTGGAACAAATGTGCTTCCGCTGGCTCTCCCAGCACAGACACTATCTTCTCTGCAAGCTCTCCGTAGATTCCTACCAGCATGGGGTTTGGGTCAGACAGACCCTAGTTCAAGTTCCAGATCAGCCTCCTACTTACCAAACAACTTTGCATTTTTTACTTAACCCTTCTGTGATTTAATTTTTCCATCTGAAAAATAGGGGCAAAAACCTGTTTGTTGGAAGGATGTTGCCAAAAATCAAGGAAGCCATGGCTTCAAAGTGCCCAATGCAGATATTATGCCTGATGCCCGCTTCCCTCCTCCATCCATTCTCTGATTCCTTCAGCCTGTGGATTTTGCATGTGTTTGGTGCCCATTTAAATTTCTTTATAATCATTTATACACGCATTTATCTTCTGCTTTAAGCTGTGAAACTTATAAGACCAGGAAACATTTCATTTTTCCCTGGTTCCCCTCAGTGCCTAGTTAAGAGCAGGTGCTCAGTAAATGTCTGTTTATTGGAGCTGAACTTCTGTAAAGTTATATTTTTGTATATGTTATATATGTGTGTAATTTATGCATTCACCTTGGAAAGCAAGGAAAATGAATACAAAATAGGGAGTTGCTATTTCAGCAGAAGGCATTATATATCCAGAATAACAGACTCTAACTTCTTTAGTATGCATGGCACTGTGCAGGGAACAGGGAGGGATCAGCTTCCTGCCCTGCAGGAGCAAAAGAAAAAATGAGGTGATAAGGTGACAGGCATGTTGGAGTAAAAAAGAACACACTATTGAGAAAATCCTCACCCCAAACCTTCCCTGCAAAATGTCAATGCTCTTCTGGGAAAGGAAAGGACAGGGGTGCCACAGAAAAACACCTCTCTTTCAAGCTAATCTCAGATATTAATGGTTAAAGGAAGACAGACAGACAGACACACACACACACACACACACACATATACACACACAACTGTTATTTCTTGCAGGATTAGCGACTGTTTTACCCAGTGCCCGATGTCCCCAGCCATGTCCCTATGCGATGATCCTTTGCCACACACAAGACTGTCATTGTATATTCATTCATTAGAGATAATGATTTTGAATTTCTGTCCCCACTGACCTGTGGACAGATGGCAAGCATGAATGCCACATTTATCTGGCCACCAGATCAGCTCCAGCAGCCCCCTGACGGGTCTGATCACCCAGTGGCCGCTGCATTGCAGACCTCCTCTTTTCTCCTCTCCTCCTTGGGGGCTGCTGACGGGGTGCACTGAATGTGAACTTCTGCAGAAACGGGCCCTTTTGGTCATGACCGATTTTGCTTTCTTTTCATAACCATCTGATAAATGTCAGGGCTGCTTAGAGCTAATCATTTCAGATTGTAATAAAAACGATTTGAAGTTCTAGATTGGTAGAAGCATTACTCAGTTCTGAATAACTTGCTCCTCTCTCTCCCCTCTGCTCCTCTCTGTCTGTTTCATACATAAGTGTTCAAACAAGGCATAGAAGTTGAACACAAGTGTTGCATTTGTGAATCATACTTGCTGAATGTTTGAATAAATTTAAAGATCTGATTGCAGTTCTTGGTGAAATTAACTTACGGTGGACCCATTCAGCGAAAAACAGGCAAACCACTAATTTGATCACATAAGACAGATCGCTTTTTGTGGTCATTACTTTCTTTTAACAAAAATTGTTTCTCTGAGCAAAAAGACTTACAATAGGGTAGTTTTAATGAACCATTTTCTCTGTTGTTTTCAAAGAGACATTTCACTATGCTAAACTTCTAGAATCAGATTTTTACAAATGAATGAAGTAGATCAGTTTTGACCTAATCATTGATTGCAGAGGCTCTTTCAAGGACAGTTGCATGTAGGGCTTCTGACAATTGCTACTATTTCATATTTCATTCAACAAACAATTTCTATGTATAAAATTCTAGCACAAGACTTGGCCTCTATATGTCAATATAACTTTCCTTCTTCCAAGAAAGATGAACTATCTTTCAAAATTCACCAGTAAGAAGAAAAACGTAATCTGAATCCAGAAATCCCCAGGAGAGGTTTTGGAATTCATTCCCTCCCATTAGCATTCTACTAGTAATTTTGTCCTTTACAATATTAGTATTTTAAAACTAGGTCCTGAACGTGTTGGAAAACTTTGTTGGATGATACCTTCTTCTTCTGCTATTCCATCTCCTCCTCTTTTCTATCACCTCTGTGGCCCAAAATGTTTCCCCCCAGCTCAAGTCAGCGTAAAAATGTCCCTTAAAGCACAATAAAGCTGTGGATCCTTCCAGGGAAACAGCACACTCCTTCAGAGACCTCTCACCATTTGTATTTTTCTAAGTTCCTAGGTAGACTCCCTCCATCTCTACCTACCCAGTTTGTTCCCAAGCTTTAAGACTCTTCTCAGGTACCACTTGCTGCATTTTTGATGCCCCCCCCCCCCACGCTCCTCCTGGCACTCGCCACTCCCCTCCTCACTGGTCTTGCATCTGTCCCTCTCTTCTCCAGCTAGCAAACTTACTCTCCACCTTTCCGTCATCTTGCTCCTCCCTGCAGGACCGCATGAGATCAAGGTCCCAGACTGACCTTGGTATATCTTTTGGCTTCAGCTGTTTCCTTACTAACATATTTTATTGTTTTAGAACAGTTTTAAAGTTATGGAAAATTGAAGAGGTAGTGCAAGAGTTCCCACATACCCTGCCACCAAATCCCTCCACTGTTAACATTTTGCATTAGCAGGACACGTTACGATTAATCAGCCAATACCGATACATAACTTTAAACTAGAGTCCATAGCTGATTCATGTTTTCACTTAGTGACTTTTCCTCTCCCAGAATGCTATCTGGGACACTGCATTACATTACTGGCGGTGACATTTTCTCCCCCTCCTTGTTTATGGTGATCTCGCCAGCTTTGAAAACATCAGTCAGATGTTTTGTAGACGGTTCCTCTATTCGGATTTGTCTGATGTTTTAGCTCCTGATGGAACTGGCCTATGGATCATTGAGAAGAAGATCACAGAGGAAAGGGGCCGTTTTCATCACATCATATCGAGGGTACACGCTATCAGCATGACTTCTCACTGTTGATGGTGACCTTGCGCACCTGGCTGAGGTAGGGTTTGTCAGGCTTCTTAACGTTAAAGTTATTCTTTTTGCCACTCCCATCCTTTGCATATTGTACACTTCAGAAGGAAGTCATTATAAACAGCCCAGCCAGAGGAGTGGGGAGTTAGGTTTCAGCACCTCGCGGGAAGTGTCTACACCAATGGAGTGTGTTAATGATTTGTATCAGTTAATTCTTTTATGCAGGAGATTTGTCTTTTCCCCTCCCGGCTTGACACGCTCCAGGATCGCTCTCAGCATGACATCCTTTCCCGATTCAATCATGATGCCGGGTTCGGAATCCCAGCGCGCCCTTCTCGGGCATCTCCTCCCTCCCCATGCGCTCGCTCAGTCACCCACGTCCACAGCACCCCTCGTGATGAGCTAGCGTAACTCACAAACCAGAGCTCATGCCTGGGCGTGCAGACAGGACCTTTCACTACCTGGCCTTGCCACCTTTTCGTCCTCACCTTCTCTCCCCTCCTTCCCCGCGCACTGTCCTCCATCCAAACCAAATGAAGTGCCACTCCACCCAGAGCTCCACACTCGTTCAAGTCTTTGTGTCTTTCCAGACTCTTCTTTCTGACGAGACTGCCCCTCCCCCTCCTTGTCCACCTTTTAGGCCTTAAAGACAGCTCAACCTTCTCATCCTCCAGGACGTTTCCCTGAACCAGTTGAATTAATCCCCACTTTGTGCCCCAAATCTACTTAGTCAATTTCTCTAGCATGACACTTGCAAAGTGGCCTTTTTCTTGTTTGTTCATGTCTACCTGCCCGTAAGATTCTGACTTCCCTAGTTCTCTACTATCAGTATCTAACACAGTACTTGAATTATGTGACTTTTCACACATGGACCTCAAACTCTCCACTAGCATGGGGACCTCCGAGAGAGCAGGCACCCCAGCTCACTATTCTTGCCGAGTGGCTGAAGGCTCACCTGCCATGGTAGGTGACAAACACCTCTTATGTGTTGGTTGACTAGGAGTCCGGGAAAAGTCCTGGGGTGGGCTTCTTCTGGAAGGAAGGGACGCTCCACGTGCCTAAAGAGCTGCTGATTATAAATAAGCCATTGAAATAAGCAGCTGCTGCATTTGAAAGTTGGTTGTGGTTGCAGAAAAATGCAGACCATCTTTTAATACTGAGACAGGAAAGTGGCTCTCCAATCAAACATAATTGGAAGATTACAGGAGCTCCAAATTACCCTGTAGCAGAAATCTCCTTTATGCTAGGCAGAGAAACCTGGGCGTTGATTTCCCCCCCCCCCATCTTTATGTGAGGAATCTCTTAAAGATAATCAGGTTTCATTGAGAAGATACAATGGTAGGTTTTTCTCATTAAACAAATACCTCAATGGATGTTCAAAAAGATGTCCTGCCATGGTGTCAGACATAACATAGAAGACCCTCATTAGGGTAACTGAGTGTGGAAGACTGCTATGCAGAACTTCATTTAATCCTTGATTTCCCCCAGCTGTCCGGGTACAAGGCCTCCAGGTATGCTGTCCTGAGAGGGCCAAAGCATCTCATAAAACAGGCTATTAGTCGTTCTAAAGGTGTGGAGAACTGAGCAATACATGTTCCTGCCCTTATCCAAACAGTGACATATTTTCTTTAAAATACATCCTCCGCACTCTCATATACTACCTGTGGGAGCTACCAGTTGCTACAGCCTTTGGAGACAGCAAAGTTCAAGACCACAAAGCTAAAAAGCGGTGACGAGCCAGTCTGCTTTCAGATCTGGTGTAATCAGGAGTGAAACAGAGGTTCTCTTCCTCTCTTCTGGTGAAAATAGCTCCACATTGATTTCAGACAGCATCATCTAGATTTATAATTCCATTCAGAACATTTTATTGAGCACCTTCTATGAAGTAGACATTGTTCCAAATCTGGAAAGACAAGTTAAAATGAAATGCAAACCATAAACAGAAAAAAAAAAAAGTTTGCCAACCTGTATTTGAAAATGGACTTGAACCCTGAATATATAATAAACTCTTAGAACTCAAAAATAAGGGGACACCCTGGCTGCTGTGGCTCAGTGGATTGAGAGTTGGCCTGCGAGCCAAGTGTCGCTGGTTCGATTCCCAGTCAGGGCGCATGACTAGGTTGCACGTCAGGTCCCCAGTTGGGGGCGCAAGTGAGAGGCAACCACACAGTGATGTTTCTCTTCCTCTCTTTCTCCTTTCCCCTCTCCCTAAAAATAAAATAACAAACAAACAAATAAATAAATAAATACTTTTAAAAAAAATAAGAGGACAAACAACTCCATAACAATGGACAAAAGCCTTTAAATAACACTTCACAAAAGAAGAGACTTCACAAAAGATCACATGCCAAGGTGTTCAACATCATTAGCCATCAGGAAATTGCAAATGAAGAACAAGGAGACCCAACATACACACTTTCCATCGCCTAAAATGACAAGACTGAACACGGGTATAACAAATGCCGATGAGGGTGAGCAGCAATGGGAAGCCTCAGCTACTGCTGGTAGGAATGTAAAATTGTAGCCATGTCGAGGAAAACGGGTCAGCAGGTTTTCAAAAAGTTAAACACACACCAAAGCCTCTACTCCAAAGGATTTCCCCAAGAGAAATAAAAACATGTCTACAAAAAGCCATTCAAATGCTCAGAACAGCGTTGTGATAGTTGAAAATTCAAAACCCAAATGTCCATCAATAAGTGAATGAGAAACAAACTATGGTACATTCACATGATAGAATGCTTCTCTACAGTAAAAGGGACTGTGCTCTTGATATACACAACAACTTGGATGAATCTCAACATAATTATGCCGAGTAAAAAACGTGTCAGGCAGAAAGAAGTGTATCCTGTAGGATGCCATTTATATGAAATTCTAGAAAATGTAAATTAACCTAGAGTGGCACAAAGCCAATCAGTGGTTTTCTGTGAAGGGGGAGGTGGGTTGCAAAGGAGAAAAAGGAATGCTCTGCATCTTGATCGTGGCAGGTGCAGAGTCAGAGTCATCAAACACTCAAGGTAATTGAACTGTTCCCTTTACATGTTAATGTTTATTGTACATAAGTATAGCTCAAAACAGTAGATTAAAATGAGATAGAGAGATGGGCGGATGCAGACCAGGAGGTGCTTACGCTGGACTGTGGTGAGGCCTGTCAGCTCAAAGAAGGGAGGGATCCAACCCACAACCCAGGTTCCACATGTGCACCTGCTCAACCTTGGGTCAAGGGATGTAGGAAACTCTTAAGAGGGACCATCCTGTCTGAGCTGAGAAAGTGATCAACAGCAGATAAGTCTATTTTTTCTTTTTTTATATATATGTAGAAAAATATCTTGGAATAGGATGGACTCTTGGACTAAAAGTTAACAGACAAGGGCTCTTCTGGGAACTTTTTGCCTGATTGAGGAATAATCCTTCCTTTCTTGGGCCTTAAAATTCAAATCTGCAAAATGGGTGCATTGACCTGGGGCCCAAGGTAATGAGAAAGGTTTGCTGTAACCTGGACACTTTAATAAAAGTTTTGGCTTCCTTGCTTTTCTTTTCTTTTATTTTTTTTTTAAATAAGTTCCCCCTCCACCCCAGGAACATAGTTTTCAAAAATAATGAGAGAATTTCCAGTTTTTTACAGAAAGCTAATATGTCCGGAATTGGATCCAGGCTTCCTCTCTGACCTCCCTCCTGCTTAGCTCTACCCATTTGCTAGCTGTTTGTACCCTGTGTCCCAAGCACACAGAGCTCTGCGCCAGCTCTCAGACTCCTGCGCTTCGGAACGTGTTCTTCCTTCTGCTTCTGCTTGGTCCCCATCCTGACACTGGGGCTGAGAGAGGACGAGTGATGTGCACACGGTCCGGTAGGTGGTAAGAGGCACCCATTCAGCAGGCACTTTCTGAGTGCCTGGTATATGCCAGGCACTTGTTTGCATTGGGGATGGAATAGTAAAGAGAACACATTTCTTACTCATGTCTCTTTTCTTCTAGTGGACAGAGACAACCAACCAGACCTTTAAGGATGTATTATACTACACGGCGATGTGAGGAATGAAGAGTAGCAGTGCAAGGTGGATGAAGCAAGTGGGCAGGGGGTGTGTTACTGGACGTCGGGCGATGGCGGAGGGGTTTCCTGCCTCTCCAACGCAGACCAGAGGGAGTGAGCCATGGAGAGCTGAGAAAAGCCATTCAGGGTTGAGGAAGCAAGGACCACAAGTCTCTGAGGCAAGGGCTTCCGTGGAGTTGCAGAAAGGAAACCAGTGTTGCTGGAACAGACGGACAAGAGGGGTGTGGCCAGAGAACACGTGAGAGGTCCAATGGGGGTTGGCTGACATTAGGCCCTGAGGCAAGAAATTTTATTTTACTTAAAATGAAATGGAATGACACTGGAGAGTTTAGGTCAGAGAATGGATATGACCTGATTTATGTAGCATATTAGTTTCTCTAGCGCTGCCAAACTTGTTGGCTTAAAGCAATGAAAATGGAGTCTCTCAGTTCTGGAAGCCAGAAGTCTAAAAGTAAGGTGTCAGCGGGGCAGTGCTCCCTCCTGAGGCTCTAGGGGAAAATCCTTTCTGTCTCTTCCAGCTTCTGGGGGCTCCAGCAGCTCCTTGGCTTGCGGCCACATCACCCTCCTCTCACTGCCTTCTCCTCTGTGTCTCCTAAGAATACCTGCCATTGGATAATCCAGGATGATCTCATTTCAAGATCTTTAACTTAATTTCAACTGTTAAGACCTTTTTTTCCCCTAATAAGTTAACATTCACAGGATCTGTGTTTGGGGATCTAGACACATCTTTTTTGGGGTGACCATTCAGCTCACTCCACATGGTCAAAACGCCACACTTTGTTTTATGCAGAACAGCCTGCACGAGGACAAGAACAGAAGCAGAGAGGCCAGGCGAGGCACTCCAGCACTTATCCTGGTGACAGATGCTGTGACTGGGGCCAGGATGGTCAAGTGGAGGTCATAGAAGTAGATACACAAATTTCAAACAATCAGCCAAATTTAAGTGAAACCTAGGAGAGCAGGAGAGGTGACAAAGATTTCTCCAAAGATTTCTCCAAAGATGAGATGAAATTAACATTAACAGAGATGAAGGTAACTGGGAAGAGTATGCTTGGAGGAATGGGGGAATCAAGTTTTGGATATATATATATATATATATATATATATATATATATATATATATATAATTCCCTGGCTGGTTTGGCTCAGTGGATTGAGCGTCGGCCTGCGAGCTAAGTGTCGCTGGTTCGATCTTCCAGTCAGGGCACATCAGAGAAGGAAAACTCTGACTCCAAAAAACCTCCGCTGCCTTGCGGCATACCTCTTCAGGGGAAAGGCTAAGGGAGTAAACCCCGACAGAAAATCCGGAGCCGGAGTCCCTAAGGCGGTTTGATGTTGTAGTCAACACCGGCAACTCCTGCGGCGCACCTGAAGCCAAGCTGTATTGACTCCGTCTTTCCCTTGGACCCTTCAGCTGCGAAGAGAGGGGGGGTCTGCTGCATGGGCAACAGCAGACCCTCCATATCACCCTGCCCAGGCTCTGTAGCTTCAGCTTCACTGGAGAGGACACTCCAGTGTCATCGCAAGATGTCGATTCAACACGGGAGGAGACAGATACCGTGTCACTCCCGAGTCGGACTGCACAGCCATTCTCGGCGGTGCAGATAGACTCTTAAGAAGCTACACCATCGTCTCTCGAGACGGACGGCTGCCAATATATACGATATATATATATATATATATCCGATAATATATATATACCATCTTCCCCTACTAGACAGCATAGTAGTTATGTTAAGTGTTGGATATATCAGTCTGGAGTTCACAAGAGAGTTTCAGGCTTAAATATATGAGTAAACTGGTAAGTCAAGTCATCAGTGGGGACAGGATGAGGTCACCTTTGGAGTGAGTGTAGATGGAAAAGAGAGGGTCAGAGGCAGGTGACCTGTGACTCTCCAGCAGGGAGCAGTCAGGAGGAATGATGAGAAAGCAGAAAAAGACAGAAGAAACAGCCGGTGGTTGGAGAACCAAGAGTCAGGACTGGGATGGAAATCTGTCTGAATCCAGTCTCCTTTTCCAACACCATATTGGGGGAAAGGACTGTGGCTTATAACTCTGTCACTCCACTGGCTGTCACAGGACCAGCACAGAGCAGGTGCCAGCCAGGTACCTGGCTTATGATGGATGGATGAGAAGGATCTCAGTTAGGGTACCAGAGAGCCTGGAGACTCTTCCATGGGGACACCCAAATGTGGCTGAAGGAACTGGTAGAAAAGAAGCAGGACCTTGACTTTCTCCACCAGCTGAAGCGCTGCTGTGCCTCAAGTGGGCATTTCAGGAAGCTGTCAGCCACCCCAGCCTGTCCCAGGCAGAAAGGCTACCAAGAGGATGGCTCCTCGGTATGTGGCGTGGGAGGAAATGAAAGGCAAAAAAAAAAAGAGGTGACAAGAAAGTGGAGCGGTGTGAGCACACTGAGGAGAAAGGTGGGGCTCAGGGGCAAGGAAGGGGACTGAAGAGGGGCCAGCGAGCTGCCTTGGGTGTCCCAGGAGCGGGGTGGCATAGCCGGGGGCTGGACTCTCCTTCTAGTCTACACCTTCCTGTGCCTCAGTTTTCCTCTCGGTACGTGGGGCTGGATGAACCCTGCTCTTCTCGTGACTTCGCAATGAGGATCAAAGGAGATCCTCAGTGAAAGGGTCTTGGGAATGAAAAGCACTGAGACCAGGACAGAAGGTTGTTTCGAAGGAGAGACCAAGGATAGTCGTTTTGAAACTGAGAACCTGCCATTTGAAGAACAATAGCCCTTACGGTGTCCCTCTGGTTTTGCGCAACAAAGTTCCTAATCCGTGCCACGCTATGCATCCCGCTTCCGAGGAACCAAGAAGGACAAGACAAGATCCTGACTTTTGACCAAAAATAATGGTGGGCTAGGTGGGGGAGGCCAGCTGCGCTTACATGTGAGTGTCTTACACACTTCTGATACTCATTGAGGACTTCCTGTGTCAGCAATTACACTGTTGTAGGCTGAGATAACATAGCGGTGAAGCGCGGAGTTATCTGTGACTTCCAGGACTTCCTTGTGAAGCTGAAGTCGCCTGAGTTTTTGGAATACTGGCAGTTTGGACATCACCTGGGAATTTATAAAAATGCAGACTCTTGCAGCCCTCCCTAGGCTGACTATCAGAATCTGCATGCTAATAAGCCTCCGAGTGATTCATATGCACAGGCAGTCATAGTGTTGACACTGGAGATGGATAATTCTTTGTTTGGGGGAAATGTCTTGTGCATCGTAGGACATTTGGTGACATCCAGGGCTTCTACCCACTAGATGTCAGTAGCATCCCCACTTCAGTTGTGAAAACCAAAAATGCCTCCCGACATCCTTCAAGTACCCCTGAGGAAGCAAAATCACCCCGCCATGGAGACCTCTGGACTAGAGCATGGTCCTGGACCGGTAGCTTCAGTAACACAGATTCTCAGACTCCCCCCACCCCTTGACCCACTAAATCTAAAACTTGAGAGATGGGGCCAAGCATCCCGTTGTAACAAACCCTCCAGGCGATCCTGATGGACACTGAAATGTGTTGGAACACTGGTTCTCATCCTTGAAGCCACAGAAGTTTTGAAAACTATATAATATCTGGGCCCCTCCCCAACCCAGTTACATCAGACCTCTAGGAGTAAGTGACCCAAGTCACTCAAATGCGTAGCCCAAACTGAAAACGATTATGACAAATGCAGAGGAAGGGGTTCATCCTTGCTCATGGGGTAGCCCATAAAAAGAGACCAGAACTCCCATCTCCTAAATCCCTGGGTCAGGAGCCTTTCCCCAGTAAGAGAAGGACAAGGTGACAGACAGCCTCTTGAACTGGCTTCTGAGGAATTCCACTCCCACAGGGCATGTTTTGACACATCTTTGATCCAGGGTCTTGGTCCATGCAGAATGCTCTCATCTCTGAGATGACCTGAGACACACTGCCCCAGGGGCCTTTGCAGATAGGTTGGGAGGAATTCACAGTGTGCATGGGTTTCTGGGCCCCCAGCTAAGAATCCTGCAGATCTTCCTTTCTCTGTCGGCTGTCTCCACGCCCAACACCCAGAGGTCAGAACATTTGCTGACTTCTTTTCACAGGGCTCCCGTAGGTGATGTCGCCCTATCAGGAAACACCAGAAACGTCAACACTCCTATAAAAATGTTTGTCGCTGGTGATAACCCACATAGTCACTCAAGCACCACTAGACAAAAATAGGCAGAAGGAGCTTTTGAAATTCTTTCGGGGCAGATAGGCAGTAAGTGGGTTTCACACTCTTTCCTCGGCCTCCTCACATGCTGTTCAAAACAAGCCCAGAATACGGGTCCTGGTGAAGCCAGACATTGTCCATGGAGAGCCCTCATGCTCTGTCACGACCCGAGTCCAAACAGCTCACAGTCTGCTCACACCCATCATCGCAGTAATCATCACAATCATCCCGTGGAGAGGGGGTTAGCTGCACTTCACAGCCGTGGGGGCTGAGGTTCCCAGGCATCTTCCTCCTCCTGTGTAATTGGTCAGCTGACTGACTGCCGACTTGAGCCTTTGTGGCAGCGCCGGGCGAGGAGACGGAGTTGGCCAACCTTCATCGAGCCCCTAGTCAAATGCGAAGGTCAACACACAAACAATGTGGCCTGAGTCGGTGCCAGTTATTTACTTTGGTCTCTCAGCCAAACCTATTCCATAATCTGCTCTGTGATGTTGGGGCTGGGAGTCTGCAGACCACATGTCCCAGAGTCCCTTGCCAGCTGGCTTGCTGTTAGCTTCTGGCAACAGGAGGGACCAAGGGGTTGCTTCAGTTTTTTCCAGCCCCTCTAGGAGCAGAGGAGAGCTCCAGTTCCTCCCAGTTTGGGACATTGCCAATGCCAGCCCTGTCCTTACACTGCACTCTGAGCTTCAGCCACCCAGGCATCGAGGTCCCAGAGCCACCTGTGAAAGAGCCCCCCGCCCCCATTCCAGGGGTCTAAGCTCCAACTATGTGGAACCCTCCTGGAGGTCCCACACCAGACACATGGCAGCTGCTTGGCATTCAGAACATTACACCAAGGCCTCTTCTCTGACCCTCCGGGTCCTGGTAGCTCTGTCTCTTCCCTTTTATCCTCCCAGCCCCAGGGCTCCCTAAAGTCACGGACCTCTGGGCTAACTCGGCCTTGGTTCTTAGGAAGCGTTTTTCTTCCACACCTGTGTAGCACATCTCCTGTGCTCAATCCCTCCTGTTTGGAATGACCACTCGTGGTTTCCCGGTCCTGGCTGGATCCTGTCTTATCCAGGGAAGCTGAACTTGGGGAAGTCCTTGAACAGGTGGGAAAGCTGAGAAGCGGAGAACGAATAGGAGGTCGTGGGGGGAAGAGAGGAAGGCAGAGTGAGGCAGAAAGAAGGGAAAGCACAGGAAAACGATACGGGAGAAGGTGAGTGGACACTGGAGGAGGTGGCGTAGGAGGGGAACACACTGGGGCCGCAAGAAGGTGCAGAGGCCTTGCTGCGGAGGGCCTTGGAGGAGGCCGGGGCTCCGGAACGTGATGGCCTCTCTTCGAGGTACAAAACGTGGTGTCCTGGCTTGTACGCAGGTCACGTGAAAGATGTTGGGTCTTCTCTCAGGGGTGATGCAGAATCATTAAAGGGTCTAAATGCAAGAGGGAGATGATGGAATCTGTATGTGAAAAAGGCCATTTTATTGGGGTGCAGCGATGACGCTGGGGAGAGGCTCAGTGAACACAGGAAGCCAGTGAGAAGGTGGGTGTAGCAGTTTCTCCAGGAAGAGAGAGGGAAGAGTGGGGCTTCAGTGCGGGGTCCCTCACTTTGTGACCTCTTTGCCATCGACCAGAGTCTCAGTTCCTTTGCGGGGGTACGAGCCCACAGGGGGCCTGCGGATGGACATCAGAGAGTTGCAGAGCCCGTGATACTGTTCACAGGTGGCTGGACGTCTGTCCGCATTGACCCTTTGCCCCCAGGGGAAAAGGTCCCCCGCTCTCACGGTGTTCCCTGAGCAGTCAGTGATCTAGAGTTTAAAACCTCGGCTTTAGACACTCTCGGAATGCACTTACTGCTCAAACTGCCGATGGCTCAAAATCCTGTGCCTTTTCCGAGAACAGTATTATAAATTCGTCACATTTTCTTGCTGGCTGTGAAGAGTCAGTGAGGGCAAGGACGGCGTGCCGACAGGATCCTGGAGGCAGATTCCCGTCACCCTTGCGCGGCTCTGAGCAAGGCAGCCAGTGAAGGCCTGTCTCTGTGTGTTTTCTGAGCAGAAGGCTGGAGGGCACCATTTCACTGGATTATCACAACAACTCAAAGAGGCGACAGCTGAGGGGGCAGACGCTGACCCTAGTTCGTCAACGGTCCGAAGGCTCCCCGAGGCCACACACCACCCTGCTGTCCTCCACGACAGGGGCAGCTGGTAGAGACCAGGCGGGTTTGCCTTCCCCGCCACCCCTCACTTCTGGCCTGTGTGTTCTCTAACAACCCGTTCTTTCTCCCCTCTCTTCCGATAGAACTGTGTTTTCTCCAGAAAAACAGAATCTAAAATCTAATGAATTGAGGTCAGTGGGTCCCGTCTCCAAAGGGAAATGTAGGTTCAGGCTGCAGCGAGACTGGGAATTTTGTTCCTTTCCATGAAAGTAGGTCAGGCACCAGCACGTCTTAGGGGCTGAGGTCCTTCCATGGTGTCCCCAATGTCCCAGCAGACGGGACCGCTGCTCCCCCATGTCTGCATGCACCCCATCGCAGCCACGCAGCCTGAGGCTGCATCCTTCCCCTGGGCAGATGGTGCAGGACACAGATGCCTCTCCCATGACTCCTGCATGCCCCATCTTGCTGGGATTTTTCAAATTTCTCTGTGGAAGCGCTTTACGGTCTGTGACCCTGGCCACAGATTTATGAGAGGCCTGGAGAGCAACAGTCCAAGGGGGCGTTTTCCCTGCTTTCAGTGGGTAATTTATTTTTAAATGATCTTTCTGTTATTTATGGGTCTCAGGGACTCGGATGGCCGCGGTGAACTGCATCTTATCAGACCGGCAAAACTAACCAGGTTAAAAAAGAGCCCTCACGTTTTATCAAAAGGAGGATTCAGAGGGTGTCTTAGAAGTGCAGCCGAACTGGGACGTCTCCTTTTGTCCTTGAACTGTGATGTGGCCCAGGGCAAAGCATGTGGGCCTTGGAGCCCAGCACACCACGATCCAGACCTTCCCCAGCTCCTCAGCGAGCATGCTGCTGAGGCAGGACCCTCGCAGCTTCCTGCCTTGTAAAGTGGGGCTCGGGACACCCACAGCAGACACCTGCAGTGATGGTTCATTAGGGGAGACCAAATACAACACCTGGCGTGTCTCTCTGTAGTAAATGCGGCTGATGTGATTCTTGTCACCTTCCTTCCCTAGCTCTCAGCTCCTCTGTGGGAACACACAACTCAAAACTCAGAATGTAAAGATGGTCATCGTTATAGGAGACTTTAACACTCAAGATGGACATCTAAACCATAAAGCAGCGTGGAACCCCAAATCCCAATGTTCAAATAACATTCAAAGGTAACAAGGCAAGGCTGGCCGTTTCTTTCTTTCCCTCGCTGGAATGAAGATCCGCTGCTGCTCTAGCGTAATTACAGTTTAGCGGGCCCTTGTCTGAGGCTGATGATTTTCACAAGTACACAACTGTCTATTGTTCTCCTGTAGCTTGTTACCATGGCGATCTAATTAAAGCAGCATCCCATGCTGCCAGCCCATCGGTAGGGGCTGAATGTGCAGCTCCTAGCAGCCAGGGGCGTGTGGCCTGTCCCTCCCGAGACCCTTCTCCAAATTCTAAAATGAGGGCTGGTTGTCCGGGATATGACCCAGAAAAATGTCTTCGTTTTGTGAAACATGCCGTGAGTCACATGCCACTCCCTCTGCGTTTCCTGAAGGGAAGATGATGAGCTGGGTGCTGCAGCCTTGCTTTGTGACCTTGGAGTGGTTGCTTAGTATGTCCCATTCTCAGGTTTGTCATAAATAACGAGACAATATCTGCTTTGCAGGGAAAAGGTCTGTGAAAATCCCATGAACAAAAATGCAAGGGACGGAGCATTGTCTCCACCTTTCCTCATTGTCTCTTTCCAATGGCAGGAACCCAGTGGGGTTAGGGAGAGACCGTGGACCTCAGGTCCACAGCATGGCCCAAGGCAGTGGGAGAGCGCCTTCTCCGGATCAGTGGTTCTCAACCTTCCTAATGTCGCAACCCTTTAATACAGCTCCTCATGTTGTGGGGACCCCCCAGCCATAAAATTATTTTTGTTGCCACTTCATAACTGTAATTTTGCTGCTGTTATGAATCGTCATGTAAATATCTGATATGTAGGGTGTATTTTCATTGTTACAAATTGAACATAATTAAAGCATAGTGATTAATCACAAAAACAATATGTAATTATATATGTGTTTTCCGGTGGTCTTAGGTGACCCCTATGAAATGGTCCTTCGACCCCTAAAGAGGTTGCAACCCACCAGTTGAGAACCGCTGCTCTGGATTGTCACCTAGTCTATAAGATGGGGACAGTAGTAGCCAGCTCATTTAGTTATGACGATGCAATGAGATATGTAAAGTGCTTTCCCATGCCTGGTCTCTAGGGGCCCTCAACAAATGGCAGGCCATCGAAAGGACAGTGGGTGCTCCCAGCCAGTGGCCACCGTGATGGTCCACAGCCATGCTGTGTGCTTTGGTTAAGAGCATGGGCTCCGGAGGAATTACTTAGTGTTCCAATGCTGGGCAAATCACTTTGCATCTTCAGTCTTGTTAGTGAAGTGGAAATAATAAGTGATGGATCTGGGGCTATATGAATGACAAAGGGCACACCTAGAAGACACTTGACACTGAATCAGAGGTTAATTATCGTTGTCCTGATCTGACAGTGTCTGGAGTACAATACGCTTCTTTGCTCTCTGATTACAGTGCTTAGCTCTTATATCACGAGCGTGTTCCCATTTAATGAGCACTTTCTAGGTGCCGACATTCACATGCGTCCTCTTCTTTAATCTCATCATCTGTTCTACGATGTGAGAACCACTGGTCTTCCATTTTCAGAAGGACGGATATAGATGCAGAGACGTAAGGTGACTGATTGCCCAAGGGACACTGCTCGTAGGAAATGAAACTGGAATTTGAGGGGAGGTGGTCACCCCCGGCTTATGCTTTTTCTTAACCACTATTCTTGGCTGCCACTCACTGGATTGTCACCAAAAACCTGTGAAATAGTCACCCGTATTGCCACTGAAGCAGGTGAGTGAACAGACCTAGAGAAAGGCAAGGTTCTTCTGCACAGGGCCCAGTGACTGGTCAATAGTAGGGAAAGGATTCCATGTTGCCCTCCCCCAAATTCAAGGGCACACGCTTTCCTATCTCATTGCCCTACATCAGCCCCATTGGAGATCGGTGATAGTGGCAAACTATCCAATTAGCCACTGGCCAATGTCTTGCCCGCTTGCCTCTCCCCTATTTCCTCTGGCATTCCCCCAGTGCTCTGTGAGTTGGGTAGTATAGTATGGCCATGTGCTACTGATTATTTTCAGGGCTCATCAAAGGCCCGATCTCTTTCCTTATAGCCAGAACAGCTCAACACCTTGTCCACCCACCACAGCCCTCATTTCCTTTCTTACGAAGATTAGGGAGCAAAAACATTTCAAAGGCTACCCATTAAATGAACCTTGTGCCCATAACCTCAGTGTACCTTTGGAGAGCTGGGCGTTGCAGGCAGTAACTGATGGGCCAACACGTGTTCTTTATGATCCTGCAGTTCCTTTCCCAAGATGTGGACTGCTTTCCCTCAAATCCTGCTGCTCGGTGTCCTGCCCAGCCAGTCCAAGGGGCAGGGCTATGGCTCCACGTGGCTTATTTCCAACTGGTCTCTTCTAAGCATGGGAGTCCACATACAGGCTCCTAATACCTTGTAGTCCAGGACAAGTGCATTGCCCTAAAATGGCAGCTTCAATGAGAAAGACTAGGTTCTGCACCTCTAATTGCTCACCTAAGCTGGACTCTCTGCTGTCCCCTGAATATCTTATGAACCTTCTCATTCCTTCCATCCGATCTCCACTGCCCTAAGTTAAGACTCATCCTCTTTCCTCTGAGATGGTATGATAGTCTTACAAATAATCTTTCTTTCACCAACTCTAACCTCAATCCACCCCGTACAGGTCACCAAAGGAATCTTCCTCAGGCCCAGGCTCTTTATTACCATATTTAAAATCCTGCAGTGACTTTCTGTTGCCTAGGCTGCCATTCAAAATATCGATGGTGGGTCTCTATTTTCCCAGGGCCGCCGCTGCTTAACTTAGATTCTTTGCCTAGTAACACTGAATAGTATGAAGTTCCCTGTGCCCCGTGAACCCTTTCTCACCTCTACACCTTTGCTCATTCTGTATACTCTGCTTGTGATGCCCTTCCAGCTATTCACACCACCCCTTCCACTCACTCTCTAACGTGCAGCTCAGACATCACCTCCACTGGAAGGTGACCCCATGACCACCCACGTTCACAGCCCCCACCCCGACCCAGAATCCTGTACACATGTGGGCCTCCTACACAGGGTACATCATTTGATGCCCTAAGGATCTGATTTCTCACGTTTCTCCTCTGGAAGACCGATGCACTTCTGGGCTATAACTTGCTCATTTTTGTCATTCTCATGTCTCATTCAGTTAATGGCTCAGAGTAGACACTCAATAAAAGTCTGCGGATCTGAGCTAAGACTGAGTTGGCTCAGGGAAAAAGGAACAGCTGGCAGTCTGAGGAGAAGATCCTTATCATTTTGGACTCAACTATATGTTTCATTGATCTCAAAATAAGGAAAGAAAAAAAAAAAAACAATGAAGAAGTTCACATATCTCTGCTCCCTGGAAGCTGGTATTTGACAAAACAGTAGTGTGTGTGTGTGAGAGAGAGAGAGAGAGAGATTGAGAGAGAGAGAGAGAGAGAGAGAGAGAGAGAGAAACTTTTATCATCTGAACCTTATCCAACCAAGAATAGGCTGAGTCTTGCAGGATTGGGACCACACACCTAAACGCATGTCTCAGGGCAGGAAGCATAGTCCTCACCACTCCCATTACTCGCCAGAGGAATGAGGAAAGGAAGATTCAGCACCCCCCGAGAGGCGGCAGTTTTGGAGCTCAACTCAATACAATCAATGTATAATGAGCATCTACTTTGAGCCAGGCATGGAGAAAGGCCCGGAGAGACAGCAGCGAATCATCCTGGTCTCTGCCCGCAGCGGTTCATAGTTCAGCTGCAGAATTGGAGGTGGCACAGATAATTATAATATTGAATACACGGTGCTGGTGCTATGATCAAGGGAAATTCCAAGAGGCTACAGGAAGCCTCCGAGTCAGACTGTGTGGTCTACAGGAGGGAGTTCCTGCACTGATTCTCAAAGTCAATCGGCAGCTGTCCGTCTCGAGAGACGATGGTGTAGCTTCTTAAGAGTCTATCTGCACCGCCGAGAATGGCTGTGCAGTCCGACTCGGGAGTGACACGGCATCTGTCTCCCCCCGTGTTGAATCGACATCTTGCGATGACGCTGGAGTGTCCTCTCCAGTGAAGCTGAAGCTACAGAGCCTGGGCAGGGTGATATGGAGGGTCTGCTGTTGCCCATGCAGCAGACCGCCCCCTCTCTTCGCAGCTGAAGGGTCCAAGGGAAAGACGGAGTCAATACAGCTTGGCTTCAGGTGCGCCGCAGGAGTTGCCGGTGTTGACTACAACGTCAAACCGCCTTAGGGACTCCGGCTCCGGATTTTCTGTCGGGGTTTACTCCCTTAGCCTTTCCCCTGAAGAGGTATGCCGCAAGGCAGCGGAGGCTTTTTGGAGTCAGAGTTTTCCTTCTCTGATGTGCCCTGACTGGAAGATCGAACCAGCGACACTTAGCTCGCAGGCCGACGCTCAATCCACTGAGCCAAACCAGCCAGGGTCAATTCTCAAAGTGCTGTTAGAAATAAGCCATGTGCTATGCACCGTGCCGCTTTGAGAGCACAGACATCCAGGGCTGCTCAGGACACTGGCAGAAGGGTCCCTCACGTGGCATCTCCCGGTGGCTTTTGAGGTTCCCTAAGAACCTGGTCTCCAGACCACTCTCCACAGCACAGTCATTGGTTATGCTAATCCAGAGATCACCCTGCAAGGTAGAACCTATGGATCATTGCTCCTCAAGCAAATGCACGAATTTGCATAAATTGTTGTGGAATGGGACGACGATGGGTGGGCACCCCGGGGTTGCAGCGTTCATTGCGTCATACGTAAGCTGTCTGACTTTAATGAAATCGCCTCATCTCTCTGAGACTCAGCTTCCCATATGGACAACAGAGTCTAACTTGTATGGCCTTTGGGGAGATTTGATTAGAACCTTCTTCCAGCCGGTAGCTGAGCAGGAAAGCCATCCCAGCACCAAGTCCCAGCTTGGGATGGGAGGAAAGCTGAGATTTTGGACGCCTGGATTTAGGGGCTGAGACTGGGGGGGGAGTGATTATTCCTGGGTTTCTGTGCTGGGCAGGCAGGCCTGCAACCCCATGGGGGCCAGTGCAGCTCGCATATCGCTGCAGACACAAAGCCTCAGAATTACCCTGCAGTGCACACAGGTCACGAAGCAATAAAACGCCGTTTAAAATGTCATCTGCTGAACTGCAGATTCCAACTAATAAATCCCCATGACCTGGAGGTACCTGGGAATCCAGCGTTTGCAATCTGGGCCCTGGAGCTGCCCTGCTCCCTGGAAGATGAGCCGCTTTATGAGAGGGCTGTTTGGTGGTTACCATAGAGGCCAGCGCATCCACGCTGGGTAGGGGTGGGGTTTGGGGGCGAAAGAAACTCAGCAACATCTTGTCATTAGCTCATCATCCCCGTGACTCATTTATCAGCAGCCACAGCTTGGGAAAAACTGAGAGGCGCCGTAGTCCAAAGGACCTACTTTGTGATCTGTGGGACAATGTGATGTCCATCGGGGCCAGGAGACATGGAGGCAGGGCTGCCTCAGTCCTCAGAGAGGAGAGGAAAGGAAAGCAAAGGAGGTCCTGAGGGACAGGAGGGTGGCACTTCTGGAGGACCTGGAGCGGCGCTAGGTCAGCTCACCTGTCTTATCACTCCTCACCTGCCGAGAGCTCTTGGGGCAGCCCCACGGCCTCCTTCGCCAGGCGGTGAAAGTTGGGCTCAGGGTGCCCACTACACTCTCCCTGAGAGGACGCAGAGCTGGAGTTCCAGCCTGCGTCTTTTGGGCTATTTCCCCAGCTCTGCGTCTCCCTTCTGATAGTACCTGCCGGTGCCTCAGCCACTTCCCTCATGCCCAGAACAGCCGTCTCACCCAGGAAAGAGGAAGGTCATTCCTCCCCATAGTCAGGTGAACAGAGGGGGAAGGGAATCACGTAACCTAAGGCTTCACGGAGAGAGCATGACTTGAACCAGCCTTGGAAAGACGACTGGGCAGTGGGTGCACTTCGAGGGGAGGGGCATGGCTGGTAGAAGCAGGCAGAGCGGGGAGCACAGGCCTGCGCAGAAGGGGTGCTGGGTCCAGAGAACAGCTTTAGGCTGGGGCACAGGTTTCCACGGTCTCCCTGCCGGCAGTCATGTCTGCGGTGCAATGCACAGAATTTCAGGATCCCCTAAAATCCCCTTTCTCAGGCAGTCTCAGGCGCACCCCAGAAAGACAGGTGCCCTCTCCACCCCCTGACACAGCAGGGTGGGCTACTGTCTGGCCAGTTCCCCTTTCCAGACTCTCCTTTAATTGGGACCCTTGGCCAGGTCTCATTGTCCCACAGCATCCCCTAATTCCATCGGCCATGTCTTAAGACACGTCCTTCTCAGTGTTCCCACTTCTCATGGCCTAACCAACCCTGCCTCACCTTCCAAGCCTAGTCCAAACCCCAACACCGCCAGAAAGCCTGTCTGGACTGCCAAATTTCTGAGTGCTCTTCACAATCAACTACCAAATCAAAACAGCCTCTTCTCTCTTTCCAATGGGTATCGACACTCAAAATAATAATACATACCAATTTATGTACAACATAGGCATTTATACAGAAACTGCTTTCTTGTCTTAGAACTTGACACCGTCCTTATCCACTAACTGCACCATCTCTAGCTTATTCACGTTGCATAGCACACCAGGTCTAATCGGATCGATGCATGTGGCCGTGAAGACCAGGAAAAAGAAAAAGAAAAGCTGACCACATCTCATCTCAATGCGTGGTATGATGTCATTTCAATGCCTTATGTTGACCTTAGAAAGTACTGGAATCACTCCTCCGCTGGTGTGCAATTATTCCAATCTAATAGAACCCCAAAGATGAAAGTCCTGACTTATTGGATCAGTTGTGGCTTCATGTGACACTAGAAAGCTGCCAGAGTCTGTATATCGAATGCAGGAAAATATTCACTGCGTGTACTCTTCTGTGTTTTACTTATGTCCTGATCATGGCTGCTTCAGGTAGACCTACAGCTCTTCAGGAGCTGGGGTGCCAGCCTGTGCAGGGTCTGTCTCCCTCCCCCACCCCCCCAAATCCTAGGGTAGTTCACGCTGCATGTACTCAGGATGGAGTCTCTTTCATTGCCACCATAGGAGGTGGCTGACACCAGCAATCACAGTGGTCCCTTCTAGTGGAAGTGACTAAGGTGTAGGGTTGCATTACCTTTTGCATGCAAATATCTATGGCTGAAAGCTCATGTTGCCATGGGGAGATATTGATGGGGGTCTTAAAAATAATGACCCAGCTCATTAATGGTGAATTATAACAGCGTTCCTAGAGAAGTCCGGAGGACCTTGTCATTCAGAGCATAAATAAGAGAAGGGAGTGCTGGCTCAGCCTGGTACCAGGCTCTCAGCCTCTGGCCCAGGAAGTAGAAACACAGGTCCTCCTCCTTCAGTCCCTTCTCTGTGACTTTGAGGCTGTGAGGCCATTGGGCATAGCACCGGATGTGTAACGTCAGCCACAGCCCTGCTCCTTAGCTCAGAAGTAAAATCAATTGGGTGAAAAGAGTCCACGATTTAGAGGCAGAGAGACAAACCTTCTAGACTCAGGGTTTAACTCCAGGTGGGTTACTTAACCTTTGGTCAGCTCGCTGTCCTCACCTGGGGAATGGAGATAGAATTGCTGACCACACAGGGTTGGTGAAGTGAATGCAGAAAGTTTTTTAAAATGCTCCTAGCCAATAACAGGTGCTTAAGAAATGTTAGTCCAATGTGGAGAAGACTCAGAGTAAGGCCCACCTCTTCCAGAAAGCTTTCTCTGACTTGTCCAGCCCTCACTGAGGTCTCTCCCTCTCTCCATTTCCTTATCTGTTTGCATTGCTTTTGTGTTTTCATCAAGAAACCTAGGTTCTAGTGAGTTCTTATGCTGACTGTGACCTTGGACCCATCACTGTAACTCTCTTAGCCTCAGTACCCACACCTGTAACATGAGGATAACAATACTGCCTTCTTTGCTTCGTTGTAAGGTTCAAACGTGACCGCAGGTTTCCTGGAGAAGCCCAACTTCTGGGTATAGTCGTGACTCCCTAAGGGCCTTAATGTGGTCCTCAAAGCTCCTCCCACAGCAGTCCTGCCCACGCTCTGCGGACTTCTCTCCTGCCCGACCCAACGTTCTGGATAAATTTCACTATCCCACTGTCACCTAAATGTCTCTTGTACATTTCAGGCTCCTCTTCCATGTTGCGGCTCCTTTCTCTTTCTCTGCTCTGTGCTTCTGTGTTTCACTAGGTTTCACCTGAACCTCTTGGGACCAACTCAATCCACCTTCAGTATAGAAAGTCACATTTACCACTCCGTCACGGGGAGCCTTTCTCTTTATAGACCCCACCAGGCACTCCATGTCATTCTGCAGGGAAGCTGGGTGACAGGTGGGAGAAGGGAAAAACAGACAAGGAACCTCAGGGGTCCCAGCAGGTGATGGATCATAAGAACCTCTCCTTCAGTACCAACTGTATGCCAGGATTCTCTGATAGGTGCTTCATGAAGATGGTTTCTCATTCTCAAAAGTCAGGGCTAGAACCCCAATTTGCCAAAGAGGAAGCAGAAGCTTAACTTTGAAATAACTCGCTTGTTTGTAGACTGTGGAGACATGGAGGCAGGTTTTGAACCCGGGTCTGTCTGGCTCCAGGACTTGACTATTTGTTCAGCTGCACGAAGCAGGGCCAAGTGTATTGGGTGGGCATTGCAGAAGGCATCTTCTAATTTAAAAGGAGGATGCTCTGCCCAACAGTGAGATCCGCTCCCCGCGGGACAGAGAGAGTCTATTTTGAGAGCGAGTTGCCCAGCACTGAGCGCAGAAGCAGGGGTTGAAAACCATGGGCAGGAGCTGCTATGGAGGAGACTCGGGCTGCTTGCAATCATCAAGTTAAGTAAAATCAGAAGACACGCTGTCTTGCCTCTTCCGGCCCTGACTGCTCACAGAATTGCCTTCTCCCTTTGACTGCTGCCAAGAGCCGGCCAGCTCAGTGGCTGAGGATCGCTCCCACCCGCATGCAACCGCTGTCTGCACAGTAAACCTTTCAAGCTAATGAAGGGCACCCACCTAATAAGGTTGTTTTCCCCGCACTTCGCCTCAGGGTCTCACGCCCAGGCTACTTGGGGAAAAAAAGCTGTTGCAAGACCAGTGGCCCTGGCTCCCCCTGCACCCAGGCTCTGAACACCCCACAGAGCAGGACCTGGGGAGCCTGCCTGCCTGCCTGAGGGCTCCATCTCCGGAAGAGTCCCCCAAAGACAGGCCCCACAAGAGGAGACTTTGGCGGGCCTGATTGCATGACAAACACCACACATATTGAAACACTCTGGCAGTTTCCCGGTGCCCCCAGTCAGAGCCTGACCCTTGTGACCTCAAACATCTTATTAAAGCCCCCAGAGCCCCACGTCTCTGCCAGGGAGAGAAGGAAGCAACTCCTGGACTCATTCTCTCCCCTAATTCATTCAAGTAAGCCCGGCTGAGTGGGGCCTGGGCCTTTGATGTTAAAGGCCCCTAATTGGAAGGAAGTGAAGTGTTAGCCTGTCAGCCTTTTAGTCTCTCATCAAATACTTTAAGAGGTATCCACACAGCCCGGTTCTCACACTGGTGCCCAGAAAGCCCGGAGTGGACTGCTTTTTGTTAAAATGTTTAAACTTTGCATCTGTCTCCCAGAAAGTTCCATGCAGCTGTCCCGGCTCCCGGTGGGTTCTCATCTTCCTCTCAACCCCCAGCACCCTCCTGCCTCTGGCTTGGGTGCGAGCCCACCCGCCCGCCCCTGCCCACGGGAGAGGAAGGTGGCGGCAGGAGCTAATTACTGACCCCAGACGCAGGCCTGCAGCTCCCGGTTGGGGCCTCCCTGTGCTGAGCCCCTTTGATCTCCCCGTTTGGGATTGTGTCACTCCCCAGGAATGCCGCTCCCCCACCCCCATCTCCATCCCGGAGCGCTCCAGCCAGAAGAGCCTCTAGTAACCCTTTCGTCTCACCTCCTGGCGCGGCAGCCAGGCGAGCAAGCTCAGAAAGGGAAAGTGACTGCGAGTTGGGGGCTCAGCAGCGTTCCTAACCCAGCCTGTGGCCCCCAGGGACAGTCGGCCTCTGCAAGAGCTCAGGGCGTCTCTCTACAACGACCGATGCAGTTGCGCGGGGGGAAATGAACTTGTATGTAACAGGATTAACTATGCCTAGAGTGGTGGACCACAGTGCTGATGTAGCCAGGCCAGCGGGCAGGCGCTGGTGCGTGGGGGTGAACATGAACAGGAGTGAGGACGTTCTTGCTCTAACCAGGGTCCGGCGCATGCTCAGAGGGACCCCAGTCCACCTGGCTACACCAGAGAGGAAGAGGAAGAGGGAAGGAAGGCAGAGACAGAGGGAGGAGAGAGCAGCGTGTGGTGGAGGATGTCTGCAGACAGAGAGCGTGCGCACCTGAGGGCAAGGGGCCGTGGGGACGAGGCGGGAGGCAGAGGCACCGAAGAAGAGACGGCCTGCCTGGGTCTGGACATGGGAAGGGGTTGCATCTCTCCAGGAGGCTTAGGATGAGGGCAGAGGGGTCAGGAGGGCTTCCCCGCGTGAAGCCTTTGGCCTCACAAGGCTTGGCCGACTCTCAGACCAGCATGCCAGGCACCAGCGTCCTGTCCTGGGATGTGGGTGCCCCCGGGGAGGGGCTGCCGGGACAGGTGGAGGCTCACTGCTTCCAGGAGTTGGTTTGAGGAATACAGTGTGTTTCTACCGATCTCTTGTGGTTGGTGCAGAGAGCGGCACACGTCCTCCCTCATGGGGTTTTGGAGGTCCCTCCAAGGGCCATTGTGGCGTAACAGAAAGCTTTGAACATCTAATAAGCACCTAACAAACGTCATTTCCTAACCCTTATTTTGCTTCTCTACGGTTACATAGCAGATGATGGGCTCTGGTAAGACCCCAGTCAGAAGTCTAAATTAGAATACAAAACATAAAAATTTGAAACGATATAGCTCGATGTAATATACTCCTGGTCCTATGTCAATACGGCCTGGCTACTGTGCTTTCAGGGAATTCATTAATTTATCCACAATGCACTCATCATGCTCCTGTTACAGGCCAGAGTGGCATGTCTAACATACTATTTTCTCTCCAGTGGGTTTTATATCATTCATGTCACCATAAAAGAGGAAGAGAAGAGCTGACGGTCTCTGTTTTAAGACTGGAAATTAAAAATGGGAAAGCAGCGTTGGCAGCTTCTCCACGGACCTCTGCTAGATGCTGATCACACCTGCCTGTTTTCACATCAGATGCCATCTCTGCCCTGGTTTACCCGGGCTTCCCTCACCAGCCAGGGAGCACATGTAGAGAGCTATGCATCTGACCCCATCCCAGGTGTGGGCAGAGTAACAGACTGATGCTGAAACGGAAGACTGAGGTCAATGTCAGCTCCTACCAGGAGAGCTTTCAAATCAGCTCATTTCATTGGAAAACCCAGGGCTGGAGAGCAGACCTGAAATTTGCGACGTTTGTTTTCAAAATCTTGACTGACTGCGGGTTTGAGAAGAAGCCAGCGAAGGCCAAGTGACCAATGAGAGAGACCTAGGCAAGGCAGCATTGGTCTGACCAGGAACCAGGCCCCCAAACAGTCCGGGACAGCTTTCAACCTGACCTATATTCACTGTCGGCCCCCTTGACATCTCCATGAGGAAATTTCAGGAGAGCCCTGGCTGGTGTGGCTCAGTGGATTGAGTGCCAGCCTGTGAACCAAAGCATCATGGGTTTGATTCCCAGTCAGGGCACATGCCTGGGGTTGGGGGCATGTGAGAGGCAACCACACATTGATGTTTCTTTCCCTCTCTTTCTCCCTCCCTTCCCTTCTCTTTAAAAATTAATAAATAAAATCTTTTTTAAAAAAAGAAAAAGAAATTTTAGGAGCAAAACTCCTGTTTTGAGGAGCTTGCCTGGGCACAGATATGCTTGGAGAAAGCCTCACTCAGTGGCCAGAGCCGTGGCTGGGGACTCAGGAGCCGGGGCTAGAGTCCTAACTTACCAAATGTGGGTTTCTAAATTCCTTAAACGCTTTGAGCATTTAGAAAAGGAAGCTCTTAGACCAGATTAGCTTTAAGATCTGTTCCAGAGTGAATGTTTCATGATATTATGAGAACACCAGAACACATGGACTAGTTTAATTATCATTACTAAATATAATAGTTCTCAGGTTGCCAAGCATTTGAACAAAAATGGGAAAAAGGGCTCCATTGTCTAAGTCTGTTTTGATAAAGTTCCATGTCATTTTCAGATGATTCAATTTTTTTTCTGACTAGTTCATGTCAGTGTAACCTGCCGTTATTAGCTCCTTATGATGTTCCTGCAAAGTTGACATAATCACTTTCCCCAGGTGAGGAAATCCAGGCTGGAGGGAAGTGCACACCCCTGATCACAGCCAGACACCGTGAGGGTGGAAAGCCAGAGTCCTGACCCCTGAGCCATGCTGCCGGATGGGTCCCCCCCGCACCTTGACTACAGCCCGATGGGTATTTTAGCGTGGGAGCTGGGGAGAACTGCCTCTTCACCCACGCGCTGAACCTTTCCCTTTCGTCTACCCTTTTGATTGTTCTAAACAGAGCTAGGAGTTCCTCTCTTTCCTCTAAGGTGGCACATAGTAACTGTGGGGAGGAACAGACCCTTCTCCTGGAGTTCTGATTCCATGGAAATACTTTAATCTCATTGAGTCAATTCATTATGAGCTCCTAAGACTTTAATCAAGTAAAATTTTTTTCTGCTAAGGCAAAACCAAACAAAGTATTTTAAAATGAAAAAACAGCTATTTCTAATCAAGTCGACTCCCACTTCTAGCACGTTAGCTGGGAGTCTTCTCTGGCCCCTCTCTAATTGTCTAATTAATGCGATATTAAATTGACACCAAGCAAGTGGGAGCTGAATTGTGTGCTAACAGTTTGCACAAGCTGAGAAGTGTAATTTCTGCGAACAGGCCAGATGGGAGGAGAGAACAGGAAGGGACGTGTGCATGCTAATTCGCAGTTTGACGGACTCTCTTTACAAAAATAAACACTTTCGCAGACGTCTAAGGCAAGCAAATGTCGCCCATTTCATATACATAATGCCTACTGGTAGATACTGAAAACGTGTTCATTTTCAACTGCATTTTACAATAAGAGTCACATCTAATTAAAGCAGAGAAGTTCGCCTCTTTGTGCTCCCACCGCAATACTGGCTGGTAGACGCAGAGAGACTTGAGCTGAACTAAGAGATGCACCCAGCATTGAGTCGGGAGGAAGTGCTCTGAGCTCCTTGTTCTGGGACTGGCCAGAGGCCCAGGGGACTGAGCAGAGTGTGCCAGCAATTACGCTGGCAGATGCACCATGCCAACTGGAGACAGCAGTAAGGAGGGAACATTGTTCTGGCTTGCCTTCTGCACAGGGTCTTGAATGCTTAGTGTGATGGAGAGGGAAGATTTGCTGCTCCCCATCTCTGGACACCCCAAAAGAGCCTTTAGTGGAATCAGGAGTGGACTACCATGGCCCTGTAAGCACAGTCCTACCAAAGGTAGACATAGAGATGTGACACCCAGGTGCCCTTTCAGGAAAGGACTTGGTGCTGCAGCCATCAGGAGTGAGGTCCACAGACTGCCTCCAGCTCCTGTAGGGTCTGTCACAGCTTCAGGCAAAGGCCTGGTGCAAGGCCACCCCCTCCTGGGAGTAGCCTGTGTTGAGTGCTGTGCAAGAGGGTCATGGAGGCCCAGCTGGTCACCCCAACGTGGGATGCTCTGAGGGACAGTACTCTCATCAGGGATCCCCTGCTGGATGGCGGGGGCTTTGCCCAGTCTGCATCACAGTTCAGCACCCGCCTCTGCCCAGTCCCGCCAGTCCCACTGCCTTCTCCTGCCCTGCACTGGCAGCCATCCCTGACAAACATCTTCCTGTCCAAACTCCCTCTCGGCATCTGCTTCTGGAGCACCCCAAGTAGGGCACTGCAGCTTCTGTTTGTTTTGCCCTGTGTATTTTCTGATTAGCAGGGAGATCCTGAAAAATAAGGGAGCCCCTGTATTGACTTTCAGGGATCTTGGTGGAAGGTGAGAATATTTTGTTTCCTTTAGACCCTCAGGGACCGGAGGACCTGGGGTAGGGACTTCAGAGGATGACTCTGAGGATCCCTACAGCAATAAGGACCATGCCCCTGTGCAGGCCAGACTTGTGTAGCCAGGATGAAGGGCTGGGCTGTGGGCAGGAGTCCTAACTCTCAGGAGTTAAACAGGTTGTTCTGAGCAGAAGCTTCTGGGGGACAAAATCAGATTAATTTCGATAGCCAGGCCCGAAGGCCAGTTCAGGGTTGAAAAGTACCCTGAGTATTTATATTTTCAAAAGCAAAGAAAGTCTGCTTCCCTCAGAGGACAACAGACTCCCCGAGATGGAATTGAGCTGGGGGAGCCCAGGGCCAGCTGTTTTAATAGATGTGCTGTGCACTGTGGCACCGTATTGCACAAGTACCACGGGGCGTGCCAGTGCATTGGGGTAGTGCTGACCCAGAGCGAGACCCTCCACAACCACAAAAGCCCAACACAGTGGTATCGAGTGTGTGTGGGGGGCAGCCCCGAACTGACCCTGCACAAGCCCACAGGGGTCCAGGGAACCCTCCTGGAAGAGCCCTGGTTAGGATGTCATATTCAACTCGTCGGCAGCCATCCGTCTCGAGAGACGATGGTGTAGCTTCTTAAGAGTCTATCTGCACCGCCGAGAATGGCTGTGCAGTCCGACTCGGGAGTGACACGGTATCTGTCTCCTCCCGTGTTGAATCGACATCTTGCGATGACGCTGGAGTGTCCTCTCCAGTGAAGCTGAAGCTACAGAGCCTGGGCAGGGTGATATGGAGGGTCTGCTGTTGCCCATGCAGCAGACCCCCCCTCTCTTCGCAGCTGAAGGGTCCAAGGGAAAGACGCAGTCAATACAGCTTGGCTTCAGGTGCGCCGCAGGAGTTGCCGGTGTTAACTACAACGTCAAACCGCCTTAGGGACTCCGGCTCCGGATTTTCTGTCGGGGTTTACTCCCTTAGCCTTTCCCCTGAAGAGGTATGCCGCAAGGCAGCGGAGGTTTTTTGGAGTCAGAGTTTTCCTTCTCTGATCATATTCAACTATCCACAAGATATTATACCCATCACACTTTCAGACATTGTACCAGAAGAAGCTCAGGCCTCCTCTAGAATGTGAGAAGGAAATGTTATGACTCAATATTTACACGAAGCTAATTGTTATTTTGGCTTTATCTGTGGCTTAGAAACAGCTGATAAAGGAGGCGGAACTGTCACAGGTCTTAGAGCCAGTGGTGAAGGAAGCACATTAACTCAGAACTTGGCCGAACAGGAATTATTAGAAAACACACTGACATCTAGTGATTAGAGGAGAGTGGACCCTAAATTGAAACCAGGAGACGAAACCACTGTGGACATTTTCTGCAAACCACAGGGTAGTGTGCAATTTCAGCTGGACTGAAACGAGCAAGGCTTAAGCATGGAGGAAGATTAAAGATAACTCATTTAGGGACGTTCCAGTGGCCCTGATTTGCTACTTGATGGTCCATTAGAATTCTTGGAAAGTATAAAAGAAGAAATACATCATTGCCAATTTCTAAAGGGTCATCAGGCAAACACATTCTGGCCTGCCTTCTTGGTGGCCATTCTGGGCCTAGACCTCCATTTCCTCAAGGAATCTCCTTAGAATTACAGAACGCTAGGAGGAGGGGAGACTTCAGGATGCTGCCATGCCACAGATGAGGAAATTGTGGCATCCCCTAAAGTCCCCTAAAGTCCACCCACTGCTCTGCTACCAGGTGGGGAGCAGGCTTTCTACCTTCTAGCCACATTTAAGAGTGATGTTTGCTTTATGTTGCTAATAAACATCATTTACTGGGTTAAAAACATTTCCTTCTCTTCCTCACATACTGAGTCTTAACATGAATGTGTTGAAATTTGCCAAATGTTTTTCTGCACCTGTCACAATGATCGTATAGGGTTTTCCTCTTTTAATCAGTAAATGTGATGAATTATATTTATGGCTTTTCTAAGATTAAACCACCCTTGCATGCCTGGGAAAAACTCAACTTAGTTATGGTCAATTATTTTTTTAATATACATTTGTTAATATTTTGTTCAGTAGTTGTGATTGTGTGCTCATGAATGAAATGGCTTTGTCATGTAATCTCCTACCTTGCAGAATGTTGATTTTGGTATTAAGATTATGCTGGCTTTTTAAAAAGAGTTAAAAACACCTTAAAAGATTAGTAGAACTTGCCTGTAGAATCATTCGGACTCGGTGTTTTCCTTGTGGGAATATTTGATGAATCAATTTATTTAATAGTTTTAAGACTGCTCAACTCATTACTTTTCTTTACTTATATTAATTTATATTTTTTCTAAATATTTGTTCATTTCCCCTAAGTTTCCAAAGCTATAGGCAAATAGTTGTTAACAATATTTTTTCATGTTTTCTAATCTCTCTCTGTGTTTATGGACTAAATCATGTTCCACTTTTCATTTTTTATTTAACTTGTATCTTCTTTTGATCAATCTTGTTAGAGGTTTGTTTGTTTTGTTTTGTCCCCTCAACCTTTGGTTTTATTGATCTTTTCTAGTGTAGCTTTATATTTTATTTAGTTGCTTTCTGCTCTTAATTTTATCACCTCCTTTTGTTTTTCGTGGTTTTATATTATTTTTCTTATTTCTTAAGATAGCCTCTTAATTCTAAAGCTTGCTTATTTCTGATATTATTTATAGCTTGTATTAGAAAATATAACTATGTCTCACTCACATTTTGATATGTTTTGTTTTATTATTGCTCTAAATATTTAAATATATTAATTATGATTCTTCTTTAGCAAATACATTTTTACATTCATATTAAAATTTCCATGAAATTTCAAAACATTTTTTAAACTTATAATTTATTTATTTTGTGTTCGCAGCTCATGGCTGGTATAATTTTATTTGAAACTTAATTGATCAAGGCTTTCATTTCTCCTTAGTACCTTATCGGTCTTTCTAAATGATCCATGTGTCATTGTGAAAAGTATCTATTTTCTAATTTCTAGAAGAACTCTATATTTACTCATTAGCCATGATTCTTTTTTTTCTTTCTGTTCCTGGTTTATTTCACTTAGCATACTGCCTTCACAGTTCACCCATATTGGAGCATGTGTCAGAACTTTCTTCCTTTTTAAGGCTGAATACTGTTTAACTGTAGGCATAGACCACACTTTGTTTATCCATTCAGTCATCAGTGGACACATGACTTGCATCCATCTTCTGGCTATCGTGAATAATAGTGCTAGGAACATGGGATCACAAATATTTCTTTGAGATGATTTTAATTGCCAGAAGTGCATATGGTAATTTTCTCTCTGTCCTTTTTTTTTTAAATTAAAAAATGTTTTTTCAATTACAGTTTACATTCAAGATTATTTTGTATTAGTTTCAGGTATACAGCCTATTGGTTAGATAGTCATGTACTTTTCAATGTGTTCTCCCTGATATTTCCAGGACCCACCCGTGACCATACATGGTTACCACACTGTTATTGACTCTATTTCCTATGCTGTACTTCACCTCACCGTGATTACTTTGTAACTACTTACCTGTATTTCTCAATCCCTTCACCTTTTCACACAGTCCTCCAACTCTGGTCCCCAACCCTGGGCAACCATCAGTCTGTTCTCTGTACCTATGAGCCTGTTTCTGTTCTATTTGTTCATTTATAGTGTTCTTTAGATTCCACATATAAGAGAAGTCACACAGAATTTGCCTTTCTCTGCTTGACTTATTATACATAGCATAATACCCTCTAGGTCCATCCATGTGTTTGCAAATGGTAAGATTTCATTCTTTTTTATGGCTGAGTAATATTCCATTGTGTAAATGTACCACAATTCTTTTATCTACTCCTCTGTTGTTGGGCACTTGGGTGGCTTTTATAACCTGGCTATTGTAAATAATGCTGCAATAAACACAGGGTTGCACGTATTCTTTCAAATCAGTGTTTTGGGTATCTTTGGATATATTTCTTTCTCTTTAGTATTAACTTTTGGAATTGCTGCAGTTCCACTTGTAATTTTTTGAGGAACTGCCATACTTCTCCACAATGGCTGAAACATTCTGCATTCCCACCAACAGTACACGAGAGTTCCCTTTTCTTTACATCCTCACCAACACTTGTTGTTTGTTGATTTATTGATGATAGCTATTCTGACAGGGGTGATGCCAAGATTCTTAACTAAAGTTTTCAGATTGTTTTTGTTCTTTCTATTTTTTTTCTACTTCTGTTATCAATAATCAAAGGAGGGACTTCTAGCCAAAACGGAGGCATAGACAGACACACTGCATTTCCCTCCACAACTAAGAAGGAATAAAACTACCTCAAAACTAGAAACAACCAGAAGTTCTAGAAAATCAAACTGCATGGAAGTCTAGCAAACAAAGATATAAAGGAGAAATACTCATCCAGACAGGTAGGAGGGGTGGAGCTGAGGTGAAGAGGACTCTGTGTGATGGCAGCAACAGTGGCAGCAGCAGTGGCAGCAGCGGTGGCAGCAGTGGCAGGCTGGTGGAAAGTGCAGTCACACATTTTAAAAAGTCAGGAGGGACACCTGGGGAGCGTTCCCAGCTCCCCACCAGACCTCGCAGCCCAAGGCCCCAGCTGGAGAAAAATCAAGCCTCATTGCTTCTGACTGTGCCGACCAGTGCAGGTTGGAGTGGAGGCAGAAACTGCTGGTCTCAGCAGAGTCTGCTTATTTAAAGGGCCCCCATGGTTCTAGAACATCCACAGACCCACCCACTCTGGGAACGACAGCCAGGGCAGCAGCTAGAGGGGTGCCAGTCCCATGTGGAAATGGGAGAAGTGCCTGGAAAAAGGATGAGTGTTGGGAAAGTGGCATTGTTCCCTCTGGGACCCCTCCCCCACATATATACAACATGATGAAACAGGTCCCCTTGTACTGATGAATCCCTAAGGCTCCGCCCTTTACAATGTAACAGGAGTGACAGCTGTACCCGGGACACAGAGGCAAACAAACACAGGAGCCTGTCAAGATGAGGAGACAGAGAAGTATGGCCCAAAACGGGGAATGGATCAAGGTTCCAGTGGGAGAACTAAGCGACGAGGAGAGAGCCAACCTAACAGATGAAGAGACAGCCAACCTAAGAGAAGCAGAATTCAAAACACTGGTGATAAAGATGCTCACAGGCTTGACAGATATGCTTGACTATGGCAAACGCATAAGGGAAGAAGTGAAGGCTATGCTAAGTGAAACGAAGGAAAACCCACACAAAACTAATGGTGAAGGGAAGGAAACTGGGGTTCAAATCAATGATTTGGAACATAAGGAAGAACAAGACAGTCAACCAGTGCAGAATGAGGAAGCAAGAATTGAAAAAAATGAGGGAAAATCTTCCCAAATTTTGTGAGGGAGATGGACGTACAGGTCTGGGAAGTACCGAGGGTCCTGGGCAAGCTGGACCCAGAAGTGACCACACCAGGATGCCTCATGACTGAGATTCCAAATGTGAAAGATAAACACAGAGGCCTGGGGGCAGCAAGAGAGAGGCTGAGAGTTGCCTACAGGGGGGTGCCTATAGGACTATCAGCTGATTTCTCAGAGGACACTTTGCAGGCAGGAAGGGACTGGCAAGCAGTATTCAATGTGATGAAAGGCAACCTGCAACCAGGATCACTCTATCCAGGAAAGCTATCATTTAGAATGGAAAGGCAGATGAAGTGCTTCCCAGACAAGGTGAAGCTAAAGGAGTTCATCATCACCAAACCATTATTATATGAAATGTCAAAGGAACTTACTTAAGAAAAAGAAGATAAAAATTATGAACACTAAAATGACAACAAACTCATAACTATCAACAAATGAATCTAAAAAAGAAAAACAAAATCCAAGTAAGCAAACCAGAACAGGAACAGAATCTAGGTGTGGGGATCATTTGGAGGGTTATCAGCTGGGAGGGGGAAGGGGAGAAATGGGGAAATGGTGCAGGGACTAAGAAGCATAATCGGTTGGTACAAAATAGACAGGGGGAAGTTAAGAATAATATAGGAAAGGGTGAAGCCAAATAACTTATATGCACGACCCATGGACATGAACTAAGGGGGGTGAGATTGCTGGGGGAAGGGAGTACTGGGCAGAGGGGAGCAAAGGGGAAAAAAATTGGAACTACTGTAACAACATAATCAATAAAATATACTTAAAATTTTTTTTTAAAATGTAACGACATATGCAGTTTTTTAAATTATTACAGTACCATTTCAGTGGCTGGCATCCGTTAAATGGATCTATTATTATTTATTCAACCATCTCTCTCCCTCTTGTGGGACAAGTAGGTTGTCAATATCTTTTTTTTTTTTTTCCTACTCTCAGTAATACTGTGAAGAACCTCTTGGCACATAGGCTTTTCTCTGTAATTCAGATTATTTCATTGGAATAGAGGGTTTTAATGCAACGTTACCGAACTGTTTCCCGAAAGGGTGCGTTGGCACCCCCTCAGCAGTGTTCATTTGACGCAAGCCTTACCAGCCTTGCACGCTCTCATTTGAGACTAAATCTCTTCTGATATGTTGGCCACAAGAACAAAAGCAAAGGCGAAGCATTTCCCTTGTTATTTGGAAGTGGGAGAAGAGCCCACATGTGAGTCTCATACTTGGTTCTGTGTTACGACCTCTCAATGCTTAGATTTTTTATCCAGGTGTTGATGGATGGGGGAGAGATCTTAAGCTGTTATCAAATATAATTAAAGTATTAATGCTTTGTCATATTAAAAAAATAATCAAAGGAATGTATTGAAATTTCCAAATATAATGGAGAATGTGTCCACTTCTCTTAATGTATTTTGCTCCACAGAAGTTGTGTCTATTTTATTAAATTCACAAAAGTTTAAAGTTGCTATGGGCTCTAAACCAGCTGAATTTTTATCATTATAGCGTCTTCCATCCTTAGTAATCTTTATGTCTCAGAACCTATTTTACCTTATTAATGTAGCTAAACCAGGTTATTTTTAGTTAACATTTGTCTTGTAATTTTCCCATCATTTTATTTTCAACCTTATGTTTTAAGTATGCCTTTTGTAATAGCATATACATGCAGTTATAACATCTACCTAATTTTGTCTTTTTATTGACTAACTTCACCCACTTTTATTTGAATTATTCATCTAAGTGGGCTAGTTTATGCCATTTTAGTAGATTACTTCAGTGTGTCCCACTTTTTAATGACTAAAAAATTTCTTTATCATATTTAAACAAATTAATATCCATATCAATCTCTCCCATTGCTTGATCTCCCCATTCACACCCATCATTATTGATATTGTCCAAAATTTTAAATTATGAGTAAACTATGGATTATTATAGTTTTCTTTTTTCTTGGTCTTAAGTGTTTTTTTTGTGTGTGTTTGTTTGTTTTGTTTTTTTTTTAGATAACTATGAATTTTGCCCAAGTATTTGGTTTATTTCAAAGTGTGTCTTTGTGAAGAAAAACTTCTGAAGCATTGTATGCTGGAGAATATTTTTATCATGCTTTCATATATGAATGACAGTTTGGCTAGAAATTAAATTTTGGATTTAAAGTTCTTTTTCTTCAATACCCTAAAAATACTACCTCATTATCTTCTTGCATCAAAGTTGCTGCACTAAAATCAAATTTCATCTGATTCTAGTTCCTTCATATGTGCTCTGTACTTTCCCTTTAGAGGTTTTGGAATTTTCTCCTTGAATCTCATTATAATATATCTAGGTATAATCTCCACCCTTCATCTCTCCTCTTTCAATCTGAATTTCTTATCTTTTTCTAATCCTGGGAAATGTACCTTCATTATTTATTTAAATATATAGTTTTTGATGGTTTTAACTTTCTGTGGGCCAGAGTTTTGTTGGTGGGATCAGGAAAATAAAGTTGAACTTGTTGATAATGATCCTGAGTGTTACCTGTGCTAATAAGTTTAGCGTCCCGATAATTTTGATCCTTTCTTCTCCCACCTTGAAAACAAATCGAATGTGAGTACCTTTACCACTAAAAGGCCGCATGTATTATACTTAAGTATGCCCTGTTAGTTTTCCTGTCTCAGCCCTCCTGGCCAACATTTGCTTCTAAGGTTCTGCTTCTCACTGGGGAATCTGTTTGTTTAAAATGTGTGTAAAGGAGGTATTGAGAGGCTACCTGTAGGGCCATTCTTACAGCCAAAGCAATTACTGTCTGCCTCTACATTTTATGGGCTGGCTCAGAATTACCTAGGGTTCTCATTGTCCGGTGGCATCAGACAAAATCTATCTGTGATGGCTATACAACTGAGTCTTTAGAATTAAGTCTAAACTGCACAATAACAGATCTGATTGTCAGCTGATTTGATGTCACCCAAGTTTTTATACATACCAGTGTTTGCCATTTCAAAAAACAGAGCAACTGGTAAAACAGCTAAACATTTTAGTGCATATTGTTGAAATCTTATGGGTCTATCATATGGTAGCAAAGTTTTAAAAAATTATTTAATTTATTGATTCAGTTTATTTCTGGAAAAAAATGCAAGTCATATTGAGTGCATTGGGTTTTCTATCAGGAGTTAGTTTTTATAACAAAGTTTTTTTTTTTAATTTTCAAAGTAAAATAAAACGTCAGAGTTATAAAGCCAATTATTAATTTGTAGATAACTGAGAACTACTGCTCATTACTGTTAAGTAACATTTTCAAAACTCCTCCATTGGTCATCCCTCAGTGTAAAAAACAAATTCCTCAGTCCTGTCTGAAATGTCCTGGCGAGCTGTGGGTCTCAGTCAATGAAAAGTCCACTCTTCATGCAATGCCTCCCGCTAAAAACAACTGCAAAAAAAAAAAAAAAAAAAGAAAAGAAAAAAATTCCTCCTAGTTTAATTAACAACCTAATCTGTGCATTTGGTATAATAAAATTTTTAAAACTTCCAACTTAGATGAAGAGAACATCACAAATGTGAGTCGTTGGGGAGGAATCGATATTTGCTGATAGATTATTGATAGGAAGGAAAGGTAGTTTTTCAAATATTAGAAAGAAAAACAGCTGTGAAAGAAGGGAAAATACTGGGGACACTTACCTGACAAATTCCAGGACATTTTTGCAAGTTAAAATTTTAAAAATTTCAGTCAACATGGTATGGGACGTCACTCTTGGCAGCACGGTGACATGGAGGGTGATGTTTTATAGGAGAAAAATGCCACAGCCCACCCTGCATAATCCACCTTGATGTTGCCCCAGGAGATGCTCATAAGTCACAAAGCAGTGAGGACTTGGGGGCTTAGACTAGATCTAGGAAGGCCTGGGCCACAGCAAGTACACAAAACTGCCCAAAAGTCTGTGGTATTTTTGCTTTCATACACACACACACACATTTCATGTATGTCTATAGATAACAGGCTGTCTTTAGTGCCTCTCAAAAGCAGCACTGTAGTCATTCTGTAAATGCAATTCTCCCATGTGCTGGACTGCTCTGTGTATTGCAGGGTATGTAGCAGCATCTCAGTTACCTGCCTACAAAATGCTAGCACCCCCACCCCGGGTTATTATAACTACTGAAAATAATCCAGTAGCCCTCAAAAGGCCCCAGGAGGGCAGTGCTTCCGTGGGCTGATCACCATTGGCACCTGATGATCTTTCCAGTCTATTCATCTCCGAGAAGTGTTATTTTTCTCTATGTGTTATGCGTTTTCACCATATGTGAGAATACACTGGGGGAAAAGAACCCATTATGCTTTGGAAGGCTTGTGAAGTACCATTCATTTTTCATGCCTTAGACCCACTATCACTGCCATCTGGAAGATTTCTTTGATCTCACCAAACATAGGTGATTCCTCTTCCGGTCTACCCTAGACCCAACTTATTCCTTTATTATAGCAGCGGCCATATTGCTGCCATTACTTGAATTTGTCCTCGCCCTCGACCTCAGGCTGTGAGTTCTTCGAGAACACACACTGTGTCTTATTTATTTCCTGTCTCCTGTAAACAACATAATGCTGGCATATCACAGGCCCTTTATGTCGCCAAGTGCATAAATGGATGAGAGAACAGCTAAGTTGAATCTATTGCATTTTGCACATGAACATTTTCTCCACAAAGAGATTTTCATCTTGATGAACAGAGATGGAGAGCTAACCATTAAGTCAGGCTGATAATAATAATAAAACACAAAAACAGTAATAAGTAACATTGAGTAATAATCACAGTATCAGAATAAACATTATTACCTAACATCTTGGTATGCACCAAGTACGCTTTAGACATTTATTCACCTTCTTTCCTTTAATCCTCGCAGCAGGGCTGGGGCCAGGCCGAGGCAGGTGTAGCACCGAGGATGCAGAATTTAAGGAGACCTCGCTCCTGCTGCAGACCAGGGATTTGCATGTCTCTGAGAGTGGATGCTTGCCTCACCCCAGTTCCAGCCCTGCCCCACAGTAATTACCTTAAAAATTTTAGTTTTCATTTTATCGGTAAAAAACTAAGTCCAAAGAGTTAAAATAACTTGGCTGTCCAAACAGGTAGTAAGTGATGGAGCCAGAATCAATTCTAAGCCTACCTGATGCTGAAGTACATGCTTTTAACCAGGTGCCAGACTGGGAACTGGTTGTTCCCGCTTCACACTAGATGGGTACAGAACCAGAGAGAAAGCACTTATAAGCTTTATAGCGATTCAACATTGCTGCTACCACCAAGTGCATGATCAACATATTCATCGCCTTGAACAAAGTATACATACAAAAGTATCAGCACACCATGGATTAGGACAAACAAACAAACAAACAAACAGACAAACTAGTTTTTTGACTCAGATAATTTGAGAAGCATTGCATTGGGAAATGGGGACATCTGTTTCTTGAACAAAATATTTTATTTCGTTGTAGTTCCAAGATGAGCTGAAAAAAATAGGGACCTAAAATCATGTAACAATGTAAAACTACTCAGTCTCCAATTTTTATTATTTAACTTTATTTTTCTTTTAAAATAACTTTGGTACCTTGTGTATGTAGACTTGAGTTATACTCATCATAATCTATTGTTCATGACACAGTCTCAGCATCACGTGTGATCCTATTTTAGTTATTGATATTGATATGATATAATAATGTAATGAAAGCTCATAGATCACCACCTAACCCAGGAATCTGGCCAAGCCTACTAACTTACAACTACCTAAGAACCCCTGCAAAATCCCATCTGCTTCCCTCATCCTTTCCTCAATATTATAAATCTATGAGAGTCATGTATGCTGTAGCTATGAGAAGTTATGCAGGGAGTTGTAATTTCTTTATTTTTTAGGTGATAATATTTCATGATGTGAATATCTTTTTTTTCTCCTTGATAGACATTTGGGTTGGTTGCTTTTTCTGTATCTATTGAGATGATCAAATGCTTTTTATCTTTCATTCTATTAATATGGTGTATCACATTTATTGATGTGTGTATGTTGAAATACCTTTGCAAGCCAGGGATAAACCCCACTTGATCATGGTGTATGAGCTTTTTAATCAATGCTGTTGAATATTGTTTGCTAGTATTTTGTTGAGAATTTCTGAATCTATATTTAGCAGCATATTGGCCTGTGGTTTTCTTTTCTTGTAATATCCTGATCTGGCTTTGGTATCAGAGTAATGCTGGCTTTGTAAAATAAATTTGGGAGTTTTTCCTCCTCTTCATTATTTTGGAAGAGTCTGTGAAGGCCTGGCATTAATTATCCTTCAAATATTTGGAATAATTAACCTGAAAATCATCCAGTCCTGGACTTTTTTTTGGAGGGGGGTTAATTACTAATTTGCCTTCTTAGTCTTTATTGGTCTGTTCACGTTTTCTGTTTCTTTGTGATTCAGTCTTGGTCAGCTGTAGGTTACTGGTAGTTTATCCATTCTCAGTTCTCCTCCCCCAACTGACTTCTAGTTTCATGCTATTATGGTCAGAAAAGATGCTTGACATAATTTTAATCTTAAAATTTTAAGACTTGCTTAATTGTTGAACATAGGAACTATCTTGGGGAGTATCCCTGTGAGCTTGAGAAGAACATGTATTCTGCTGCTGTTGGATGGAATGTTCTGTGTATGTTTGTTAGGTCCATACGGTTTCATGTATAGTTTAAGTCCAATGTTGCATTATTGATTTTTCTGACTGGAGGATCTATGCATGGTTGAAAGTGGGGTACTGAAGTCCCCTGTTATTATTGTATTGCTGTGTATGTCTCCCTTCAGATATGTTAATATTTGCTTCATTTCTTTATGTGCTCCAATGTTGGGTAGAAATTCTTGACATTCTATGATTGTATGCCTTTTGATCCTGCAAAGCCTGCCTGGCTACTGACAGCCTCCTGTCTGCCTTCCTCGGGTTGGTGCTGAATGCTCAAATTTGTGCACTTTCTCCCAGTCCCACAGAGTCAGGCCAGCTCTCTGGGCATGCTCACTAGCCACCTGCAAAGGCTCAGTCTCACGCACACAGGGAGCTGACCATGTGGTGAGGGCCCGCCAAATGTGGGAGGTGCCTGTGGGTCAGTTGGGGGATCCACAGGTGAGGTGGGCACAGCAGATCATGGGTGGGCTTCCTGATGGAGTCCCTGAAGCAGCCAGTCAGGTCCTTGTCCCTTAGATGTCTCCCAGGAGCCCTGGCCGCTCTTGTCCCAGCTGCTCCCTGCCTCCACCCCAAGTCACGCTGCACACTTTCGTGTTCTGGTGGAGGGACGAGAGCGGAAGTGCCTGGGTGACATGCTGCACAGCTGAGGCAGCAGGGCAGTCACTCACACACCTTCATTTTACCCGGTGGGAGAAATACCACAGGCTGAGAAGGTCTTTTTGAGCGCTGAGTTGCCCCAGCTTAAGGATGGGTGACATGGTAAAGGGGAACTCTTTCCTCTTACCCTCTACAGCATGTTCCATCTCAGATGTTTTTTCTCCAACGGTGCGCTGAAACTTCTCTGCTGGCCTCCTGGGCTTGCACAGCGGCCACGGGTGCTTGTTTAGATCACCGTTCTTTGGAGGGAAGATGATAGCAATGATCATTCTGCTGTGTTGCTGATGTCACCCCTAAAACGTTTTATAAGGAGATTTCCATTTACAGAATTCTTAAATTTTAGCGTAGTCAAATTGATCCATCCTATTTAATATTAACGTTGTATTGTCTTGTTTAGGAAATTATTATTTATGTTAAGGCAAATATGTTTTCTCTTACATTTTCTTCCAAAAATTTGACAATGTTTTTGTTGACACTTGGGTCCAAAGGGAGTTGATATTTGTATATAATGTGAGCTAGGTAGCAATCTTATTTAATTTTTTCAGTAAAAATATTTTCAGACCCACTTTATTTCTTTCTATTCTGATCTTCCATGCCTCTTTTGCAGTTTGGGAAAGTTATAAAAAATATATAAGTGGACCTATTTGTGTGCTCTCTATTTAGCTCCCGTGTGGGTCTTATTTTCTAAATAAGCCTTAGAGTCAAGATGGTGAAATGCTAGTAACTGGTGCAAAAGGAGAATTGATCAAGCATTGTATTGGACAACGTACATGCATTTTTGCCTTTTAATTCTGGCAATCCTCTCTGAATTATACAGCATTATCCATATATCACATCTTAGGAAACTAAAGCTCAGGGAAATGGTGTGACCTGCTTAATATCAATCAGCTTGGAAGTGGTGGAGCCTAGGACATGGATCCAAATTTTGTGCTGTCTTTATTATACATTTTTCTCCTAACTCATCCAAATGAAATTAATTCACTACTTTGGGGATTGGAGTGGGAGTAAGATCAATGTAAGAATTCTATAGTCTAATTTTGTCTTTTCTTGTAGTTGGAAAACATTTTGGAACACAGAATGAAGATGGAATATGTAAGCACTTAGAGGCTTGTCCTTGGCATTCAGAAATGGGCTTTGGGCCACAGACTCATTCTGCCACCTACCAGCTGGTAGAGTTGGGGAGTCGCATACCATCAGGTCTTAATCTCCTTGGTGGAGGGGATGAGGAAGGTAGGGCCCATGCATCATGCTGGAGTGGAAAGAGCAGAATCCAGAAGATTGCAGTTCCATTCTGGGTCCATTTACTTCTGCATACTTACAAGTTTACTTTCCCTCTCTAAGGCTTAAGTTCCACATCTGTAAAGTAGAGATATAACCCCACACTCACAGTTGAAGGGGTGTTATCAGAATTGTAAGTATCTATTAAATGTCTAGAATAGTCGTCGGCACATCAGGCAATTCATAGGTCACAGCTATTCTTCCTCTTGCCTGATCCTCAACTACTTCTCGCTTCCGCCAATTTTCCAAAAATACTTTTTCCTGTAGGAATCTTGGTTTTGCCAGTGAGATTTCAACTCCCTAACCATAGGCCTTCCCACTCTGACCACAACAGAAGATCATTTATGGCTTTCCTGGGATGTCCTCAAGTGAAAAGCCACCCCTTGCCGAACACGGAGAGGACTGCAGCTCCCTAGCACGATCCTGGGCTGTATCACATTTGCTTTCACACCTTTAGTCTTGACTATTTCAGAGGGAGATTGAGGTCTAAGATATCAGCGGGAAGAAGGATTTTGGGGGTCCACTAATTCAGCTCACTTACTGTATTGAGGGAGAAGACCTAGAGAAAGCAAGAGTCACTCGAGGCCACACAGTGACCCGTGATGGACTTACCCCAGCCACCACGGCTACCCCACTGCCACTGCTGTCACAAACCATCTCTCAGCATTCCTGTTAAAAATTTGGCAATTGACTCTTATTAAGAATCAGCTGCCCCTACTCATTTGCTATATGGTTACTACCTTGTCTGTCAGTTTCAATGAAAATAGTTATTAAAGGCTTAACAGACTTACAACGGCAACCACATGCCCTAAATAAGTCAATATATGCGAAGCACTATGTAAGGGCTATGTAAGATTTAACTCATTTTAATCCTCCCAACCATGTTATAAAGTTGGTACTACGGTCATTCCTGTTTTGGAGCTGAGGAAGCTGAAGCATCGAGATGTTATACATCTTATCCAAAGTCACTGGGTTCCATGTTTTACATTTTTATTCATGTGGATACAGAGCCTTATTTGCTCTGATGCAAGAGGACAGACACTACAATAACAAAAAAAGGCCTAATTTGCTGTGCAAAAAAAAAAAAAAGTTAGGTTTTAGGGTAGCTAAGAAACTCTCGGAGTTAGATTCAAGACGTATAGCGTCATTGTGTTTGGTTTATATTTTTCTCCCTGGACTTATTTCTCTGGGTGGGAGTTCCCAAGCAAATGACTCAAATACACCAAAACTGTTATTCAAAAAAGCTTGGGGGTCTGTTTCTGGTGAGTTTGATGTCCTAAACAGAGTTAAAATGTGTTTGAACTTTCAAGGATACAAGGTATAGGAAATGTCCAATTACAGAAATGAAATACTATAGCTTTGCAGTCTAAGTGCATTATTCAACATATGTACATATAACTGCGTAGAATTCACATATACGCTATAACTGTCTATCATACAAGTAAGACTTCCTCATTGTCAGGTCAGAATATATCATGTGTGTCTTGTAGTTATGAGGTTTCAAAGGGAAGCAACAGCCTTTAAAACAGTAATGATTATTTATAAAATTAACCTCTAAATACCCTTCCCAATTTAATACTAACATTTATCCTTACCTGTTGCTTCAATACCTATCAGTCTCTCACTACTTTTTAGATATTAAGTATTTAGTATAAACTGTCAACCATACCACCCAAATCAAATCTAAAGTGAGATTAGTAATTTTGTAGAAGATGTAAGATTTCTTTTTTTTAAAAATATCTTATTTATAAATTTTTAGAGAGAGGGAGAGGGAGGAAGAAAAAGAGGGAGAGAAACATCGATCTGTATGCCCCCAACCGAGGACCTGGTCCACAACCTAGGCACGTGCCCTGATCAGAAATCGAACCAGTGACCTTTTGGTCCACGGGATGATGCTCAACCCACTGAGCCACACCAGTCAGGGCAAAAGGTGTAAGATTTCATAAAGTTGATGAAAGTAAGGTTAGATTTTGCTTGAAACTACTCAAAGCTGTTGACAAATCAGTAACTGGCAGACACTGTCAAGTGAAACATAGAAGAGAAATAAGAGAAGGTTAACGATAAGATGGGAGATTGATTTAAACATCAAAACCCCTTGGAGAAATTGATGAAGTCCCTACCATTTTTTTTTTTCTAAAAATATATGATCTTATTTCATATAATGCCACAAAATCCAGATGTGAATTAAAAAATTTTACAGTATACTAGAGTACAAATTGGCCTAGAAAAGACAACACCCCCTCAAATTCTAAGATTTATCTCATTTTTTGCAACTATAAATTTTCTTTCTTTGTGTCCAAATTCCTCTTCTCATGAGGACACCAGTCAGACTGGACTTGGGCCCACCGCAATGGCTTCTTATTAAATTAAATTGCCTCTTTAAAGGCCTGTGTCCAAATATGTATTCTGAGGTGCTGGGGTCACCGTTTCAACACATGAATTTGGGGGGTACACACTTTAGCCCATGCCACAACCCTTCCAGAGAAGCCCTGCATGGTGGCTGGACGTAGCCTCTGAGTGAGCTGCTATGTTTACTAATGGCTATTGGCAAAAAGCCTGGCTAGCAGGTGGGGAAAAAATCTCATCACATTATTCTACATCTTTCTTACTTGACTTCCACCTTTTTCCTCATTCTTTCTGCTCTGACCTCGCAGTTCCAAATAAAGGATGAGCATTTTCATCCTTGCCCAAGGCTCTGCTTTGTAAGGGAACGGTGCTAACCCGGTGCCCATCCACGGTGACAGCTGAGATAGGACTCCAGATCTCATGATCTTTTCCTTACCTCAAATTTGCCACTCATTCATCAATGTTTTATGGGGCCTGTGACATGCAAGGGATTGCCAGGCACTCAGGAAATACTGTGATGAACAAAAAATAGCCCAGATATAATCATAGCAATGGAATTGCTGGATCCAAAGGCAGTTCCATTTTTAGTTTTTTTGAGGAAATTCCATACTGTTCTCCACAGTGGCTGCGCCAGTCTGCATTCCCACCAACAGTGCAGTAGGGTTCCCGTTTCTCCACATCCTCGCCAGCACTTGTTTGTTGATTTATTAGTGATGGCCATTCTGACTGGTGTGAGGTGGTATCTCATTGTGGTTTTTATTTGTATCTCTCTGATGGCTAGTGATGTTGAGCATCCTTGCATATGCCTGAGGACTCATTGTATGTCCTTCCTTGAAGAAAGTGTTTGTTCAGGTCCTTTGCTCATTTTTTGATTGGATTTTTTGTCTTCCTATGTTGAGTCATATGAGTTCTTCATATATTTTGGAAATTAAACCCTTGTCTGAGGTATAATTGGCAAATATATTTTCCCATACGGTTGGTTCCCTTTTCATCTTGCTGAAGTTTTCTTTAGCTGAGCAGAAACTTTTTAGTTTGATGTAGTCCCATTTGTTTATTCTTTCTTTTATTTACCTTGCCCTAGGAGATATATTGGTGAAAATATTGCTACATGGGATATCTGAAATTTTTCTGCCTATGTTTTCCTCTAGGACTTTTATGGTGTCACGGCCTGAAGAATCCTGAAACCCCAATTCAAAAGAACTTAGGCATCCCTATGTCCATAGCAGCACTATTCGCAATAGCCAAGTGCTGGAAACAGCTTAAGTGCCCATCTGTAGATGAGTGGATAGATAAACTGTGGTACATTTACACAATGGAGTACTATGCAGCAGAGAGAAAGAAGGAACTCCTGCCATTTGCGACAGCATGGATGGAACTTGAGAGAACTATGCTTAGTGAAATAAGCCAGGCAGCGAAAGACAAATACCTTATGCTATCACCTAATATAGGGAACTAATGAACAACACAAACAAATGAGCAAACTAGAACCAGAGGCAAGTAAACAGGGAGCAGACTGACAGTGACCAGGGGAGAAGAGGGAGGAGGAAAAGGGGGGGAAAGAAGGGGAAGGGTGTAGTTAAGGAACTTGCATGAATGACCCATGGACATGGACAACGGGCTGGGGACTGACTGTGGGAGAGGGGGTGGGTGGGGTGAGGGGAGAAGCAATGGAGGATAAAGTGGGGTAACTGTAATAGAAAAACAATAAATAAAATTTTTTTTGAATGCCCGGAATCAGGGACCTACAATCAAGTGCGGAGCTATGGCCTCATACAGCATAAATATGACAAAACATGACAGCGTGACTTACTCACCGAACAGAACAACTTCTCTCTGCTAGAGAGAATGTATGTATTTTGCAATTTATTCTCAGATGCCAAGTTCTAAGGGAGGCCATTTGGTGGCTAAAGAAGGCATTGTATACCAATAATATTAATAACATTCAAATAACTAGAAACTATACACATACAGAGCTGATGCAATACCTACACCGATCAGTCATGTTCAAGACCAAAGACTTAGGATACATGCTTATAGCAAACTTCTCCGAAGCCCTGCATGGCAGCCGAGGACAATTTTTTGAGTGCACTGCTGTTTGCTGACAGATCGCAGGGACATCTGGCTAGCATGGTGGCAAAGTAACAGGACAAAAGCTTAATAGTTTTGTATATAACGACCTGGAATATCTGCTTAGGAAAATCAGCAAAGAGTATGTACCAACAAATTAATGGAAAAATAAGACAATGGCCAATATATATATATGTGTGTGTGTGTGTGTTTAACTGTTTCTAATGGATATATGAAAATATGTGAAAATACTCAATCTTGGAAATAAAGCAACATCAATATATTTTACATAATAATTTCGCGAAAACAAAAATAGTAGTATTACTTATATTGGCAAGAGTGTAGTGAGATGGCTATTTACACGCAGTCACTGTAATTAAGAATTAAAATTGGTAAAACTTTTTGGAAAACAATTTGGAACTAAGTTTCAAGTGCTCAATTAGTTCAAGTTCATTGAACAAATACCACAATTTAATTTCATTTATGTATCTTAGCGAAATAGTTATGGACCAGAAAGCTCATTACAGAATTTATTTTCTTTTTTTGTATTTATTTTTGCTATTCTAACCTTTTGTGCAACTAAATAAGATTTAGCATGAGTTTGTTAATTCTTTTGATTCCTTCACATGTGGGGCTGTAGGCAAGAGTCCTCATTCCTAGAGACCTAGGTTCAAATGCTGGTCTCCTCAGCCCCAGGGCAGCCTTAGCAAGACTTTACCTTTCCAAGTCTCACATCCTTAGCTGCAAAATAGCAGTAATTAGGCTGGAGTTGAAGGTTTGCTATGAGGTTCGGTCAAAGTCACCTCTGTAAAGCCCCTTGTGCATAACAGTTACTGAATGAGAAGCTCTTCCCTACATCCTCCAATGTAAATCCAGGTGGGTTAAGGAGCAAGTCCACTCCAGGTTCCCTTGCAGGGCGGAGTAGTCTTTGCTACGGCTGAAGGGCCTCCAGCCTGAATTCCAGAGCATCTCTGTCTAGACAAGCAGACACCTGTTAACCTCGCCTCTGTGGGGGAAGCACACCTTGGAGAACTCGAGGGCGTGGGCTGTGTGTTGCTCAGTTCCGAGGGAATTTCCTCGGGACTGTGCAGGGCACCTTTTTTATTTCCCAGACACCTCTGCCACTGCCTTTCATCCGAGGGCCCAGGAGAAGAGAGTTTGATTGGACCTGTCAGCATCTCTAAGGAGGCCACTTAAGAGTCATTTGAAGAATTCCCACACCCAAAAGCATTTCGGAGCAGCTGGGAAGACCCAAGTACCTTGGCTTGCACGAAGGCCCACGTCTGGCCCAACACCGCTAGCTTTCTAATGCAAAAGAGTCAGCATTAGTGGGACGGTCAAGGGGTTTCTCCATGAATGAGCTAGCAGTTTTCAGCTCATACGGTAGTAAGTTCCACACAGACTGATCAGACAGGGGGGTTCTTTTCTGCACGAAACATTATCATCATTGATTATAATATTGATAAGTATATGATGGGTAGAAAATAATACCAAGTAACCAACACTTCTTAGCCTCCAGGTATTCTCCTAGAAGCATCACTTAATTCATATTTATCTTCCTACCAGATATATATCACGACCTTGCAAAATAAAAATTATTCCTCATCCATTTAGAGATGAGGAAACTGAGGTTCACAGGGGCTCAATGGCTGGCTTTCCAAACATCACACGGTGGGGGAGGTTTGATTAAAATGTAGGTCTATTTTATTTCAAATCCTGTGCTGTGAAAGCATGACTCTAACCGCCTCTCAGTAAACATAAAGATAGTATGAACAGGGAGAAATATGGGCAGTCACTAATATTGCGATATGGGGAAAAAAAGCCAATTTCTCTGGACTGATGTTTGAGTTAAAAGGTTCTTGCTGGTATGAGCCACAGTTAAACCGGCACCAATTAGAGTCAAGTGTAATGAAAAATAAATACAGCTGAGCTGTTAGACTAGCTGCTATGGTCCAGCATCTGTCAGCACTTCTATTATACACGGAGTTTTTCAAGGAATTATAAGGGCTGTAAAAATGTGTGCTATGGTGGAACTTGGCAGGGAAAAAAAAGTTTCCATTTAAAAAGCTTTTCAAACAAATTTTCTAAAGTTTCAAGAAATTAGGGCTGACACTTTAGTCATGAAGTTAGCAACCATTTAAATAGCCTGACACCTTTTAATCAACTGCTGGAGTGAGAAAGGAGGCAGAACCAGGACACACATCTCCGTGGGGGTTCCCTGCGCCTCTGTCAGGGGCCTCTGCTTCTGTGCTTTCTCCGGGACAGTGCTCTCGGGGTCTCTACAGCAGCTGAAACAGCAGCAGCGGTGCACCACGGGCCAGGGGACTGAAGGGGAGACTGTGAGGACCCAGCAAAGACCCTGGTGGCTGATGCCGGGGAGACATTACATCTAATGCACTGAGATGGTCCTCAGAAACCCAATCCAGACTGGAGCTCAGCTTCAGTGAAATGATCTTCAGGCTGGAGGCTGACAACCATCATGGTGAGAGGCCTGGGGAAGAGGCTGGAACTGAGTGGGTGGGGGCCAGGGAGACTTGAGAGAAGGGAGGGGCTGAAAAATCTGGTTGCAGATAAAGGAGAGTCAGAAGGTCTTGTTCTACTTTTAATCAATTAGAAGAACCCTAGACTTCTAGACAGGAAATAAATCCATTGTGCTTTGGTCTAAATATTTGTATTCCCCCGGAATTCGTACCTTGAAATCCTACTTCCCTAAGGGGATGGTATTAGCCAGGTAATATTTTCATGAGGGTGGAGCACTTATGAATGGGATTAATACTCTTACAAGACACCTCACAGAGCTCCATACGCCCTTCTGCCCTAAGAGGATGCAACTAGATGTCGGGGACCCAGAAAAGGACTCTCGGGCCGATGGCTCTGGCAACCCGATCCGGGACTTCTGGCCTCCAAAACTGTGGGAATTACATTTCTGGTGTTTGTAAGCCATGTGGTCTGTTGTGTTTTGTTACAGCAGCACAAATGGGCTAAGACACACGACGGGGCTTTTTGCCCAATGTGCACACTGCCTAGTCACTGCCTTAGTTCATATGAGTCTGAATGGACGCTATCACACTTATACAAAGCACGGACTTGTAGGGTACGGAGATGATGTGGGTAGAAGCACTGTAAACTTTGAAGAGCTATCCCGATATAAAGAATGATAATCATAATGAATTATTTGCCGTTTCTTTCTTAATGGTCCTCTCCTAATAGCAGGAAAAACATAAGTAAAACACGTTTTCTGTACACAAAACCCTAAAAAGCAGTTGGACCAAAGGGCTTATTGACAAACGCCTGCATTCAAGGCAGAGGCAGGACAGACAGGACGCAGTAGGCTGGAAACAAGCAGCTTCCCCCGAAATTTCACCAGGAATGCTCTGGGAAAAAGAGCTAACATTAACTCCCATGTAGGATTCTCACTTACCCAGGATTCCACCATTGCCCATCAGTATGGCCAAGCAGGGCCTTAGTGTTTCTGGTCATTAGTTCACAACTAACTCACGTGATGTTTCTGCGTAAGCCAGTCAGACAGGGGGCATGCCATGGAAGTAGCATTCCCGGACTTGCTTCTGTTAGAGGGCTCCCCATGGAGCTTATTAAAATGCAGAGACTCTGGTTCTCTCCGCAAAGATTCCTACTCTGTAAGCAATAGATTTGAAACCTGAATTTCTAAGAAACTCTCCAGCATGTTCTGTTAGACGTGAGCCACGTGGCCACACTTTGAGAAACGCTGAGTTTAGACTTCTCTGAAACAGCCATGTGAACACAAAATATCAGAGCTGGAGATCTCTAATATAACTTGCTTATTTCATTATTTAAAAAACTCCACAAAGGGAAGCAGAGCAGTGGTCACTGGACAGGTAGCCGGTGCCATTCTGTGCTAGCATCCTGCCTCGGCTCTCTGATTTACACTTCACGCTGTGCCCAAGGCTTCCATGGAAGGCATGGAGATATGTTCAACTTGGGGTCAACACATTAAGCTGTCTTTCTGCTAACAATTGGCAGCTGAAGTCATAAAAAGTAAAAAGGAGGAGTCGGGAGCTACTGCATGTTCCTGCATTCCATTTTCAGTGGCGCCTCAAGAGCCATCTACCGATTATTTAATTTTGAAGCTTGCTTCCTTTACCACTCCTCAGGGAGTACTCTGACATCTACCTCTCTCGTCATGCTCCTTATCTTATACCAGCCCTTCACTCTTTTTTTTAAAGTATATTTTATTGATTATGTTGTTACAGTAGTTCCAATTTTTTTCCCCTTTGCTCCCCTCTTCCCAGTGTCCCCCTTCCCTCCCACAATCCCATCCCCCTTAGTTCATGTCCATGGGTCATGCATATAAATTCTTTGGCTTCACCCTTTCCTATATTATTCTTAACATTCACCTGTCTATTTTGTACCAACCGATTATCCTTCTTAGTCCCTGCACCATTTCCCCATTTCTCCCCCTCCCCACTCCCAGCTGATAACCCTCTAAATGATCCCTGTACCTAGGATTCTGTTCCTATTCTGGTTTGCTTAGTTGGATTTTCTTTTTCTTTTTTAGATTCAGTTGTTGATAGTTGTGAGTTTGTTATCATTTTAGTGTTCATAGTTTTGATCTTCTTTTTCTTAAGTAAGTCCCTTTGACATTTCATATAATAATGGGTTGGTGATGATGAACTCCTTTAGCTTCACCTTGTCTGGGAAGCACTTCATCTGCCCTTCCATTCTAAATGATAGCTTTGCTGGATAGAGTAATCTTGGTTGTAGGTTGCTTTTCATCACATTGAATACTTCATGCCAGTCCCTTCCTGCCTGCAAAGTGTCCTCTGAGAAATCAGCTGACAGTCCTATAGGCACCCCCCTGGAGGCAACTCTCAGCCTCTCTCTTGCTACCCCCAGGCCTCTGTCTTTATCTTTCACCTTTGGCATCTCAGTCATGATGCGTCCTGGTGTGGTCCCTCTGGGTCCAGCTCACCCAGGACCCTCCGTGCTTCCCAGACCTGTATGTACATCTCCTTCACAAAATTTGGGAAGTTTTCCTCATTTTTTTCAATTCTTGCTTCCTCATTCTGCACTGGTTGACTGTTTTGTTCTTCCTTATGTTCCAAATCATTGATTTGAACCCCAGTTTCCTTCCATTGGTTTTGTGTGGGTTTTCCTTCATTTCACTTAGCATAGCCTTCACTTCTTCCCTTATGCGTTTGCCATACTCAAGCATATCTGTCAAGCCTGTGAGCATCTTTATCACCAGTGTTTTGAATTCTGCTTCTGTTAGGTTGTCTATCTCCTCATCTGTTAGGTGGGCTCTCTCCTCGTTGCTTAGTTCTCCCACTGGAACCTTGATCCATTTCCCCTTTTGGGGCATACTTCTCTGTCTCCTCATTCTGACAGGCTCCTGTGTTTGTTTGCCTCTGTGTCCCAGGTAGAGCTGTTGTTCCTGTTATGTTGTAAGGGGCAGAGCTTTAGGGATTCATCAGTACCAGGCGACCTGTTTCACCATGTTGTGGTGCTGTATGTGGGGGAGGGGTCCAAGAGGGAACAATGTCTCCTGCCCAGCACTCGCCCCTTTTCCAGGCACCTCTCCCACTTCCTCACTGGACTGGCACCGCTCTAGCTGTTACCCTAGCCATCATCCCCGAGTGGGTGGGTCTGCAGATGTTCTAGGACCGTGGGGGCCCTTTAAACAAGTGGACTGTGCTGAGAGACTGACAGTTTCTGCCTCCACCCCAATCCTCACTGGTCTGCACAGTCAGAAGCAATGAGGCTTGATTTTCCCTGGTGCTGAGACTGTGAGCTGCGAGGTCCTGTGAGGAGCTGGGAATGCTCCCAGGTGTCCCTTCCAACCTTTTAAAACGTGTGACTAAGCTTTCTGCTGGCCTGCCGCTGCCGCCGCTGCTGCTGTCACCGCCGCACTATGTCCTCTCCACCGTGGCTCCGCCCCTCCTACATGTCTGGATGAGTATTTCTTCTTTATATCTTTGTTTGCTAGACTTCCATGAAGTTTGATTTTTCTGGAACTTCTGGTTGTCTCTAGTTTTGAGGTAGTTGTATTCCTTCTTAGTTGTGGAGGGAGACACAGCATGTTTCTCTACACCTCCATCTTGGCTGGAAGTAGCCCTTCACTCTTAAAGAAATTCCTGCTCATAGCCAAACTCTGAATCAAGACCAGTCAATCATGTGTCATAGAAATAACCATCGGGAGGGTCGGGGCCACATGTCCTCACAACCTGATGACCCATCACTCAGAAGGTGGTACCAGTTAGAATACAGTTTTGCAGTCACACTCAAAGGAGACCAGAGGTCCAGGCTGCAGCTCATCCCTGATGCCAGAGAAGATGGCACTTCTGCCTGCTGGATGCTCAGTTTAACTCGGGTTAAGCAAGTGGCCACGCATTGGCTCAGCAACTCCATCAATCATGTTCTCAATCTGTTCCCATCCTCCCGGTCAACTGTGCGTAATCCCGATGCTTATTTCTATGACACGTGACCAGCTGATGCCGTCTCAGGGCCTGGTGTGCCAGACACAGTCGCTGACTGTGGAAAACCACGGAGCTGGCGGCTCACAAATGCACACGAGGAAAAGCAGAGGTTTATCTTCTCTGCCTGCTCAACATTTCTTTCCCTCTGTAAATGTTTGGTTGGATGTCCTTAAGAAGTGTTATCCTGATTCACAGGGTAACAGAGGGCGAGGAAACAAGCTACCAGCCCAACATGTACAGTAGACTCTGGAGAAACTTGATTTTGTTCCCCCCTGAATTCATTCTGCATAGTTTAAATGTATATTTGTATAGTCTTTTAGTCTCATCCAAGTGATGTTTATGGTACTGTTATTGTGTATCCATCATAGGTTTGTTTCTTTTTTCACTGTTACCCTTGCTACCTAATAGTTGCTGTGTCTAGTTTACCTAGTATAAGCTTGAAACTATGCTAGTAAGGATTTTGAAGAGACTTAGTTGTTGCACATAACCTTGTATAGTCTCATAACAGAGGCCAGACGCATAAGATATATGTATATGAACTCTCTTATGTTATAGAATTTTTCTCGTTCTAAATATTCTCGACATTACAGCTGACAGACAAAAACTGGTATTTCAGATCTGTTTTCTGAAACTTTTCAAGCTGAAATCACATGCAAGAATTGACTCTGCAGCTACTAATTTTGACAGCTATTAGATCTGCATGAAAGTGTGTTGTGTTGATGCAGCAGACAAACCAATGAACGCTGCATTTTGGATATTTAGTTTTATCTTCAGTTAAACACCACCTGGCGCATTCATTTATACCATCTAATAATGACACACTGTTGTGGTGTGTATAATTGTGGAATCTTTATTTCCCTTTGTACTCATTTTAAGCACCTAAATAAATTGCCGTATTGGGGCTTTAAAAAAATTTCTGCTCTATTTCTACTCTTTATTCAATTTCTCCATTAAGAAAATGGCCAACATAAGCCATAATCTCCCTCCACGTCCTATCCACCAGCTGCAGATTTATCCACACTCACCCCCTTCTCAATGTTCTTTAGTCTCTAAAAACAGGGCTCCTTTTTCTCCTGCTTAAGGACATCTTTTCCCCCTAAGCTTTTGACTGGAGTTTTCCCACCATGTGGGTTCATTAATATCCCACTATGCTGACCTGTGTCTTTAATGATCATTGTATCACTCTCTTTTCAGATTATAGACACGTTCAAGCCTCTTTGATACTAAAAGATAACCTCTTTTGATATTATATTCCCTTTTAGTCAGTGTGTGACCTCTCTTCTTTCCTTCTTCGAACTTCTTGAAAGACTGTTCTTCATGCTGACCTTCCATTCGCTATCCAACTCATTTCGATTTGGCTTCTGGTCACTTTCCTTTAGTAAAATTTATTTAACTAAAGTTACCAGTGATGCATTTTCTACCAAATTCCATGGATATTTTTCAGTCATCCACCACTTATAAAATAGAGATATCAATGTTTATTTCTTAAGGTTGTTTTAAGAGTGAGTGCCTAACATTTAATAAATTTTTTTTTCTTTTTCCCTTTCCCTTCCTCCTCCTCTTTCTTCTTATTGTTATTGTCATTGTCCCCATTATTTCAAGGCTTTCCAGTTGTATTTGACACCATCAACCATTTCATTTTTGGGGAAAACTATTGAATTTTATGACATCATATTGTCTTAGTGCCCCTCATACCTGACAGGCCTCTCTGTCTTTTTCTTTCCCTAATGGTCTATTTTTGGTCCTTTTCTCCTCTTACTCTTCATGCTTTCCCTGGGCAAACTCTTACATTCTCATTCTGTCCGTTGCCACTGACGTGCCAACGAGTCCTATGTTTTTCATCCAACCCAGACCGGCCCTGAGCCATGCATCCAGCCTTCCTATACTGCAGAGCCTGGCACATCAAAGATGCTCCAAACCTGGCTGGCCTCATGAAAACCTCAGCCAGAGCTCCCTTAGTCTGCAATAGAGCCTGGGGCCCAGCAGCCTTGACTCCGCCGGGACCGTGTGTGTGTGTATGTGTGTGTGTGTGTGTGTGTGTGTGTGTGTGTAAGGGAAAGCTCTGGGCTCCGCTGCCTTCTGTTGGAGAAGGAGCACATTTGGCAAAGTGGAGGCTTGAGCACAGCTGCCAGATGGCACATAGCCACCTGGAGAGAAAGGAAAGGATGAAGGAGAGGAAGCCGAGGAGGAGCCTGAACCGGCATCAGACCGAGGGGATTAAGAAAGTGACTTGGAGGGCTTTGGACCTTACCTGTCAGAAATCATCACAGCCACAAACTGGAGTTTAAAAGCCTGAGAGCCTGGAGTGGAAGTTTGCTTCCAAGTTCAAGTCACAATGAAAATATCTTACATGCTCAGCTTTCCATTTTCCATAAATGTGGGCAGCATGTTGACATGTGAAGATACCACATCCCTAAATGTGACATAGGACAAACATGTAAGTGTTTGGATTCTGGATTTAGACAGATCTAGGTTCACATATTGGCTCCTCCTGCTAATTTCTGACTCTGGGAAAGTGATTTAAGGTTTCTGAGCCTCAGTCGTCTATAACATGTGACAAAACTTGCCTCAAAGAATCTGTCACTCGCTTCAACATTTGTTAAGAGTCTAGGAAGTCCCTGGTACCACAATAGGTGCTAATGTACCCAGCTGATTCAGACGAGCCCCTGCCCTCAATGACCTTGAGAACAGAGGAGGACCCTGGCTCACTTGGGAATGAGGTGCCTGCTTGGCTCCGATGAGGATGGAAAAAGAAGTCTAGCACCTGCCCAGGCTTCTGGCTTTGGGAACCAGGAAGACAATGGGACCACTCAGGGGAGAACGAGGCCTGGAGCAAGAACCGTACAAGTTCAGTTTTGACCACAGAGAGGTCTGCATGGAGGGGCTGAGCAGGAGAGCAGGGCCATGCACCTGGGTGCTGGGAGAGCCTTCGCAGTTAGAGAGAAATATTTGGAGTCCTTAGGACAAACAAGTCCCGGAAAGCCCCAGAATGGATGATAACGCTCAGAAAAAAACATTCAAAAAGATAACGTGAATCCCCCAAAATAATACCATCGAAACCAGGGCCATTGAAAGAGGCGCCGGGAGAGAGGTCATCACACAGATCAGAGGGAAAGCTGGAGACATGGGAATGCAGAAACCAAGAGACATGCGAGTCAGTTTTTAATTCACTCAAGGAAAAGGAAGATGACAAAACACACTGAGTCGCTCCCCCACAGAAACGTGTTTTGGTGAGTTCAGCAGCAGCGGTTTCAAAGTAACCAGGCGAAAAGTCCTGCCCCAGATGAGGGAGCTTTCCTGCCTACTCATGGGACTGCAGGAGGGCTGCGGGGACCACAAGTGTAGGGAAGCCAGTAGTTAATCTGGCCAGACATGGCAGGGTTTTCGTTCTAGCGGTTTCTAGTTTGCGTGTGATGCCGTGAGTGATGTTGCCCAGGGCCAGCTTGTGAGTCAGGGAGAGTGAGGGACCCTTAATATGTGCTCTTGGAGATGGGCACAAGCCGGATGCAGGAAGCTCAGAGTATTTCAGGCAGCATCACAAACCCAGACGGGGAGCCAGACCGCCGTCTGCAGTGATAGCCATCTGCTGCCCCTGGAATTTTCTGTAGGAACACAATGCACTCTGGATGTGGCTCAGAGGCTGGCGTTGGCTGGCCGGCTGGATCCGGGCTTTTAATGTTTCCAGATGAGTTTAAAGAAGGAACAGCCGAAGTGAGGACACACTGATGGCGTTCAGGGGGCTCAGAAATAAAAGGTGTCCCTGAAGTCAGATAGACAGAATGGTGAAGCAGTGAGAAGAACTGAGAGAAGAATCTAGAAGGATTTAGGAGATGGTGGTCAGAGGCTACCGGTTTCAGAGCTTGCACAGTGCCAGGTTGTAACGAGTTTGAAAATAAGGTCATAAGAATGGGTGGCTGAACCGGGTAAAAGGAGCGAGAGCAGGAACGGAGCTGATCCAGGAATCAAAAGGTATGTGCGGGGTTCCTGGATGGTCTTTCAGGAAGAAGGCCGCCCTCCAAGGTCCCAGAGTCTAGACCTTCAGGGCAAAGAGGTTGTTTCGAAAGCTGAGCAACCTTTCTGGGAGGGTAGATATGTATCAGCTGAGTATTGGAGAAAGAGGACTGTGAGTCCATGTGTACATGCCAGGGACTCTGCCTTAGCCCTGGGATGCCTTAGCCATGTGACACTTCTCAGCACGTTTCTTGCCGTGTTGTGCAAACCAGAGTCTCTCCAGATTCCTTGACTGTTCAGGTGCTGGGCTGATTGCATCGCCTGCTTTCCAGGTACAGCCCAGGAAGGCTGCAACCTGGCTGCCACCAGAGCCCTGAGCGGAGTCCCGGACCACATGGTTGAGGGCCTCAGTGCCCTGTCACCTGGGGCAGACAGGTACCGTCACCTGTTGGCATCTAAGGGCAGACTTTGTTAAGACACCGAGTGAACCTGACCATTGAAAAAGATTTCAGGACTTCTTTTTTCTGGAGACACTGGGGCGTTTTCAATTCTTCAAAAGGAATTTGAATGCTTGGCCCCACCCTGGAGCCCACACCCAGGGGTGGCGTTCCCGAGGGCAGGCCCCCTGTCTGAGCCTGATAAATGGGTGAACGCTGACAGCAGCCTCAGCCGCTCACAAATGGAGCTCGGTTTAAAGTTCAAGTAATAACTGGAGGGCGACTGTTTGCCTCTGACCAACACTCAGCACAAAAAAAGGTTGCACTTTTTTTTTTTTCTAAAAAGCAGCCAATGTGGACAAATATTAGCTCTTGGAAATAAAGGGGGAAGTTATTCATTCACTCAGCAGCATTTTCCAAGCCATCAATCTTCCGAGGATTTCTATTGCTTTAAACATCAAGGTTGTTTATTTGGAGCAATTTCTGAGAGAATAAAGGTACCTTTGCCCTTTATCTGCTGTCATCAAAGCATCCATTAAGGCACTGGAGCCCGTGGGGAAGCTCAAGGGATTATTCAGAGAGGTTTTCTGAAATGCACAGGAATTCTTTTTCTTCTCCCTGGTGTGGCCGGTGAGTTTAAACTGTAGTCTGAAAGGTTGGGGTTACTGTCAGGTTTAGGCCATTGGAACAGGATTTAGTTCCTGGCACACCTATGGATAAAAGCATTTTCACGTGGCCTGGAACAAAGGCCTGGCCGCCTGGAGAAATGGTGTGGCTTCTGCTGGTTCTGTGAGTCTCAGTGTGCTGACAGGGCCCAGTGGAGTCCCCAGTAGCCTGCAGAAAGTGTGGGCATCATCTGCCAGCTGGAGGAGCCCTGGGGAGAAGCAGGTAAGGGGCCGACTCTTTTCCACCCTGCCGCAAGGTGAATGCTTGCTCTGCTCCGGAAGCCGGAAGTGGGGTGAGAAAGAATTGTAAGTATGCGAACCCTGTGGGTACCTGCACGTACACACATGCACGCCCATCCTCACCACCTGTGCTCTGCCGAGAACACCCACCTCTCTCCTCTGCTCCTCCTGAACGCACCGCCCTCATCCATCTTCCAGGGCAAGCCTCGGGTTTTCAGACCGCATAGGCCCAGCCCCCACCACGTGTGGACCGTGCAGAATGACAAGGCCCCTTTCTGTGGGTGCCCCAGGCTCCCCTCAGTCCCGCTCCCCCAGAGGGCTCTCTCTGATCTGCCTGGAAAACCCTGAGTAACTGCCCTGCTGCCTCGTCCTGGGCAGGTGAGAAGCGTCCCTGCGCTTCCTCCCGGGGCTGCAGCGTTCTGCTGTGTCAGCTGACTGCTCGATGCTCATAGAACAGCCGGGTCAGCAGTAATTTGCATAGGTGAACACACACATGCCACACACATACCATACCACAGGCACACCATGCACACACACACATACTCACCTCACCCATAGAGGCACACACATACACATCACAGAGATATTCATGCACAAAACACACACCATACACACATGCGCACACTCACCACACCCCATAGAGGTACACACATCCACACCACAGAGATATGTGTGCACACACACCACACATGCCACATCTCATAGGACACACGTCATGGAGTTATGTGTGCATGCACCATATATGCACCCCACATACAACATAGAGACACATACACACCATAGAAATATATATACACACACACCATACACATACACACACCCACCACACCCACAGAGATACACACATACACACCACAGGGATGTATATACACATCACACACAAAATATACATATATCATACATACCACACACACATCACACTATACACAACATAGAGATACACAGACAAAACAGAAATGTCTACATATACCTCACTGACATCTATACATTTTTGTATATGTATCCACACACCACAGAGACATTTACACACACGTACACATGCCACAGGGACTTCTATACACTCACACACCATAAGGAATATCACACATTCATATAGCACAGGGAGACATACACACAGTCACACACCATATCGACACCACAAAGATATCTACACACACATCTGAGAGACACCCAACAGAACCCGGAGAGGTCCACACACACACCCCTTGGCACCTGTTACAGAGAGAGAAAACACGCTGATGCCCGGGTGTGCACAAAAGCATGAACAGACAGGCACCCGTAACACACGCATGACCCCCCAGGGCCCCCACAAACAGACACGTCATCATGTGTGCATACCTGCACACACCCAGAGAGTAAGCCAGTGTGTGGTAGGGGTATTTCCAGGATGGCCCAGACCTGGAAGAGAAAAAGAGCAGGTCTGCACATGCCAGGCTCAGCCAGGGGAGGTAGGCAGTGCTGGCGTAGGGTCTCTCCAGGCCCCGGGGTTAGTTAGGGCACCAGCAGCAGGCCCCAGATCAGGAGGGGCACTCCCCTCCCACGATGGGTGATGGGTGAGGACACCGAGACCAGAGAGGGAGCAGGGCCAGGCGTCCTGCTGTGTGTGCCTCAGCCCAGACTCTGGGGTTGACTTGGTTGGCAGCTTTGAGCAAGGATCTCCCTCTGCTGAACCTCAGAGTCCTGGTCTGTATGGTGGAGCTGATGTAAAAAGCAAACGAGGGCAAGAGAGGCGGAGGCTGGGGGTGTGGGGTCTCGAGGGTGGTGCCCAGTCAGCATGCAGAGACCAGACTCTGAGTGCACGGAGGGTGCTGGCAGGTGCTGGCCGCTGGGGAGGCCCCGGCCCTGTCACGGTGAGCGAACACTCACACGGTGCGTGGTCAGTGTTTGTGCGCAGCGGGCCTGCTGCGCTGGTGAGTGGGATTGCACTTCCTGATCTAGTCCTTGGCTAGAAATTCTGTGAACACAGGAAGCACCCCAAGAAAGTTAAGAGTTGGTGTTGTGTGTCATGGAAGAGACACGTAAAGAAAAGGTGATGGAGTTCCAAGGAAGAGAGGTCACCTCTATTAAAAAAAAGTCTTCTGGAAGAAGCTGCACTGGAGATGGGTTATTCAGGATGGATGGTGCCTCTTGCTTTCTATCTTCCGCCCTGAGGAGCTGTGGCTACTCATTTCTGGACCTTTGGACTCCGTCACTGTGATGTGCAGAGGCCTGTCAGGTGGCCCTCTGAATTTGCTTGGCTCATTTCATTTTCCCTCAGCCAACAAGCCTAGCTCCCCAGGGATTGGATGCTTCTTCTTACGGTCATTTTATCCCTAAATAGAGTGGGCAGGTGCTTCTTGGAAGCCTATGCTCTGCTCTGCACACAGCGCCCTGACAATCCTTATCGCACTGTATTGTGCCCGTTGATTCGCTTATTGTGTGTTTTCCTCTCTAGGCTGTGGGCTCCTTGTGGCCAGGGATCTGGTCACCTTCATTTCCCTCGATGCCTGGACTGCAGGAGACAGTAGGTCTCCAGAGAGGACTTTCTAAGGGTTGAAGGAGGGGGCAAGACATGCTGGGCTAGCTGGAAGCTGTTGGCTCTGAGCTCCCTAGATGGATGGGCACCGTTTCCACCCTCAACTGGCTTCTGCACTTGGTGGGGGTGGGGGTGGGCAGAGTGTGGGGGATGGATCTGAATTGCTGCTGGTTGAGCAAGTAGAATTTGGGGAAGCAACCTCTCATATCCAGATGTGCGCACCACTGACAACACAGCCGGTTTGTTTTCTTCTTTTGTTGAGCGCTGAAAGCAGATATTTAAAAAAAGAGCTGAGGCTGACAATAAAATTTGACCACTTCGAAAACGTGTTCTAGTGGAATTTTTAGTCATTGTTTAAATTAAAGAGCATTTTCCTGAAAAAAATGTAGGACTACCATAAGAAGATTCAATTATTGCTTTTATCTTCTTCCCACCTCATTGCTAGGATACCCTGAAAATAAGATGATTATTCACTAAATGACTGAAGTCAACAGTTTCTTGAGATCCATCTGTGCATTTGCCTTGCGCTCTTAGCAAATCAAGTCCAATTCGGCCAGTGAAAATATTAGGGACTCTGGTCCTGTCGCTGCTCTTCCCCCATGGGCTGACAGATGACCTCAGGGACTTAGACCGGGTAGTGAGAGGCAACAGGGGAGCGGAGGCCAGTATTTTTCCCAGTCAGTCTGTGCCTGGGTAGGTGATGGGCAGTGTCAGATGACCCTCAGATCAAATCTTGACTGCTTGTTGGACTAGCTACGTTATTCTCTGAACTTCTCTGAACCTATTTTATAATCTGTGACATGGGAAGCCGAGCAGCTAAATGGACATAATTACAGCAAACTTTGAAGATATGCTACCCCTAACGTCCTCAGCATAGCACTTGGCATATAGTAAGGAGATGTTGAATAGTAGCTTCTATTATTATCGCTTATTTTATGTGGGTGAAGAGTAAGTCTTAGAAATTCATACAATATTTAGTTCTCAGGACTTAAAAAGAATGAAAACATCATTTTAAGAAGCTAAGAGCTATCCTGTGTTCATGAAAGCCACCCCAGCCTTTATTGTTTCTTGAAAATATTAAATGCACCTTAGTCTGTTATAAAACTTTAAATAAATACACTGATTTGATCAATTTTAAAATGTAAACCAGATGCAATTTTTCAGGTTCTAAATAGACGTAACTGGTTTGTGTTTATGTACAAAGGTGTGGGTATTCATATGTGACAGGAAATACTACACATATATCCACAAATACATGTAGCACAAGTATTTGATAGTATAAAACAGTCATGCTAGTGACTATAGATACTGACTGGACTTAGTTAATGGTTGTGGCCATTGACTTCATGTACCAGCTAAACTATCTGATTCCAATCAGGTTTAATATAGTATAAAATCTTACATAGAAACATGAATAAATACACACATACCATACAGATATCGGTGACTATAAAAACATTAATAAGTGTTCATTCCAGGTATCCAATTGTTTTCCGGTGCCCAGGTTTGAGGAGAGCCCACTGTGGGAAACAAAATGAATCACGGGCCCTGATGGGAATCCCTGGGGCGGAGCACACCTGAACGATACGCAGGGGCAAATTCCGGAGGGCCAGAGGCCTAGATCCTATCATGTGTATTTGACCCAAAACGGGGCTGTGGTTTGTCAGAACATGATCAGGTCCCGTAACCCTGAGGGTGACAATCACTTGACCCCACTGGACCAGAAATTGGCAGTCTACTCAGTGTGGCTGGGAAGTTGCTTTACTTATCGACTTAAAATCTGTCTTTCCGTAATTCGCAGCCATTTTCTTGTCTTCCCTCCTCCAGGAGCCTGCAAGAGCAGGTCACGACCTTCCTTATAAGGAGGCTCAGCCCCGCAGAAACCATAAAGATAACTGCCAGCTCTTCAAAGCTGGAGGGACCCCTGATAATTCCGCAGAGGATTTTCCCAGCACTTACGGGAAAGAGGGTTTGGGGAAGCTGCTGAGCTTATCCCGCTGGGGGGCTATTGCAAGGGCTGGCCATGACTACAACAACAGCTTCAGGGGATGAAAAGGCACTTCAGAGTGACACCTCTGTTGGGGACAACTCAGGGAGCAGCTCCCAGGGGAGATTTCCAGGGCACGAGTCTATGAGCTGCTTACTGGGAAGCATATCACTGAGGAAAGCCTATTTCAGGGGGCATAAGGGGGTTTTCCCAAGTCCTCTTTTGGTTTGGAATGGGAGTACGGTGGGAGGAAAATGCAGGTGTGATCTAATCTGACAGCTCACTTGGAAGAAATTTCAGCCCGTCAGCATTTAAGATAAGCTGCTGCTTTACATTACGCACGTGTATGTATACATTTGTCTGTATACCTCTCTCACATATAAGGTATCAATAACAGAGTTTATATCTTGGGCTCCTACCGTGTTCTAAGCACTTCGGTATTTGTTATCCAATTAAATCCTTGCAAAACCCATTATATCACTATCAAACCCATTTTATATATGCGGGATCAGAGGATTTGAGAGTTTAGCCGGCCAAATGCAAAGCTGGGTTTCCATCCTGGGCCTTCGGATTCCAATGGCCAGCATTTCTACCATTGTAACGGTAAATATGACTTCGGCTGTGGGGTGATTGCGTTTCTAACTATGGACCGTGTTTTCATCCTTGCTAATGCTCTTCTGAATTATCTGCTTTTAAACGACACTATATCAAATTATGAAAATGTATATGCTTTGTGTGGAAATAGGAAGAATGCGAGAAGGCTATTGCTGTTCTCTAAAAGCCACTTCATTCTGCTTGCTAATAACCAGAGCTTTTCATATACCAGTGCTTGTTACACACATAATAATATAATGATGCATCAACAAACATTTGTCGCGCATCTGCTATGTGCAGTCACAGCGAACAGCGCAGGGAAGTAATTTACAAATGTCCTTGTCTTCCTGCAATTGACAAGGAAGTGGTAAGTGATGAATCACCCATGTCCTGTTTCGCTGAGGATGTTTTGTTTGTCAGTGGAGAGAACTCAGCTTGACTTCACCTGCACAGGGACACCTGCTGCCTCACCTGCCCAGGGAAGGGAAGAGCAGTGGCCTGGCCTCAGGGACTCGGGCACTGCAGGGCCAGACTGCCCTTGCTTCCCCGTTCATCTTGGCTTCTCCTGATGAATGGGCTCCATCTGCTTAGGCTGGCCTTTGCCGTTTTGCCTAAACCATGCCTGCTGCTCTTTCTAGTCCTCGTGTTGCTCAACATCATTTTCAGAGGAGGAATGAGTCAGTGTCTCTCTCTCTCTCTCTCTCTCTCTCTCTCTCTCTCTCTCTCTCTCTCACACACATCTGTTTTAAAAACCTGAGAAATGGTACAGATTGGCCTAGCTTGTGTCATGTGTTTACCCCTATTTCTGCTGAAGGTGGAGAGTGAGGCTGAATCTCTAAGAAGATGCCGCTCTCCTGTGAACATGTGGACACACACCCCCTCCCAGGGAGGGCTGCGTTGGGCAAACAGTACATGTCCACTATAAATGGTCATTTCTTTAACACTGTATCACATACTCACAACGGGCTTTTATGCACGGCATCCTACCCCAACCAACCCCACCAGCTTTGCAGGACAGAAATATTATCCTCATTTGATGGATGAGGAAACTGATGTCAAGGAGGTAAAGCTGGGCCTGAGGTCACATGGCTGTCGCTGAGTCGAAATTCCAATGCTGGTTTTCTAGATTTAAATTTCCCTTCTGGGTTTCCAGAGACAGATTTAGCCATGCTCTGTATAATTTTAGGACTGTATTCTTTCTTGCGTGTAGATGCTTTGAACGCTGGTAATCATTACAGTGTTGGTAATAGCTCTGGATTAAAAATGTGTTGGGTCATAAGAAGCAAAGTTTCCTGGCCAAGCTGATAGCCGGTATTTTGTAATTGCATGGTGATTTTAGGTGGTTTGTGGCAAAAAAAAAAAAAAAGCATTAACTAGGGTTTTCTAAACCTTCCACTTTATCTCTGTGGGAAATTCTACAGCATCCATTATGGCTTCACGTCAAAACTTTTGGTTTGTTTGTTTTCTTACTGAGTCTTCTCTGAAAACAAGGAGAGAATCAGAATCCCAGTAACATTTATTCCCTCATCCATCTATTCATCTATCCACGCATCTGTCTAAACATCCCGTCTGACATGTCCATCCATTACCCCATCTATTCATTCAGAAGTTAATTTGCCACATGCTTTATGCCAGGCACTGAGCTAACCATTGAATGGAATACAGATAATAGAACACGAACCCTTTCTTCATACTGCTCTTAGTCAAAGTTGAGTGACATCATATATTAACCATAAATCTAATGCCAAAGGCAACTCTACCAAGGCCACCTACAATTCTGAGAGTGAGTGAATCAATACACAATGCATATTAGGTAGCCACATGTTTCCAGGCCAACAAGACCTATTAATTGATGACGATTTCATGTGCCATTTATACATTATAGAAAAAGGTATCAGTAGAAAGATCAGGGCACAGAAACACAGGATTAGGAGAGATGGGTGTCAGAATCCATGTACTATGGTCCAAGTGATAGGTGCCCTCAACCTTTGATTCCCTATGGAAACCACTTTCTGAGGAAGACCCCCTGGAATTCAGGTGCAATATCCTCTCCCAGTCATTCAATTACTCATTCATGGCTACTCACATGCCATGTGTGGAAATAATTTTAATTCCAGGGTGGACCAGGGGGTGGGGTATTGCAAATAGAGTTTCAAGTGCCTTAGCACTTGCCTGTGGCTATTCGCAATGATCAATGAATGAGTTAATATTTGGATTTGCTCATTAGTCTTTTGTACTTTTAGTGATTTGATTCTGTCCATGAAATTGTTCTAAGATCAAGTACCCAATGTATGAAGATTAAAACTCTGGAACAAAAACATGCGTCTGAGATATCATCCTTAAAGAGTTCAGCATAGACCAGGTGGTCTCTCTAGAAAGCATTTCCATCTGCATTACCTGCGGATCTTTCTCTCCCCATCCAAGCGTGCACGGTGCCAGGGTGAATGGAATAATGCCTACAAGGGGAGAAGAACACACAAGCTCTTCATGAGATTGAAATGGTTTGTAGATAGTAAGTAGAATCTGAGCTGAGCCTTGAATATGAGCATAATTTTGACAGGCAGGGAAAGTAGGTAACTGCACACGAGGCTGAGAGAGGCCCGTGAACAGCATGCTGCCCAGAAGCCAAGGGCATGGCCTATTGGGAGACACGTGCCTGGGCTGGTTGGTGAAAGCTGGCAGAGCAGATGAGGATGGGAATGGGGACTGACTCAATAGTATGGAAAGTGGCAATGCCTCATTAAGAAATTTGGTTTTTCTCTCAGGGAATGGGAGGTGTTAGGAAGAAAGCATGCTGTGATCAGATGTATGTTTTTTGTATGATCACCCAGAGGCTGTATGAAGGATGGATGGGAGCCTGGAGGCAGACACTCCAGTCAGGGGACTGTTGCAGTTTTCCTGGGTAATCAGTTTCTACTCTTTGAGGCAGAATTCAAATGTCCAGGGGGCTTTGTTATGCTTTTTATACATGAAACCAGACTTGCTTCTGAATTATTATGAGTTGTTCATACTCATAAACTACTTTGTGTGTTTTATTTATTTAACCACTTCTGCCAGTCAAACTGGAAACACGAGGAAGCTGTTCCACATGCATACGCAGACTTATGAGAAATGAAGCTCGGCCCACAAATATTTCCTGAGCATGGATGCCCCGCACAGCATCCTGCCAGGCTCGGTGGACGATGAAGAAAAAGCACAAGAGGTGTGGGTTTGTTCCCCCTTTCGTTTACATCTCACGTTATGGGGGAGAAAGCCATGAAGATCACAGGGGTCTTGTCTCCTTGCTCAGCTCCAAGCTGATGGACATATCCTTGGTCTGCCAAGAAGCAGGCACCTGCAGTTGGTATGAGGTAGAGGAGGGTTTCTGGGAGCAGGGCCTTGGGGATGAGATTCTGTGGTAACCCTGGGATCCATTCCTGTACAAGACCTTTAGGGGGAGCAGCACTGGGTTTTCATATTCTGTCGGGAGCTGCATCTCAGTGGAACATTCCAGAACTGTTCGGGCACAGACATAGGTCTGTTTCTGACTGATTAGCTCACCGTGACAAGAGATGATGGCATCACCTGGGCCAGACTGTATCTCTCTCCTGGAGGTAGGAGTCACCAGTGGGCATGGCTGGCTTCTCAGGCATGGCCACAGTAGGCTGAAACCTGTCACTGGTTTGCCTAGGAGCAATAATTGATGTCTTGGGCCCCAGGGACTTTGCAGTCCTTCTGGGCCTTTCCCCTTTCCCCCGACCTGAGCAGACAGCAGGTCTAGGTGCCTCACTGGGAGGCTTCTGGTTTGAAGTTGCTCTCAGGCAGTGACCAGCTGCATCCCCATGTAGCTATGGGACGTGCTGAGAAAAGAAGTCATAGGCTAGGGGACTGCAGGCCTGGGAGAACTGGTGGCTCAAACACATCTCACTTGGGGAATCCTGGGGACGATGACAAACGTTTGAGGAGCATTGCTCTGGAAGAAACACTTCTCATTGATCGTCACAATTTTCTACGTGAGAGAATTAAGGCTCACAGAAGATACGGCACTGACTCCAAAGACTGCTGGCTTATGGGAAGCTGGGGCTTTAACCCCAATATTCCATCTGCAGTTCTCATGTCCTTTCTCCCAAAATAGATGGGTCCTTTCAGGTTAAAAAAACCTTAGTGTTCGTGTAACCTAAAGACAACAACATAATAAATGCTTGTGTTAGTTCGCTGGGGCTGCCACGGCGATGCACCACACACACTCACAGGGGCTTAAACAACAGAAATTGATTTCCTCATGGTTCTGGAGGTTGGATGTCCAACATCGAGGTGTCAGTAGAGCTGGTTTCTTCGGAGGCCTCTCCTTGTCTCATAGATGGCCGCCTTTCTGTGTGTTCACCTGGCTTTCCCTCTGTGAGTGTGTCTCTGTCCTGATCTCCCCTCCTTTCTTATTAGGACCCCGACATATTTTATTGGCCCCTCCCTAAAGCCCTCATTTTAACTTCATTACCTCTTTAAAGACCCCATCCCCAAACACAGTTACATCTGAGGTACTGGAGGCTAGGGTTTCAAGATATGAATACAATGGCAGCGCACGGTCAGCCCATTACAGTGCTTACAACATGTTTATGGCATTAAAAACATCTACTCAACATGGTGAAGGGAGTTTTGTGAGGCTCAGGGGAGACAGCCCATTTGTTTTTCCCATTGCGGAATATTTGCTGAACCCTTCACCTGTAGATTTGGTTATCTTGGCTGTGGTACAGCATCGAGCAACATGCCACGGTCGTTGCTAGTATTTTCATCTCCCAGAGCAGGAAGAAAGGCTCTGGAAAGGACATAAACCTATTTTCAAAGTGGCACATTTAGAGGATGGTGGAGCAGGGATTCGAACTGGCACCTTGGCTACCAACCTCGTTCTCAGGAAAGAAAGAAAAGGGCAAGTGAAACCGGATGGGGTTGAACAGGCAGCATATTCCGCTCCTTTCCCACTTGCCCAGCTTTCACTTGCCCTGAAATTATTAAACTGACAAGGGGCCCGGGGGTGGGGGGTGGGGTGGAATGCAGATACTATTGCTTTTAGAAAATGAGGTTCCCTTGGGCAACCCTTTCTTACTGTCTCAGCTGGGGGAGGGAGCCCCTAGCCAGAGGGAATCAAATACTTTTCAAATGTCTCATTAAAATAAAAAGGTGATTCTTGCATTGGTACCACGATAAAGACTACAAAGCAGCAACATGAAAACTCCCTGGTTAACCCATCTGAATAGGCCTCCGCTCCAGCCGCAGAATGAATTAGAGGCCGCCCCATTATCAGGGAGCCTCAGAGAGTGCAACTCGGGCTTTGATCTGCCGGTGTCAAGGAAACTGATAAAAACTCGTTCTGTTTCTAAGCTTTCCAGGCCTGAAATTCTCTTTTCCCTTCAGCACGCTATAAATGACCCTCTGAAGTGGCTGCGCATTCTTTCACAGCCTTGTGTTCAATCTATTCATAACCACGGTTATCAATTATTATACCAGCTGGAATTTCTGAGGGCCAGGAGCCTGTCAGGAGCTCTAATTGTGGTTCAGGGATAAAAGCAAAAACACACAAATTTTAACCAATCATAATTAACTTATTCTCCAAGTGTAAGGAAAAAAACAAAAAAAACAAAAAAGAAACCCCCCAAAACAAAACAACACAAAACCAAGGCGTATGAATCTGTCTCAGCTAATCACTGTTGAAAGCAGCCGTGGAGGGGGCGAGGGGCGCTTTTATTGCGATGGTCCCTCCCGATTGGTTCTCTGGCGCCAGGTTCCCCAGGAAGGAGCCAGGCCAACTGGCAACGAGAGAAGTTCTCAAACCTTTGGGGCTTTTTAAAGAAATCTTAAAAACCCTCATTTTTCAAAGTAGTGTGATGTTTTCCAAGCTTCTGACAGAGCTCTGAATAAAGAGGCATCAATTTCCCATTGAACCCAAACAACGGATGGAGTGGTCCAAAATATTTCATTAAAAAGAAGTGCAGTGGCTGCTGTCACATTAATAAAGGAGGCGCGTGTGACCTGGAAGGGGCCCGAGCTATCGCCTCCACAGGCACAAGGTCAGGCAGCAGGACGAGCTCGGGAAGGCCTTAGCACAGGGCCTGGCACTTAGTAGGTGCTCAGGAGGCCAGCTCCTGCCCCTGCCCTGCTCTCTTCTTAGACTGGCCAATGGCCAAATGTCTTGAAGGCATCTGGATGGTGGCAATGACACTGAATGGGAGGCCCATGATGTCATGGAAAAAGCATGGCTTTGGAGCGTGACAGGTCTCAGTTTTTAAGCCCCTCTGAGTCTCAGTGGCCTTTCTTTTACAACGAGGCTAGCACGCTCAGTTTGTAGAGGTGGGACGGGGGTTAGGGCAGTGTCTCCCAGCAAAAGGCCTAGCACAAGGTAGGTGCGAAAGGAATGTGTGCTGTGGCTCCAGATGGTTCTTTGGGGGTGTGGCCTGACTAAATGTCACTTCTGGCAAGGGGACGCAGAGATCACCTCCTGCCTCTAGCCCCTGGTTTAGCATTTGCCCAGAATCCCTTTGCAATGCTAGTTAGGCCAGCAGCTGTGGGAAGGGTTGAGGCTTCTTAGAGAACACATGCTGGGGGAATACATCAAAAGAAGAGACATCATGGAATGCTTCCCCGGACAAAGGCAACAAGGCATCGATGAAATGATCAAACGATATCATTAGTTCCATGCAGAGGATCAGACTACAGAAAACTGTATTTGTACTTTGGGCATTGGGGCTTAGATTGGCAGACCTAACAAGACTTCACCAGTGTGTGTTTATGTCATGCTGTAAGATCAAGGGCCCAACTCTATTGGTGACATTTCTTGGTAGAGCTGCAGCCTAGGAGTTTGGAACTTTGCTTTATAAAAGATATGATAGTATTCTCTTGGTTGTCCTTGTTTATAGAAGCAGACATAACTATATCCTAAAATTTTTTTGCGGAGGAACATTTTCTTAAAACCTTTACATACATGGGAGGGGAAGATATTTCAAAACACATGCTTTTTGCTAAGTCTTGGTTGAAGAATGGGTCAGTCAGGATAATTATTATTAGCTGTCCCAAGAGTCAAACTTTGAAGTTGTAATGACTTGACACAATAAGGGTTATTATTTCTCACCCATGTGACATTGGATGGGAGTGGACATCTTGCTTGTATCTTGTGGCCATGCTATGGAAACTGTTATTTTCAAGATTTTTACAACCTGGACAGAGAAGGAGAAAGAGGCATGTGAATTCAAAACAGCTTCAGCCTAGAAGTGATACAAATGACGGCTTCTTCTGTTCACTCTACCCGGGTAGTTACTACGGCCCCACACTAACGGCAAGGGAATCTGGAAAACGTAAGGTAGCGCATGAAATATTGGCCGAGCAGAAATTGTCTCTGCTGTAGGGACCACCAGCGACGGTACTTTGGCTCTGTGCCCATGACACAGCGAGTGATCTCAGGAGAGAGAAGGAATGAGACAAAGCTGATGGATTATAGGTCCCTGGACAGAGTGGCCCAGGGCATGAGGATGGTCCCCTCGGGAAGAGGGTATAGTCTCCAGAGGGCCAGGGGACCTTAGCTTAAGGCAGTAGCAATGGGCTGACATTTGGGGCGGAACAATGCATCAGGTGAGAATTTCTGTGTTAAGCATCATCAGGAATGTCCATTAGTGTTCATGAAAGGGACACCAGAGAAGGAACTTCCCCTGCGGACCAGACTGGGCTCAGAGCCAGGAGTCAGCAGCAGGTGGAAACTGGTGATGAACGGCCACCCACTTTGAAGGCTGGGCTTGTAGGCAGGTTACTGACGTACGACCTGGGTAAGATAGGGAGGCTGTGGCCTTGGGCCAATACATAGGCCACGGTGACCAAGTTCACCTTAGTGGACCTCAGTTAGAGGAGCAGCAGAGTATTTCCAGGCTCTGCTTGAGGGAGGCTTGGGGGAAACATCAAAAAGTCATCAAGACCAAGAGGAGCTGAGCCTGCAGGGGGCAGATAATTTTACTGGTCCCTAAACAGGCCCAAGGTAGGCTAAGACTGATAAAATATATAATTTGCTCCTAGACAGTGATACCTGAACTGAAAAGAATTCCTAGCACTTTATTTTAATAAGGTAACTTTTGGTCCGCTTCTTGTCTTTCAAAGCTAGAAATCAAGAAGAATGGGATCCTACAAAGAACACAATGATGAAAGTTTAGTGGAGAAGAGACTACAGCGATCCCTCACTTATCATGGGTATTATGTTCTAGATCCCCCGCGATAGGTGAAAATCCGCAAAGTAGGAACCTTACATTTATTTTACTATTTACTGTACAGTACTGCAAAATCCCACGATATAGCAAAAAATCCACGATAAATAATTAAATATAATATTTTTAAAAATCCCATAATACAGTGAGGCCGTGATAAGTGAACCGTGATGTAGAGAGGGACCACTGTAATGAGAATTGTGATTCTTGCACACGTAGATGTTTTCATTTTCTACTGTGGGCTAATCTGTTCCTCACCATAATCGGTTACCTCTGCAAGGATTATATTTTCCCCATTATATTAATGTGGAAGCCGAGGTATTACAGGAAGACCTAAGTGATTAGCTTACAGATGAGCAGCCGGTATGTCACAGGGCTAGAACTGAAACCCAAGCCGACTCTTGCTCTGTTCTGCAATGCTGCCTCTTGGGAAGAAGGAAGCGAGGCCTCTGACACTCGCTGTGTCAAGCCCACCCCCTCACCTCCTCCACCTTCTCTAGGGTCATCACCACCACCACCAACAACATCATCACGATCATCATCTTCTTCATCCTAAAGGCAGCCTCACAGCTCAGCCATAGCAACATCTGTCCTCTCAGCTTTGTCTCCAGTGTTACTGAGTTTGCACGAATTCATTCATAAACTCCTTCCCATCCTAAGCAACCATTTTATTCAACAATGCGAAGTAATTATACAGTAATTAAAAAGGATCTGCATCATTTCTCGTTTTGCTTCAGATCTCCTTTCTTGGGCCCTCTACATAAGCAGAGAGAGGACCTGATTTTATCTGAGAAACCAGGAAAAAATGAGTTGGGAGGGTGAGAATCATTTGGTCATTGCTCTACCAATAAACCATCCCTGAGCATCTGCCCTGCCCTGTGCTGACCTGGGGCTAAACAGTGGTGTAAGAGAGGTGAATAACTCCCATTCCCTGCTGTCGGGGCCTACAGTCTGGTTAATACTACATTTCACAAAATCTCCATATATGTGGATTCTTGTACATTTCACAAAAATCTCCAAAGACATGGTTTCTTGGTTCTTATTTCAACTCCAAAGTTTATGAGGCCTTCTATTTCAAAGCGACCTCCATCTCCCAACTCATCACCAGTTGGAATTTAGATATAGAATTTAGAATAGAGATTAAGTCTCCTCTCCCATCAGCATACACTAGGCCAGGAGTCAGTAAACTAGGGCTTATGCCTAGCCACTTGTATTTGTAAATAAAACTGTATTGGAACCTAGCCATGTCGACTCATTCATAAACTGTCTATGGCCATTTTAGAATTATATCAGCAGGATCAAGTAGTTATAAAAGAAAATGCATAGCCCACGAAGCCTAAAATAGTTACTATCTGGTCCAATGGAGAAGAAAAACACCTTACCCTTAGATTCTGCCCTAGAGCCTTTTAGTGTGGAGGAACTATTGTGCCCCTCTCTGAAGCCACACCTTGCACTGTGCACTAGGTCCCACCCACCCTGGTCTTCTCAAGGACATCACTTCAGTAATGTCTCTTCATCAACATTGGTCTCTGCTGGATCTTTCCATCAGAATGAAACATGCTGTCATTCCTCCCATCTTAGGAAACAGAACCAAACAAAATCTTCTCCTGACCTCTCTTACTCTGCCAGTCACTGCCCATTTTTCCATATTTCTTTGCCTTGCATCCTTTCAAAATAATTGCCAACTTTTTCTTAGCTTGCTCTAACTCTGAAACTGCCCTTGTTTGAGTCCCCGATGACCTCCAGGTGGCCAAATGGAGATGCTCTTCTTGTCCAGTCTCCCGGCAGTGGACACCTGTGATCACCTCTTGCTCACTCGTTTTCCTCACTGGCCTTCCAGAACACTCCTCTGCTTCGTCTGTTGCTCCTTCACAGCCTCCTTCATTGATTCCTGTTTCTCCCGCCATCTTACCATGGCAGAGTCCAAGATTCAGGCCTTGATGTTCTTCCATCCGTTCTTCACTCCCTTCCTCAATACTCTCAGTCGATCTCATGACTTGAAATACAACCTATACGCCAAAGACTCCAGATTTTGACTTCCATCCTGAACTTACTTCCATCCTCTAGACTTGTATCTCACTGTCAACTCAACAGGTAGGCCTGACTGTCCATTAGACACCCCCAAATCAACACAATCAAGATGGAAGTCTTAATAGTACCTCCACTGTACCCACAGGACTTGAGGCATACTGTCCTCCCAGTTGCTTAAGCCCCAGATCTTACCCATGACCCTTCTGCACCCTGTCTATTAGGAAATCCTGCTGGTTCTGCCCTCTTGCCCCCTCCACTGCTGCAGGCGGGACTCCAGATATCATATCTCACCTGCATGGCTGCAGTAGTTTGCTAACTTGTTTCTCTGCCTCTACCTTTGCCACTCCCTCCCCTCCCTGTCCTCTGTCTATCCTTTACAGATTCAGTTCCGCCTTTAAAATAGGTCAGATTAGAGTCTTCCTTTCCTTAGCCTCCTCCCCAAATGTTTTTCATTTCATTCAGCATAAAAGCCAAAGTCCTAAAAAGGTTCTAGAGGACCCTAGGTGACCGTCCCCTACATATCTTGGTCTTGCCTCTCTGACCCCATCTCCTACCCTTTGCAACCCTAAAATTCTGTTCCAGCCACACCAACCCTCTTTAATGCCATGAACATGCCAGGTATTCTGATACTGCAGGAGTTTTGCACGGGCTGTGTCCTTTGCCTTGCACTTTCTTCCCCTGGATATGCATCTTTGCTCAGATATCACCTGCTCAATGAGGTCTAGTCCAGATACTTTACTTAAAATTGCAAACTGCTGCCTTCAGCATTATTTTTTATCCATTCTTTATACCCAGTAGCCCTCACCCCTTTCTATATACCATATTCTTTACTTGTTCTATCTGTCGTTGAGGGTCCATTCCCCTCTGTAGAATGGAAGTTCTGCTAGGACAGTGGTCACCGTCTCCCCTGTTCACTGATTTATCTCATGTGCCATAAACAAAGCCTGACTCAGGGCAGGCACTCAGCAAATGTTTGACCAAGTAATGAATCATTAACTATGAAGTAGCAATTGATCCAGATGATTAATAGTGTTCTCAACTCTCAAAAAAAAAAAAAAAAACGCTGGCAGCAAGAGATAGACTTGGGACTGTCAGGAAGAGGCTACCCCAAGCAACCCAGGGTGTTTTGGCTTCTGTGTCGCTGACCAGTGGTCAGAGGTTCACAGGGCATGTGGTTGAGTGGGGCTCCCTGTGTGAGAGGCCTGCATGTCCCAGATAAGAGGGTATCATATCGTGTGCAGTGGAATTGGCTACGATGAGTGCAAGGACTATTTTTACATAACACAAGGGAAGATAATCCTACAGACATGATGTAAAGATTTGAGACATGTTGTACCATCTCAGGAAGGCTGGCAAGTTATGCTGTTTGTCCCCAGGGACACCTCATTCCCAGACAGTGTTTGGAAGACTTAGGAAGGAATGTGTAGGTTGTTTTTAGACAAGACATTTTTCTTGTACTTTCATGGTGTTCCATGACCTATGAGCAGATTTGAGAGCCCTTCTAGGATGGGAAAAGCATGAACTTGGAGTCGGGAGAAATGGTTTGAGTCATGTCTCTATCACTGTAAAGTCTTCTATTTGGGGCAGATTTCTGAACCTCTCCGTACCAGGGTATGATGTATTGCTCTGTAACATGGGAATAAAGGTGTCTTCTTTTTCAAGAGGGAGTTTCGGATTCAATGAAACAACACACATGCATGCTTTTGTCAACTTCAAAGCCAACATAGGGTAGTTTCTATGATTATGCAGAAAAACAAAGAATGAGTGAATAATTCATTGAAATTTATGAAATATCATTTAGTTAGTAAAACTCTAAAACAACCAAAAAACTATTTTCTGGCCACTTTTATGTTAAACCCAACATGTGTTCAGCACTGTGAGGATTAGAACGTCTGGAGGAGCAAGGTCATTACCGTGGCGGAGTGACCAGCTTGCTGTGCACATGCAGGCACAGAGCAAGGCAAAGAGCAGGCACTGAGACTCCCAAGTGCATTTGGGCTGCACCTGATCTTCTTCTTCAGTTCAACTGGTACATAGTGACGTTCCTATGCTCCAGTCTTTAGATAAATTACTTCATGAGCTACAACAAAATACGAAGTATTTCTAGATATAGTTTGCAGATGCGGAAGCTTAGAATCTCATAGGTTAAGTGATTTTCCCAGTATTATGGAATTAACAAGGGGCAGAACCAAGCTCTGAATTTTTCTGATTTCAAGTCTTAAGATTCTTCCATGGTCCATTGGTGCAACACATGGACCACATCCTTCTGTACCCACAAGAAAACAGCATTTTAAAGGAGGATATGCTGGTAGTGGGAAACGTCACCTAGACACCCATCTGTTTCCATGAAGACAATGTCTGCTGTCAGGGACTAAAAGTCTGTGTCCCCCTCCCTCACATTCTTAGGCTGAAATCCTAATCCCCAGAGTGATGGTTAGTAGCAGGTGGGGCCTTTGGGAAGTAATTAAGTCATGAAGGTGGAGTCACCATGAATGGGATTAATGGCCCTATCTATCAGAGGGGCCCCAGAGAACACTCTGTTCTCTGTCACATGAGGATACAGGAAGAAAAAAAAGGGGGGGGGTTCACCTGCACCCTAGAAGAGAGCCATGACCAAAACCCAACCACACTCGCACCTTGATCTGACTCCCAGCCTCCAGAACTGTGATAAACCAATGTCTGTTGTTTACAACCCACCAGTCTGGGTACTTTGAACAGGCTAAAACATCTGCTCTGAGAGGGAGAGAGAGAGAAACATGGATTTGTTGTCTCACTTATTTAGGCACTCATTGGTTGATTCTTGTATGTGCCCTGACCAGGGATCGAACCTGCAACCTTAGTGTATCGGGATGATGCTCTAATCCACTAAGCTACCCAGCCAATGCCTCCCCCACTTGTTTTTATTTTCATGGAGATTTTAATAATAAAATTTGAATTATGTTTCCTTTAAGAAGGGATTTTTGTAGAAAAAGAAACTGCCAAATCTCTGTACTGGAATTTGAGTCCTAGCACAACCCATCTGTTCGTCCTGTAATACTGGGTGTTGCTGCCTTCTTTCAACAGGCACTGTTTGTGCAGACCTGAGGTCTTATGTGGAGAGCTCGCTTTTGTTTTCAAAATGTAGCAGGCCCTTTGCCAGACACAGGGCTATGCCCTTCACAAACACACACACACACACACACACATCAGGCAAATCAACTGCGGACTTCAATCTCTGAGCTGATCATCTGGGAAGGGGTGAGCCTTGTGACCTTGGGGGTGTGTAGGCAAAGCTGAACAGCCATGAGTTTGTGTGCTTTGGATCTTTTCTCTCTCTTATACGTTTTTTTTCTGGACATGGACTAAATTCCATTTATAGTTGAGGCTGTAATGTAGTATCTAGAAAGGTGATGATTCGTAACTTCCTCATTGCTTATTATACTCAACCCCTTTTCCAACAGATCTATGGTAGGTTACAAAGATGCAAATAATGAAACAAGATAAAAGATGAAGCATCGTTAAAAGCAAATGACTATTAAGACAATAAACCCTGCACAGTGAAATTAATGCTAATTAATAGCCAGTTGCATATTCTAATGTAATGTCCTCCATCAGTTGATCAGGAAAACTCTAGAAATGAGACAAGGAGATATGTTTCCTACAGGGGTCCACCATGACAATTGCCTGTGTTGTTCTGAACCAAGTCCACCATCACATTTTTACAATAAGTGTAATAGAAAGAGTGTAAAATCTACTGGAGTTGTCCATTGCTATAAGGCCAAAGTAATCCTCACACGGTTGACGGGGATGAGAGCCAGCAACGATACGACCTGGGACCGCAGCTTTCTCTGGGTCCTGTGCAACAAGAGTTTTCATGGAATAGGTGGTCTACCTCACAACATCTGTAATGTATTTTTCATAAGTAAGCCACTGCTGAGTCCTGGAGATCAGAGTTGGAGCTTCTTCTCCAGCCCCTGATTTAAAGAATTCAGAACTTGATGGCTATTGGTGGTGCCAGTTCCCCCACATTTCATCCTTTTCCAGGTTTCCAGGGATTTTCTTTCTCTTTTCCTTCATTGGTGCCCACTCTTCCAAGAGGATCTATTGGTTATTTGTGAGTCAATCTCTGCATCCCCGCCCCACGTGAGGGAGTGGTACAGTCATGGTTCTAGAAATAAATTTGAAACTTCTGCTTCAAAATGCCACCTGAAAGCACCTCATAGAGGGTCTTACAGTCTCACATGGAAAAGGCAGTGGCACTTCCGTGGGACTCTGGGAAGAAATTCCATCAGCTACAACACTAGGCAGATACGCTGAGCATCATGGTTTGTCGTGGGCAGATGTTTTACCACCTGAGAGCCATCAGGCAGCTATCCTGGGAGAAGCGTCCCCCACACACTGTACCATGAGGGTCTTAGCTCCCAACAGCTGCACACCGGGGTTCTGCACAGTAGTTCCTGTTCATCTGTTTGTTTGTTTGAAGTAACCCACTTCAAATACGGCAACATTTTGGGCAATCCCCTCATCAGAAGCTTCCATTTACTATCCAGGGAAACTAGAATTGGTAGGAAATGAAAGACAGGTGGCAGAAGGGGATTGGCAGCCTAAGATTGCCTCCTGAGAGCTGTAAGTATTCAAAAAACATCATAAACGGGTTTTGGGACAGAAGCGGGATCTGGGACTTGTGCCCATGGGGTTGCTTATGTAATGTGAAGCTATAGAGTTTGTTCTGAGAGAAATGACATGGCCTTTCGGGGGTTGAATCTAAACCCTAAACTCCAGCGTTGGCCTCTGACATGCCATAACCCATAAAAACAATTCTTTCCAGTCTATATAATTGGGTAACCATAAAATTGCTTTGGGATGCAGAGGGGAGAGAGAAAGTTGGGGACATTGGTCACAAGACTGAATTCAACACTAAGGCTAATTTCTAACTGAATGTAAATAAGATAATCTCTTTCCAAGGGTTCTCACTCTTTTGAAACTTACGGTCAGAAAGAATGCACCACTTATGTTTAGTATGACAAGTCTCATCTATCTAAGGCCATTCTCTCAGCCTCCCTTGCTCAAGAAAATTTCTATCTGAAGAATAAAGGGTGCATACCAGCACTCAAGCATGGGAAAACAATGACCTCTCTCCATTCTGGCCCTATCATTGCATTATCTGATCATAACATTAATACCTTCACTCGGAGCTATAAAGAATCAGGAAATGATCCATGTCCGCCTTTCACGTCTTCTGTTAAAGTCCCAGTCACTCTGCACTGTGAGTGTCTTCTTAGTAAAGGCCTACATAGTTCACTCATTAGTAATTCCTTTGAATGGGTTTTCTCTTTCAATTGAGTTGGCCTAGCATGTGCTACTCAGGAGTCATCTATTCTATAGAACTCTTGCTACTCATTGGTCTGACTATCTGCCATGCTCTCTGCCAGGGTTAGGCATGGATACATGATCTCATTCAATTCCCACTGCATTGGAGGGAGATTTCATAATTTCCAGTTCCCATACTTTCGAGAAAATAACCGATTCTAGCTTTGAAAATAAGCTAAATTATTTTCTCTACTGGATTTACTCATTTATAATGAGGTGAAATGATATGGGACAGATGTTTTAAAAAATGATAACTGCTTTTTTAAGTAGGCAGAGATAGCAACATCTTAGACCAAATCTTACTTATTATGTAAAGAATCACTGACATGCCTTCTTAAGTTATGGACCGGTACCCACTGGCTTAGGAGAAGGCTCATTAGAAATTTGGGGGCTTGACTGAACCTATTCACTCATAGGATGGGTGATGGAATGGAGAATACGGACATTGATAACCTGCAAACTCTTCTTAAGGCTCTCAGAGTGGTGGGTGGTGGTGGATGAGGGTATAATGCACCGAAGTTGAACCATGGCACAGACCCTGTGAGTTCAGTGATGACAAACGGAGCTGCCAGTCCAGACAGTTGTATGGGAACTATAAGGTGAGAAGAGTCTTGAAGAGTGGGTGTGTCAAGGAAGGCATCTTGGAGGAGGTGAAGTTTGCCCCGGCTCTGAAGCCAGTGTTATCTGGAACAGGGCATCGTGCCTCAAACTGGCTTTGATAGCAAAACAATGATCCTGCGTGACATGGATGCGTCAGAAGAGTGGGCTCCCAGCACCTTGGTGCCGGGCTCCAGCCTGCTTCTCTGCACTTACTCTCAGGGGTGTCCTCCTCTGAGCTTTGCATGGCAGCACCGTGACACAGCCGTGGCAGGAACCAAATCCAGGCAGAACAAAACACCCAGAGGAAGAAGAGGATCTCCTCATCCCCTGCCTCCTTCTGAGGAGCAAGGAAAACATTCCCAAAACTCCCCCAGCAGATTTCCCTTTACAGCTCATTGGCCAGAATTGCATCACATGTCCATACTCAACCAATCACTGGCAAGAAGAGTGAGGTTACCTTGATTGGTTTTTATCAATTAGGATTTACTCTTGGAGACAGAAATGGAGTAGGCTTGGGAGGAGGTGACTATTTAAAAATAATTTGGGTTCCCAGAAAGAGGAGGGGCCAGAACAACATTGTGTGTAGAGGTCGGAGTACATTGGCACATAGTTTTATTTTACATAATAAGAATAGGAAGAGGACATTCTAAGTAGGAGCAAAAGTGAGGGTGCCTCATTTGAGGAAAAAAATTAATTTGACTAGGGCATGAAGGCAAGAGGGGGGGCTCAACCTATAGAAGAGGGTGGACACCAGACTGATAGCATCCTCAACCTGAAGCATTCCTCGGGAGCCTGGCATGAATGTTCCATGTGCCTTTGAGTGCACATATTAGGTGCTGATGTGTCTCTGGCTAACTGATGTTCTGGCTGAAGGTGATGTGGTTCTTACGGGTGAGGGAGAGTTGACAAAATGAAAGCAGTTAACATCCAATAGGCTAAAGACACCATCCGGGTTAAGAGATTAGACAGTCTTTGCTTTCATTCCGATGAGCATTGCCAACTTGCCTGTAGCCTGGTGGTTGTTTCTGCATTTTCTGCCTCTTCAACGGATCTGTGCGGTCCTCTCATTGTCTGCAGGCCAGTTAATCTTCGCTGTGAACATGATACTGCTGGGGGCCTTCCGAGCATGGACAAAACACGACATCTGGTTAAGGAAAAGAGGACACGTCCCTCTGTGTCTGTGTGAGGTATGTGGTTTGGGACTGCAGCAGGAAGTGATGCGGAGGCACTGCTTCGAGGTGCAGAAATTCTGGAAGATGCTGACAATTATGACTTTGAAACCAGAAAAGCTGGTGTTCATGCTGCCTGTCACCTCCCAGACCCAAGAAGCAGAGACAGGGATTGAATCTTTACGGGTGCTTTATTCACATGGTCAGCAATCTGAGAAGACAGCGGGTTTGTACCCTAACAGACTGTCTTAAATTACATTATAAATGGGCTCTTTTTATAAGAGTAGGTAAGGGGTTTGGAATTCAGGGAAAAGGTTAATGAAATAATTGGATAAAAGCTGCAGCATTCTTTCATCTGTGTCCTGGGCGGTGGTCCCTGTGCCCTGGGCGGTGGTCTTTGTGTCCTGGGAGGTGGTCACCCTGGAGCACAATGGCTCAGATACCATCTTGATTGCTTGCCGTCCTCCTGAGGCACACAAAGGTGGAACAGCTTACAGTCTCCTGGAGCCAAGGTGGGTCATACCTCCAGTTCCTAAAACAATAGCTTTTTACATACATTGATTACTAAGCTATTAACTGTTACCTAAAACTAAAAATTTCCAGCATTTGAGTCCCCTGTCAGTATCAAAGAACTTTTGATTTCTCAAAATATATCATCTGATTTTCACACCAACTGTAAGAGGGAAGAAAGGCAAATTTCCCCAGAGGAATCTGAGTCTAGAGCAGGCGGTAAATTTTCCAACATCACACAACATGTACATGAGGAAGCTGCATGTAGAACCCAGGTCCCCTGACTCTGCCCTGGGATTTCTCGGCAATTTCTCAGTAACGAATTGAGGCAGGTATATTAGGTATCTATTACCGCATAGCTAAGTGCTACAAGGAGTGGCTTAAATGATGCACATGATCTCACAGTTTCTGTAGGTCAGGAGTTCTGGAGCAGATCAGCTGTGTGGTTCTGGTCTGGCTGAGGTTGCGGGTCAGCTGTCAAGCAGGCCAAAGCTTGCCTGGAGCTGCGGGACCCATATCTAAGTTCGCTCACAAGGTTTGTGGCAGAAGGTCTCATTCCTATTCTGGCAGGATACCTCAGTTTCTTACTGCTAGGGATAAAGAAGCCAGTGACTCTCAAACCAGGAGGAGGTAATTAACAGATGAGTCATGGAAAAGGGGCGAGGAAATGCCATTCCGCAGCTCCGCACACGTATCTCTGGGATCAAAAGGAGGAAGATTGTCCTCACCAAACGCGGAGAAATGGGAAGATGGAGCTAGATAACTTTGCAAATAAGCTGGAGATAGACCTACGACTAGATTCGTCGGCAGCCGTCCGTCTCGAGAGACGACGGTGTAGCTTCTTAAGAGCTGAAGCTACAGAGCCTGGGCAGGGTGATATGGAGGGTCTGCTGTTGCCCATGCAGCAGACCCCCCCTCTCTTCGCAGCTGAAAGGTCCAAGGGAAAGACGGAGTCAATACAGCTTGGCTTCAGGTGCGCCGCAGGAGTTGCCGGTGTTGACTACAACGTCAAACCGCCTTAGGGACTCCGGCTCCGGATTTTCTGTCGGGGTTTACTCCCTTAGCCTTTCCCCTGAAGAGGTATGCCGCAAGGCAGCGGAAACCTGGATTAACCAGTAATGGAGAAACAGGGGAGAAGGAGTGAAGAGGGGGAGCTAATCGTGTTAGTATAAAACCAGTTTTCTTTGTCTACTTTGCATGTGCATGATCCTGGCTGGCGGTGCGCCCGACTCTGCAGACTCGTGAATAAACGCCTCACTTGGCTGCTCAAGTCCTGTGTCCCGGTGTTTTATTGTGAGCGTTTCTCCCATTAGCACATGGACCTTTCTGTAGGGCTTCTTGAGCGGCAGCTGGATTGAGCAGCAGCTGGCTTCCACCAGAACAGGTGATACAAGAGACAGAGCAAGATGGAAGCTGTCCTGTACCACCCACACCTGGAAGTCACACGCCGTCCTTCCGACCGCATGGTGTGTGTTAGAAGGCACTCACTCGGCTCAGCCTTTCTCGAGGGCAGGGGAATTAACTCCGACCTATTGATAGGAGAAGCATCAAAGACTCAGTGGGCAGAACCTAAAACCCCCACCACAGAGAAAATGCAACCTGTATCCCGGCCTCTGAGATGCCTTCGCCACAGGAGAATCATGCAGTTGGAGGGCATTAGCGTACACAAGTGACACCTCTCAATAATAGACTCAGGTGACTTAGTAGGACATAAGGTGGCTGGGGGTGGTCGTGGAGGGAGACTCAGGATATGACTAAGACTCATCGATAAAGGCCTCGATTCGGTTGGTTTCACGGCTCTGGAGAAGCGGGGAGAGAGAGCACCTCTGATGTCCGATGGTGGGAAGTGGGAACATTTCCGCTTATCACTTAACCGTAGTAATACCAATAAATGCTATTATAATCAAAATAACACCCCATCCCTATCTCTGCTGGCGGTGTGTCCACAGAGCACCTGGGCCTCTTTTCCAAGGAGAGACAGTTTTTTTTTTTCCCCCATGATCAGAATGACAAGCTCTTTTCCTAGTAGTCTCTTAATAATTTCCCAAGTTCTAGAGAGAGGCCAGCATTCTTGGACTTGAAAGACAAGCACAGAGTGGTACCTGCCCTGCCCCCACCGCAGCCACGGGGAGGGCTTTCGGTCCAAAGCTTCATCCCCGGGAACCTCGAGAGAGCTGGCAAATACTCTAAACAGATAAAAGATAATTGAACAAGGAGTGAGTAGTAAACGGTGACCAAGTGCTATTTCCATAATAAGCTTATCTGAGTAAACTTTCTCAGCGCCCCTGAGTTCCCAAGCAGGGTGTGGATTTGGCAGTAGTAAAGAAACAGGCCACGCCAGGAATGTCTGGGGAGCTAATGAATGGCCCTGAAGTGGTTGACGTTCCTATCTCTGCTTTGGATCCCTGCCACCTTGACGCTAATGTCAGCCGGTGTTTAATTGGCAAACAGGGCTTCAAAGCGTTTCTGGGACCTGCTCCCCGGGCCCTGGGCCTGTTAGTGTTTAATTGTCATGTACAAGGGCCCACTAGCTCTTGGTAGATTTGGGCGTTTTACTGCACTCTGAAAAAGCAATATTACGAGTCTCCTTGCTCCCTAGACGTTTTTACAGACATGCCTTGGAGTCACATGTTGCTTAACCTCCACTGTGAGTAGCAGAGGCACCGCGTGACTTGGCAGGGGTGGAAGGCAGTCAGTCCCCTTCAGGCTGCAAGTACTGCCCCTTACCGCATTGGCCCTAAATTCAAGAAGTATCGGGGAACGTCTGGAGCAGCAACCGAAAAAAAAATGAGTTGGGGAGCTGGGGTTGGAGGGACAAGGAAAAGTCACAGAAGTGAAATTGTTAAGTGGCAAAAATGATACAATTCCGCCATTCAGTGGCGATGGTGCCTGCGGTCCTTGGAGCAGCTTGGTCACTGTGGCCTGCTGGAAATGCAAAGGTGTTATTTGTGTGTGTGTTTTAATTCCTCTCTTGAAAAAGTCTATCTGCTTTCTATTGTTCACGTAATTAAGAGTCAAAAGAACCATCTTACTAAGACTGTATAGCCTTCATCTACATAGAGAAGAAGAAGAAATAACAGAAGACAAATACTCCCCCCCACCCCCAAACTACATTGTGAATAAGAGTAGCTTCTTACTTCCTGACCTTTGAAAAGCACTACTTTGGAGTGAATAAGAATGATTTCTTTGAATTTTCAGCTCAATTCCATTTAATTGAACTCATCATTGAGTGCTTACTAAGTGTTCATATCAAATAATTTCTTTGGTTTTGAATTAGTGGCTTTTATGGAAATAGTTTTCTTATGGTTTATTCTGGAAATGTATCAGTTTGTTGTTTTAATTATCCTTTTGATGAGTGTGAATATCTCTCCGAGGAAGGAATGTAAAGAAAAATATCTAATTACACCACTTATATCAGAATGGCAAAGTGCATATTTATCTTGTTTGTTAATTATATATGTCACAGCTAAAGACCAAACATCAGTTAATGTCGACATTAGCCAGAAGGGTCCTGGTAAACATCAAGAATGAGGTGGATACTAAATAAGAAAACAACACAGCAAGGGGAAAGCATGTATATCTTTTATATGTTTAGATTAAATCAAGATCACTTTGTTCTCTCTTTTTGACCATTTTGTGCTCTAAACAGAGTCAGATCTTCATATCACGGATCTCAGAGAAATGATCTTTATAGCAGAATCATCACTCGAGCATATTTCGGGATCACCCAGCACGTGGCCAGGTTTTTAAGGCAATGTGGCAGACACCTCAAGTCTTTCAAAGGATTTAATCTCCTTCCTCTAGTTCTCTCCTTTGCCAAAATGTAAGCAGACAGCCCCTTCCAATCAGAGCCAGCACCTTGAAGTTCAATCACATCTAGTGTTCTCAGCCCCCAGAGCTCCAGCCTCCTATGAATGTAAATTCAGGAATAAACTATTGTACACAAAGGATGTCCTCTCCAAATCCATACACACAGGTAATTAGTTTAGGGCCCTAAAATGTTATGTGATTCCTTTCTTAATAGAAATGAGAAGCGGTAAAGATGAGAGGCCTTTATTCACACTTTTATCAGCTATTTTAAATTGAGGGGTATATCGTTCTCTGGGTAGATTTACAGGAACTCCCATTATGTACCTCACTCCTATTATCATTAACAGGGGTAAACGCTTGCACACCTAAGCACAGCACTCTGGGGTTTACACGGAGGCCCCTCTCTTCCTCCGATTATCAACAACTCCTGTTTCACGTTTCCCAAATACCTTCAAAATGAAACACAACCTTGTCCAGGATTTAAAGACTATCTGGCTATGTGTTTTTGAAAGGAAATTGGATCGGTGCATTACAAAGGTTCGCAAATTTACTTTATGATAGCAAATGATTATTATGGCTGCTTACCCTATAGGAGTCTCTCTAGAGGGGGGATCATGGGGTTAGGGGTGGGGGCATCATTTGTTCGAGGTTTTCCATGCCAACACGGTGTAAGTCTCTGTTAGCAGGGAATTAGAATCATTAGCCTGCTGACTCTTTTGGCAAAGCCAGGATTAATGTGTAGGGAAGATAGAAAAGCGGGAGAATACACCCTTTTTCCAAGTATGGGGAAGATGCTATTATATATCCATCTGTCGCCTTGCTCAATATATGAATTGAATACCTACTGTGTTCCAGGCAGTGTGCTAGGCTATGAGGACATGATAGTGAAGAGGATAGATTAGGTCTTTGCTCCCAGGAAACTCGCAATTTAGTGGGAAGCTAGAAAGTGAATACCTAGTTACGCTTAGCCCTGTTCCTGCCATACAGAAGAAGCCCAGGGAGCTGTGGAAAACCTGAGAGAGTGGAGGGGAGAGGCAGGATAGGTGCCTGGAGGAATCAATGCCTGAGCTTCCCTCTGAGGGAAGTGTGAAAGTCATGATGCGTGGTGGGTGAATAAGTGCTCGCCAGGTTGCAGGAGCAACACGTGCAAAGGTCCTGAGGCAAGCAGGATTCACATTCGGGCCCTGCCTCTCAATAAATAGCAGTAACGATGATGGGTCCTTCCTTCTGAAAGACTGCACAGAAGGTGGATTTCCTTTCTTTTCTCTGCTAAAAAGGGCATGTAATGAAGGTTACAATTTGTGATGAATCAGTTAGCCAGAAAACTGAAACTGGACTCTAGCCAAGTAAAATCTTAGGGTTTGAATCATAACTAGAAGAATCCCTAATAATTTCTCCTATCCACCCTATCCCCAAACACTGGACAAATTACCTTTGTAATTTCTCCACACAGGTCAACTTCTGAGAGATGGGTCTTTGAGATTCTCTATACTCAAACTCCTCAAATTATTTGTGATAAGAAGACCAGATTTTGGAAAATTCTTTGTGAGCTGATACTTTTATAAAATTAAATAGAAGTGAGTTACTAGAAAAATGATCATGCACTTTGTTATCACAACCATATCAACTGTAATACAATCTTCTAGATGATTATTCTCAATTTCTGTATTACCTTATTGTAGATGGATAACAGTCCACAGAGCAGATCTTTCCTCAAAAACAGGGACTATGCCTAACCTTCAAACATTGCCTCATTGCCCTGCAGCCAGCCTATGATCCAGGAATATATCTACATCTCTTGAAATTATTTACATTTCTGACCGGGCCACCTCTTGGGCAAAAGGTTTCCCCCACAGCAAGAAGCAGGATTTCCTTTGATAAACTTGACTTTCTGAACCCTAGGAGGCACTTACCTTAAGTCCTGGTATTTCCAGGGCTGGCAGGGTAATCCCAGGTGGCCCCTGTTTCATGCATCTTTTTTCTAAAACCTTCTGTGTTAATGTAAGAAGTAGGATTCTAAAGCAGCAGATGTGGCGAGCTGGAAATTCTGGCCTGGGTAGTCTCAACCTTCACTTAGGGGCTGAAGAACCCAGGAGGTCAGGAGAGGAGGTATGTTTAGCCTTGCTGTTCTCTGGGTGGGCTTTGAGTCTAAGGATAGGGGGGCTGAGGCCCTGCTGGTGGATGGGGAGAAAGACAAGTGAAGGCAAGAGAGCAATAGTAAGACAGAAATGGGCCAGGTCTGCAGTGCAGAGCGCTCCCTGGGCAGACATCCTGTGGGCTTCCGTGGGCTGAGCATCCAGAACGCAGGGTCCCAGGTGGGGTGGTTCTTGAGAACACTGAGAGGAAGGAACCCTGAGAGATGTAAAAGCTACTCCAGGCCACTCTTTCTTCCTCTCTGTGCCTTTAGGGGTTTGAGGACCGTCAGACTTAGCCGTCTCCTCTGTTCCTTCTTAGTCTATACTCTTCCCATAGATTGATCTTGCTTACTCACATGACTTCAGTTATTTCATTAAAACGCATACCTTCCAAATTATATCTCTAATATATGTTCTCTTCTGAGCTCCAGTTTATGTATCAAGCTAACACCTAATTCCAGATGGTAGGTGGAATAATATTCTCCTCCAAAGATGTCCATGCCTGAATTCCTGAAACCTGTGAAAAAGTTATCTTTACTTGGCAGGAAGGACTTGGCAGAAGACATACACTCTGCCGACCCCTTGATTTTAGCCTATAGGACATTTCCCGCTTCCAGTCTCCAGAACTGTTGGGGAAAAGCACTCATAATGTGCTCAGCATGGCAGAAGTGTGGGACGGCAGAGCAGAATGAGGCAGGCTGGGCCAGGCCAGAAAGGCCAGGAGCATCGTCCGGGGAGCCCCAGTCAGGCCACGCCCTTCTCACTAACCTGCCTGGGTCCCTACTCGCTTTTATAGTCTAAAGAGATGTATTAAACTTTTTTTAATAGTAAGTTTTTTAAAAAAGTTTTATTTATTTTTAGAGAAGGTATTATATTAGTTTCATGTGTGCAACTCGGTGATTAGACATCTATATGACTTACAAAGTGGTCACCTGATAAAACAAGTATCCATCTGACACTATACATAGTTATTATAATATTATGGGCTGTAGTCCCCAAAGAAGCATACAATTTATTTGGCCATGAACATAGTGAGTCCTCCCTTGACATCATTGATAGGCTCTGCAAAGAGGTCTGAGGCCTTTTTCTGGGCTTGCAGATGGCTGCCTTCGTGTTCCGTTCTTGCATTTAAGCAGAATGATGTATGATGAAACCAATTTTACCACAGGCCACTTGAGATAAATAAGAATGATGTTCCTATGGCATCTCATCAAGGTTGTCATTAAATGACCTTGATCTGGACAGAGGGTGTGACCGCTGTGCAATCATGTGAGACGCTGGCCATTCACAGCCGGCATATCTCGGCTACACAGGAGCTCAGCCTCCAGCCCCAGCACATGGTACCCCTCACTCCAAGGCTTTGTCATGTTGTAAGGACAAAAGAAGGATGGGAGCACTCATTGTCTGAAGAAATCACCACCTGAGGAGAGGAGAAAGGATGACAACAGGCAACAGATTGGGGACCTGGGTTCAAAATCCTTCTCAGGAACGCTGGGACATTGAGGAATTGGTTTCCATCTCGGGACGTCCTTCCCTCACTTTTCAATGAAGTTACTCACACACCACAGGATTGACGTGAGGTTTAAATGCGCACACGTGTAGGGAAGACATTGCTGTTGGTGGCAACCTATGAAGAACAAACACAAACATGACGAAGCAAAAACAGCAAAACACTACAAAGCGACTCTACTGAAAGTCCTTGTTTTCTGAAGCCCACAGACCTTTCATTTGTCTCACGGGAGAGGCCATCCATTCCTCCCCAAATAGTGCTTGAAGCCTTACTGTGTGTAGACTTTGGTGCATTCCAAGAATTATTTACATACGTTCAGAAAATCTCCTGGTTTCCATTGTGCAGAAACACGGCAGTAGCACTAGCCTCCCATCAGGGCCTCTAGCTCTGACACCCTCCACTTTTCCTTCCTTGGCCTGTTCTCTTGGGACCCATTCTGAATTCTCCTTCAGCGTCTCTTTTCTCTAGCCCCCGTCACTGGTGGTAGCAGCCAGAACGTCTGCTTTGAAGAGGAGTTCAGCTCGTCTAGAGAGGGCTGACTAACAACAAACTCCTGTGTTAGAGGGAGGCAAGGGTATTGTGCCCTCCACAAGCTAAGGAGGACGCCTGCACTTTCCTGGAGACCTTCCAGAATCACAGTGGCAGCTCTCACAGGAAGCGCCCTGGTCCCAGGGTAAGCCAGGTGAGGAGCCATTGACAGGTGGGGCAGTGATACAAGAGTCTCTTTGAGTGCTGTTCCGTTGTTACCATCTTCTAGAAGAGGCCTGTATCTACTATCAGAAGCTCTGCCTTGGTCCTTCAAACTCAGCTGTCTCATTTGTAAAACTGGGGTGACAATAATATTCTTCTTTCAGTCCTGTTATAAGGAACGGGTTAAAATAATGGACAGGAATTCCAGGGTATCAGTTAGCTAGGACTAGCATAACAACATACCCCAGGCTGGGTGGCTTAAATAACAGACATTGATTTTCTTGCTGTTCTGGAGGTTGGAAGCCCAAGACTGGGAGCCAGCAAGGTTGATTTCTACTGCGCCCTCTCTCCTGGGCTTGCAGACAGCTGCCTCTGTGCTGTGTCCTCACATGGCCCTTTCTCTGCATGGCCCTTTCTCTGTGCCTGCACATTCCTGATGTGACCCCCCTCCGTATAAGGACACCTGCCTTATTGAAATAGGAATCTCATTTAACCTCAATCATTTCCTAAAGCCCTCCCTCCGAGTAGTCTCAGAAGGTGTTAGTGCTTCAACATAAGAGTTGACGGGGGGGGGGGGGGGGGGAGCACAATTCAGTTTATATAGCCCAGTGTTTATGCTAAACAATATTATTATAATGCTCGGTGCTCACCTTGGAAGCAGACATGGATCAGCCACAAAACGTTTTGAAAGTAACATCTTAGAAAATAGCTGACGAGTAGGAGCATTTCCAAAGTAAACGAGTCCTGTACACCCTCTTTATTCACCTGCATTCCGGCTGCGCTCCTCTGCTCTCAAAGCCAATGTCACTGCTGTGAGTAGTCCCTGAATGGTGAGTCACTTCTCCAGGGAAAGAGCTGGTCTTGATCTGAGCACTGAGCTTTTCTGGCCTCAGGGGCAGGAACACAGACCTGGGTCCTGGATCCCTTTGAGTTTCCCTCCCATCCACTTCTCAGTTGGAGTTCTGCCTTTGGGATAGAGCAATGTATACCTTCAAGTCAGCAGCACTCACACAAATGTAAAGTCACTTTTTGAATAGAAATGCCATTTTGAGTAATCTCTTTTGGGAGCCATTTTATCAGGTGTTCCCAGAGCCGTGGACTATAGAAGAGAGAGAAACATGGCAGACTTTTGAGGATGGGAGGAAACTGGTAGAGGAGATGAACCTGAGACCATCATTCTTGTTCAGGACCCAGGAAATGAGGCAGAGGCGCCCATGAAACACACGGCACCAGGAATAAAATTAAAAAAGCCTGTTTTTTAAGGGTAGCTCTTGATTGAACTAAACTTTTCATTATTGCAATGCTTCTTTTTGTCCTAAACTATTTCTGAAGAAAAATGAAGTTTATAGACCTGAAAAGAAACAAATGACTTATCACATTCTCTTGTGGCTGCTTGACCTCTGCCATGGATTTGAGGATGGACAGAGAGAGGTCCACTGTCTCAACCTAAAACGGGGATTTGGTGGGGACTGGAGCTGGAAACAGCTGAGTAGGCCACTAACCCTCCTTCTGTGTCCTGTGCTGGGGGAAGAGGGGCGGCGCTCTAATTGAAATGTGCATCCCTTTGTTCTTCTCAATTACTGTTACCGTTTTTCCTATTTGTTCCTGTAGGTATAGTCATTCATTGACTTAAAGACAATAACAGACCAGCCAGTTCTGGGCACTGGAAATGCAGAGATCGATGGGAGATTTTAGGGAACCTGAAATCTGGAGGACAACCCTGAACAGCTGGGTGGGTACCAGCTCTGGTTTATTCAGCTTCTATTATTATTATTATTGCTTCTTAAATACATCACTGAGGAACACAGTTCTCTGCTCTACCAGCCACAGCCTTGGCTCCACCTTGAAGCTCTTGGGTTAAAATGGTAGCCAGCAGAAAACGGGGCTACTCACACTCTTGGCCACACTTATGGGAAAGTATGGAAACCTTTCCTCAAACCATAAAACCTGCACAAGCCTGGCCCAGGGACGATTGTCAGTGCGGTGCTTACCTTGTGATGGGTTTGAGACCTGGCTCCCGACCCAAGCTCGGGAAGCGGTGGGAGGGGCCGGGACTGACTGAGACCAACCAGAATCTCAGAGGAACAGGTGACCACATTGCTGGTTCACGGCGGGAAGAGGGACTTGTGCTCTGGACGCAACCAGAGCACAGACCAGACTGGAACTGATCCTTCCTGGTACTTTAATTAACTTTACTTGAAATTGGCATGTACATAAGTTTAATAAAAAATCAAATAGCCTCAGAGGCAACTGTTGCAAGTCTTTTAGCTGCTTGTCTTAAGACATGGGCCTAGTCTTGTCTTAAAGAACACACTTACCCTGATTTTTCCTGATGAACACATTTAAACTTTACTTATTACATTTCTTTTCTAGCAAGGGAGAATTTATCTCCTTATTTACCTTCTTCCCTCCCTCTATTCCGGGGTCAGGGGTCTGCACACTACTACCTGTGAGCCAAACCCAGCTTGTGTTTTCATGGCCTCTGAGGTAAGAGTGGTTTTTAATTTTTAAACACTTATAAACATAAATATGCTAAAGATAGAGTATGTGGCCCCCCAAAATCTAAAATGCTATTTTGCCCTTTACATTAAAAAATTTGTCAATTTTATGTTCTACCCTTATGATATGGTAGTATTAAAATATTTGCAAAATCAGCAATAATTTGCTACATTGTTATAATTCAGTAAATATTATTTATCCTTGTACAATTTTTAAAAATCTGGTGTTAATATCTGCACTGTTTCCTCATTAGTCTAGTTATTTTTTTTTATCTCTCCTCAGTCTTTGCCAGTCTCTACCCAATGTATCAGATTGCCTATTACCATTACTCCTAACCTCCCAAGAATATCATGTGTTATGGGTCAGGTGTTTGTGCTCCCCCCAAAGCCACATGTTGAAGTCCTAATCTCTACTGCGGTGACATTTAGATGAGTGTGGAACCCTCATGAATGGGCTTAGTGACTTTAAAAGAACAAAAACAGAGAGAGAATTTTCTGCCACTGTGCAACTTTTTAATTCTATTTTCATTCACAAAAAAAATGTGTTGAAATCTATTATCTGTTTAATATTTCCTCTCTTGTTCTCTTTGTCATTGTGGGTTTAGACTTGTTTTTTCCTTAATTGTCATTTTCGTTGGAGGGGAGTAAATCAAAACATATGGCCAATAGATCAGGCTTCATTATGGGTTCGAGTAAAGCTAAGAGAGCAAGAATGTGAAGTATAAGAAAAGAGATGGGGAGTGTAGGCTATTGGAGATCCAAGAAATTCTTTTTGTAGACAATCATAGAAGATTTCATGGGGCAGGGATACTTGAGCTCAGCTTGAAGGATTGATAGAGATTGGACAGGTGGATATGCAGGATGGGAAATCAATTCTGCCAGAGCAAAGAGCAAGACCAAAAGCCCATCAGGTGAGAAAGTATGGGGACCTCGGAGGACAGCACACTCGAACAGTTTTTGGTTAGCCTAGAGCCCTAGCTGCTCATTCCGGGAAGGGGCGGGGCAGAAAGAAAAGAGCGGACTTAACGAAAGCCTTTTGAATGGCAGGAAGGAAAGAGGTAGCTCATTTTTCAAGGAAGACTAATCTGTAGGTCTAAGAAGTGAGTTGGTAAGGAAGAGTTCCGAGTAATGGCGTTCAGAAATGACGGTGTCTGCAACATTGTGACTTATAGGAAACATGTATTTGGTCTTCATCCCTGTTTCCTGGCTGACAGCTTCCAAGGCCCCTGGAGTTACCTAAGAGGTAAGAGCAATGGGAGCCTCTTTTGTAAGCCCTCACTTAGTTGTGATAGGTGCTGCCACTTTAAGGCCAACAACATATAAACAAACCAGTCGGACCCTGGGCTAACTGATAGGAACAAGAGTACAGTTCCTACAGCATCTCATCTAAGAAACAATGTTGCCTGAAAGAATGTTATTCAAGGAGCTGCGGCTGTCTTTGGTCTTTCGTCCTCAATTCCTAAAACTGCGCCAGAGTCAAAAAGGTGAAATGGGTGTCTTGTTAATCATCACCAGCTTCTTTCCAGCAAAACAGGGTTTGTGTTAAGGAGGTGACTTTTGGAAAGCATCTAAAGATGGGAGCTGGTTGCCAGGGGAACCAACCTTGAATAGATGGTTGGAATTTTCAGCACCGCTAGCTGACTTCCAGGGTGGGGAGAGCAGCTGAAGATTCAGTTCAATTACTAATTGCCCACGATTTAACCAATCACGTCTGTGTAATGAAGCATCCATAAAAAAAACCAAAAGGATGGGGTTCAGAGAGCTTCTGGGTTGGTGAACACATGGAGGTGCAGGGAGATGGCACCTCTGGAAAGGCCATGGGAGCTCTACACCCTTTCTCCATCCCTTGCCCGACACATCTTTTTCATCTGTTGTTGAGCTTTATCCTTTCATAACAAACCTGTAAGGTAGTGAGTAAAATGTTTCTCTGAGTTCTGTGAGTTGCTCTAGCAAATCAATCAAACCCAAGAAGGCTTCATGGGAACCTCTGATTGGCAACCAATAAGTCAGAAGCACAGATGATGACCTGGGCTTGGCGCCGGTGTCTGAAGTTGGGAGACGGGCAGTCTTGTAGGGCGGAGCCCTTAACCTGAGGGATATGATGGCATTGCCGGGTACCCAGTGTCACAATTGAGTTGCAGGACAGCCATGTGGTATCCCAAGCATTGTTTGGGGCTGTGGTGGGAAAATAAAACTCTTCAGACACATTGTAATTTGTGATCAAAACTTTTAGTGTCTCCAGGTTTGCTTTGACAACTGTGTTCTTATAATGTCTCTGTTCTGTGCTAGGAGATAAATATGTACAAATTGGCCCTGCTTTCATGGAGCTCCCAGATGCCTCCCAGATGAGAGACACGTGGCTCGGAAGGTGGAGAAAACTTCCTGATGAAAGAGTGGGAGTAGTTGTCTAGATTCAGCTCTTCATTTAGTTGTTAAAATGGTTGCCTTGGAGTTTCCTGGAGTTTCTTGGAGTCTTACATAAGCAGAACAAGCCAATTTTTTTTTTCATTGGGGTATCCATGACTTTGAACTATGTCTTATAGACACTGTTCAGTTTATCAGTACATGTAAGACTGAGTTTATTCCCCAGGTGTGTGGCTCAAGGTATGTGCCAAAAATTGTGCTGCTTCTCAAGCACTTATTTCATGAACTGCTCGTTATAGTTTTATGAGCTAACTAGATCCTATTACTATTTCAAGGTTATAAATAACAAAGCCTGGAGTGAGAGAAATAAAGTGTCTTTTCAAAATAACTGCCCTAAGTGATGGGTCCAGAAATGGAACCCTTGTCTGTCTGAATCATGAGATTATAATCTCAGACACTAAAATATGTCGTGTTCCATGTTTAGGAGGGCAGTAGTGTATCAGATGCCCTGAACATGTACCTACCCAGAGTTTAAACCCATCTACGTCTCTCCCCTGCATCAACCCAACAAGGTAGGTGTCTGGGTGTAAACTGGGTAATCTCTAGTTCCTAGATCTAAGAAAACGTCACCAAAGTGAGCCAAGATGGCACTCAAAGCCCTTTCCCAGGGCACAGATCAGGAAAGAGCATTCGAGAAATGAGAACTTTCTCCCTACCGCACAAAGCTCTTAGTTAGTTAATGAAATTGATGGATTGGGGGCCACTGGCCCCTGAAGTTTATTAGTTCAGTCTCTGAGTTGATCCAAACAGTAAGCACCCCCACCAGAGGCCACAAACCACAAGGTTGAGGCGCCACTGATCTCCCTGCTTCTGAATGCTGCCTGTACCCCACCCCCCCTCAACCTGGACAGACAGACCCTGTGGCCTCAGGAAGAGTTATGAGCTTTGGCATCCTGTAGGGAAAGGAACAGACATCTTCCCCCAGTTAACTGTCCTTGACATGTTGAAAGCATGATTCATGATTCCTGAGAGCTACTTCTTTCTTCAGAGGGACCCTCTGGCTTTGTTTTAGGCCCGGGAATAAATTGGCCACTTGAAGAAGTGGTTTCCCCATCACATAACTCTTCCTCCCGAGGACAATGGCTTTGCCCCGTGTGGTAAAGGGGAAGTTTAACCAAAGGAACAACTGAGCGCCCAGTGATAAAACATCAGTGTTATCAAGGAGCTGCCAGACCTGTGAGCTGAAGTCCCCTCGCCTTGCGGTGACTTGAAGACCGCCCTTTGTATACGTTTCCCAGCTGCGCCTCAGCATGCATGTGCCGTGTTATGATTCCAAAAATTTTAAAATTATTTAGATATTAGTAGTAGTAGCACTATGTAGATACATTTATTTGAATTTTCAGAACTTTCCTTTTTCTTTTTGTAGAATTTTGGGACATCTTAGAAGTTGCATCTAGAACATTATAGCTAAGGATGAAGTTATCCTTCACGGTGCTGAGATGTTCTTCCGCTGCCCCCAGCAAAGCCTCCCCAACTGTCCCTAGCTTAGGGTCTGAGTGGGAAGGGCCAGGAGGTCCAGACCTCATGCTGCTCTCCCCAGTGTGCTTCTCCTTCCTCTTTTCCTTCATTCAGAGAATTGATACATTGCGTATCCTTTTCCTGGAGTCACTCTGGACTCCTCTCCCTCCTTCGTCACGTCGCCACGCATCCCCAGGTTGTCAAATTGTCCTCTGAAGTCTACCTCCTAAACCTTTGGTCTGTTGTGCCCTCACCCTCGCCTGGGCCTGGTGGAATGGCTTGACTTCACTCCACCATAATTTATTGTCTAGAGTGCCACAGAGGTTTCCTAACCTTCCTTGCTTCCAGACTCCTCTTTTTATTCAATCCCCATTTTACAAACTTTCTAATGCGCCAATGGGATCCAATTGCTGCTGTCATTGAAACATCTTTCATCAGTTCCTCGTTCCCTAACTGGGTAAACCATGCCCTGCCCAGTTTGGCCTGAGCCTGAGCTCCCTTTGCTCCCTGCCATGTTGCCTGCATCCCAGCTGCATCCCGTGCCATGGACTTGTGGGGAGGCTTTTCTGCAAAATGGTCCATGCACTTTTGCCTTTCCTCTTTTAAGGCGTAATTTTTCCGGTCCTACAAACCCTGTTTCCACTTATAACTCAGCTCCTGGCTCGTGTGAAGAACTGATCACATCCTTTCCTGTGTGTCTATTGCTCTTATCACCTCATTGTCATTATATATTTACATGCCTATCTTCCCTATTAGACGAAGGGCTCCTTGAGGGTCAAGGACCGTGTTCCATCATCGGACTTTCCAAACTAGCATCTCTACACAGTGATGAGTTCCACAGTAGCTCAGCCAAGTTCCTTCCCGCACTCAGGTCATGACTGTCTCAGTTAATTATAAGCTATGACATCCCTCTCCCTGGGAAGTTTAAGGGCACTCAGACGGGTAATGGCTATCATCCAAACATGGCTGGCTTACTGCCAACTTAATTCCATTAAAGGTTTAAAAAATGCACATTGTTTTAGAATCTGGAAACAAGCCTTCCTAGATGAAGCATCTAATTCTGGTCAAAACAGGGCTCCAGGGAGCCCTACCACTCATTCACAATCAGACTGCAAGATACAAACCTGTTTTCCATTTTTAACCTCCACCTTCTCTCAATGGTCCAGAGAGCCCCAGATATACATGGGAATGGCAAACACTGTTAGAGTCAACTGATTAAGTATGGGAAAGGAAGACAGAGCCAATGTATTGAGATGCATTTCAGAAATTAATGTATTCTATGGGTCCAGGAACAAAGGTATTTGAAGTGAAACTCACACTGAGTGGAGGCAGTGAGGGAAGGGTTGTCTGTAATTAAGATGCAACCTCTGGTCATCACCAGGATAAGGTAACTGAGGTTGCTTCCCCACTCTACCTGTCCCTTTCTCTCTATTTCTCCTTAGAGTCTCTTGTGTACTCTTCATTCTTCCTCTGAGTCCCTCAACCCTCAGAGGCATTCCAGCTCCTTTTCCAGAGACTGAGTGAGTGAGGAGCGGTCCACTACCTCTAGGCAATGGGAGACAGATGGAGCTAGAGGTAGAAGATGCTAAGGGCACTTAGCTGGCTACTTCTCAGGCCAAGATTGAATTGTATGGCTTTTAGAAACTTGACTTACAAGCGATTGACCAGGGCTCTGAAAAATTAGCCCCAGCTGTTGCAGAAACACAGCTCTGCTGACCTCTAGCTATAATTCAGGGGGTGGAAGAACCTCAGAGAGTTTCTTCTCTCGGATCAGATCTAGGGACCTCATCCACGGAATGGGGAGATAATGTTTGTCCTCTGAAGGCAAAAAGTGACTTGCAATTGCGAAGAATGCTGGCTGAGCCCTGGAATCTGTTCAGTTGTACTGGAAGCAAGAAAAAGATCTCTGTTGGGTTATAAGGACTTTCTGCCCATGGGTGAGTAAACTGTGCTCCGCTCAACTTTAGGAGACGCCGTTTGCTTCGACTAAGTGATAGTCGCATGAACTCTTGTGTAAATAGAGCTCCCTCGAGTGAAGCAGTAGACAAGCCCCGTGACGGGGAACAGTCGCCCTGCCCCCAGAGAGGCTCAGTGTTCCAGAGCGATCTTGGAACTCTGGGAACATAACTCCCGTGTGCAGCTGGATAAGCTTGATTTCTTGTTGGAAAGGGTACAGATAAACTCCAAGGACCTTCTCTTTTAAAATGAAAATCAGGACTCATGTTTGACAAGAGACTTTTGCTGAGAGCTGATCTTATTGGTGTATATAACAACATCCAAACAAACAGGGCAATTTAAAGAGAGGTGTTGAGCCCTTGTGGTTTAGTGGGGGGTCATGGAGTAGCAACACTTAACTATTAGTATTTTGGGGCATCAGAGCTCATTGATAACAAGGCTACACTCTCGCAGGAAATGGGCAGGGACAGACCACAAGCCAGACCTGCACCCTCTCTCAAGCGGGGCAGGTTTATTGGTTCTGCCTCTGGGTCTAAGGAAAACCTCAGAAAGCTGAGCAGGGGAAGTAGGTTTGCTTATAACAAGCATCTTTCAGCCCAAATGTATTCATAATTGAGTGTCTCTTCTGGCCTGGTTGTGACTCAGGCCTCTGCCCAAGTCCTTTTGCTCTGCCTTTTTTCAGTTGGAACAACCACTGTGTAATCTCACCTCTTATGGGTTCAACTACAAGACATAGACTAATAATTTCCACCCCTAGTCTTATCTATGTCCGGCTCAGGTTTCTTCTCTGAGCTCCAGATTCAAACCCTTAATCATCCAATGAACAGCTCTCGTTGAATGTGCCATGCTCAAGACTCAATCTCCAAAACTACTTTATCAGTATAGATGGGTAGCTTGTTCTCTGCCCATTGGTGAACAGTTGGTTCTAACCTTGGCGATGGCCTAATAAAAGAAACATTGTTAATATTGGCTCTTCAAACCCCAATACCCTCCATTTTACAGATGGGGAAAAACGAGACCGGTGGCTAATGTACACTGAGTTCAGAGGGAAAAAGTCTCAGGCAAGGTCATGTGTAGTAGCAGAGTTGTTATCTAAACCTACATTTTCATAAAACCCGAACCTATAATTTTTTTTCTTTCTTTTTATTCCCCCCTCTCAGACTTAAGACCCTTTATAATCTTATAAAGGACAATGGCTGAAGGTCTCGTGCTCCTCTAGCTGCTTCAAGCTGGAAATGGTCATCATCCTACCTACCCTTGGGTCCAGAAATCCCTAATAAGAGTGGGGGTCCCACTCTTATTTGGCAGTCCCCAGGCAATGGTATGCTTGGTTTAACAGGCTGGCATCCTTCTTGTATTCTGGGGGTGACAGATTTGGCAACAGGGTTAAAAGACATTATTCAGTCCATAATCACTAGATGACAAAAGGCAGGTATTAATTTTTCAATGTCTCACATTAGGGAAAAAAAGGGCTTCTTTGGAGGAAGGTGTGCAAAGCATGTCACACCTGTCCACAGCCCTTTTGCCTGCTATACTTAGTTTGGGCTGAGGGGAATATTATAGGTTCCCTTCCTCTCAGACCTCTGGGCCCTTTCTGTCCAGGCCATTAGGACAGAAAAGAGAAACCAGTTTTAAAGTGAAGCCCACAGACCACCCCATACCTCAGCAACCCAGCCACTTAGTTCAGTCAAACCGTTGAGTCTCAGGAGGCAGCGAGGCAGGCAGGATTAACTGAGGCCTATATATAGAGACAATCACTCAGGTAATGTGATCATAGGCTTATGCCCTATGAAAACAGAACACACATGTTAATTTACGCAACATAACCCATGCAAGACTGTCTTATTGGAAAGACATCCAGTTGCAAGGCATTTGACATTCTGCTTGCCTATAAATTGACATCTTTGATGATGTCACAGACCTAGTTTAAAACCTATGATGTTTTAATACAGAATTTTTGAAAAAGGTAGACAAGTTAGAATAACTCATTTAACCATATTAGCATTTAACATAAGGCCATTTATTGAGAGCTTTGTCATTATTGAGGATGAAAGACAGGTTTAAGTATCAGTTGAAATCATCATTACCATGCCTCTGGGTTCTGAATAATAGCAGTTACTGCCTCCAACCACCAGCTCCAGCCAAGCGGCCTCCAGAATTTTGTGTTTCAGGTGTGTAAAAAAGTCTCAACAACAACAAAAGTTTCATTCCACCAGTACTGAAACTTTATGTCCAATACTTAAAATAGAAATGTCAAGAAATGTGTTGTCTTAGGTAAACGGCATTTATTTATGATAAACCAAAGGTTTGCCAGAGGATATTTTTAAAAGACTCAAGACATATCTCTTTTGTACTTCAAAAGCCATTTGGTCCCGGGTCCAGCAGGCAAAGTGGTTATTATGGTCCCATGTGGGGAAAGGCGGGTGAGGCTGGAATGTGCCCAGTAAACATGAAACCCCATCCGTGGAGCTCCACTTGTTCCCGCTGCTCTGGTGAGGCTAATTGGAGGAGAGCAATTTTTTTTTTTTTTTTGAGAAAGGAAAGAAACTTCTGGATTTGAAGCAGATGTCTGGACCTCGCCGAATCTACAATGCAGGCTTTTAAAGAAAATATTGCAATAATTATGAGTCCGGTTTGAAGTCAATGTGTTGCTGTAAAAATTAAGGATGTTTATAACTGTGGGAAGGTTCTCTTTAAAAAACCCAATTCTGATTTCAATTTGCTAGCAAATTGCATCCTGGCCCCATGGACGGAGTGATCAGGGGACCTGTTTAATAGATCAGCATCCTCAGTGTCCCAGAAAGAGTTGGCTATTCATTGCTGTTTATGAAATATAAGTGTGAATTCTCATGTAACATCCACAATTCATTTGCACAGGATTCATAACTCAAAAAGATAGTGTGAGATTTGGAACCAAGCAGAATGTTTTCTCAGTGATATAAAAAATAATATTAAAGTTAAAAAACAAAACAGAAAAGACTTGGCTTTCCTTGTGTGGTCCTTGGAATGGGAAATGTCGTATTTGCTAAAATTACCCCGGTTTCTCAGAATATTGGTTAGTCATGAAACACCGTTTTATACTCAATTTTAGGTTATTCAAGGATAAGAAATCGGACAATGTACGGATTGAGTTTCCATGTGGTCATGGGTAATCATCATCTATCAGGAAAAAATAGTTTGACTTGCATGTATTGCAAAGGGAAAAAGTCTTAAGTTTATCAGTCAGTCTGAAATAAGACTTTCAGCACAAAATCCAATAGTGAAGAGGAATTGGAATTAATAGATATACCTGAGTGCAAATCCGGTTTTTATTATTTAGTTTTGTGACCATCACGTTTGCGGGCCTAGATTACCGACCTAATTTAGGGCTAATACTATCTGCCTTTCCTTGTTGTTTTGAGAATTGATTGTGATAGCATATGTAAAACACAGTCACAGCATGTGTACACTGTAGGAACATACGAGAAAATGGCTCCACCCACACATACACACTCCCAACACACACTGCTTTATTTGCCAGGCTCTGGTCTATAGTCACATATCAGTAGGTCAATGTCACTGTTGGAACATAAGCTTATAGTAGTACAAGAAGGGAAGAGAAGGAAATTGTTAGAGTCAACTAACTGTTCCCCAATATCTCTTCTCCTTTTGAGTAACAGACCACCTGCGTTCTATTTGGGCACAGGATTGTCCCGCTAGAGGCTAATTTTCTCACTTCCCTTACAGTGAGGTATGTATACCATGTGACTGGGTTCTGTCCAAAGAAATGAGCGTGGGCGTGATGATGTATGTGATTTCTACATCATGCCCCTTGCCTTCCACCTCTTCTTTCTCTTCTGCCATGTGCAAGAACATGTAAACATGCTAGTGAATCAATTTTACCTTATAAAGGCAACGCTTCAATAGACGGATGGACACAGCGACAAAAGGAGCCCAGGTCTTTGAATAATTTTGTGGAGCAAAGCTTCTGTGCCTCTGGGGTTACTTACCACTTCAGATTTCCATGTAACAGAAAACAATAAAACGATTTTGCTTCAGTCATTTTTATTTTGCTCATTGTTGGAATGCATAAACCTATATCCTGACCACTGTGGAAACTCACCTTTCCTGGATTCTAATTGTTCATCAACGGATCGCTGGTAGGGAATTTCATGTGTGACTGGAGACAGCATACGGAATGGCCAGCTTTGAGGCAGATGGGACTCCAGTCTAGCCGCAGTGGTGGGTAGGAGCTGTTGAATAAAGGGAGATCAGTTTGGAGAAGTGGGTTGAGACTGCTTATAAGGGCTTTATGTGATTATGAAGCCAGCTTCAGATGGTTATTAGGAAGTGATCCTTGGCATTTTCATCTAGCCTGGCTGAATTCTAGATGATTCTGTTTGACTTATCTATTATTAGGGGTTCATTTTTTAGTGGTACCTTTTGAATATGCAAACAAATATTGAATTGGCACTGAGCATATTCCTCAAGACTCTCCTCAAAGGTCACCTGATTCTCAAAGGCTCCTCTCATTACCCTGAGTTATCTTCATCAGGTTGAATTGTGAGTCTTCTTATGCTCCAAAACATTTAATTACTCATTCACTTATGCAGAACTCATTAATTCAACAGTCTTATCAATCACTTGCCTGGTCTGTGGCAGACACTGAGAATACAGATATGCATAAAAATTGACCCTTATTGTGATGGAGTTTGCAGTTCAGAATCTATCATTGTCAATGATTGGGCTTCCCTTCTGTGAGGTTCTTTAAAAAGTGCTGGAAATAGCCCTGGCTGGTATGGCTCAGTGGACTGAGCTCTGGCTTTGGAACCAAAGGGTTCACCAGTTCAATTCCCAGTCAGGGCACATGCCTAGGTTGCGGGCCAGGCCCCCAGTAGGGGGTGTGGGAGTGGCAACCATACACTGTTTCTCTCTCTCTCTTTCTCCCTCCCTTCCCCTCTCTCCAAAAATAAATAAATAAATAAAAATTAAAAAAAAGTGCTGGAAATAGAGAGACAGCTTTTGTCTTCATAGGGCCCATGATCCACAGATATTACTAGGTGTGGTCTTCCTTTAGTTGTCTTATAATTAGAGACAGTTTTGTTGTACAATTGGAACAATCATTGAACAGTTCTTCGTGGGTGGGAACTGTTGAATTTATCTCCGTAGCAAATATTTCTTACCTTGTGTATAGTATATACTCTAAAGATGTTTGTTAACAGTAACTCCATGCAGTAAAAGACGTCCCTTCAAAATTAGGCATCTTTATTCTACAAAACCAAAGACACATGGGGAGGCATTTTAAATTTTTCAGTTGTCACCTGTCTCCGCCAAACCAATAATTACCAAGGAAATAATTTAAAAACACAAAACCATTGTATCTGCTTCAATGTTCTTCCTCACGTTTCTTTTGCTAATGGTACAAGATGGGCATCTTCCGCTCTTAGTGTTTTCCAGAAACTCTTTTCTTTTGTAACTGGTAAAACTCAAGTGGTTTTTATACTTCATTTATGGGGTAGTAACTGTGTAAGTGGTTTTTACACTTTGTTTATAAGGCAGCCACTGAGGTACATGTGTAAAAGTTATTTTCATCTAATTTTTCAAAATAATTTCAATTTTCAGTACCCAAATCCACATTTGCATAAAAGAGAACAAATTCACATCTCAAGATACTTGTTTAATCTTAACTAATGTTGCTTCGAGGAGGATAAAATTAGTTTGGAAAACAAGTCCTTAAAACACATTCCCATATTCTAAAAACTATGAACCATAACAATATGTTAATTATTTCAAGTGTTAATCAAATCTAATCTATAGTGACATGTGCAAGCCAGAGCAACACAGCCAGTATAAACCAAATTGATCTAAACTCCCAACCAATAAAGAGAAAATTGAAGAACTGATCTTAAAGGTGGAATGTAAGGAAACCCTTAAAATATCCTCCAGAGCCCCCCAAAATGTCCCAGATAAAGCATCAAATAGAAACATGTACCTGCTACCAGACTTGGTTAAGCATGGTGTCTCTAGCAATTACCTAAAAAATGGAAACCAATGACCTAACATAGCTTTTTATTGGTGATATAAAAAGAAAATTCAGGCTTTATTTCAATTGAAAGGGGGATAAAAATCAAAATAGCTGTCTCATTAAAGAAATACTCAATGGTCTTCTTTAACTCAGGGCCTTAGGCCTTTTGCTTAGACAATCAAAGGGACCTCGGAAGTGGCCTCTCCCTTCCACTGTCCTGCACAATCCCTCCTGAATATGGAGGCCAGCATACGAGCCGTCTAAATTGCAAATCTGACACTGTAACTCCTCTACTTAACAGTTTTTCAAACTCCTCGTCGCTTTCAGGTTTTATGAAATGGTGTATAATAGTGATTTCCAAGCACAGGCCCTGGGACCCGGGCTGGTCCATATCGCTAAGTTTTCTTTGGTCCGTGGCTGACAAACAAAAGAAAGGCAATATGGCAGGTTGCTCGTAAAGCTACCTGAATTAAAATTTATTCAATCTATGGAGACATTTTTTTTTATTCTGAGGTAATAACAGTCTGACTTTTGCACACTCCTTGTTTTATAAAATAACGGTTATTGGGAGGTGTCTTTAAAATACTCTTAATTGGAAGATTTTAAATTTGGCTTGGCCAGAGCTCTGGGACCCTTCCTGTTGCCTAAGCTTCTGGTTCACTGACCAGAGATGAACCGTGCTGAGCTCTCTGAGTTTCTGCCAGGCCTTGCCTAAGACCTGTTCTGGGGTGCTCATCACTAACTTCCACCCTAAGGTCACCCATCCCAGCTTTCAGGTCTCACAGGGACTAAGGCAGCCTCTGGAACACTGAGACACTTCCCTGCCCTGCTGTGCCTACTTGTCCCAGGAATATGGCTGGGCCCCTCTGTCTTCACAGAGGCAGAAGGGGAAGGAGGGGAAAGAGCTTCTCCACCCATTATCTGACTGAGTGATCACAATGACTGCATTAGGGATATACTATTATTAAGCCTACTTTTACAGAGTATGAAGTGGAGATATAGACTAGTCAGCTCTGCACTCGGTGTTATCTCTAGAAAGTGGAAGAGATGAGGTTTGAATTTAAGTAATCAAAGTCTTATTTATTCATCTCTCTGTCCCCGGTATCTAATGAAGTTCTGGCACATAGGGAACATTTGATAGATGTCTTAAATATGTGAATGAATGCTTTTTTTCATGTTTTACCATGTATAGTTTATTTTTTCTTATAATAGATATAATGGCATTTGCATGTGTTAAAATGTAAAGAAGAAAGAAAACGTCATCTGACTCTTTAAAGGACCTAAAAAGTAAACTCGTTGATATTTTGATGACCATTGTTTCATACATTTGTGGTAAATATATACCCTCTTTATAAAAATGTCATAGACATGGGATATTATACATGTTTTCTATAATCTATTTTTTATTTTGTTTTATACTTAGCACTATGTTTTCATGCTCATTGATGGTTTCTTCTGCGTGTCCAATGTGCTGCTAATTTCTTTTGGTCTATTCTTTTTGTTAAATAACATGTTTTTCTCTTAAAATTCCATTTGTGTTTTTTAATATTTTTCATTTAATTTCTCACCGTGTTCATGTTCTCCATTACATTTTTGAGTTAGCAAAACATATTTATAATATTGTATCATCACATCTGCCATTTTAATATTGGTTTCTGTTGATTGACTTTTCTGCTGGTCATGGTCACATTTTTCCTGATATTTTTGTATGCCTGTTCATTTTTTTCATATGCTCTATATTGCGTATTTTACACTTTTTCTCTTTAGTTTTGAGTTTTGTTGTAATTCTTTAATTAGCACGGAAAACTTGTTTTTTTTTTTGGCATACAATTAAATTACTTAGCATTGGCATGAACCTCTACAGAACTGCTTTTAAGCTTTGTTAGGAAAAACCCAGAGTAACTTTTAGTCTAGGGCTAATTTAGTCCCATTACTGAGTAATACCTTATGAATGACTATTCCCACTGTTAACAGACCTTCATGAGCTCCCAGAATTGTTCATCCTACTGCTTTTTGATGTTCCTCCTGCTCCTCCCCTGCCCATTGATGGGGTTTGCCCCAAGCATGTAGACCTCATTAATCAGTCGGAGTTGAGGGGATCTCTCTGCAGACCTCCAGCGCTCACTCCTCCTTTTTGACATTCTGTTCTGCAAATTCTAGTCCTGGGAATCACTTCCTGGACCTCTGATCTTTGGTTTCAGCTCAGTGAGACTGTGGGTTTTGTTTGGGTTCTCTGTTCTGCTCTATGTCCTGGAAGCTGCCTCCAGGAAGCAAACTGGGCGACTGTGGGGCTCATCTCCTCTGTTTCTTTCGCCTCAAGGATAACAATCTTGCTCTGCTTGTTGCCCAGTATCTGAAAATGGTTGTTTCATGTGTTTGTCTGGTTTTCCAGCTGTTTATGGTGGGAGAACAATTCCCATAGCAGTTAATCCTTCACGGTCAGAAGCAGATGTTGGCATCAATATTTTGAAGTTTGCTGGGTAATCCCATTGTGCAGACAGGTTGGAAACAAGGGCTTTAGACACTCATCAATATCAGTTTTGTTTGTCTTTAAATCTTTGTCAATTTTTTAGGTGAAAAAAATGATACATTTTTTTATACTTTATTTGTACAGTAGAATAGCTTTTCATATTTACTGGACTTTTGTAATTTTTTATTTATAGACTAACCTGTTTATGATTTTTTTTAACCCTTTTTATTCTTTTTCTTTTTGCTGTTGTTGTTGACAGATTTGCTTTCTCCTTGTGTGTTTGCAAGAGTCCTTTATGCGTTACTATGATGATTTGTTTGACATTTGCGTTGCAAATATTTTCCCAGTTGATTATGTGTGTTTTAAGCTTGTTTATGGTGGTTGTGATGTGCAGTAAGGTGGGGAGAAGATCATAGTAGCTGTGCCATGAAGATTCTTCTAATTTCATAAATCCCAGCACACTAGTTGTTTTCTTTATGGGGTCCCCCTTTCACCCCATCTCGTGCAAGGTGTTCTTCTCGGGCTTACTAGATGGGTTTATTTTATTTTCAACAGCTTTCTTTGGAAACAGCTCTCTCAGGGCACACCCTAAAGAGGGGACTTTTGTTTAAGTGGTATTTTGCCTCTTTTGGTTAACAGACTTTTAGAAATCTGATAAAACCTAATGAAACCTATGACCTCAGAAAAGTGCCCATGTACACATACGCTCCACGTTTGACTATGATTCTGGGTCTTGGACCTCTGGTTAGTGGTCCCTACCACAGACTGACCATGAGAGAAGTCCTCATGGATGTCTTTGAGATTGGAAATCAGGAAGGCCACAGCAGATTTCCTTCAGTCACTTGGGAAATCGCATTGCTGGGAAGGGGAGCTATTGTTGGGTATTTCTTCTGTTAAGCTTCATGCCCCACTCTTAGATACTGCTCTTCACTTTTCAGTGAAGTGCACAGTAGAATGAATGAGGGTTTGAGTTAGGAATTAGCAGAGGACCGAGGCCACCTGAAGTCAGTGGGACTCTGACTCCTGCAGGTTTGGGGTTGCAGATGACCTCAGTCCCTTACAAGGCCCTCCCTTGAAGCCATCAGACTGCCAGGCTCCTTGGAATTCACACGTGTTTCCTAGCTGACTTTTTCTTAGCTGGCTTCCCCTACTTAGGTGACACAGGAAAACCAGAAGGACTGGAGTGGAAGAAATGTCTTTCCCCCAGGTGTGATAAGGCTCTATAAAGTCTTGCCCCTAAAGAGTAGGCCTTTGTCATGGAGGAAACACTGGCTATCTAAAAATGGTCACTCTCCCCTCCCCCTGCCTGAACCAGATGGGGTCTTTCTTGACTCTTCATCGTGAGAATTTGCTTCGGATCCCAGAGCTATACACCAAGGGTGTCCCATAATGCACCTCTGCCTGACAGTTGCCAACAGCAATACCTTTCTGTCTGAAAGATTGAACTTCATGGCTCCTTGTTCCCCTCTAGGGATCAGTCTTTTCTGGAGTTTTAGGAGAAAAGTGTCAGTAAAGAGAAATGAAATTTGATAAGTAAATTGGGCCCAGGCTAGGAAAAGGAGTCTGGGCTTTCTTCAGTGCCCATTCTACATGCAGTGGGGAACCTCCTAAGGAAAGGTTGAAAGAGAAGTTCAGATTTGCATTTCCAAAAGGTCACTGGAGGCAGGTGGGCATGAGGAGGATGAGTTAGAAGTCTAATGCAGTCCTCAAGGGCAGAGGCAGGGAGGGAGGGGGCAGAGTGGAGTTGAGGAGCAGGTTAAGCATCTACGGAAAGTGAAGGAGCAGCCGATTTGATGATTGATGGTGGGTGGTGGCTGGTGGCTGGAAAAGGAACCGAGTCAGGGCAGGCCCAGCATGTGGTAGCTCCAGAGCCCCCCAAATTCCTCCCAGAAGTGCTCTGTGGGGCCTCCACCCCAGCACAGCTGGTCCTCGTCTTTCTGCAAGGAGGTGAAGCAGGATGTCATGGAGGTGCCTTCAGAATCCCTTTATCCACCATCAGGCACAAGTGTCAACGTGTTCACAGGTAATTACTGAGTACAGTCTAGTCAGATTCTAATCACACTTATTTGAAATTCTTAACATGGGAACAGTCCTGTTACACTATGAAAGACTGGCAAAATATGAAAAGAACCTGGTTTATATGACGAGCCTGAATGTGCCAATTAAGCTAACTAGCAGAGGCTTATGCAATTCTTTTGCATCTGGGACGTCTCCAGACAGAAATGGACTCCGTGGAATAAAAAGATTTTATGCAGCCTAGGCTGGGATAACGTTAGGCCAGCTGGGTATCCAAGGCAAACACCCTAGAATTACAGTCCTCAGAACAGCAGAACCTGCCATGGACCAGGTCCCCACCTTCAGAAACGGCCACAGCCACTTCACTGATGAAGCCATTGAGTCACTTGGTTCTTCTAGAATCAAGCATGTCAGTTATTACATGGATTTCAGGAAATTCTCTTTTTCAAGGTAAAGAATAAAAATACCAATCTCACTTTAAGGTAACACTTTATTCTATTCATTGGACCCCTCTGCATTGGTACTGAAAGATGAATGGCAAATGACCGTGGCCACCGGATAAAGGTTGAGAAGGCAGAGAGAGAGACAAGAAGCTAAAGAGGCCAAGAAGTTCTTTTCTCTTTGGGCTTCTCTCATCAGTGTGGTGCCTGAAGCATAACAGGCACCAGAGAGAGAGTTTTTTTAAGTCAGCTGTTTGGTATGTCAGCTCTGTACTTTAATAGGCTTCTGCCATCATTTGCCACGTTCTCAGTCACAATCAGCTCAGTCAAGTTAAGTTCAGGAGAGAAGAGTGTATCTCAGTTAGCTATCAATGACCTCTCCAAGATGCTCCTTCCAGAATTTCGGCCCCCCAAATGATAGCACCTCTCTACCTTGGCTCAGCCTTTTCCCTGAGTCTAGAACACTTCTCTTTCCCCTCTCTACGCTTGCATCCCTGCGTCACTTCACTGCTGAGGCAGCTTCTGGAGGAGGTCCCTACAGCCTCCGCAACACAGTGTGTGGTCTTCCTTTTTTGTCATATTTGCCTGCACTTTAAACATGGTGCCTGTCCTTGTATCTCTCCAGGCAGAGAGCTGTGTGGGTCAAAAGAGGGAGACACGATTCACCGCTGGAAAACCTGGGAAGGTCTGAAAGGGTGGACACTGTATGGCGCACTTGGTGAGTTGGGCTTATGGATAAAGGAACCGGGTGGGCTGAGGACATTTCGAGTTGGGGAAATAATGTAAGAACCTGTCTGGGTGTGGGTTGCCGATGGGGAAGCAGGTTTTAGGTCAAGCAGATAGAATGCGTGAAGGGCATAGAGGGAAGAATAGCTACTAAGTTAGTATGGGACCTTATAATTGCTGAAAAATGGCAAACCAGCCCTGATCAGTGTGGATTAGTGGGTTGAGCATCGTCCCACAAAGCAAAAGGTCACTGGTTTGATTCCTGGTTGGGTACATGACTAGGTTGTGGGTTTGGTCCTTGGTTGGGATGCGTGAAAGAGGCAACCGATTGATTTCTCTCTCACATCGATGTTTCTCTCCCTCTCTTCCTTCCTTCCTTCCTTACCCTCTCTCTAAAAATAAGTAAATAAAATCTTTTTAAAAATGGCAAGCCAAACTAATACCAAAGCCCTCCTGCTACAAAGTCTGGGAAATAGTTTATAAACAATGCGGTAGTTTATCAATGAATGTTTCTAGTAGGCCCATGTTTGTTTGCCTATACAACCTTGTCCCTGCAGGGCTCACATACTAGGGCCATGTCTCTCCTGGATATTCACTGTGTCTTCCACAGGGTCCCTCAAGTCCTAGGCTCTATGTATTGCCATCTGTGACTCCCACTCCTCTGGTCTCCTGCACCCCACTTCCCCAACCTCTGCTTTCTCTTTTGGCCAATTTATCAGAGCAATTTATCAGAGTGAGGCAGACTTATCCCCAGATTAATAATCCATCAGTTCCAGTCAGTGAGAGTTGGTAGGGAGGTGGGCACATCTGTCGGCCTGAACAGTCACAGGGTGCACCTAAAAGGCCATAGGTTGCATCAGGAAACTCCAGGAGAAGTTGGCTGCTGCCATCCACCCTCATTTTTGCTCCCCAGATCCCCTCCCAGACTTCTGATCCCAAAAACAACTTCAATTATGCTGAAACACTAGGACCTTTAGGGCAATTTCATGGGACACATTCTATCGGGAAGATTTTACTTACGAGTAGAGAAGCCCAAGTGAAGTCTCAGAGTGACCTGCTCTGAGGAGTAGCTGCAGGACCCGGCATTAATCCACACAGAGAATAAATGTTTCAGGGGACATGCCACACTGCCTATAAACCTCCACAGAAGGAGGACATTGGTTCTATGTGCCTCTGTAGGGCAGAGCTGGGACCCGACGGATGGAAGTTACATAGAAACAGAGTCTGACCCAATTGAAATAAGAAATTGCTGGGGGCAGGAGTCATTCAAAGGTGCGGTGGGCTGCCCTAGGAGAAAGAGTGTCCCCAGTCACTGAGCAGACTTGAGGCCGGGCTGGCCCGATGCCTTCTTCAGTAAAGAATTAATTAATACTTACATAACACTCACTGAGCAACGATTCTGGCCTTGCTCTGTTCTTGGCAATGGCCACACGTTCCTTGCCTTTGAAGTAATGTGGTGACAGTGGCAGGGATGTTGTTCAGGGACTCAGTGTAGGTTGGGGTGAGCAGGTTACCCTTAGTGGCCATTATTGGTGCTTCCTGTATTAAAAATCCAGCAAGATTCTCTAATTCTGCTCTTTTTTACCAACTCAAACGTCATTTCATCTAAGCCTACTTTAAGTCTTCATATGACCAGACAGAAACGGATGGAGAGTGTAGGGCCCCTAGGCAGGAGCAGGCCAGAAGGCTTGTGTTCCTTGCTCCATATCAGAACTCTGTCTTTATTAGACCTGAGTGGGATGTAGGATTTAGCAAGTGCTACTAAAATACAGAGGGCCTTCTTCATGCAAAAGACTATGTGAGCAAAGGTAGGTCCAGGAAAAAGGAGAACAGCCTGCCTCCAGGGACAGCTTGTGTGGAAGGCAAAAGCTTTGGAGGTGAGGGTCACACGAATACTGTGCATCACTACCACCCACGTCACTAGACTACCTGGAAGTGTGGGAAACAATACATCTCACTTTGCCACTTTAGATACATTTTTCTTCTAAGATTGTGTGTTTGTAAAGATAACTCAGTTATTGTGAGAATAGTTGACACTATGCAGATCACAGTAATTACCCAATAGACTACCCAATCATTAGTTACACATGATAAGAATGTCCCCAAACTTAGTAATTAGACAGTAATAAACAGTATGATTTGGGGGATACCGTTAATGATCAATATTTATACAGAATGGCTCACCAAAATGAACGTGCACACATGTGCACACTCAGTTCACCGAGTAAAGTCACTCAATGCTCACGTGCCAGGGGATGGTTGCGCAAACTTGTCTTCCCACTTGTCACCCATTTGCAGGTGCAGGCAAGGTCTTTACGGTGCAATGCGCAACAGAGAGGAGTGTTGCCAAGGGAAATGCTGTTGGAGCCAAAGCAACCTGCCCAGTTGGCACATTTGGCCCGATCTGGGCTCAGTTAAAATGCGAGCCTGGTGTTACATGTCAGCTGTACAGACATAGAGCCAGAACACCTCCTGTTGTCCATGAAAGTCACATATTTTTTTTCCTCCAAGATATCAAAAGGGAGGAGCAGCCTATTTCTCACTTTAGAGGCAGAATAATAATCTGGAACTAGGAGTATAAACACATCTCCAGGGAAACGCAAGTCCATGAATAGCAAGAGCACCAAAGGCCACCCGGATCCAAGAAGCAGGAGGCAGAGACCATCTCCCAGGTCACAAGAGACAGAGTCAGTGAGTGGGGATGTTTTTACAGTGTCAAGTGTTCCCTACAATTTCGGCTAACCAGTTCTCTCAAAAGGCCAGAGGAAAAGGAGTAGGATAGCAGCTTCCTACTGATTTGCTTATGGGCAAACCTACATTTTGAAATTGATGGGGAAACTTCAGAACATATTTGTTCGTGCTGAAGATTTGTTGTTGAATATATGTAGCAGTTGTACTTCTGTAAATTTAATTACAATTCCTTCCAACATAGTAAAGACCTGGAAATAGAAGGGAGCTTAAAATTTGATAATGCGGGTAACTGTTAATAAAGATATGATATATATGTTATGGTCAAGAAAGGCCTGTCCTTAATGATATTGGGTGTAATGTCTTTTCTTTTTATTATGCCAGAAAACTAAAACTGCTTAAACTACAGCCAGGTCATCACAGCCAATATGAAGCAGAAGCTTCAGAAAGTCAATGGAAAGGGGATGGTCCCAATCTAGGTATTTCTTCCAATCATTGAGAACAAAACAATAAACCAATCCCTTAGATGTGTATCCTACTCTATAAAACCTTTCCAACTCCATCCACACCCAATTCTTACAATAGTTTGGGGAGACAAGGAGGCCAAGGGCAATGATCCCATTTTACAGATGAGGACATTGAGCCTCTGAATGCCTGGCTAATGGAGACAGTGTCACAGAGCCGGGGTGCAGAGCTCACTTAGGGCTCATCCTGTGCTCTGCTCCTCAGAGTGTTCTTTATCCTCTGGGCCTGTGTCCTTACTGAACTAGAAACATGTGGGCCTGGACAGCAAGAGGACTGAATTCTCCTCTCCTCTCTGCCACAGACCCGTGGTGTGACCTCAGAGACGCCATTTCTCCCCGTGGGTCTCTGCACTCAGTTGAGGGATCATGACATGGATTCCTCAGTAATATCTCTGCTCCCTTTTCCTTCACAGAGCTCTGCATCACACCTGCTCACCTAAAACATTTCCATGGCTTCCCGTCCCCCACAAAAAAGAGAGAAACCACAGTGACTAGCCTGGCTTCTGGGAACATCTGTGAGCTGGCCCTTGCCCATCTCTCCAGCCTCATTTCTTAGTCTTCCTTGCCCCATACTCTATGCTACAGACCTATCAGCATAGATGATGCCTTCTCGTCTCTGCCTATGTTACCTTTCTCATCCCCATTTCACCCACCCAGCTTCCATTCTAAGACCTATGCAGTGAGTCTCTTTTCCTACAAAACCATCTACGACACCTGCACACTCCATCCTTTCAAAGCAGAGGTTTTAGGAGTTTCTCCTCTGGGGTCCCATAATCCTCTGTGAATATCACCATTGCATTTTAGCTCATAAAGAAATAACAGGGCCAAGATGGAGGCGTAGACAGACACACTGCGTCTCCCTCCACAACTAAGAAGAAATACAACTACCTCAAAACTAGAAACAACCAGAAGTTCCAGAAAATCAAACTACACGGAAGTCCATCAAACAAAGATATAAAGAAGAAATACTCATCCAGACAGGCAGGAGGGGTGGAGCTGAGGTGGAGAGGACGTGGTGTGGTGGTGGCAGCAGCACCAGTAGCAGCAGCAGCAGGCCGGCAGAAAGCGCAGGTACACATTTTAAAAAGTCAGGAGGGACACCTGGGGAGCGCTCCCAGCTCCTCACCAGTCCTAGCAGCTCATGGTCCCAGCACCGGGGGAAATCAAGCCTCATTGCTTCTGACTGTGCAGACCAGTGGGGGTTGGGGTGGAGGCAAAAACTGCCAGTCTCTCAGCAGAGTCTGCTTGTTTAAAGGGACCCCATGGTCCTAGAACGTCCGCAGACCCAGCCACCCTGGGAACAATGGCCAGGGCAGCAGCTAGAGGGGCGCCAGTCCAGTGTGGAAGTGGGAGAGGTGCCGGAGGGGGGGAGAGTGCTGGGCAAGTGGCATTGTTCCCTCTTGGATCCCTCCCCCATATACAGTGCCACAACGTGCTGAAACAGGTCGTCCTGCACCGATGAATCCCTAAGGCTCCGCCCCTTACAAAGTAACAGGAGCAACAGCTCTACCTAAGACACAGAGGCAAACACACACAGGAGCATGTCAGAATGAGGAGACAGAGAAGTATGCCCCAAAAGGGGAAATGGATCAAGGTTCCAGTGGAGAACTAAGTGATGAAGAGGTAGACAACCTCAAAGATGCAGAATTTAAAACACTGGTGATAAAGATGCTCACAGGCTTGACAGATATTCTTGAGTATGGCAAACACATAAGAGAAGAAGTGAAGGCTATGCTAAGTGAAACAAAGGAAAGTCCACACAAAATCAATGATGAAGGGAAGGAAACTGGGGTTCAAATCAATGATTTGGAACATAAGAAAAAAAAAACAAAAACAGTCAACTAGTGCAGAATGAGGAAACAAGAATTTTAAAAAAATGAGGAAAACTTCCCAAATTTTGTGGAGGTGGACATACAGGTCCAAGAAGCACAGAGGGTCCTGGGTGAGCTGGACCCAGAGGGGGCCACACCAAGATGCATTATGACTGAGATGCCAAAGGTGAAAGATAAAGACAGAGGCCTGGGGGCAGCAAGAGAGAGGTGGAGAGTTGCCTACAGGGAGGTGCCTATAGGACTATCAGCTGATTTCTCCGAGGACACTTTGCAGGCAGGAAGGGACTGGCAAGCAGTATTCAATGTGATAAAAAGCAAGGACCCACAACTAGGATTACTCAGGATTACTCTAGTCAGCAAAGCTGTCATTTGGAATGGAAAGGCAGATGAAATGCTTCCCAGACAAGGTGAAGCTAAAGGAGCTCATCATCATCAAGCCATTATTATATGAAATGTCAAAGGGACTGACTTAAGAAAAAGAAGATCAAAACTATGACACCAAAATGACAACAAACTCACAACAATTAATAACTAAATCTAAAAAAATAAAAACAAAATCCAACTAAGCAAACCAGAATAGGAACAGAGTCATAGGTATGGGGATCATTTGGAGGATTATCAGCTGGAAGGGGGGAGGGGAAGAAATGGGGAAATGGTGCAGGGATTAAGAAGCATAATTGATTGGTAAAAAATAGAGAGGGGAAGTTAAGAATAATATAAGAAAGGGTGAAGCCAAAGAACTTATATGCACGACCCATGGACATGAACTAGGGGGTGAGATTGCTGGAGGGAAGGGGGTTACTGGCAGAGCGGAGCAAAGGGGAAAAAAATTGGAACAACATAATCAATAAAATATACTTAAAAAAAAGAAATAACAGATTTTCATGGTTGCTTTTCAACTTATAATGAGGTTTCATTTAATTTTGTTTTGTTCTTAAAGTTAAGATTATGACTGAGTCGTCTCTTTAATTCTTGACATCGAGTATTGTATCCAACACATAGATGTTAAACAAATGTTTGCTGGATACATGAATGAATGAAAGAAAGAAAGTGGGTTAGATCGTCTGTCCAGGGCTTTCTCCTTGTGATATTTTAGCAGCTGACCCACATGCACAGCCAGAATCTCACCAGAACAAATTCTCATCCCCCTTCACGGAGATTGTATTGCCTTTCACAGTGAGCTCCTTCTACCGAACAGCTGGAAGAGTTGGAAGATGCCTTGCACTAGGACCCCCAGGGACAAGGAGCTGGACAGGAGCCACTGCGGCTGGTCCAGCTAATGCTGGTGGACAGCTCTGCCTGCAGTGACCACGAGGCCACCCAGGCTGCCGTCTGATGTGGCCAGGGCAGACCTGAGCCTGGGTGGTCAGTTTCTCTGGCTGGCCAGGGAGTGGGTGTGCGGGAATCCGCTCCTCGCCCACACAGCCCAGGATGCCGGGTCTTGCCCGGAGGCTGCCTCGGTGGAAAGCAAACCCACTCTTCCTGGGGAGATGGGGCTGCTCAGGGTCTCTCTAGGTTTTCCAGAACCGTAGGGACACAGCCAGAAGCTGACTCCACAACTGAAGTCAAATGGAAAAAAACTGGTCTCAGTGAACTCACAGGCGCATTAGAAGGGTCAATTTCCTGACTTGCAGGTAAGGAAACTGATTTTAGAGGGAGGGACCGCTTCTGGTTGCTTAGCAAGTGAGCTCCATGGTGTTGAACTTTGCATTGCAAGAGAAAAGAGAAAGTGTACCACCTGCATGTTCCCCACACCTGATCCTGGGGGTGGGTCACACTGCCAACATGCTCCCAGCTGTCCCCTCCCTCACTCCACCTCCCTCCCTCCCACCACTGCCCACCATACTGCCTTGTCATCTGAGTACCTCGTTTGCATACAGATTCACGTTACACGGTTCACATATATTGAGAGGTAAGTTTGTGTACAAGTTGAGAGACAGATGATGAAGCCAGACTGCCTGGGGCTGGGGGTGCTTCTCGCTTCTACCATTTACTAGCTCTGTGACCTTGGACAACTTAACCCCTTTGTGCCTCAATTTCCTAAACTTTTTAATTGGGTATAATTATACCTACCTCATAGAGTTGCTGTGTTAGCTATGGGTACCTGAAAATCTCCCATGGGGCAGGACCTTTGCATACATACCGAGATAATCTTAAACATCATGCTACAAAACACACAGTATTATGATGCCTGACTTACACAGAAGAACCCCAACTCAACCTGGAGGGGTGGAGCAGACTCTGTCTCAGGTTGGGCTGACCTCGGATCTGAAGCTCCTTCCCTTGTACCCAGGATGACAGCATATCCCTGTTCTCTTGGCAAGTTCTAATTAATGTCGGTTATCTAGGAGTGATTATAAATAATGCCTCTTTCACTTTTACAAGTGTTCTGGTTTGGACGATAAATTATACGGTTGTCCAACTTGCTCCACAAAGCTTTTCTGAGAAGACTCTGCCTTTCTCTAAAAGGTGTCTTCACCTGGAAAACTTGGCTGGAGAGCTGCAGGTGGTCAGGCAAGCTGCCCTGGTTTGGTTAATAGATTGGGCATTTTGGTTTACGGGTGGAATTCGGGGCCATTTAGGAAGGAAAAAAATGGAGAAAATGCCATCTCACCTTCTTTGTTTTTTCAAGTTTTACTAAAAATGCATCTATAATCACTTGGCCTTTTGGCAAATTACTGTGGAACTTTGAGACCTGTTTTGTGATGCATATTGGGTTACCTTTCTTAACCCGGATGTTCTCTGTTTGTAGCATTTCATAGGCGAGGCTGCCACCTGGGTAGAAATGCAGGGTTGTGAGCTCAGAAAACTTTTCTACAGACCTTTACTTATTTTTATTTCTGAGTTTGGATCTCCGATCCTTTAATAACAAAAAAATATTGACTTTGAACAGAGAAGCATAAAGCAACAACAACAACAAAAACAGAAGAATCACATTAACATGAAACAAGAAAACAACCAACAAGTGAAAACAAAGTCTGCCCTGTTTTGAAGTCAACATGGAAAATCATTCTTGGAAGAAAAAGCATGTCTATTCAGAAAAGACTCAAGGGAAGCAGCTGGGATTGCATGAATGGCGATGACTTTGATGTCACTGCCTTATTTGTCACCTAGATCTGCACTTGCTCGGAACCCAAAGAAAAGAATGCTCTTACCACTCCCCAGCGATTACACACAGTAGAGTCCCAACCATCTCCAGTGCTTGACCTATGACCCTGGACAAGTCATTTTCCATCTCTCTGCCTCAGTGTCTACTCTGTAAATTGGAGGATTGAACAAGATAATTTCCAAGGGCCTTTCATACTCTAAATCGCCATGACTCTCATCCTGATACTACCTCTTACCTTTTATTTGGCCAAGTCACTACTTAATGTAATTGAGATGAGAAACCTGTCAAGATAAACAGGTTAATAACTGACTAGGTTATTCTGCTTATTGCAGCCAGACTTGAAATGATTGATCTTTCATTCTTATATTCTTTGAGCTCTCTGAGGGATTGTTATTTTCACCATAGTATCCCAGACGCCTGGCTTCAAAACATATTCAACGATTACTTGTTGAGCAAATGAATGAATGAATTTTTATCACCATATGGAAATCTGAGATGTTGCATTAAGTCCTAACATCTCAATGATTATATATAAAACGATAACCATTATTTCACATCCTTTGGTAAATTAGGTGGGGAAAAAAACAAGATAGAATTATCATCTTTATATTAATTCTTGTGCGTTGTTTTAATGTGCTATTTTCAGGAATGCAAATCTGATTTGCTTATGCAGTATACACTTTATGGCTCGGGTAGGGAATCTAATCAGTTGGCTTTTGACCTAATCAAGGCTGAGCTGAAATGCAAGCTTGATGCTAAGGAGAAAATACATACAATAATCGCTAATCCATGTCCATGGGCACTGTCGCCTGAAAAAAACATTGAAGCTGAAACTCTTCAGTTGTCAGGAAGAATAAAAGTCTTACTAAAAATAAAGTGTTGAGAAAAAAATAATAATTGAAATGTGCTAAAAATAAATATTAAACCACAGTAAATAAAGCCTCTAGGGAAAAAACTTCATTTCCAAAACAAGCTGTGTTCAAATTAAAAATCTGATCTCTGATGTGCCTTCCGTCCATTGTTGGGAAAAACTTCGTAGTAAATTTTCATGCTTCATGAGTGACCTCCTTGGATACCGTTTGAACCAACTCAAACTACCCTTTTCGAATTACACTTTTCGTCTCCCTTTTAAAGTTTTTGCACGTCTTAGCATTTACGCATCAGGACTCTCCTGGCTTTTTCACAAATTATTGTGGAATCTACAGACCTGTCCGGTGGTGATGATCAGACCACCTGACCTTAATGCTGGGCTTTTCTTTCTCTGCAACACCTAATAGGTCAGGCCACATGGCTTGGACAGAGAGAAAGGGTGGTCAGAAATGATTTTTATCATCTCCTCTTGCTTGAGAGGCCTAAAAATGTCAGGGATTCTAAAAAAAAAGCCATGCATTTGAACATTTTGACATATAATTATATAAGCCAGTATCAGTGCCGATCCATACACTGGCAAGAGATTGAGAGTTTCTGGCTGTGGGTGACTGCAAATGGGCTGCTCCCTCCTCCCCGTCTCTTACTCCTCACATCCCCCTGACACCCCCCTGATATTTTCAGGGGGCTGAGTAAATACTGTGGTCCTACTGGTGAGGCAAGTTGGAGGAGCACCTCCTACACCAGTTGCGTCAGGGAGGTGTTTGGGGATGTGCAAGCTGAGATCTGTGGGTAATTAAACTGGAGAAAAGATCCAAATAGGTTGTCAAAACAAGGAAGGCCTGGGGCTCCTGTGAAGAATCAGATAACAGTCAAGGTGTGGGAGGGACTCTGGGACTCGGCAACAGCAGCAGCAGGAAGGAACTTGAGGAGGAGGCTCTCAGGGACAGTGGAGCTTGGGTGGGCTCTTCCATGGCCCCTGTGATGGGGTATGTGGTGGGGTGGAGTCATCGGAAGGCCTGGGATGAAGCCGACCCATGGTCTTTTCCCTTAGTTCTTCCCAGTTGCTCATTTCTACTTCCTCGCCTGCCCTGAACATTCTTCCCTTCCCACACTCTCTCCTCGCCCCACTGGGACTTCCGATCTGATTTAGGTTTTCTAGTATAATAGACCTGGTGTTCTAACTACATACGCTGAGGGCCCGGGATCAATGCATCACATACCTGAGGGATGTGGGTTGGTGGGGGGTGGGGGACAGTGTGTGGGGTAGGGAGAAATGAAGACTATCATTCATAGCTAAGGCTCGTTTCTAAAAGGGTTCTTCTTCCCAGATCTCTGAGGTCCCCAAGTCCCTGAGGTTTCTAAACATCCCTCTTGTTGATATTCTTCTAGAGACAGAGTGTGATATGGAAGACAGAGCACTGGACTTCAAGCCCAGGTCTTCCGGCTTCAAGTGCAAAGCTTGGTCCTCCACATTGTACTTGAAACCTTGACTGGGCTTATGTGCCGACACTCCCAGGAGCTCCAGGAAAAACAAAAGATGGCAAGTCTCTTTCTTTACATAAAATATTATACAGTGAGCGAGATGGCACTAATGCCAAGTGCAATGAGAGAACAACACAAATACAACACAAAACTTACAAGGTCACTTGAACGTGAACTGGCCTACAGGTGCTGGGAAAATGCAGAGGGTCGGGGCAGGAAGGTGCTGGAGTGCTCACCTTTGGAGCCGGAATGCAGACTCCAGGAGGCAAAACATTCCACATGCAAATGATAACAACAATGGTTTTTAAAAAATCCTAAAAATAATACTGTAACTACCATTGTAAGTGCATATGAAATGTTAGGACCTTGATTAGATGCTTTGTTTTGGATTGCTTTGTATTACTCCTCACACAAATCCACAAGCTCGATGTTTTTAGTGATATCATACAGATGAGGACACTGAAGCTCAGATTCTGATTCTGACCAATGTCACGTAGCTAGTATGAGGCAAAGCTGGGGATATGTCCCAAATCTGCCTGTTTCTGATACTCCCAAGGCTTTTTCCTTTGTACCACAGTGTCTCAAATCGGCAATGAAATTTTAGCTCAAGCTCTTTCAGTGAATCAAGGGAGAGCAAGTCAGTCCTTCAGCTGCGCCAGCGCTCTGAATTTCAAGTTATTTGCCTGGTTTCCTCAGTTCATTTATTAAAAAAAGAAATGACCACAAAGCATCCCACAAATAGAATTCTTAACCAGAAAGTAAATTGGAGACAGGAGACTCTGGAATGTCTTTGTGTTTCTTATTTCCATCTCCTTTAATGGGCTCAAAATAATCTATTAAACCATGTGGTCAAAGTAAATTGACAGAAATATTTATTCTTTTAATTTCCATTCTAAATCTTTCATCATTGTTATTGACTTGTTTACTTAAGAATCTAAGTTTAATTACTAAGTGACATAGTCATTATTAATTCCATTTGTTTTTGTAAAAAGAAAGCACTTCTTCAAGTGGAACCTGAACTTCATGAGTTCAGGGGTTGGCAGCTTTCTTTTAGGTGCAGAAGACTTTGTCTTCTCCAGAGAGCGCATCTTCATGCAGGGATAACTCTGCCCTGTATCGACCTTGAGGGACCCCACTGCCAACCTTGTTCAGGTTGCTCTGACTAGAGAGGGTTTTTGTGATGCTGCTTTTGAAGATGTCATCAAAGTATGGAAGCTATGGGGACTGTGTCCAGTGTGTATGTCCAAAAGGGATGGGGGAGTGGTGTGTGATCCGAATCAGTGTGTGTGTGTGTTTGAGAGAGACACACACACATAGAGATTTCTTTCTTTGAAGATGATGCTTGTCTTGGACTCAGGTTTTATCTTTGTGTAAGGATCTCACTCATCTGCTTCTTTAACTTGGGATAGTGTTGGTTTCTTCCAGCGCAGTTGCCTCCACATAGTCCATGGCAGGAGATGGCTTCCCCGAGTCAGTGAAGCCAGATGTCCTTCTCGGTCGGCTCTAGACTCATCAGTAGAAAGTGTGTGTTTCCTGTGAGACCGACCAGAAGGCTGCAGGACGTAGCCGATATTTCTCCGAATTTTTATATCACCACCTAATATATTTAATTTGAGGGTACATGATCATCTTTCTAAAGTAAGGATGACATCGTTGCTTCCACTACAGTTTTTTGAATGTAAAACCAGAGATCTCTAACTTCCCAGCCTGACCTGAGTCTTATCATTAGTTTTCACTCACTCCAACAGTTCGGCCAACTTCCCACTTTAGCATTTGTTATTTTAAGAACTCTACTTGTTGCTGCCGAACTTTATATCAGTTAGGGTTATTTAGGAGGATAATTCTCCTCCCTTTGTCTCCCAGCAAACACAACACCTTCCCTTTATTTTAAATAATTCATCACATCTCCTTTGTGATTCTGTGATTGAATCCATAGATAGTTTAACCTCCCTAGCACATAATGAAGAAAATATAGCCTGTCCTAACAGCAGGATAGTGAAGAAAGAAGAAGAAATTACTTTATCATATAAAGGTGAAGGAGTTGTCAGAATCTGGACCGTGAGATAGCATCACCATGAACTGACAGCTGTAAATACAGACTAACAGAGAACTATTGTGTTGACAATTCAAGCCCCATAGCTCCATTGCCATTGCTAACATGCTTTTCTGAAAAGGTGGACAAATCTTGAAAGGGTTTCAAATTAAAGTACATCTTCCCTTGATTTAAACAATGGGAAATTCAGAGTGCCTTAAAACCAGACTTTGTGTGTGTGTAAAATGGAGTTAGGCTCTAGGCTCAGATAATAATGAACAGGTTGTCACCTGTCTGGAATCCCAAATGGCCATTGACAAATTGTGCAGGATGAGGGAAGATTTTTGGTCATGCAAGCTCATCTCTCAAATTCATCTAGTGTCCTCGGTTTCCAAATGTTAGGTGTCAGGCTCCATGGCCAACAAAGAACATGCTTCCCATTTTCCAAAATGGCACCCATTGAGAAAGATCTGTAGGTCAACTCAAACTGACTGACATTTTAATGGAATTTTGTTTGAAGAAACCCTAGTTGATTGTAACAAGCAGCAGGCGTTGGGGGGAATTCAGTTCTCTCTGCAACACTTTCAACCTCCATCTAGCAGCAAAATGGCTGCAGTAGTTCTGGGGCTCTCTTCTGTACAAAACCTCACCCAGAGGAAGAGAAATACCACATGTTCTGGTGGCTCTTTGTAATGAAGAAGCTGCTTTCCAAGAAGCACCTGAAAATATTCCTTAGGCCCTGCTGGACTACACTGTAGCCTTACAATTCCTAAACCAGTCAGTAGTTACTCTAACCAATCTGACCCACCCTTGGAATTGGGAGCAGGGTTAGCGTCACTTGAAGTAGAGAAGTGAATAAAAATCAGGAGAGATACCTGAATAAAAATCAGAGATGAAGGGAGGAATAAATTCTGGGTAGGCAACCAGAAATGCCCCCTGGATATTTGCAGGGTTGAGGATTGATTTTATTCCAGGAGATTCCAGCTTTGTTTGTGCCTTGAATGACCACCTGGGACAGAGGTTCCATATACGAGGTGTGAGGCGGATTCCACAGGCGTCGGAGGAGGAGCTGAGAACGGGAGTTGGGAGCCCGAGAAAGGAGGAGGCGGGAACCACCACAAGTCCGGGCGAGCTGCCTCGTTAAAGGATCAAAGCCCTGTGGGATCCCTCTGCCAAAGCCATTGCAGCATGTGACAGGCACCCAGGTGAGACATAGGTGCGAGTGAAGGAGACCCCTTGATCATTTCCCGAGGAAACTCACCTGTTTGGCAACGACTCTGCTCTGCAAGTTTCCCCCTGCGTCCACATGTCCCGATCCCCTCCATACTCCCAGGGAAGCGCGATGGTGGGGACCCTGGAACGCAGCTGTGGGCACGGGCAGGTCACCCAAGTTCAGAACGAGAGCTGCCTGCCGTGTGGGGCTCTTTGCGCCCCTCTGCCCTGCTCCCAGGCACTTCTCTGGCCCTGTCTGCCTGCGTGGCCTCACGACCCAGCTCATCATCACTTCTTCTGCCTTGGCATCTCCTGCTCTCCTCTGCGCCCCCACCTCCCAACATCTGCCTTCAACCTTTCCCGTCCGCTTCTCCCCCTTGTGACAATCAGCTACGTTTTCTAAAAACAAAGCTCTGAACTTTTTACTCCCTCTGCTCAAACACTTCTGGGTGTGTCCCCTTCCTACCCAATTAAACACACATTCTCATGCTGGATGGCCCCACTCGGAACAAACCCCACAGAGCTCGACGTACGGATCAGCAATAAACATGCATTGCTCTGCACCAGGCACCGGGCAAGGTGTGAGCACTGCTGAGCAGAATTTTCTATCACTCACCTTCTTACAGATTAGGTTTCAAACCACATCGTTTTCATTCGACTACATGCGTAGGCTATGGACTCTTCCAGAAGTCCTTGGGTTGAGCTTCTCTCATGACCTGTATCCTGGTCACTGCATCCCTGACTGACCTCCCAACACTATACTGTGAATCGGTTATCACCGAATTCCCTCATCCGCCCCGTGATTCCAGTCGTCGGCAGCCGTCCGCCTCGAGAGACGATGGTGTAGCTTCTTAAGAGTCTATCTGCACCGCCGAGAATGGCTGTGCAGTCCGACTCGGGAGTGACACGGTATCTGTCTCCTCCCGTGTTGAATCGACATCTTGCGATGACGCTGGAGTGTCCTCTCCAGTGAAGCTGAAGCTACAGAGCCTGGGCAGGGTGATATGGAGGGTCTGCTGTTGCCCATGCAGCAGACCCCCCCTCTCTTCGCAGCTGAAGGGTCCAAGGGAAAGACAGAGTCAATACAGCTTGGCTTCAGGTGCGCCGCAGGAGTTGCCGGTGTTGACTACAATGTCAAACCGCCTTAGGGACTCCGGCTCCGGATTTTCTGTCGGGGTTTACTCCCTTAGCCTTTCCCCTGAAGAGGTATGCCGCAAGGCAGCGGAGGTTTTTTGGAGTCAGAGTTTTCCTTCTCTGATGTGCCCTGACTGGAAGATCGAACCAGCGACACTTAGATCGCAGGCCGACGCTCAATCCACTGAGCTAAACCAGCCAGGGCCTCGTGATTCCAGTCCCTTGGTGGTAAGAGGCGTGTATTCATAGAGTACCTTCCGCAGTTCTGGGACTATTACAATGCGTTCCACCCCTCTGGCCGCCACCCCATTGAAAGCAGAAGAAACTGACAATCCTCACAGTACCCATTTTGTTTTAAGTAAATCGTGTTTTAATGTCAGTTTTAATGCTGATGCAGATTCTCCAATGGTTAACATTTTTCAGCAGGATTTGGGGGGAGCTTTCATACTATTTTTTTTTTCCTATTTTGCTCATTGCAGATTTGTAATCCATCATTTTACCAGTCTGAAACAACAACTGTTGATATTTTAGTATGTGTCCTTCAAGTCTTTTATCTTAATTAATGTGCATAGTTTAGAAATTGCATAGAGAATAAACCCTTTATTTATTTATATTTTTACCTTGCTTTCTTTACTTGACATTTTACCATATTTTTCTGCCAGGAATATTTTCCAGGGGTATTTTACTTACAGTCCTTTTTGCTACCATAAACAATAGTGTAATGAACATCTTTGTGTCCAGACCTTTCTTACTTTTGTCACAGTTTTCTAAAGATATCAGTCCAGAATTGCGATTGCTGGGGCAAAACGGTATAGCACTTTATGATTCTAACTTCCTGCCGTGGCTGGCTTTTAAGTACTTGTATTTGCATGAGCAAAGGTGACTGCTTAGCAGACATCCGAGGGGGTGTCTCCTAATTCTACCATCCAGGACTAATTTATTCCATAACTATGTCAATGTTTACCTTTGCTTTCTTCTCAGTTTCAAGCAAAAACAAAAAACGCTGAAATCGGATTCAGACCCAGTCTCTCCCTCTCACTTATGAAGTATGCTTTCTTGATGTGCGAGGGTGAGAACTTTAAATCTCTCTCTGGAAAAACATGCAATGAAATCGGAGACGGCGGGACCCCAGACCCAGAATCACCTTTGAATGGATGTGTGTTTCCAGTGCTTTGAGAGGACCAAAAACCCTGACAAAATCAAATCAAGACCAATCCCACATAGTTTTGTTTCTTAGCAAAGAGGACCTTATTTCTCTGTTACTGGGGTAGAGATGTACAGATGCAAAACATAGACAGACTGTCCTTGCCTTGAGTTATAAAACCGTGATTTCTGTTGAAAGTCATTTTGCTTAGGAAAAGAAAAAAGTCTGGTACTTGGCAGGTACACCATTGAGGTTGGCGCATGTCTGCCAAGAACCTTCAATATGGGCGGCCTGGGAGAGTGTCCACCTCACCCGCACGCAGGTCATTGTTTTGGTCTCCGAGGGAGGGAGGAGGGAGGAAGGAGGGGATTGGAATAAAATGAAAGAGGAAGTTATTCTCTGAATCTTCTGAATTATAAAATTAGGACCCTCCTGAACAAAATGTTTTCAAATTAAGGAAAAGCAACTGAGCCTTTGAGGTGGAGTCTCTCTACCTACACAGTCCTCCCTGTGGGGCCTCTTCATTGTAAGAATGGGCTGTTTGGTGGGGCAGAAGGAGCTCCGCCCCAGGTTTGTGTAGGGAGCTGGGTAGCTTGGTAAGGAGGAGCAAGAGTTGGAAAGAACCCCTTCCCCATCCACCACTAGGCAGGGATTTGATGAGGGGTGAGGGTCTGGTGACAGTGATGATCCTTTTACTCTGTCAGAAGCCTCAAGAGGGACAATGCAGGGGTCCTTAGCTCAGGTCTTGTGTAAGCCTTCGATATGCTGCTTCTGTCTGCCACATATCTCTTGTCCATGACCCCACAGACATCACAAGTTCAATGTGGGTAAAGCTGAACTTTACTCCTAGGATGGCTTCTCTTCTTGTTCTTTACCTTAGTTCATGGCACCCTTTACTCACCCCAGAAACCGGTGCCTGCCTTTCCTGCCTTTCCTCTTCTGCTGTGCAGCTTGTCGGTCCTCTCTGCCCAGCATCCCCGTCTTCTCTTCTACTCCCAGGCACCAAACCTAGTCTGGGTGATTTCTTACTTTTTCTAAAGTCCCCTAGTTGGTTTCCCTTGCCCATTCTCTTCCTACCTCTCCTGCCCCATTCTCGGCCCTGCTCTCCCTCTCCCATCCGTTGCCCACACTAGGACCAGAATGGTCTCCTTTCAACAATCCCATCAGGTTACTCTTCTGCTTAAACCATTTCAGAGGTTTCCCAGGGTTTCCAGGACAAAAGTCAAGCCTCTTGGCACAGCCCTTCCTTGGTTTTTCAAGTCTTTCACATTCCACCTCAATTTCTATACTTGGCACATGATATGTTCTTCACATATGTCAGGCTCTTTGAAACCTTCATCCTTTCAAATATGTACTGGTCTGCCTGGGATGCCCTTCTTCCATATATATTCACTCAAATTCGCTGCCAGACTCATCCAAAAGATCAATGATATCCTCTCTCTGATCCCAAAGCAGCCTAGGCATAGCCCTGTTATAGTGTCTGCCAACTTGTGTGGTAAATAATTGGTCTCTGCACCTTCAGTGTGAACTCCTTGAGGACAGGTATCATCTCTTCCACATCTGCATAACCTAAGAGCCTTAAATGGTCCTAGGCATGTAATATGTATTCAGTAAGTTGAATGAAAGAATGAATACCATAAACAATGGAGAAGAATTCTGTCATCTAGGCTGACTCTTTGGCCAAACTACACTAGTTGGGCATTGATTTATCTGTAGAATAGAGTATCTCCCTGTTTTGTAGACATTCAAAAGTTGAAAACATAGTATGTTGGTATGTGTATAAGCATGTGTTTATGTAACTGTATGTCTTAGTCTTGTGTAACTGTATGTCTTAGTCTTGGTTTATAATGGACGTTATCACCTGGGGGATATTTTTATGATAGGGTGTTTAGGAAATAGAAACAAATGTTCCATGACAAGTGTACTTTCTATGGAACTGACATTTCCTATGAAATGCAATCAAATTTAGATAGAGTAGATTCATAATGGGGAAATTTGGTTTGTGACTTGAGTCCATAGACTAATGTGATCTTGATGCACAAAGTGGTACTGATTTTCAGCTTCTTTAGAATGGGTCTTGCCTGTTATATAAATTAATATTTAGCCTCCCAGGGTGCCTTCTTAATACTGTATATTTAACAACTTAATTACATTGCCAAGTACAGAATTCTAATTTTTTTTTTTTTTCAGGACTGTTGGTGATAAAGATAATGGATGTTTTGGTGGAGTAAATTGGTTTTCTTGCTTAATATCTGTTTCTTGATGTCACTGCCCAGCAAATAAATGGTGAAGGGTATTGCTATAAACAGCATGATGGCTGGAAGAAGAAGAAAAAAAATAGCTGTGTTTCCTGACAGTACAAATTTCACACAGTTTTAATTACCACAAACGTTCACGTCTATCTCAGAGAGCGAGGCAGGAAACTGGGAAAAACCAAACATTTGTAGCTGTGGCTGAAATGACAAGCCTGGGATGTGGCTTTGTGCCCACATGGCCAGGGTCCCTGCAGCCTCCTCTGGGAGCTCAACATCTAGAAGGTGAATGTGGACCCTCTGAGAATCAACCAGAAGGAACTTGGAAAATCTTCCTGCTATTTTTGTTATCACTGCTTTGCAGGAAAGGAGAGACATCTGTCCCTCCAAAATAAACAGTTTGAATTTTGAATAAATAAGTAAGTAAACAAACAAACAAATAAATAAAAGCACAGAGCATTGAAATGTTGCTGTTTAGGTAGACACCTCTACACATTCACAGGTCATCATTTAGTCGGTGTTAAAGAAATAACAGGGATAAGGTTACCTGCAGATATTCTCTGGATGCTAGACTCTCTGTCTTCCTCCACTGAGCATTCAGGCCTTTTTTCTTAAATGGCCAGTATCTCTTCCCACTTTCTCAACAATCACTTCTCTTCCCTCTGAGCTTTTCCACTCTGTCCCAATTACCTGCAACCACCTTCTCTTCTCCCTGAACTCTGGACACGTCCTGGCTCTCTTGAAATCCCATTTCAACATGAGGGTGGTGTGAAAATACCTTTGCTCCAATACTAGAAAGCCTATTCTTGGGCTTTTGGTTGATTTTTAGTTTGGGGTGAGAAACCTCTGGCTCAGACCCAGAAACCTCTACAATACTTTGTAGTAATGGAAAAAGCATGCATTGGCACAGGCATGTATAAATTGTGCCAAGCTTTCTTCTATTTATTCTCATGTGAGGGTAAATCCCATTGGATTTAGACCCAATAAAATTGGAAACAACAGTAGCTTGTAATTACTCAGAAGAGTTTTAAGGCTTAAGTAGGTGGTGGAGAAGGGAAAATCTTTACTTCCCTTAGTGATAAAGAGGTAAGGTCTTACAAAAGGTAGGAGGTAGGTCTCCAAGACTCAGAGAAGGAAAACTCTGATTCCAAAAAACCTCCGCTGCCTTGCGGCATACCTCTTCAGGGGAAAGGCTAAGGGAGTAAACCCCGACAGAAAATCCGGAGCCGGAGTCCCTAAGGCGGTTTGACGTTGTAGTCAACACCGGCAACTCCTGCAGCGCACCTGAACCCAAGCTGTATCGACTCCGTCTTTCCCTTGGACCCTTCAGCTGCGAAGAGAGGGGGGGTCTGTTGCATGGGCAACAGCAGACCCTTCATATCACCCTGCCCAGGCTCTGTAGCTTCAGCGTCATCACAAGATGTCGATTCAACACGGGAGGAGACAGATACCATGTCACTCCCGAGTCGGACTGCACAGCCATTCTCGGCGGTGCAGATAGACTCTTAAGAAGCTACACCATCGTCTCTGGAGACGGACGGCTGCCGACGACGAGGTCTCCAAGACTTAGAAAAGGGTCGGTGGCAAGGATCAAAAGACCCAGCCAGTGTCCTGTCTCATTCAACTCCACAGAATGAGAGGGAGTGGCTCTTCTCACCTATCACAAAATAAACATTTCATGCAGATGAATTGATTGAACAAAGGAATGTCCAAACTAAACAAATGGCTCGAAGGGTGCAACATAGATTAGAAAACAACATTACTTAAAGTTTTCATTGGAAGTATGCTTCATAAAAGTCATGTGGTGGTCTGGCAGCCCAAGTCCATGCCAGGACCCTATGTTTCAGCACCAAAGAGATGTTCGTGCTAAGGAAAGTGCTCAACAGTCCTGCTCAGCTATGTGTTTATCAAGAAACTTACATACCATGGTTAACGTGTTGCAGAAGACATGTTTGAAGTGCCCCAAGAGGAAACCTCTAAGACCATGTTAGTGGTCAGACAGACACCAGTTTGATACAAAGAATTGCATATGGAAGCTCAGTAGTCAAAGGGGTGGACTGTGTTAGTTATCAAATTGCCTCTTAGTTCTAAATTCCCTTTTTTCCCTGCTCTTTGGAAACAGAACTGGGCCCTTTAAAGATTTTTTTCTTTGCCAACTAATGAAGGAGATGGATGGTAAACTTTGTCCTTAGAGAACCCTGGAGAAACAGAGAGGCTGGAAGCGTTGGCTACTTGGTTCCAGTGCATTTGCTAGGCAGGCTCCTTCAAGGCACACAATTCCCTCAGCTCTGAACTCCTGCAGGGTGGTGACTTCCATAGCATCAGGCTTTTGCAGAAGGCACAGCTTCTGTAGTGCACAGGGAGCAGCAGCACCCAGTGACAACCTTAGCTTCATGTGGATTAGAGCCAAGTGTCTCTAGAGAAACACCCCATGAACCGCTTTCTCTGGCATCTTAGAAGGCAGACTTGCAGTAAGTGTCACTGGCATGGCACCACAGTGACTCCACTTCCATCCTGTGAGCCCTGACACTCCCCAATAATACCTGGACCACCGCACTGGGCAACCTCTGTGTGGTTGCCCTACCTCAGTTCTACATGGGGCTGGTCTCTATATCTGTTATTTCTATAGTCTTTGATGTTCTCTTTTCTTCTTACTAGCCAACCTCTCATTACTATAATCCCCTATTAATAATTCCTTATATTAGATTTCCTCTGTGGTTTTGCTTTGCTGACTGGACCCTGACTCATACGCCCAGCAACTGCGCGGGGTCCTGAGAAATGGGTAGAATTTAAGTAAGCACAGAGGAAGGAGAATGAGATTCAAGGTGGCATGAAGGCATTAAGCTATTTCCCAGGTTTATATTACTTTAGAAGAATGAAAAACTAGTAATAAATACATTTAATCTGATTATAAATTCCTTGAGGCAAAGACTGATTCTTCCACAAGACCTATAATCTTGTAATGCTTGAAAAAACAAAATCTCTGGACATTGACTGGTCAATCCTTTTAATCAAAATTGAGACCTGGGAAGAAAGACCATTCCTCATTGCACTGTTTTGCAAATAATAGTAATATTAATAATAAAAAATAATATTAGAAAAAGTACTGAATAACATTTTATACCAGGGTTTGTACAAATGAGCTCAGAAGTAAAAACTCTAAAAACCTTTGTAATGTAAATATTATTATATCTGAAGCTCAGGGAGATTATGTAACTCGTTTAAATTCACATAACTATTAAGTAGCCAAGCCATGACTCAAAGCAACCTGCTTCCAGGACCTCTTCTGCTCACAGCACAAGGCTGCTTCCCAAATACGCTGAGAGTTGTGGTCCTACCCCGTGACAATAACTATCTTCTCCTTCAATATCCTAGGGGAACAAAAGATGAGATCCTCTATACATTAAAGAAGAAAACTAAGTCAAGATAACTTTCACTGAAGGTAAGAAACAGGAGAGACTTCAGAACTCTCCTGTTTCAAATATTGAGGATTCAAATGCTCAGCATGTTCACTGATACACTTGCTAATGAGGAGTTGTACATCCCCGGGTTTCTATGCTCTGGATATTTACATTTTTATCCCCATTTTTTAAGGAATTGTGGTTTTAAGCACTTGGGTCTCATCACAGAGATTCAGAGGGCAGTAGGCAGAGCTCTTTTCTGGAGAAAAGGTTCTTTCTAGATCCCTGAAATGACCACTTCTCGTTACACAAGACTTGCTCTGGTTTTCTTGCCACATGGGGAAGTAATTGGGAACCCATGTTGGCCCATATCCAAGTCTTCCATTCCTCCATGACGTGCTTTTATTTTGGAGAATTTGGAGTCTAGGATTCATATTCTCCTATGTGGATATTAACGCTTCACGGGTCTCCACATTGGCTAATAACACATTTGAATTGTTTGACCTGTAAAATCCTGCACATAACATTTCTTCTACCTGGAATGTTTATTTTTCCCCTTTAAATAGGATGCTTTTTGTGAGGCCTTTCCCTGCCTCCTGGAAGACTTTGAGTTCTCTGCTGTGCCCCAGGACCCTTGGCTACCATCTCTCTGTAAGGCCTCGTTATCCGACCCTGGGGCTGACACATGCTGCCTTCTCTCCAGACAGGGAGCTCCTGGAAGGCAGGTAGATATCACAAATCCATACCTGTTTTCCCACAGCATGGTGTGATCACTAGGACTGAGTAGGTGCTCAGTTTGTTGAGTAAATAAATACATGAATAGGTGAATGGATTGAGGCCTTTTCCAATCCACACAGGGTGTGTGGACTTGGGCAAATCATGGCTTACTCATCTTTCAAATGAGCCAATGTCAAGGGTCCCTTCAAACTGTGTCATCTTGTAGGCATGAAATTCAGCAACCATTTTTTATCTGTTCCCCTAAAGTTGACTAAGAAGCTTTAACTAACAAATCCAAACCTTTTTTATTATTTCGGACATTTTAAACAACCTCAGCTCCAGAGTTCTCAGGTAGAGGAGCTGTGTTCATCTCAGCTTGAGAAGACCCATGGGCTCAGATGCTAATAAAATTTCTCTGTCTATGGCAAAGAGGCCACTATATAGTATAAAAGTCCCATGAACTCTTAAAGCATCTTTGGAGTATCAACATTGTCAGCCACAATTCTAATATCAACCTGTCAATCTGACACTTGCGATGAAATGGACTCTTGTGATACTGTTATAAACACCTATAACACAACTTCACCAGTCTCACTGAGAAGTTTTGTGATACCAGATGCCTCTCTTGCTGCCCTTTTCTAAGAGTCGGTGAAGGAAGTTTCAACCTATAAACTCCAACTAAAGTCCTCTCTTTTATTGGTGAGATCCCAAGCCTAGATCAGAGATGTCCCTCCTAAGAGCTGTGGACTTGAGATATTTACACACAAAGCCAAATTACTATTGTATGAGGAATGCAATTGGAAGAGAGACTTGCATTCCCAGGGAGCGTGCCCTATGGCATCATACCTAGAGCGGTCTTACCATCCTATAAGTCCCAGGACCTCGGGCAAAATTGGAATAACATCTCTGAAGATTTTTTGTCTATGAGAGAAGATCACCATTTCGGTTCCTTCCTCAATTTGAGATCTGCACTGCATTATCTTTATTTTAACCTCATCAAACTATGAAATCATCCATTTCTGGGAAGCACAGGCTTTCTTGTGCTTGACCGAGACGTTAAATGGACAGTTCACATTACAATCCCATTATCTGGGAGGAGATGATCTGCTATTGAATTAGAGTCTGTGGTAACAGTTAGTCTCTCCTCTCCCTTCCAGAGATGCCAGGCATTAGCCCAACTCCAAATTATTGGCTGATCAATGCCAAGGGAGGCAACGCCCCCATCTGGCCAGACGGAAGAAGCAAGATGAAAATAATGATAAAGAAACTAGAGCACATTTATTAACTTCTCTTTAGAGATGAAGAAATAGGCTCAGAGAAGTTAAGTACCCAACCCCAAGTGACCGAGCTAATAAGTGACCAAGCTAATAAGGTACAAAGCTAATAATTCTAAAGTCTGTACTTTTCTGTGTGTGTGTGTGTGTGTGTGTGCGTATAGGGGTGAAACAGAGACCACATTTAAAAATAGCAAGTCCTAGACATTTTTCTGTTCAAATCCACTCAGTTCAAAGAAGAAAACTGAAGTGAAAGACGAGTTGCTCAAAGTCATAAACCAAGGTGGCAGGAGAGGCAGATTTAGGACTTGAGTCTCGGTGGCCTCAGCACATCGTTCTGCACGGAGCAGCCCCAGGGGAAGCCTGGCACACAGCTAGGGAAAGAGAAAGTGGCAAAGCTGCCGTTGCTATTGGGCTTTGGCGCATATCAACTCCTTGACCCATTTATCGATATTTATTTATTTATTTGTTTGTTTTTAATTTAATATGTTTTATTGATTATGCTCTTACAGTTGCCCCAATTTCTTTTCCCTTTGCTCCCCTCCACTCAGCAACCCCCTCCCTCCAGCAGTCCCCCCACCCTTAGTCCATGCCCATGGGTTGTGCATAAAGCTCTTCCCAGCATCCCCCTGTCCATTCCCCACCCTCCTACCTTGCTTCTTAATCCCTGCACCCTTTCCCTCCCTCTCCCCTTCCCCCTCCCAGCAGCCCTCCCCCCACATGCTTCCCACACCTACGATTCTATTCCCACTCTAGTTGTCTGCTTAGTTTACCTTTGTTTCATTCCCCAGCTTCTGTTGTTGGTAGTTGTGATACTGTTTTCATTTTAATGTTCATCATTTTGATATCCTTTTCCTTAAATAAGTCCCTTTAACATTTCATATAATAATGGCTTGGTGGTGATGAACTCCTTCAGCTTTACCTTGTCTGGGAAGCACTTTATCTGCCCTTCTATTCGGAATGACAGCTTTGCTGGATAGAGTAATCTAGGTTGTAGGTCCTTGCTTTTCATGACTTCGAATATTTCCTGCCAGTCCCTTCTTGCCTGCAAAGTTTCTTTGGAGAAATCAGCTGACAGTCTTATAGGCACCCCTTTGTACATAATTCTCCTCTTCTCTCTTGCTGCTTTTAAGATTCTCTCTTTATTCTTAACCTTTGGCATTTTGATTATGATGTGTCTTGGTGTGGTCCTCCCTGGGTTTAGTTTGTTTGGGACTCTCTGTGCTTCCTGGATGCATATGTCCATTTCCTTCCCCAAATTAGGGAAGTTTTCCTTCATTATTTTCTCACATAAGTTTTCAATTCCTTGCTCTCCCTCTTCACCTTCTGGTGCCCCTATGATTCGGATGTTGGCACGATTATAGCTGTCCCAGAGGTTCCTAAGCCTTTCCTCATCTTTTCTGACTCTCATTCCCTCCTCCCGTACTGGTTGGCTGTCTGTTTCTTCCTTGTGTTCCAGTTTGTTGATCTGAACCCCGGTTTCCTTCCCTTCACCACTTGTTTCATATGGATTTTCCTTCATTTCAGCCAGGACGGCCTTCATTCTTTCCTGTCCTGTGTAATCTTTGTTGTCAGAGTTGTGAGCATCCTACTCAGCAGTGCCTTAAACTGCGCTTCGTTTAGGTTGTCCACCTCCTCGTCCCTTAGGCGTGCCGTCTGCTCGTTGCTTAGCTGTGCCGCTGGGACCTCGATCTGCCCCCGCTTCTGGGTCGTACTTCTCTGTCTCCTGATCTTCCTGTGTTTGCCTCTGTGATTTGGGCAAGGGCTGTCGCACCTCTTACATTATAGGGGCAGAGCCTTAGGGACTCCTCAGTACAGGGTGACCCGTTTCACCACGTTGTGGCGCTGTATGTGGGGGAGGGATCTGAGAGGGAACAGTGCCGCTTGCTCCGCACTTGCCCCTTGTCCAGGCACTGCTCCCGCTTCCGTATGGGACTGGCGCCCCTCTAGCTGTTGCCCTGGCCGTCGTTCCCAGGGTGGGTGGGTCTGCAGACGCTCTAGGACCATGGGGGCCCTTTAAACAAGCAGGCTCTGCTGAGACCAGCAGTTTCTTCCACTGCCCCAACTCCCATGGGTTTGCACAGTCAGAAGCAATGAGGCTTGATTTTCTCTGGTGCTGGGACCGTGATTTGCGGGATCTGGTCAGGAGCTGGGAACGTTTCCCAGGTGTCCCTCCTGACTTTTAAAAACATGTAACTGCTCTTTCCCCCGCTGCCACTGCTACCACTGCTGCCACCACCACACAGTGTCCTCTCTGCCCCGGCTCCGCCCCTCCTGCCTGTCTGGATGAGTATTTCTTCTTTATATCTTTGTTTGTTGGACTTTCATGCAGTTTGATTTTCTGGAACTTCTGGTTGTCTCTAGTTTTGAGAAAGTTGTATTCCTTCTTAGTTGTGGAGGGAGACGCAGCATGTCTGTCTACGCCTCCATCTTGGCTGGAAGTCCCATTTATCGATATTTCATCAGTGATGAATATCAGGCTTAGACAAGATAATGATCACATGGTATTTATTTTATGACAAGTAAGCTGAGTTGATGTATGTTATCCTGTATATTAGGGGCTCAATAAAAGTTATGTCCCTCTTTCTTAAAACAGGGCTATTTAATTTTAAAATATTATGATCATTTAAAAAGCTAATTTGTGCACCTGGTAACATTTTTTTAGAAGGTGCACAAAGTTAATGGAAGGAAATGGTAATTTTCCTCTGAAGTCCATTTCCTAGTGTTAATTATTTTTAACCTTTTCTAATTTGTTACTCTTAGTGGCATAATTCTAAATATTATAATTACAGTTTCATTCATTTATTTATATACTTCATTGTTTTAAATATCATTAAGTTTCTTTTTCTTATTTCACCAACTGTTAGACAAGTTTCTTTTCTCATGTACTAGGATGAGAAAATTGTCAACTTCTATCCTTCACCCAACGAACATTTCCAAGGTTCAATATGGCAGCTCTGCAGTGATTTTCACATTGTTGAGGTTTACAAAATAACTACACTCTCTTACTATGACTAAATCTTTTAGTTTTATCTATAGATTGATTGAATACATGAAAGTCAATAAATAAAAATTTAAATACTTGATTATATCCATATTATTCACTGTTAGACCGAAGTGTGTATCTAGACCAATGAAAAAAGGAAATAGAACTCTTTGTCCCTAAGATGCTATGTTAAGAGATGTTAAGAGAGCCAAGCAGTATATAGTCAGAGTGATTTGTTTTTATTTAGCTTCATTAAATACTCCAAATCATTTCATATTTTAGTTTACTTTACATTTGATTCTTAAATTTGTAGTCTAATTTTATATTTCTATTGATGTTCCCAATTGCTCTTTTCTTGGTTATCAAAAAAAAAAAAAAAATGCTTTCTTTACAACATCTGTAATAATATTCATACTTTTAATCAATCATATTAGTTACTTCATCATCTCATTTGGAGGAGCAATTGCTTTCCCAACCTGCTGCTTTGCAGTTGGACTGGGATTTTTATTTTCTCCTGAGCTAGTTTCACTGTTTCTTGAATCTCATGTCTTTTTTTTTTTTTCTTAGTGTGTATGTGTTTATTATTTTGCTTCAGTTCCTCAAGCATTTTATCTTCAGAAGTAGTGAATGAAAAGTAACTTTCTGAGTTCTTGCATTAGGAAAAATGCCTTTATTACCTAGTATTTGAGGACTTTTCCATTTGCTGCTAATGCTGCTGATGAGAGTGACATTGATCATCTGATTAACTTTCTGTTGTTGTTGTCTTTTAATATTTTTCGGGTTTTTTATTCAGTTTTCTCTCTCTGAGGATCTAGACTCGTCTTTTATTCTCAACAGGCTGAAGTTTCTTAGGGACATGTACATTGGAATGTGGATTATGTTTCATGCACTCTGTTTCCGGACCTTTAGTGGTTCTTGAAAAGTAAGGACTGGTGGTCTTCTGCTCTGGAAATTTTTATTCTATTATTTATTTGATAACTTTCCTTTTTAAAATTTAAAAACTTTTTTGTTCTTTTTTCCCTGGAACATCTATTTGTTGGATTGTGAGTATCCTGAATTGGTCTTTCTTACTTTTTAAATTTTTGTTTTCAGTTTACCTGCTTTGGTTATTTTTTTCCTTTCTGAGAGATAACCCTGATTTTATCTTTTCTACTTTATATTAATTTTTATGGTTAATTGTAAATTTTTGTAAATTTCACGTGTGTTTCTTATTAGGCAAGTATTTTTCTTTTAGTGGTTTTCATTTAAAAATAATTTTAACATGAGCTAACATATCCCTAAGAATAATCATGGTACTTTTACCTACCCTCTGTCATGGATTAACTCTGTTTCTCCTCTACGAGCTGAGTTATTCCTTTTTCTTGTCTTGCTCCCCTCCTGAAATGTAGGGCACACCTTAGGTGTCCTTTAATATTTATGAATGAAGTACAGATAGCTATCACGAGTCTCCTCCAATCCTTTGCTGCCTTGTTTGCTGAGCAAGCCTTTCTCCTGAATGGAAAGACGGATGGTGACCTCTGTGTGAGTGTATGTGTTTGTGTCGATTGGCAAGGTTTCTATTGGAGTTTTGTGAGCAGAATGCCTTCTTTGCACCGTTCAACCTCCCTCCATCATTTCTGAAACCAGAAGGGTTTCTCTCTGAGGCTGGCTTTCATCCTCGGCACCTAAGACTTCCCTCTGCAATTGTCAGTTTCATAGACTGGAGTATTCTCTCCCGCAAGGCAAGTCACTGCAGGTCACTCTGAACAGGGAGAGGGGACTGAGTGCTTCTGCTGTACCAGGAAGTCTTTGTACATAGAAGCTCCTCCTTAATGCTTGGCTTCCCATACCCCCAGACTTCAAACCTGGAACCTATATAGGACTTTGTTAATACGCAGCTTCCCCTCTGCTGGCTGCAAACTTTTCTCCCTCTGTTCTGATCATCCACATTCTGCACTCTGGGTCATCCATCCATTTGATTTCATCTATTATCTTTTCAAAATATGTTAAGTTTCCTGGTATGCTGGCATCCCTGTTTCTGTTCTTTACACCTGAATGATGCTATACACTACTGTTTATTTACTTTTGTGATTTCAATGGAAATTGGAAAGAAAGAGTTGGTAAATATGTATGTTCAGGTCTTCATCATGAACCAGAAACCCCCAGCCATTTAAGCATGCTGTAAACTTTTGAAGGGGTTGCATTAAGTCTTTGGCATTTTCTTTTATTGGTTTATCATGAGGGAAAATAATTAAATATGGGTTCTATTAATACTATACTTGGGTAAGACCTAAAATGTTATATCAAAACCATTTCTAAGCATAAACTACTAAGATCAATTTAAACCTGTGATTTTAAAAAACAGAACATAAGATCTAGAAGACAAAGAACCCAGCACCGGTAAATAGTACACACACACACACACACACACACACACACCTCTTTCCTCATGGCTGACAGGACCCTCTAAACCACTGCTCATAATTTCCAACCCATTTCTTTGGCTGCACAGATTTGTAGTCAGACATAGTTGGCCTTATCTTACTGGCAAAAGCCCATGGCAATTAAAATGGCATCGAAAATCTTCTCATCTGCCATTGTGTAATAGAAAATTCAGATTAAGGGAAGATTATGCTAATGGGGAAGAAGATCTTAAAGCGGGAAGAGCTTTGTGAAGACAGCTTGTTCCATTCTCCGACTGACATATACGTTCTGTCTGTAATATCCTGCCTAATGGTCTTTTCTTGATCATCTCTAGTAACGAGAAATGTGTAGCCTCCAGAGACAGCGTTTTTATCTTTAGATGGTGCTATTAAAAGGCCTTTAAATGTAACCCTGATCTGGCTCTATGTACCTCCCAGTGTGCTCACCAGCTGTGCTCGCTACCATGTAAAGCACAAATCTGCAATGCTGTCGTATGGAAGAGGAGTTTGATATTTCGTATGTTTAACAGGACAGGTAAGGAAAAGATCTATTTCATGTCAGACAGAGTTGTCACTGCCCTATCTAAAGATGCCTGCATTCTTCACGCGGGCCTTTACAAAGAGCGAGCCTGTTAAGTGAAAGCTTTAAAAATAATTCCATTACCCACTTTACAAAGACAGAGTGACAGCTGATCATTAGAAGAAGAGCGTCTTCACGGATGATGCACAACCTGCAAAGAATGGGATTTCACCATTACAAAAGGAGACACAATAACTTCCCACCAAGATTAGCCGCGTTTGCCAGTGGCTCCCATCATCGCTCTGCCTTCAGTCTGGAGATGGGATTCATGGCAAGTCCCACTCTGACTGTTAAAGAGAACCTATGAATACAAAGAATTTGGTCATCTGGAAATACCTGAAACTTCAACCGCTGCCTGTAAAGGGATGAGGAGAGAGTTCAGGAGCGTGGGCAGCCTGCGCTCTGGTTCCTGGCGCAGCTGCACCAGGAAAGCTACGTGTGTATCTGAGCTCTCCGTTCCCCAGTGGTACATCGGACATGACCAAGGTCCACAGACTACAGAGCTGGAAGGTCCTTAGGCATCCCCTCTGATTCCCTCCAGCAGACAGGAAGACAGGCCCCAGAAGGGAAATTAGAAGTCCAGTTATTCAGGGAGTCAATGGCAGAGAAATTACTAGAATCTAAGACTCTGTTTCCCTGGTCCAATATGATATATATATTTGTCATCCTTCACTCTCCTGTTATGACCTGTGGTTCCTTGTGACCTGGCCTCAGCTCCCATCTAAGCCCCTCTTCTGGAGCTGTTCCCCTTGCTCCTTTTGCTCCTGCCCCATGGCATCTTGCTATTCTTGGCATGTGCTGAACAGACTCCCTCCTCAGGGTCTTGGCACTTTCTATCACATGCTCTTTTCCCTCATAGTTTCATGGACCTCTACCTTTATTTAGGTCTCCGTCCATACGTCACCTCCTCAGGGAGGCCTCCCCTGATTGTTTTACCTAAAATAGGACTTCTTGTCATTCTCTCTATATAAAAATAGGTCTGGTGGTTATGTAGATAATACTTTTTCCAATAAATATAAGTTCTAAGAAGACGGGGACTTTGTGAGTTTATACACCACCGTGTCCCCAGAATCTAGTGGGTGCAAGTAAATATTTCTGAAGGCCTAATTAAATAACACCTTTGAAAGTGTTTGATGCTGTTTACAAAGAGCCAACTGACAGTTCACAACACACCCCTTTACTGCTGAGAGCTTAATTCAGCATCTCATCCTACCAAAGGGGGTACGATTTCCTTACCTCTGGTCTTTGTGTCCAGTTCCTAGTTTAACTCAAATATTCACTGAGTACAATGTACTCAACAACTGCTTGTTAAATTAACTAACAGATACAGTAACTGATTTAAAAGGCACGCTTTTGTAGCAGAAAAGCACAGAGGACTGGACGTCAGGAGACCCAGAATGCTGATCCCTGCCCTACCAACCAGCTGGATCCGTGTAGGAAAGTCTCTTACGCAATGTCTGTCTTCAATGAATCACCAAATAGTCAGTAGTGGAGGTAAGACAGATCAGTTCTAAGAGACGTTACAACTCTGACATCCTAGAATATCATCAAATATACTCTTGAGTTAGTTTCTTCTTGTAACTGGTTAGCATTAATTGATTTTAGAAGTACCATTGCATTTTTCAAGCCTTTAGAAAATGTGTTCTTTACCACAGCCATAGCCAAGGTCCTTTCAAGTAGCCAACATGCCAACCCACAATTAGACGCTATTTATCCACAGGTCCGTTTCCCAGCACTCTGACTCATTCAGGACCTTTCTATCCTGAACTCATCAGAAGAGTCCCCTGGGTTCCCACAGGAGCTGTCAGAAAGCCCAAGCCTTAAAGGTTATATGCATTGCTTCTTATACCCTCTTTCAAAACCTTATAGAGTCCAGATTCTTGTTTCCATCAACTACTCAAGTGTACTGTTTCCTCTACTGGAAATTGTCTTCCCTGTCTATTCTTGCTGGTGAACCCCTCTACATTTTTCAAACTTATCTCAGACTTTCACTGCCCTGAGCAGCTACTTCAGCCTCCAGCTGCCTGAAGAGTTTGCTGTTCTCCCTTCTGTGCGGTTGCCCTCAGTCACGCGTGTCTTCATTGCAGCCTTTGCCATTCTTTATATGCTCATGCTTGTTGAGAGGTCAAGCTTGTCCTGCTTTAGTTACCCCATTCCTAGGAGGGATTCTGGCATTGAGCAGGGAATGCAGGGAATGTTTTCTGGAGACCTCTACTAATCTGGTTTCCTGGACCTTAGCAAAAAGAAACAGCACCCTGGAAGGGAATGGTGGCAGAAGGCGTTTAGGAGAGGCAGATGCCAGAGCCCTAAGTAAAATCACAGGTGACATTACATGACGCTGAAGGAAAAGTCAGAGCGGCCTGAAACCAGACACAGAACTGTAATACTGCTCAGGATGCTAATGGGTCTTTAGAATGACATCTCTGAGTGATTTTGAAATTACACAGTTCTGTACGGCAGATGGAAACTCAGAATTTCTGGAAATGTCAAATGCATTTCAGAAAAATGTCTATGAAAAAGAGCTTACTATTCCTGTTTGGTGTTTGACAGCTGCAACTTCAGTTATCTGGAAAAGGCCAAGAGGCAGAGGAATGAGATAGTTCCTCAAATCATGCTCTAATGAGATTGATGAAATGCCATCCTATGCCCAGCATTGTACACTTGGACAATGAAGAAGCAAAGAATGGACTCGTGGAAACAAAGAAACAAAATTGGCACAGCTAAAACGGTCAGCATTCAAGTTGGCACCCAGATGATTGACCTATGTCATGAGGGTTATAGGCCCTTAGCCGAGAGAGCAGAGGTCAGGAGTCAGGCTAGGCTGCTAGAGGTGGAGAAGGGGTGCTTCCTGCAGGAGATGGGACTTGGACCAACCCTTATAGACTGGGGAGGATCAAAATTAGTATAGAGAAAGAGAAAGATAGTCAGCTGATAGACACCACTCAGGCAAAGGCCCAGCAAGAGGAACTAAGACCAGTAGAGTCTGTTAGTGTAAACTTATAATGCTAAAGATTGTGGGGCAAATGCTCTGAGCTGGGCCTCCAAACGTTGTGGGTTGAATCCTGGTTCCACCATGACCTGGGGCAACTGAAGTTCCCTCAGTGGGTCTGGGTTTTCTCATCTGCTAGGAGTATTGGACTAGGATTTCCACAAAGTCCATTCCATCTCTATACTGGTGGTAGCACACGGGGAAACTTACTTCCAGAGAGTGAATTAACAATGACAAGCGAATAGGGGGAGACTCAGTCGGCTCCCCCTGCCCCCCTCCCCCCACCATGCAATGTTTCTTCCATGCTTTCCATTTCATCCCTAAAGTGTAAAACACGGAGTTAAAAGGTTGGGGCCCTGAAACAAATGTCTATGAGGAATCTCAAGGAAATATGTGGGGAGCATAGACCAGTCTTTCTTCTCTGTGGACATCACTCACATTTCCCTGGAGCTGGGGGTACCGAATGCCCATTGACTTCATCCAAATAGAGAGAGGCACAGCTATAGATGAGGGGATGCTCACGAATGAAGAATACGGCTTGGAACTCTGCTCTCAGCACTGAGAAGGGGGCTGGATGAGCCAGGACAGGGTAGAAGTTGGTGGGGAGAGAACACACACTTCTCCCAGCTGACAGACACTCTGTGCCGCTCAGCCAGCACCCCATGTGGTGAACAAGAAAGCTGAATACCCAGCCCTACCCAGAGGCTGAGCTGTTATGCACGTCTGGGCAAAAGCAAAATTGGGACAGAGAATGGACTTCTGTTCAGGCAAGACTTTCAAAGGGTTTGGTGCCCACACTGATAGTTTCTGTTGGCACAGACGATGTCTGTTCAGTTGAAACTGAACCTCTCCATAAACTCTGCTTCCTCCTACCCGTTTTTCCCATCTCTCTCTTTCCTTATGATTTACTGAACAATACCAAGAAATAGGACATTATTTTACCCAAATTTCAGTGAAAATTTATTAGAACTTGACAGTGTGTACTCAAGTCACCTTCTAAGCGGATTGTTAAATTTTTAGGAACTTTGTGAATTGGTTGTTAAACTCAGCCATTATTAAAAATTAGATTACATAACTTAATTGAACTAAAGTAAACAATACTAATAAATACTCAAAATTACTACTTCCTAATTGTTTTACTACATTTTACCATTGTCTATGCTCTTGGGGTTATGTGCATTGATCATATCTACGTGGTGAAAATACTATGTAATGGTGTACACATATTTTTTTAAATTTCACGTTCAGTGAAGTTTTCTCGGTAGCTCTAAGTTAGTCACGGTTGGGAATGCTTATGCCATAGAAATCTTCAAACATCACAAATCAAATCTTGATTTATTGATTTGTTGATTGTCTAGACATAAGAGAGTGATGAATGAAATGTTAATAATGTAAATTAAACTTAAAAGTGAGTCACATCTATAATCATTATGTTGTAAATAACAAAAAAATTGAACCCAAAGAGGCTCACACCCAGAGATATCATAATTAAAATGCCAAAGGTTAAATGCAAAGAGATGATCTTAACAGCAGCAATAGAAAAGTAGTTAGTGACCTACAAGGGAGGTTCCATAAGACAGTCAGCTGATTTCTCAGAAGAAACTTTTCAGGCAAGAAGGGACTGACAAGAAATATTCTAAGTAATGAAAAGCAAGGACCCACAACCAGGATCACTCTATCCAGCAAAGCTATCCTTTAGAATGGAAGGGCAGATAAAGAGCTTCCCAGACAAGGTAAAGCTAAAGGAGTTCATCATCACCAAACTAGTATTATATGAAATGTTAAAGGGTCTTCTTTAAGAAGAAGAAGATCAAAAATATAAACAATAAAAGCAATAAATACATATCTATCAACAATTGAATATAAAAAACAAAATAAACAAATAAGCAGAACAGAAACAGAATCATAAATAAAGAGAACATTTTGATGAGCGTAAAAGATGAGGGATGAAGAAGTACAGGTTGGTAGTTACGGGATAGTCACGGGGATGTAAAGTACAGCACAGGGAATGGAGTAGCCAAAGACCCATGCCTGACCCGTAGATATGGACAATGATGTGGGGGTTGCCTAAGGGTGTACCAGGTGGTGCTGGGTGAAGGGGGGCCAAAGGGGAAAAATTGGGACAGCTGTAATAGCATAAACAATAAAATAGAACTTTAACAAGTCACCTGAATCAGCAAAAATTTGCTTGTGGCATTGACAAGCAAGTGAAATTCTGACACATGCTTTCATTATTTCACTTTTATCTTACTCATTAACTAAAATGAAAATATCAGCTAACATGCATCTCTAAACACAGGCATTTTTCATCTGTAGCTATCATAGGTTGGCAACAGATGTAAGAGTTTGTAAAAACATAAATGAAAACATTCTGTGAAATTCAGTTGGCTGTATGGAATTTATAACAAAGAATGTTTTATATTTTATTTATTGTCACTTGTAAATTATGTACTACACATACTTTATATTAGTAACTTTTCTAATCAACGTATGTATAAATATATATATACACATGTATGTTCTTCCTGGATTGCTAAATAGTTACCAGCCTACTACTAGCACTTGAGGTCATCATTTCATTGATATGAAGACAGACACTTTTACAGACAACGTCACTATTTGTAACTTTAGGCCAGAAAGACATTGGGCCCAGAGTAAAAATGCTAGTTAAGTGACTTGGAGACTATAGTAAGATTCCATAACGTTATTAGATTATATTAAAGTACTCTATCATTTTTATCTCCAGTGCTTTGTATTAACTTCCTAACATACTCATTCGTTCCTTATTTTCAAATAAAAATTTCTGACCGCATTTTTTGACATGGAGCACTCCTAGCAGGGTAGAAATTTGACATGCAGTGGTGGGGCTAGCGGTTGGAGCTCAGAGAGGAGGGAGCAAGCTGGGAGCTCTGTTTCTCCCTTGAAAGCCTGGGTGTCCTGGGAGTGAGATTCCATGCCAGAACAAGTGGTAGACATTTTTAAAGCCTGAACTTCTGGCAGCCTACTTCTATCAACCTATTTTACCTCTATCTGGGCACACACTGAACACTATAAATGCAGAGTCCGCAGGGAGTTAACACAAGACTGATCAATCAATAGTAGTCACTATTTATTAGGAACACGCTCTATGTCTTACTCAGTGCTTGGTGCGTCCCAGCCATTAACTTTCACCCTTGAGTAGCTCTATGCAGCCATTAGCATTCTCTGACTCCCTTTTACAGATAGGTAAACCGAGGAGCAAAGATGTTAACTTTTAACACCGAACAGCTGGCGGATCCTGTCGGTAGCTGGTCTTTGTATACGGGCCCCAATACCTGTGTCCTTCTGGTATGGTCTCACGCACCCACCGCTGTGAGAGGTGAAGGGAGGTAGGACGGAAGAGCTGGTGCCGTGGGGAGGGGAGAAGGTGTGTGCGTGCTCATACTCTGTGGTCTGTCACGCCCGTGAAGGGCAAGGGCAGACTCCGCGCTGCCAGAGTCTCTCCTCAAAGCATCACACTGACATAAAGAGCCTCTGAAAGGAAGTGCTCTCTGGGAAGCTTCCTTGTTGGTACAGAAACAAAAGTTGTTAGAGAGGCACACTGGCTGTGATGTGCCTGACTTTACTGGGAGGGTGACCCAAGGCTTCCTAAACAACCCTTGGCAATCCCCAGTTTGTATCTTTAATGAACTCCTTGAGGGACAAGAATGACAATAAAATGACTACAGCAACTATTACTAGTGTCAACCAGATGTTTTAAGTACTTCACGCATATTAAGCTAATTTTATCCTCAAGACACCCTCTGATACCGGTCATTGTGACAGAGACTTCTGGCTGGTTTCTTTGGTCCATTCTGCACTTCCTCCCACCTCCCTTGGGTATTTCCAGCCTCCCCTGGGTCTGGTGTGCCATGTCACTCAGTGCTGGCCGGTGGGGCATGAGCGGAAGGGACGTGCGTCTCTTCCAGGCCAGGCCATGGAGCTCCCACGGTTCCCCCCATGTTCCTCTCCACCACGGGGTCTTTGAAAATCAGATGTTACAGTTAATAGAATGACTGTCAGCCTGAGTCCTCTGAATGACTGCCAATGAATCCCTGGCTCATCTGGAACTACCCCTGATGATTTTGTGAATGAGGAACAGACTTCTTTTATGGCAAGTTCACGCATTGTTGAGTTTGTTACCACCACATAGTCCATTCTAACCACATTTTATATTACTATCATCATCTCCATTTTATAGATCGGAAACCGAGGCCCAGGTAAGTCGCCCAAGGTCACACACCAGGTCACATACCTAGAACTTGGTGCAGCTGGAATGTAAACCCAAGCAGTCTGCCTCCAGGGTTCAGGCCTTGATCATCAGATTATAATGCCAGATTCCGTCGGCAGCCGTCCGTCTCGAGAGACGATGGTGTAGCTTCTTAAGAGTCTATCTGCACCGCCGAGAATGGCTGTGCAGTCCGACTCGGAGTGACACGGTATCTGTCTTCTCCCGTGTTGAATCGACATCTTGCGATGACGCTGAAGCTACAGAGCCTGGGCAGGGTAATATGGAGGGTCTGCTGTTGCCCATGCAGCAGACCCCCCCTCTCTTCGCAGCTGAAGGGTCCAAGGGAAAGACGGAGTCAATACAGCTTGGCTTCAGGTGCGCCGCAGGAGTTGCCGGTGTTGACTACAACGTCAAACCGCCTTAGGGACTCCGGCTCCGGATTTTCTGTCGGGGTTTACTCCCTTAGCCTTTCCCCTGAAGAGGTATGCCGCAAGGCAGCGGAGGTTTTTTGGAGTCAGAGTTTTCCTTCTCTGATGTACCCTGACTGGAAGATCGAACCAGCGACACTTAGCTCGCAGGCCGGCGTTCAATCCACTGAGCTAAACCAGCCAGGGCAAAATGCCCTGATTACAGACCGGAGAAAAGTGATCTGTGAGAAACAGAGCATAGGGGTAGAGCAGAGGGGTCACTGGCCACCAAATGGTCCCAGGCCCCTTCTCTAGAACTTGTATGGTTGGGAAAATCGAACTATTAGGAGAAGAGTCTTCCCCAAGATCCCCCAACAGTACTAAGACCCATGCCTCCTGATTCTCAGGTCCCTCCAGTGCATCATGTAGCCTGACTGGTATAGTAAACATGCTATGAAATACGCGTCACTACCAATCTGCTCACACTCCAGCCACATAGCGGTTTTCCAGGCTCCATGTTTACAAATGGGAGGATGGAGTCTTGGGGAGATGAATTAACCAGTGAGACATGGGGTAGGGGGTGGGGTTCAAATCCAACCCGAGGCTGGTCTGTTCTTTCAACTAGAGATAAGTGCGTTAAAGAGCTGGGAATAACGACCCCAGAAACTCCACGTCGAGTAATGGGAGCGGTGAGAGGGGCTTTACAACCCGGCTTGCTGGCCCTCACTTAGAGGTAATGAAGTGTCCCCAGCAGCCATGAGAACTCAGGCGTTTCCAGGAACTTGGTCCTCCCTGGAGCTCCTCCTGTCGCCAACCTCTCTCTGTCCCCATTTGGCCCATCCACTGAGCCTCCTCGGGCAGGGCTGTGTCTCGTTCACAGGGAGGTCCTCAGCCCAGTGAGTGTGGAAGGAACAAGGCGGGGCAGGCATGTGCTCCCCTATTTTACAAGTGGGGAGAATGAAGCCCACAGCAGGTGGTAAAGGGACGTGCCCAGGCTAGGCCTCTTGCTGGGGGCCACTGGTCAAGTCCCCTGCAGCCCAGAGTCTGTGGATTAATAATCAATGAAGGAATGGCAGCCTGGGTGGGCTAGTGGCACCAAGGGACTTTCTAAAACGCCACCCCCCCCCAAGCTTTGCCTAACGGGGGGGTGGGGAGGTAATCACACCCCTGCTCCTCAGAGAGGCCCTGGTGAGCTCAGCCCATCTGCTTCCCCGCAAGGGGTGGGTGGTAGGGCAAGAGCCCACCGGACCCCGCAGCCCCGGGGCGCGCCCACTCCCTCTTGGCCCCGCGCGCTCGCGCGCAGGCAGCAGCTCCCGGCTCCGCAATGCAGCGGTCCCTGAGGGCCGCCCTGTCGCCGCGCCCCGCTGGTCCTTCCTTTGTCCCAGCGGCCCGCAGTCTGCGGCAGCCACCTAGCCAACTGCAGGCGGGGCGCCGGGGCGCTGCCCGGTGCACCAGCACCATCTAGGGGCCGTGCGGGTCGCTGAGACGGCGCGGGAAGCCGCGAAGAGCGCTACGCTCCACAGCATCCGTGGGCCACCGTGTGGCCTTGCGCGAGTCCCTGCTGCAGCCCTGGCCTGGGTTTCCTAAACTAGCATGGGGGGGGGGGGGTCATGATGCCCACCCCCATCGGCTCTCCTAACGTATGAGGACATTTGACTCCCCCGATCAAGTCCGATCATCCCAACAGACTGGCAAGGAAGGAGGGAAACCGAAGACAGAACGGCAGACCAAAGGCAGGTGCATTTGACAGCGGATCTGTGCACTGAGCTTCTTTGCCGGACTGCGGGGTAAGGGCCATTTTCCGAACACGTGGCTGTGGGAAGACTTATCTTCCTGGTCCCTTGTCTCCTGTTAGCGACTTCCTGTGTGAGTTTGGCTAAGCCATGTGACCTTTCTGAGACTCCACTGTGTCCCCCAGCCTTAGGGATCATCCCAAGATCCTCCTTTGTTCCCACTCACAGGGACGTATCTATCAACCCTGGGAAAGTGGCTAAGTCAGACTTCACCTGGAGCAGGTGAGTCAGCGGTTATGAGTCATAGCGAGGATCAAGGCAAGAAAAAAAAAGCTAACTCCATAAACATGTCAAATTACCATTTCCACAAACACAGAACTGCAAAGCCTCCTGCCAGAGGCCAACCTCCTTTGGATGCGGGCTTTGAGGTCTGCAGCCCATATGATTATCTCCATTTTACAGCTGAGAAAATCAAGTCACAAAGAGCCATAGACATGTGCTCGGAGATGGAGTCCCAGAGGAGCCAAGGCTGAGGTCACTGTCCAGGCCTGCTACTCACCCCCACCCCACCCCCAGGTGGGCGGCCTTCCTCCAAGGACTCTGGGATTGTCCTTCCTCCAAGGTCCCCGTGGCCCTCTCTGGAGCTTGGTGTCTGGAAGGACGGCAGTGGGAGGGTTCAGTCTGGAAAACAGAAGACCAGAGGAACACGAAGACTGTCTCTAAATAGCAGAAGGGCTGTCACAGGGATGAGTAAGCAGAAGAAGGAGGCAGAGGAGAGCTATCAGGGAGGAGGGCAGAGCCATCAGCTCGCAGTGAAAGGAGGAACAGGCCTGAGACAGACGGAGCCCTGCCCTCCCGTGGCAGGTGCATAGTCCTCTCCCAGGGCTGTCTGAACCTGTCCCATCTGCCTGAGGCTGCAGCCCGCCTGCTCTGGGTTCCTCTGGCATCCCTGGTGACCTTATTCACAAAGGTGTCCTGACATTAGACCTGTGGCTGCTGGGAGCAGGGCATGACTTGGCAAACCGCTTTTGCCCCCACCCCCCAAGGAGGCAGGTTCATTCTGGTGTGTGGGAAAGCCTAGGGCCCCCTGGGAACTGCTGGGCCAGCCATCTGTACAGGGGTCTTAATTTTTCCCCATCACGTTCATCTCTTACAAGCCAAGAACCTAAGAGCAGCCCACAGTCATCTGTCCTGTCTCGGAACCATGGCCTGGGGGTGGGTCTTTTTTCCCAGGCACTGGGACCTCTGAGATCCCAGACTGTTTCTTTCCTTCTCTGCCCTGCATACCTGTCTTCTACCCCAGCACAATGCTCACAACAAGAGTTTTCTAGAAACACTGTTGAAGTGATAGCATCATTCATGTTGGGCTCCAACCCGTTTCTGCCATCTGTAGTCACTCCAGGGGACTTCTGCCACAGACATCTGCTAAGGGCCAGGCACCATGCCAGACCCAGATGCCATACTGGCAAGTTCTCCCCATACACCTGTACAGGCAGATTGTGTTAGCCCCAGTGCACATGTGACTGTAGGATCTATGTCACCAACCTGGGAATGGATACAGTCAAATATCTCTAATCTTGCCAGATAATCTTCCAAGCCCCATTTGCTCAGCTTGGCAGAAAGTTCTTAATCCCCCTCTCTAGGTGACCCCACCCTTTTGCAGGTTTTAGCCATGCCCAAAGGATGGGTCCTGCTTTCCCAATTCCACAGGAAGAGAGAGGTGGAGTCTGGCCAATAGCATAGTGGGCTGTGGTGGAAAAGTGGTCCTGGACGGATGGACAGAGTCCCTTTCCACCATTTCTATAGTTCTGGGCAGACTAACGGAGTCCCTTTCTACTGCTTCTATGAGGCCCTTACCTGTCCTGCATCCTGCCCCAGCCCCAGAGCTCCAAGGGCTACAGCTTTTGCAGTTTTTACTCACATCCTCAGTCACTGTAACTAAATGCCATCGTCTGGGCCCAGGAGGAGATATGATTTCCTGCGGCCATGCAGCCATGATGGAGCTGCGATTAGAACAAAGAGATTACTTTTATCATAGAGCTTCATCCATCAAGCATTGCTTTCTCCAGGTATTGTCTTTTAAATCCATTATCACTGAAAAGTATGTCGGGTACAAATTAATATCACTAAGTTGTAAATAAGGTCCTGAGGTCCAGGTAGCTGGAATGTCTCGCCGAGGCTCACTTGGTTGGCCATGGATCCAGAACTATGACCCAGATCTTCATGAAAAGAAGGTGTTCATTCCTGTTACTTCTGGCCAAGAGTGGAGTGCTGAGCAGGTTGTCAACCTTACAGGTGAGGCGAGGCTGATTTCTAGGTCTTCCTTTCTGAGGAAAAAGGAGTGACATGTCTGTACTACTTCAAAGGAGCTGAGACCTCTGGTCACTGGCTCAGCAAGAACCGACTTTGTTTCATACCTGTACCCACTTCCTTTGGACTGTTGTTGGCAACAAGGAGGAAATGACTGTATTTCTTACCACTCATGATCCTTCAAACCGGAATGTCATATCCAGTGCCCAGGAGCTGATAAACACATTTGCTTCTTGGCCTTTGCTGCTTGATGCCAGTTGCTTTATCTAGGTCCATGCCATGTGCTTAGTATCTGCATCTAGGCTTTGAAATGAACCCCAAGGCGCCTTCCTCTTGTAAGGGATAAAGAAGCCAGTGACTCTCAAACCAGGAGGAGATAATTAACAGATGAATCATGGAAAAGGGGCGAGGAAATGACATTCTGCAGCTCCTCACACATATCTCTGGGATCAAAAGGAGGAAGATTGGCATCACCAAACACAGAGAAATGGGAAGATGTAGCTAGATAACTTTGCAAATAGGCTGGAGATAGACCTATAACTAGATTACCCTTAGTTAATCACACCCTGAGTTAAGGAGCTAATCGCATTAGATTGTGAACCCCAATTAACCAGTAATGGAGAAACCAGGGCAAAGGAAAGGGGAGGGGGAGCTAATTGCATTAGTATAAAACCAGTTTACTTTGTCTATTTTGGGCACACACGCCCCTGGCTGGCTGTGCACCTGACTCTGCAGGCTCTTGAATAAACACTTCGCTTTGCTGCTGAAGTCCTGTGTCCCCGTGTTTTAGTGTTAACATTTCTCACACTCTGGGTGTGAGACTTTGGTCTCAGCAGACACAGGGCACAGGTTGGCATTGCTCTTGTGTGATTTTCACTGGACGAAGGAGTCTCTTAGTCACGGTTGCCAATGAGTGCATTGGGCCTTTGTTAGCTTAGCAGATCTAAAAAGCACATTAGTCTGTCCCATAGGGCAAGCCCATTGGTCCAAACTTAAGCTGAATGCTCAGCAATAAGGACCAGCATGTTTGCCCATGGCTGCAGTGGCTGCCATTGATCCTAAGGGTCTCCTAGACTGTGATCTACCTGGAGACTGTGCCCAGGTGAGCTCAAAACAGCCACAGAGATCATCTGTCACTCATAGACTTCCTTTTATTTAAACATGATGTTGCAGACCTGCGCCAGTACAAAGGTTGAGCCTGCACAGACTGACAATAAAGAGATCTAAGGCAAATGGGAAGGAAGACCTATACTTAGCTTGAAGAAGAAAAGCAGAGTGAAGCAAAGAAGCGAATAAGAACTACCAATGAGTGACAGACAAACTGCATGAGAGTTATTTATTTTTAACCTTGCACTGTAAAGTAGCTCCATAAATAAGAGGTTTTAAAATGCTGTATTTAGCCGATTTAAAATGTTCACTTTTTTTAAAAAAGGAAGACAATCGTAAGTTCTTTTGTTCTGATCTAAATCTCAAATTAAAACATGAGTTTTAACAGTTTATAAGGCATATCGATCAGTTAAGGTTGGTGGACATGTCTATATATTGAGCCTGCAAAGATAAGCACTGAAGTTAATTACAGAAATGTCACTAGCTTGTTTATTAAACATCTTCAGATATGGCTTTTTAATGGAGCTAGAAAGCAGATTGCATTGTGTATGAAATAAACAGGCAGGGCGTGTCCCGTGCTGGGGTATCAGGCATCAGAGAATGATTTGTGAAGTCATTTATTGAGTCTTTATTCATGTTCCTCTGGGAATGGTCTTCCTTTCTTGACTGAAGTAGGACAGCTGATGTCTTGATCTTAGGTGGCACTCCCAGCAAGTCCTGGCTGAGCCTTGCTCCCACTTGAGCAAGGCAGGATGTGTGAACCTCAAATATACATGTGCCCTGTCATCTTAGTCCCTCTATTGACTGTCCAGAAGTGAGTTTAATGAAGACAGAATGTCTCCTGTAAACAAATCATTATCCCTGATCAAGGAAGTGTAAACAGAACCTGGCCTGGGAAGCAGGCTCTTTGGCTCTCCCTACCACACACATGTAAAATGCCTGGCTCTGGGGATTTGCCCGAGTCTGGAGTCAATAATGAAACTTCCTGATCTTAGGGGGAAGACCCAAAACCAGACACACCGAGGGCGCCCAGAGTGTCTTCCACATCAAATCTTATTGGGAAGATGGAATTCAAGCAGGAATAGGTGAGCCTTATTAAAAAAGAATTTAAATGACCTCAAATGCTTAAAATGCAGGTATATAAAGGGATGAAAATATATCACAGAAGCACTTGCTACAAGAATACTTTTGAATTATAGGACCTAGGGTGGGATTCAATTTACTTAATCTTACTTAAATCAACATTTTACTTTCTCTATGGCCTTAGATAAAAAGTTAGAACCTTTTGATTCTTCATTTATAATGCATGCTTTGTATTTGTATTTCATACAGTATAAGCTTTAGTTTCCTTCTTTCTTTCTTTCTTTCTTTCTTTCTTTTTTTTTGATGAAGATAAAACTGCTTAGACTATTATAAAGTGCCAGATAAATGTAAGGGGTTATATATATTGTCTAGCATAACAGTTCTTAACAGGTGTTTGCTCTTATAATGTTATTATAATTATCATAATCACCATCATTCTTACCATTTAATGACCTCTGTGTAAAGTGAAGGACATAAGTATGTTCTAACTAATAAGGTAACGGTGGGTACCTCTTATTGATTATGAAGTACAAACCAAGTCCTGCTTGGTGCTTCATATGCAAACTAACATGTTAATTACCTGAACAGCTGTGAGAGGACAGCCCTGGAGTCATCGTTTTATGGAGGCTCAGAGCAGTAGGCAGCCCACGGGGTCTGTTGGGAAGATCCTTGGTTCGAAGCCAGGTCTGTCTGACTCCAAACACCTTTCCCTTCCCATGGCCCTGCGTCGCTGTTTTGGAGAGACTGACCATGTATTTTAGAATTCTTTTAGGTTGTCCCTCCCCACCCCCACCAAATGTGTGTCATTCACACCCAGCTTTCAAACTATCTGAAATACAGGATGAGCCTCCTGAGGGGCAGTGAACCTAGAAAAATCCCTCAGAAAATTCCAGAACTTTCTTCCCTTTTCATCACCCTGATTGTTGTCCCGACTGCTGACATTCTCATGAGCATGGACCCCAGCTTTGTTTCCTGAGCGCGGTGCCTGTGGCAGCTATTTGTGAGCATTTTTCATTACACACCTACCTTCCTACCCAGATCTGCCCACTAGCCGCCTAGGGGGTCCCAGGGGCTTCAGGCCCCCCCCCCCCCCGGCCCTAAATAGCCGGGGCCCCGGGAGTGCCCAGCAGAGGTGCTGGGTCCCGCACTTCCTCTCCAAGCTAAGCAAATGGCTGCAGATCGCTTCCCACTCAGCAAAGTGCTCTTTAGATACATTTGAATTCCTCTGCTAACAAGAAGCTCCCTACCTCCCAAGGAAGCCCATTTGGTGATTTAAAAGTTCTGGTGATTTGGAAGTTAGACATAAGCATTTCCGTAAAAAAATTAAGGGAACACAAATCGGTACACACTTTCTGGAGGGCAATTTATTAATATATATCAAGCGCTTTAAAACGATCCTTTCTTCTCAGTCAGCTGATTCTAATTAATTCAGCTAATTCTGTTCCAGAAAATTCATGTTACCAAAAGAATCCAAAATAGTAAAAACAAAATAAAAACAAAAACCTTGTTATATTTGTAGATGTCAAAATTACAGTTTTTTTCTAATAGCTTACATATTAATGAACATAAGCATAATTAAAGATTTTAATGATCTTAACTCTTACTCAGACAACATGGTGTGTCGCTCCTAAGAGGAGACTTCCTGATGCTTTCCTGCCACAGCTCCTCACTAGCATGTCCCAGGCCAATGAATTAAAAACTAGGGATAAACTGGGGCATCTGGACTTTTTTCAAGTTGCCCAAGTGATTCTCATTGGGGAGCCAGAGTTAAGAGCCATTTTTTCTAGAAGTTTATAGTCATCAACATAGCTTGGATCTAACTCCTATTTTCAGATCCCCCCAAAATGGATCGAACACCTGTTTTTCAGAAAAGGAGGCAGGCAAACATGCATGTCACCTGCTTTCTACAGAGCGGTATGGCAGGGAATAACAGCTTGACACTGGTACCCCAGTGGTTGAGGGGTTCAGCTGTCGGATTTTCACATTACATCCTCGTCATACCCAAGTCCCCTCATTAGGCCACACAGAGACGAGCCTGCTGGCCCTGCTAGGAGGCCCAGATCATTTTGAAGAGAGGCGGCTTGCTGTGACAGGCAGGCTGAGTCTCTTTAACTTGCAACACCATTCTGCAAATGTCACTTCCAAACCCTGGGCCTTGGTTTCTTTTGGAATGAAGAGTAATTAAGATGATACTAAGTCCTACCTCACCGACGTCAGGAGCAGACCGTGTGGGTGGAGCCATCTGCATTCAGTACTGAATAAGGTGGCTGCTTCCACTGCCAGTGAGCTGTGTGGGACAGGGGAGAGTGGGAAGCAGGCAGGACAGATTGAGGAGCCCAGGGCATGTCCCACTAACCTGGGTGGGCTTCACGAGACCAGCCCCTGACCCCCTATACCTGTGCAAGCCCAGGGCCTACCCACCTCCCCAGCCGGAGCCTGACCACACTGTAGCCTCCCTCGCAGGCCCCTCACCGCCATCCGCATCCCATTCAGGTACTGGCCTCTCTCTTCAGTTCCATTCAGGGGGATCAAAATTCCCTCCGTCACTCCCTCTGGTGAATTCTCATGCACAAATTAGAAAAAGCATCAAAAAATGGAAGCCACCAGCTTTTTTTCATTCCAAAACAGCCCTGCTTGTCTCACACCACAACTAGGGACAAAATTCAGTTTCTTTTGGCGTTCATGTCTCTCAAAGTGACAGGTTAAAGCCAAAGTGGGATATTTGAGAGCATATTTCTAAGAACCAGCATCTAGATCCTCCAGATCTGGAGCATGTGTTCGTTTATTCATTCACTCATTATTCACTCATAATAAAAAGTGTTGCCTCCCTATCGTTCAGTTTCAGGTGAACAGCAGCATCTTGGATGGATGCTTGCCTGGAGTCAGAGGACAGACAATTGGGACAGAGGCAAAATGCATCCAGGATCGCATCATTTCTCAGCACTCCTACCACACCCACCTGGGTCCAAGCCACCACCCCTCTCTGGATGACCATGGCAGTCTCCCAACTCCTCTCTTCACGCCCCTTCTTTTCTCCTGCCCACAGGCTAGTCTCAATGAAGAAGTCAGTGTTCTTTCAAAAGTGCAATGTCTACTATGTTCCTCCTTTGCTGAAAGCTCCACAGTGACTCATGGTGGAAGTCTAAATCCTTAAGAGGTCCAATAAGGCCACCAGATTGTCCCCTGCCCAGGATATGGCTCCCAGATCTCTGATCACCTGTCCTCATGCTCACACTCCAGCCACCTGGCTCCTCTCACCCTCCAGCACGAGGATAAGGATAATAGCACACTCCTGTGGGGGCGGGGCTGGGGCGTGGGGGCGGGGCTGGGGCGTGGGGGCGGGGCTGTGCGCTGCCCCTGCCCTCCCCTCCCTGTCACTCATGTCTTGCAGTGCCATCCAGGGCGCTCATTTGTGCAGCCCATTTAAGAATGTTGAATTCCCTGAAGCCTCACACAGGAGACAGCCGGGCGGTCTGGAGGTTGGACATGTTAAGAAACACTAGTCTGTTCATTAAGGATTTCCTAGCCTGCTTCTACCTGAAGCCAAACATCTGGATGGAATATGGAAAAGCCAGACCACATATTTGGGTGTTCTTCACATGTGAGTGTTTGCTAGCACAATGCAGACCATCTGGTGACTGTTGCTGCTCCACTCTTTATCCTTGGGTTAAGGTTCAGTTACTTTAAATGCAACAAACATTTGTTTACACCAATTTTTTTTCTAGACCGCCCCCCCCCCCCAGTGGCATGGGCTATAGAGGTGAATGATCCCACTGTGGAGGAACTGACAGGTTAGAGGAGTAGATGACAGGGTCACAGTTAATTCAACCCCAGGCAGAAGAGCCACGCGAGCATTCCAGACCCGAATTCGTGGGTGCTTCATGGAGCTGTTCCTGTCAGCCAGTCACAGGTGATCAGTGAACTGGGACTTTGGAGATCTTAGTCTGTCAAGGCCATGAGACAGAGCCTACAGCTCAGCTGCTTAACCTGTAGAATGGGAAGACTATTTTGGGGTTGTCCAAGGTTAGGGTGGATGGTGAGGAACATAATTTCAAGTCCATGGTGTAGGCGCCCTGCTATCCTTGTCAACAAATGGGGGTGTGTGCATGTAATTTAAAAAATCTCCGTGTTTGAAAATACAGTTTAATGTGTGTGCTAATCAAATACAGGAATTAGGCCTCTTCTGAAAGTAAGTCCTTCCATGGGTCTGTTTACTGGGTGGACACTTGCTCACCGCCTCAGGTGCAGCGTGACTGCCCTTGCCCTCCTGGGGAAGCCTTCTCTGACTGTGAGTTCATCGGCCACCTTGGTCTGGTGCCACTGCCTCTCGCCAGGCTCAGCTCCGCCGTGCGTTCTGTGCCACCATGTTCCCATGGTATATGTCCAGGCCCTGACACACACAGGACGGAAGTCACATCCTCCTCCCAGACTCAAAGCTCAGCAGCCTTCACACTCCAGTGTGGTGCCTTTTGCAGACACCCCAGGGAGCAAGCCCTGAATGGACCATGGTGAACGGACGTAAGAACCCAGGATGGCTGGGATGGAGCCTGGCAGAGGTGGGGAGGCAAAGGGGGTGTTGCCTGAAGACAAATAATGCCAAGGCCTTGAGCTTTCTTTTTTCTTTCTTTTACCTCTTTTTTCCTTCCTCCTCATTTACATTCACCCTGTCTTTCTTTTTCTTTTATTTTCTACCTACCCATTTTATTCCTATGTCTTAGGAAGGCCTGGGCTCCTACAGCCAAGGGACCAAGGAGGAAAAAGGAGCAGCCCAACGAAGCTCCCTGTGGGCTCAGCATACACTGCCTGACAATGCTAAATGTCACTCCATCAGGCAGATGTTCTTGTCCCCACTTTGCAGACGAGAAACATAAGGCTGGAGAGATCAGAGGACGTTTGCAAAGTCACACACCCAGGAAGAGATCATTGGGCCATTCCTCGGGTACCAGTTGCATCCTAGGTCCTGTGCAGGTTGTGGAGTGCAAAACCGAATATGACACCTGCATCAAGGTCTTCAAGCCAGGAGCAGGGTCTCTGTGACTCCCAATTTGGAGAGGGATATTGCAGGTAAAAGTGTATGGGGTTTATAGGTGAAGCAAGGATGGGAAAATGTTAGTAACTGTTGGAGTTGAGTGACGGGGTACCTGGATGTTCATTACACTACTTCCTCTACCCAGTTAATGTTTGAAAAACCCCACGTCAAGTGGCTTATCCTTGTGTCCTGTCGGTATCAGAGACTTCCAAGTTCAAAATGGAACAGCTCTTCTCAGAAATTAATACTTCTGGAAACTGAGCCCTCACAACGAATTTGTTTTCATAAGCTCTGTTCTCTCACTGTGGTTTATATAGGGTCTTATGGGTAAGTGTGGCCCTGAGAAAGGAGGAGACCAAATGTCACGAGCAACCTACCCCTGTCGTCAAAGACAGGAAAGCCACGTGGAATGAGAAGGCTCTTGTCCGACCGGGACATGGTGGGTACTCTCTCCTCTGCTTCCAAGTCTTCTGTGATGTATGCATTATTTATGATAATTGTTTTAGAAGACACCGGAAAAAATTATGACAGTCCATGACACACAGACCATTATTCTTCGATCTTGCAGGAAACCGTTCTCCCCAATATCAGAGTATCCACTTCCAAGAAGGCAATAGCATAGTCAGTTTCCTACAAGGTTGTTTTGCATAGAAAAGAGTTTTTATTAAAAACCAAAACAACTAATTCCGCCTCCTGGCTGGTCTGAACAAGCTTTTCTTTCTGGTCTTTTGAACTTTTTGGCCATGATGTAATGTGGGGCCATCTCTACACTGGGGATGACGAGAGGCAGGGTCCATTGCCAATTCCCATGTGTCTTCCCACCCAACATGCTGGCATGTAACGGTCTCAGAAAGCTGCCCCTCTGCTTCTGCTGCCGAGATGGTGCCTCTCCTGCCTGCACAGTCTGGATGCTGAGTGTGGTCCAGCCCAGCTCTGTTGTTGGGTCCAGTCCGTTAGGCCACAGGGAGTGGTGAGATTGTACCAGTCTGTCACTCTGGGGCTTTTCCCTGAGCGCAATCTACATGCCGAGGCTTGTGCCAGCAGCCCGGGGAAACAGAGGAGCGTGATGGTGTCCATCTCTGCGGGAGCCGGGAGATAGAAGTAACTGAACTCAAGCTGGGCGTGCAAAAACTACACTCACCCATTTTGCTCCCAGACTCCCTCCTATTCTGTGAATGATCCCCCTCCCCCACCCTGCCACTCCAGTCAGTTGTACAGAGACATGGGACTTATTGTGGATTGCTGTCCCCAACAACCCACCTGCAAACCCCTAAGCCCACATCACAATCAATCAAGTTCTCTAGATCATTCTTCTGCTCCTGCTCTCCCTCCCTGAGTTTCCCATGCCACCCTTTTGCAGATGAAAACTCATGATGCTTTTGTTACTTTTTAAAACTTGACAATGACTTTCTATGTCTGTCAGGGCCAAGCCCGCCTGGGCATCTGAAGACCAGGTGCTGTCCATAGCACAGGCTCCTGAGACGCTTCCCATCTCATCTCTTACTCCTCTCCTTTCAGAGTCAGACCAGGTTCTTTAGTCCTTCCGGGTCTGGTCTATGTTGCCCTGATATGTCCCCTTTCTTCCTGACTTTTGTTCTGTCTGGAACGTATCTCCCTTTGTCCACATGCTGCCTGTCCTTCATACTTAGCTCAAATGCCACCTCCTACATAAAGCCTTCTCTGATTTTCCAGTCTAAAGGCAACTTTCTTCTTACCAAATCCCTTGAAGGTTTCCATTTATATAGAGAAGCATTGTGGCTAGAGTAGAAATTTGAGATAAAACAGGCTTGGGCTTGAAATCTGATAAAGTCACTGAATAGCCAGGATGCTCTTCAGGAGCATCAGTTTTTGGAGCCACGAAATGGGAAGTTATCATATTTCATACATCTGCTGTGAGGGTGAGAGAGAATACCTGCAAAACCCTTAGCGCGCCGCCCATGGTGTGTGATCAGTAAGGGGGAGTCATTGTTCTTATTGATGACCATTATTCTGCACTGGCTTTAGGTCATGTGGGTGTGGTCCAGGACTCCTGCTCCAGACGCCTAAGTCCATTTCACAGGGTGGCCACCCAGGGACCTGACCCCGGTGCATGATGGGGAATGACTGCATTTAATACAGGGCAGGGGGGCTGCTCTGGGGCAGCTGCAGGCACAGGACAGCCACAGAGAGCAGCAGGCCCAGGGTCCCCACTGTCAAAGGCCTGAGGCCACGCAAGAACCAACTTATTGCATCAAAACAAAGGCAAGGGTTTCCTTGAAAACCCCACTTTCCCCCTAGATTTCCCTCTCGGTTGCTTCTGTGGCCACACATGTTTCCGATGAATCCACATTCAAATGAATTTCGGCTGACAAATAACTCGATACAGCTCTTTGGTGGGAGAGAATTCCTACGGGATGAGGTCATGGTTTGGCTACAGTAAAATTAAAAGTAACCCAGAACCCCCCACCGCCCAGCCTGGCATCCACCCAGGACAGTGCATTTGGGAACCATTATCGGGTTTATCGGGGTAACGTATCGCAGAAAACCTGCTTCTGTTTATAGGCCATTTTATTATTCTGTTTTGACATTTCCCTTTTTTCTTCAACCTTTTTTCCCCCTTAAGCAAATATCTATTAGACTGAGTTGAAATGTGATCCAACCAAATATACTCTTTTTCAACTTCAGGCTAAAGCAGGTCTGACTAGAAGCAGAAATGCTTAAGTGAGAAGTTATGATTTACTTTCTTTCTAAAGGGAAATGGTGTCAGAAGGAGAATTTTATGTGAGAAGGGCCCATTTGGAGCACAGAGCAGAGGCTGGCAGCTTACCCAGACCTTGCCAAGAAACAGTGGTTCCTCAAAGGCTGGGCACGACCTTGCCCAGCGCCATCCCCTTGACCCCCACCCACTCCCAGGAAAACCCTGAATCCACAGAAGCAGAGTCAGTTCCAAAATGGTCAAGTGTACGGAACAGATTGTAAGCCTATGGATGCTTAAATCAGGAAAAGAACTTAGAGATCACACATTCCCCACCGCTCGCATTATCTTACTATTCACTGAGGCCCATAAGGATACAGTGACTTGCCCAAGGTAACTACACTGAACTATGGGGCTAGAGGGACTGGGCCTTAGACTGGAGCTCAGAAGGCGTGAAATTGAGAACAGCTCTGCCACGTGATCTTAGGCAAGGGACTTGGCTTTGCTGTATCTCGGGTCCGTCATCTGCACAGTGGGATAACAATCTGTGCCCTGCCTGTCTCACACAGTTACAGAAGGGTCCAGAGAAGAGCAGATATTTACTGAGTTGCTCTCTGTGTGCTATGCACTGGTCTAAGCCTTCACACAACCCATCTGCTGCTCACAGCAACCCTCCCAGCTAGGTACCAAAATGATCCCATCCTGAAGGTAAGGGAGCTGAGAGAGGGTCAGGGGGCTTCCATGACCTGGCCAAAGGCACACAGATGGAGGACGGTAGAGGCCTGGGTCCGAGGCCGGAGTGTGTACTCACAGCTACAACAGGATTGGCTCTCTGTGACCAATTCAATCAGAAGCCAGATGTGAAGGGAAAAGGTGAGGCCTGGGTGGAGCAAGAACAGAGACCCTGGTCTCCCGCTTCTGTACCCACATTCTTTCCCAGGACCCTTGACTGCCCCGATTCCCGAGCGGGAAAGGTGGCCAGACTGCTTTCCTGCCCTTTCTGTCCAGCCTGGGGCAACGGACTGAATTATGAAATGGAAAGATGGTTTGAGTTCCCTTTAGACGCATCAAAGTGCAGACCTGAAAGGAACGTGTGTGGGCGAGGGTGGGGGGTTGGAGGGGCAGGCCTTTCCCGAGGGTTGACACACCTGACAGCATTCCACGTGCATGGCTGGGAGGTTGGGAGGGCCCTGGGGTAGCTGCCCTTGCATTTGCTCCCCTCCCCCTTCTCCTCTCTGTCCACTGCCCGGCGGGACTACCCCAGAGCCTCTTCGCAAGCCCCTGGGTGATCTGATGAGCTGGCCCCAGCTTCCACCTTAATCTGTGTGTTTGCCTCCCATTTGTGTCCTTGCTCCAGCTCCACTGTGTGTGTCAGAGTGTGTTGTGTGTGCATGTGTGTGAGCATGTGTCTGCGTGTGAATGTGTTTGTGTGTGAGTGAATGCGTGTGTGTGTGTGCGTATGTGACTATGTGTGAGCGGGTGATGTGTTTATGTGTGTGAGGGTGTATGTGTGAGTGTGGGTGTTGTGTGTGAGTGTGCGAATGTGTGTTTGTGTGCGGATGTGTAAGCGTGTATATGTGTGGGTGTGTGAATATGTCTCTGTGTGTGAGAGTGGATGTGTGAGTGTGCTTCTGTGTGTGTGAGAGTGCATCGTGTGTGCATCCATGTGTGGGTGAGTGGGTGTTATGTGTATGAGTATGTATTGTATGTGTTATGTGTGTTCGAGTGTGTGTGTCTGTGAATGTGACAGTGTGTGTGTGTGTGTGTGTGTGGCCTCTGCTCAGAAGGCTCTGTCCTCCATTCTTTGCCCAGCTAACAGCTCATCCTTCAGGTCCTTCTCCACATGCCCTTCCTCAGACAGAACTGCCCTGATCCTCAGTCCTCATTAATCTCCCTGACAGCCCCTTACTTCGTCCCAGGGAGCACTTCTTTTCCTTTGGTCCTTCTTACGCTTTGTACCCACACATGTATTCATTCTTCATCTCTCTTTATCTGGACCAGAGATCAACAAACTTTCTACTAACATAATAAACTGCTTATTATAACCTACCTGGCCTATGAGTTTAAGTGATTTTTACATTGTAAACAGCTATATAAGCACCTTCGTGGTGTCTTTGATTTTGCTTCTTCATCCTGCAAAATTAAAAATATTATTTTTTATATTTAGCTTTTAAGATAAAGTTTGCCAAACCTGTTCTAGAACCTAAGCTCCATGAGAGCAGAGAGTACATTTCTTTACCTACTTTGCAAACCTGACTCAGTGCCTGGCACCCAGTGGCCTTTCAATAAATATTGGTCTAACGGAAGTGTCCGTGGATTCTCCCTTTCTTTTACTTCCCCCAGGGGAAGACCACAAGCTTAGTAGGAAGAATTCAGGTTATATCCAGAAATCTCACCTGAACTTCAGCTCACTCTTTTTTACCTGTGAGACACTGAATAAGTGAACATCTCTGAACCTCGAATTCCTTATCCTTTAAGTGAAGTTAGTAATTGAAGGGATGAAATAAGGTAATTTGACAACATGTAAAAATTACAGAAGATGCTAACCATTATCACAATAATTGACGGTATTGTGCAAAACATCAATCTATTGCCTCTCAGCTCCCAATCCACCTTTCGTTGCTTGCTCTGTGATAATTTAGGACCCTGCTAATAATTTCATCAGCTCATGCAATGTTAAGTCCTCTCCGTATAGGGCGCTGGTGGGAACTGTCTAGGAGGAAAGGGCTTCTCTTCTTGATTCTGTTGTGCTGTGTTTTGCTTCTATCTTTCTTCTACCAATGGCACATTCGGAGACATCTACTGCTGCTCATCCCCATCAACTTTTGGTGGCATCTCTGTGGACAATTTTCTTTTGATTTTCAATGGTACATCTGTGGGCAAATTTCCACCGAGTCTCACAAGCATTCTAGTGGCGAGCTTCCCAGCCTTCCCTGTCCCGTGGTAAGTTTCCAGCTTGTCAGCCACAGCCGCAGGTCCCTGCACATCTGTCGCAGTCTCCCTGTGCCCAGAGAGTACTTCCTGTTTGCTACTTTTAGCTGCAGTTCCTGCCTACCAACCTCAGCTTCATGTCTGTAGACTAGCTCTGACCTGAAACAACTCAATTTTTCTGCCATTCGACGAAGTACAGACCACACTTTCTCCAATGAGGTGAATTCCATCCTTGGAGAAGGCCCTCTGCCTTCCAAGTTTATTTTTTCCTTAGTTGCTCCCCACTACAGGGAATTCTTTCAATTACTCTTTACTCCTTTATAAATTAACTCTGACTGTTACAGTTAATAATTCCTTACATTAAATCTTCACTGTTCAAATAACTGTATTTGGTTGTCTCCTGATTTGGCCCTGACTGATACAGAATTATTACTGGAAATAGCTTCTGGAAATAGCTTCTGGAAATTGATACGCAAAGATAAGATGTAGGGATTGGTTTGGTTGTGCTTTTGAACTTAAATGTAGAGTTTTAGTTTTAGTTTTGTTTGTTCGTTTGTTTTTGTTTTACCAATAAGACATGAGACCCCAGTAACCCACAGCATGCAATGGCATCATAGTTGGTCAAGCTACCACCTAGGTCTAAATGTGATAAAGTGCCAACTGAAGACATGCCTTGGAAACCCAAGTGGCTACTGCACATGACCCTTATGGCGGTAATGATGACTTTAAGGACTGTGGTCTGGGACGATTCTTCTGAGAGACTTGAGAAATTATAGAAAGAAAATGTCAAACTCTAATCTTTTATCCACTCAAGACACAGGCGGAGAGGAACCCGAGATGGTTCTAAAATATGCCTTATTTCTTATAGCCTCAGGGCTAATATTGCAAAAATCAACAAAATAATTTATTGTGCACGTTGTTGGAGTACAGTAACAACTGAACTCAGAGTCTTGCCAAGTGTCTTCGTAGAAGTTAGGACATTTGTTGGGAAAGATGAGGGGACTTAAACTTGGAATGAGAACATTTGGTTGGACCCAGATGAATCTGACCATCTTGAGCCTCCAAGTCTCTCTGGAGTTCCCTTTCCACTGAACATCTCTCCTTCTTCTGCGCTGAAGTTAGGCTCACCTTCTTATACCAAAAACCTTATTATAACTTTACTTGGGGTGACAGATGCCTTACTATTAGATCAGCAATTTTCGACATTTTTCATCTCATGGCACACATAAACTAATTACTAAAATTCTGTGACACACCCAAAAGTACACGTTTTGCTGAAATAAAAAATAGGTATAATTTTGATTCATTCACACCAGACAGTTATTGCTGTATTGGCTGTTGTCATTTTTTAATTTGATACTCTACGGGAAAAGAGGTCAGTGCCTCTCACTCAACAGTCAGGTAGTGCATGTTTTAAAAATTCTTGCAGCGCACTGGTTGAAAATCTCTGCAACAGATGATCAATCTCTTCAAAATTCACCACACCCACCCACTGTTGCCAGAAGACTCGCAGCTAAAGTCACAGCTCTTTGTGCTCTAGAAATATAGGGGCACACTGAGACCCACTTAGAAATTACTTACAACAGGAAGGATGAAAATTGTGCCAATATATGAGTACCTTGGCAGAGACTTGGGGAACACCAGTGAGAGTAGAATTTATGGATGTTAGACTGAGTAAGGAAGACTATAGCAATAGATGGGGTCAAATTCATTGATATGGCTAGATATCCCAGGTAATGTGTTAGCTCACACATCTGGAGGTGGTCTGAGAGCTTACACTGGGAATATAAGCCTGCAGGAGGTGGGGGAGGGGGGCGTGTCGTACAGTGAAGACATGCATCGAATTTCAGGTCTCATCTCCACTCTCCTAAAGACCATACCAGTGCTGGAGAGAAACACAGAAATCCATGTGAAAAGTGAATCGGGAAGGCAGCCGCCTGGGAAGAGCAGAGAAACGAGCAGCCAGAGCTGTGGTGCTTGGAGGAGAAAAACCCCTACAGGCTGGAGGAGTCAGAAACAGTTCCTTGGAAGGGAAGGGCTTTTGTTGGAGCTGGAGGGTACCTGGGTTTAGGAGGCCCCAACACTGGAGTGGGGGGAGCTGAAAAGGCGAGACAGGCTTTAGAACAAGAGTGGAAACATAGCCAAAGAGCAGAGATCCTGAGATCTATGGAGTTTGACAAATGTCCCACAGATGCTCAGGATAAGGCAAGGTCCCAGCAGGGCACAGATGGCCAATGGGTAGAGGATGACCTACGACCTCAGCATCTTCAGCTTGTGCCCAGGGCTACAGCACCTCTTTTCCAGATCTTTCTTGCCACTGAAGTGTGCAGCAATCAGCAGAATGACCCTCTCCTAAGTGTGTCATAGAAGGGCACTTCTGAGTGGCACGGAACCCAGCAAACACATGCCAGATTGTCACCATCTGGATTTATGCTGATTAAGCTGTGAGATATATGTGTGCTGGTCACTTGGGGTTGCCTTTCTCCGCATATCACAGCAGGGAAAGGAGGACTTCCTCTGTTCATGGGTCTATTAGTGAATTTCATGAATATTATAACTCTGATATATCAGCACTTCAAGCCTTTTTCTTAAGTAAGCACAGTCTTGTAAGGGAAGAAATAAGAGAAGACACAGAAATCTGGGTGACTGCCACTAAGCTAAATTGGATATGTCATGACTAATAAAATAAAGATAAAATATGCCTTATTATTTGCAAATTTTAACTAAATCTATTAGAAACATTTAATTATAGCTATAAAAGTTGTCATCAAAATGGCCTAGCTTAATAAGAACACTGAAAGAGTAGACAATGAAATCTTCATTAGTTAATTAAAATTTCTTAATTGAATGAAGTGTCATTCTGATAGATTAAGTGAAATAAATGACATGCACTGTAGTTTACAAATGAAACCCTGAAAATCAAAGTGGTTCAAAAGAATAACATTGTGTCCTTGTTTTGTCTGTTCATTCATTTGATGCCCTCAGGAGAGTTTACTACATCATGCACGTGATCATCTGTCAGAGCTGGAAGGATCCAGGACAATGGATGGAACTCAGGAAACACTTCTGTATTCACAGGTCATCCTCTCCATCGGCGCTCCAACACCCCGAACCCAGAGGAAAAAAACACTCGGTGCCAAAAATCACTTGCATTTTACTAAGGACAAAAGGCGTCATCTCCCAGGTGATTATTGCAATGGGGACATTATAGACATTATCTGACATCTGGGCATGACTTGCTCAGAGTAGATGCCAGTGACTGTACTAAGCTAAGCCAAGGATGAAAGAATGAGGATGATGGGATGCCCGTCCCTCCCACTACTGCCTGGCAATCATCCTTCATAGATTGCGGAGTGAATTGAGAAGCTTCACGAACCGATAAAAGTCCCAGAACAAGGCTCGCTGCAAGTAAACGCAGTAACACTGGCTCTTGTAGGAAAGTGGGCCAACCCCAGGCACCTGGCAGGAGGCATTATTCTGACCTTGGGATGTGTGCTGTATTAACTAGTGAGCTGTCCAGATCCACCGGGCAAGGGATTCCCTTTCCTCTCCCACGCACACCTGTGCTTTGAGTGATAGTCGTACGTACACACCACTTGAGCTGAAATCTATCCTGGACCTCATCATCTTAGAGACTGAAGTCACCATTTCCCAGTCCTCCATCGGAATCTTCTCACTCCCTCGTGGCACTGTTTTTTCCCTGCCTCTGTGTCAGACTGATCTGTAGGTTGTGGAGACCCCAAACCCCAGGATCCAACCCTGAGGTGTCTTAGGGCCATTGCAGCTGTCCCAAACTGTCATGTTGAGAAGAATCCCAGAAGTGTGATGTAACCCATGCAGGCTAAGAGACAGGCAATCCCTCGCTTCCCATTGACACCAGGGTGATCTACCACTAAGCCTGGCTTACTGAGGGACACTTCAATCTTTCAACTTTCGTTAGGAAGAATTGTGCCAACACCTGTGTTCAAAATATTAGCCATGTTTCCAGGCCCAGTTTGTGGATCGTGGCACTAGGAACTCAATCTCCACATCATCTACCTTCCCATTCTTTAGGGAGTGAGACCTCAGAGCTGCTGGGAAGCTCCCATAACCTCTGAACCAGTAGTTTCCAAATGTGAAGTTCAATAATTTTGTTCTTCAGCGTTGCATGGAGATCAGGCAGTGAGCAGGTGGGAATCCAGACCCACCATCCCGTGCTTCCACCAGCCCTGATGTCCATGTTTTACCTGCTGGGGTTCTAGGTAAGCTTTTGTTTAACCAAAGGGATTATCCAGTTAATGTATTGAAAACTGAAAGTCAAAACCAGTGTTCCTTAAAAGAAATCGCGTAGGTGCATATAAAGACTGAGGATTCCTTGGATTTCTGCAAAGAAATTCTGATCAAGCCAGTCTTGAATAGGGTCCAGAAAACTGCTCTGTAAAAAGCTGTCCAGGGGGTTTTGACACAGACATTTCAGGGGCCGGGGGACATGCAGGTCCTCTTCAGTAGAACTTTTTTGCCACAATGAGCATGCTCTCCATCTGTGTTTTCCACTACAGCCGTCATTACACAAGGCTACTGAGGACTCGAAACGTGATGGGTGAGGCTTAGAAACTGAATTCCAAATTTTAATGATTTTCACCAAATTTAAATTTAAGTAGCTACATTTCATTAGGGGCTACTATCTGGAAGGCGCAATACCAACGCTCTCCCTGTGAGTCTGCCTCACAGCATCCTTGACATGCGAAACACGTGTCCTTTGTTCAAAGACCTTTTGCCTATGCCTGAACAGTCCCAGCTTGAGTAGTATTAATTAATTTGTCTATCTGGGAATATACATATTAGGGTTCCTTGCTTCGAAAAGCTCAGATTTGAGTAAGAAATATTTCAGTCAAGGAAATGGACAGGTCCAGTCATATCAAAGGATGTAAGGAGATTCTGATCTTGGCAGACTTATTTTAATTCATTCGGGATCCTTCAGCTTCTAACCTCCATGATGCCTTTCTATTAGGGGTGTTTCTGCTTTGGTAAGAGTTAGAGCCACTGTGGAATTAGAGCAATCACTTCCTGATGGGGAAAACCACAGCGATTGAAGCACAGGCTGTGGAATGAGACAGCGCAGCTCCTAATCCTTGGTCTGGCCTTTATTAGCTCTGTGCCCTTGGGAGACGTATCCAACCTCAGTTTCCTTATCCCTAAAACGAGGATAATACTCTCACCTACCTATGGTCATTGTTGTGCAGAGAAATTGGGATAACATAAGCTAAGTGCTTAATGCATGGCCTAAATGAATGAAGTGAGTGCCCGTATTCAAGGTTCTCAAGTTTTTATAGAACAACGATTGAACATGAGCTGAGGCTCAGCTGCCTGGCTTAGAATCCTAGACCCACCACTCACAGACCTGAAAACCTGGAGCATTTACTTAACATCTTTGTGCCTCAGTTTTCCCCTCTGCAAAAATGGAATTATTTTAAATATTAAGTATCACATAGAAAGGTTAATATGCATAATTTACTTAGTCTAGCTCTTGGTAAGTGCCATATAAATATTTACACTAATTTGCTACTAATTGCTGGTTTCCCCTCTTCAGTCTGCTTTTCCAAGTGATCCTCCTATCCAGGGGTCAGAATAATCTCTGGAAGGGATACAAAGGGGGACCCCAAAACCCTGGAATTTATTTATAAAGAATTGTGTATTTATCCTTACGTGTTTAAATTTCAGTCACCTTTAAAGTACTCTGTATTTGATGCAATACACCTATCAAGATGTTTTGTCCACAGGTCAAAAGAGTTTTGAACTCATCAATTTTGATAGCTTTTAGTGCTCCTGCCATTTTTTGTTTCACCTCTTCCACATTGGCAAAACATTTCCCTTTGAGAACTTTATTCATCCTGGGGGGGAAAAAAAAGTTGCTTGGGGGAAAGATTGGGTGAATAGAGAGGGTGGGGCATAGGGCTTAGGCCATTTTTGGTAAAAAAAAAAAAAACCTGATGAACACTTGGTGCTGTGTGGGCAGATGCGCTTGTAAATCACCCATTGTGAGATGGACAAACACATTGAAAGAGACTTCAAAAAATTCACTGAAGCCTAACGCAGCCTCTCACAACAACGCCAGCTGGTATGCAGATGGGTTCCTAGAACACTCACTTGTGGGGGAAGCCTGTACTAAAGGGGCCTGCCCTCCATGAGATAATTTTTTTTTTTTTGCCCCCATTCATAAGTCTGGCCATGTCTCTTCTCAGTTTAAGGTGTTTCCATAATTTGCTATAATCATCATACCTTTTCACCTTCTCTCATAATCCCATCTGTGGTTTTCTCCTTCCCTACCCACCAATGCCCCCTGTGCTCCAGCCCCCTTCCTCCCAGATGGCATCACACCTTCTTGCCTTTGTGCATGCTGCTGCTTCTAACTGAAACAGTCACCCTTTCGACCTTGCTCCTCCTCCGGATGCTCCTCCCCAGCCTTCAAAGCTCCTGTCATCACCTGGACGACCTCCCTGCCCCCCTCAACCTGACCAGGCTAGGTTAGGTTTCTCATGTCCTTTATCACATGACATTGTGTTTATCTCCATCCTAGTAATGGTCAAATTGAATCATATTTTATGCGCCCCTACTAGAATGTGAATTCTCTGACTTTCATGACTACATTCTTGATCATTAGTATGTGGCCTTATTTATACTCAATGTAATAACTCAGTCACTGAGAAATTAAAAAAAAAGTGACTGAGTTTCAGAGAAGAAATGAAGGATGTTTTCATTGAGACTTTCCCCCCTTTATCCTTGCATCAGTGCTCTTCACTTGTCGCCACAGGAATTCAGAGATGCTAATTTGACAACCCTTTGAAAAATTGTGCAAGGGAAACTATAATGCCACCAGTACAGCCTAGTTATCCTGAGGCAACAAAGTGAGTTAAATAATAGGTAGTTTAAGTCAACATGCCAAGCACTTCTGCTTCCCGAACAACCCAACTCTAAGGCTGGAATGGGACATTTATTAAAAACACTGGCAAAGACTGTCAGAGTGAGACCTTTCATATCTGTAATTCCTACCATCTGTAACATCTTATGTTACATAAGATCCCAAATTACCAGTAGTAGTGTTAATCCATCATCTGTCCTAAATATTTTTAGATGTTCTCCATACACTCTCCTTAGCCCCCCTTTCTGTTTTAAGAATGTATGTTCCTTACTTGCCACAAGGAATTTTATGCTGACTTTATCATATCAGGAGACTATCTAAAATCCTTTGGGAATAATTTTTCAGTAGTAGAGGGTACAATAACAAGTTATACTAAAACCAAAGACAAAATTACAAGTCTCTTAATGAAGGAGAGGTAGTCAGGTTTTCATCTCTCAGTATATAATATTACAAATATACTTTCTTACAGGATTATTATTTCTACCTAGATGAAGAGTAACTCTATAACTCTGTGGTGTTATGTGCAATAATAGGAAAGGAAACAATATATGTTCAGGAGATTACTAATGCTAATGATTGCAGAATGCACCTATTCTACCCATTCTTAATTGGTAACATGGTACTGATTTTCTCAAAGACTTATTTACTCTTTAAGTTCCAGTTAGAATACAATTATTTACCATTTTTTAAATAGGAAGGTATAGAACTGTATCTGTTTCTTTCAAATGGTAACACTATTATATGTCCCTAAATAGAACTGTGTGCCTTGTGAGGTATGGAGCTCTCCTTGATACTAATTAAGAAGCAAGGACTAGATATCATATACCAAAGATCCTTAAAAAAATAAAATCTTATTGTTGGCACACTTTACCAATGGAGACAATTTTATGTGTAACACACAGTATAGGTCCCCACACCAGATTCTTTAGGCCTACCCGGGATGACGGTGGTGGTAGTGGTGGGCAGTTAGCATGGAAATGTCAGTGGTCTACTCAGGTGCTACTCTCCACTTTTCTATTCCTGGCATGCATGTTTGTGCGCGCGCGCACACACACACACACAGATCATGTATTTGTCTAATCAAGGTACAAAAAGAAAAATATATACATTCAAAAAGAATTCATTCCAAAGAAATGGATATATCCATAGGTATAAAAACTATTGAGAATTAAAATACAATAATATAAAAAAGTTTTTGCTGAAAATGTCAAAGTGTGGAAAAAATGTATCCTTTGCTATAAAAATGCAAACTACTAAAGATAAAAAAAATGTATAGAGTACACAAACAAGGTTCACAGATATGGAAGGAATCGAGCATACTGACTGAAGAATGCCTTGCTAAAAATGTGGATTGAAATGGTTTCTTAAACAATTGTTTAAGATCTTTAAACAACATATAATTCTTCAGGTTTTCAAGGATTTAAATCCACTCTCACCACTTCTATTGTGCTAGAAGTTTTAATTAGTGTCATAGGGCTAGGAAAAAAAGGGTTTCAGATTGACAAAGAAAAAGTAAAACTTTTAGTCCTTATTCACAGATAGCCTATATCAAACATCTGAAGAAATCAAAGAGAACCCAACTAAATAAGATGTACAATATCCATGGGTCATAAGACGTAATATTGTTAATATGTTTATTCTCCCAAATTAATGTGTATATTCAAAGAAATCCCAAGGAAATCCCATTAAGATTTTTTTTGGGGGGGGTTATAAATCAACAAGTTGATTATAATATTCTAGTGGCAATGAAAAGACCAAAATAGCCAAAACTAATTTAAAAATATATTTTTTAATGGAACAGCAATTAAAATCTCTGAGAACATATTTCAGAAAACTTGCTAAAAGTATGGCACAGGCATTATCAGGTGCATGTCACAGAAAGATGAATGTTGGTTGTGTAGAGAATGGATTAGAAGAGGGCGAGAGTCAAGTTGGATTGATCTAAGGGACAGATAATGAGGCTGGGCATATATAAAGCAAAACAAACCAGGGAGAATTTGATAGTTTTTGAGAACTCTTTAGAGAGGATAGTAGTTAGGTCTCAATAATCAGCTAGAAGAGTAGGGGGTAAGGAGAAAAAAAGAGTCATACCTATGAGTTTGGCTTGAATCTGAAGACATTGTAAAAATGAAAACTCAAAATGATACCCAGGCCTTTCCAAACTACTTTCTGCTCATCTTATGGGATAGTGAGAAGCCCCAGGAAAAAGAAACATGCTTTTTACAGCTACCTAGTAAATTCATTTTTAGAATGAACATATGTCTTTGCTAACCAGAGCTCTAGAGATGAAGTTAAACCAACTAATAGTGCTTCAAGATTCTAGGATAAATGGCTATGGACCGTTAAGGCAACACTCCTAGATTGCTATCCAAGGTGCTGAATCAATTTGTCTGGTGTTTGGAAACCGCTTCTGTTGCCCTCCTGCCACTGCTTCTGATGCAATAGCTGCCTTGTCCCAGACTGAGGACTTACCATGCTTGTCCTTGCTAGAATTGGCTGATTCTGATTTTTGATCAAGACATCAGCCTGATTTCTCAAATGGACTCCTAGCACATCAGCGGCGAGCTGCAAGCTCTCTCTGTCCATGGAAGTTAAAACTATCCTGACAGATAGGTAAATATTTCCTCTTGGAATACAACCGAGTAGTAGAAAATTTGTTACTGTGGATGGTTGTGAACTGTAAAAGCTAATTCTCTGGGATTCACTTCAGCACACTGCAGTTTCAGGACCTGGGGGTTTCCAGTTTGCACGCAGCTTCTATGGGCCACTAGCATATGTTGAGCTTGACCCTCTAAGGGACATTTTTCTGTCCTCAGGAACTTAGAATCTAGTGGAAAAAGAAAACGCATACATTTGAAGTACTGTGCAGTGACCTATCTTTAGTACCAAATAAATTACATGCATTAGGGACCAAGAAGAGAGCGGATTAACATGGACTAGGGTAGTTGGGGAAAGCTTCTTGGGGGAGGTGGAGTATGGGAGTATGAGCTGGGTCTTGATGCAATGTTAGACGTCAGGTTGACAGTGAGGAAGAGAGTGTACGTTAATGACAACATGGTTGAGGGGAAATCCCCATGGTATATTTTGGAGGTAGTAAATACTCACCTGATTCAGCCGAGAGCTTCCTATCCTTTCATGCTCCCCACCTGTATTCACATAGAACACCATCACCTTTCCACCCCTCTCTACAGTAATTGTATTCCATCTTTCACACAAAACGAAGAAAATTCTTTCAAATATATTGACATTTGGAAGAAAATAAGTTTATAGCTTCCCCCAAGTTCTTCTGATATTTTCTAGAGACATGTTTCTTTGAGGTGTAAGGGGACTTTTAAAACTACTGGTCCTTAAGTCCCAACATTGAAGACGTTAGCTCCTGGGTGGCTTAGGAATGGCTAATAAAATATAGCTCCTGTTTTGGAATGAAGTCTGTCACGCTGCAAACAACGACAGTTTTAAAATGAACAGAAAACACAGGCAAAGAGGAGGAATCTGGAAATGTGCTATTTAATGGGAGAAACTGGAAGAGTTCATTGAGACTTTTTAAAAGCGAATTTACAAGGACTTTCAGTCTAAAAGGCTCTTTCTAAACTAAATTTTAGGATGTCTAAAATCTTAATTTGAAAGGGTGTTTTGATGGAGTCATTCTGCAGAAGGTACCTAATTTCAGGAGGCCCACCTCCAACACTCCCAGGGTTTCTGCACTTTGTGTAAGAGAAAATGGGCAAGAGAAGAGCTACAGAAGTAAAAACATAGCCCCAGAAGCTTGATTTGACCAGGGCATAAATGTCCCTTCTTTGGAGTTCTACTTTTGAACTGAAGCAGACAAAACAGCCAGAATACCATGTAGATGTGATCAGGGGTAGGGGATTTCTACTAAAAGACATCAGAATTTTGGCAATGGATAGATTAATGTACTTAATAAATATAGTTTAAGTAAATTAATCAATATTATTTATTATTATTTAATCAGTTACTTTGTTATGTGTAACTATAGTATAGACTTTTCAAACAGCAAACATTTAGAAATTCTATCTACTCATTGATAACCTAAAGCACAAAATCACGTGTAAATACTCATTGCAAATATTCACCAGATTTCATGAATGCAGCCGGCTGAACTCCTCATCCAATCCTTCCAAGAGAACCCTCATTAACAAGCACTTTTCTGGTTGGTATGAAGTGTGTTCACTTCCTTACTAGTTGTATTCTTAACAATCACACATATTCTCTATTCCCCATTTCTTCCTACACTCATTTTTCTCTCAACACTCATTTATTAAGGATCTCTCTCTTTACAGCTTTTGTCCATGTATAATTTGTCCAAATGTCAGTTTATAGAAAATGTACCATTTCTATTCATTTCTCTTCATCTTTTGTATAGGACATCATAGGCTTCTCTTGGAGACTCTGACCCATTATGATGATACATAATTAGGTCTCAGGTGATCAGCTTAAAAGGCGTAGGCATTATATGTAACGCTTTAGGACCGTTTCAATGTTCAATATTCAAGTCTTGTTTGAGAGCGAAAGTTGCCTGAAAAACTATACTTAACAAGCAGTAGGTTACTTGCTGATTTTGCCAAATTCATCAAGCGCTCCAGCACTTCAAAGAATGATAGAAAGAGCATTTATTAGGGTTTCTTAGCTTCCTTGGACAAGTCATCGTCATCGTCATCGGCAGCCGTCCGTCTCAAGAGACGATGGTGTAGCTTCTTAAGAGTCTATCTGCACCGCCAAGAATGGTTGTGCAGTCCGACTTGGGAGTGACACGGTATCTGTCTCCTCCCGTGTTGAATCGACATCTTGCGATGACGCTGGAGTGTCCTCTCCAGTGAAGCTGAAGCTACAGAGCCTGGGCAGGGTGATATGGAGGGTCTGCTGTTGCCCATGCAGCAGACCCCCCCTCTCTTCACAGCTGAAGGGTCCAAGGGAAAGACGGAGTCGATACAGCTTGGGTTCAGGTGCGCCGCAGGAGGTGCCGGTGTTGACTACAACGTCAAACCGCCTTAGGGACTCCGGCTCCGGATTTTCTGTCGGGGTTTACTCCCTTAGCCTTTCCCCTGAAGAGGTATGCCGCAAGGCAGCGGAGGTTTTTTGGAGTCAGAGTTTTCCTTCTCTGATGTGCCCTGACTGGAAGATCGAACCAGCGACACTTAGCTCGCAGGCCGACGCTCAATCCACTGAGCCAAACCAGCCAGGGCGTTGGACAAGTATATCTTATAGATTTCTAGATACCAATCATATCTCTAATGCATGATTTTTCCTAATGAGGAGTCTTTGCTGAAATGAGTAACATATAGCTGATACCAAAAGCTGTAACATTTTGGGGTGTTTCATGTTGTAGATGAAGAAACTGAGGTACAGAGAAGTCAGAGACAGATGGTGTGGTTTCCTGGTGCCCAGAACAGACATTTAGCAAATATCTCTTTGGCATGTATTTATATGATCATATGCTTTCATCCCACTCAATCTTGAACATCATGTAAAATAAAGATCTATTTTTAAATATATGTACCAAACTTTAATTTTCATTTCACACCCAGAACTTCTGTACAAAAAGAGGCAAAGCAGGCCAAAAAAATTACAATGACTTTAGCAAACAATACATGACAATTTTGAAAGAGCTCCGTGTATGCAACAATTTTTATAGATGTAATGGGGAAATTGAGCTTCAAAGTATTTGTTTCTTTAGGATAAAATTCTAATATTTATTAACATCTAGAGAAACAGCTGTCTAGGATACAAGATTGAATGAGAAGTCTTTAAATTCTACTAGACAATTGGATCCTAAAGTTGAGTAGGTTTTATTTTTCTTTTGAGGAACCATGAAATTATTTTTACTTAAATGTGATGACATATCAAAAATTTCAGTTTACCATTGATATTTCAATATAATGGTGATGACTAGGAACAAACTTTGATAAAGTATGATATTAACTAATAGTTAAAAGATAGTATCCAAGACTTTCTTTCTGGTTGTTAATTAATATGTCAGCCTGAATGCATTCAAACATTTACTGCTACCTCTTTTTTTTTTCTCTTTTACTACCAATTCCTTGTGGTGCATGAAAGGTTTCTGAGAACAAAGTTAGAATGCGAAAACAGCAGTGGTTCTAAGAAATGTAATTTTCATTTTGTTGCTTGCCCCCAAAATAAATATCTGAGTAATGGAAAACACTGTTTATTTGAAAACTGAGACAGCAAAGATGAAATATAGTTGACATTGACACGGATACTGTTGCTAGCACTTTTCTCTAAACCACCCATGGGTCTTGGACGCATGTGCATACAGCACAGAAACATGTTGTTCAAGGACTCCTGATGCCTGCAGGACAGTCTGTTAAAAGAATTTGTCTCCCACAATAGCTCTGGAGTGGACCCAAGGCCCACCCTTTGTCAGTGATCACAGACACTCCGTTAACCTGCCCTGGTATTCAGAGGCAACAGCTCAGACCCTGGGCTTTTGAGAATCCCTATACTGGTACCTGCATCTTGGCTTTGAGACAAGATGACCTGGCTCAATTGGGGCAGGCCAGCAGCCCCTCCCATATATTTGGTCCCATTTGAACATCTAATTAAAACTTATAAACGTGCTCAACTATTCACTCTGCAAGTCCATTCCTCTTTCCAAGACTTAATCTCCTTTCCTGATAAAGGAGGAACATGGACCCAATGATGACAAACATTCTGTGCCTCTATATTTCTAGTCTTGACAGTTGTCGCCCAAGGATAACATGTGGCTGCCAGGCACAAGAATTTTCTTAAGCTGAATATTTATTTCAATAACAAATGTGTTTACCCACCGTTACCCCATATTCTGGCTTCCTCTGGGATTTTAAAATCTCTAGACCTGAAAAGGTCTTAAAGGCCACCTAGCACATTTCTGTTTTGGAGAACATTGCATGTAAGCAGCTGTTCTGGTTCAGTTTGAAAAGTTTTAGAGAAAAGGGCCTTTCCTGTCCCTGTGGACTGACATTTGGATATAGACCACAGAATCTGTTCTTCCACTTGGCTAGATTTCTTTGTTATAAATAAAACAAAACAAATGCATGTCCCCCCTTTTCTTGGAGGACTCAAGGGAATGCCAGCTGGCCACTAAATTTAGAAAGCAATGGTGTGACAGCTCATTTCTTGGGGCATTTGTGAATGATGCTGAGCTCTAATGTACCCAGACCCAACTTCTGGAATTATCATTCACTGGGTAAGTCTTCCCATCCATCAGAAATAGGTAAGTTAATCACACAGGCCAGACTGAGGACTTATTTTAAAGCATCTGGCCTCTTCCCGTAGTAGGTATGCATAGGCCACGTGGTGAAAGAGAAAATGTGGAGTCAGGGGTGAGGCATCCTAGGTCCTAGTCCTACACTGGGGGAGGGGGGGAGGGGTCTCAGATGGACTTCGTCCCCCATCTTGTTGCTTCCGCTGGAGATTAGATTTCCACAGTTTCCCAAGCTCTGATCTTCAGACAGAGAGGCTCTAGGCCTTGTCAGATCGTCAGTCATCAGAAAGAGGTGGGATTCTGCTTGCCAAGGAAGGATGTAGGAGTCGTTCGTTTTAGTGACTCCTACATAGCCTTAGAGGGCCCTTGGAGATTGTCTGTTTTCAGTGTCTATTTTATAGATGACAAAGGTGACACACAGAGCCCCAGTGAATCTCCCAAGGTCACACTGGGAATCAATAGGCCTAGAGCTAAACCCAGAAACTCTGGCCAGACTTTATACATCGCGGCCAGCTAGCAGTGGGCTCAGGGAGAAGCTGAGCTTTAAACAGCAGGTCACCAGAAAACATTCATCTTTTCCCCTCCAAATGCCCCCAGTTTTCTAGTGACTAATAAAGTACCCCAGACCCCTGCTGTCACATGAGTGGTCCACAGAGAACAAGGTTCCTCTTAGGAGGGGTTGTGTGCCCAGCACCACACCAACCAGCAAGCTTATCCACAATTTCAAAGCCGGGGCTCCGTGTCCTTGTCCCTGTGGACAGAGGGCTGAAGCAGAGAGATGACTGTCCTATGGCTTGGGTACCCTTCCTCCCAGCCTGTCCCACCTAGGAGAGCACACCTATCTGGCCCTGCTTCTCTCCCACTAACTGGTTCACACCCAGGTAGCTTTCCTCTTGCAGAACCGAAAGGAAACTTCAGAGGGACATACATCCAGACAGAAAGGGAAGACGCTGATGCGCAGCACAGGTGCACACAGAAAGGCTGCCTGTGCGGTTGGTGGTCTCAGGAAAGAGAGGGGGGCCGTGCTGAATTCCAAACGCTCGGGCCGGAATCTCTACGCGCGTTTTTCTTTTTCTGAATCCCCTTGTCTCTCCGTCAGGAGAGCAGTCGTGTTTCTTGCAGGGGAGCTGACACAGGAAATCACATACTTCGTGTTTCTGTAACTATGCTTCCCAGAGAGCTTACACACCTAGAATTTTAACACTACCACAAACTATTAGCAATTTCTGATTGTTACAGGTCTAGTTACAGGACTCCGGGGGCAAAGTTTCGAGTCTCCACAGTTTGCCTTTGGAGGAGGGGGGTTTTGTTTTAGACATCAAAGGTAAGGCTCTCAAGTCAATTTATGCTCTGCTGGGTTGAGTCAGTCAGGATACAAATTAAGGTCCATATATTTCAGCGACAAGGAAACGGCTATGTAAATACACAAGTATTAACATCAATCTGTATTAAATTATGTAAACATATACATCTTCTGAGGTCAGTACGTAGATCCTCTTCTCGGAGCTGTGCTTCACTGAAGCATCGCTCGAATCTGTTTGGAAGTCGATTCATCATTCAAGTGCTTAGTAGTGAACCTGGATGGAGAGAAAATGATGGAGTTGACTGTGCAAATAGCGCCCTGTGAAAGCTTCAATAATGACTCACCAGCCCATCTTTACCTTGGGAGACGCAAATAATACATATAAATCAAACTGAGGCTTGGTTCTTTTGACACAAAGCCACATTCCAATGCCCAGCGTAGAGTCTTACACGGAGTGACTATTTGATTCTTCCTTCCAAAGGAACGGTGTCTTATGGTTATTAAACAAGGAGATCAAATAATCGAATAATTATAGCGGAGATATTAAGCGATCTCATTTTTCCAGGGAGCCAGCCTTCCCGTGCCTGACTGCAGAACCTTGGCCATCTAGGCTGGCCCTGCTAAGTCACACGTTTCCAAATATGGATTTACATAGAGGACCAGCAGCTCTGACAACACATCTGGTTTTCTCCTTTCCAGGCAACACTCAGCCTCACAGCCACCTCCAGGGGGACAAATGCAGGGGGACAAATAAAAAAAAGTGATGCCACCGGCATCCTCACGTTACTGCAGTTCCTGAAGAGGAAGGAAAGGAGAAGGCACAGGTACGGAAAGCTTGACCACGTGCCAGGCTCTCCATGCCAGTTTCCACTTCACTCATACTAACACTTTGCAGTAGAGGTCACTTGCCTCCCTTTCACAGATGTCAACACAGAGAGGTAGACAGGTTAAGTGACCCATTCCAGATCACAAAGACAGCGATGAAGGTTTGCGAAAAACTGGGACCTGGGTCTGGCTGCCTCAGAATCCTGTGCTCTCTCACTTTGTCACAGTGCCTACAGGACACACACGTCGGCACTCGGAGGGGACCACAGCCTACCAAGTGCCCCGTCTAGGAGTCGTGCTTGGCCGAATGAAGCTGAAGACTTCTAAACGTCAGTAGCTAACGTCTCCTTGCTGAGATGGAAAGCCGGCCATCCGTGAAAGGGGCATCGCTGGAGAAAGCCTTGGTGACCCACAGAACCCGGAAGGTTCTTGTGTTCCTTCTACAACTGCTTGGAACAATGACAGCTTAGGAGCACCAGAAAACAGGATCGATTTCAGTGCCTAGTTTACTCATTTCATGTGCGTCTCAGCTCCTTCATTTACCGAATGATGACAGTAGAGGAGCCAACGGGACTGGGAGTGAAGCAGGAAACTTACGTGTTCTACCTGGCTGGAATATCACTGACCCATCCCGCTTACACAATGCTGGGGGGGACTCATGGAAATCAAAGATGGACAGGACGGCAGAGACTGTAAACCTTCCAGACAGCAGTCCAGCATTGGAATGACACAATGTATGACGTGACACATTCCTATAGCTGTGTCACAGCTAAAAGGAATTAGGAATCCCTTTCCTGAAGGTGCTCAGGCACTCCTCATTAGCAGTGAGGCGCTGTCATGAGCCCCGGATGCCAAATGCTTGCGTGTTCAGACACCGTGGAACAGGCTCACCAGTTCTGGCGGCTGCACATGGGAACGCGCGGGAGCCTCCGAACAAACCCGCGAACACCGGCGGATGCCTGAGCTGCTCCCCCGAGATTCTAATTCCCTTGGTCTGGGCTGGACGCTGAGCACTAGTGTTTTCTAAAGCTACCCACGCAATTCTTAGGTGCAGCCAGTTTTGGGTGGAGGGGGAAGTGAGACCTGGGAAGCTGCTTTGTCTGACGTGTCCCTGCTGGTGACAACCACAAAGTACTGTGACCAGGAGTTAGGCCCATGACCCATGGGGTCACCCAGACCCGGCTTAACGTCCTAGCTTGGCCATCTGCTGTGCGACTTTCGGCAAGTTATTTGACGTCTCTATATCTTGATTTTTTTCCCCTATCTGTTAAAAGATGATAAAAATGGTGCCATCCTTAACACGTTGTTGGGAAGAGCAAGGGGCTAAGCCTGGTGCCCCAGCCCTCAGTCCCTAGTAGCATCTAAATTGGCCAAGGACCTGAAGGGTTGGCTGGCCGCCCTTGGCAAGTCCACCCCCGGGAAGAAGCTCACCTGAGGGCATTCAGCAGCCCCTCCACACTGTCCGGGGCCTGTTCCTTCAAAACCTTTATGCAGCCTTTCATCTAGAGGAGAAAACACAGCATTTTGTTAACATCCTAGTAAATCTGTCCACTATAATATCTGTCCACAATAACATCACATTATTGCTTCTCCCAGACATGAAACAGTAATACGCAAAAGACCTTTTCTTCCTCCTCTACTCCCCTGCCCTCGGGCCAGTGAGTTGCTCCTTTGGGTTTCTAGAAGGTTCTACAGCCATTGTTATACTATACTGCAACTGAACATTTTAAGTTTCTGACATCTGGGGACAAAGATTCGAACTTTTGATCTTCTTGTCTTACATTCCAAAGCCAAGCGCAGGGTTTCCCCTCCAATAGGTACTCAGCGGAGACTGAATGGATTACAAACCTGATCCTATCCCTCTGCCCAGAATGTTTTCCTCCTTCGGCTGTTTGACTGGGAAACTCCCAACAAGTTTTATAGGACTCAGCTGATGATCGCTCACACCAGGAAGCCTCTTCTGATGGCATTACTTTCACCACGTAGAAATCACCACTGCCTTTCTGCAGTCTCAATAGGATGCTGGTGTTTAGAGAGCTTTGGAGATTCTCGTGCCCAGAGTAATGCGTCTCCCTCACTAGGCCGGGAGAGGACTGGGGAAGAACAGTGGCTGGGAATGTGCACCACACGGAGGCAGAATGACTGGGTTTAATCGACGCTTGCCAGTTTAGTATCCTCGTGAATCTAAGCAAGCTTCTTAGTTTTTTGTGCCCTTGGAATAGAATTTATTTAAAATTTGGGAAGATCGTGACAATTGAGTTTATATAGATCAGAATATACTATGCATATCCTGGATTTTTTTTTTTTTTTTTGACAATGGAAAAACCTTTCTGCAGAGAATAAAATCACTCATTTTAAACTCAAACATTCATGTACTATATTAGATTCGAGTACACTAAGGGCCTCTTTTATAACGGTCACTTATAGACACTTTCTGTGGGTTGCCTCTGGAATGCTGAGTTTTTCTTAAAAGCCTGATAAACCCTGATAGATTGATGAAGGCAGCCGAAGCACAGGGTTGAGAATCATTTGGGGGTCATGTATAGGCTCATCAAGAAAGAATGTCATGGTCAATCAGAGATGTGAATCATGAGTACAAGATGGGAGCAAGCTGGGGGATGCAGAGATTTAGTCCCTCTCTCACCAGAGCTCATAGCCCCGTGGGAGGAAAGAGACAAATAGCTCATTATCCTCGTGTGATATGTGTTGTTGTAAGAAATGTCAAAAGAGTAATGGGAACAGATTAGAGCCGGGTGGTAAGAGCGGTGGGTGTCCCCTGGGAATTTCTAGTTTCACCGCAGGCCGATCCAAGTTGTGGGTGTGGAAAATGAGACGCAATCAGGGACGTAGTCTGGGCCAGATTCGATGTGGGTTCCATAGCACTTTCTGAAGTTGGGGGCGTTTACCTGGAGGAAGCACCCTTTAGAGGTGTTAAACCACCTGGCACCGGGGCTCCTATGGAAGTGGGTCATAGGAAGCAAGACTGGGGACAGGAGGACCAGCGCGAGCTCCTGGGGGTGTGGCGGGTGAGCAGAGCGTTAATCTGAGGTCCAATCCCCAGGGCTTGGTGAATGGATAAGATATGGGGGCAAAAAAGAGGAAGAAGACTAGTCCTAGGTTCTGAGTGACAATTACAGCTTCTGGCTTAAAGACTGGGTCAGAAGAAGGTGAAATACCTCAGACCATAGCCCAGGAGGAGGAAGAGGATTGCCTTTGATTTGAGGATGGCCATGTCTCAGGTATCCAGAGGAGGTAAGGTCTGGCATTCTGGGTGTAATGTGGGCTAGGGGCAGAGTTCGGGAGCATTTCATGCGATTCTAGAGAAATCAGTTAAAAATGCTGTCTTGTTTCAGCCTGGCATTTCTCGCAGCCAAGAGTGGTATCTATTCTCTAAATGATGCATACCCACCATGGGCCTCGGTGAGTTTGCTCTGATGATTTCTTCTGCCTGGGAATCTCCCTTCTCTGTCTCCATCTGGTAAAAACCTCCCCCTTCTTCAAGCTCTACCTCAAAAGCTGATGGTCTACCATGGCCCTCTGTCTCTGCCTCTAAGCAGAATGAGTGTCTCCCTCACTTGGGTTTCTAGTGCTCCCTGAACAGCTATTTTGCACCACAGGGCATATCGTTTGTAAGTGCAGATAAAAGTTCCCATGTCAGAGCCTCACAGGTAAATATTTGTTCTTTCACAGCTGATGCTGACACCTAAGGATTAAAAACCCAGGGCATGCAACTGCTGGCTTAGAAGCAGACAGGAAGAGATCCTCTATGTCATCAGAGAAAATCTCTCACCAAATCCATGCTGTATTCGGTTAATCCGAAATATTCTTAGAGATACATGCAAACTCTAATATGAAAACATTTCTTAGTGAGACCTGCATGAACAAACAGACTTCATCAAGATGGTGTGTGGTTAGGATTAACATCATATAATGCTCACGACACCAGACAGAAAGACTCAGTAAATGAGAAGCAAGGACAAGCTTTTTTTAAAGGTTAGGGATACAAGACATAATTGTACCTTGTGTATGTTTAATTATTGACTCTGTGACAAGGTAGCAAATGGCTATGGTAGATGAGACTGTCCTGTGAACATCAGGTAATAAGCTTAATCCACATTCAAATGATATTCACGGAGTTGTTAATAGAATTACTTATACTCATTCTATAGTATAAAAATGTTAGGCCTCACAAAGAACAGTAAAATAACTATTGTTATGAAACTTTCCATAATATACTGTTGTATAAGTTAAATGTTCTAAAAATGGCAATTATTCCAGGGATCCAATTTGTGAAGTACATTCACACATACACACAAACATCTACATACACAGAAAGGCCATACGCTTGCTGATAGTGGTCATCTTTCTATAATGAGGTTACTACAGATAAATTTAATTTTCTGTATTTCGATTTCTTCTATTTCTCAAAAGTCTTCATACTAAATATTTATTTTTTCGGTAAACAAAAATAATTTCATTAACAATAATAAAGACTCGGTGCTAGGAAGCCAGACCCTCTAAAGGAGTGATCCAGGTCTCATTTTTCAGCGATAAACTTTCTTACAGACTCACGGCCCGTCTGGGCATGTGGACTTTCCGTGTGTCCAGGGCTAAAGCATCAAAGATGCTGTTCTGTGCAGATGGAGGAGCATAGAGGCCGCTGCCCAAACTTGGCGCGTTGGAACGTTTGAGCCAAGAGTCCCTGTTCAATACACGGGATATACTCCTGGGCGATACCTGAAGCAAGTGCTGGGCTTTCTCCCGCTACCCGCAGGAAATCACCTGCACACCAAAAGCATTTGTTTTCCAGCTATGCTCACTGCACAGCTTTCGGAACTCGTGCCTCAACCACTAGGCCCACCACGTACCGGGTCCAATTATATTCATACATTGAGCAAAAACTCTGTGGAGCATCTATTGAGACCCTTGTGCTGTGTGCCAAGGACACCGCTAGGCAGTAAATCAGACATTAGGTGTATAGATTAATGTCCCTGCTCTTGTCAATGGACTGTGTCTGAAAGGGAACCGGAAAATCAAAAATGGTCAGTGCTCTGGGGGTCAGAGGAGAAGAAAGGCCGAGCCATGCAGGGCCAGGATGAGGGGACGTTGGAGAAGGGTCTTACAGGGACCCACCCATCAGAGACGAGGAAGGGCACTCTGGGCAGGGAAAGGGGTGCAGGCGTGAGAGTCTGGTGGCGTCGTCGGAAAGCACAGTAGGAGAGGAAGCTGGAATGTTGTTTGGGATCTGAGCGTGGTGTCTTGTGATCCAGCATCAACCAATGCTTTTCCCATAGACTCACAGAACACATTAAAATACAGATATTTATATAGCACTGTAGGTAACCTGAAGGGGTAGTGGGCAGCTGAGTGACTGTTCATCTGCTCAGCTCCTCTACAGGCTGAGGGGATGAGCACCTGCACGCTCCCGCTCTGCCTCTGAGGCTAGCTGTTCTGTTGTGAGCTCGTAAAAAAGGGGAAGAGAGCTGCCAGGATGGGGCTTGCGTCCTGGAGAGGCCTTTCTTAGTGGGGGATGGAGGGGAGCGAGAAACAAGGTCTCTTTGGCAACATTCACGACTTCTTATTGGAAAGCACATTTTATAACTGTTCTTACATCAATCTTGGATGTCTTGCAGAAAGCGCCCACGGGGTGGACGTGGTCGTAGAGGATGATGACCCCCACCATCACCCGCATGCAGAACATCAGCGTCTCCTCGCTCGTAAACCTACTCCTGTACTCCCTGGGAGAGAGAAGAAACAGCAGTGTGGTTACTTCCGGGCCTGAGCACGCTCATTTCTGGCTCCACACCGGCGGCTTTAGACTCCTCCGATCCTCTCCTGAGAACAATCTCGGACCTGCACCAACCAGGTTAATATGCTCTTCGAGAAACCCATGATGATAATTCTTCTTGAATCTAACCAACCAGCAGTTCAGTGTGAAAATAAGGTAAATTAGAGGGCAGTCCATTCTCTTCCCCTCTGCCCTTCAGCCAGCCAGCTCCTCGGGTACATCGCTCCCCACCCATCAATCTTGAATATTTTATAGCAGTTCCCTCTGGCTGTCCAAGATTATAGAGAATAATGGCTTCATTATAGAGAAAAAGAATCAAGCTCATTTCCACAGGGCAGCTATCGTGTCTCCAGTCAGGGTAACTTCCTTTGTTAAGATGCGGGCTGCAGATTGAACTCAACTGTGAAAGATGCCTAAAGGAAATTATGTACCATTCACTGGGCTGAGAGTACTTGGGAAGTTTGAATGTTGCTCCCCTCCCCTGGCAGAGCCTCTGAGGATTCAGATAATGCGGGTGCTTTCTTCAAGTCTATGTTATTATGAATTGGCCTCACAGTGAAGATGATCACTGTTTTTGTCCTGGAATAAATCTTAACTTTGATATAAGCAAAATACCTGAAATATGAATGGCACCTTACACTTGAACAGAACATCAAATTTTACAAGGCATTCGTGACCTCTTTGGGCCTCCCCAGTGCTCTGCAAATTAGATGGCATGTCACCGTGTGAGGAAGCCAGGGCCCAGGCAGTTCAGGCCAGTTGTCTACGGGCCCAGAAGGGGCTACGGATATAAGTGGAATCCTGACGTTTGAATGTGGATTTCCCTTGTTACCATGCTGCCTCATCCTCAATCATCTCAACCACTTTTTAAATCTAGTAACCAGTTTAAATCCAAAGTGGTCTTCATTATCACTCTTGCAACAGCCTTACCACTTCTCTTAGCCCTAAACCTTCTCGCCAACCTTTTCTCCAACCTCTTCATAATAAGACCCAGTTATTTCACCCAATCCTCCGCTTCATTCTTACACAATGTCCATAGCATCTTCAACCCAATGGTTAGATGCCATCATCATCATTATATCAACAGGCCCTGCCCAGGGGAGTTCCCAACCACAAATACACCTCTGATGTGACTTACGGCGTTTCCAGCATGACTTTACAGACACTTGTCATCGTACTGAGGCAGTCTGTGGTATTCTCTATTGGCAGGGTTTTGTTCTAAATGGGAGACACAGATGGAGGTCACCTTTTACATGTAACTAAGAAAAAAAAAAAACATCTTGTTGCTCAGTTCCACTTACTTCGGAGACAAAGTGCATTGTGGCATTGCTAAGGGTTTTCAGCATTGGCGTGGCTTCTGCATAGAACAGGGACATTCGGTTGGCCATCTCATTATTGACTTCATTCTCAATGTCTAGCTGATGAAAATAAGAAGAGAAGATGTGATTGATAAAGAGATGGTCAAAATCTCCGAACGATGTCCTCTGGAAATGGATTTACAGACAACATTCTGTCTCCTCCCTGTGCCCTGCCTGATGCAGGCATCAAAAGAGATGTGGGAGTCGGCTACCGAGGCCCAGGAGACCCAGGGACTCACGTGCATGTTGTTAATGCGATTGCGACTTATGGTCCTCCTGTAGTAGCTGAAGTCGTTCTGAATAGCTGGGTTCCTCATCTGAAATTCAGAAGAGAGGAAAGAAGGTCATCTCTCAGAATCAGATGGGGAATATGCGTGGGGTGCCCAACACTAGCTTTGTAAATACACCAGGACTTGTCTCGTTACACAAGGCTCAAAGCAACTTCTGGTTAAAAAGAAATACTCAGTTTCATTATTCAAAAATATGCCCTGTTTTCACTGTAGACTCGACTTCAGGGAAAGCATATTTGTTCTCAATGAGGAACAGGCACTCAAAAAAGGTTTTCTCTTATTGCATTAGGCAGATTTTGAATTTTCACATAAAAACTACCATTTTAAATCACTTTTACAGCAATGAGTGTAAATTCTCACCCCATTCTATGTCTCTCTAGGGGAGGAGCTACATCTCCCTGGTCTCCCCCACCCCCCCACACTCCAGAGCTCTGCAGAGGACCTGTACACAGCAGGTGCTCAGTGCCTGCTTGTTCAGTGGTCAAAGCTCCGTGGCCTCACCTTCAACTCATCGAATCGAAGGGTAAAATGCAGAATTTCCGCAAACTCCTTTGCCAGGGCCTGCTCCCGCTCCAGGTGTTGGGTTGGCGTGTAGGGTGGACAGGTCAGAGATTCTAGTAAACTCTGGAGAGCTTTTTCTGAAAGACAGAGAGGTAAACACGTATTTGAGGTGGCCTACAGAGATCCTTCCCAAAGCACCCTTTGCAGACCCAGGGGACATTTGCAGAGAGAACCTGCTGGGGTCCGTCCTCTCCCTGTCCTTCCCTGTAACTCTGTGCGATGTGACGTGCGTGGATGAAGAGGAGGAGGAGCTTGTGCTGAGCAGGCTGCCCCCACTACTACCACAGTTATGCAGATGCCTCTCAAAGCTGAGCTGCAGCTTCCCCTCTTCAAGTGCTAACAGTGTTAGAAAACCACGAATACGTGTTTTTGGATCATGGGCATGAGACAGCCATTTGTGATCCAGGATGAGATGAGGTGGCCCTGAACACATGGGTTAGATAACCTGCTTTGCAGGGAGAGACCTCGGGCCCCCTTCCAGCTCTTCTCTGTATTTAGTCTCACCTAATCACAGCAATATTTTTTTCTACAAACCCATTGCCATATCTACCTCCATTATTGTCCTTGAAACCGTCTTATTGCTCCCACTTGTCTGTTTCTAAACATTCGTCCCAGTTTTCACTTAAATGTGTTTCTATCAACAATGAGTCATTTAATCAATCGTCTTCATTAGGGGTTGGTAAACTATGACCACCCGGGCCAAATATGGCCCACTTTTATTTAAAAGTTTTAAACAAATTAAATAAAGTTTTATTTAAAAATAGCCACACTCCTTCCTCTATGTACTGGCTATCATTACTTTTGTGTGGCTATGGCAGAGCCGATTAGTTGCAACAAAGACAGGATGCCCCACAAGCATTAAATATATACTCTCTGGCTCTTTACAGAAATGTCTGCCAGCACCTACTCTATAGTCCTTAAATGTCCTTCGCAGCATCTTTACAAGGGCATTTCCTGCCTTTTCCATCTCTGCGAATGCACTGTCTTCTGAAGCAGCTAGTTCTATCTGGCCCTGCTCTGGCAGGTGCATCTGTTTCCTTCTGTTGAGCTGAAACATGGATCCTGAGGGTTTCAGTTCATTGGGTCTAGACATAGACTTGGAGGAAGCACAGAACTTGATCCCTCATCAACCTGAGCGTCTTCAAAAACTGGTTCAGTTCATTCAATTACTCCCTCTGGGTCTTAGTTTCAGGTTCCCTCAGCATCATGGCTGGTATTCTCAATTTCTCTGTTTTCCTCCTGAAATGTTCCATTCAACTATGGCAAGAGTAAAGAAGGAAAAGACTACCCGCTTCCTCATTCTAGATATATTATATTGGCTAATGAAATCTCAGATGGCTTTACTGGTGAGGGGAGTGGTGACATTATATGGGTCATCAAGTTGAGCCTATTGTCAAGCAAACTCAACTTTACTCTTAATTCTGAGAAGCCATCCTGTACCTATACAGGATTGTTTTATTGTTTTTTGGGGGTGGGGTGGGGTGGGGGAGGCTAAACTTAAGGGCAGAACATTATGTCTGTATTAAATTTATCACATGACTCCAGCCAACCAAGTTCTTCCTGGGTTAGCAGTCGTCGTCGTCGTCGGCTGCCGTCCGTCTCGAGAGACGATGGTATAGCTTCTTAAGAGTCTATCTGCACCGCCGAGAATGGCTGTGCAGTCCAACTCGGGAGTGACACGGTATCTGTCTCCTCCCGTGTTGAATCGACATCTTGCGATGACGCTGGAGTGTCCTCTCCAGTGAAGCTGAAGCTACAGAGCCTGGGCAGGGTGATATGGAGGGTCTGCTGTTGCCCATGCAGCAGACCCCCCCTCTCTTCGCAGCTGAAGGGTCCAAGGGAAAGACGGAGTCGATACAGCTTGGCTTCAGGTGCGCCGCAGGAGTTGCCGGTGTTGACTACAACGTCAAACTGCCTTAGGGACTCCAGCTCCGGATTTTCTGTCGGGGTTTACTCCCTTAGCCTTTCCCCTGAAGAGGTATGCCGCAAGGCAGCGGAGGTTTTTTGGAATCAGAGTTTTCCTTCTCTGATGTGCCCTGACTGGAAGATCGAACCAGCGACACTTAGCTCGCAGGCCGACGCTCATTCCACTGAGCCAAACCAGCCAGTGGGTTAGCAGTAACCTATATGTATCTCCCAACTTCTCTATCATCCACACCTACGGTCAGACCAGATTGAAACTGTTAAGGGTCAGACTTAGCTGAGAACAAGACCAAAGGGACCACCTCGATACACACTTTAGATGTGCTAAGCAATTCAGAAGAAGGGATGTTGAAGTACATCGAAAGAAATGAACACAACAGGTGCTGTTGTCCGCAAATGGCCCCTGGGGACACAGAGAATGGGTGTGGGCCATTCCCTAAGGCATCAGGTGCTTCCTGTGACTTCCCCAAACACCTGGTGGTGAACACCATATACACAAACTCACCCAGCCTTATGGAAAACTCATAAAATCTCTTTAGCCTCACGACCAGAGGGCACACTGCATTCCAAGCTTTTTCTTGAAGCTGGATGTCATTGGGATTTTGAATTGCCTATGGGGGGGAAAAATCACAGAACTGTTTAGAAAGAAGCAGTAAGCTCCACATCAGAATGACTTCAGGCTGGGAGAGGCTTTCAATTTTAAAAACACAACTTCTGATGCGTTTTGCTAATGTGTACTTCTTCCGCTGACAGCAGCTCATCGGACTGCCCTCCAAGATGTCAGTTAGCACGAAGCTTGAAAGACTTGAACATAATGTGAGTGACTCTACAGTTAGATCCCGTCTCCACTATTTGTTTCTCGGGTCTCAAGTGTAAAACAATGTACATCTCACTGGAAACAAGGCAACGCTCCCCCAACACCACTTATTCGTTTAGAGTAGAGCTGGTGCTCATTATGAAATGAAAATTCTGTACATCTTTTCCTTCCTCTGTGATATGGATTACATTCCTGCCTGCCTGTGATGTGACCTAAGTTACCTAAGTTAATGGTGACCCCCTGAGTAGAAAAACGACCTTTGAACAGGCTGTTAGTTTCTTAGAGATACCGTTTGTCTGGGTTTCAGCAGTTGGAGAATTGTGATGTTAGCAGTGTTTTTTTTCTAGAACAATTTTGGCAGGGGCAGAAGGTGTATGCATATATATGCACGTATGCACATGCATGCACACATGTATGTAGGAGTTGATACTTCCGCAAAACTAATTATTTCAAATAAGATGAGTGAGAAGTTTCTTGTCTTTAAGGCATGTGGAAGTCTCAAAAGCCACACTGAAATTTCTTTTTTTGTTTTGGTTGGTGTTCTGTGTTTCATGTATTATTATTTTTTAATCACAGAAGTGAGTTCAAAACGACAGGCTTGCGGTGACAAAAACTGAGGCCGTTTATGACTGTTGTTTGTGGCGCTGGTGGGACCTGCCCAAATTATTACAAAGTGTTAAAACGTTCACGGAAACCCAGGCCTCATGACTCAGATTTCAACTGTTCATAGACTTTATATGTCTATTTCCCTCCACTTAAGTAATATACTGGCAAATTATTGTTTAAGTGGGAGTCCCGCAACATCCCATGTATGTTTGAGAAGAAAATGGCTAATGTTTTACATGGTCGACAGCAGCGTGCGCTCGCATTAATGTACTGGAATAAAGGGAGCCCTTCATAGATTTTTTTTAAGGACACATTACCATCCTTGCTCTTCCTACTACACTAGGAAATCCTAGGTCTATTAGTTATTGCTGCTGAGTGTGTGCATGTGTGGGGGTCCCTTCCCCTCCAAGGGTTCTGTCAGTTCAGTGGTGCCGCTGGCATACGTCTCGGATCTCCGGCCCCGCGCCCTTGTAAGCCTGCAGGTCCGCGAGGATGCTCTCAGAGTCCTGGAGGACGGCGCTGATCTGGTTCCACACTTCCCTCTCGCCTTCCGTGGGCTGGGCATCTGAGCGGAAGGGAAACCAAAAGACACAGAGCACTTGTGTTTATAAACATCTGGGGAAGAGGATCCGCACGCAGTTCTCCCTGTTAGACAACCTTATTTGACCCCTGCAGGGCTGGTATTTACTCTTTAGTGGAACAAGCCACCAGGAATGGAAAACTAACACAACTTCTGCCCGCTGCTCAGTACAAAATAGTCATCAGTCTTTCTGCACACATGAAACCATGCATGTTGGAGTCATTGTGGGTACTCCTTTACTTGTCAAACACACTTTTTATCCACCTACTAGGTGTCCAGTGGTGTTCCGGGTGCCAGAAGGTATAAACATTGTCTTTTTGAGTCCACTTCAAAAAAAAATCCTCAGCTGAGGATATGTTTATTGACTTTGTTTTTGAAGTGAAAGAGAGAGAGAAACATCAATCAGTTGCCTTCCATATGCTTCCCAACTGGGGATCAAACCCACAGCCTAGATATGTGCCCTGAATGGGAGTTGAACCCACAAAGTTTTGGTGTTTGAGAAGACGCTCCAACCAACTGAGCTACCTGGCCAGGGCTGTGTCCACTTTTCATAGGAGAAGCTATTGAATATCTTCCATTATGATTAAAAATCTGTGAGTCCGAGTGTAGATGGGAAAAACGATCTCCCTCATATTTCCATCTAAAAATCAGCTTAAAAGACTAGATAATTACCCTTCAGAGACATGACAGAGCTATATTTTTGCAGAACACAGTGCAATGTAGAAAGCACTGAGATTTCTCATTGAACATGAACTCAAGAAGCACAAGAGTTCACTTAAGCTGTCTTGACAGTGAATGTTACCCACAAAAATAAGTGACATATTCAAGCTCACATAAATGAAGAATGTATTATAACAGTCACAGAAGCGTCCCCTTAGCTCCTCAGTGAATTTTCACTTGATTACATCCCTGTAGCCAATATAAGCTCTTGTCCCGGGAGTGGTTTATGCAGGCTGGTGGCTGAAAGCCGAGTGGGGGTCATGACTGGGTTTTTCTTATCTCAGAATACCTATAAAATGGGTTACTTGCCTGGGCTAGTAAGAACATTAATCTCCATCTAAAACAAAGGCACTGTGAATGAAGAATGAAGATAGATGTCATTTCCCAAAACTCTGTTTCCAAAAATCTAAGTCCCGAGGCACTAGATTCTGTCAGAAGACCTCATCAACGAAAGGGAATGACAGAGTCATGCCTGGCCAACACTCCCCAGATCAAATCCCCATTTTGACTAATCTTGTTGGAAGCACGAAGGGTTGACCTGTGAAATGCAATAACTCACCGTGTTACTCAGGGGGTATGAAAGAGAATTCACAGGACAGGTGGTTTCTAAGCCAGACACTGACCAAGCTGACTGGGCCTTGGGAAAGGCTGTGTAATGAAACAGGGGTTAGGCCAGTTATGTATGGCTGCCCCTGCTCAGGGACCATCTGTTAGACCTGCACTAACCCTAAGGCTAGACCCTGGAGCAGCGATGCCTATGGGGAATTTTAGACCATTTACTTACCACGTCCTGTTAAGACCTAAGAAATTTCCAGGTTTACCTGGGAAGTGAAGGGTGTAATTCTCTTTAGAAAAACAACAACAAAAACAACGACCCTATAGATTCTCCGGAAACTTTGCCAACTGCACCTTCTGGGAATGAGAGGGATTTCAAGCCGGGAACGCAGAAGGATTGAAGTACATGCACACCAGGGTTCAGCGAAGGAAAACAGGGGTGTGGGCCGGGAGGAGGGGAATCCACTTTGTGTCGGGGACGGGCCCTGAGCGGGACAGAAGGGAGGCGAGGCAAGTGTGTCTGTGGACAGTATGGGGCAGGCTGGCCGCTGGGAGAGCAAGGCTGGGCCTGGGGGAGGGAAGAGACCTGCAAGACCAGAGCCCAGGGTGCAGCCCGGAAACAGGAGGGAAAAGGGACGCGTTGCTCTTTTATCTTTTGGGGCCCTTCACGCTTTCCCAGAAGCACTTGCTTAGTTTTCTCGGTACAACGCTACCCACAATATTCACCACTTTATATCTGAGCTCTCCCTGCTCTTCCAAACTTTTCTCTACATGATAGGGGTATCTTAAAAACAGAAACCTAAAACCCACAAACTAGGAAGCCCCCAAAACTGAAGAAAGTGTTTCATTCAGTGGAACAGAATTCCAGGGTCATGCTGGCAATTTTCAAGTATGAAGAAACTCAGGGAAGAGAATACAGATAAGCATGCAAAGCAAAGATCCCAGAAAACAAATAAAAATCAAATGCGTGAGTCCTTTCCCCTTTTGATGAATGTATTGAAAAAAATCACAAGCTAAAGAGAGACAATTTTCTTAAAGAGATGTATCTTTGAAGAGGAGAAAAAGGAAAATCGAGTCTGTGACCAAGATTCCGAGGGGTAAGTCTACTTGACTGTAGTTACAAAGTAGGTGTAGAAGGAGAAGACGCTGGGAAACCAGAAGATGAAGCCTTCCAATCCCGGCCGTCACATGGCTGTAGCTTAGCAAGCCACCGCTTCATACGTTTTAAACAAAAAAGAATAAAGCCCAGTGGCCTGGGGGAGGGGTGATGGAAAAACAAAACCCCCAAACCCATCCTTTGGCTGATTACTGAAACACAAAAGGAGAAAGGTTTCAAAGTCAGTTTTTTAAAAACAGAGGACTTAAGTCGTCGGCGGCGGCAGCCGTCCGTCTGGAGAGACGATGGTGTAGCTTCTTAAGAGTCTATCTGCACCGCCGAGAATGGCTGTGCAGTCCGACTCGGGAGTGACACGGTATCTGTCTCCTCCCGTGTTGAATCGACATCTTGCGATGACGCTGGAGTGTCCTCTCCAGTGAAGCTGAAGCTACAGAGCCTGGGCAGGGTGATATGGAGGGTCTGCTGTTGCCCATGCAGCAGACCCCCCCTCTCTTCGCAGCTGAAGGGTCCAAGGGAAAGACGGAGTCAATACAGCTTGGCTTCAGGTGCGCCGCAGGAGTTGCCGGTGTTGACTACAACGTCAAACCGCCTTAGGGACTCCGGCTCCGGATTTTCTGTCGGGGTTTACTCCCTTAGCCTTTCCCCTGAAGAGGTATGCCGCAAGGCAGCGGAGGTTTTTTGGAGTCAGAGTTTTCCTTCTCTGATGTGCCCTGACTGGAAGATCGAACCAGCGACACTTAGCTCGCAGGCCGATGCTCAATCCACTGAGCCAAACCAGCCAGGGACAAGAGGACTTAAGTAATTCCCAAATAAGAGAGTTTCTGATAGGGTGGCCTGAAAGTAGTATTGGCTATAGAAAAGCAGGCTTCTCTGTCCATCCCAGGCGAAGTGACACTTTCTGATACCGACATTTATGCAATCACAAGGAGTGGGACACGGAGCCGGGGGGTGGTGTCCCTTCTCTCCCAGAGGGGGCAGAGGTGAGGGCTGTGGGGGTGTGTCCCACCACCCAGCAACTCTTTCCTGGCACCTGGGATGATCTGAGAAGCAGGGCCCTCTGCCCCCAGCCTCTGTCTCTGGAAACATGTTCTTTTTGGCAGAGGTCCTAGAGTCCTGTTTGAAACGTTTCTTATGGGGCCCCGTCTAGCAGGGGTGGGGTGGAAGAAATCCATCCACCTCTCTTTTTCTCCTCCTGACTTACAAGTGAGCTGGCTCATTTTCTTCCGTACTTTGTGGGTGTCATTGCATGCCCTGCTTCTTCCTTCTTCTCCTGTTAAGGACCTGAAGTCACCACTTCTTCCAGTTAATAATTAGGCTTATGATGCCAGAAACACAGTCCCTGCCTTCTGGGCCAGGGGTAGGGCTTGTAAGAGTCTCAGGGGACCCAAACCCCAAGAGGCATCAATTTTCAAGGTAAAGAAAATGCTGAGAGGGACAAGCTCTAATCTGTTTTTCTGTTTCTTCTAAATGGGAAAAGGACTGTGTGACCTTAAGTGACGGTTGGCATTGGCCCGTGTCCCTGTGGAAGGCCATAATTCATCCTATTTTTATCCTCCAGCTAAACGATTAGTCAGGACTAATTAACGAGAATGTGGTCCACTAGGGAGCAGGACGCTGGCCTCGTTTCATTTCACATTGTGTCTCCAGGCTCCGGCCAGTGTCTCGCACATAGTAGATGCTCAAGGAAAACTGGCTGAAAGAAGAGCTGAATGAGTGATTTAAATATATTTCTCATACTATGTTTCATCCTGATTTTCCTGCCTGTCTTTGGATTCTGTGATCTTTGAAGACGAGGGCGGGATTCTTGTCCTCAGAGCCCCCATATGTGCTACTGATCGGAGATGCCCAATAAACATGTTATGAATCAATGGATAAATGAGGCAATTGACCAGGTGGCAGAGAATGTGGGTGTTGGGAAGCAGTGAAAAAAAAAAACAACTTATTACTTCTAGGTGCTACCCTTTGTCTCTTCTCAAATGGCTGTCACACCTCTCACTGTTTTCATTAAGATACATGTGTTTGCTTACAATGAAATCAGCTCTTCACACTTCCCTTACTAGGAGTATATTTAAATCATCCAGCATTTATCTTTGGCCTCAATGTCTCCTCAGTGTAGTTAACACACTAATAGGATACTTGTTGAATGAAAAACTACAATTATGTTTACTCTCCCAATCTTAAGGCTCTTATCATTTTACTTCCTGGAATATTTCTTTGAGAGGCTTTGGGGGTTTATACTTTTGGAATTCTCCATATTGGTAACCATGCTTAAAAAAAATTATTGTGTCTGTATATGACAAGGAGAGACATTTGGAAAAAGATCTTTATGAATTAGTGATTGAAAGGTTATTCGTCGTCGTCGGCAGCCGTCCGTCTTGAGAGACGATGGTGTAGCTTCTTAAGTCTATCTGCACCGCCGAGAATGGCTGTGCAGTCCGACTCGGGAGTGACACGGTATCTGTCTCCTCCCGTGTTGAATCGACATCTTGCGATGACGCTGGAGTGTCCTCTCCAGTGAAGCTGAAGCTACAGAGCCTGGGCAGGGTGACATGGAGGGTCTGCTGTTGCCCATGCAGCAGACTCCCCCTCTCTTCGCAGCTGAAGGGTCCAAGGGAAAGACGGAGTCAATACAGCTTGGCTTCAGGTGCGCCGCAGGAGTTGCCGGTGTTGACTACAACGTCAAACCGCCTTAGGGACTCCGGCTCCGGATTTTCTGTCGGGGTTTACTCCCTTAGCCTTTCCCCTGAAGAGGTATGCCGCAAGGCAGCTGAGGTTTTTTGGAGTCAGAGTTTTCCTTCTCTGAACTAATTAAAGTATGGCAAGATAAAACGAGAGACTGAAATTATACTGCTAACTTTTTCCTCACATTAAGGCATAACTGAAAGTATAAATCCTCAAATTTTCTGAAGTATGCCAAAATACCCCAAATATATTAAAAATCTTTTGAAAGCTCCCTACCTTTGATAACAATATAAAAATATACATATCCTTTATTCAAAAAAGGACACTGCTGATATTACAGAAAAAAATAAAGCCAAAAGTCTAATAAAATCTCATAAGGATTTCCATTTCCATTTTTACTTTTTAAAAACCACAAAAATTAGTAACAACTGCCTGCTTGTTTAGTACCTAAAATGAAGCAGCATTTCTTGTCCTTTTTTACGAATCACTTTTTAAAAACTCATTGGGATTTTGTGAAAATGAGCAGTTTTTTTAAACATCCAGAATTATTTTGTGAAGCAGGCTCCGACTCATCTTGTTTATTCCCCGTGACTTCTGTCATTTCTTCTGTGTCTATTATATTTAACCTATCTGGAGCCTCACAAAGCATTTGCTGAGTCAACACAAACACTGAATTCTGTTTTTTTATTTTAACACAAAGATTGACTTTTAGTGAAAGGTACACACATATACACAATGTCCACCAATAATATTACTGATGGAAATGGACCTTTATTTCCCGTCGCAGCCAGTGAATTCTTTTGTGATGTTTTGTCTAAGAATCACATTCTAAACTTCTAATCATTCCCAATGATTTCACTGAATTTGAAGAGAATGGTTACAGGAACCTGGGCTGCTGCTGCCTCCCAATGAAGCTGTTCAAACTCGCCGTGATTTACGCGGGCAATTTCAGAAACCAATACTTGCAGGAGCCTTGGAACCAGCCCATCCAGGCCATTCCCCAGGCAATGATTTAAACCCCTGTCCTGTACTTGCTATTGTGGAAAGTGTAGAAATGGATCATGTGCTCTGTGACCTTGAATTCACGCATTCGTTCTCAAGAACTCACTGAATGCCAAGCGCCTTGAATTTTTAATGGGAAAAATTCCCTCATCAATTAAGAGAGTTAAATTGGTGTTCAGTTTGTTTGCAGCGGGTCAGCTACCCTTCTCTGGCTCAATGTGCTAGTGACGGTGGATCGTAGCTGTCAGCATTCTGGTGTCACCGGGGTCAGCTGGAAGACTGATATTCACTGAAAGCAGCGTGCCTGGCATTCCACTGTGGGGAGGGAGAGGAAGGAGGCTATGTGTTTTATTTGTCAGGAGTGAACATCTTAGGTGAACACACCCCAGGGCAGGGCAGCAAGGCTCAACCCAGAGCAGCCGCTGTCACATCAAAAGGTTCTTATCTTAGTGAATCAGCCAAGGATCCCCTCCGTCTTTACAAGCAGCAGGAGCACACATACCTTCGCCTAACAACCTACATGGGACTGTATAGGAAATCTGACAGAGAATCAAATAAATTCACCAAAGATAACATGAAGGGAAGACGCAATTTATTTGGAGATGTCTTTGGCTTTGAAGGAGTCCCTGGCATTTGATCAATAGGCTATCTCACTATCTCTTCACACCACCCTCTGTTGTATAAACATCGGGAAAGGTATAGCAGAAAAAGGATTTGCCAGAGCCATAAATTAAACCTATAGCACTTCTTCCCAACCTACTTCCTCACTCCTCCATCCCTCTCCCTTTCAAGGGAAATGAAGAAACATAAATAACTATCTATTATTAACATTTGGGGATGGAAAATGGGCATGATGTATAGTGTGATACTGTAAGTGCTTACAGAAACAACATAAAATCACCGAGGTCCATCAGAAAATATAAGTGTGATTGGGGTGACATACTTATTTGTACAGGAACATTAGTCACCCCACACCAGAGCCCAGAGCCCTTGCCCATGGAACGACCAATGAGAGACAGCAAAGGGCAGCGAAACTGGGGGTGCCTGAGGGCTTGTTTACTTCATTCATGTGCAATGGGATCCCTGTGATGTCATGGGGGGAAAAAGGGGGACTCCAGAATGGAGTTCTTTTTTTTTTTGGAAAAGGTAGACTTTTAATAACTGCTTTTATCACCAGGTTAAATCATGCAGTTACAAAGTAGTTAGAAATTTGTGAAAGGGTATTGCTTTTAAAAAAAAGAAAAAGGCTCATTCTTATATAAATAATATCTAGCACTTCATTGGAACACTACTATTCAAAAGCTCCCCAGCAAAATATAACAATATAACACCCAGCCCCAGGTTGTTTCCAGGCCATGGTGAATAAAGCCGCGTGTAGGAGAGGCCCCTGAAAGAAGACACAAAACTGGGACGAGTGAGCTGGTCATTGGCAGTGCCCAGAGCTGCCAGCCAGACTCCAAAGAGGGAGCCAAGAGGTTTTTTTTTTGAATTATTGTTTCATCAGTTAACACAACAGGTTTTCAAAGGAGAAGAACAATTCATTAACATGTCGAGGAGGTTACTGCATTCTTTGGACGATATGTCATATTTATGGTTAGTAAATTCCAACATTCTTATCAAAAACAGCCTTCATCATTCACTGTTCAATGATTATGTATGAAGAGAACTTAATTCTCCACTGGGCCTTTTGTTTTGCTGGACAATATACTATTGATAAGCTATCAATGACACTGTTTTATGTTATACAAATACTAGCTTCTTTCATTCATCATGTTTATAGGCATTCGCTGCTTGAGTCAAGGTTAGGCTTATTAAGTGATTAAAGGCAATTTAACTACAGCGGTATATACTTTAACTTATTCTAAAAGAATAAGAAACAGTTTTTATTTTTGTCCGCAATCTATCGAATTGGTTTTTTTTTTACTTATATAAAATGCCAATAACTCACTTGAGGACCATGCTATCTTCTGAAAATGCCACACATCTGGTTCTTAAACATGTCACAGTTACAGCACACCTCAGACTTGGCCAGAGCTGCAGCAACAAGCAGCTGACCGCTCTTGGACAACAGGTGCTTCCCTGGCCACGGCTCTGACTGTGGGGAAGCAGCTGTGAAGCAAGGCCGTGCGGCTAATAGAGGGACTTTTTATTTAAAGGCAAAAATACTGAAATGTCTCTCTGGCATCTACTTGTGGCTTTGTATATGATTCCTTAACCTTCATTTCTTTTTTTCTTAAGGGGCTGATTTGGACTGACTTGTGGAGAATGGCGTACGTTATCTAATAAGTAATGAGAGAAAGAGATCTCTATGGTTACATGGAAACTTTTGATAGGTCTACAGATGAAGAGGTGAAGAGGGTAGCGAAGAAGTCAGCAGCGATCCATCTATGTGAAGGTCACGCCGGCTTCATTATACACCTTGAAGACTTTCTCGATGGCATTGACATAGGCAGCTGTTCTCAGGTCCAATCCCAGGTTATACTTCATGGCTGTGCGCATGATTTGCCGGGCTGAGCGCTCCATAGTGTAAGCTAAACCGGAGTGCACGATGTCTTTCTCGGATGCCCCCAAAATCCTGTCCTGGAACTCTGCTGTGGGCACAACAGGGATAGTCTCACCATGCTCTCCAAATTTTCTTTCCAGACTCTCTTGAACAGACATGAGCAAATGGTAGTTAGAATCCCTTTCATATTTGAAGGTCAAACGGCCATAGCTGACATGATTTAGGTTCTTCAGCCACTCAAAGTAAGACACTGTCACTCCTCCAGCATTCAGGTAGAGGTCTGGAATAACCATAATGTTCCTCTCCAGGAAAATCTTATCAGCTTCAGGAGTTGTCGGTCCATTGGCACCTTCAGCAATGATCTTGGCTTTGATTCTGGGTGCAATGGACTTGGTCAGCTGCTTCTCACTGGCAGCAGGGATCAGTATATCACAGCCAGCCTCTAAGATGTTCCCTTCATAAAGCTTTGCCTTGGGGAAGCCCAGGATTGATCCATGTTGCAATTTGAAGTCTTCCAGTTCCTTTGGGTCAATACCATCTGGATTCCATATGCTCCCATCAAATTCACCAACACCAACACATTTAGCACCAAAGCGATGCAAATACCTCATCGAGTGCAGGCCCACATTACCAAATCCCTGAACAACAAATGTTTTATCTCCAAACCCTGGCGTCATTCCCAAAATGTTCATGTAAGAAGCTTCATTGATGAAGTTTTCAATCCCGTGGAAAACTCCCCGACCAGTCGCAGAGATCCGTCCGTGGATTCCACCCTGACTGATGGGCTTCCCAGTGACACAGGCACGGGCATTAATGTCACAGTGTCCTATGGTGCTTGCGTAGGTGTCAGCAATCCAGGACATCTCCCGCTCGCCCGTGCTCATGTCTGGCGCAGGCATGTCAACGCCCGGACCAATAAACCGCTTCTTAGCCAGTTCCAGGGTGAACCTCCTTGTGATCTTTTCCAATTCATTATCAGTATAGTTCTTGGGATTGATCTTAACACCAGCTTTGGCACCGCCGAATGGCACATCAACCACGGCACACTTGTATGTCATCAGAGAAGCCAAAGCTTTGACTTCATCGACGCTCACGTCAGTGCTGTACCGGATCCCTCCCTTGCAGGGGGTGCGGTGCTGGCTGTGCTGGGCTCGGTAGCCTTCGATGACCTCCCAGGAGCCGTGGTCGCGCCGGATGGGGAAGGACAGGCTCAGCACATGGTTTGCAGGGCTTGATGATCCGCAGGATGCCGCGCACCCGGTTCCGCTTCTGCTCCTCGCTCTCCCGGGTCTTGAGGTCCTCCACCAGCTTGTCCTCCACGATGGTGGCACCGCGGTCGAAGAAGCCCTCCACCATCTTGAAGAAGCTGGGGTCGTCCTCGTGTCCAGCCGATGCCTCACTACGGTAGCGTCCCCGGGAGGGCAGCGCGAGCCCCGGCGGAGGGGCTGCGGCGGGGGGATGCCCGCCGGCCCGGCCCAGCAGCGTCCCCGAGCCCAGGCCTGCGGGCCCGACGCAGGGCAACAGGAGCGCTTCGCCCAGGGAACGGTACATGGTGGCGGGGCGCTCTCAGAAGCTCGGGGGCCCTGGGAGGGAGGAAGGGCCCAGTGTGGGCTGCCCTTTTAAGCTGCAGCTTCCCGCCTTTCTAGCTGTCCCCTCCCCTTCGGCGCGACTTTGGGGCCGCGGGCCAATGTTGCTCGTGAATGGCAAGACGAGGGGCGCACGCCGCCCTGGGAAGCCGGTGGGGGCGCGCGGGGCACTCGAGAATGGAGTGTTTTGAGACCCAGGTCCTATTGCCAGTCTTGCCATTCCCTGTTAGACCCCAGGGCAAACCGATGAATCTCTCTGAGCCTCAGGTTAATTCTTGGTACGGAGAGAGGCTCATAAGAGCTCCCTAGGAAACGCCCCGTCTCCTCCCTGTATGGCCCTGTCGTCATAATGAAAATGCGGGCACAGGGGAAAAGCCCGCAGAGAGTGAAAGGACTAGAAATTGAAGGAATCGTTGTGAAGGAATCTCTGTGTTGGCATTCATAAATCGCTTCCCAAGTCTGATTTGTTTTATTGGGGTTTGTTTCATTTGCCAAGTGACCAAAATACATCGTATTGTCCCCCTTTCTCTCTAAGATTATCTGGTATCCTCTGAACCACCTCAGCAGAGGTGAGGGTACCAAAGAGGGACAGATGAAAGAAGAGATCAATAGTGGCAGGAAGTGATCTGTGTCAACCAAAATATCCCTGATGGTCAGCGAATCTGACACCCTCTTTGCTTTAAAGGCTGGAAGCCTGGAGTCTTTATAGGTCAAAATATTCCATCTTCCTGAGAGTACAATGGTTTGGGGGGTTTTAGAATTTCTTGCCTGACTGCCTCACCCCCACCATGATTGTTCTTAGCATTCCTCTTATGCTCATAATGGCTGGTTTATCTTATAAGGAAATCATTTCTCAGTTACTATCTTCTAAGAAACACACCTTCAGAATAGCCTAGGATCCTGTACTTCCGGCTCTCTGTTCTAATACAGATCTCTCTACTACCTATATTATTGTCTCTTCAATGTATTTGCACTTTATCTTCCCAATATAATAATATTCTTTGAAGAAGAGGTCAGTCATGTCCTTCTAATATTCCTATATTTATATGCCCTGTGTCATCCCTCTGTGCCTCTGCCCAGTCCTCACCCCTGTTGCTTCCGCTTGATGCTATGATGCAGGAGATGCACTGAATGTAGTTACAGAATTAGTATCAATCAAAAGATCAAAGTTCCTAACCTTTACCTCATGCCTAGTCCCATTCTGGACACAGATAAGACACATAATGATATAAGCGTAAGATGCCATTCAGCTCTGGCTGCTGTGGCTCAGTAGATGGAGCACCAGCCTGCAAACTGGAAGGTCGGAAGTTTAATTGCTGGTCAGAGCACAAGCCTGGGTTGCAGGCCAGGTTCCCAGTTGGGGGTGTGCGAGAGGCAACCGATCAATGTTTCTCTCCCTCTCTTTCTCCTTTCCTTCCCCTCTCTCTAAAAACAAATAAATAAAATCGTTTTAAAAAAGATGCCACCCAAATCCTCTCTGTGGGGAAGTTCTTTAGACCACAGTGAAATAATACCAGAGACCTAGTTACGTAATGAAGAACACCAGAACAAATACTTATAAGAGATCTATTAAAATCACAAACACACACACTTAAAAGATTACTGTGAGTTTAAAGTAAAAAATTATTGCAATGAGTTCCAGCCAAGATGGAGGGGTAGACAGACATGCTACGTCTCCCTCCACAACTCAGAAGGAATACAACTACCTCAAAACTAGAGACAACCAGAAGTTCCAGAAAATCAAGCTGCATGGAAGTCCAGCAAACAAACAAACAAAAAAAAGATCAAAACTATGAACATTAAAATGACAACAAACTCACAACTATCAACAACTGAATCTAAAAAATAAAAACAAAATCCAACTAAGCAAACCAGAATAGGAACAGAATCATAGGTAGGGGAATCATTTGGAGGGTTATCAGCTGGGAGGGGGGAAGGGGAGAAATGGGGTAATGGTGCAGGGATTAAGAAGCATAATCAGTTGGTACAAAATAGACAAGGGGAAGTTAAGAATAATATAGGAAAGGGTAAAGCCAAAGAACTTATACGCACGACCCATGGACATGAATTAAGGGGGATGGAACTGCTGGGGGAAGAGGGGTACTGGGCAGAGGGGAGCAAAGGGGAAAAAATTGGGACTTCTGTAACAACATAATCAATAAAATATACTTAAAAACTATTGCAATGAGTTTATAGCATATGGAGAAGCAAAACATATAACACTCACACTAAGAGAGAAACAAAGAGCAAATATAACAAACTGAAATCAACACCAAGATAGATTCAAATAGCAACATTAATTAAATTTACATACAACAATTAAATGCAAATAGATTAAACACTCCAATTAAAAGGTAGATATTATTGGCTTGGATGAAAAGTTAAGTGAACTGTGTGTTGTTTGCAAGAACAAAGTATAAAGATAAATGTATGGATAAGATGGGCACACATAGGAGCCAAATGCTAAGCAAATGAAAGCTGTTATGGTCAAATTACAAACTGCTTAGGGATATATTCAACAAAAGATATGCAGGATCTCAAAAATCTATAAAACTTTGTTGAATGAAATTGAAGAATATTGAAATAAATAGAAAGATATACCATATTCATAGATAGGGAGAATCAATATTGTGTAGATGCCAATTCTTACCAAACCAATGCGTAGATTGAAAGTAATTATAATCAATATCCCAGCAAGATTCTTTTTTGTAGAAATTGAAAGCTAATTGTAAAATTTAATTAAATGAATAAAAGAGGTAAAATAGTCAAAACCATCTTGAAAAAGAACAAGTTGAAGGACTTATTCTTCCTCACTTCAAAACTTATCACATTATATTTTGATATTAATTGGTGAAAAAGACCAATCGAGCAATGGGAGAGATTAGAAAGACCAGAAGTCACTTTACAGTTAACAATTTCTATTAAGGGCATTAAAGCAATTTATATGAGCTAAAACAATTTTATATCACATAAAATATAAATAGCCCAACACTTCTCTCAAAACATACAAACATTACTTCAATATTGGTCATTGACCTAAATATAAAACTTAAAATTCTAAAACTTCCAGAAGGAGACATAGTAAAATATGTTTATAACCTTGGGCTAGGCCATAATGTCTTAAAGATGATACAGTATGCACTCAATATAAAAGAAAAAATGATAAATTGCACCGCATCAAAATTTGAAACTTGTGTTCATGAAAAGACATCATTAAGAAAATAAACAGGTAAGCTACGGACTGAGTGAAAATATTTGCAAGTTACCCAGAAGACAGTTATCCAGCATACAGCAAGAAACTCCTCCAATTTAGTAATATAAATACAAATAACCTAATTAAAAATGGGTACAAGACTTGAGTAGACATTTTCTAAAAATGATAAGCAAGTAAGAAGCACATGAAAAAGTGTTCAACGTTATCAGTCATGAAGAAAATGCAAATTTAAACCACAATGAGATACCATCCCATAACCACTATAGTAGCTAAAAAAAAAAAAGACTGGCAATACTAAATGCTGTAAAAGATGTAGAACACTTGTTGATAGGAATGGAAAACAGTACATCCCATTTGGAAAACTATGTGACAATTTCTTGCAAAGTTGCATACAACTCACTCAGCAACCCCACTCCTAGGTATTTTTCCAAGAGAAATAATGCCCGCCGAGATTCTACAAGAATGTTCACAGTAGGTTTACACATAATAACCAAAAAAAACCTGGAAATGGCCTAGGTGTTCACCAACAGGATGATGAAACACAAACTGTCATACAACACAAGAGTACAGTGATCCCTCACTCATCGCAGGTATTACGTTCTAGAGCCCCTGCGACAGGTGAAAATCTGGGAAGTAGGAACCTTACATTTATTTTAGTATTTATATATACTTTAAGGCTTTATAAACCCTTCCCACACACTTATAATCCGTTCCCAGTCCCTTATTAACCTTTTCCACACTTTTATAAACACTATTTATATTCTTAAACATATTCTGCACTCTTAAACCTATGTAATGTTAACAACATATGTATACAGTACTGCAAAATCCTGCGATATAGCGAAAATCTACAATGGACAATTAAATATAATATTTTTAAAAATCCTGCGATACAGTGAGGCTGCGATAAGTGAACCGCGATATAGAGAGGGATGACTGTACTCAGCAAAACAAGGGGAAATGAACTACTGATGCCTGTCATAACATGTAGATTTTAATCTACTTGAACTTCTACCTGACTTCGAGACCTTCCGCTCCAGGGCACACAGACACTGTGTGAAGGACTATCCCTGAAGAGTTGTAGCTCTGACGTATGGCTATCTCTACACTTCCCGTTGGGCAAGAGAAAACTGGGAGACATGAACTAAAAGGGGGTCCCCTGTGTCCAGTTCTGGAGACCTCAGCTCTGGATCTGGAAACTGAAAAAGTTGCCTCGTTAGCTCCCCTGTCCCAAACACTAGTTTGGGCAAATGCCTCACTTGGATGCATTAGTTAAATGTGGTTCCCAAAGTGGGTGATCTTCAAAAACACCTGACGAATGTGGGCAGAAGCAGATTCTTGGGACTAGACCACTGAATCCGAATTTGGAGGCTCGGCTCGGAAAACTACACGAAAAAGTTGTGCCCCGTGTTTCTAGTGCTCATTTCAGTCTGGGAATCATGGGAAAGACTTGACTGGACGGCTAATGTCTGCTGCCCACTTGGTACGCCATAACGTGCAGATCCAACCGAACAGTTAGCAGCCGATCTTGAGGCACACGTCTTTCTGTACACTTGCCCCAGAACCATCACTCATGAAAGAGTAGGTTGCATTTTATTCCCCCTTTGTCTCTTGGCCTTCAAAGAGGAAATGTAGACATGACAAGTAGAGAGCGCAAAAGGAAAAAGGAGCGAGAAGAAAACACAGCAATGAAAAAGATGTTAAGTGGCTATGCAGGAATGTGAGCATGAAGTATAGACTTCACTGCAAAGGTCAAACAAGAATTTAAATCAGATCTACACAAATAACTGGAAACCTGAGGACAGATGTGTCTAATTTTGTGTTATATTTTGACCCAGCTTAATTATATCTCTTTGACCTGGTCCAATTATATTCCATCACTGACTTCAAAAAGAATATCCAGCACTCAAAGCAGAGGTGCCAAATTCATTTAAGCTCCCGCTACATGCTGTTCAGCCTTCCTTTCTCCCTCTACTGCTTACTCCTTAACTCCTTGCAATCCAGCCTCTGTACACAAAGCAACAAATCTTAAATCTGTTCTCCCAGTGGCTACCAGCAGTGGGGCAGCTCACTTCCCAATTCGTCATCCCCTGTTCAAGTCTGTCCTTCTTGACCATACTGCATTTGAATCCATTTACCCTTCCTTGTTCTTGAATGTCTGTGCTCTCCTAGACCTGGCCTGCCCTGTTCCCTCACATGGCCAGCATTTGTTACTAAGTCTCAGTCGGTGACCAATGAGCCATGCTTAACGTCAGCTAAGTACTGGGTCACAAAACTGAGTAGGGTCCAGGTTCCTCCACAAAAAGTTTTGATCTAGTAAGCTATCCTTCTTCCTCTATGATGTAGACTCCTTCCTGAATCCTCTAACTAATCCACCGCCCTTTAAGCAGGCTGGAGTTGACTGGTTGGGTTTGGTCAGACTGGGCTAGGCTTTCTTGGATTTGGTTGGATTTGGCTAGGTTTGGCTGAGCTTAGTTTGATTTGGTGGGATTTGGCTGTGCTTGATGGGATTTGGCTGGGTTTAGTTGGATTTGGTTGGATTTGGCTGGGTATAGTTGGGTTTGGTTGGATTTGACTGGGTTTGACTGGGTCTAGTTGGGTTTGACCTGGTTTGGCAGGTTAGACTTTTTCAAGTCTAACTTTAAAAGCCTTGAAAGTGATAAAAGTAAAATCTCCAGGGATTTAAAGCCATGGTGATTTTCAACTAGTATTCTCTGGAGCACCAGAGTTTCAAAGTTACGTCTACAGCCATCAGGATATAGGATGTCTTAGTCATCTACAAGGAAAGGTATCTCATGAAAAAATAATAATTTTGGTTTTTTGATTCTGCAAATCCTATTTCCTAAACTTGGCTTTAAAGTTGGTAGAAACATGAGCTTAGTCAATTAAATGTGAATGTGTCATTAACTTGTAAATATATTCAATCAAGAAGATAAACAAGATGAAGAAAGAATCTTTGTGTTTATTTGGTCATAATTCATAAGCCACTTTATCTTAGAAAATATTTAAAGTTTTTGATAAAAGAAACACAACCTTCCAGATAAAAGGAGTGTATCTCAAAACCCTGAAATAGTGTATTATGAAATAATATATAAAAAGGAGACAGAGATGACTAAATCATCTCTAAGCCTTATTCCTGGTATTGATCATTTTTTCTTTCAGGTCCGGTGAAAATTTGCTTTACATTAACCTGTGCAAATTACTATGCATACTATTTTTCCTTGGAAAATGCCATGGAAATTCATTAATATTATTAGGAAAAATATGTATGATAATTTATGCTAAGTCTACAAAAGCCGATCACTTCTAAAGTCAAAGCAAACTATGGACATATTTTAAAAATATGTTTCAACAAATTTTTTAAAAAACATTTTACATATTTATTTTTAGAGAGAGGGTCAGGGAGGAAGAGAGGAAGAGAGGAAAAGAAACATCTATTGGCTACCTCTCACTCACTCCTAACCAGGTACCTGGCCCGCAAAAAGATGTTTCACTTAGTTTTTTTTTTAAATAGGAAAATAAAGAAGGAAAATGATCTTTGAAGACAAAGAAATTCATGGTGACCTCTAAGTGCTTAATTACCATATAAAATGTTCATGTTACACCTTCCTTATCAGCAAGCTATCAAGTGAAAATTTTTCATCGTTATCTTTTAATTTTTAAAACTTACTTTCAAAATCCAGAAAAAAATGTGGATAATTTTCAATTTCCCTGGTAAGGACTTTGAGCAGGTTTCCCATGCCAGCAAACCTAGGAAAGGCGACAAAAAAAAAATATATCATTAGCAATATAAAAAATAATCTTCTAAAGGGCTGACCATATTTGACTAACTTGCACAAATGCCACCAGATTCCCATAACTATGTCTTCACGCCCTATAAAAAACATCTTCATGCTGGGAGATGAGTAATGACCTAGCTACTATTTCCAGTAAAAGAATCAGGTATTTTAGTTACAGGAGGCAGAGTGTAGGTATATTCTACAAAGTGTTCCCTTCCCCCCTTCACTAATTCCCTGAATCCTCCAGGTTAATATTTCAGCTTTGCTTTGTTTCTGTTCCATTGATGGGGGGGACATACCATGTCGATGGACAAGCACAACAGGGAGGGCTTTATTAAAATATCTGCCCAGAAAGTTCTTGAGGAAGAGTTTATACAACACAGATATACAACCCCAGGGACCCTTTTTTGCCTCTATTGGAGGCCACATTTCCCAGAGGTACAACTTCCAGGCAACTCAGAGGCTCTCATAACTTGACATTTCAGTATTAGCAAGGCTGGGTACTTCATGAAATGTGAAGATGAAGAGCTACAACATCCAAAATCTATTCTCAATAAAATTTCAGCCTAAGGCATTTGCAAAAACAAATCAAATCTACAAAGGAATACAAATTTGTTACCTATTGGCAATCTCAATGCCCCCCCCCCCGAAAAAAGAAGAAAAGGCCAAATGTAGTTATTATTTAAGAAAACAGCAAAATTTCCACAGCTCCCAGCTCTAGACATTAAGCCATCTCCTTCGGGAGGCCACTCATTCCTTCCTTCAGCACATGCTGAAGGAGCCACAGCTCGGCGCTGGGTGCTGTGCTCTTGGCAAGGCATTTCTCTGACTCATGACTCAGACACCTCAGCTTGTGAAGGATAAACTTGAAAGATCACCGGACTTTAAACAAGCAGCTCCTGTGTTTCCAGGAGGTGGTATAACCCAGCGTCCATCCTCCTGCCCTGAGGAAACACCCCTATACTTGCAGTGACCATCCACGGGATAAGTCACTAGCGTGAAGCTAAAAAAAAGACACAATTTAGAGAGAGGCCTGGTTTCAATGCTGGCCGTTTCCTGCCAGCTCTGTTATCCAGGGAAAGCGACTTCACTCTCTCAGCCTCAGTTTCCCCATCTGTAAAATGAATTATTAAATGTATCTATTTCAGCCAGTCACGAGGATTTATGAGCTTAAATAGAAAATGCTTAGCACAGCACTTGCAGGAAGTGCTCAAGAAATGTTCTGTGCTGTTACTATTCATGACGATGATGAAAAATATCACCACCATCATCATCTTCATGATCACAACTGCCTTCAAATAATTACTGAGGATTCTCCTATGAAAGATAATTTAGACAGGGTGTATGAGGGTTTAGAGAAGAGCAAATAAAAAGGAAGACCTTCACTCAAGGTCATAAAGGTCATAAAAATGTCTAACCATTAGAGTTGTCTGAATATTCAATTATTTGCTTTGTGAAATAGTGAGCTTCTTGTGACTGGTGGTGTTTAAGTAGAAATATACTATATCAACCCTTTAAAATATTGTAAAAATGAGTGATTGGGCACAAGGTGGACTGAATAGTTCTTAGAACTCTCATCTTGAAGTATATCAATATTTGCATATGTGAACATGCGTGGGGATACACACACATGCAACAAGAGGCAACCACCATGCTTCTGTCTTCCAAAAGAATCTCCCGTATTCATTCTGTCATTCTTCTTTTCCATCCTTGTCTTTATGCACACCCCCTCTTAAGATACTTTTGAGCAAAGCCCTGTGTGGGGCAGGTTCTACCAAATTAAAATTTGGAACTGTTTATAGTCCATCCCTGCCACTGGGCAACTGTCACAAACCCTCAGGGTCTCTAGGAAGGAATCTCTTTCCAGCTTAATGAATGATTCCAATTCAGACCCGGACGCATTTCTTGTAGGAGGATGATTCTACTGGTTAGTAGCAGCCTGGCATTCTCAGAAAATGCCCTAATGGAAGTTAAATGCTCTTAATTTCCCTCGTTTTGTGCTATTAACGTGTCACAGGAGACCTGAGTGGATTTCGCTTTCCCCTATAATTCTGTCCTGTGCATGATTTTACTGTCAGAGCACCTAGGTGAGAAATATGTCAAGCCTTTAAAATTAGTAACAGACTGAAAGGAACACACATGGAAATACACCCAAATATCAGCGGGCTGTAGAATGCTATCTGGTCAAAGGTTATGGAATCTGGTTGGCTGATAGGGTCAAATATTTCGGAACATGTATCTTACATCAACCCAGCTCGATTAAGGAACTCTCACTATTCCAATGTTTGATATCGATGATTGCAGGACATTATGTAGTATTAGGGGTCAAGTCCACTTTTGAGCAACACAAGCTCTTTGAGTAGGTACAGAAATATTTCACCTCCTTCATGGCAAAAGATTCGACGCATCTTGCTTTCCTCCAAGGTGGACAAGAATTCATGCAGGTATATTTCGGTTTCAGGTGTGCAAAGTGAGTTGATATTACAAAATGGTTACCGGAGTAGAGACAATTATTTTTGTTTTTGTTTTTGTTTTTAATTACACCCAGGGCTCCACTTGGAAAGATCCCTCACCCGTGGGACTTCCGCTACAGCCCTAGATATATTCCTTATGACAGAGACTCTAATCATCTCAAACAGCCCCTCAGTGCACACACGATACATTGCTAGGCACCACGTTCCTAGTGAGACATCTGAGTTAATTCATATGAAAGTTATTCTTGAAATATTTTACCTTGTTCAAGAAGAGAATGTAAGGGAAGTTTTACACCATAGAGAATGCAAATTCTTAGATATAAAAGTGGGGAAAAGAGAAAATACAAGTAGAATAGGAAGAGAAAAATAAAGAGGTAGGAAGTTAGGTCTTCACATTTGCTGACAATGGCTTATCATTTCAGACCTGAGCTTCTGACAATCAAAGCAAAGGAGAAAAACTGGTCTCTTTCAAGATTTGGTGTTCAGAAAATAAAACAAATGGATTACACTACAGAAGTATAGCTTTTTATGATGAAAAAGAAAAGGAAAAAAATGTGATCATGGCTCAGAGATAGTTGGGGTAGAGAGAAATCTCCACATAAGAGCGGCCTTACATAGAGGAGGATGGACAATCATAAGTAGAGTATGTTTGTTATTTAAAACGAGTGTGTTGTATATATTGTGAAGTTTAGGTTTACTTTAAACAAACACATGCATACATGCACGCATGGACACATGCCTCCCTTGGCGGCTCTGGAGGTCACTGTCAATTGATGCTTCTCTGGGACAGGATTTAGTAACAGTGCTGCCACTGAGTGTTGTGACATTTGAATTCATTCCTGTGAGGAGGGTCTGGGTGGGGCACAGCAAGGGAGAGTCCAAGGTCCTGGCTCCCAGCTGAAGAGCCAGTAAAGAATTTACCAGTTGGATATGTCCTCAGGAAGACACTACAAATACTACCCTGCAGGTAGCTATAATTATCTTCAGGTTAACTGGAAGGAAAAGAGGTTCAGATGGTGAAGCGTAGTTCTGAAGACTACAAGAGAATAAAAGCTAGAGTCATATTTGATTTGGAGAGTCTGGGAACCGAAAGTCTATGTTCTTTTCCACACAGAAGACCTGGGGATCTGAACCTGCAGAAGGTGTCTGTTTGGGGACTTGGAGAGCCCATGGCCTGTGGGAAGTGCGCACAGGATATTGCACTATTGTATGTAGATGCTCGTTTTTTCTGGGGAGAAAATCTGCAGTTTCTGTTAGAATTCCACCACGTGGCCTGCTCCACACTAGTGTTGTTTGTGGCTTGTACAGGGAGGGACATACTTCTTTAGGAATTCAGACAAGAGAGAAAACCGCATGGAATAGGGTCTTTCAGAAAAGTTGGCTTATAGGAGAAGTGAGGTGCCACCGGGCATGAAGGACGCTGGGAATCTGGATTGGCCCAGAGAAGCCCTCCAGCTGGTGGGGGTGGGGGGTGGGGGGTGGATTAGGGCTGAGAAGACAACAAAAGATACAGGCTGGGTGTCAACAAGTCTTCTAAAACCCGGAGTATTCTTCAAGCTTTGTTTACTGCCAAACAATTTTCAAATGGGTCCTTTCCCATTATTTTCCAAGTCGTCTAGAAAGAGGGTGTTCTTTGCTGCCTGCAGGAGGGCTAACAGAGCCGGTAAAGACTGCCTGCATGTCCCTGCCAAGGGAGGCACTCGTCCCCCAGGGGTGACAGTTTGGGACGTACACATGCTATTTTCTATGACTCCTTTCTTGGCTCTGATTTCAAAACCACTTCCAAGGGAGCTGGCTCCAAGGCTCCTTGGTGGAAATCAACTACTCTCTGAAAGAAATAGTTCTCTGTGAATTATTTCCAGTTCCCAAAAAGAGGAGAGAATTAAAGCAGGTGTGTACATGCATGCATGCATGCACACACACACACACACACACACACACACACACACACACACTCCCCGTCCCTCCCCATTCTGAACTCTGTTTTTGTTTGGGAGAAAGAAATTAAGTAATAGTATTAGTTGTGTTCCCAGAGAATAAAACCAAATAAAATCAACCAGGGCCTACGTTAAAAAGAGGTGGCCATAGTTCCTGTGGGAATTTGTTTGTTTTCTATAGAAAGGGTGTAACGAAGGACTCAGGCCCAGAGTGTGGGCATGAGGAGCGCCGGCCTTTGCCAGCAAACACCAGAACATCCATGCCCAATTTTTATGAATAGAGAGGAAGCACTTAAAAGACTTTTCCTGTAGCTACGACTATTCGAACGGAGAATCCCTAAGCCAATACCACCTTCCGTCAATAGAGAACAGAAGGCGAGAAAATAAATAAGTCAATAAATAACACAGCAGTCCTCCAGGGCTTTATTTTCCGGTGTTTTCCTTAAGGTCTAAGACGATAAGGAGGCGATGCCCCTATCAGAAGGCATGGCATTTATTAGCGCTTTGAATGAGCCACGCTTCCCGGAATCTACAACAGTTAGCATCCCCGGGGAAAAGACTTTAACAAATCAAAGACTTAGATTCTCTGTCCATAACTCAGTATTTTAGGAATCCTGGTTGATCCAAACAGTTTTTGTCAACATAGTTACCATGTAAACCACAGATCAATCATGATTACAACAATGACCTATATTTATAGAACGTCACATCTTTGTCAAAGTTCCGTCTGTCCACATTTGTCCTCAACCTGAGCATGTGTCAAAGGCAGGGAAGGTATCACTGAACCCATTTTACAGACCAGAACTGGAGGGTCAGGTACCGTAAGTGTCCTTCCCAAAGTCCAAACAATGGATCCTGAACTTCCTGACTTGAAGCCCGACTGTAGTCCCACATGCCATCAGAATTCCTGATACACAGAACTTGGATCGTCTTTTTAAAATTCTTATTTCATAAAAAAGCACTTGCCCAAGGACCCACAACTCATTTGAGCCAAAGGAAAGACCAGAATGGGCAAGTCAATCTCATGGTCTGTGCACTAACACAAAAAGTAAATGTCACATCAACTCCATCTTTTAAGACATAAAACATCACACACCATGTGTTGCTGCCATTAGTTTCTGCTTTCTGTTAGTAGGGTCTCACCAGGACATGCTCAACAGCCACCCGACAAGGACACCTCCATTGGTCGTCCGCAAAACTGTGTGCACTTCTCTCCACCGCTACGTGGATTATCCTGATTCAGACCCACAGTGGACCTCGCCCGTGTCCTGAAAACAGCCTCCAAACCAGCCCTTGCCTTGCTAAATATGCTTCTGGGGACCCCAGCGCCTACGGGATATAATGAGTCCAAATGCATGTATTGGGCACAGGACACCCGGCCTCTGCTTGTCTCTCAGTGCCCACTGTTCTGCCAGGCCCCTGTGCCCACACCTTAGCCTCACCCTGCACTGCTCCGAAGGAGCCCTGCTCTTTATGGACTCAGGGCCTTTGCACGTGTTGCTCCTTCTATCCACAGTTATCATGACAGCTAACATTTAAAAAATGATCTACAGGCCGTAGTGATGAGAGCTTTTCATATATACCTTATTTTAATTTTCTCAACAAGCATGAGAGCTAGGAATTCTTAATATCCCTATTTGAGAGAAAAGAGAAATAATCTTAGAACTTTAGAAACTTGCTGAAGCTCACAAGTGGCTGAGCCGGTCTGGAATCCAGTTGCATCTGACCTCTAAGCCTAGGCCCTTGGCAACAAGCTCCCCCGAATTCCCCTTCAAGTGCGAGTGTGAAAATCAGGGCCTTCAGAAGGAACCCCCTGCGTTCTGCCTAGTCTTTGACTCCACCTCCAATAAAACAAAACCCAGTCACTGGAGTGAGTTCTACCGTTCTCTGCCCACCTACCATGCCGTGTTTACCGTGCTACGGGGCCCTTTGGTGTGGACCATAATGACACGTTTTCACGTCTCTCTGAAAGGCAGGTCCTCTCGCTCAGGGCTGTTTTCACAGCTCATTGCCCCCCCAGCGCGCAGCACAGGGCCAGCACACAGCACCGGAAAAGCCGTCCTTAAGATGGCTCCGTCCAGGGGTTCCGCGGTCAAACGAGAAAGATAAAGGCTGCGTCATGATACTCTTTGCAGAAGGTTCAAGCTCTTCAGACGTTCTTTATGGTACCGTGATTTTATCTTACGGAATGATGGTGATAGTTGCATCTGAAATCCTCAACGTTGATTTTGAAATTTTACTGCTTTATGCAATTCCCAAGTCCAGGAGCTGCTAATATAGTCAGTGATTTGCCCAGATTTGGGAGCAGAGCTACAGAGGGACCTGCTTCCTGTCTCAGGCCAGTGCCTGCAGCTGTGTCCCGCTACCTGCCTTTCCTAGTTTTACCGTAAGTCTGACCTCCTAACCACAACAGGGCCCAGCAAAGTGGGGTCACGTGGTCCCGTCCTGGCATAGGAATGTCTCTGGGGACTGGATGTGATTTTAGGAGCGCTATTAGGACAATCTACCTTTCAACACAATCAACAAGGTCCAGAGTTGGAGAAATTGGGCCCGGGACCCCAGAGGTTTGCAGAGCCCCCACACTGCCCTGCAAAGCAAGCAATGCCTCTCGCCACCCACAAACTTTCTGCAGAGTCCACGGTACAACCCCGATACGCCGGCGTTCGTACAGCTCAGGACACCCTCCCGATAACCGAGGAACCCCCTTCTATGACATTTACGCCACTTAATTGTTTTGAATTATAAGCAAAACCAGTTAGCCATGAGCCTCTAAGGGTCAGATACAAAACGTGTCACTTTCTAAAGGCACATTTCTTAAAAGACATTAAGCACCTGCTTTTCTGAGGGGGGGAAATGCGCACCGTAATGAGGCAGTAGCTCAGCTTATAAATTCCGGGAGCCTGAACTTGCTCAGCCAGGTGAGGGCTGTTGGTGGCTGGGCCTGGCTGGGAGTCCCTTCCCATCTGCCCCTTCTGCAGTGAAGTCATAAGGTTTTCTGTTCTGTGGCTGAATGTGTTGCCAAGAACCCAACAGATGATTTCATTCCAAGATGAAGGAGGAAAACTGAAGTCGAGTGAGTCTATTAAGCACTTTCATCTGACAATAAAAATGAGTTAATGGCTAAAATGTGTTTTCAAAACGTTTTAACACTACAAGTAATGGCACTCAAATGGGAAAATGCTTTGAATATTCTCATCGATCATTAATACCATGGTGTCCCTCAAAAGGGCTTGGCGTTCCCCATGGAATGCCAGTTGTTAAGAGTCCAGCTGTATGGCAGTCCATGGGATTTCTCAAAAACAAAAACAAACAGAAAACAACCAACAACAATAGTAATACCGAGAGACCATCGCGGAGCTGAACAACTAAATGTAGGCTGACGATAGCACTGCCAGGATTAGACTATTACCTCATCATAGCTAATTTCCCCGTAAACATCATTATTATAGCAGCAAGAGGTCTCCAAGAAATAATAGCAACATTGACGTCTTGTAGGGGGTAATGAAAGCCAACAGCTTCCCGATGTCGAATGCTGGGGACCGTGAACGCAATCAGACTGGGGCTGAGTTCTGGACCAACCCGCCTCTGGGAAGTCGTTAGTGAATTTGTTCCCTTTCACTCGTGACATCAAGAACAAGTGGCAAGGAAATGGCTTGCTAAGTCTGCCCTTACCTAGGAGGACGGAGAGTGTCCGCCCAGCCAGGCCAGCCCTGCCTCGTGTCAAAGGGAAGGACACCCTCTGCCAAGCCAGCAGCCCGGGCACCTACGTGCTGGGGTCAGAAGCGCCTCTTGCTTACTGAGTGATGTTGGGGAAGTTATTTATTTCACCTCCCTCCTAGGGCCTCGCGTCAGCCTGGAAAACGAAAGGAAACGCTAAACAGTTATCTAGTTTGGGCTGTTCTGGCCATCAGTGGTTTAGATTAGACAGAACACCAGGTCTCCTGGATTACAAACCTTTTTCCAGAACTCCTTCTGAGGTATTTAAATGAACAAGAGCCAGGCCCCTCTCCTCCAAGCGTGGAGGGGCAAGGGGGGGTGTGCTGTGCGCACGGTTGGTCAAACCCTCCTCCCCGAGATGCCGGAGGGCCTCTGTCTCCCTGGTTCCCCTCTTATCTCTCAGGCTAGTCCTTCCCCCATCTGACCTTCAAATGTCGGCCTCCAATGGTCTCTCTTCACGCCTTTTCTACCATCCCCGGTGAGACCCTCTAGGCTCCAATTTTCGTCCATATGCTGAGGACTTCTCAACCTCCAGCCCCAAATCGGAACTCTCCCCAACGCCAGGCCCATACATTAAGCGAATTTCCTGCAAGCATAGCAGTCTGGGGGGTGGGGGCGGAGGGGGGAGGGGCTTAATGCCCTCCAGTTCTGTCCCCCTATGTCTTCCCCCCACCTCCTTCAGTGCAAGGCATCATCACCTAAGTACAGGAGCCAGAGACCTGAGTGACATCTGAGACTTCTGCCTCCTCTGCACCCCTCAAGTCCACTCTCTCACCAAACTCTATCCACTGAATTTTCCACGCTGCCCTTAGAGGCGCCTCTTCTCTAGGCCCCTCCCCTTGCGGCAGTCTGTCCTTAGGACCTCTGGCCACGACCCTCACCTCCTTCTCATCTCCCACCAACCACTAAGCATCCTATTACACGTGCACCAAGTGCTGGTGAATTAAATCTTCTGCATTGCTGCCATCTTACAATATAGACTTAAAAAGAAGGAAAGGCTCTCCCCTGGTCTCTGCCTGCCCTTCGTGCCCTGGACACACGCATCACACATTTGTGGATGGAGTTCCTCTGTGCCCACAGTTCGCCGTCAGGAGGTGCAATAAGACCTAGCAGATCAAGGTGCAGGAAGGCACGTGCTGTCAGAGGGAGCCCTTCCAGGAAGGGAAAGCCCCCTGAGGAACCCCACCTGCCCCAGCGCTGTGGATTGACTTGATTTGTAAGCCCCGCCCCCTCCATGTACAAAGGAGGCTTTGGAATTGATGGGTCAACACATAGGGAGGGGTATTACTTCCCAGATCACATTTATTTTGGGAAGTGAGACCTGTCAAAAATTCTATAGGCACTGAAAACACCCAGAGAAACCAGTTGGCACACGCGAATGCTGAAGACTTTGTATGCAAAGCAGACTGGCAGGCTCCCTGGCGTCCGAGGGCCGAAGGCGCCCTTGAAATCCCCCTAGAAGCAGGAGTGCTTCTGGGCTTGTTTCGGTTTCTGATTTCAAAGCACACTGCACTGCAAACCAAACGTAATGTTTTAAAATAAAATCCCTGGCTTGAACCCCAAGCAAGTGGTGAAGACCATCAACGGAAGCTGGATCAGGAACGGTGGGTGAGGTCAGAGTTTGCTCAGAGCTGAGAGACAGACTCTGTGGCTGAGCGGGACACCATTAGCTGGACGGAAGGAAGCGATGTTTCAGGGCAAACACTTCCCAAGCTGGCTGTCGGATGAAGATGGCACAATTTTGTACAAGGTGATCAGGGCCATAGAACCCGCCCTGACGCCCTGGTCTGAGCTTTAGCTCCTCTGAACGCTCTGTACGTTGGTCAGGCTAGAATATGGACAGGGTCAAGGGCTCTAGCCTCTCTTGCTCTTGCTTCTGGTTTTTTTTTTTTTTTTGCTCATGCTTTTCCCTTTGGCTGGAACGCTCGCCCCTTCTCCTCTGCCTTGGATGTCCTATCTGTCTTTCAAGGCCCACATCAGATAGCATTTCCTCCTAGAAACCTCCTACCCACCCCCAAGTTGAATGAACAACCTTCCTTGCTGTGAATTGTTTCAAGGGCTACATCTTCATTTTCAGAATGTCGCCCATTTCCACCACCACCGCCCCCCCCAACCCTGAGCACCAAGCACAGGTCCGGCACACAACTGTCACCATTCATGTCCCCTGACATGACCTGGAAGTGTTAGGCCAGCAGTCATCGCATAGCGACTGCAACCGGATGCCAACGGCAGCCACACAGAGCAGGGAAAGCAGCCATTGCTAAGAGGGCTAGGTCAGGGAAAATCAGTATTTCCCCAAATACAAATATCTTGGGGTACATGATTCTGTCGTTTTTATGACCAAGGTGACTTGGAAAACCTGATGAAAATCGGCCGTCTTAGAAAAATGCACACGTGCACAGACCCACATATTTCTGCATCTAATTCCAGGAGATAATAACACGCACACGGAAGCCCAGGAATGGAAATCCCTCATCTATTTTCAAATCAATGTCCCTGGGCAGGATGAGAAAGGCGTTTCCAAGTGCACGGACCACAATGAAAGGGACAAAGAGTCACTGAGTAGAAATTGCAGGAGCTGAGGAGACCTTGGGCAAGTCGTTCCACTCTTCTGAGTTTTCCTCATCTGTAAAATGTAAATCATAATACTTCCTGTGCAGTATTGTTATTGAGTAAAGAAGGTCACGCAGGCAAAGCACCCAGTGTCCTATCTGGCATTCAGGCAGCTAATTTACTGCCCCTCCTGTCGTGCGTATGAAACATTGCAACCACAATGCCAGCACGTCGTTTCCCTTTTACAATAAATTCTGCACTGCTGCTTTGGAGCAGGGGGAAGAAAGCCCTTGCTCAGACCACCACCTCAGGGAAGCCGAGGGCTGAACGGCTGCTGTGGGCTCATTCGCATGGCTATTAATCATACAAGAGCCCATTTATGACAAACGCAGGTCACTCCCTTTGCATGACAAGGCATATGGGTCCACAGAGCCCCATTATCCAAGAAAACAGAGCATTGTGGGCGATGCGGGCGAAGCCAAGTGCACACACACAAGCGGACATTGTAAGGCTGTTTGCACAACCCCGCAGTGCTCCTCGCGGATTTCCTGCCACGGAGACATTCAGATCTCACGGAGTCTGCTGCAGACATTTGCTCATTCAATATGGCTTCAGGTCGCGGGCTGGAGAAACCCGGGTGCGCGGTGCCCTCTGCTGGCCACCCGCGGAACTGCAGGCTGGGATACTCAGGTGGGAAAGCAGACCAGGTGTCCTCAGGATCCCAGCCTCTTCTTTCCCCGTTTAAGGTGTACATACAAACAGACGCGAGCTCCAGGGCCTGGAAAGCCGAGCTCACACTTAAACTGTAACATGGGTTAGCTACAGGGCCATGGACTGGTCATCCCGTGCTCAGATCTTACTTTCCTAGATGGAGTTCGCTGCGCTCACCTGGCTGAGGCAGGCGTGATGGAAGCGACAGGCACACAGCCCAGTGCCTGCCGCCTGGCCAGTGTCCAGTGAACGCCTGCACTCCCCCTTCTCCACCTGCCTCCACAGGGCAGGTGCTGCCCTCTGACCTGTGAAACTGGCAAAGGAAATCAATAAGCGCCTCATGGTTATCTTTGTGGAAACTTTGCTGAAACTGCAGCCAGTGTTTAGAGCAGAAATATGACTTTATCTTCCAAAGGTCTCCTCTCTTTAACCTTTTTTCAAATTGTTCTCCCTTGCTTGACATCATGTGTTTGTGTTGCCCGGGGCAGCCCCTCTATGCAGCCTCACCAGGCATCTGAATGGCCCGCTTCCAGGACAGGCTCAGCGGTAAGTCTCAGCGAAGTTGTATTTCTCCGAGATGAAAGAAAGGCCGCTCCATTGAACTTCTTAAACCGAGCTGTGATCCAGTTCGTGATGGTCAGTGTAGCACCAAGAACATGAACTTGGCTTGGAATCCCAGCTCAGCCCTTAATTAGCTGGGTGGTCTTAATCAACGTCTTTAACAATCTTTACTTAACCTCTCTGGAGTCTGAGCTTCAACAGGAGTAACACAGGGATTAATTCAATCTCTTCAAGAGTGGTTTTTAGCAGTGAGACAACATATGTAAACCAGACGCTAAAGGGTGGTTGCCATAATCACTATTACTATTGTAATTTTTATTGCTTTACCCACTGGTCTCAGTTCTATTCCCCTGGCCATGAAGAAGAATCCTTCTTTCCTATAGAATATTAATACTTGTGTAGGCTTTTAATACCATCCTAAAGTACATATGCTGATGACTTGCAAATTTATAACTGTCTCCTGACTCATATCAACAATTGACCACTTGACTTCTAATGGACACTTCAAACTTAACACACTCAAAATTAAAGTTTTGGTTTCTCCCCTCAAAATCTGCCCCCTCCCAAGTGTCTCCTGTCTGAGTCAGCAGCAATTACAGCCATTCCACATTTCCACATGCTCGGTCCAAAAATATCGGTGTCATCCTTGACTCCTCTCTTCCTTTCATACGCCATCTCCAAGCTAACAAATTCCATCAGCCCTACTTTTAGGGTGTATCTTAAATTCAATCATTCCCACACCCTCCATCATCAGTGCTCGAGATCAAGCCACAGGTCATCACCATCTTTTGTCCAGAATATCATACTTGCCTCCTAAAACAGACCTCCTCACTCGTAACCACTCCCAACTACTTGGTCAATTGCACTGGGACGGCTACAGTGAAGCTTTAAAAACTGCATGTCAGTCCCCTGCTTAACCCCCTTCAAGGACTTCTTGTTTCGCTTAGAGGAAAACAGAAGGTCCTTATCACAGTCAGCAACGAGGCCCATGGTGATGCTACTCCAAGGTAGCCCGCCTCTGACATCTCTCCCGCGTTTGCTGTGCTAGTCGCTGTTTCTGACCTCCTCACTTCTTCTTTCTTGAATGTGACACGTGTGCTTCTGCCCCGGGGCCTCTGTCCTTGCTGGTCCGTTTGCCTGAAACATTCCCGCCCCTAATATATCTGCATGGTCTTTCTCTAGGTCTCTGTTCAGGGTTTACTTTTCACTGGAGCCCCATCTAACCACTCTGTCCAAAACAGTACTTCACGCCCCCCCCGCCCCCCAATCACTGTCTTTATTTTTTTAAACTTCTATCTCCATTGGCATATGCACCCCTGACTCTCAGACTGGGGCCCGGAACGTAGCAGGAACTCCATACCTCTATGTGGAATGAATGAGGTTATTCATTCATGAACAGCACTCCCACGATCCCTTGGAGGTTCTCCTTCAATGAGCATAAGCCTCTTCCTCCTTATCCCCTGGGAGGAGAGGCGCTCAGGACATATTTTGGTCCCACACTCTCTCTTGGATAAGGATGGGAGAGACGTCCTCCTTCTAGGGGATGGGGAAATGCATGTGGGTGGGCATGGTCTTCATGAGGGATATCATGGGACTATAAAAGACAAAGTGCATGCTGGGGAGGAAAGGTCAGGAGAATCAGCTGAGGACGGATTAGGTAGGAAATCGGAAACCAGAATGCGGAAGCAGGACCCGCCTAGGCATGTTGTGTCTTGGCAGCCGAGGAGGGTAAGACAGGTCATGTGTAACCCTGAGCCTGAAGGACGAGGAAGATCCCAAGGACTGGAGTGCTTCTGTAAGGCCATGGAGTGCATAGAGAGTCATGGGCTCTGCGTCCTAATCTTTTTTCGGTCACCTCTTTGCTATCAGACCTTGAGGAAGGTCATTCTCCTTCTCTGAGTCTCATCCTTATCCCCTGGAACCCATTGGGTGCATGATCTGGAAAAGTCCTCCTTGTGCTGAGAGACTAGAGTTTTATGCAGTGAGAACGTGTAACAATAACTAGATATATATTCAGGTGACCTCATGCCAAACCGTGAGCTCAGTAATAGAAATGGGATGCAACTTCCGCCTGGGAAGCAGAACTGCACACGAACAGCATGTTCGAGGAGCACCCCTGGCCTTGTGCTGTGAAGCCCTTGGGTTTTAAAGTTGCCGGGAAGGATGGTGATGACCGAGTCCCAGCACTTTCAAATGCGCCATGCTGCCTAGAAACTGCCATGGTCAGGGCGGGCTACAAGCATTTATCGCTGTGAACAGCAGTGATTCCAAAGTCAGGGAGGATGCTTCAACTCCTCAAGAGAAATTGTTCTCAAGCCTTTGTGTACTTTAGAAGCATCAAACATCATTAAATGCACAAATAAGCTAACTACAAATGATTTTCACATATTTAATAAAGGGGGCCCTATGTTAGGCAATGCTTGGGCAGCTTGGTTTAATCGATCACGTGTATTCAAAGGTCTAATTTAATTTCTCTAATTCAGGTGCTTTTCCTTTGGAATTTGAGAAGCCACAGAGGACCCCCGCCCTGGTCCCAGCCCTACTAGAAGTCCAACTCAGGTCTCAATGCAAATACAACAATAGCAAAATTGTAACATTAAGACACCAGGTTGGGGATACCCATTGGCTTGTACCAAATTTCAGGAGGTGATGAAACAAAGCTGTTAATACAGATCGAAAGGTTTTGGAAGTCTGTTTGCATTGCCCAGGAAATGGCTGCCTTTAGATGGAATAAACAATAAGCTTTTTCAAAATTTCTAGAAATTACCAGTGTAACAAAAACTCTGTTTACTTGGAAGACTTCTACTGGCCCTGTCGGGTTACACATGTGCCCACCCCCACCCCTCACCCTCACTTTTGCTCTCAGGTTAGAACTGACCTCTGCCCTCCTACGGCTCTGACACACAGGAGTGACAGGAGTGGGCAGAAGGAGGTTCCCAGTGCAAGTGACATTCTTTTGTGGTAATAAAGCTACTGTTATCAGCGCAGCCTGCCTGTCTTTATCCATATGAACAACTGAACATACCCTGTTGCTAATATTCAGCCACCTCTTCTAATACCTTTCAGAGCTGACACAGGGGGACTCTGAACCTGAAATTCTGAAAACTCAGAAGATTGCCTCATGCCCTGTCTGGTGTGGCTCAGCACGCTGAGTGTTGGTGTCGGCCTGGGAACCAAAAGGTCTCCGGTTCGATTCCTGGTCAGGGCACATGCCTGGAATGTGGGCCAGGTCCCCAGATGGGGGCGCATGAGAGGCAACTGATCCATGTTTCTCTTGCACATTGATGTTTCTGTCCCTCTCTTTCTCCCTCCTTTCCCCTCTCTCTAAAAAAAATAAATAAAATCTTAAAAAAAAAAAAAAAAAAAGATTAGTTCAATCAGTCCCCTGCTTCCAAAAATTCTCATTACCAGATAACCCTGTAATTTTTAAGTGCTGCTCCCAAATTATCTCAATTAATTCTCACAATAATGCAAAAGCAGATCAGTAATTAAACTTTGAATTACTAAAGTGATATACTCTATTAAATAAACAGCTTTTCTTTGGCCAAATTCAAGAGCTTGCAGTTATGTACTTTCTCCACTAAGAGGCGATATCGTCTCATATTAAAAACTCCAGGCCCCATCTGGGTTGGTACTAGTACAAAAACAGGAGTTTGTAAAAAAAAAATAAAATAACAAACAGACAAAGCAGAGGGATCAATTTCAGCACCCTGAATGTTCCTCCTCTTAGTTGTGAAATGTGTTCAAACCCACAGCTGCAGCCCCCAGGCGGTAACTCAATTACTGTCCAAGGTCATTTCAAAAGGACTGGCCATTACCAGTTTGCCAGAGAAGGAGCCAGGACATCTGAGGATGAAAAGTTAATAGATCCAGACACTTGGCTTAGTAAATGTCCTCCCCGGCCCCTTCTGCTAATTCCTTAAATCACGTTTTCTACCAAGGGAAACATCTGTCTTGGGGCTAAATCAACTGGACCCCAGTTGCAAAGAGGAACATTTTTCTTTTTTAACCCTAAAATCCTATTCTAAACTTATCAAAATGAGTGCCTATCACTCAGTTTGGAGAAATGTTCACTTCTGGTTGTACTGTGGAACTGGAAACTACTCTGAAGTGCAAATGAAGATAGTGGGAGACCCCGTTAGTGACCTGCACCCCAGGGCTGATGGCAAGGGACAGTGGGACGTTTCTTTTGGAGGTGCTCCTGCAGGAAACTCACCATACACAGAGCAGGGAGCAAAGCCACCACGGGACTTCCCTGTTTGGATTGACCAACCCAGACCACAATTGAACCAAACAAACAAACTCACCCAGTTTATCTCCAAATTTATGTCTGAGCCCAACCCTGTTCTTGATGAGTAAACCATGTGTTGTCCTGATTTCAACTTGACCCTGCAGCCCCGTTCCCAGGCTGGTGTCTGCGGCCACAGATGACTGTATTTGAAAGCTTTGCCCTTCCCTCGTTGAAGGGTGCGCAGGCCCCAGAGGCAGACCAAAGCCTGTTTAGGCTCCTTCTTAGTTCCATTGGAAGACAGCATGGTGGTAGTCAAACCTGAGGTCTGGGGCCACTCCTCAGTCCCAGCCGCACAAAGTGATCTTGGCCTATCTGGAGACCAGTGTGGTGTGGGTAGAACCCCGAAGGGGCCGTGGAGATGCCGGCCCACCTTTTAGTCACTAGTATATGACCTTGGCCGCAAGTTTGAGAGCCACGACACTGTACTCAGCATCTGAAGTTTCAATGTCAAATCCCCTGTTCCTCCTGCATCTATAACTAGATGATTGTTTTGGGACTTGTTGGTTTAGGATGAATAAAATCAGGAGTTTCCCTTGTACCTGCTTCATATGCATTTTGTTTTATAAGTGATCTCGTTTATTGATCAGCACAAGTGAAAGTTCACAAAGTAACCAGGAATAGCATCGATGGAGCCCCGACGGAGGGCCAGGTCTGTGCTAAGTGCTTTACATGCTTGTCCCAGTCCTGCAGCTTGAGACTATATGGCCATAAATTCTTCACTCCTTCCATGTTCAGCACTGCCTCCTCTTTGCCTAGCTTCGGTTTACTCACTTGAAAGAAGGATCAGACAGAAGCAAGACTAGACGATCTCACAGATCCCTCTAAACAGGAAGCTTTCTTGAAATTTCCAAGGCCAAATTCTCTCTATAAATCTTTGCTAAAATAGAAAATCCAGCTGTTTAAGTGAAATGCTTCCTTACTTAAACAATCAATGTATTGTACACAGCAGCTACTTAATCTGCCCCTCTAATATAGTGTCCATTACTGACCAGACAGCTAGCGTCTCCCAGAGCCAATACCAGTGGCTTTTATTTCGCTCCCACCAGAAGCTCAGCAGCAGGGCACTGTCCTGGGTGTGGCCTGGCAGGTGTGCCCATGCCCATGGCAGGCGCCATCTTCCTACCCTCCGCTCTGGTTGGCATGGCGACGCCCGAGCCAGCCTTCATTCAGTCCTCCCTTCCCATTCCCTCTATTATCACTGTGTGAGATCTTGCCCCAGAAGGACAGAGAAATCCTGAGGGCGAGGTCTGATGTCAGGGGAGAACAAGCAAGCCTTTGTGGGGCCCGGAGGAGCCGAGGCCGGGCCGGGCTCTCAGCAGCACACAGACGGGCCTGTGCTCACTTTGCAGGGAGCAACTCTGTCTGGACAGCAGGGGCCTCCACGGCCACGCCCTGACCCCTCTTCCTCCCCATCACTGGGGCCGGGCCAAGTGGCAGGGTCGCCACCTGGCGTCCTCAGGCATTTCACATCAAAAAGGCTTAAGGCGGCATTTACCTTCTGCACCCAAACCAAAAAACCCTATCAAGCAATTCCTCTCTCCTTTGCCATCTCCAGCTCCCCTTTCAGAATGGCACCCCGATCCCCAAGTCATCAGAGTCAACTCCGCCATCTCTCAACGTGCCGTCTGGTCTGCCCCCATCTCCCGCCTCCATCCCCTCCTTACTCCAGCCCCACTCCAGGCCTCGCAGTTCCTCTGAAAGGCCCCTGGCTCCCTAAAATGCTCCGAGGGTGCTAATGGTGTCACACACTGGGGATATGTCTGTGTTTACCAGTGTCGCTGACGTCAGCTTTGAGCCTTCATCATCTAAGACTAATTCTGCCCAGAGAAGAAGATGAAATAACTGAACTCACACCATGTCCCAGAAACTTATTTGTAATAGAAAATTCAACTGAGGTTTTAGGTCAAAGTAAAAATAGCTAACGCTTATTGTGTCCACTCTGTGCGCCAGGCCCCACTCTGAGAGCTGACACATATTAAGTCATGGAATGATCAGAGCAGCCTTATGGGGCAGGCTTGGCTGACTGTCTCATCTTACAGATGGGGAAGCTGGAGAATGGGACAGGGGATGACTGCTGAGCTCACCAGCTAGCGTGCGGCAGAGGAGGATTCATCCTGGGCAGTGTGGCCCCATCTGTGCTCCTAACTAGAACACAGCAGTCACGATGATCACAATTAAACCAGCCTCACCTAAGGTCCACTCCAGGGCACAACGTTTGGCACATGGCATTCCTTAAAACTAGGGACATGTGCCTTTGCAAATGTCATCACATTTCCAGGTTCCTTGTGCCCCACGCTATAGCAATTGAAGACAATCAAGACTGCCATCCTCTGTCTTCCTTGGCCAGCAGCAGAGTCAAGAGAAGAGAAAGAAAGAGGTGTCCTGCAGGGGCGCTAATGGCCAAGCCTAGGTCCTCAGAGGAAATGCTTTCCGAGTCTGCTCTCAGCATTAAGAATTCTGCAGAACTTTTCTGCCACTTGGCAGCCTGGTCCTGACCCCTGGGTTCTTCCTGCTTTTCACGTCATGTGAAGTCTCCATCCTGGGGCGCCAGTAGCTTACAAGACCCAACCAGAGAAAGGCAGGCTCACTGGGGCCAAACACTCCACGCTGATTGTCCTATTTTCTAACCCAGAGAAGAGGCAAAGGCAGGGCTGCAAGGAAGCCAGAGACCAGAGCAAGAGAACGAGCCAAGACTGCAGCTATACCAGGGCTCCCAGCACCCCAGGAGAGGGTGGGGTGTAGGTCAAGCCCCCTTTTACTCTGTGAGCGGGATCAGCTGTTCTGCGCTCCACGACTGATGGAGGCCGCCCTTCCATGAAGAGGTGAAGGGTCTAACTTCTCACCATCCAGAGGCGCTTCCTGGCGGAGGTGATGCACATGCCGAACCTCACCCTGGGCTCCTGCTGGACCACCTGGGGAGTCAGCAGGATTCAAAGACTGTCTTTGGGGGCAAGTCTGGAAATGGAAGCACTTGGATGGTCAAGTCCAAGTCCCCCATAGTAACCACGGTGAAAGGAAGAGGGTGTCCCAAGTCAAAAGGTGAGCCGGGGTCACAGCGTGGACTAGAGCCCAACTCAACTCGAAGGCTGCAGAAACTTTTCTTTCCTTCATTATGAGCTTTCCTGTCTTCCTTTCTCTTCTCTTTCTTCCTTTTCTTTTCCTTCATTTTTCTTCTTCTTCTCCTTCTTCTTCTTCTTTTCTTTTTTTAAACTTCATCTTATGTCTATTAAAAGCATTTAAAAGAAATGCTTACTTTACTGGGGGACAGCCAGGGTTCTAGACAGAAGGAAGTGAGAGAAAGTTCACGGTGAGGTCCTCCTTGGAGGGAGAATAGAGGAAACCAGGTTCTATGTGTTATACTCAGCCCAGCCCACGAGGAAGAGCTAACAGGTCCTCCAAGAGCCAGAAACTAGAAAGCCCCAGCTCTGGTGAGGGCAACTGGTCTCCAAAAGGAGAAATGGAAAGACTCCAATCAGAGCAAAGCACCTGCTCTTAAAGCGGCAGATACTGAGATGTGTAAGCCAAGCAGAAGTGAGACGTGCTTAGGTTTAGAGATGACTCTGTAGAGAGGGAAGGGTGTCCAGTGCCTGGAACTGGAACTAGCTGCCTTATTAGGTAGTGAGCTCCCCATCTCTGGAAGCATGTTGAGTTTGCCAGCACCAGAGGAATCTGGAGAGGACTTTCAGACACAGGCATCCTTGACTCCATGACAAGACGCCACTGCTCTGCCCAGTTCTGCATTTGGAGCTCTAGGCGAGGACCACGTCCAAGGGAGACTCTTAGTTGCTCTTCATTGGTTTACCAGAAGCTTCGCCTATTTATCTGAGGGTGACATGGCATGAGCTGTGGAAGGGGAGACGATTAGAAGCGGGTGATGACTCCTGACCAGCAGTAGCTATGAGCCTTGGATCAACTGCTCCCAAACTCCCTCCTGGTGTGCTTGTGAACACGCAATACCATGAGGTGCACTGACCTGGGCATATCTAGGAAAGCGTGCAGTTCAGCACAGTCAATTCCAACCCATCCTTTCATCTTCCAGCCAGCAAGTGTGCCTGGGTGCTGTCGGCCCCAGGTTCCGCCCTGGGTTGAATAAATTCTATGTAACATACATGCATATGTGTGTATACATACATACACATAGGTAGCACACCTATGTACCTGCCCACAAAAAAATGCATATTTTTCTAAGAGGAAGGTAGAAGGACAGACACAGTTTTTAAAAGTCTCTTGCAGTTTTCGTTGGAAAGAAGCAGATCCCATTCTCTGAGAAGCTGGCCTTGGCCCCCGGAGAGGCCTGGCGCCATTCATGCTGCGGACGCAGTGCTGGGGGATGATGGAGCTGGCTTCCTCCTCCTCTCCTCTCTCCTTCTTTACTACTCCTATTCTGCTCATTCACACCTCCGTGGAGTCAGAAAAGAGATCAACTCAAATGAGCCCATTTAGTTATTTTTAGTCACTGTTGGGGACAAGGTGGGAGGGCGAGGAGGTGGCTCCACTGAGTTTCTAAAAGGCAGAGTTGAGGCCTCATCTGCGCCCAACGCTCTGCAGTCACTCTGGCTATTTCCTCCCCACCGCCATCACAGAGGATCGAGTGTTGGCCCTTATTTACGGAGTGCTGTTCAGTAGCAGGAGCGTCTCTCTCCTAGGTCCCAGCGCCTACTCATCCTTCAATGCCCAGCTCACACGGCCCCTCTTCGAAGCCTTCCCTGCCTTCCCTGAGCAGAGAGATGCTCCTTCTCTGTATCCACATCACTTTGATCATGCCGAAGCTCTTACTCACTATCTGCTGCTGTGACTATTGCCACCCCGTCCCCCACCCAAGCTCATGAACTCCTTGAGGGTTTGATCATGTTTGATTTGTTTTGATGCTCTCAGGCCTAGCTCAGTGTCTTGCACATAGTAGGCACTCAGGTATTATCTGTTTAATGAATTCATACATTTCTAAAGAGAACACTTCTATTTTAGAGGGTTAAGAGATGGATACTACCTATTCATTTTCTGACAAGGAGAAAATATATCAAGACCTAAAACCCAAGATTTCTACTGGAATAGCATGGGTTCTTGTCAGCCACACTCTCCCATCAGAAACAAGGCTCCTGTTCTCACTGTTTCCCACCAAGGCGCAGACCAGGACTGCATGTGAAACACTGTTCACACTTAACATCCATAGGCATTCAGTGGTGGAAATGCCCTGACCCATCCACTCCCAATGGACATCTCATTCAGTTCATATGGTATCAGCCTCTTTTCAGCTGAGGAAACTGTGCTCTTAGAACATTACCAGAAATGGGTGTAAAACAAGCACTTTAAAGAACTGGGGGAAAAGGGCAAATAAAATTAGACCCTTTGCTTCATAAAACGCCCATCTTATCAGGCCATCAATCTTCGCTTAAAGAACTGCTCCCATCTCTGCACCATCCTCAAGACAGACGCAACCCTCTTGGGCAGACCTTCCAGGTTCCAGCCCCTCATTGTGATGAGTCTTGTGGTCCCTGAGTCACCTCACACTGCCTTCCACAGCCACAGTGAATGGCGCTGCACACAGTCCTCCAAGGGGTGGCCCTTGTTGACGCTTCACCTCCGCCTGGAAACTCCTATACCCCACCCTGGGAGTGTCCCACGCTCCATGCTGTTCACCTACCTGATGACCTGTCACCTTTAGGACTGGGTGAAGATGGCATGTCTCCAGGGAGCTTGCCTGTTCTGCCCCTCTGTGCGGGTCAGGGATCCCTCCTCTGGGCTCCCTCACTCCCACTCTAATACAATACTGACAAGTGTGTGTTGTCTAGTTACTAGTAAGTCTCCCAATAAAACCACAAAGAACTTCAGGGCAGGGGCTGAGTCTAATCACCATTTGCCCCTGGTGTGTAGCACTGGCACTGACGTATAACAGGCTCTCAGATGTCTGCTGAATGAACGGATCCTTCCTGTCTTCTGAAACCAGGACTTGGCAATGGTCTAGGCAGATGAATTCCAAGGAAACTGGTAGAAATGACCTGTGGGTAGTTCCCGTGGAAAATTCCCACTCTAGCAACTTGGTTCCACAATGACCAAATTAGGACAACTGCTCACTTCCGTCTAATTTATGGGTGCAACTTCCCCAAGCAGCCTGGAACGAGCGCCAGTCCATGGGCCCCTGTCTCATTCATTTCCAGCCTCAGTACCTACTGCCCAGATGGGTCTCTGAGTGAATAGCTAAACTCTCCCAGACGAGAGCATCCGTCCTTAGTTCTACTTGGGACGCTTTCTGCATGGGGCCTTTCAGATGCCTCCTTCCCTCACTTTGTCCAGATCCTACTCCAGTGACGTGGGACAAGGGAGGCCTTCCCTTGCTTATATTATACCTCCAAAAATGTTAGCTTTTCTCCCTGTCCAGCCTTATTTAGAGCTATTTAAATATGGATTTTATCCTTCATTGGGATCCATTTGAGTCTTGGACCTCAAATCCAGGGCCAGGCCTTATGTACACACACCGTAAGTCCCAACCTGTTACAGAAGAGGGACGCTGTTAACAGGCTTCGGCTTGCAAAGCTTGTCCTCAATAGCAGCCTTCCCTCGCCTTGGCTCTGGCCAGAGAGCCCTCTGCAGCCCAGCCATCCAGAAGGCTTGCTCTGTTATATCTGACTTCAGGGCCCACCCCTCTCCTGGCCCCATGACCCCATCCTTCGTTACAGGAGGTGTTAGGCAAAAACAAACTCCTTCCCAGCAGCTCTTGTTCCTCTGGACCAGCATAGTCTCAAGACCCAGGGGAATATCCTGACAGCTGGGATCAATTCATCTGGGGACAGATGTCCTGGCCTGGCACTCAGCAAGAGTTAGCTTCAAGCACATGTTCATCCAGGACCATGACTTTGGCTTTCTTCCTCGTCTGTTACTGTGTGAGGCATTCATTCATCCAGCTGTCCATCCATTCCACAAATGTGTACGGAGCATGGACCACGCGGCAGGTGTCCTTCTTGGTGTTAGGGGTACTGCATGGAACAACAGAGTTCCGGTGCTCATGGAGCTTGTGTTCTGGTTGGACTGAGGGTTGTGAACAGGTAAATGGACATACATACATCTTATCAGGCCATGTGACGTGTAGGACGGGGACAGGACATTCTAATTTATAGGCTTGTGGTGAGAATCACAGATGGGGACACAGAAGATCAGGAATTTAACATGATCTAGGTAAACTCACTCAGCTGATCAACAGCAGAACTGAGACCTGAAGTTAGGCCTGTCTGATTCTGAAACTCATCTCCTCCTTCTGAATTAGGCAACAGCTCAGGGAACCACACTAGGAAGAGAAAGAAGAAGGTGCGCACAAGGTAGGTCTTGTGCCCCAGTGAATGGGAATCTGGTATGAGGAACAAATCTGGGATAAAATGAACCTAGAAACATAGGACTGGAAAATACCTTAGAAACCACCTGGTCTTACCTTCTCTACTGTCCTCAGCTTTATAAAATGTTCTGGTTTTAGTTTTCAAGGAAACTCACAATCTCTCAATGAAAAAGAAGGACTTCAGGAGGGAGGACAGCAGAAGGTGACCCCGGCACCCAGTGAAGGGTAAGGGATGTGGGCACATCCTTCCTGACTCCTGATCCTGTGAGTGTGGGTCGCCAGGCCAGATTAGAGGAGCGATGCTAATGTGACATAGTCTAGGGGTGGATCCCTCATAGATCTATAATCATCGGGAAGGGATGTCAGCTCATCTCAGGTCCAAGTTCAATGAAGAAGTTCAAGTAGATGTGACCCTCTCTTTGTAGATAAGAAGAAAAGCGTCCATAACTGATTGGGAGGTAAGAAAGGAGGGAGGTGACGAGAGAGCCAGCGTGTTGGTGGCGAGGGAGGAGGACAAGGGGCACCTTGTGCCCTGCGAGGGCTCTTGGACGACAAGTTCATGAACTGAATCTGTCTCCAGAATGTTATAGCGAATGACATGCCAGCCAGATTTCTCCCCTGCTTGGCTAAATCTGGGTGGCCAGAAAGAAACCCCAAGGGTCTAATCCGAAATGGATTCTGAAAACAGCAACAACAACAAAAAGAAAACATGCAACCCAAGACATTTCTAACACGCTCTCCTCCTGCACGTAGTTCTAACTGCTCTGCTTGGTGTCCGGCACTCAACAGTCTCAAGGTCGCTCCCACTCAGAATGCACTGATAGAACTCAGGAACCTTTAACCACTCCCGAATGACAGCTACCTTGAAATACGTATCGGTGATTAATTAGGTCTCTTTTTTTTTTTTCCCTTTTACATGTATGTGGCGTTAGGACGCATGGTTTCCAATCAAAGATGACAAATCTGGTGAAGTGCCCATCCGGAATACTTTCTAGAAGCATGCCTGTCACACAGTCCCCACCCTGAAAGAGCTGCACCAGGTGCTTCTTACCTGGAAATAGCTCTTGTGATTCAGATTCACCAATTCAGGCCAATGGAATGAACCCGCCGAGCTGCCGTCAGGCTGAGACAAGTCTGGCTCCCCAAATCAGGGCTGTGGCCCTCCGGAGTCCCGTGGTTTCTCTGTCCTTAAGGGAGTGATAATCTGTGAAAAGGGAATGCAAGTCATGTTACTGCGAGAGGCCATTTCCTGTCCTCCTTTAATAGCAAATTCTTTTTCTTTTTTTTTTTTTTAAGGACAACAGAGTCCCAGAATCATAGATTCCCAGGGCTGAAAGAAATCAATGTGATGATAACCTTGTCTCATGCTTTCATCTTGCAGTTGAGGAAATTGAGGCTCAGGGGAGAAAACAACCTCCTTTAAGTGTCGGCCGCCTGGAAGAGGAATCCTGTTGAGAACGTGTCTCTGACTCTCTGGCCTTTGGAATTTTTTACAAAGCAGCCACATGGTCTGGCAGAATTCTCAAACAACTGGTCACTGACCCTGAAGGGGAAGTCTTTCTCTCTCTTTTTCTATTTTTTAAAAACAGATTTAAAAAAAAAAAAAGGGAGGTGGCCCTTTTTCCAGATTGCTGTTTTTGTCATTTTTGTAGTTTTCCCCCTGGGAGCTAAATTAGTAAAACAGTCCACCTCAGGCATGTGGTTGGGATGGTTCTCCCTGTTTCCCCTTAGAAAAATATTGTTATGGAGCAGCGTGACCTGTCAGCACAGTGGGGGGTGGGCTTTGTTTTTCAGAGATAGGCATGTTTGCACCCAGCCGGTATATCTTTCTCTGTCTGCCTCTCTCTCTCTCCCTCCATGTATCAGGAAAACACAGTAACAGACGTGGCCTCTCCCCACATGGGTATCATTAATTAGGTGACTTTTCTGGCTACTGCACATTTGAAGGGCCATTCCTCTGTGCAGAAAACCAAAACCAAAAAAAAAAAAAAAAGGGGATCTTGCATTTGTTAAGCAAATAATATCTGCCAGGCACGCCATGTGAATCTCATAGATATATTTCCCTAATTTGTCCTCATAAATGCCATTAACTTCATTTTTCCAGAGGGTTAGGGGACCAGACTTCAGAGAGCTAAGAATGATCTGCAGAGTCCTAAAGAGAATGTGGTGCAGAATCGCTAATAAGCTCATATTTCATATCTCACTCCCAGATCTAGGTTTTGCTCATCTAAACTGGACTCTTATGTACCCGGCCAAACACTAGGAGTTTGCAGTGTTTTAGTTCAAAAGCTACAGAATGTTCTTGGGAAGCTATAAAATGTTGCAAGGGCATGAAGGATTATTCTTCTGAGATTCTCTTTCAGATGCGGGCTCTAAAGGCCACGGCTTCCTGCCCTGCTCCCGGCCGGGGCTCACGTGCCCCACAGAAGCCCGGCCGCTCTGGCTCCAGCCCGCAGCGGCGGAGAGAGGGCCAGCCGGTCAGGAAGTCACGCTGCTCAGCGCTCCATGCTGGTTCCTGTTCTCAGACAACAGGGACAGCGCTCAGAGATGGGCTGGGGGTGGAGAAAGAGGAAGAAAAAACAGGAAGTGAAGGGGGGAGGGAAGGAAATGATAGAGAAAACACAGCAACTTTGAGAAGTCCTGGGCCTGATGAGAAAGTGATTTCTGAGCTGATGTGTGTGGGGTGGCTCTGCATTTTGAGAAAGCGGATGGTGGTGGTAGCAGAGAGAGACTTGGGGTGTGTGCCCAGACAGGGCGACCGCAGAGCACAGCCTCAGGAAAAGGGGCCCCGGGGCAGGGACTGTTTCCCACGGGCACTCGGGGGCGGACAAAGAATAGAACAAACTCCCAGAGAATCTCATGGTAGGACCCAGTCTCTCACCTCTTGGCTGTGGCTGAGGCCAGCTGTGCCCCACAAGGACCCGGAGACGAGAGGGAAGCTGTGGAAGTGACGGGGTCTCCAGGGGTGTTATCGCACCCCGCTGCTCCCCTTCTCAAATGCTCTCTAAATTATAATCTGCTTTCAGTGTATGGGATTGGGACTTGGATTACCCATCTGGGCCCAGCAAAAACCCCGCTTTCTTCTACCACAAAACTCAGAGGGTCAGGCCCACAGAAGGGTGAGTCTCCTCCAGATCATGATTCTAAGGCGCTTCCAGAGTATTTTGTCCAACTTGTTTATGAACTCTTATAAAAGTCCCCCAGCTCCCAATGGACATCATCAAGGATGACAATCACCTGGTAAATTTAACAACCACACAAATAGACACCCCTAGTACTAATAACCTAACCATGCTGCAATACTAATACTAACAATAGCGTAGGGCCTCCTGATGGGTACCAGGAAGGGACGAGGAGTGCACAGACCTAACAGGCCACTATGTAATACTCTCTCTCCAAGCAGTTACATTAAAAAGAAAAAAAAAGAGGGTGGGGCTTACAGAAAGGCAAATTAGCGGAAAGAAATAAGGAATACAGTAAGGACACTGTGAACAGACGACACCTTTATTCAAGAGGTAGGGAAGGTGGCAAGACTCCAGGTAGGAATATGGACAGGTGCTGGGCAGGCAGGACCAGAATTTGGTCCCCGGCCTCCCTTGAGTGGCAGCCTGCCCCAATCCTCCACAATGGCCTCGAGTCAGCCAGCAGCAGTAAATGGCATCTGGCCTTGGTGCTTACACAGCATGGCTTGGTGGGAGGGAGGAAAAAGCAGGCTAGGCTGGGGAGGGGATAGAGGGAGGGCCTGAGATGGCCAGGTCATCAGGGTGGGTGTAAGGGATGATGTCTTGGGAATCCAGAAGGGAAGGGACCCTCTGGCAGGCAAGCAAGATGCAGTCCAATGTCCCTACTTCAAACACGACAATACTCACAGGGACCCTAGGCTCCAGTTTCAGCCCCATAAAGACTTGGGGGGCAGAGTAGGATAGGGATCATCCCTCACCACTTCAGAGATGGCGAGATTAAAGCCAAAAGAATAATAGTCACAGAATAATAATAACAATAATGCCATTTGTTGGCAACCTATTATATGTTAGAAAGTAAGCTAGATGCATTACATAGGTTATTTAGTAATTCCACCAACTCTGAGGGCTGTATGATTACATTGATCCCTCACTTATCAAGGGTACTGCGTTCTAGACCGCCCCGCGAGAGGTGAAAATCCGCGAAGTAGGGACCTTACATTCATTTTAGTATTTACTGTACAGTACCGCAAAATCCCGTGATATGGCGAAAAATCCGCGATAAATAATTAAATATAATATTTTTTAAAATCCCGCAATACCGTGAGGCCGTGATAAGTGAACCGCGATATAGAGAGGGACTGCTGTACTCCTACTTTATAGCTGAGCTATACTAAGCAATTTTTCTAAAGGTCTAAGAGCTAGTCGGTTAGGAGAAAGGATCCGAAGCACAATCTCCATGACATTTGTCCCATGAAATCCCCACCTGTAAACCACACGTGCTGTGAAATGGTGTCATGCCTCACCCATGACTGCGAGGAAGCGAACCCACAGCTGACCTGTGAGCCGTCAGAGCACACGGTGGTGGAAGGAGACTTGACTTGGGGTGGTGAACACACAGGGACTGGATTATAGAATTATATACCGGAAACCGATGTAATTTTATTAACCAATAAATTCAATGCAGTGAAGACAAACCACAGGTACTGGGTTTTACTTACTGCGTTACCCACATTGCGTCGACAGCCAGTGCATGCACATGGTCACGTGCAATCAGGGCGGCCGTGGAATTTATCATCTAAACCCAAATACTTATGGGAGTGAAAAGGGAACCATTAATGCCACTGGGACAACGGGCATAAACCGGGACTGTCCCGGGCACACAGGACAGATGGTCACCGTAGCATAACCCACAGTCCCATGGGCCAGTCACTTTTGTGCCCTGGGTGTTGGCAGACAACCGTCCTGGGCCACCCCCTTTCTTTTCCAATTCACACAAATACTCCTTTGCTACAGTTCGGCTCTCCCTGTGCTCACGGGAATGTCTTCCAAAGCTGCTGGGCTTCTAGTCCTTCCGCATAAAACAGGCTGATGCAACGCGGTTGTAAAGCAGTCACGCCAGGATGCGGGAAGCAAGGGTGTGGCTCATCTCAGCCATGTGTTTTAATAGGACTGTTGGGGTCCCTGTGCCCTGGCAGCTAGAACCCAAAGCCCAGCTGTTTCAATAACCAGCCATGCCTCCCGACCTGAGGACAAGGTGGCTCCCCTGTCTCATGCCACCTAAGGCAGCTGGACAGACAACCCACGTGGGAAGCGGCCGTTGCTGCCCTGTCTGCCTGGAGACTCTGAAGGCCACCGGCAGGACACAAGACCCCATTTTCTCAAGGGGTAGCATGTTCCTAGGACAGGGCAGGTCCTTCCCCACCGCCAGCAGGTACTGACCCTGCCTGGAGGGTGCAGATGGACCCTTGGGCCAAAGAGCTCCCCTTTTACCCCACTGGCCTGGGGAGGACTGAGGCAGCACTTCAAGCTGGCTTTTGTTTTTTTCTAAGAATCTCTGACCAAGAAGAGAAAAATCTGCTGTTCTTCTGAAACCAGAACATAGTCTTGACTCAAACTCATCCAGCAATACAGGTAACGTAAATACTAATAAGAAAGTAACACCTTTGGTCTCTTCTCGGAAGAGAGCGCTTCCATGTTTACTGAATCGCGGAGAATCATGGGACATGAGTGCAGAGATTTTCTAATAGCTCTCTACAGAAGCTCAGGGGACTGAGGGGCATCCAGACACCTGGACAGTCCAGTAACAGGGCTCTGGGCCCTCCTCCTGCAGGAACGCAAACAGCCGGGCTTGTGACCTGCTTTGTGTAGGAGCTTCTGTAAGCGATTGCATTCAGTAAAGAGGTAAGGCCCTTTTTCCAAACCGGGCCACATTCACAGGGGGTGGTGGTGGGGGACCATTCAACCCACTACTACTATTACTATTACTGGTATTATTCAGGAGATGCCTCTGTCCTAGAGAAAGGAAGAAACTTGTCTAATGTCACTCAGAGCGCCGCTGGAGCAGCCAGGACTAGAACCCAGGTCTCCCCTCCAACTCAGTCCCCTCCACATCGGCCTGCTGGGAACCCATGGTGGGGAGCCTGTCATGGAAGCAGCCTAGAGACCTGATGGTGACCAACCAAAGTGGCCTGGGCTCAGGCAACCCTAGACTTTCAGAGGCCAAGGAGTGGTTGACGGTGGTCGGACAAAAGACTATCCCTCTGCCTCACTGCACTGACTCTCCCCCAAGGCACCAGGCTGCAGTCACAGCCCTTGATTGTCTCCCTTGGCCCTCCTTTCGATTCTACTGAAAATGGTGGTCTCCCATTAGCCACACTTTACAGATAAGGCACTGGGAGGTGACTCAGAGAGCCTGTGTGACCATCCCAAGGTTAACAGCACACACATTCATAACAGAGTTGGTAATGAAGTGCACATCTGAACCCAAGTTCAATGTCATAGCCCTCACTCCAACCGCTGTGCTCCTCAGCCAAAGAGGGGCCCAGCTATCGCTCCCAAATGGGGTACCTGGCACAGGGTGAAAGGGGTGGGGGCAGTGACCAGTGACAAGGGGTGGTGGAGCCGCAGAACCAGGACAGGAGCCCAGGTCTCTACTCTGAAGCTCTGTTTGCTCCATTTCCCAGGATTGTGGTTCATCATTGTTCTGATCTTTCTCCCACCTACACAGCCATTAAGGTTAGTGCCCCTTGTGAACGGCAGGACAGCATTGGTCAAACTGGCTGATGAATTCAGAAAATCCCACCCCGTTTTTCAACTGAACACACTGCCAAGGTCAATGCCTTCTCTTTCAGACAGGATTTCCCATCAGGTCCTCCTCTGGGGTGGGGAGTAGGAGGTGTGTTAGAAGTCAGAGGGGGTCAGTGTCCTCTCTCTGGCAACCACAAACAGCAGTACAATCAAATCTCAGATAGCCTGGGGCATTTCACGTCCCCTCCTCTCTTCCTGGGGCTGCAGCTCAAGGACTGTCACCATAAGGACTTAACAGGTGGAGCCGTCAGCAGCTGACACTGCCCCATCCCCACCAGACAGGCAGCAGTAAGACAGAGATGGAGCTGTACAAATTGCCACTTATAATATCAGTCACAGGAAGGCAAAGAACAGCATAGGGAATAATCAATAACATTGTAATAACTAAGTAAGGCGTCAGATGGGCACTAGACTTACCGGGGGATCACTTCGTAATGTATATAACTGTCTAGTCACTATGTTGTACACCTGTACACCTGAAACACATATAATATTACATGTTAACTGTAATTGAAAATAAATTTGAAAAAAAATTTAAAGACAGAAACAAACAGCTCAGGCCTCAGAGGCCGTGCCTGACCACAAGACAGGATGATGCCTTGATACAGAATGAATGCTTCACAGTGAAGCAAGGAGACCTGGGTTGACCCCCAACCTGGCCTTGGCTGAGCTGTGGGACCTTTAGTCCCTCCTTTCTTCTCTCTGATCTTCAGGTGCAAAGTCTGTTACATGCATATCTTACAATGATTGCTCTCTCTGCACCAGCAAGCCTCTCTGGGCTGCTTCGAAGACCCCACAAGCTTTCTCTTCTTCTAAAGTACTGTAGTTATTTATGTTCTTCTTTTATCTCTGCCATTGGATGGAAAGTTTCTTGACAGGAGGGGCATGTCTTACTCATCCAGAGCCCTGCACAAATGACAAGCGTTGAGGACTGCACCTGTGACCTTCGGCTTCCTGAAGGACAGTGAACAGCTCAGCGTGGCTGGGCAGGCAGGAGAGAGGTGGCAGCGACACCGTTTGAAAAGAGGCTGGTGTCAGGCTGTGCAGGACTTTCCGTGTCCCAAGGCTGACTGTGATGTCCAGCAGTAAGCTGGTGTATTAAACGCTTTGGGGAGCATTAGTAAGAGCTTGGGGTCTCCAACCCAACCCTTGAGAACTGTCACTTCTCGGGGCCTTGGCTGCCCTGTCTCTGTAATGAAAACAACAGCTCCATTGCAGGGTCGTTATGAGTTACCCAATGTTAAAAGTGGCCAGTGCAGTACTCGGTACCTATTTGAACTTCAGCAAATGCAAACTACCTCTAAAGAAGCGGGGCAAAGCTGACCTAGATTATCAGAGTAAATCATTGTTATGGAAGTTCAAGCCCAGCGCTGCCTAAGAAATGGGGGCACGGCGAGATAGCACTGAGCGTGATCTCAGAGCCAGCCTGGCTGGTGCCACTTGTTGCCCAAGTTCCTGGTGACCCCAGGTTGCTGCAGAGATCTGCAAACACTTGCCGCAATTGTGCACCCAAAACCATATGGGTCCAGCATGGCAAACATCACCAAGTGACACCAAGCACCTGCGAGCCCAGCTGTGTACCCAAAACCATATGGGTCCCCGCATGGCAAACATCACCAAGTGACACAAATCACCTGCGAGCTCCCCAGGGTCCCCTGGCCTACAATGCCACCAACACAGGCTACCTCTTGGGTGGTTTACACTGGATGTTCCATGAAGACCACACTTACCCCATGAGGCTGGGAGACAGCAAAACACTGTGGGTTGAATAACAGGAGATCTGGGCTCTGATTTCTGCTCTGACCCTAAATCTCTCTAAGTGCACTCTGGAACTTGGGACCCTCAGTGTATAGAACAGCCCTTCAACCAAGTGTTTCTATAAGAGCTTAACCTATGATATACGCTGATCTTTGAGAAAGTAATTTTCTACAAGGCAGACTTCTGCTAAAAAAAAACCATGAAAAGGAGCATCTCCCACAGAATGCCCCCATCAAATCCAACAGGAATGTGCTGAAGTCAACAGATGGCTGGTTTCTAGTTCTCACCCCACCGACTCTTGGCTGTGCAACCTTGGGGGAATCACTTTACTCCTCTGAACCTCAGTTTTCTCGCAGGAGCCTTAGAGGTAATGCTATCTGGCTTGTCCCATTTCCCGTCAAGCTCTGCTTTACTCCACAGAAAGTATCAATCTAATTTTACTCAGATGCTACAAGGCTAGTAATCCTTCACCTCTGTGGACAGATCCACATACGCTCTCACAGGGCAGGCAAGGGAGACAACGGGGAATTTCCATTATTCTCAGTAAGGGGAGAGAGTCAGAGCGGACGCGAGGAAGAATGATGGAGAAGGTACCGGCGACAGCTGGGAGCCAGCTTATCTACTCTGCGGCGGAGGGACAGTCACCCTGGCCTAGGCAGGCAAACACTGGCGACTGACCGAGATAATAGCACAGCTGCTCTCGGCCCTGGGTCCCTCCTGCGAGGTGAATCCAGAGTCATCTGATCAGCATTCAGGCCTCATTCCACCTCAGGACTCAAGAAGATTCTGCCTTCCCTGACAGCACAGGGCTGTGGGGGGTGTGTCACATACCCCTCCATCAGGGTCCCAAGAACCCTGCACTTGGACGCTGGAAAAAGAGAGCGGGGGCTGTGGACAGGAAAGTGCTGGGCGTAAGCTCCCCACAGAAACCAACACAGAAAATGTTCTCTCCCTGTGAGAACCCCACCGTCTAGTAAAACCCCATATTCCTAAGCCTAGTGTTCAAGTTCAAGTCCACACAAAATGAAAATCATCCTTTATATAATCTCTCAGTGGAAGCCGCCTATGATTTACTGCAGCTTTGTGTTTTTGTGCCCTGATATGCAAACAGACGTACACCTCCATTCTTTCTGTCATCCATCAAGGCCAGCAGCGGCTGCACCTCCTCCATGACATCTTCTCTGATATTGATGACACCCTGCTTCACACTGACCTCTCCTTCTCTGAACTCTCGGCACCTGCTATCTGCACCGCTCAGCATTTAGTGCCCACGGGTCGCCCCATCACATTTGACTGGACCGTTGTACCGGCCTCCTGTTTCCATCCTGCCTGGACTCTGGCCCAGGGCCCTGCAGAAAGACCTTTCTGAAGTGCACCTCTGATGATGCATTTCCTCTGCTTAAAGCCCTCAAGAATCAAGTCCAAATGCTACCACATGCTCCCACCCCTCCTCTGAGGCTCCCCACAGCCAGTCACACCAAACTGCTCCCTGAAGTTAGGTGATGAGGTGGCACTAAAGGTGGGATGAGAAACCAGATCTCCTGACCACTAGAGGAGGGTTCTTCCCACAGACCCAGGCTTCCCCAGTTCTAATGCTGGACCACAGAGAAGATGGCTAGGAGCAGACGGCACAGAATGATGGCCAAGGTCAAAAACACAAGACCAGCTAAGTCCTTAGGCTCGATGAGTTTTCGGTATTATGACAACTGGCCAATCCACCAAAGAACAAACGGGAAGAGTAGGCATCTGAAGCTCAGATATAAGATAGTGCGTTTGCTCCTTGTCTCCACAGTGAGAAGAAGATTACGATTTCTCCTTTCACCCACGTGGACACTGAGGACTTAGAGAAGTCACAGCGCCTCTCCGGACTGCAGCCCCAGCCAACCCCCTTCCCCATGCTCCATCTAGCACAGCACATCCAACAGCCCACTGGCCCTCACTGCCTCGTACCTCCAGACGCTGCACATTCAACACATGTGATGCTGAGCACCCACCCTTACTTCCTGCCCAGGGGTTCATTCGGTCCAGGAGGTCCTACTGATCAGCTCCCTAGGGAAGCTGCTCTGAGAACGGTCCTACTGTTTCTGCAGCCCTTAAATAGGAAGATTATGGAAAGAAGTGTTCATTCAACAAAAAAGGGAGGAAGAATATTCCATTCTAATTTCTCTATATTCATCCAGTCAGATGATCAAAACCCTTATGAGGCTGATGCTTCCCCATCCCACCTCACAGTAATAAGCGTGTGTGATTATGGGGGTGGGGGGCAATTGGAGGGAGCAAGATGAATATCTGAGCAAAGTACACATGGATTTGGTGTGACCTGGAGCCAGGTGACACCGGCTTGGCAGAGCCAATTGATTTTATATACCTCCTCCCAACCTGACGTTCAGTGAGATCTGATAAGTAGAAACCAGCAATGATGGAGGATTTACACCACCGTTGGCAAGAACTCCTAACCTGGTGTGTCTTGTTTTGTTTTGTTTTACCCCCAGGGAACCAGTTAGGAAACATTTACCAGCCTACCACTAAATGGATCCAGGAGGACACTGGGTTGGGATGAGAGGAAATGTAAGTTGTTTTCAACTCACTCTGTGATGGGCAAGTTTCTTCTCTTTCTGGTCCTCAATTACCTTATTAAAGGGAACAAAATTCTTGCTTTCCTTACACACACCTGTATAAACTAAGACAGGGGACAGAGGACATTATGGTCAGTATAAAGTCATGAGGACATATTTGGCAACATCTACAGACATTTTTGTGGGTCCCAATGAAATTGTGTGGTCCTGTTGGCACCCAGAGATACCGTCACCACTCTGCAATGCATAAGACCATCCCCATAACAAAGCCTTATTTTGCCCAAGATGTCAGTGGCGATGAGGTTGAGAAACCCGGACAGAAAGAGATTCAAACCCAGTGGCCAATTCAAGTTCCTTGAACACATCAGCATCCAGGAAAAAAAATGAAGGAAAGTGGTAAAAAACAGGGCCAGGAACCCTGAAGGTCAATGGCAGAACATTGTGGGGTTTGCTACAGGTGACGATGCAAGAATACGCCAGAGCTCTTGCCCTAATGTGGTGCTGGACACACAGTAGGTGCTCAATAGTGCTTTGTGGGAAAACCAAAAGGGTCCAATGGAAACCCTACTGTGCTCTGTCTAGCAGGCCCACACTCCAGGGAGTGCATATGCCCCGCCCACCATATGACAACAGGTAGAAGAATGTGACAACTGCGGTGTCACCTCCTCTGCCAGGTACAGGGAAAAAAGTGGTGTGACATTCCAGCCCTGGGCCCTCCATTTAGACTAATAATTACCAGTCTGGTGGCCACAGCGACACTGATCAGAGAGCAATTTTATTTAATGACTTCCTAATACGAGTTGGAACTTCTTGAAAGGTAAGGTTTTCAAACCCTCCTCTGCGGAGGTAGTTGCTAAAAACACACACCAGGCAGCCCTTCTTCTGACACAGCCTACTCTTTTGTAGACAATCCTTTTATCCCTTGTACCACTCGGGACTGAAAATACATTTAGCACAAACCGGAAGCAGAAACAGCACTGGGTAAGACACACTCCGGGGTTCATGGCAACTAGGGGAACAGTATCAGAGTCAGACTAGGCTGACGGCGCAGACAGTCACAAGGGAACGTGCAGTGACGTGGAACACACCAACTGGCCCTAAGGGCCTGGAGTCAGGGCGCCTAAGATGGAAGCTTGACCGCAAGCCTCTCCCGGAAGTCCCCTGCAAGGCTCCCCATCCCCCGTCCTGACATGGAGAGTGACAGCCGATTTCTCAAGGAGTCGATGACCAGACAGAGGACCTCCCTCGGTGTCTCCCTGAAGATCTGAATCTCCCCATAAACCATCTGACTCACAAAGCCCTTTAATTAAAAGCCCAAGGGTTCAGAGCTAATTCTAGATGTGGCAGGACCCAGCGGCGTCCCAGACACCAGAACTACGAGCAGAATAATGAGATGATTTGCCCTTTCTGGTCTGTGAATGACAGCTCACTCAACTCTAATAGATGAGACGCACAGAATGCCAGGGCTGGAAGCCCCCTGGGCACCTGTCTGCCCAGCCCCGCACTTTATAGATGAGGGACCGTGGCCCAAGGACGAGGCGCTGCCCCAGTGCTGCTCTGAGCCCCTCACTGATTCCCAGGCAAATGCAGACGTCGCATCCAGAAAAAACATTTTGGTTTAAGTCTCTGTCCGCTCAACTCCAAGACTTACTTGGAGCTCTGGAACAAGCTGGTTACAATCCAGGTAGGACCAAGGACACAGGGTAGAAGCAAAAGACCCTCAGAGAGATACATTTCCAAACCACCACTTCATCAGCACCAGCTCTGTCCTTGTGTGGGCTCGGCCTCTCCTTCACTCCTCACACCCACTGCCCTGCAGCAGGGGCCTTATCTGCCCAGGATGGAGAGAGGAGAGCCCGTGCTAAGAAAAGGTAAAGAGCCCTGGCTTCTATGGTTCAGTGGATTGAGCATCGGCCTTGCGAACCAAGTGTCGCCGGTTCGATTCCCAGTCAGGGCACATGACTAGGTTGCACGTCAGGTCCCCAGTTGGGGGCATGAGTGAGAAGCAACCGCACAGTCATGTTTCTCTCCCTCTTTCTCCTTTCCCCTCTCTCTAAAAATAAGTAAACAAACAATTAATTTAAAAAAGAAAAAAGAAAAGGTAAAGAAATGCTCCAAAGGCTAGACGGCTAATGAATTTCCTTGGTTCTGACACTTGGGCCTTAAACAAAATCTTTTCTTTTTTTATTTAATGTGGTATAGTCCAAAGCAACCACATGATCACTCCTTCAATCAGGGCAACATCATTGTGCTATTTTATTAATATTTTCCTGACTTAATAGATTGCAAGCTTTACTTTTTTTATATCAATAATGGCCAATATATCTGAATATCCTTTATGAGCCAAATGTACATACAAAATAATCTCAAATTATTTTAAAAAATAGCTTTATGTAACCAGCTCCCTCCCCTAATTTTACCGATTCAGAGCGTTTAGGTGAATCTCCTGAGATCACACAGCCCACCAAGGGCAGAGTCTCTTGAATTGTGAGCTCCTTCAACGTTAATGACCTGCTTGTCCCCGGTGGTGTGTTGACTCAGTGCTACATCAAACACCACAGACTCTGGAGATTAACCTGCTTCTTAAATGTGTCCACTGGGCACGGTGCCCAGGGCTTGGGTCTGCGGAGGTGATGAATGGGGCGGCGGCTGCGGCTTCATCCTGGAGTCTGGATGCAGCCACTCACCTGAACGGAATGCAGGACAGTCACCAAACTCTGCGTGGTGGGCTGAGTCCTTGCTTGGAGTGCATCCGGAGGAACAGCACTAAGGAGGGAGCGTCCCACCAAGGCCCACCCCTGCGGCCTATCACAAGCTTCCTGCGTTTCTTCTACTTCGCAGATGAAGACCCTGAGCGGCACCTCACTCGTGTTTGCTAGGGGCTCATGCGCTGCCAGAAAAAATACAATTAAAATACAGGTGTTCCTCAACTTACGATGATGGGGTTACCTCCGGATAAACTCATCGCACTTGAAAATACAGTGAGTCAAAATGCATTTAGCGCCCCTCACCTACCAAAGTAGCATAGCTTAGCCTAGCCCGCCTTAAGTGTGTTCAGGACACTCTCATTAGTTCACAGTTGGGTGGAACCACCTAACACAAAGCTCATTTTATGATCAAGTGCTGAATGCCTTGCGGACTTTATTAAGCATACTGCCTTGGCTTCATCGTAAAGGTGAAAACTGGTCCTTTGAGCCACCGTTTGTCAGGGACCACAAGTCCAGGGCAGCAGCTGCTACAGTGGAAAGCCTGGGCTGCTGTGGAGTCCCCCGTGAGCAGCACCTGACCTCACCCACTCGGTGGGAATCCGGCGGATGGAGGCGTCAGGGAAAGGCCATGGAAGGGCTGGTTGAGGTCATGAGAATGCGAGTGGGGAAGGAGGGGGGCTCCGGGAGCCATCACAAGGCAATGAGGGGGGCAGCAGAGAGGAAGCTCGGGAAGTAAGGGGGGCAGGCAGACAAGGAGCTGGGGATGGCCGGAGCAGGAGAGAAGCCCGGACCGAAGCGGGAGGCAGGGGCCGGCCAAGCCTCTCAAGGAATCTATAGTCTCAATGGGGGCTGGATCATAGGGATTTACCTTTAATTATTTGACAGTAACAACGTGACTTTATATCATATACTCTAGTGGTAGTGACCTGCGTCAAGTTACGTCTCTACTCTGGCTCTAATTATTTTATCTCTAAAAAGGGAAAAACACAATGCCCTCTCCATATGCCAAAAGCATGATAAGAATAAAGTGAGATCATGAACGAAATAATTATTAAAGATGAGAAGCCTGTAGGGAGAATGACACCTGATTTCTCTTCAGACTGCATACAGGAGAGCCCAGCACTGTGACACACCCACCCCGGAAGAATACATCAGAAGGGACGATAGGGCGCATGGAGCTGAGACCACTTCCTGCCACTGTAGGTGACCTGGCAGGAGGGCCCCACCTGGTGCTGCGACTGGGGACTGGCTTGTCCTGGGAGCCTGCATTCTGGGCTAACTTTCTGATCCATGCAACCAAGGCGGCAAAACACCAAACACCCAAATCCTACCTTTCTGATTTATCTAGTGAATGTTTCCAATTTCAGATAGAAGAATTCTTTTCTCAAAACCCTTCTTGAACCCTAGCAAATGCACGGGTGGGTCAAGCACACCTGCTATAGAGGAAACGACAAGGTCTTAGCCGTGGCGGTGGGCAGAGACACGCCGGGTTGACCGGTTTCCTCCCTCCGTCAGCCTGGCTCCGTGGCTGTCTGGCTCCTGCCGAAATCAGGCAAGACAAAGCTTCCCAAGCAGTCTGCCTGCCCAGGAACCTGGCGTGCAGGCCAGCGAGGGAGATGAAGGCTCCCTTCGGAGGGACCTTGCCTCACCACTGCGCGGTTGCCTTTATTAGCCTAACCGCTCTTCCTGTGTTTTGTAAGACAACCCCCTTTTCCATCTCAGGAAGGATGCAAATACAGAAAATGCTGCCACTGGGGGGGGTAAAGGGGGTGGGGGGACAGTAGAATGTCTGTAAAATTTAAACCGTGGGGCATTTGCTCAGGACTCCTGGGTAATGAGGCCTCTTGATATATAATTCATGATAGCCTTAAAGCTTGGCGTACTTTGACACAGAGCTCATATATTTTGGAGATGTCAGGAAGGGGGAGGGAGAAAATCACTTTTAAGTGGGTCTTCTGTATTTGCCTTTTGAGCAAAGCCAGGCAATATTTTGGACCATGCTTTTCTACCAGAAGGTCTTCCGTGAAAGAGCCTTTTATTTTATTATTTTTCTCTTTTAAATTGAAGAGGCAGCATATCATCCAGTTTCAGTTTTATCTTCTGTAACACTAGATAAAAGATGAGGCTGAATCCATCTGTTAGCACATATAGGCTGCAAAGTGTGTGAAAACAGGCACACACACGCACACACACACTCTGCAAGAAGGGAAAAAAATATCCACACTTTTAAAAAATTTATCATCAGCAACCCTACCCAATGCCAACCAGATAGCAGCACTTTTATCCTTTTATGGGCAAATTCAGGAGGAAGCCAGCCTCGCCAGAAAGGCTGTTCCCCCAACACAGCCGCATGAATCTGGGCGCTCGGACTGGCTGCAGGCCAGGCCCCTCCCCCACAGCCTGGGGTTCCAGTCTCACCAAAATCGTGGACGATCCCCCTCAACGCCATTACCTGCCATGTATGAGCCAATGTGGAGGGAATCAGAGAGCAGCTAGGGGGTCCCCATGCTCTGGAACAGAGGCCACGCTCCTGGGGCTGCAATATTTGGGGGAAACGAGCTGGCAGGCTGCCTAGGCACCAACTGAGTCACTTGGCACTTCCTATGGCACTGCTGGTTGAGGCGGCAGGCACCATGAAGTTCCCCCTCTGGGCTTTGAGAACTGCTTTTGCTCAACAATGCCCGAAAATGCTGTATGCGATTGATCAGCTCAGTTGCAACTGATCAGCTCAGATGCAACGGACGATCAGAGACCGGAGGATGGAGGTGACTTGGATGGGCACTGGCCAGCAGTCCCACAGCTCACCTCTCCACCATTATCTTTTTAAAGTGGGTGCCGTGCAGGTGGATAGTCCTGAAATGCTCAGAGTTCTTTGTTTCTTAACTGCAGCAGCCATGTGAATCACAGAGTTCTAAAAATAAGCAGCGTCAGTTCATTACTGAGGTGAAGCTTGAATATGCCGTTTGGGGGAGGATGGGGGTGGAGGGGACCAGTGGCCACCTAAGCCCCTGCACTTGTAAAGGCTTATGTGGTTTTTAGGGAGGGCTCAGAGCCAAAGCTACACCCCCGCAGCCTGCCTTCTGGGGTGCTCTCTCCTGCAGATTCAGCTTCTGCGGGGTCTCATGGCCTCTCCCCTTTCCTCCCACAGCCGCTGCCCTAACTTAAACCTCATTATCTTTGTCCAGAACGGGTTTGCTCACGCAGCCAGATGACTCTCCCCAAAGTTGCACAGCTGTCACTGTGCCCCTCCATGGCTCAAAAGGCATGATTTCCCCTTCTGGCTAAGTAATAAAGCCCAGCCCTAGAGGCTCCTGTCATCAGGACCTGGCCAAAAGTCTGGCCTCACCCCTCTTTCTCCTTCCCACAACTGCTGTCTGCTCCAGCTCAGCGCCCCCTTTCCAGCTGGCCCACCTGCGTGGCCTTGCTTTCTATTTCCCTCCGTCTAAAAGAGTCTTCTCTCCACTCTGCCTTCCACTCCTAGTCATCCTTCAAGACCAAATTCAAGGCCACTTCAGCTGTGGACTCAAACTCAGCCCCCAGGGAAAATGATGGACGCTCATCATTTTATTATATCTCAACCCATTTCTTTTGCTGTAATGGGTTCTATATACATTGTTCTTCACCTTTCACTGCAAGATATCTGAAGGCAGATGAGTGCCCAACTGACCGTGGCATATTCATTCTGGATAGGACCTGATACAAATAGGAGTCTCTTAGGCAAAGTTCAGGCAATGGCACCAGGATCATGGACAGACATGCGGCTATTTGGTGGCAAGCAGAGCTACCTCCAGAGATCAGATTACTGCGTGTAGAAAGGCATCACTAAAGGAACACCCAGGGTGCTGAGGAGGCGAGCTGGGTGGGCTGGGGTCCTGGGTGGACGACACTGGGGACCTCCGTGAGGCTACATCCAAAAGTCAATTCTCAGTCTTCATCTTTACCAGACCATCAGCAATGTTGACCCCACTGAGCCATCACCCCTTCTAGAAAATCTTCCTTACTTGATTTCTAGGAGAATGCGGTCTCTTATTTTCTACCCTGGTTAGTGTCTGCTCCTTCTTAGTCTCCTTCACTGGTTCCTCCTTTTACCCCAAACACTTCACATTGGCCTTCCCTAGGACTCAGGCCTTCCGTCTCTCCCCTCTCTATCAAGGTTCACTCCTTGGGCGATCCCACCCAGGTTCATGGCTTTAATATCATCCACGTTTTGAAAAATCTCAAATTCCTATTTCCAGCTTCGACCTCTCCTGTGTTTACAATAACCGACAGCCGTACTCGAAACCTACACGCGGGTGCCTAGCGCAAGCTTAACGTGGCCTCAGACTGAACTCCCCTCCCCTCCCGACCCTGCTTCATGCCCAGCGTTTCTCATCTCCGCTAATGGCAATTCCATCCTTCCCGTTTCTGAGGACAAAACACTGAGTCATCTCAGCCTCCTCTTTATTTCACGTCCCACATCCAACCCTTCGGGGAATTCTTCTGGCTTTATCCTTAAAATATATCCAGCACAGAGAAAAATATATCCCCTTTTCTCCGCTTCATGTTTCCCCCTGCTCTTTTGACCTTCTGATAGGCAATACATACTGCTTTGTTACACTTACCTGAGTTATTACCAGTTTGTATGTATGTATGTATGTATGTATGCATGTTTGCATTTATTTCCACTGATGTGTCCTGTGCCTAGAACTATGCATGGCAAAAAGTAGGCATTCAATGAGTATTTGTTCAATGCTTGAACAAATGACTTTATCTGATGATCTTGGGACTATAGGTTAAAAGCTAAATAGCGTTTAGCCACAGAGGAAGGCACCTCTGAGAGGCATATACAGGCAGGAGAAACACAAGAAGCAAGGACCTAGAGATACAGCTTTCCCCAACATCGTAAGATGCAGCAGCACCCCCAAAGCCTACCTGAGTTATACCAAACCACTAAAGGAGAGGTGAGCAGTTTTCAATTCATCCAGACCAGCCTAAGAAAGTTTCAAGGGACTTGAATGGACTACCTTTTTGTAAGAAAGGAATACAGTCAAAATGGGAATGAAACACATCCAAGCTGATAAATAATTGTGTATAAACACTCTTCTATGATTTTATTTGCATTACACATTTTTCCTAAAATAAGACAACAATAATAGCCTTAGTTCTATCTATCTTCTCCCAAAGGACCAGACCAGGTCAGTCCTGCTCCCTGGCATACCCTCCCTCAGTGCCCACCCAGACAGGGTTTTGAAGTTATTTATTCAATGAATGAAGAAATGAGTGAATGCCTTTGGAACGTCTCCTGCCAGGACCAGTTCCAGGATGTAAGAATCTGAGAAACAACCGAGCACTAAACTTGTTTTTGAGGCAGAAAATGCACTAGCCCTCACTTTGCCCCCAGTGGCTGGCTCACACAGTGCCTGGCTTCCAGCAGGCATTCAATAAGGATTTAACGCCTACTCGAGTTCATCCCTGCAGGCCCGGGATTGGAAAAAGGACACCGATGTATGCCCTTCTGTTGAGTCTCTGTGCCAGGGTCTCAGCATTCTCTGCTCTCTTGCTGGGATTCGATCTGAGGCCGAGCTGGCATGGGACCCAGAGGAACACCCCACTTAGTTGTGGGGCTCACCCTGGAACACAGAGAGGTTATGATTGGAACCAGAAAGGCTCTCCTGTAAGATCAGCTCCTTTAGTGGACAGATTGAGTCATAAAAGCCTCAGTGTTTGCATCCATGAAAAGGGATTTGTAGGCCCCTTTGAAAACGGGCCTCATTGAGGGCTAGCCTCGGATAACTCTTCCTTCTGCAGGCGCTCCCTGCCATGTCCCCCAGTGAGCCGGAGCTTGCCAAGCTATTCAAGATGCATGTGTCAGGCGGGTGCTGTGGCCTAACTACTGCTATCTCGGGCTTCCTCTAGGCGTCTTTCTTGGCAGATGTGTGTGGAGAGACTGGCCATGACCCAACTCAGAAGCATGATTAGAGGCTTGTGAGCTCTGATTAGAGTCAGGAATGAACTGGGCTTGAGAACTAGCTTCTTTGGAGGCCACACTAAGATAACTCCACAGAAGATGCATTCAGCATCACTGTGCATGTTGCTTCTACCTTTGGGGGGCTTTTTACGTGGAAGGGGTTCAATTTTTGCTATGGGAAATAAGAAGGAAGTAGAGGGGAAAAATAGAGCAGGAGGTTCATGGCCCTGCCACATACACACACACACACACACACACACACAGAGCCACAACCCTTAAGCCTCCTATTGGTCAGCAGCTAATTGGACTTTCCTGATAAATGCAAGACTTACAAGGAAATGGATTAATTTAAATAGAAAAAGTATAAATTCTAGTTTGTTTGGTTTTTCTGCTTTTTTGGGGGGTAGAAATCAGGGGAGAAGGACTTGGGACAGTTAAAACATTCTTTCATCTGCAAGTCATATTTCAGCTGAACTTGCAGACATTCCAGGGGACAAGTGGCAGAAGAGAGACCACATCCACGAGGACCAACATTCTTCTCATTTTTTCCAGTACAAGGACACTTTCACAACCACTAACAAAAATCACACAGGAGTTATGTCCGGCATTTATTAGCCTCTAAATTAATTAACTCATCTCTTTGTGGCTTGCGTGTTTATTCAACAAGCATTAGCTGAGGTGAGCAAGGCTGTATTCTGGGCTGGTGCAAAGAGGGAGGGATTTGGAGCCAGAGGTCTCGGCTTCAGCGATGGGAGTCCTGAATAGGTACCTCCCCTCTTCGAGCCTCAGTCCCCTCACAGAATAAAATGAAGCTAGTATGCATGTGCCATGCCCACCCCCCATGGCTGCTGAAGACTCAGTGAGCTTTTAAACGACAGACCTGGTGCAGTGTCTGATGCGCAACAGGTCGTCAAAGATGCTGGTCTGAATGGAATGCCTCTTGAGCCAATGCCAGTTTGATGCGTACAACACCTGGTTCTGCTTCCGAAGTAGTCATCCTACTGGAAAGGGAGCTGTGCTACATTCACCTATGACTCTAATCGAGGAAGGCAGGAAGCGGTAAAAGCTCTACGATGTCACAAAGAAAATGCTCTGGAGGGTCAGACAAAGCAGAGATTATCTACAGCCAGGGACATCAGAGGAGGCTTTCTGGAAGAAGGGACATGATGATGTAAGAGGGTGCCACAGTTTATGTTAAAGGTATTCATTTCTATACACAGAGAAGTCCAAGCCGTTGTGCTTCCTAATAAGGAGGGTTTGAGAAAAGAAAAAGAACATGGTAAAGACTCTGTCTCTAGATGATTTATAACCTAGCCGGGAAGAATTAATGTGTGTACACAAACACACACACACACACACACACACACACACACACAAGTCAGCTGCCCCTGACAATTTGTGACAAATGGCTGATGAATAATTCAAACATTCAGAGTGACTAAAACGGTAAAGCAGGTCATGCAGTGCAACCAGGAGTGTGAGGAAGGTCTCAAATAGGGGCCAGATAGCTCTGGTTTCTCCCTCACTGAGCCTCAGTATTCCCATCTGTAAAATAGATGGCTTGGTCTAAATTGGGTTTTTCCAACCACGTGGCAAAGATGTGCTACTTTATGCCTCTGTCTAGGGGGACAGCTGGTGGTGTCAGGGTGGCGAGAGCCCCACGGGACACACCCCCATGGCCACAAGCAGCTTCGCCCAGTTTTATATGTATTGTATGAAATTACCATCTGTGGCCATGTCACAGAACATTTTTTAAATCCCTAGTCCAGATGATCTCTTTAAAACATCTGCCTGTTTGGTGAATCAATCAAGTGGGGCTGGACCGTTGCCCTGAAATGAACGGAGTTGGGACTGGCCAAGAGCAGAGCCTTAGGAACCGGAAGAAACCAGTCCATGCAAAGGGACACAGGAGTTTGGGCACTGTCCTGGCAAGTGAGCTTAGGACTCCCTGCAAGACCAAGGAAGGCATGTCGTCTGGTGTGGGAGCCTCCTCATCGTAACTTTACGTTCTCTTTAACTATATTTATATTTATAAAGACAGTCTCTGTGATGGTTAGTCTTAGGTGTCAACTCACGCTGGGCCATGGGGAGCCCACATATTTGGTTGAACATTATTCGGGTTGTTTCTTTGAGGATGTTTCTGGGTGAGGTTTCACATCTGAGTAAAGCTCCCTACTGCAAGTGGGCCTCATCCGATCAGCTGAAAACCTGAATAGAACAAATTCACCTCCTGTGTCTGACTGTTTTTGAGCCGTCATACTGGTCTTTTAACTGGAACCATCGACACTCCTGGGTCTCAGGCCCTTGAACTTGGACTAACACTGTACCATGGGATATCCTGGGTCTCTAGCTTGCAGACCACAGATCTTGGACTTCTTGGAGATACATGTTTCTCCAGCAAACCCACACAAACACATACCAGGTAACAGGGGATGTGTCAATCTGCTCAAGCAATGAAGCCACAGCTGGTACAGCCTCCCATCCAGAAAGATGTTTTAGAGGCAATAACTGTATTAATGCAAATTAGTGAGTGGAAACTGAGCTTTCCTGTATCATCACAGTTAAGACGAAGTAAAAGAACAAACAAATGAAAGAACAACAACAACAAAAAAGTATATTCAGATACTCAAAAGTTAACAAAGATTTAAAATTAACGCAGTTCTGGGGTGTGCTCTGAAATCCAGAGCTCTTGTCTAAATGCTGGGGGTACCATCTGTGAGCTCCCTGAGTGCAGGTGAGCACCTCAGCTTTCCCACCTGCACCAGCCAGACCAGCTGCTCCTGCTGAGTTATTAAAAAAGATCAGAGCCTGCCCAGGGCTCAGAGCAGACTGCGTGCTTGGTGCGTGTTCCCTTCCTGCCTGCAAGAAACCCGTTCCACGAGGCTTTACAGATCTGGGGGGCCACCAGTGGGCCGCTTGCCACTCTGGCTTCATTTTCTCTCTCCGGCTGTTTGTATCGGCACAGTGCACTCTCGCCCTGGGCCCCCCACTTTCTGTTCCTTCTGCCCGTGCAATGCACACTGTGCCTGCAGACATGGGCGTGGCGCATCCCCTCTGTCTCTGAGAGTCTGCTCACCAGACTGCCTTCTCTGAGCCACCCACACAGCAGCCAACCTCCGTCACTCCCAGTCCCCCCGCCCCAGCTTTCCTTCTTCTCAGAGTGCTCACCCCGGCCTGGCATTGTTCGTGTGTGCACATATACGCAAAAGACAAAAGCCGGGCTTTGTTTTGTTCAGTACCAGGAACATAGTAGATGGTCAATAAACATTTGTTAACAGTCCAAGGGAATGAACGAACGAACGAGCAAATGAATGAATGAATGAACCAGGCCCAACATCACACCCCGGTTGCCACTGCACATGCTCAGAGGTACAAAGGGTAGATGTAGACATTCAGTCTTGGGTAGAAGCTGACAACAGGGTATAGAGGAGAAGAATTCCCTCCGGACACCCCAGACTGCATCAACCCTAAACTCTTCCCACTCTCCAGCCACTCATGGTTGGGAGGGAGGTGGACTCCGTACAGGGGGTTGCTTCTCCTGACCACTGGGACAACCCTCCCATAAACACCTCACGCCACATTGTAAAGGTTCCCATGAACACCAACCTTCACCCACTCTGGTCCTCAGAAAGCTTGGGCTCATCATCAGCCAGCTGACCGCTATCCTATGCGTGCAATGCCACGGACATGCTCCAGGTCAGACCTACTGGCAGTTCGGGTCCCGGACCCTCCTTTCAGCGGCTCTTATAACCCAGGCCCCTCCATCTTCATTCCCCCTGCCATACAATGCGCATTAATAATGTGTAATTGCCAGGATTGTTGTGGAGAGGAAGAAAGCCAGAGCAGGTGGGAACCAACCTCAAGATCAGTGTCCTCGGGCCCTTGAACACATCTTCAGAGCTGTACAGAGAGAATGTTTCGCCCCACTAATGCTGGCAGAAGGGGGAAATGATTAACATTCAAATAAAGCCTATATTGTCCTTGTTATTTCTAAAACACAGCATTTTAAATGAGTTGTTTTGTCTTGCTAAAACCTGTTAATCCTGGTGACAAAAGCGTTAGATGTTGAAATGGATTTCCATACGTCAGGATGCTCAGAATGAAACTACTCAAATGTGCGAGAGAAAAGGAAAACCTCAATTACAGAATAAAAAGCAGAATGACATTTTATTATTTTCATGTTCACACTGCACTTCCCATCAGCCCTGTAGAACATTGTCTACTCAAGGTCTTAGAGGGAGACACATGACGAAGTTTGCAAGGACCTCAGGGGAGGCTGTATGGGCGGAAGGAGCCTCCAACTGAATGGAAGCACTTGGCCCTGTAAATGTCCTCCTGAAACCCTGAGCCATCTTCCTGAGACATGGCTCTGAGCTTCCTTCCTGAGCGGCACGTCAGACAGAGGCCTCACACCTTTGCCAGACTGGCCTGGCACTGCCTGACCCTGCCGTCACGGGAGACACAATCAGAGGTCTCTGTGAATGTCCCTTGTGCCTCTGATGAGCATGGCTTTGGGAAGCTCCTGTCCTGAGTCTCTACCATAGCAGTTTGAGGCCAAGGGCTGGAACTGGCTAGAAGCCATGTCCAACACAAAAGCCCACTAGGTCCCTTGACGGCCCCAGCTCAGGTACAGCAGCACTGAGGATGCTGAACCTGTAGAGTTTTCTGGTCTGTGCACCATGTCCTGAGACTGTTCACGATGGGTGTGGACCAGCAAGAGGCAGAATGGTCCCTGAGGGGCTGACAGCTGGGCTGCTCTCTGTCCCTGCTCTCTGCCAAGGCTGGTCAGAGCTAATAACTCAAATGGATCATGAATACACTGAGCACTCACTATGCATCAAGCATGGCTCCAAACACTTCCCGTGCATCACCCAGTAAGTCCTCACAGCACCCTCAGGAGGAAGATGAAATTATTATTATCTGTATTTTGCAGAAGTGAACAATAAGGCACAGAGAGGTGGAGTAATTAACTGAAGGTCACACAGCAGGTAAGAGGAGCCGGAGCCCACACTCCCTGCCTGGCCTTCTGCTGGGCCCTCACATCTTAATGCATGGTTTTCATTTCTGTAAATTTAAGGGGCTACCATTGCTTCCAGCAAGACAGGGTAGGAACAAAAACAATAACAAAAGATATGAAGAATAGTAAGTGTTTGGGACAGGCCCAAAGAAAGACGCAACAACGATCAAAAAGCCCCGTTATCGCTGCCCCTACGAGGATACTGATCGTCAACAACACCAGAGACCTTGAGTTCCGTTGGCTCCTTGAAAGTTCTTTGAGGTCAGGAGTTCCAACATAAGGGGAGAAATAGCTTCAGAGATGTGATTCTATTTGAATTTAAGAAATAAATCGATAAACCTGTTTACCTAGCACAAAGTGAAAACACACGCTTTGCCAAATTTTCTCATTTTAGGCAGACTATAGAAACTTTCATTATATTTGACTCTTAGGTATTGGAGCCGCTGTGACCTCATGGAGTTATTGAGAATAATTGGCATTGCATCGAAAACCTACTGTTTGCCACGGTTTAGTTTTAACCCACAGCACGTGGGGGTAAATGTGACAAGATTTCTCCCAGGGTGGAGCAGCTATGTTCCAGCATAACTGAATGTTGGCTAGTTGACTAAAATATCAACACTATATATAAGCTCAATCCCTACGAGACCATCCATTATTATTTTATTAAGAACATAATAGTCACATTTTGGTTAACAGGTTTACAGTGTGTGGGCTGGGTTGCACAATTTTCTCAACTGTAAAAAGATCATACAGTGTTTCCGGGTGCCACGGGACTTGGACGTACCACCTCCCGCCCATAGGAGGGGAACACCGTTGATAAGGACTTGGCCATTTGCCCTGTTTAGCAAATGGAACGTGAGCAGAATAAAGCAGAAGCTTCGAGAAGCATCTCAAGTCTCTGCAACCTTGCTCACTTTCTTCCCTCTGTCACGAGCATGACACAGTCCAAGAGGCAGCTGTCCCTGCAGCCCAGGTCTCAGAATAAGAAGAAATGTGGAGCCCATGCCACAGAAGCCAACCTGCGACCCCCAATATGTGACAACCACTGGATTCTGAGGATTCTTTCTTTCTTTTTTAATTATAGGTTTTATTTATATATTTAGTTTTAGGCAGCAGGGAAGAGAGGGAGAAAGAGAAGGAGAGATACACTGATCAGTAGCCTCTTGTATGGGCCCTGACCGGGGACTGGTCCTGAAACTCAGGAGTGTCCCTTGACCAGACATTGGACTGGCAACCTTTCACTTCATGGGATGCCACCCAGCAAACTGAGTCACACCGGTCAGGGTGAGATGATATCTTATGCAGCAAAACTGACTAATACACAACATTTTCTTAGATAAATTACTTCATTTACAGGCACTATGTTGAGGCTGGCAAAGAAGGAATTGTGCGTGTTTTATGATGAGGTCCCCAAGGCCCAAGCGTGGTGAAGTGATGACCCCAAATCACACAGCAAAGAGATCAGAGCAATGGGAAGAAAACCACATACTTTATCACAGCCAAGCGTGATTAAAAACAAGACCGAGTCCACTTTAGCGTAAAAAATCTCTTGCAAACTGCAGACTGATGAAAACACTAGCCGATAATAAAGGTTTCACTGGTCCCTGGGCCAGTTCCTGATATCGGGGATGATGGAGCGAAAAACCAAGAGATCAGCAAAAGAAGGACAGACAGAACTGCAGCACAGAACCTCCAGCTCCACTGAGCGGAAGGGGCTGTGAATTTCAGCTCCGCGCCCCTTGCGGAGAGGCTGCGCTTGTTCTGATGGGAGCTCCTCAGGGACAGTGGCAGCTCCCTGGCCATCGCCAGGCTGCCTGATCGGAGCAGGAGCTACATACAGGACACGTGGTCCCGGAATGCCTGTCGCATGCCCGGAACCCGTCCTGGGGATGGTGTGTGATTTCACCAGGAAATTTGAACATCAGCTGACCCTGACCTTAAAGCCCAGTCCGGGAGGTAGTTATTCAGGACGGCAGCTGACAGGATCTGCCGGGAGTGACTAACTCAATCTTCTTGTTCCTATTGTTTAAAATGCAATCTCTAGAGCTGCTTGTTTTTTTCCTTTATTGTCTTCTTTCCCTCTTCCTTTCACTTAAAAAAAAGAAAAAAAAGAAACTCCTTTCACCAGGAGTGAGTTGCCTTAATCACTTATTTATTTATTTATTTATTTAGACACATTTCAGGCTTTTCGTCCCAGCTCACTGACAAATGTCAAAGGCATTCGGGAGCCTCTGAGCCCTTCACCCAGAAAGCTCAATTTTCAACAACTGTTTGGGGGGCTCTGAGAGAGTTCTCACCCTGCCTGCTGCTTTTCATAGCCATTCACAGTGCGGGGGGTCCTACCCTGCCCACAGCTATCACACATTGACACCTCCCTCCCCCTTTGACCCACATCACACCCAAGGTATTCACACCCTGAGCAACAATTCTGGCCTTTTTGTTCCGTTCCTATAATATCATCAGTGAAGAACCATCGGCCCCGTCGTGTTTAGGGAAACACACGTGTGTACGAGTCGAAAGCCTTGCACTAAACTGCAGGATCCAGACACCGGCAAAAAATCAGGAAGAGCGCTCCTGGAAGCTGGAAGAAAGCCCCAGCAGGCAGCCAGACGCCAGCAGAAGCGAGGTTAATAAAACCGAGCTGTGGGCGCGTGTAGGACTTCATCCAAACATCTCGCCGGGTACCCCCTCGCTAACAGAGGCCCCTCACAGACTTGTTGGTAACACCTTGCAATTCAGACAGAGCTGCTCACTTGTTTTCAAAGCTCGTTATCTGCAGAATCTCCCTGAGAGGCGGGGCAGCAGGACAGAAGATCATCTCCCGGGGGAAAGGGGTGGGTGAGGGGAAGAGCAGAGAAGGCCTGGGAAGGCCACATGACCTGCTTTCAACAGATCCTTGGCAGGTACAGAATGTCTCTCCATTCTTTTACTAACAGGTACTGCGAATTTTTATCCCCCCGCCTTTAAACCTCCGCCACACGCATGTGAAGCCAGGACATTCAAGTGTTCTTTACCCAAGGACTTTGAAGTACGTGCTTCTGGCAAGTCTCCGTGCGGGCCCAGTGTACCTGTGACGTCTGAGTAAGCACCTAGCACAGGGCCTGCAGGTACTTGGTTTCACAGAAACAGTTGTGCAGTAATTACAAAGCGTCCCTTCTTCCTCTACTTTTATCATTTTTAAACAAACCCACCACCCAAGGTGCCAGCTAAAAAGGAGTCACTTCCCACCCCCGCTCTCATTTATCATCACTCCCCAATGTGCTAACGATGTCATACGCACTGGACATATATGCACCTCTGATGGGAAATCACATGTCATCCCTGCCTGGCCTTGTTAAAATTCTCCAGTGGCTTCCCACAGATGTCAGAATGGCCTCCAGCTTCATTCCCTATCCACTCATTACTACCCGGTCCCCCACGCTCCCCGCCTGCTGAGATACTTGGCCCCGCTGCTACGAGTGGGGACAAGGTGCTCTAAGGGTCCTTTAGCCCTGGACATGCAGGATTCGGATTGGAGACCAGCATGCAGGTGGGCGCAGAGAGCCTGCGTGGTCCCTGACCTGGTCTGGCGGGTCACCTGCGACCCCATGCTTCCGCTCGGACCTCTTCTCTGCCTCTCGAGCCCCCCAGCATTTCCTACGTCCTCCCCTGCCTCAGAAGGAACCCAAGCCCCTCAGAGACCAGAGTTGGCTCTGCGAGGAGACTCCCTGCCTGGGACGATGCTTTTTATTCCCCCCCCAGAAATGGCTCCAGAGGTACAGTCTGCCAGGTCCCCGGTTCCCCCCTGCTGCCCTGAGTCAGCAAAGTGGGGAGTGGAAAGCCCTGGCTGGCGTCCGGACACCCTCGGAGGGTTTCTCGAGAGAGTCCTGGTTCCAGCCAGAGGTGACTTCTGTAAACACCAGTCCCCAGCAGGGACGGGGCGTCCGCTAACCCCTGGGGTTTCTGGTGAAGCCCCTTCCTCTCCACTCCACGTAACACTCCCCTCTGCACTGCCACTTCCAGCTTTTTCTTGGCACCTAGCAGCCCCATCCTGTGATAGCGGTCCAAAACGGAACTGGCTAATTGGAGTTTAGGGGAGACAGTCCTTCAAAATTCCGATTTTTATCAGAAGAATAACAAATAATCTTTAATGAGAACTCTTGGCCTTAAAAAGAAAGAACAAAGGAGCAGAGTTATCATAAAAGCTGAACTCTCCTTCTCCCCTAGGCCTGCAGCTCAGTGCTAGGGATGTGAAAACTAATGACGAGTGTGGCCATCCCTTCAGGGCACCCAGACCAGGGTGGGGACACATCAGTGAAAATACAGAAGAAGTCCTCTGTCAGAGGGAGCAACAAGAAGGCTGGCCCACGTTTGTGCCCCCAACCACACCAACTGCCACCGTCCACCATCCACTCTGGGGTTGGTGCCTGCCGACTTCCTGCCCGGAACACAGAGCTAGCGTGTGGCTCCTTCTCTCAAATCCTGCAGATCTCCACTCCTTGGCACCGTCTAGTGTGACCTTCCCTGACCTACTTAAAGGAGCAACTCTTTCTCCCAAACTTTCCCACCCACCCCTCTTTCTGTACACACATCACTGTTTCATTTTTCTTCACGAAACATACCCCTATTTAACATAATATGCATGTATATGTTTATGGTCCACGTTTCCCCAATAGAAAATAAGCTCTGTGGGGGCGAGGGGTTTTGTCTCTTGGGTTCACTGCTGAATCTCCAGTGAGTGACCCAAAGGAAGAGCACCTGCCTCACTGTGGGTGTTCAGTAAATATTTGCTGATTAAGTGAATGGGTGGCTGACAAATAGGTGAACAGATAATGGGTGGATAGATGGATGGATGGTGAATGGATGGATGAATGGATAAATAATGGGTGGATGGATGGATGATGGATGGATGGATGGATGGATAAATAATGGATGGATGGATGGATGGATGATGGATGGATGGATGGATGGATAACGAAAGGATGATGGATGGGTAGATGATGAATGGATGGATGGATGACGAATGGATGGATGGATAAATAATGGATGGATGGATGAATGGATGGAGGGTGGATAATGGATGGATGATCAGTGCATGGCTAAATGATGGAAGGATGGATGGTAGATGGTTGATGGATGGATGGATGGATGAATGGGTGGATGGTTAATGGATGAATAGATGGGTGTATAGGTAAATTTGGTGGGGAGTCAGGGAGGTTTCCAGGACAATGTAACACCAGAAGTGAATCTCAAGGATGTGTTGGGTAAAGAGGACTGTTTTGGAAAGAGAATGTATACCTCATGTGTCATCTTGGATAAATCACACAACTGTTTTCTCTTCTGTAATATGAAACTCATGCCTAATATTGGCAAGTCTCTGATGAGCCATAAAATTAAATGGAGTTTGGGACAATTAACACATTGTTGACCGGTCACGAATAAACTCATGTTTCTTAGCACAATATACGGCTATACAGTTTAGCATACCAAAAAAAGTTATTAAAAGTTATATAGAAGATATGTACAAAGTTTCATTTCAAATACATTAAATCTAAATAAAGTATATTGAAGTTTATTCAGATTTTTATTTTCATATTCAATTATGAAAAAATAGAGATAGCTTTTGCATAAAACTGCCAGTCACCAATGCTAAAATGAGCTAAGGGTTGTATAGGCTGATGCAAGCCAGAAAAAGGCAAGAGGAACTGTGTTTTTCTCCACAACCACCAGACTGAGTTCTGACTGCCGCAGACAGAGACGGAGGAAGCCGGGCACAATGAGGGTGGGAGCTGACTGTGTCCGTGGGACTCGGTCTTGCAGTTCAAAAAGGGGTGCTTTGGCCCTCGGCCGAAGGCAAAATCCCAAGCGACAGGACAGAACTGTCCTCCGGATTGTTCGTTCCCAAAGCAAGCCACAACTTTTCATATGCTCTCTGCCCGTGGGTAGATAATTGCATCTCTCAGTCTTAGTTTGGCTCCCTATACAATGACGTCCACAACATCTTCTCTCATTAAATGACACACTGAAAGTTTCTAGAACAATGTCTGGCACTTCAGAAGCGCACGGTCAAAGTTGGTTAAATGGAAATAGATTATTTGCATGAAGTTTACATTACCGTAGGAAAAGCCATGGGACTCCGTTCTGGAAAAAGGCAAAGAAATCCAGTTATGATTGTATATTCTGACGCTTAAGTAGAGTCATGGCTGGAAAAAAGATTTTATTTTCCAAAGAAAAAGAAAAAGGAAAACCACGATGGCCTGGAAGCAGTGGGAGCTGTGTGGTGTGTGGAAAAGTATAGGGCTTTGTGAGCTGGGCCAAGTTGCACCAAAATCCTGGGGCCCATTCACATTCCTCTGTCTTAAAGCAAATCTTAAAACTTTCTCAGCTTCAGTGTCTTTATCTTCAAAAGAGAAATAAATATATCTACCTTGCAAGGTTGTCTGTGTAGTGAAAAATGTGTACAAACCGACTAGCAAAATAGAATGAAGAGATGCTAAAGGCAAGCTAAAGACTATAGTTCATTATCATTAATATAATTAAAAATTTGGGTCTGCTTTGAAAAATTAGGGGCCATGCCAATACTAGGTGACCTGTAAGTCACTGGGTTGAAAAAATAACTCATGTGCATATACCACAAAACAGCAAGCACACTGTAGTTATTTTAGTTTATATGAGCTACTTAAATTACTTCCTGAATTTGAGGCTGAACAGATAAATTTACACTGCCCACAACCTCACTAGCAGGTTACCACATGAAAAGGGTGAAGGAAAAAGGGGACGGGGCCTTGATACCCGGGTGGTTTCATGGGAGGGAAAAGAGAGGGGAGAGTCACAAGGTAGAACCACCTTCCTTGGTGGTCACTGGAAGGCAAGAGGCCCCTCAACCCTGGGCCTCGGTGATCCATTCCATTCCTGAACACAAGGCTGCACGGCCTTGTCCAGAGGGCGACTGGCAGGGCCTTGGCCTTGGCAGAACCTGCCAGGGTCTGAAGGACCCCCAGGACATGTGTGCACATGCAGTCACACATGCTCACACACACGCACACACACAGCGGGCCAGGTCTCTCTCCTACAAGGACCAGTCATCCTCAGGGGTGTCTTCATCTCAGTGAGCTCTGGTGTCAAGCACATGGGCAACTCCTGAGTGACTCCAACAGTCTGTACAAACTGAAGGCCTTCGGGATCCTGAAATTCAAGGTCACTTCTCCATCATGGAAAGCCCCTCTCTGGGGTCAGGCCCCTGGTTCCTGTCATGGCCACTGCTAAGTGAGAACCTCCTGGAGGGGCAGACCCACTGGCTTTCTAAACCTCCTTAGATTCTGGAGGAAATGGTCCACTTTCTAGCTGGCAGTCAGAATTATGATGCATTAAGCATAGAGTCAAAAGCCAAAAAAAAAAAAAAAAAAAAAAAAATGAGAGAGAAGGCCATGGGTCTCTACTCTCCTTTACCTAAATGTTCTACATTTCTTATATTTTTTTTTAACTATGTTTAGTGATTTAAGAGAAAGAGGAAGGGAGAAAGGGAGAGAGAGAGAGAAACATTCATATGATAAAGAAATACTGATTGGTTGCCTCCATATGCACCCCTACTGGGGATCAAACCTGCAGCTAGATGTGTGTTCTGACTGGGAATCGAACCCCCAACCTTTTGGTATGTGGGACAGCACTCCAACCAACTGAGCCACACTGGCAAGGGCTATTCTACATTTTAATACCGAACCCACCACGACACAGAGCATGACAAGGGCCTGCTCCATTTCCTTGGGGATCTCTTGCCCTGCTTTTATGCCCTCCCCAGGGACCATCACTGTCTATCCTGACACCCCCAACAATGCTCCACATGCCTTAACTACAGCCCTGATAATGCAGAGCGCTGGACATGGTCATCGCCAGCCGGGCACACTGCAAGGCTTGGTTACACTGTGAGCCGTTGCTGGGCATTCATGGAGGTGCTGGGGCCAACATGAGTCTGGTACAAACCAGCCTAAGGCATCAGAAGAGCAGCGTTGTGAGAGAAGCCAAGGCATGTCCGGGAGGCTGAGCACGTGGAAGCCTTCCTACGGCTCTCCACTCTGCCCAGAGGCTGGACAGAAGCTACAAGAATGCAGGCAGGCAGGTTACTCAGCACGTTTCACTGGGCTGTGGGGCCCTGGCCTTCGGCTCCTAGGCTCTCAGAGAGAGAGAGAGAGAGAGAGAGAGAGAGAGAGAGAGAGAGAGAGAGAAAGAATTACTTTACTTAGAACCAGAGAAGGGAAACAACATGCCCGAGCTCACTCTATAAGCCAAGAACAGGCCCAAGATAAGAACCACGACCTTCTCACAATCTGCACAGCCGTCCACTTCCCCATGTTCACGCTACAGGTCCTGGTTCCTCCTCACAAGGCCAGAATGATGAGTAAGACTGAAAAACTCCCTTCTAGAACACCTCCCCCCCAAAGGCCAATGATGAAACTTGACTATAAGCCACAGTAGATCAAAAATTCCCAGCTTATTTTTAGTTCTAAGGAATTTTTTTAAAAATTACTTTGTCCCAGTGAAATTTTGGAACCCACGATTTTAAGGCTTTTTTTGCTGGTGTTGTCATTTGTGGCCAGGCATGGTCATTTGGTCTACTTCCTATTATGTAAATCGATGAGACATAAAGCTGGCTTTTGATAAGCACTAAGGTCACCACACCATCTGGTATCCAGAAGTAGGAGACTGGAAGGCCCCGCCTCAGCCTTCCCAACACCTGTGGGCTTATTATTATTATTACAGAAGAGGTCCACAAACCCTTTTTTAGAAAACTGTTTGCTCAGATGTGCGTCAGAAATTTTCAGATTTTAGAAAGGTAATGCAATACATATAGCATGTTATGTATGCCCCCGGCAGGGTCTGGTGCACTCCTCTCATGGAAACTTATTCATCCCAAGAGGGATAAATAAAAAGCATCCAGATACACCTCTTTTTACTGCACTTCACTTTATCATGCTTCCAGATATTACATTTTTTACAAATTTGAACGTGTGTGGTAACCCCCACCGCCTTTGCTCAATTTGGGTCTCTGTTTCACATTTTGGCAATTCTTGCGATATTTAAAATTTTTTCATCACCGTTAATTTGCTGTATTGACCCACGATCAGATATCTTTAATGCTACCTTTGTAACTGTGTTGGGGTACCACAAACTGCACCCATATTAGATGGCAAACTTAACAGCTAACTGCTGGATGTGTTCTGAGTGCTCCCCCTTCTCTCTCCCTCTGCTTGGGCCTTCCTGTGCCCTCAGACACAATAATATTCAAAGCAGACCAATGAACAACCCTACAATGGCCTCGGAGGGTTCAAGTCAAAGGAAGAATGGCATATCCCTCACTCTAAAAAAGCTAGAGATGATTAACTTAGCGAGGGAGGCTGCTGAAAGCCAAGACAGGACCAAAGGTAGGCCTCTTGCACCAATTAGCCAAGCTGTGAATCAAAGGAAAAGTTCTTGAAGGAAATGAAAAGCTACTCCAGTGAATACAGGGGGGATAAGGAGCCTTACTGTTGATAAGGAAGAAGCTGTAGGGGCCTGGAGAGAAGGGCAAACCAGCCGCAACACTCTGCTAAGCCAAGGCTTACCCCAGAGCAAGGCTCTCACCCTCTGCAATTCTGTGGTGGCCGAGAGAGGCAAGGAAGCTGCAGGGGGAAGACAAGAAGTTGGCAGAGGCTGGGTTCCCGAGGCGTAAGGTAAGAACCTGTCTCCATAACATAGACATGCCAGGCAAAGCACCAAGGACTGGTGTAGAAGCTGCAGCAGGATATCTAGAAGCTTTAACTAAGACAACTCATAAAGGTGGCTACACAAAACAATCTCTTCTCAATGTAGATGAAAAAGCGGCCTGATATTGGAAGAGGTCATCTCGGACTCTCAGAGCGAGACAGGAGACATCGATGCCTGCGTCAGTGCTTAAGGGACAGGCTTAATGCAACTACTGACTTTAAATTGCAGCCAATGCTCATTTGCTATTCTGAAGATCTTAGGGCCCTTAAGAATTATACTAAACCTAGTCTGCCTGTGCTCAATAAATGGAGCAACGAAGCCCTGGTGGCAGGACATCTATTTACCACATGGTTTACTAAATATTTCAAGCCACGGTTGAGACCTACTGCTCAGAAAAACAGATTCCTTTTCAAATATTACAGCTCATTAACAATGCACCTGGTCACCCAAGAGCTCTGATGATGGGGTACAAGGAGATTAATGTTGTTTCTATGCCTGCTAACACAACATCCATTCTGCAACCCATGGATCAAAGAGTAATTTTGGTTTCAAGTCTTATTATTTTAGAAATATTTATTATAGCTAGGCTCTAGCTGCCATAGACTGTGATTCCTCTGATGGATCTAGGCAAAGTAAATTGAAAACCTTCTGGAAAGAATTCATCATTCTAGTGCCATTAAGAGGATCTGTGATTCATGGGAAGAGATAAAATATCAACATGAACAGGAGTTTGGAAGTCGGTTCCAACCCTCTGGATGACTTTGAGAAATTCCAGACCTCAGCGAAGGAAGTAACTACAGATGTGGTCGCAACAGCGAGAGAACGAGAGTTAGAAGTGGGGCCTGAAGACGTGACTTAATTGCAATCTCGTGATCAAACTTTAAAGGACGAGCAACGGCTTCTTATGGATGAGAAAAGAGAGCGGTTTCTTGTGATGAAATCCACCCTCGGCAAAGAAGCTGTGAAGATTGCTGAAATGATAGCCAAGAAGTTAGGATATTACAAAAAGTTAATCGATAAAGCAGTGGCTTGAGAGGACTGATTCCAGTTTTGAAGGAAGTTCTATTGTAGGTAAAATGCTACCAAACAGCATCACATGCCTCAGAAAAGTTGTTTGTAAAAGAAAGGGGCCATCAATGAGGCAAATTTCATTATGGTCTTATTTGAAAAGATTGCTGAAAAGAAAAAAGAAAAAGTGGCCACAGCTACCCCAATTTTCAGTGGGCAGCAATCAACACTGAGGTAAGACCCTCCACCAGCAAAAAGATTACAACTCACTGAAGGCTCAGACGATGGTGACCTTTTTTAGAAAGTGTTTTTTGAAGTATATACATCCTTTTTAGACATAATGTTATTGCACACTTAATAGACGACAGTAATTGACAATTTTGTGTGACTCCCTTTATTGCGATACGTGTTTTATTAAGACGCTCTAGAAGTAAACCCGCAGTATGTCCAAGGTTTGCCTGTGAATAGTTTTGTGTACAATCAGGCCAGCCTTTGCCTCCAACTGAGCTATGAAAAAATGAAATGTTCAGAGTATTTTGGATTTATTAAAAAGGGAATGTCAGAAAATAGTTTGTGATCTCATTTAATTCTGAAGGACTCAAGGGCCCAGATTTGAAACCTCAACACTGCAGAAAACACACACACACACACACACACACACACACACACTTACACAATAAGAAAAAGATCGATCATATAGTAAGCGCAATGCTGGATGCTGACCGGAATCGTTATCCTTGCTGCCCTCCAATAAACATCATATCCAAGATAAAATATGAAATGAAGGCTCACACACTGGCTACAGAGGTCCAGAGGAGTAGACATGGAGGGCTTTGCGCCGGGCAATTCAGGAATGTGTCTATCAGAGAAAGGATGGGTTCCCTGCCCTTTTCCACCCAAACAACAAAGGAGGAGCCTCAAGGAACTGGCAATCGCTTTTCAAACACATTTTCTTCAAAGATGAGGCAAAAAGAAAGACTGACATATGTTTCACTTAGTCTTTGCAATATTCCTCCCGGGCCACAAATATTATTAACTTCAGTTCACAGGCCTGAAGAATTTTCCACAGGGGAGGCAGGATTGCCGGCACTGTTTTCCGTTTGCGGCCAGAGCACCCAGAACGTCTAGAGCACAGGCCACCTCTCTGGATTTCAAAGAGTTGTAGTCCTGTTGCAGCTTTTATAAGGCTGAATTCTTATAAAAGCCTCGGAAAAGCCTTTGATTTGGGTTTCCCTCAGACTGTCTCTCTGTCTCTCCACCTATGTATCTATCCATCATCGATCTACCTTTTTCTTGACCTCAGTTTCTATAAAACAGAGTAATTAGACTAATGGTGTTTTTCCAGTTTTGGTGGCTTAGGAGTCTGCCATTCTGTGAGCGGAGACCAGCCAGCCCTGTGTTCCTATGACCTCCAACTGTCCCAGGGAGGGGTATGAAAAATAAGTTCCACACAACCTGCCTCGAGGGGTGGGGGGCTCCTCAGCTCAGCCCGGCCACGGGCTGCACACAGCCGAGCCTCCGCTCATTTCTGCCGGGTGGCATATTCTCAGATGCAATGAGCTGAGCAGAGGACACCCTCAAAGGACATGTGTCCAAAGCCAGAGAGACTGGTCACAGGGAAGCTTAAAACACAGCTATATTTTATTTTATTTTATTTTAAATTTAAGGTGTGCAGGCACATCTGGCTCTTTGAGATGAGAATTCTACCCAAGACACATGCATATTAATTGATTTGACACATTCACAGCTCTCGTTTCTAGTGTGGGTGGCGGAGAAAGATCAGGCTTTCAGGGCTACATAGATGTGGTTTCAGACACCAGCCACGACGCAACCTTCCACCTGAGGAGGTGACACTATGTGAGTCCCTTAACACGTCTGGACTTCATGTCCAAAGCTCTTCAGAGAATTGCTAAAAATGGCTATGAAATGTTTGTGATCCCTCCTGCATGCCTACATGGCTCAGGGGTGGTGCTGCCCACATTTGACCAAGGGGAACACAAGGCCCAGAGACACATGACTGGCCAAAGCTCAGGCTGCTTGGTTGTGGGCCGTATGGGTGCAAGACCCTGGGTCCTCTAGGACTCTCTGCTCCCCACTGACCGAGCATGCTACCTCTTTCCTCCAGGCACCTGGGACGTTACCCAGCGGGAAAGTGAGCGCTTGGCGGTGTGTTGAGGCAGTTGTGTGTTTGGCATTATTCCTCATGATCCTAAACGCATTGTACATTTTAATGTACTCTAAGACCTAGAAATCGTCAAGCCAAATTATTGTTTTCAAGGACATTAACTTAAAGCAAGAGCACATTGCAGTAACGAAGGCATCTGTGAGGTCAAGCCCTCCATAACCGTGACCGTGGAGGGTCTAGGCCACGGCAGGAAGCTGGTCACTTTCTTCCCCACCTCTGCTGGGCTCCTGCACCCCTTTTCTCTCCCCTTTCTGTCATCGGCCTTGACTTCCAGTCATTTATCAGACGCTCAACAAGAATGCGGTTCCCTTTCGGGGAGGGAGAGCCAGGTTTCTCCTCGCTCTGAGAAAAGGCTTTGCGAACACACTTGGCTGTCCCCATCCCCAGCTCTGTCTCGGCAGCTCTGCTGACAATCAGAGGCTGCCAGCTTCGGCTGCTTCTCCTGTCACTCAGGGGAAGGAGTCCAAGGGCTTATTGGAATCATAGGCCAGATATGGAAGAGCCCTTGTAAGTTACGAAATCCAACCTTCCACGGTGAAACTGAAGTAGAGACCTGCTCCACGTCCACTCAGGCAGTGAGGAGCAGAGCCCATCCTGGGCCATGAAGTCCTTCAGGCCGCGTGCTTTGCTGTCGCATGCCACCCCTCCCTGCCACATGTCAGATGTAATTCACGCACTCCACAGGTCACGCCCACGGGAAAGAAGATGGGCTGGGCTTCACTGAGTGGAGACAATGACATTTCCAGATTCCCCCTGTCCCCCTGCACTCTGCATGACCCTTGCCAAGCTCCACCTGGATCCCTGCTTCCTCCTCTGCCTCCCTGCGGAGTGGGAGCTGCTTGCGGGCAGGAAAAATGCCATACTGATCATGGTGTCCTATCCCGAGCAGCACAGGCTGAAGAATCCACCCTGGACACATTTGTCAAACGAATGAATGAACGATCTCATTTTTATGCTTGATCCATCATAAAACTGCAATTAAACTCTTTGGGGACACTGCATTCCCCAGTTTCATTTTAAAGATCTAATTATCCATGCCACATAGAATTTTTATTAGCGAGGGAAGTCATTAAATAAGCAGACACCAGACGCAGGCCCGAGATAATTGCAAATAGAGACGCATCTGTCCGCAGAGCCCAGGTGGACCTGGTAAGCTCACTGCTGGCAAACAGGGCACCTGTTTTCCAGCACCTGGAGTCTCTGGGACAATGGGCTGCTTACACCAGGCAAATCAGGCTTCTGAGTTCCCTAAGAAAGCTTAGTGAGCGATTCTGCAATTGCTTTTCAATACCCCCTTCTTCCTCCTAGCCAGCAGTTAAACAGCCTGAATCTGAGGAACCGTCCACCTCACCTTCTGTCCTTCTTGCTTCCCTCTCTAGACCCCTGGGATGTCCCTGCCATGCTCTCCCTTCACGCGTTCAGTTACGAAATCAGTTCACTTTCTTTCAGCAATGAACCAGCAGGCCATTCCTGTGCGAAGAACGCTACTTCCAACATCATCGGTTTCCTCCTAACTCAGACATGTCCCGCTCCTCCTCTATTCATCACTCTAGAAAAGAGGCCTCAGCCAACTGCACAAAGCCTTGTTAATGCCGTGCTGAGTGCAAAACCCTAATAAAGCCTCTAAATGTTTACTACGAGTCTGAGTTACAACACTGACCGGTTCTACCCCCATTAAAACCGGCTCACATTCTTCACACACAATTATTTTAGGTCACTGACACGCCAGCCAAGGAAATGACAAGACTGTGCGCCATGGTACAAAGAGCGAGCAGGACCCAGTTTTAAATTCTGGCCCTGCCACTTACTAAATGCTGGACTCTGTGCAAGAGACCGCACCTTGCCTGGTTCCCTCAGGGGATGATAATACGAATGCCAAAAAGCTGAGCCGATGATTTGGAAAAAAGGTAAATACGCATATATATGGTAACTTCAAAAGAAAACAAAAGGAAGCAAAACATGCCCAGAATAAAAAAATATTGGAGCACTTACTTTAAAGCATTTTTTTGATGGAGGAACCAAAAATACACAATGGGGCAAGGGACAGTCTCTTCAATAAATGGCGTTGAGAACTCTGGACAGCCACGTGCAAAAGAACGGTGCTGGACCACAATCTTACATCATACACAAGCATTAACTCAAAATGCAATTAACACCTTGAATGCTAAGACCCAAACCATGAAACTCCTTAGAACAAAACACAAAAGACATGCGTCTTGGTGATGCGTTTTTGGATTTGACACCAAAGCAAAGGCAACAAAAGCGAAAATAAACACGTGGAACTACATCACATTATATCATCCACACAGATAGTAACGTGTTTTTAAAATTCAGGGCATTTGTTGCCATTTGAAATGTGTTCCTCTTTGAGAAAACAAAGGCGCTGGTGAGGTGCACCGAGTCCTGGTGTTGCAGAACATAGCTTATCTGGTAAGAGATAAATAATGCAAAGATTAACCAGCAGTGTGCGGAACCTGAGCATGGGGGATTTTTAACCTTCCCAGATAATAAATGGAGCTCCGGATGCCAGAATTCATCCAAAGAGCTTCCCACCACGTTTCTAAGAGGACCCAGAGGCCCAGTAACTGAGAACTCTTCTAATCAATAGAACTAAATAATAGCACGTCTACCATGAGGTGGGCACCATGCCAGACCCTTTAAATACATAAGATCATTTACTTCTTAGAAGGCAAGTATCGTTATTGCCATTTTACAGATACGAGAACTGAGGCTCAGAGAGGTCACTCTTTCAGAGTCTCCCAGCTAGGACGTAACAGTAGTAGAGTCTGAACTCAAAATCCACTCCTTCCACTCACCATGCAGCTCCCTGAGAAAGGATTTGAATCAAGATGAAAGAGGAACCAGAGGCTACTATGAGCGGGTGAGTCAAAACTCAGCGAGGAAGGCAGGGCTGGCTCCCTGCCACCTGCCTCTCTCCGGTCCCTGCTCACAGAGCTGAATGAGGAGTTCTGGGGCAATCAGCCCATCACTGTGCGGGCCAGACGAGGCCTTGCCAAGCAGGCAGGGGAGGGACGGCCATCTTTCCGCCACAAAGCACAGGCTGCCTGATTCCACCTTAATGGGGGACCAGTCAAGTCACCATCCCTGGGCCCCCCGTCACCCTGCCTTTTCCCTTCTCACACCACCTCTCTGAATTCATTAATTACAAGGATCTCGTTCCATGTCCATCTTCACCCCCAGACCACAGGCTCTGATTTTTTTTTAAGCCCCAGTTCCCAAAACTATATTTGGTACAGATAAGTAGATGCTCGATTAGTCTAAGGTGCATAGATAAAGGGACAAGTTCAATATGAAGGCTGGACAAGATGACTACAGAATGCCTCTAACCCTGAGATTTTAGATCACTTCTCAATCTCTCATCAGTGGTCCAGAGTCCCTTTAACAGTGAGACCTCCCAACAGAAAGAGGATGTTACGGGTTCTTCAGCTTTCAGCGTTTCAAAGCATTCTATAAGCTACACCATTCCATCCTACCAGGACACGCAAACGTCAGGACAGAGGCTGTCAACCTCGTTTTAAAGACTGAAACTGAGGCCCAGAGTTTGACCTTGAGGCTTTTCATGTTACCATAATGCTTTTTCAGCTCCTTCTTAAAAGCCTGGAGGATGGGCAATGGGAAGGGAGAGAGGGGAGGGAGTGGGGAAAGAGAGGAGGGTGCAATGAAGGGAAATATAAAAGGGAAGAGCAGGGGCAGCTCTTCTGGAGTCTCACGGTTGATAGTGGGCGACCCTATGGCCTGGTGCTGAACGAGGGCTGGCTTGGAGAGACCGATGGGCTGGCTGTGTCCCTGACTCATCTGGCTGCATCTAGTAAAAGCAAACCCAAGGCTTCACAGTGCTGAGTAAAAACAGGAAGTCCCAAGTGGCCTCGCTCTCCTCTCAACTTAGGTCCCAACTTGGGGTCAAGGGATCTGACAGGCAGCTCCCCGGCAGCTGGCCTCCATGTGAGTCTGGCAGCACACCGAGGGGCAAAGAAACTGGGGACCACTTTCCCATGAGTCCCCCCAGAATATGGGTTTAGGGGGCTTTGCTGTCCTTCTGGGAGCAGGACCAGGAATCCCACCCACAGGGCGGAAAACCAGAGAGATGCCAGCTCCATCTCCGCTCCGTTCATTTAACAAAATGAGCATGGTGTGCTAAAAGCGGGGTGACCTCAGGGAGGCAGCTCACTGCAGAGCGGGGACAGCCCCTACCCCACAGGGCTGCCATAAAGAGGAAAGGAAATAACACCAGTGAGCTCCTCCACCACCCCTGACAACCCATTATCAGCACCAAGGCAGGATGCTGCCAACTGGGTGCCTGGGACTGTGGTGCTGCGAACATGCCCCCTCCCCAGAGCTGGGGGCAGGAGGGAGTGTGGGCAGTTCTGTCCCCACTTCTTTGCCCTAGTTTTCCCTCCCAGGAGCCCAGGGCCAGGATGAGGTGAAGTTCTGCCAGCCCCCAGCCTGGGCCCAGTGCCCATGTTTATGACTGTTTATTTCAGAGCCAGTAGAAAGGAGATATTAAAGCCATAAAAGACAGGGCAACAGACCAATAAAAACCAGCTCCCAGAAGAGTCAGAAGGAGGAAGGGAGGCAAAACTGTCACCATAGCAACACAAGACAGTCGGAAGCATGCAGGAAAAACAGCCCCTGCTCTCTACCTCCTCTCTTCACAGCAAAGAGAGCCCTGAGACCCTGCTCGCTCGGAGCTCAGGGAAAGCCCTGCCCCCCCACCCCCACCCCGCCCAGAAGCCCAGGTGGGCCTGGCCAGCCGCCACCCTCCCTCATGCGGGTCCAGCATGGCCCCAGCCCAGCGCTCTGTGTTCCGGGGACTCAATGCGGTGCACATGGTCCAGCCCCAGTCAGAGTGATGGTGACTGGAGGAAGGGGAAAAGTTTCGAACAGGGAAAGGAAGGAGGGCCACAGAGCTGTAGGGGAGACCGAGGCCCGGAACACCAGCCCTGGGTTCCCCAGGGAGCAAGTGGGGGGAAACAAGGGTGTGGGAGGGGAGATGAGGCCAGGAGCCGGGGCCCCCTCTGGGCTGAACCCTGCACTTCCACCGCAGTGGCTGGGGAAATCCTGGGGGTCGTGGGTGGGGTCAGCAAATAGCTTTGGAGGTCTTAATGATGAAGCTTTTGGTCCTGGTCTCTGGGGCTACTGGCCAGCGAGCCTGGAGAGCTTGGAGGAGGACCCAGGGGCCAGCTGGCCCATTTTGACAGAGGCTTCTCGGCCCTTCAGCTGGCAGGCAAGACAGGTGTCTCCACCAAACAGCATGGCTGGCCTGGGACCAGCCCTTTGGGAAGCGGGGAGAATTGTTCCCAAAGCTCAGGATCCATAAAGTCAGTCCTTTTCGGCAGACGGGGAGAGGAGGGCAGGGGAGGGGGATGGCCGGGAGGCCTGGGTCCCAGGCACGGCAGCCTGCTGCCCGGCTGAGAATCTCCGGGGCAGGTGGCAGCCGACGGGCCCAGGTGTGCAGGCCCCGGGGAGGGCTCATCCCTGCCTCTGGGGCCGTAGGGATTGGTGGGAAACCGGGTCCCTCCCGGTGGGAAAGGGGAAGCAGACGGCTGGGGCCCGCTAAAGAATGGCTTTGGAGCTACCTGGGGGTGAGGGTTGGGGGGTGAGTGGCTGAGGGGCGCGGGGGTGACCTGGCGCATCAGCAGGCTGTCTCCGGGGAGAAGGGGCCGTGGGGCGCAGAGATGGCCGTTTGGACGGAGATCGCAGCAGAAGGGCTAAAGGACTGGGTCCTGGACGCTCCCTCCCGCCCGCCGCCAAGGCTGCACGGGCGTCGGGAGCGGAGGAAGGATGGCAGGGGCGCCCAGACGCCTCGCGAGCCCCCTTCCCTGGAGACCCCCGGCCGCGCCCCCGCCGAGCCCGCGCCGCGCTCACCGGAGCCGCCGCCGCCGCCGCCGCCGCCGCCGCCCGTCCGCCGCTGCCCCAGCCGCCGCGCTGTGGACGCCTCTCCCGCGGCCGCTGCAGCCTGCGAGACGGTGCCGGAGCCCCGCCCCGGTCCGCCCAGCCCCGCCCCCGGCCCCGCCCAGCCCCCGCCCCGGCCCGCTCCCAGCCCCGCCCCCAGCCCGGCCCGCCCTGGCCCCCGGGGATCCCACCCCCGTGGTCACCCGGCCTGGTCCCGCCTGTGCCCGGGAGCCGGTGCTGACCACGTCCTCACGCGGCAACACCTGCCCTTCTCTCGGCCTTGGCCCCTGGGCTTCGCCCGCCCAGAGCAAGTCCGGATCTGCTCTGTTTCTACACGTCGAATTCTCCCATACCCATTATTCCTCTCCAAAAAAAAAAAGAGAGAGAGAGAAAGAAAAAAACACAGGAAAGAGCCTGCTCTCAACCCCTAGATTCACACCCACTCTCAGACGGGCTCCCCTGCGCCCAGTCACACCATGGCCGTCACCCTGACTCTCAAATTACTTCGGATGCTGAGCCCAGCCTCTCTGGGCTCCCACTCTGAACAGGTTCTTCACGAGTGCTTGCTTGGTCGGAATATAATCACCCTGAAGTTAAGTCTACAAAAACACTCTTAAAAATTCTGTCGTGCAAGGAGAAAGCAGGGGAATCACAGAGTCATTGTCATGATCATTGTTTTAAAACATCTGCCAGGGAGGCTTTTTGCATTAAAGAGAGAGATTCAGGAAACCGGAGAGGGCCGCGATGGTGCCAAACAGGTAGTGAGTCAGAGCTCCTGGTGGGGGGGTGGGGGGCCCTCCTGCAGGCCCCTGCTTCTCCTGCTTCCTTTTCCAATCAGCTGGAGCGTCGTGAAACATTTATGAAACCCACACAATGGGCCACGCCATGTGCCTGGAGCTGTGTCGGTGCAGGAGTGTGTGGGTTTGGTAGCATGAGGCAGGCCGATCTGGGAGTGCGGGAAGCTTCGGGAGACCTTGGGCAAGTCCCTCCTCTTTCTGAGCTCCAGTGTCCCCATGCAGGACTCAATGCCATCCCAGTCTCCTTGAGACAGACAATTTGTGGGTCTAAAAAGCTTTCGTGAGCTGCCTAGCACGGCTTCTGCTCTGGGTTTTGGCAAGAGTTCAGACAGAAGGCAGGAGGGTACAGTGTAGTTGGAAGGAAATAGTCTCCCCATCAGTAGGGGTCCTTAGGATCAGAACAAACACTTTCCCATTCTTTATTTGCGCTGCCAACACCCCCCTCCCTCCCCCCCCCCCGCCCCCCACACGTGGCCCAGCTACTGCTCTCATTGCCTGCAAAGACAATCCATTTTTATTGTGGGGTGGTTTTATTAGAAAATTCTTCTTGTTCCACTTCCACACATTCACACCAAAATGTCTAACTTAATCCCTCCACCTTGAACCTGGTCAGGCTCTAGGAAAAGTATGGACGGATCAGCCAGACGCCATTCACCCCATAAAACACTGTCATTTCAGATGAGAAGACTCCTTACTTTACACCTGCCTGTCTCTAATAATACAACTTAAGTTGGTGAGAAGAGACTATTTGATGTATGAAATTTCACTTCCACACATGTAAAGACAGCTTCTGTTTCAGTAATTGAGGGATACCTGCATGGTGTTGCCTAGCCCATTGGGGAATAATAGGGTTTCTAATTACCAGTGTGGAATTTAATAATTAAGTGTTTCCTAAGACACAATAATCAGATGAAACAGTCTTTCAGCTTCATCAGTAATACTAATAACAAGTTTAGAGGTTAGTATAATAAAGATTACAGTGAAATTAAACTATCATTGAGGGGGCAGGTAGCTTAAGATAAAATTTCAGATGGTTTTTAGTCACAATATACATTTGCTAAAATGGCCCGTAATATCTTAGTTAAATTAAATTTAAACTGAACTGTTCTAGTTTCAAGGGCATCCTCGTCATTTACTTTTTTTATAAGAGATTTCGTGAATTTTGGCAAAATGCCAGGTACTATGCTAAATGACGGACGCATGTCCCCAGCCTTGAGGAGTACACGGACAGTCTGCCAGCCCAGCTTCCAACAAGGCAGAATAGGAAACAGAGGAAAGTGGAGGTATTTTGACTGTGTGGTCCCAGCACCAGATGGAATTCATTGTGACTGGGGGAAATCAGGAACAGACCCTTTTCAGCTGGACCCTGAGGGATGAGCTAGACTTCCATGAGTAGGAAATAGGGTTAAGGACCCTCCAGGTAGAGGGACCAAAGGGTTTGGTGTGGCCGCAGTGCCAGAGGGACCGGACAAAGTGAGGCTGAGGCTGGAGAACTGAAATGCCAGCCTGAGGAGGCTGCACTTGGCCTGCGAGCTTCCAGGGACCAGGCAGCCTTGACTAGAGCCTCCAATGAAGAGAATGGTGACAGGCTTGGGGCACTTCGGGACCAGAGATGGAGGAGGAAAGGAGGCTGCAGTGAGAATAATCAAAATACTAACATCACTGCCTAAGAGCTTTTGGCTGCCCTCCATGGACCAGGCTCTGCTCCCTCATGTTCGAAAAGCATCCCCAGACTGAGAATAATATTTGTCATAGATCAGTCCCTGATAATATTTTTTAATATCTTAATGATAGGATCATGAGAGATGGGCATCCACTCTGAAGACAAAGCAACAAGAGCTGATCCTGTCCACGGCCCCTCTCCACTCACTGAGGTCCATCCTGGGGCAGGTGGAACATTGCCCTTTGCAGTGTAAGTCCCCTTGTTCTTCAAAAGGTCATTTCTGCTTCCGTACCTTTGCTCCTGCATAGTCCCCCAGAATGACTTGCTCCCCATCTCCAGCTATCAAAGACCACCCGTCTCAATGCTAATGAAGCCTCACACTTCTTTCCTCTGAATTCTTGTAAAACTGACCATAGGAGCCACTTATTCATTGCATATGCAAGTGGCTTGAGGACAAGGACCTACTCTGAGATGTAGACAAAACCCCCACTTGATTTGGAATCAAAGGTGAGCATGCCACTCACTGGCTATGTGGACAGGAGCTACCCAAGGCTTTGGAGTTTCGAGTTTCTCTTCCATAAAATGGAAGTAATAAATTTGCCTTAGAAGGTTGGTGTGAGGGCTGATGTACATTGTGTTGTAGCTGTGAAAGAAAGAACATGAGCAGACACTGTGTGTGTGTGTGTGTGTCTGCCTAGTGCCTCGAATGATGCTGGGCATGCCATAAGGGCTCATTTCAGACTTGCTACTTAGTGGGTTGTTTCATAGGTGAGGAGTTGGAGTGGAAGCTGAAGGGTTTGGTGTCATGAAGCCCTACAGTGCTCTACAGAAAGGAGCTTTATCTTGTCCTCCTTGTTCACTCGGCCCCCCAGAAACCGTATAGTGCTTTCCCTCCAGCATCACTATAATGGCTTCCAAAGGTGGTGGGTTCTCTTGCCAATTACAGGCCAGGGTTCCTTTAGGTAACTAGGGGTTTCTAAGGAAACATCGCCAGGCTTCAGAAGGAACATAGGAGATTTGATTATGAATATTGAGCCAATCTTCACAGCTGACATGCTGCATAATTTCTTGTTACAAAAATCACAGTTCAAACTATGTAGAGAAACTTGGTAATGGCTAAAAAGCTTTGCCTGTGGCTGAATTGGAGCCTATGACTTAAGAGCTCGGACTTTAACCTCTTCTTTGGCCACTGAGATTGTCAAGCTCTTTCAGACCACCCTTTCTTTGAACATGGTTCTCCTAGGCCTTAAATGGCCTTTCACCCTGGCCCATGCATTAAATTTCTTCTCATTAAAAAAAAAAAAAAATCCCAGCTCAGAAGCAACCCCTCCTTAACTCTGTCTTCAAGTCTCCAAGGCCATGTCAACTGTCCTTTCCCGTAAGCTTCCACCCCTTGCCCTAACACCGTTACCATAGCACTCGCCAAGCCATTGCTGACCATGTCGGATTATACGTAGCCCATTTTTGTTATTCACAATAGCGATGTTTTATGGAGTTATCGGAAGCACTGAACTAGCAAATAGGGAAACGTTGCTCCTAAGGGAAATAGAGGGTTAGGTTCCTGAGGGCCTATGCTCACAACATTTTCATCAACTGATCAGTAGCACATAACCTTGTTTTATGTGTTTCTGTTGATGGACAACTTACTTAATATGCATTGTTGCTTCATTAACATTGGACTCACAGCCAGCGGCACTTGAACTCATGACTTTGGGACAAAGATGATCTAACTCAGGCTTGTTCTCCATAAAGCCCATCACACAGCCATCTCCTACTTGGAAACACCACACAGCTGTGCAGCACTGCGCTTGCAGGCCATTTTAAACAATGAAACCACCGACATAAAGCACAAAAATGTGGAAAATACGGTACTGAATAGATCATGAAAAGCATGATTGTTCACAGTATGAGAGCTGAAACAAGGCAGAATTCTGCTTAAATTGACCCCCGTTAAGAATATGCATGTTGGTGAGTCAGGTTTTTTGCTGCATGCTGCACACTGGCAAATGACACAGAGTCATCAGAGTATTACTTTTGAAGTTACAAATAAATGTTAGCGAGTAGGCGAATTTGCAAACACAGGATCCGCAAATAATGAACATGGACTGCATGTGCCTCCAGACTAGCATATGAACTCTTTGTGGCCAGAATCTGTGTTTTACTGGTCTTTGTATCTTTCCAGCACCTCTAAGAGCCCCTGATATGTAAAAAAAATTGATGCTCAATAAATGTCAATTGAATGAGTGCACCATGCCACCCTGACTTGCATTTCTGACAACTTATAAATTTATAGTAATAAAGTCCCAACAACTTATAAATTTATAGTAGCAAAAAGTGTCTGGTTCTTCTCTCATATAAATGTCAGGACTTGATTTGGTTCCTTTCAGTTATTTGAGAAGAGTCCTGCCTTTAAATGTAAGAAACATTCTATGTGGCATACATCTCTCATGTATGGCACATCTGGGTCCTACAGATAGTGGCTTCTAAGATAAGTAAGGATTATAAACAACACCCCCCACCCATCTCCCCCAAAGAGAGGAGGGGGCAATAAGCTTGAAGGATCTAAAAAAAGCTTAGTCAAATGGCCAACAATGAGAAAAATTACATAGCCCAGGAACTGAAAGGGGACACTGCTGAAAGGGTACAGAGTGGTAAGAGGGAAGTCACAGGGACCATGCAGGAGCTTTGCAGTGAGGTCAAGGTTTAAACCTGAGTCCTGTCCCTCCCCTACATCAGTATGACTTTGGGCAGCTTTCTCAACCTTACTCTTTCTTGCCTCTCATTTATATTTAATGGGGATAATAGGACTTCCCATAAAGGCTGTTTATGCAGCTGACACTTGCTGTGTGCCTACTGTGTGCCAGAGAAGAACATGGATGAGGTCATCAATGTGCACATAATGAATGACTACTGAGCATGGCACCTGATGTCACTTAGCTACCGAATTTAAATAGTGCTTTTACTTATTTGTAATTATCTCTACATTCATTTCCCCTTCTCTTTCTTTCTCTAATTTGCAAGATTTCTATGTACAATTTCTATGCTCTTCGAGGTCCAAACCCTCTGATGTTTTTTCATAGGTCAGGTAATTTCAATCTTTGTCTGGCCAGGTAAATCCAGAAATTTTTGGTTCCAAAAGTTTTTTGGCATCTTGACAAAATGAGTCAGCCCCTCTAGGGGATTCAGCCTTACCACCCACAAAGCTTACACCATCTCCAGAATCACCATCAACAAAGTAATGACGCATAGACCAGGACCTCTGAGCAAAGGCGGAGAGCATTTTACAAGCATAGCCCAGTCATCTAGGCAGCATCACCAACAGGTAAGTAGGGGTGACTTCTGACTATACCCATTTTATAGCCAAGAAAATGAAAGCTTGATGTAACTTATTTAAGCCATCAACTGAGTCTCAGCCACAAGCACACAAATCAAATGAAGGTGTCATGGCTTCTTGAATTTAGAGTCAAGCATTGAATTCCTTGAACAAATTTATCTTCTTTTTTTTCTTTTCTTTTCTTTCTTCTTTTATTTTCTTTCTTCCTTTCTTTTTGAAAGATTTTTACATTTATTTTTAGAAAGAGGGGAAGGGAGGGAAAAAAAGAGGGAGAGAAACATCAGTGTGTGGTTGCCTCTCTGCACCCTCTACTGGGGTCCTGGCCTGCAACCCAAGCCTGTGCCCTGAGTAGATTGAACCAGTGACTTTGGTTCCCAGGCCAGCACTCAATCCACTGAGCCATACCAACCAGTGCTAATCTTCTTCCTTTTCTTTGTATTTATCGTTTGTTCTTCAGAAAGTTTATCAGCGATCAAGCAGGCAGGTTGATTTAGGCATATGCCAGGATTCTCCTTCTTTCTATCAGTGGTTTTATCCAGTTTAAGGAGCTGAAGACCCAACTACGTTCTAAGACAATGTTAAAATTCCCACCAAACTGAATGGCCAACTATATAGAGCTTTTTTACAAGTCCTGCTAGTAACATATGAATGTGTTTAAATGAACATAACTACTATATGTGACCATCACATAAATGGCCATTTTAAGTATTCAACCTGTTGTGTTAATTCTTTTATCACTGGAGAAATAACCTAGAGTAGTGATGCAGTAACTTTGGTATGTTTAGAACTCACATTTATCTTCTTTTTGTTAATCTCTCTTGAGTCACTATGCAGATCAACCCCTATGAGTTCTCACCTGAGGCATTTCGGGTTATTTCTAATTGGTCCCCTGCCTTCATTTTTAGCCCATTCAAGCCAGTGTCCAATCTGAAGACTCAGTGACCATTCTAAGAGACATATATGATCATGGCAGCCTCTTTATTCAAGCCCTTCAAGGGGGTCCCTGCCACCTCACCACAAAGTCTGACATTCTTTGCCAAACCCATATGGCCATTTCCTTGGTTGCTTTTCTTCTCTTTCTTTTCACTCTGTAACTCAAAATATGATATCACTCCTTTTGTACCTTCTAGTTCCCAGAAGGCCCCACTCCCCACTCATTATCAAATGGATAAATGCCAAGGTATCCTCCCAGGTGGGAGAAAGACTACCTTTTAACCAAGTCATTTCTGAACTCTGACTCTTGGTATTCTCAGGCCCAGTTAATACCTCATTGAATAGTGTATTAGTTCTGCCCATTACTGCATGAGATCCTGGAAGTTAGAGATTTTTAAAATATATTATATGTGTAAAATTACACATATGTATAAGTATTTGTATATATGTAATGTGTGTGTATATATAAAAAACATCTGTGTTCCCAGTGCTGGACCATCTAATGTGTCCCTAATAAACATCCACTGAGTTGATCTGAGTTAAACTGAATCCCTCAAGATGCAGAGATTAGAAAAACTGCCTTTTCAGGTTATTTCTGGAAAAATAAGATATAATCAAGCCTGGAAGAGCAACATAGGAACTTTTTAATAAGAGATCGATTCCAGGGTCCTTTCTTCTTTGTGACAAATGAAACAAAACTCTCACAATGTGCTTCACTAACCGTGTGATCTTAAAATAAAACGCATGTTAGTGATTATTAATCAAACGCAACAAACAGCTCTTGTCTTCTGAGGCCGAAGCGCTTCCTTTTCTCATATGCCAACACCTCTGCCTTTTCTGTTTTAATTATACTAAGCATCTTTTTGTTCTTCCTCCTGGACCTTTGCCTGGGAGGGCGGGGCAAGCTATAAATAATAGCCGTCATCATTATAAAAAATATTATTGTGCACTCTATTTTTAGAGCTGCAGACTTGCTCACAGGCATGCCCAGGCTGGCCCTGGGAGAGCTGCCGTGATTTCTTGGGGAGAGTCTTGGGCTCTTGAATATTTCACCTGTCTCATTAGTGTCACTCATGTGGTGTGACTGCTCAGATGGCAGCTGCTTCATCCAATAAACTCCATCAAACTGCTTCCCATCTGCTCAGAGGAAGCGGAAGGTTTTAGAAAGTATGGTGATTTTTCTGCTGTTATACGCAAATACCGCTGGTTTTCTGATCTCTGCATTTCATCCATACACAGGCTTCCACGAATGTGCTTAAGATGGTTTTAAAGAAATAATTGAAACATTACCTTTTATTACCCACATTTAGACACTTCAAGATGTGTAAAGAATCCTAGAGCAGCCCTAACTGGTGTGGCTCAGTTGGTTAGGTGTCATCCCAAAAAGTGAAAGGTCACCAGTTCGATTCCTGGTCAGGGCACATGCCTGGTTTGCAGGCCTGGCCCCCAGCTGGGACATGCAAGAGGCAACTAATCATTGTCTCTTTCTCACATTGATGTTTCTCTTCCTCTTTTTCTCCCTCCTTCCCCCTCTCCCTAAATAAATAAATAAATACAATCTTCAAGAAAAAAAAAATCTCAGAGCAGAAGGGGTCTTAGAGATCATCTAGTCTAATGTGCTCATTTGACAGATGGAGACCTTGAGGCTCAGAGAGGCAAGGTGATTTCCCAAGGTCATGTGGCAAGTCAGCGGCAGCCCTAGGACTGAAAGCACAGAGAGCTGGTTTCAGGCTCCTGTTCTTTTCTCTCTCTGATGCAGAACAAGTCTGCACACACCTTCTGATTTGAGCACTAAAGCTTTTAGCCTGTTGTGGATCTAGGTTGCTAATCCTCTATGCATAAGTGATCCAGTTTCCTCCACCATTTCTCATAGATCCCAAAACTATTCAGTTGGCCTATACTGGGTCTTGTCCCCAAGTGAGATGAGTCTATGGAGCGAAAGGTCCAGGCCAAGTCTGGATGCAAGAATCTGAATGTGCCGTTGTAAGCAGGTAGAGTGGTCCGGGGTGAAGAGCTTGACCTGAATCCTGGCTGGTAGAAACAGCACTGCTTTATTTGCTGTATGATTTGGGGCAGGGCAGTCAACTGCTCTTGTTTCAAAGTTTTCTCTTGTTCACCATGGATAACAAATGCTTACATGAGAGGAATCTTGAGAGAATCAAATGAAATGACAGATGTGGAAGACTGTGAGGAGCTAAACGAAAAATCTTTATTTCGTGTAGCAGCAGAAACACAGCAGAATATTTCGCTTTCTTTATTGCCAAAGTGGCACGTGTAGCGAGCTGATGTTAATTTCATTCAGGAGGTCAGGTTTTCAAACATCATTAAAATTGGGACAAATTTTATATTTGCGCGTATTTAAGAATTTATTTAGCACTTACTATATGCCAGATGCTCTGATAGATGCTCGGGATACCAGGAAGGATGCTCTTATAGACTCACTGCTCAGGTGGGAGACAGACATGAAGTATGTAAGAAATTGCCTTACAGTATGAGCAGTGTGTTACAGAACTCAGGGACAGCGCATTCAGCCTAGTCCGTAAGGACTTTCAGGAGAAAATGTTAAAGGTCGAGTAGGACTGATGGAAGGGATTTTTTCTTTCATCTTTATCCTGATAACCTGGTGGGGCTCCTGAAGGTACAGCTCCTAAGGCTCAGGTGCTGCCTAAGGCCAGGCCCCAGGAGGTTTTATCTCTCAAGCTTGTCCTCACTTAGTCAATCACCCTTTGAGTGTTCCCACCAGGCTCCGCTTGAGCCCCTGCTTCTGGTAAACTGTGACTCTCTACATCTTCTTGTGTCTCCGCTTTTTAATCCCTGTGACCTCAGTTCTATGATGCATCTCTGACAAGTTGTTGACTTGTGGTTTGTTCAGCTTTTTTCTTGTTGTGAGGATGGGAGTGAAGACATCCAAGTTCTATACATATTGAACTGGAGACCTGAAGTCTCCAGCTCTTAATTTAAAAAAAGATATATTTATTTTGTTTATTTTACTTCTACTTGCATTTTGGCCCAAGAGCACATTTTCATGCGTGTCCTAATACATAGTTAATTTTCAGAAATGTTTCTCATGTACTTGAAAAGATTGCGTAGTCTCTGTGCTTCGGGTATTATGAGTTACTCAATAACTTACATTCCTAGAATTTATTTTTCTTTTCTCATATTGACCTTTCCTTACATTGTGATTTCTACTAATATTTACTCCTCTATCTCTGCAAACACTTAAAAATAATCGTTTTATAATTTTTTTTAAATGATTCTATTGTCCCAGGGTTATTTGTTGTTCCTCTTGTCTCTTCTGGTTCATTTGTTTTTCTCCTATGGTTCCCCTAATTTTGACCATGATCTTGTTGCCAGTGAGACAATTTTCAATGGGAAACCCATGTGACTGGCTTTGGGTGACCATTTCCTGTGTGCATCTGCTGAGACTTAGTGAATGTAAGTATACTGGACTAATGTTTATGTTAATTTATTTATTTGGGGTCCTGACCTACGGAGTTGGCTTAAATTTGGATCCCTTCTTGTGTTCTGATCGCTTGCAAGTGTGTCTATTTCCACCCAGAGAATTTGGATTAGGTGGACAATGATTTTCTTACAAATGACAACCCCTGTGGCTGCAGAACCACTACAAGCCACTTGTCTTTAACTGCCCACCCACACGGGGCTGCCGGCTGAGTTGCCCTCTCTGCGCGGGCACCCATCCCTAGCCCCAGCTGCTATAGTCCACAACAGGTTCCAAGTCCCCGGTAACACTTTTCTGTTTTAACTTGTCTTACCGATTGTGAGATTCCCTCTCCTTTTTTTTTCTTTCCACTTCAGAATTTTCCTTTCTTGGTTTCAAGTTAGGCTGTGCATTTACAATTGCTAGCTAATCTGCTTTTTCATTTTTTTTGTCCAGCATTCCTATCATGTTTTGAGTAAGGAGAGTGTGTCTTCTTCCCCTTTAGCTCAACTTGCCTTCCCTTTCAGTGGTTGGCAGACACGTATGTTCTGAAAGGGGCGTACAAATGGCAGGGTCTCTCCTCCAGGCAGCCAGATGGTGGGTAGGTGCACACAAAGCCCTGGGCTGAAGCTGGCTTATATTGACTCTCCTGTCACACCACCTATTAAGCAAAGAGTCAGCCTTGCCCGGTCACACAACTAACCTGTCCACTACACCTTTCTTTTGGCTTCCGGGGTCACTGCAGCCTGTACTTGACTCTCCAGGACCTGGTCAGCTAATGCCTATTCTGGATGGCACGCACTAGGATTGCCAGGGGACGCCTCGGCCTGGAATGTGTGCTTAGTGCCCCTGGGAAGCCCTCTGCCCGTCTCTACAGGAGGACCTGCCGTCTCAACACTGAGCTGTGGCCACAGGCGTTCTAGATGTTTCTGCCTTCAAAACATGTGCCTCCTTTTTCTCAATCTGGGTCAGTCCCTAGGCTTAATGACTTCAGCTAGAATATGTGATTTCAGTTAAAAATACCCAAAGCTGCAAAAGACTCTCTTCCTACCTCAAAATTTATAAACTTGAAAAAAATAAATTATCACCATAATTTGATCTCTTCAGACTTTTAAGGAAACGTGTCTCTTAGTCCGTCCACATTTAAAAAATGTGTTTAAAAATATTATCCATACCCTGAGGAATGAAAATAATGCTAGATGAGTTTATTAATCGCTAATATAATTTTCTCCTCTCTTTATTTCCCAATAAGGAAAGCTTTTTCAAATGATGTTTTTCAGAGGCAGAAGAGAAGGAATTATGATTGGTTTCTTCATGGCTGTTATCAGCCAAAAGAGAAAAATTCAACTAGTTTGCAATTTTCAAAGAAGCGGAGAGATTACTTTGTTAATGTCTATTCAGTTCGTTTTCTATTTGGGGAATTAACATGTGAGGGTGGCGGCAGAGAAATGGCTGCAGAAAGCTTCAATGGAAACGCAGAGGCATTTCCCATCTGCAGAACTGCTTCAAAGTTGCTGGTAGTGAGTGTGGGCATGTGAGGGAGAGCTGAAGCCTTGCTCCCTCGAATTGCACACATCCCAATAGAAACCCCTAGTGTCATCAGAAAGGCATTTATTAAGCGACCATTTGTGCATGGCTCTTTTAAAGGACTGAAAAAATGCAAAGGCTCAATTAGAGATGATGCATGAACGTGTTGATGTTATTAAAGGGGAATGATCATGTGACTCAGAGGATGTACAGACACCTGAACAGGTAAGATCATTTACACATAGAACTGGTGTATTGAAATTCTATACAGGCCAAGGGGATGTGCTGGGAAATAAAATTACCAGAATGGGAGACAAGAGACCTGGGTGCTAGTCTGGCTTTCCTAGCTCAGCTAAGAGAACTTGGAAATGGGCTTCACTTTCCCATGTGAAGTTGGACAAAATTATGAAGTCAGACAACAGTTATGAATGAAAAGGTCACATATAGTTTCTTTACCTATGAACAATAATGCATGAATGAGTTCCTGCCTCCAAGAAGCTCAGTGTATTTAAGAAAAATTGAGCCATACAGGAATCCAAGTGGGGAGAAGGCAGGGGTCAAAGCTTAGGTGGGGTTCTTGTCAGTTTATAGATCTGCCACAGGAGGCTGAGCCTGAGGATGAGGAGGCTTCAGAAACCCCAAAAATAATATACATAAGGAACAACTGGGCAGGGTCTCCCAGGCAGAGAAGAAACTTCTCCCCCTGTGGCCCCAGAGGACAGCAGTATGGTTAGGGCTGACATTGCAGGGAGGCAGAGCTGGACCTGCGATAGATGGGGTGACATGTCACGCTTGGACACTGGAAGACAACGCAGCTGTTAGAGCCCTGAAACTGCGCTCACTCACCGAATGACTGGGAGGCTCAATGCCACTGTCTGGCCCAGGGTCACACATGGACCACAGGCGATGTGCATTCCGGGAAGTTTGCACGGCCCCTTCACTTCTGTTTGATTTTGAGGAAGAGCTGCCTGTCCGAGCAGCCCAAGCCAGAGAGGCCTGGGGTCCCACTGTCACTGGCTGCACCTGAGGCAGGACCGCCTGGTCGGCTGCAGGAGGGGTCATTTCTGTGCTGGGTCAGCTCCTTTTGTTGTCGGAATTCTCCGGGTTTCCCTAAGTGTCCTAGAGGGTGGGCAGGTTGAGGAGAGCCAGCAGGGAGATAAGCTGGGTCAGCCTGGGTGGGTGTCTGGAAACGCACCACGGATGGAAGCAGCAGGATCCACGGGGCCCAGAGGTCTTCAGGAGGAGGAGGGGGAAGCCTAGCCAGGATGAGGGGTGGAGGAAGGAGGACTCTGGGGAGGCTATGACAGAGACGCTGAGCCAACTGGCCGAGGACACGCACAGAGAGGGAAAGGAGAGGATGACGGGCCGTTCCGGGAACGCGAGGAGAGACTCTGTGTGGGCGATCACAACCCAGGGAAGACGAACGAACATCTGCCAAGTTCACTGGGCGGTGGGATGGAACCTCTGCTTTATGATTCAATTTCATGCATCTTTGCAGAGGCTGGGAAAGCTGTCCAGGGCGTCACTGTGAGGGCACAGACGCAGCCCGCCCGGGAATGGCACAGGGAGCCCAGCCCTCTAAGGAGAGAAGGCCCGCACGCTCGGACCCTGAACGCAGGCGGTCACTGAGGCTCAGACTGAGCACTAAGCAGGGTATGTTGTTGATGCAGCCGATGCGGCGTGTGCCTCAGACCCGGAGGCCTCAAACGTGTGCCTTGATGCTGATCCCAGCCCCAGGCTTTCCCTGGAGGCTCGGAGCTGGATAGTCATCAGGGAGGGATGGAACTGAAGGGTGGAATGAAAAGGTGAAAAGGGGAGAATGTTCTGCCATTAGTTACTAAGGAAAACAACGCACAATTCTGATGGTTTTCAAACAAACCGTGTTATAGCAACCACATTCATATGCTCCGGAATCTCCAGACCTGCCTTGCAATCCTCATGACCGAATACCACAGACCCAGCGGAGCCATGAACAGAGGAAAAGAGACAGGATTGGGAGTCGAAAGGGCGGTCTGAGCGCAGCATTAACCCAAGTAGGCTCACTTTCATAATCATTCAGAAGAAGCTTCCTGAAAACTCATCGCCGATGTAGGCATTTCCTGTACTGACTGTGACACTCATTCCACTGCCAGGTGATCCTGATCTGTGTGTATACATGCACCCCTGTCACCCCCACCCCCACCCCCACAGTCCCATTGGCACCGGTACTTTCTGATGAAACTCCCTGGCTGCTCACTGTCCCAGCTCAGTGTCAGGCACACAGCAGCCGACACTCGCGGGAAGTTTCTCAAGTTTTACTTCTAACGAAACTTGCCTTATAACCAGGCTTGGCCTTTGCATAGGGCACCGTTGCCGATCCCCCAGCCAGTGCAGTGGTAGCCTGGAGCCCCACTCCCGTGGGGAGAGAAAGCTGACAGGCAAACAAGGCCAGAGGCCACTGATAAGATGCTTGGGAATTCCTGAAAGCAGCCCAGAGGGGCTACTTCCTCAACTCCCAGCAGTGACGGTTCCACACAAAGGCCATTTTTGTGCCACTTGGATGGCGTCCCTTCTTTCTGTCTCTGCCGGCTGGCTCTTATCTGATTCCGTGTCTCAGAGAGGTTGATGCTCCAGTTTCTGCTCCTCTCCACTTTCAGTCCCCATTCTTTGTGCCCACTGAGGCTCAGCCTTGACATTCAGAGTCTAAGAACTCAGAACAAAGACAGGAAGAAAAATGGGCTTGGGAGACGCAGTAGGACAGGTGGCAGGAAGGGACATCCCTGCTTCTAATAAAACAGCCATTTTCTCATTGTGAAGCTGTACCACATGTTCCAAGAGACTTTAATTTTGGAAGAAATTATTCTTGAAAGGGATTGGGTAGATGAAAGGAAGAAACTTGAAATGATTCTTGAAGGGAGGTTGGGACCCATCATGGAGTCAGTTAAATGTCAAGTTAAGTAATTTCCTGGGATTCTATCCAGTTTCCTCTTCTTCCTACTCATCTTGAAAGGCTACCGTAGGAGGAAGTTACAAGGTTAACTCTCACAACAACTTGGATTTGCAGAGAAAATGGTAATTTTTGTAAAATTTGCATGTAATTGAACGGCCTTGCTCCCAAATCTTTGCATGCTGGTTAGCCAGAATAAAACAAAACACACTCACACACATGCCAAGCACATGCCTATAAACATACACACCTTATAGACAAAAGAAAAGACATCCGGACCTAAATTTCAATCTGGTATAAAGCTTAAGCTGATCTCAAAATTTAAATGATCTCTGAGGCATTATTCAATCTCCGATTGGATAAAACCTGCCCCATCATTTGGGGAGCCTGTTTCCATTCTTCTCCACCCAGGACAGAACCTGGGCAGATGGGGGGACATTAATGTGACCTTGGTGTTGAAAAAGCAGAGGACCTGGCATTATTCTGGCCCTCAGAGTTGTTTTCGGTCTTACTCAAGAAACGGCCCCTCTCCAAGCAATTGACAATAGAAATACTGGCCTTTTTCAAAGAGACAGATCACATCGTACTTTCCAGAAGCTAAGGCAGGAGCAGAATCCTTAAATCTAAATACCCAAAAAGTGCTGCTGAGAGTAAATTTAAACAAACAAACACACAAACAAATAAATAATGATAGACCTCCAGACCCATGCTGGCAAACGCTCAGAATTAAAATAAATAAAAATTCTTCAAAGATTTTAGAGATAGAAATGAAGTAATCAGGACACCTTCAGTGGCTTGACGATTATGTTATCACTCAACTTCTCTTTCACAGTGTTGGTTGTTAAAACAATAAAACATGCTTTTTCAAAGTTAGGTGATAAAATTATATTGAAACTGGAACCCTAGGATGGACCAAGCTGAAATTGAAATCAGAGTCTTGCAGGTGGAAATCAGGCTCCTCTGAGGGATGGTGAGGAAAGTGTTCCAAGGACCCGTGCATGGGAGATGGTGGTGATGGTTTATGCAGGTGGAAACAGAAGCTGCCCCCTGGGTTTTCAGTGTCCCCTCTCCCTCTGTCCCACCATGGAAAGAAGTGCAACTGTGTCCTCAGCAAGACCAAAACAAAAGCCACTGTTCAGAGTTTCTGCTTCATCTTAAAACATAGTCCAGTCCAGCAACTGGCTACTTTAGCTTGTGTTTCTGGCTGCAATCCATTGCTGTGTTGAGGTATTCAGGTTCCTGCCTGGAGCCTGTGTGTGGAGTCCACATGGCCATTGGTCACGTGGCTGCTAAAGCCACATGGCTACAGAGAAAGTGTGAGTGCAAGGGGCAAGTGCATTACCAGGTGGGAGAGAGAGAGAGAGGAAGTGGGTGGAGAGAAAGAGAGTGTGTGTGTGTGTGTGTGTGTGTGTGTGTGTGTGTGTATTCTTCATTCCCCTGGGATTCTATTAGCTTGGATTTGGGATGGATCAGGTGCTTTTTCAAAAGAACCAATCAACCAATCAACCTTTCATGGGCTTTTGATAGGTACACCCCCTAGTTAGACTGACAGGCCTCTGTGGTCAAGCACCTCCCCCTGAACTCCCCTACGATCTCCTGGGGAGATTTCCTGTGCTCCTAGGATTGAGTCTCGTTGGCAGCATATGTCTCGGGGTGTGTGAAGCTATAACTTCCTAGTGATGCAAACAGGGTCATGCTCCCCAGTCTGTTAAGCTCAATGTCTATTTCCCTTTGTTCTCTTTTCTTAGTAATAATTAGTTAACTACCTATAGTAACAAGATGATAAAGTAAAGATATTAGGGGAAATGCAAGGACTCAAAATTTACAACTCAGAGAACCTTCTAGTAGACTTGTTAAGGCCCTAATTCTGGCAAAATAAATAATAAATTCCAGAAAGGGATAATAACAGATTTAAAAAATTGCCTTGCAAGGAAGAATGAAAGAAAGAAAGAAAGAAAGAAAGAAAGAAAGAAAGAAAGAAAGAAAGAAAGAAAGAAAGAAAGAAAAAACCACACTACACAACCTCTTAGTGACCAATAAAACCTATGGCTTAAGTAATTAGTTTTGTGTAATTTCAAAATACTTTAGCACCAATCTGGATCTTAACAGGAAGGGACGCTAGGGTTAGACAGAGGAAGAGAGTGACATTTTACTAAGGCTTTTCTCTTGTGGAGGTTAAGGGTGTGCAGAGCAACTGGCCGAGAGCCTCACACGCAACATTATGATTTAAGGATTTCCAGTATCAAAAGTCAGGGTGTACAAATATTAAAAAACTGGAGGAAGAAGATGAACAAGAGAAACCTCCATCAATTAAAGCAAAACAAGACAGAGAAATAAAAACAAACAGCATGAAAGTGTACAAAATAGAACATATAAAGGCCAAAAGAAGTCCAGCAGATGTAATTACAGTGACTATGACGTCCTTAGCCCTGGCTGGTTTGGCTCAGTGGATTGAGCGTTGGCCTGCGAGCTAAGTGTCGCTGGTTCGATCTTCCAGTCAGGGCACATCAGAGAAGGAAAACTCTGACTCCAAAAAACCTCCGCTGCCTTGCGGCATACCTCTTCAGGGGAAAGGCTAAGGGAGTAAACCCCGACAGAAAATCCGGAGCCGGAGTCCCTAAGGGGGTTTGACGTTGTAGTCAACACCGGCAACTCCTGCGGCGCACCTGAAGCCAAGCTGTATTGACTCCGTCTTTCCCTTGGACCCTTCAGCTGCGAAGAGAGGGGGGGTCTGCTGCATGGGCAACAGCAGACCCTCCATATCACCCTGCCCAGGCTCTGTAGCTTCAGCTTCACTGGAGAGGACACTCCAGCGTCATCGCAAGATGTCGATTCAACACGGGAGGAGACAGATACCGTGTCACTCCCGAGTCGGACTGCACAGCCATTCTCGGCGGTGCAGATAGACTCTTAAGAAGCTACACCATCGTCTCTCGAGACGGACGGCTGCTGATGACGATGACGTCCTTAGATAGGGTGCCGGCTCTGTGCTGTTTATGAGTGGCACACCGAAACAAAGAACCATAAAAGGAACCGTTTAAAGTGACTCTTACCTATTCCTGACATTGTTGTACAAACACCAGAAGAACAACATTTATTTTAGAGGCGAGAATGTAAAGTGAGGGTGTCTAAGCAAGACAATAGCGAGATGTTTAATAAAATTGTAATCCTTAAGAAGGCAGGGACCATGGATTTTTAGACCTCTAACAATCTTGCTTTAAAATATGTGAAGAAAACTGACAAATTCTAAAGGAAACACACAAATCCACATTCGAGTAGAACAATTTCATATGTTTTTCTGAAACCAGCAGGTTAAGTAAATAATAAAAAATCATTGAGAGCTGAGCTTCCCAGCCCTTTCCTCAGCGGTGGGCCGCAGATGGGTCACTGAAGTGCTGGGCTATTGATCCATGTGGTCACGGAGTGGCCTGCAGGGACCAGGGCGGCCACAGCCTCCAATCAATCAAGTCAGACTTCAGGCAGCTTCGTTCATTTTCCGAAGGTGCCGTTCAAACAAATTTCTATGTGAGCTGTTCTCTGACCTGAACCAATTTGGGAGTAACTGAGAAATATGAAATAGGATCTGATACATGATATGATGAGATACATATGTATGATGTCTTATATATGTTTGTATTATGTATTTACATATATTTTCTATGAGACTCTCTACCTCTAAAGTACACCAAAATACAAATAGTTAAAAAATTGACAATGTGTTATGGTTTAATGAAAATCTTAATAAAATTTGAATAATGAAAATGTTTATATAGGTCTTCTCTGACTGTAATGTAATAAAATTAGAAAATGCATAAAAAAGATAGCTTACACTAAAAATATACTGTTAAAAATTTTAAAGATTTATATTGCATTCTGGTAATTTTGTGATCGCTCCTGTACATAAGTTATACTTAAATACAAAGACTATACAAAATATTTTAAAAGAGTTTTTAAATTAAAGAGGAAGTTAAAATGTCTATTTGGCAGTAGGTTACAGTGACTGTTATTATATTTTAAAAACAGTACAATTTCAGTTTCATAGTATTCCTAAGAAAACGTATAGCCTTACTTTCATTTTATATAAGAGAAATAAAAGATTAAGAATAAAAGAAAACTCAGTGGATTGAGTGTTAGCCTGCGAGCCAAGTGTCGCTGGTTCGATTCCCAGTCAGGGCACATGATTAGGTTGCATGTCAGGTCCCCAGTTGGGGGCATGAGTGAGAGGCAACCACACAGTGATGTTTCTCTCCCTCTCTTTCTCCTTTCCCCTTCTCTCTAAAAATAAAATAAATAAACAAACAAACAAATTAATTAATTAATTTTTAAAAATCTTTGTCTTAAAAAAAGAATAAAAGAAAAAAGTATATAATTAAAGAAGGTAGGAAAACACATCAAAATAAATCAAAATAAAATAGAAGAATATTTTGAAAAGGAGAAAGAAAAAATATCAAAATAAAAAAGTGACAAAAAAGATCTGAACAGTAAAATGAAGTGTGGTTTTTTGAAAACATCAATAAAATAGGAAATCTTGACAAATTAACTTTAAAAAAACCAATAATAGTAAGAACAATAAAAAACAACAAATATGGAGATTAGAAAATGATTAAAATGATAAAAGAATAATATATTAATTTTAATGAAACTTGAAAAGCTGGAAGTCATAGGTGATTTTTCTAGTAACATACAATTTAGAAAAATTGAATCAATGAAAGTTAGCACACTTGTCTATGAACATGGGAGAAATGAAGAAAAAAGTAGTCAAGATCTAGCCGTTTGACAGAGTCTTAACCAGGTTGCTTTTAAAAATGAGGTAATTCCTGGTACATTACCTGTTCTAGCACACAGAAAAGGGCATGTCACAGCCAGCTTAATGATATCCTGATAATAAAACCCAAACAAGCTCACTCCCTCTCTCTCTGTCTCTCTCTGTCTCTCTCTCACACACACACACACACACCTCTCTGCTCTAAGCTAACAATAGTGGGAAACATCTTTATTTCCATAAAGTAAATCTATAAAATTACACAATTCACTGAATGTAATAAAAGAATCAAAGGGATAAGTATTAGAAAACAAAAATGAAATTTGCAGACCACTTAATTATTTAAGTGATGAAGTTAACGAGAATAACAAATTTTATCAGGTAACTGGACTAAAGACCAACATGAAGTCTCAATACATCCCAATATATTATAACTATTACTTAGAAGTTCTAAGAAAAATACCTAAAATTTCTGTGGCTACACAAAACTGAATGAAGCCTAGAGAGAATCCTAACAAAAATATGCATAACCTATGTGAAGACATTAGAAAAGTACTAAATGATATTAAAAAAAAAACAAAAAACCTGAGTAGAAATGACCTAATATTATAAAAATATCACTTTATTACAGGTCAGTCTATAAATTAAAAGCAACTCTACTTGGAATTTCAAGATTTTTTTAAATAAAAAGATATTTAATGAGCAGATTCAAATGTTTATATAGAATGTAAAATAAATGTAAATAATACAATTGGCTAAGCATGACTGATAATATAATTAAAGCCCAAATCATTTAAAATGTACTCAGAGAAGGCCATTTTCCTCTGCCCTTCAATAAAAACTCAAGCAGACACTTGATTTTTCTTCTCATTCTTAGGTAACAGATAGTTCTACAGTCACTTTAAATTCTAAACAATCTCAATCCAGATATTAGAATTTAAACTCCAAGATACTAAGTGAAACTCCAAACTTTATTTAGAGTTAAGTTTCTCTCCCGTCAGTTTGGAGATTGGGAATGAGGACTAGCGAGGGAGCAAGTTCTTACTTAAACTGGGGCCCTGGAGCTGGCTTCCCACTGGATTCTGGGCGATGTGCAGGGTGACCTCTCCCTGGGGTGCTATTCTGCATTTGTCGGGAGCACCTTTGCTCAAGACCTCTCACCTGTGATGGCATTTAGACGTATCCCCTCTCACTCCATTTTGAAAAATGATTTTGCTTTCATCAGGAAAGGATATTAATTTTATCAAATGCCTGCCTACTCTCTATAGAAATAATCATAGGGTTTTTCCCTCTGTATCTTCGCAATGCACTAAATTGCTATCATACATTTCCTAAAGCTGAATTACCTTTGCATGACTCAAATGAATCCTGCCTGTTCCATTTGCTACAACTGTTCACTAAATGGCAACCGTTATGCCCAGAGTGACCTTACAGGGCAGCTTTGTTTTTTAATCCATGAAATACAGGGTTTTATTTGCCAATATGTAATTTATTTATAGAGACATACTTTTTTTTCCCCCCAAATGTGTTAGTTCTGTGACTTTATTTCTGAGGGTTTTTTAAAACATTTTGACACTAGTATTCAGCTGTAAAAATAATTAGGAAATTATTTTGCATGAGTACCATTTTATATACTAGTTTTAAGTGACTGTGTCTTAAGTGTTTTTTCGAAGTTATGAGTCTATTCAGATTTTTTGTACATAAGTCAGTTTTGGCAATTTGTATTTTAGTTAAAATCCAAAAGATTTTCAAATTTATTAGCACTTTTTAATATATAGAGTTGTCTTATAATTTTAAAATCTTTTTCAAAAGTTTGCTTTTTGTGGCTTTCTTGTTCTGCTTTATTTCTTCCCTAATTTAATTTACTAGGGATTTTTTTACTGGTTTCTTCCATAAATTCTGCTTTAAATTTTTTAAAATATATTTTTGTTGTTTTCAAATTTACAATATATTATTGTTTATCTTTATAAATTTCTTCCCAGCCTTTATTTTCCTTCATTTAACTTTTTAGTTTGATATTTATTTCATTTATTCTTAGTCTTTCTTATTTAGTTATAAAAAACTTTTTTATAGCTTTTCTTTAGGTATATACACTTCTAGGTTTTGCTATGCTGTGCTTTTTTGTAGTTGATTATTAAGTTACTAATAATCTATAATGTCAAATTTTATTTTCTCTTCAAAACAAATGTTATTTAAAAAAATAATATTTTCATTTTTTAAAAAATTAAGTTTGTTATTTGGTTACTAGTAATTTCTTGTTTCACCACAGAGTCGTTAATGAATATAGACTGAAAATCTCTATTTTGGGGGAATTATGTTGTTGTTGTTGAGTATTACATTACCAATGTTCTGTGTACATTAGGAAAAATAATTATGGGTTTAAGCTTATCCAATGTATACTTCAGTCTGTCATGTTATTATAATATTTATTGTCTACTTGTTAGAGTATATTCTAAGGAACTCTGGCTGAAAAATCTTTCTGAGGATTCAAAAAATTCTATATTCATTGTGAAGTACACATTTTAGTAATCTGTAACGTCCCATTTACTGCTTTTTATAGATACTTTGAATCCCACTTTGTTATAATGTAGCCACTACAACTTGTATTTTATTTGCACTTTTGGGGGTATATTTTAATGCATTGTTTCTGTTAACTTATGATGTTTTGTCTTCATAACCCAGTCATGGTTATTATGGATCACAGATACACCGACCTCATTCCTGCGATGTTCTGTGTTTTCTGTTGATTGTGCTTCCATTATTTCCTTTTTGGTTTCTTCTATATTGATTTGGAAGTTATTAATTCTATTTCCAGTCTTCTCATGATTTCAGTACATTAAATAATGACCTACATTTTCCCGCCAATGTCAAGAATAAAGCAGAACGTCCAGGTTCACTACCTTCAGGCCCAGCAGGTTGAAACCTTGAGACTTCAGAACACACAGAGTTTTTGCTCGTTCTGTTTCTGTGAGTGTTCTTCTCTTCCCCAGAGAGTCTCTGTTTCTACATCTCCTTTGTTCTGTGTGCTGAGCCTGGTTACCTTTAATAACCTCCTGAAATTTTTCACGTATCCAGTGATATTTCTCTGCCTAATCCTCTTCCTGGAAGGAGGCTGAGGTTGTTAGATGTGGGGAATGATGGGCACCCACAGAGGTTCTGGAAGGAATTTTGCAGTCCTCATGAACAAAGTCTCTTCCCGTTCATCTTATTGACCCAAAGTCATGACATGTCCTTGGCTTTCTGTGCATGTGTGTCTAAAGCCATGTGAGAGGACCCTTGTCCTGCTGCGTTCTGACACACGACTTGATGCTTCCACTGTCCTTGTTCCCCACCCTGAAAAATTAGCAATGAATGACTGTGACATTGGTGAGAAAAAAGCAGAGATGGCAGTGGGATCATCTCCATTCACATACTGCCTGGAAGGGCTTCACCTTGAATGTGGTAAATGGCCGCTCTCTCTCTCCACTCTCACCTGTAGCTTCACCATGCAGTATGAACTGTCATTATTTTCCGGTGTTTTTGTATTTTTTAAAATCTCGATCACTGACTGATTCATTTTAGTGGGACACAGGGAAGGGAAATGGGGTTGTGGAAGGAGTCAAGTATCTGGACCATCAAGACCCTGGATGTCCTACCTCTACCTGGTGCTCTATGGTGTAATAACTTGTGTTCCATCTTGTGCTCTTCACTGGCCTGAAGATTCCTTGAGGGTATGAGTCAGCAGTACATCTCTATAACATGTAGCACAGGGCTTTCACTTAAAAGATGCCCATTATTATTGGTTGGCTGAATCTTGAATTAACACCAGTGGATTTATATCCTTATTTACACAACTATAAGCTGCTTTGGGGGTTAGAAACTTTCTTAGCTTGAGTCCCCCAGCACCTGACTGTGAGAAGGAAATTTATGTGCAAACGATTTATGTAGAATGTGCTGCCAGGGTAAACCAGCAAGGGAGTGCCAGGAGCAGAAAAGGGAATAGGAAGGAGGAAGAAACCAAGCCAGATGTCACAGGGGAGCTGTGGAGTGGACATCATGCCACAGAGTTCCTCCCTTTCAGTTTCATGAGTCTCATACTCTGACACCAGTCACCTGACTCAGGGCCTCAGGGGGCTGGGAGTGGTGGGGTGATGAGGGAGAATGTAACCTCCAGGCATTTTAGCTGGGTGCTTTCGAAGCAGCTGCAGAAGCCCAAGGAAGAATCTCAGGTGAAGCCTTACAAAGCAGAGAGGGACAAATAGCACCCCCCCAAAACAGTACAAAGACCTGATGGGGTTTGGGTGGAAAGCCAATAAATAGTGTTTCTGCTGCAGAAACCTGGTTTCGATTTTATTTCCATTCATCATTGCTTCCTTGGGTGTCCTTGATTCTGCCAATATCCCCATTTGGCCACTCTGAGGCATCTCCCTTCTGTAAGTGATGACAAAAGTGATCATTTCAGCAAAAGGACTGAGGTTTCTGTTACTGGTGGATGCTGAGTCAGCACAGAAAATGCTCACCCTGGGTCTTTCCTTCTGGAAGATTATTTGGGGGCTCCTAACGGCTCCTTGTCACCATAACTTTGTAATGGAAACGCTGGTTGTTGCAAAAAGCAAAAGGTTTACTAAGGGACAGAGTATCCCACAGCCATTCACAGTTTCCTCTGGGCCTAGGCTTTGCATAGACTTGCACCTGACACACTCATTTTGAAAATGCCAGGCAGCTCTGTGCTTATTTTTCTGAGGAACCTCACCCTGTTTTCCATAAAGCCTGCATCAATTTACATTCCCACCAACAGTGCACAAAGAAGGGTTCCCTTTTCTCTACTTCCTCATCAATTTTTGTCTCTTGTCTTTTCGATGACAGCCATTCTAACACGGGTGTGGTGACATCTCATTGTGGTTTTAATTTGCATTTCCTGATGATTACTGACCTTGAGTATCTTCTCATTTACCTGTCGGCCGTTTGTATGTCTTCTTTGGAAAAATGTCCATTCAGTTCCTTTGCCCATTTTTTAAAAATAGGTTGTTTGCAGTTTTGCTATTGAGTTGTATGTATTGCTGATACGTTTTGGGTATTAGCCCCTCATCTGATGAATTTTCATATTTTATTAGGTTTTTGAAAAGAAGAATCTTGGAAACAATAAGGAGTCCTGATATATGTTTATTTGTTTTCTGTTACTATTTTATTTGCTATTTAAAGGTTTTTATACTTTGATTCTTTGCATTGGTACTTTACTCTTCCTTATTGTTAGTTCATTTGTTTTCATTTTCTTCTTGTTTTCCAATTAATGCCTTTGGCTTTATATTTTTAAAAACTGTTTTAACTACATCTTCCAATTTTAAGGTGTAGTGTATTTTGTTCACTTACAAATATTAATTAATTTCCAGTTTTATTTTCTCTTTAGCCCATGAATTTTTGAAAATACTGCTATCTAATTTTTTATACATTTAACATTTAGTTCAAGTCTCAACATTTACAATTAACAAAATTTAGACTTATTGAAATATTTTTATCACTGTTGTTTTTCTTCTGGCTCTGTCTTTTTGCTGAATTATATTCTTTATATTATGTATCACTTAGTATAAGTTGTCATTCAGAAACTGTGTTGTTTTTTCTTTTATATTTATATAAACAATCTGCAATTGATGTTTGCATAATTAATTGATGCATATAATGCAAAGTAAGGATCAAGATTTGTGAGTTTTAGTGTGAAAATTCATTTGCCCCAGAACCATTTAGTGAAAAGTCTGTTCTTTTCCCATGGCTTTGAAGGGCCACTTTGTCATAAATAAGTTCTCTCTCTCTCTATGGGCCTGTTCTGAACCCTCTACTGTGCTCCATTCACTTCTCTGACCACAGGCCAATGTCATATGCTTTTCATTACTGTAACTTTTTAAAAATTTAGTTAGTTATTTTTAGAGAGAGGAAATGGGAGGGAGAAAGAGAGGGAAAGAAACATCAATCTGTTGCCTCTCACATGCCCCCAACTGGGGACCTGGCCCGCAACTCAGGCATGTGCCCTGACCGGGAATCAAACTGGCAACTTTTCAATTCCCAGATCAGCGGTCAATCCACTGAGCCACACCAGCCAGGGCTAATTACTATAACTTTTTAATAAGTCTTAATATCTGATGCGCAGGTTCTCTACTTTTGTTTTGTTCTTCAGGATTATCATACCATGGCTTTATTTGGTCCTTTGTCTTTCTATTTTAATTTTAGTATCAGTTTGTTAGTTTTCTTGGAAAAATTATACATAGGAAAGAAACCAAAATAATCTGCTGTTGTTATGGTTTTGTTTGCAATGAATCTTTAAATCAATTTGGGGACAAGTAAAATCTGTTGAATATTGGGTGTTCCAATTCATGGTATGCTATATCCCTTTATTTATGTCTTTTTAAAATCCACTTCAATAACGTTTTGCAACTTTATGGAGTCTTTACATACCTCTGTTAGAAAGACCTTTAGACATTTGATATTTTCTCATGTTCTTAAAATGGAATTCATTTTAAATTTTATTTGGAAGCTTTTTGATGTTGGTATTTAAAAATACAAGTTTTGCTTATTGATCTTTTATCCAGAGACTGACTTGGCTAACCTCATTTACTAGTGCTATTAGTTTGTCTATAGATTTTTAAAAAATTTACACAATCATGTAAGTGACAGGTAATACAATTTTTATTTTTTGAAACTTTTTATTACTTATTTCTTTTTCTTGCCTATATGTGTTGCCCAGGACCTCCAATACAATGTTATATAAATTAGCAGTAGTCAGCATCCTTGTCTCATTTCCGCTTTCTGAAGAAATTGTTTTATATTTCCATATTAAGTGTGAAAATGGGATACTTGTTGACCTATTTTGGTAGAATATCTTTAACAGATTAGGTCTTTGAATTTTAAATCCTCGGTTACTTGTATTTTTAAAACAATATTTATGAGTATTGGATTTTATCAGCTATCATTTAAAAGTAAATGACTGTAATATACAATTTTAAAGCAAAATATAGATTTGAAAGATTGACTCAGAAAGAATGAAAACCCTAAAAAATTATCATCAAATAATGTTAATTCATGGTTGAAATGACTAACCACCACCAACTCCCCTCTTTTTATTTCCCAAGTCCATATGGCTACAGAGTCTTTTTACCAAATGTTGAGGAACCCCTAATTTATATAAAATATCTCAGAGAATAGAAACAAAAGGAAGACTGACCAACACATTTTATGAGTCTATTACAACCTTTAACTTAAAATTGGTCACAGCTTGTTCAAGATATCAAATACAGGGCTATCCTTTTTTCAGCCTCTATTCAACACATGCTTGAATTGCATAGTTTAGCTTCCATTTCACTGAGACTCTATGATCTGTTTTTCCACCTCTCTTCTGGATTTTGAATGATTCTTTTTTTTGACTTTCTCTCCTCTTCTGATTTTTATCCCTTATTGCCCTTTTTGGGGGGATTTATATTTTCTTTTTGAAACTTTCATGATGTTTTCATTCTATGCAATTCTTACCTCACACTTGTCCTCCCTTAGTTTGTCTTTTAGGACAAGGATCCCCTCCCTCCCTCCTCCCAGTCTGTGAATGCTACTCACGTTACCCACTGAGCTCATCCGCCTGTTGCCCATGGCCCACCCTGGTCCAAAGGAAAATTATCTTCCACAAAACCAATTCCTGGTGCCAAAAAGGTTGGGGATCGCTGTTTTAGGATCTATTAACAACCATGATTCAAGTTCCTTCTTTGGGCATAAATTCCCTTCTTTGCTGTAACTGCTGATTGCATCATAAGGTAGTTCCTTCATGTGGTTTCTCATACTCAGTAGAGTTTTTGGTTTGGGTTTTGGTTTTGGTTTTGAATGTGTGTGTGTGCGTGTGTGTGTGTGTGTGTGTGCGTGTGTGTGTGTGTCCCCGTTGTGGACTGATTTGTGACTTGTGGAGGCAGTCATATGGAAACCAGAACGAGGTCACTTTTTACCTTTTTAAAAGTTTTACACCTTCTAAAAAGTGTTCATTAGGGCTATGTGATAGTGCCCTGTGTGGCCTTAGGGTCTCACCTCTCTTTGGCAACTCTGCCTCTATCTCCTGCACAGGTCATCTGCTTCTTGTTTACTGTTTGTGATATCTCTAGTCTCAGTCCAGAGGCAGTACCGTTTGTGTAGCTCTGGTTTTCATGCAATGAGGCCAGTTCTAGATTCCCTTCAACACATGGCCATATATTTTTATTCTCCACAGGTATTCAAATCTTAGCTCCTGGGTCATATGTCCAATACAGCTACTTATGGGAATGACATTGACTTACAGCTGTGAAAATGAATTCTCCTTTTTTCTTTCTTCTGTGGGAAGGAACATGGAAATGCTTTTCAGCCTGCCATCTGGCCCGAATGTCAGGAGTATGAATTAATAAATGTTATTTTAAAATACATTTCTCCTATTTGTAAAATATGTCTATCATCTATTTTGCAAATGGGTAAATTAACTAATGGATAGCTAAGTCCCTGAACAAAATAATGAAATTATTCTCCATTCAATTTATAGCTTATTAGGTACTTAGTGCATTTAGCATGTCAGATACACAGCATGAAAAGGAATAAAAGCAAATTTATGACCATCAGTGCCTTCCTAAATTTCAAAGAAAAGATCTTTGAAATGAAAATTACTGGTGACTATCTGGCTCTGGATATTTAAAATCAAATGTTCCAAAAAAGTTCCTTAAGTTGAAAGAATAGAAAAAGCTCCCCCACCCCACCACACACTTCGCTCTTTCTTCCAAAATGCATTTTGCATCTGCATTTGTTAGAATATCCTTGGCCCAAGGTCTTTGCTCTCTATAGAACGCTCATGTGCTTTCTGCATTATCTACAGCTAGGGGCATGCCCTACTTGGAAGAGTGGGTGTGATTAGCATCTGGGGAGCCCTCTGATGACCTACAACACACAAGGAGTTGTCTGGAGTCTGAAAGATTAGCTTTTAATCTAAAGAAACCAGAATCAATAAGTAAACCAGGCCTTTTCCAGATGTATATGTGTGTGTGTGTGTGTGTGTGAGTGCCTACAGTCAGGTACCATTAAGGGGTCTGGCATTTGAAATCATGTTAGAGCTTCCTGACCCACCTGGACTCTCTTCCTGGTATACTCCTGCACGCTCAGGCTCAGTACATCTCAAGGGGCTTTGGTTGGACAAAGGTTCTTCAAACTGGAAATGATCTTAGCGATCAACCTATTTAGCAATCACATCATACAGATGGGGAAACTGAGGTAAAAGAGGTGATAGAACTATACGTCCCAGGGGATCAACAGAGAGATTTGGTTGCCCTAAAAGAAAAGAAGAGTGTGAGCTTTCCTGAGTACTTAGGTCCCATCTTGGATATGTGACAAGGGAAATGGGAGCTGGGAAGACCCTTGTCAACTTCTCTCTTTGTGTCTCATCATTCACCAGACAAAAAAAAAAAAAAAAAAAAAAGACAACCCTGGTTGTGACCCCTCACCTTGCAAGCAGACAGGTTACAAACAACAGTTGCCTTGTGTTGCTGTTGGTGTTCCGCTCAGGATATGGGGCCAGGGTTCTCCAGACCACCTGCATATATTCTGCTGGGGCCTCGATATTCTCTTCCAGAGAAGCAAGTTTCCACGTCCTGGGACAGTCCAGCAAGATCAGAGAGCAAATGCCAACTTCAAAGTGACCAAAGGAGATGCTTTTCAGAAAGCCAGTTTTGATAGAGGGAAAGGGAGAGTCTTAGAGCTCTGAGTGACAAACAGTGCTCTGTGGCAGGGGTGGGGGGCCCATGACGGGGACTGGGGGTATGAGGTTGATGGGGGGATGGAGGTGAGGGAGATGGGAAGATGGGGGGTGGGAGCATGGGGAGGATGAAGAAGATGAAGGGGATGGAGGGGAAAGGCAGGAAGTTACAGGCCATCCCTCACTATCCCGCACAGCCTGTACTAGCAAGCATCTTCATCATCCTGGTATTTATTTTCTGCCCTGACCATTTTAAAATACGCCCTGGATTTGTTTTCAATCTATTATGATAAGACGCAGTCACAAAAATAATTGTCACAAAGGAAGAAGTTTTCTCAAAGCTTTGTAGAAACAGAAGGCATGGCCCACCACGCAGGGCCGCACACAGAAGAGCACCAGGGGTCTGGCCAGAGCCTTTATTGTTATGCCTTCAGGAAAGGCAAGCTAAGGAGGGTAAGTGGGCTTAGAATTGATTTGCTTGAATAAGTTTCGTGGCCTCTGGGGCACAGGGGCTGTCCCCACTTGCCTGGGGCTTGGCCCTAGGATGTGTAGGGTCCAGCTGAATGTTGCACCCTGGGCTGTAAGAGCTGGACAGAGAAAGTGGTGAGAGCCGTTAGCACACACAGGAAAGGCGCAAGTCTGTTGCTGCCTCTGAGAATTAGCTAACCGGGGGAGGGACATCTCTGCCTGGTCAGTGAAGCCCCAGGTGCAGGGCATCCTGACAACAGAAAACAAGAAAGTATAGTCAATACACCAACACTCCTACCTCTGACTGCTTCCGCATTGCCACCCCCCCCCCCCCCCCCCAGCTCATTCCAGCTTCTTCCTTCCTTGCCCTGAAGCAAGATCTTCTGCTTCTGACATCTGCTGCAGCTGCCTTGTTCTCTGGGAGATGTGTGCCCCTGGATTTCCCTCCTGACTCCCTTCCTGTCCCTCCCTCTCCTGTCCCGGTGCCAAGAAGAGTGTGGAGAGAGGAGGGAATGACTCAGGAACCCTTACGGGGAAGAAAGCACTGGCCGGCGCCTTAAAGCCGGTCCTCACTTGCCTTATCAAGGGCACTTCGGGGAGACCGGGCTGGTGGGCAAAAGACGAAAGGCATTAACGTGGAAGATGTTAATGAGCATCAGGGAAGCTGGAGCGGGCGGGGCACGTTTTACCGTCTTCTGTCACCTAAGGGAACACAGCGCTCCCTTAGCGCCTCTCCGAACCGTTTCTGTTAAGTAGCCTCTCCGAGCGCCAGGTCCTCTTTGGTGAAATGGGAAGAGTTGCCCTCGCTTTTGCATGGTTTTAAATGGGTATGTGTCGGTGCATCTTCGAGCGTGGGTCCTGGTAGATAATATTTTTTAAACCCAAAGGGTTACATTTTTAAGACTATATTTCTCTCTTTTTGGCGTGAGAGGCATCCAAGATGGAAACCATTCAAGCCACGGCAGGAATCCTACCCCCGTGTTCCCAGGCTGAAGCACGGCCGTTTCCAAACCCAGCGGTCTGGGTCCCGGTACTGCAGCTCCCTGATGGAATTTCCATCACGTTTCTGCTCCCCCAGCGTTTTCACTCGTGCTAAGTCGTGCGAGACCAGAGCTGGGTTTCCCACACCGCGGTGGGGGCCTGGGGGCTGCACAAAAGCCCTGTGGGGTCGTGCAGATGGGCTGAGCCAGGACTGGCAGGGAGTTGCATTCAAGTTCATTATGCTATGGTGAGTTAACGATGAAATCATTTTTTAAAACATTTCAGTACAGGAATGCGTAGCCAACGTAAACAGTTCCACACTATAGAAGGACACAGTTAAGAGTAAAAGGCCGACGCATGTTTATAAATGCACACAACCCTCTCTGCTTCCCAGAGGTAACCACGGTTCACTGCTGGGGGCATCCCTTCGAAATCTCTGCTGTGCGCTTAGATATACATGAACAGATACGTTTATATTTAGTACCATCTCCTTGAGAGTTAGGCCTTCAGCGTATGAATTTGAAGGAGTCACAGACATTCCCTCTACAGCAATAATTAACAGTAGCTAAATAAAAGGTATCGTTTAGATATTGATGCATATTATGAGAGAAGTGAATAGGATAATATGGTAGCGTGTTATAGAAAATATTCCTTTATATCGAGTGATGAAGACATGCTTATATAAGGAGGAGACATGTGACTCGAGACCTGAAAGACGAGAAATAACCCCCCATGTGGAAAGAGGGAGAAAGAGCTTTGCAGAGGAAACGCTTCTGGAGCGCTCCAGGAAGAGGAAGAAGTCAACGTGCCGGGAGAATGCGGCGTGACCAGGAACATGGTACATATACGGTACAAAATTAGGTTAAAGAGAAAAACAAGGGAGAAATCCCAAGGTAAGAAGTTTAGATTTCCCCTAAATTCAGCTCGTAGAAGTTTTAGAAAGAACAGAGTGACACTATTTGATTCACATTTTAGAAAAATTGCTCCAGTTACTCTGAAGAACAAGAGTGGGATGTGGGAGAGCCATTATGGGACTTTGAAACTGGGCAACTCATGGTTGTGGCTGGGCCATGGCGATTGTGGTATAAATGGGGAAGAGTGGAGAGATTTAAGGTACAATTCACGGGTATAACCATTAGGTTGGACTTGCTGATAGATGAGAAGCAGAACCAAGGAAAAGGGTAGAATCTAAGGGTGTGTACAGGTTTTGGCTTTGAGCCGCTGGGTGGATTACGCTGCCCTTGACGCAGATGGAAAGGGTGGTGTTTGGGAGGACTGGTATGAAATGACAGGCTGTTTTGAGGAAAAATGAGAATCACAGAACTTATTACTTATTTGTTTGTCATACTTGAAGTGTTTATTAGACATTCAAATGAAGAGGTTGATCTGAAGCTAGATACATGAGTTCAGAGGTCAGGGCTAGCCATACAAATTTGTGAGTCAACCTTTAGATATTAGATACACAAGCCATGAGACCAGAAGAGACTGGACAGAAGGAAAATGTGGCTGGAGAAGAAACTATGTCCCGGAGAAAGCACTAGGCATCCTAATGCTCAAAGGACTTAAAGAGTGGGGAGAAGAACCCAGGAAGGAAGCTGGGAGGAGACACAGAGGACATGGGAGGAAGGCTGACGTGCGTGATGACGCAGGACGGTTTCAGAAGAAAATCACGATCGCCGTAGACCTTCTTTCTTGTAACAAATTAAATCTGACGCCATATCACTTCTTTTACACCTTACTCTCAGTGCGTCATGCTGGAAAATGTACAAAAGTAGTGAAAGGTTTTTTTAAAAAATGTTTTATTGTGAAAGAAACAATATTTGTAATTACCCTGTCTTTGGTTCGAATCCTGGGGCCACCACTGAATAGCTGTGTGACTGTGAACAAGTGACTTGGCCTTGCTGAGCTTCATTTTCCTCATTTCTGGAATGGAGATAGTGACATTTACATTGTAGGTTGTAGTTAAGCTTAGCAGCCATGCACATCACACACCTAACAATAACATGTGATCAAGAGTTGAAGTAATGCTATTAGAACGGTCCTCTTTCCCCTGTGGCATCCCTAGAAAGAGTTCAGAATGAGCCCCATCTTCCTTTAAAACCCCTCATTTTTCTGAGCTATCATTTCTCTCCGTTTTTCCTTTCTTTCTTCTTCAGCCTCCTGTTCCCACATATGACCAGTTTTCTGGATCTTGGAGATTTCTAAAGCAAACAAGAGACGTCCCCCATGTAGGCAATGCCTTTCCATAAACACAACGGCCTGGGCTGGGTTGTGAAGTAGAGACCTACTTTGAGGAAGTAAGCCACAGTGCTTAAGAGCTCGGGTTTTTGAGTCACAGTACATGGAACAGAATTCCATTTTTACTCCTTAGAAGCTATGTGAACATGGACAAGTGACTTCAACTTTCTGTGTCTTGCTTTCCTTGTTTCTAAAATGGAAGTCATTGTACTCACCTCACTGGGTTGCTTTAAGGATGATGTGAATTAAAGGGGGTAAAGTACTTAAAAGAGTGCCATGTGCTGAATGTTTAGTAAGCATTCAATGAATCTCAGCCACTATCTATTGTCAGGATTCCAAGAAAATGGCCGATCAGCCTCCCTTCTGGGAGCTGGTCCTAGAGATACATGCCTTGAGGAAGAGATGTGGGATGACTTCCGAGGTCCTCTCTGACTTGGACGTTTGGGATTTAATAACTCGTAAGACTCAGTGATTTGGGGATGGGCTATGACCAGAGGCAGAGAGAAAGCACGGACATTCGTCCTGGACTCACGGGAAGCAGAGGCACATTCAGGAAGAGCTATGTATGCACTGAGGCCAAAAACTCAAAACCACTTCAACTTTGATTTTTTGACACTTTCCTTTCAAATGTCAAAACTTCAGCTGCTTTTCTGGGCTCCTATGTCTCACTTAGGTCTTAAAAGTTTCTTGGATAACTTATCTTTAGTTATAGAAACAGAATGATATAGAGGAAAAATCCTGGGTTCAGAGTTCATTCTAAATTTAACTCTGAGTCCCTCTACTCACTACAGAATGGACGAATGTCTCTAAGCCTCATTTTCTCCAATTTAAGAAGAAAAATAACAGTATTTGTTTTGCAGGGTTGTTAAGTAAAATAATAATGTACTAGACTCAGCGAGGTGAAAGTTATGCATTCCTTCTGCACCTGTCCCACTGGACTGCAACCCCGTCCCTGCTTATTCTTATTTCCTCCCAGATTCTACAAATACTAATGCAGATCGCTCTTCCGCAACCTGGAGAAAACACACCTTTATATTTTCAGTGGTAGATCCCATTATTGGATTATATTTGTATCAAGAAACCCTACCGAAACCAGGCTTATGACTTGAATTCATGAGAAAAGTAGTTTCTGCAAGTTCTAAAAATATTACTCGGAAATGATGCTGTCCGGATCCCTACTGCTGAGTCAGGTAAATCCTACCTCTCAGTTTAACAGGCTACTGATAACTCCCTTCATGCCAATGGAAACATTAGCCAGCGCCAAGATATTTTTAACTGGTCTGAACAAACCCATCTTCATTTGCATCCAGCAGGATGTAACCTTAGCAACAGTGTGTATTTTCGGACTGCTTTTCATATAGTGCAAATGAAGCCTCACTGATGCACCCGGAATCTGATGACAGAATTCAACGTGACCGATTCACGTGGCTGAGGCCTCCAAGTCCCTTGCCAGCCCAGCAGGATTCTGATTTCCCGTCACCAACATGAACGAGGGCCCAAGCTGAAATAATTTCAGAGCTCAAATTTTTCTTGTTGACTTTCTTCTCAGCCACGTTTGTTTCACTGTCATTCTTGTTTTAAATGGTCCGAAGTGCGGGGAAAGCTGGGTATTGTTGTGTGAAGAGCTTAAGTTTCACGTTCTACAGAGAATTAAAAGCGTGTCTATGTTTGCTCTGAATTTCAACCCGAGGGCAGGTACCTGCCATCTGTGAACCACAGCATCTTCTCTGAAATAGAGGCAATTTTCCTTCCTTGTAAAGTTGTGAGTGTTACATGACATACAATATGGGGAATGATTTGTAAAGAGGTGAAATGGACATGGGGATTTGAGGACGTGCTCTCGCAATTTGTGGCCCTCCAACATGCCTTGGATGTAAAATTGGTGGCTGAATTGGACCACGGTTTCCTTTATAGAGGTGGACATGGGGATGAAGGGGGTGGATCTCCCTCCCTGAAAACGGGGCCCTCCACTCCCTGTAGTCAACACTTGGTTTGTGTTGCTGAATTGGAGCAATGTAAAAATGGACATATGTAGAATTATTGTATATATGGAAGAACAAGAAATTCTTCTTTTTCATCTACAGTAAAGCAGAAAAAAAAAAAAAAGAAAAAAGAAAAAAAAAAAAAAAACCAACCTGAATAACAGAGAGCTTGGTCAGTCCTGTTGGAATAGATGAAGTTTCTCAGCACTAATTTCTCAGTCTTTCACCTGCCATTGCCATGGCCAACTATTCTTCAACCCAGTTTATCCATTGAGCACTGGAATAAGTGATTACATGATTGATTACATTGTCAGATAGTCAGACAATGATTACATTGTCTGACTGTGAGCATGACTCACCCAGCCATAGGGTCATACTTGGTTAAATCCGTGGATAAACCATGGATTGGGATGGAAGGCTCGAGAGTAGGGATCTGAGTATATGGAAGTATTTCTATGTGCATATGTCTGAGTACGAACCTGGGTGGGTCTAATTGTGTGTGTTAATGTGTCTAGGTCCATGAATATGAGCATGTGACATTATGGACTAGGATTTGTGGGCATGTATGGAAGTGTGTGAGTTCACATGTTGTGTCTGGGTTACTAAATTTATGCATGTGTCATTTCACTATGTTTTCTGTTCTGTAGCAGGAAGGGAGCAGCTGAGGATTAGGCCTCATTTATTCGTTCATTGAAGAAATATTCACTTAGGGGATGAGCAAGCCAGACTTTGAGTCTCTGAGGTCATTGGCTCAGTCAACGGAGGAATCATGCCAAACAGAGGTGGAGAAAGCTGGCTTTGCTTTTGTGCGGGAGCAGCACTGTGGCGAAGCTCTCTATCCATGCCAGCTCTGAGGCTCAGTGAGGCCTTTAATGACCTCTAAGGTCACACACATTATGCCATAGAGGGTTTTGTCTTTTCCTTTCAGCTTTTCATGGGTCTTATTCATTCTCAGGAGGGGCACCACCTGGTGTGCTCCCACCGGTGTAGTTCTAGGCAGCGTGTCCCTGGCCCATCAGTTCAGTTTTCACTCCCCACAGTGTGGGCCGTAGGATGTCTTCAAGGTCTTACATGACAGTCTCCCTCGTTTCACACTGTGTCACTGTGTTTTTATAGTTAGGAAACTCGGTTAGGAAGATCGGTAGTATCCCACATGTTGTCAAAGCGGTAGTTCTGATTGGCATCAGTTAGAGATAATGCCTTCCTAGTTCTTTCTGGACAGGAGGAAGGAGAGCGGCACATCCCAGGAAGAAGGCATGCCCTGCCCAATGCCCTTGGGGGGGTGAACCACGGTGGAAACCCAGGTATCTCAGGTCAGGACCCTTCAAAAGCCCGTGACCTCTGGGCAGCCTTCTTGTGATGGTTAGATTTTTTATGTCAATTTGAATGGTCACAGGATGCCCAGTAAAACATTATTTCTGGGGGTGTTTGTGATGGTGTTTCTCAATGAGATGAACATTTGGGTCAGTTTGCTCAGTAAAGCAGATTGCCGTTCCCAATGCCGGTGGTATCACCTAATCAATGGAGGATCTAAACGAAACAACAGGCAGTCCTGACTGGTGTAGCTCAGTGGGTTGGGCATCATCCCACAAACCAAAAGGTTGCTGGTTTGATTTCCGGTCAGGGCACATGCCTGGGTTGTGGGTCAGGTCTCCGGTTGGGGGTGCATGAGAGGCAACTGAGTGATGTTTCTCTCATGCATTGATGTTTCTCTCCCTCTCTTTCTCCCTCCCTTCCCCGTCTCTAAAAATAAATAAATAAGATATTTTTTAAAGAGCCAACAGGCAGAGGGAGAGAAAATTCACCCTTTTCTTCCTGCCTGCTGGGCTGGGACATAGGTCTTCTGTAGCTCTTAGACTGGGATTTATACCATAGGATCGCCTGAGTCTTAGGCCTTGGGACTCAGACTGGAATTACAGCCCTGGCTGTTTGGGTCTCCAACTTGCAGACTGTGGGACTTCTCAGTTTCCATAATTCCTTGAGCCAATTTCGCATAATAAATCTCCATATCTCTATATATCTTATTGGTCTGTTTCTCTGGAGAACCTTAATACACTCTCTGAACTCTCTTTTCCCGAAAGGCTGGCTGACTCCTCCAGATTTTCCCTGTGGGCTCCCGGACCATTTCAAGTTTAATTGCAAACATATTGGGCAGCGCTTTCCAGCTCATGAGGCACTTGGACCAGCGCTCCCTCCTGTGTGATTTTCACGAAGCCCACGTGAGACAGGTTATAGAACTACTCTAAAGACAGAGAAATCGGGGCTCTGAGAGGAGGAAAGTAAGGAGCAAAACCGGACCTGAAGGCTCAAGCCCACATCTTCCCGACCTGAGTGTGGTTAACGTTGCTCAGGCCTGTGTGCTCCACCCACTAGCAGGTCCCCAGGGCGGGGCTCTGTCTTGCTCCTCTGGGCATCCTCACCGTTACACTCAGGCTGCCTTAGTGTCTAGGACTGAATTCCTCGGGAACCAGACTTCAAACTGAGATTAGTGTGCAGGAGGCTCATTGGGAAGTCCCCTCAGGATCAGTACCCATGGGGGAATGAAGGAAGTCGGATTGGGCTGACAGAGAACTTAGGGTGCAGTGTAGTGACCAGAGAGGTCTCAGCTGGTCCCATAGGAAGCTCTAGAGTTGAGGTGGTCCTTGAGTTCTTTTAACTGCAAGAGAGAAGCCTGGACCTTTGTCCCCTGCTATTAACCAGTCATTGGATGTAGTCTGCCTCCAGGAAGGGTGTGACCTTGAGCTGTAGGGTGTCGTCGTCGTCGTCGTCGTCGTCGTCGTCGTCGGCAGCCGTCCGTCTCGAGAGACGATGGTGTAGCTTCTTAAGAGTCTATCTGCACCGCCGAGAATGGTTGTGCAGTCCGACTCGGGAGTGACACGGTATCTGTCTCCTCCCGTGTTGAATCGACATCTTGCGATGACGCTGAAGCTACAGAGCCTGGGCAGGGTAATATGGAGGGTCTGCTGTTGCCCATGCAGTAGACCCCCCCTCTCTTCGCAGCTGAAGGGTCCAAGGGAAAGACGGAGTCAATACAGCTTGGCTTCAGGTGCGCCGCAGGAGTTGCCGGTGTTGACTACAACGTCAAACCGCCTTAGGGACTCCGGCTCCGGATTTTCTGTCGGGGTTTACTCCCTTAGCCTTTCCCCTGAAGAGGTATGCCGCAAGGCAGCGGAGGTTTTTTGGAGTCAGAGTTTTCCTTCTCTGATGTGCCCTGACTGGAAGATCGAACCAGCGACACTTAGCTCGCAGGTCGACGCTCAATCCACTGAGCTAAACCAGCCAGGGCAAACTGTAGGGTGTAACCTTGAGGAAAATGGTTCACTTTAAGGAAGTGCAGTTCCAGGATTCGGGGAGAGGAACTCAGCTAGGAGCCATCTGCTAGCCCCACTCCCGCCAGCTGGGGGAATGAGTGACTCAGCCGTTTGGAGGGGATCTGGGTGACACCACAAACAGCCAGGAAGTGGCTGTGAAGTTGACATTTCTCTGCCACATGTGTCCCTGTTCTCTTACCCGTGAGCTTTCCTGACACATGCTTGGTTTTTCCTGAACTGGCCATCCTTCATGTTTAAAAATCGCTGCCCTTTTTGCCCCCTTCCTCTTGGGACTGCGTTTTGTATATTTCTTCAGCGTGAGTGTGTGTGTGTGTGTGTGTGTGTGTGTGTGTGTGCAGGCAGACATGCACGTGTGTGCGTGTGTTTCTCACTGACCTCTATCAAGGCTCATTTCTGTCTTGGTTTCTCAGGCAGGGAACTCTGAGTGGCAGGAAGAGCTGGGATGGTGGTGACAACATCCCAGCTTTGGCTTTGCTCTGTTTCTCTGCTCAGGGCATGTCTGTAACCTTGGGAAGCAACTTGTGTCCTGACACTTACAGAGCCGATCCCCCCCCCAGTGGGGAGAGTGACTCCAGGTTGGGTGGTTTTGAGGCCCCCTCTGCCTTTTGGGACCTCTGTCAGGGTTGGGCCCTGGCCAGGAGGGGGGATGGGCTGGTATGGAAGGAAGCAAGGGATTCAGAAGACAGATGCTGGGAGACCAGCCCGACCTGTTCCAGCACAGTGGTTCCATTCTCCACAGAGGGGCAGAGGTCACACTGTGTCAAGTTCACTAGGACTCTCTCTGTGGCCCTGAATTCAGACTATGTGGAAATTGATTAACTAGGCCAAGGGGCACGAACCCTTTATAAAATAGCTTTGTAACTAGACAGATGTCTCCCACGTTCCAAAGGTCAGGTAGGGGCCCACCATGAAAGGTCTGTCCTCCTACAAGAGATCAGCCTTGCCCGTGGCTCACATTTTCCCGCTGAGTGTCAGGTTCAATGATCTGGTTACACCGCAAGTCTGGATTTTGGCCACAATCTGAGGTTGCCTTCCAGTCTGACGGGCTGTAGGAGGGAGGTGGTTGCTGCCTATTTGGGCAATTTCAGGGTCTTCAGAAAGTCTCTCTGGCTTTTTCCATGAGATCCCAGCTGGTTGATGCCAGAATTCCCTTTTAGAAGATGACAGCACTTTTCAAATGTAGCTCAGACACTGAGAGCACCCTTGAGGGTAGGTGAGGAGACAGTGTCTGACCTTCAGCTTAGAGCCTGGGCCAGAAAGGTGGCCCTTCCTGGGAACTGAATGAGCTGGTGTTGGGAAGGAACAGAGGGAGGGGAGGTATGGGCCTGCTGTGGAGTAGGCTGTGGGGTGAACGGGGAGCTGGAATAACATCAACCCGGAGTTTGCCAACTTGTCCACATGGTCTCAGTCTGGCTGGCACGTGACCTTCGGAAGATCAAACAGGAAGTCACGTAACATAGTTTTGCAGACTTAAGTCTGGACCTGGCAATGACTGGGCGTGTGCACAGGCTGCATGTTACCTCGTTCTTACAGCGACACTGTGCAGTGGATGTGCCCTGCTTCCTTCTGAGGAAGGAAAAGCCATTGGTATGCTCATTTGTAAAGTGGATCACCTCTCCTGGGGTCAATGATGCTTTCCAGAGCAGGTGGCATCTCAGACGGGGCTTCCGAAGAGGGGTGAGGAGTTTGACAAACAGGTCTTTCTCCTAGTCCTGATCTGTGCTGGGGAGTTCCCAGTGGGAGGACACAGACCTCATCACAGATAGAGTCTCCCGGGGACTGAGCCATAAGCCATAATCCTCATTACTGAGTAGATCAAGCAGGAGCTTCCAGAAGCAAGAGTCTTCAGAGAAACAAAGGGCCTTTGAAAGTTATAAAGGAGAAGAGGAAGACAGTGAGAGAATATACACAAAGACAAAGATGAAGATATCATGGTCTTTGAAAATAAAAGAAGATTTCATTTTATAGAGTTCTTTCTGTTTTAAGTTTTAAACTTTTATATCTGCTGCCTGAAATATCCAAAGAAGGGAAGATTACATGGCCTAGAATGGTTATTATTCCTTGACAGAAGGACTTACTTGTGTTTCTTTGAAAAAAAAAGAAAAAAGAAAAACAGAGAGGAGACTGTAGCCTGCAGGAAAGGGCCTGGATTGGGGCCAGTGGCCCGTGTTTGCTTCCCAGCTGCTTGGTGAGCTCGCCATGTGCCTTCAGGCAAGTGCCTTGCCCTCTCTGGGTCTCCCTTTGCAAAACCATAAACTAAAAGGTGCCTTTCAATTCTGTCCTTCTATGGGTCTATTTTTAACAAAAATCACACTGACTCCCACACTCTGAGCTTGCCATAATGACATTTGTAGCTACGTGATCTTGCCAGAATCAGAAAGAAATAGCATTTGTGAACTGTCAGCTTGTCAGAAGTGACTGGCAACCAGGATGATTCAAGCCCATCTCCCAAACCAGCTCAGTGATGCCAACATGGCCAAGGTGACCAGGGCACCTACCGTACCACTGCTCTGGTCTGTCCTCCTTCACTCCGCAGTGTGTCTCAAGGATAGAAATAGAATCTGTCTGTCACACAGCAAGGGCATTCCTGGGAGGAAGGGGTGTGTGTGTATGTTTTAATTTAACTTACTTCAGATAATTCTCTGTTGAAGAGAATAATTTCTGAATTGGAGGGCGGGGCCTGAAAAGCTGTCATCTCTCTGCTAGACAAGTCACTTAGCACAGTGTCCTGGAGTCCCCGACTCAAGCTGGAGCCAAGAATGCTGAGCGTATGTCCTGGGCTGCGTGGAAGAACTGGCAGACCTGAGAGTGTGAAGTTCCACTTTAATGAAAAGCATTGTCAGATTATTTGAATGCACAAGTCTGCCTTCTCCACATCCCGGAGCCAGGATTCCCAAGAACTCAGTTAAACTGGTGTCTGGGCATTCACATGGCCCCACAGATCAGAGACCAAGATACTCTGAGACCACTCCCACCTTGGAGGAGGGCTGTCTTTCTCAGCCCCTGACCAGCTGCATCTTTCTTCCTCTGAGGTCTACAAAGTGGCCAGTGGCCTTCCTTGTGTCTTAATCTGATCTCGCTGATGAAACTACCAGCAACTTGAAAACCCTCGATAGGAAGTAGAATCAGTAGACTCCCTCACATGTAAGCTGCATAGCCTTGTTTGGGCTTTTTAGATCCCTCTGAGTATCTGTGTCATCTGTACATTAATTTATCTTCCCAATCTTGTGAGTTACTATAGACACCGCTGATCACATTGGGCTGAGCAGAGGCCTGTGTTCATGGTGCCAGACTCTTAGAGCTGAGGAGGGATAAGAAGAGAACCCAGTGGACAACTACGGGGAAGGAAGCTGGAATCTGGAGAACAGGGCATTGGAAATGTGAGCGAGCTGAAGAGGCAAAGTCATCTGTAAGCACTTCTTGAAGGAGACCCATGTCTAGGCACCTTCCCCTTTCCAGAACATTCTGTGATCATTGGTTTTCTCGAATAAGTGAATCCTGTCCCCCATGCCCTTGACAGGTCCTTGAAAGAAACAAGGGGTGCCTGTCTCCTTGTGCTCTTTACAAAACCATCCAGCTGAACACTTGCTAGGCTCATGGCAGGAGCTTTGGTTCTTTCCAGAGCTGTCCCTCAGCCTCTTGCCCTCCTGGGTGCACCTGGGTGTTCTTCTGTGATGCCTTTTGGGTCAGGTCCCTGTGCACAGATGCTTCCTACCCTTGCTTTCCTCAACCCATGAGCCCCCAAGGGGCCACAGTCCTGGCTTACTGCCAGGCTCCTCCACATGTTTTTTTCAGACCCTTCTGTTCCCTGTGGACTCAGGACAATGGGCACATTTTAGACCCCAGATGGGCACTGTGGGGATTCGGAGATGAGCAGGTATGGTCCTCACTGTTGTGGATCTTGAAAAGCTCCTAACAGACAAGTCCCTACCAGACCTGAGGAGCCCTGATGGGCTCACCGCCGAGCTCAGGACGTGGACAGGGATCACCCCGAACAACCAGTTACTTCCTTTCACCCACACAACAGATCTGCAAAGATCTTCATCTTCATTTTCCTGATGAGGAAACTGAGGCTCACAGACCGGTAGCAAGGGGCAGAGCCAGGATCAGAAATCCAGTCTTTAACCCCAGTTAATGTATGTTTCTGACAGATCAAGATGCTTCAAAGGCTGTGCTTGGCGAGAGGCCCAGAGTAAACTCTGGGATGGGAAGAGTGGAAAGAGAGCTAAAGGCAGTCCTGTTCTGCCTGGGGTAAGAAGCTATTCCATATACAAACATGAGTCAGTGGGGAGGCAGCATTTTGCTGGTTGGAAAACATGGATGTAATTCTGCAATTAGAGGTTCCAGTAAAAGTGGGTGGACAACTGCTTGGGCATATAAATGGCCTCCCATATGCACAGATGAGCAGCTGTAGCTACATAGGCTGGGCCCAGAGGTCAGGAACTTTATGCCTTATGTCATGACCACTTTGCAACCCACCCGCAACTTTGGCCACAAATTCCTAATTGAGATCCCTTCTATTTTCCTATTACAATTTACCTCCTCCCCCTAGCCATGTCAGGGATATTTACATATCTATGACCATGTTACTTCCCTAATTAAGATACTTGATTGGTTTCCTAGCTCCATGGGGTAGAATCTAAACATTTAAACATGGCGCTATGGCTTATGGAGTTGTCTTAGCTTCAGTTATCCCCAAAGCAGACTCTGAGACAAGAATTTGGGTTCAAGCATTGCCCACTGACAGGCAAGACCGCTAAGACATTTACCCATCTGAGCTTGTTTCTCATTGGTTAAGGGTTGTTTCTGGGGGTTTTAACTTCTCCATGTGTCTGTCTGCTCCCCCTCATGGCCAGCTCACTTCTGGGAGGAGAGAAGGCTCTCAGAAGGAGAAGTCCAGGTGTTTGAAGTAGTTGTTGGAAGGTAAGGAGCTAGCCACTTAAGCTGCCCATGGCCTCCCGATGAGCCAAGGGGATATCGTCAGTCATCGTGCCACCTGCTGCGAGCACTCTGCAGGAGTTACAAAAAAAAAAAAAAATCACTGGAACTGAATGCAGCCTCTCACAACAACACCAGCTGGCACACTTATACAAATGGGTTTCTAGAACACTCACCTAGCAGGGGAAGCCTGTACTACAAGGGGCCTGCCCTCCAGAAGAAAATTGCAGGGGTTTTTGGATCCCCCTTGTATGTATATTCTTCTATTTTAAAAAGTTATTTCAGATTGGTTGTCACAAAAGTTTCTTAATTCAAAAGCATTTGCTAAGTGTCTTTTATACACCAGGCTTGGAGGGATGCACCTGGAATGTACTATCCCTATCTTTGAGAAACGTATTTTCCTGCTAGGAAACTGACATATAAGTGTAGAGGAAGAAAAAGCAACTAGGAAATTATTCCAGTCATTTGGCAAACCAGCAAGAATTCATACCATAATGACATGCAGCACTGGTTGGGCAATGCTTCGATGCTTCAGGGATACAAGGTTCTAGCTGAGTCCGAGGAAGAAGCAGGTATGGTATTTCTGAAGATGGAAGCAGGACTTCCTAAATTAAAACAATACTGACTGCGTAGAAGAACCACAGTGAAAATAGGCAAGGTATAGATGAAGGGACATGAAGCCCACGACCAAGGTCTCTGGAATAAACAGCCAATACCTGCTGGGATGGAGCTGGGGATGAAGTTGGATGGGGCCAACTTGGTGTGAACTTGGATGCCAGCCAAAGGAATTTGATACCAGACAACACAAAACCAATAATATTTTAGGATCTAAAGGGACACTAAGATGTTTGTGATTGAGGAAGTTCAATGCGGCAGTTGTGTAGAAATTGAAGTGACTGAGGACGGGAGAAGGCTGTCCCACTGCGATCTTCAGGAGACCGTGGCTTGAGGTGCAAAAAGGAAGAGATGTGGGTTTGATGAGACTTTGATCTGGGAAGGAAGAAAGGAAAAATGTACAATAATGAGGGCTTCAAGGCTTGGCGTTTAGCCAGAGAACAGTGGTAGTGGGGCCATTAGGAGGTAGTGTCCCAAAGAGGCACGGCCACATGAAGGGCAGGTATGTATGTGTGTGTAAGGGGCACAAACAGAGAGTTAGTGTAAAGAGGTGTCTGAAGAAGGGAAGAGATACAGGCAGCCAGAGGTAAGATTTCAAGTCCTTGTTCTTGAACACAGTTTGATTTCCAACATCCTTACTATGTGAGCCATTCTTTGGAACATGTAGGGCCCCTGGCTTTTCAGAGCATCATAATGCAACATGGAAACTGCAGGTTTATTTCTGAATAAAGACACTGGATTTAGGGAAATAAGCCACTTGAGAAGCTCCTCTTTGATCACAGTAATTACAATCATGGCCTGTGTTCAGAACCTGGTAGGGCATTTGATGCTCAGCTTTTTGAAACATGACCACACAGTTTCCATTCTCTTTCTTTTTGGCTGATGACGCTACTCGTTTTGTATGTAGACAAAAATGCATGTGTTCATTGCATATACAAAAACACACTCGTAGACCTTTTGGACAAGAATCACTTCATCTCAGTCACTCTTCAAAATATTTTTGCCATCCTCACTTTCCTGAGGGGTATAGCGCACTCAGAACAATGACAGAAAATCAATTCCTATGTCTCTAGTTTCAGTGGAGGAAATCAAAGGACTCACATCCCTCATCGCTTGAGTAGGAATCCGTGGGGGAAAAGAGGAGAAAGCCCAAGGGGGTTCTTGGAGAGCCCCAGGAGGCAGATCCCCTCACTGCCTTCCAGTTCCAGCACAGCCTAGGCTCATTTTTCTGCCTAAACTTAACTTTCTGCCCTACCCCCTGTCTCTCAAAGCCTAACCCTACCCTTCACCCTATACAAGATCCAGTTGTAGTTTTCCTTCATCTGAGAAACCACCCCTGCCTCACACAGCTAAGGGGACCTCTTCAATGTGCTGTCCTCATCCCTCATTCTGTAGCTGACTGCCACGTTTGTGTCCCCACCAGACTGTAAGCTCCTTGAGAGGAATGCCACGTTTTATTCATCTCTGGAGCCCAGCATCGAGCACAGTGCAGATCCACCGTGAAGGCTCACTGATAGAATCGACGCATGGATGAGCAGACAAATGAATAAACGGGGTGATTGTAACAGTCTTTCTGGCTCTGTGGGGTCAGTCTGTGACACTCAAGTTGTTTCACATCGTTACAGTTTTTCAATAACTTCCTTCACATGGGGAGCGTTTCAGAATTGTAACTGCTCCGCACAGCTGTCCTGGGAGCTTGCTGGGGAAGGAAGGCATCATTATTCTGCTCTTAGACACAAGAAAACAGGTGCTAGAGACTAAGGTGACATGACTGAGGTGGCACATTAGGAGTCAGGACGAGAACGAGGTACCAGGACCAGAAGGTTGGGCTTTTTCCATTTAACCACATTTGATCTTTTCAGTTTGTCTTCATGTCCTTTGTGCCTTTGGGATTTGCCCAGTGTTTCTCTGTCAGAGCTAAGCTGGGGCCAGCACCATGATGAATGCCCCACTCATGCCTATTTTGAGACTTTTGGAAGATCCTACTTTCCCTGATTGGAAAATCCAACAGGAACTGTTGTTTCTGAGATGACCTCTCATGCCTCACATTTCCCAGTTCTATTCAGGAAGTCGTGCTGACCCAGGGGACTTTGGCACTTCCTTCAGGAGCTTGGAGCAAGATTGATTGGCAATCACTGTTTAGTATCCATCTTCTTAAAATAGAATACTAGAATATACTTTGTTCTATTTTTTTAACAGTTTTTTTCTCCCTTCCCTCCCCTCTCTCCCCCTCCTCTTCCTCCAACTCCTCCTCCTCCTCTTCTTCTTTCTTCCTTTTACCAATCTATTCCTTGAAACGTTTTAAAGCTCCTCACAGATACAGGCAATTAAATTTAGTTACTAATCATCCTTTGCTTTATTGTAATAAAAATTAATGCACATTTTTCTTTCTACAAAAGTTTGCTAAAGCCTCTGTCTGGAATACAAGAAACCTGTATTCTAGTTATCTTCCCATAGTCATTGGCTTTGTGACTTCAGAGGAGTCACATAATCTTTCATTCCCTTGTTGATCAAGTTGCATTCACAGTTATTTATTTACACTAGTGCTGTTGAACAACCAGCAGGCAGTGGCAATACCGTGTTCAAATTCGCTACCTCAACACTTACTACAGTTTCCAGCAAATGTTGGTTGGATTCCATGGAGCCCTGAGTGCCAGATGGACTAAGGGGAGCAATCAACGAAAGAAAAGGGATGCCCGGTAGCCTTGCTCATCTGTCTGATGCTCCTCTAGATATTGAAGGAGGAAAATAGCATGGTAAAAGGAGGTAAAAGGTATTCTTTGTGTGGGTCTTTGTTTGCCCCACTTGAGTTCACAGGTGGCATTTGTTCTGAATGGAGGACATAGAGCTGTTGATAGCAGGAGAGAGGAGAAAGTCATGAGTGACAAAAACCCAGACCAGAGTGTGGATCATTTAATATCAGGATCTGACATGACCAGAGTCCATTGACTCAAAATGACCTAATCTAATACCCAGTAGATACCTTGTGAGGTACCCATGATCCTAGCTGAGAGTCAAGAGTTCTTCTAACTTATTGGGTGACCTACGGAAAGTTACATTTAATTTAGGATGACCTTTAAGTTTATAAGAGGGCAAAGGTCAATGAAGGCTGTTAGTTGGACTTTGGAGGATGCAAAAATGCACACAAGTTGTTGAGTATATTATGCTATTTTCTAAGGAACTAGAGGCATACCAGGAATTCCTTCATATCAATCGTGCCAAAGGCAAGTCTACAAACTGCTGGAAAACCTAAATATTAATACAAAGGATTGTTGGGCTGGGGACAACAAACACCCAGAAGACAGGAATTTTGTCCAAGAGAAAGACTGTGAAATATATATGATGGTTGGGGATGGAATAGAGTAGCCGCATATAATTAGTATAATTGTGACCAAGACATTATGAAGAAGGTAAACCTGCTCAATAATTTAAAAGCTCAGGAGATACAACAAATTAATCCTAGAAGTGCATTCAACTAAGGAGACGGGCAAGTGTACCAGGAAGAAAGGAAAGTATTTTATCAATGCGGAGAGGAGAGGGGAATGTACTTTATAAAGATAAGAATGCTCCGCGCATTATGTTCTTCTTGGGGAATAATGTCAACATTAAATAGATTTTCAAGATAGTATAAATAATTAAATTTATGTAAGAAGATATTTACAGTGAAAAGGCCCGGAGTCTCAGCCGTCTTTGAAATGCTTACAGATTCTTCGGCTGTCCCAGGAATACTTTTCTTGGGATTAGGCAGCCATCTGTTCACTGACTCTCAAATGCGTTTCCCATTGCAACGGCCAGCATGAGACCCTTGAGATGCACACCTGCGCTCTTATGCAGGGATTTGGGGGGGGCGCTTCAACACCTCAGCTAACTGTGCTTCCCCCTCTCCAAGTTCTCCTGTTTTGATCATTTTCCCTTAGGGAACAGGGAGGATAAAACAATGAAGACAAAAAACACACAATTCCTGTGAGCTTCACAACCTGTAAGTAAACAAACAAATAAAAAACTAACAATGCTCTCTCCGAGCATCAAAACTGATTTTTCCAAACACCTCAGGTTTTGATCCCTTGCCTTAAATTTCAGAAGCAGGTTCTTTCCCAGTGTGATCTTGTGAAGTTTGCTGTGTGTTTATTGACCGTGGAGCTCCTGTTGCCACAGATGGAGCTCGGCTAGCGGTCCAGGACTCATTCCATCCTTTTGACTGGATCTTACCAGGATTTTACTCTGAGTGGATGATCTACTTTTAAGGGCAATTGACTCTGTTGCATCTGAGGACCCATCGCAGAAAGATACAACAATAAATATTGCTCCACAACATCACAAGGAACATCTTCTTTTTTTTTTTTTTTTTGCACATATAGACACTCCTCTCATAACACAAATAAACTATACATATCAAAACAAAAATAGATCTGAGACCACTTATGGCCCAGATATGAGAGAGAAGTGTAGCTCAGGGTATCCCTAATTTGAACACAAGTGAATGTAGTTTCTTGAAAGAATGTTTAAAATAAAACTAAATGAGCATTGCATTTTTATTTGCCTACATAGGGGGTGAGCATTAAATATTGAAACATGCTCACTCATTACTAAGCTGTCAGATGAGAGCTGGCCGTGGGCTGGCAAAAGGGGTCAACTGGGGAAACTCATTTTCATGGCTGCTGACCTGTGTATTCCCTGAACAGAGATCCCACGCTCTCTTTAAGGCAGTTGGTGCCCTAACCCTGTAGCAAATTGGGGCTCAGTCATTTTCCACTTAGAAACACTTTGAGCCATGGCATACTGTCTCCCAGCCCCCCTTTTTTTACTGGACCCCTTCTTTCTGTAAGGTCAGCATGAAAGGTGGATGTCACACCTTATAAGCACCAGCGATCACAGATGGAAGCTCTGTCTTTCTCTGTCTGAGACCTCACTGTGGAAGGGTTTGGCCTTCATATTGAAACTCAACATTTCTTTTTTATTTTTATTATTTTTTAAAGTATATTTTATTGATTATGTTGTTACAGTAGTTCCAATCTTTTTCCCCCCTTTGCTCCCCTCTGCCCAGTACCCCTCTTCCCTCTAGCAACTCCCCCCCACTTAGTTCATGTCCACGGGACATTCACATAAGTTCTTTGGCTTCACCCTTTCCTATACTATTCTTAACTTGGCCCTATCTATTTTGTACCAATTGATTATGCATCTTAGTCTCTGCACCATTTCCCCATTTCTCCCCCTTCCCCCTCCCAGCTGATAGCCCTCCAAATAATCCCCATACCTATGATTGTGTTCCTATTGTTGTTTGCTTAGTTGGATTTTGTTTTTATTTTTTAGATTCAGTTGTTGATAGTTGTGAGCTTGTTGTCATTTTAGTGTTCATAGTTTTAATTTTGTTTTTCTTAAATAAGTCCCCTTAACATTTTGTATAATAATGGCTTGGTGATAATGAACTCTTTTAGCTTTACTTTGTCTGGGAAGCACTTCATCTGCCCTTCCATTCTAAATGATAGCTTTGCTGGATAGAGTAATCTAGGTTGTAGGTCCTTGCTTTTCATTACATTGAATACTTCTTGCCAGTCCCTTCTTGTCTGCAAAGTTTCTTTTGAGAAATCAGCTGATAGTTTTATAGGCACCCCATTGTAGGTAACTCTCTGCTTTTCTCTTGCTACTTTTAAGATTCTCTCTTTATTTTGAACATTTGGAATTTTAATTATGATGTGTCTTTGTGTAGTCCTCTTTGGGTCTAGCTTATTTGGGACTCTCTGTGCTTCCTGGACTTGTATATCTATTTCCTTCACCAAATTTGAGAAGTTTTCCTCCATTATTTTTTTCACATAAGCTTTCAATTTCTTGCTCTTCCTCTTCTCCTTCTGGCACCCCATATGATTTGGATGTTGGCATGTTTAAAGTAGTCCCAGAGGTTCCTAAGCCTCTCCTCATTTTTTTCAGTTCTTGTTTCCTCATTCTGTACTGGTTGACTGTTTTTTTCTTCCTTATGTTCCAAATCACTGATTTGAACCCTGGTTTCCTTCCCTTCTCCATTAGTTTTGTGTGGATTTTCCTTCATTTCACTTAGCATAGCCTTCACTTCTTCCCTTATGCATTTGCCATATTCAAGCATATCTGTCAAGCCTGTAAGTATCTTTATCACCAGTGTTTTGAATTCTGCATCTGATAGGTTGGCTACCTCCTCATCTGTCAGTTTGGCTATCTCCTTGTTACTTAGTTCTCCCACTGGACCCTTGATCTGTTCCCCTTTTTGGGCCATACTTTTCTGTCTCCTCATCTTGACAGTCTCCTGTGTTTGTTTGCCTCTGTGTCTTAGGTAGAGCTGTCGTTTCTGTAACACTGTAAAGGGTGGAGCCTTAGGGATTCATCAGTAGAGGGCAACCTGTTTCACAATGTTGTGGCACTGTGTGTGGAGGAGGGGTCTGAGAGGGAAGAGTGCTGCCTGCTCAGCACTCCCCACTTTTCCAGGTAATTCTCCCACTTCTGTATGGGACTGGTGCCCCTCTAGCTGTTGTCCTGGCCATTGTTCCCAGGGTGGGTGGGTCTGCAGATGTTCTAGGACCACGGGGCCCTTTAAATAAGTAGACTCTGCTGAGAGACTGGCAATTTCTTCCTTCACCCCAACCCCCACTGGTCTGCACAGTCAGAAGCAATGAGGCTTGATTTTCCCTGGTGCTGGGACCGTGAGCTCTTCGGTCTGGTCTGGTGCTGGGAGCGCTCCCCAGGTGTCCCTCTCGACTTTTTAAAACATGTAACTGCGCTTTCCACCAGCCTGCCGCTGCTGCCGCTGCTGCCACTTCTGCCGCCGCCACAACACTGCATCCTGTCTGCCCTGGCTCTGCCCCTCCTACATGTCTGGATGAGTATTTCTTCTTTATATCTTTATTTGTTGGACTTCCATGCAGCTTGATTTTCTAGAACTTCTGGTGGTTTCTAGTTTTGAGGTAGTTGTATTCCTTCTTAGTTGTGGAGGGAGATGCAGCGTGTCTGTCTACGCCTCCGTCTTGGCTGGAAGTCCCACCATTTCTTGACTTTAGTTTTCCAGGTTCCTACTCTTCTCTAGAGCTTCTAGGAGCCCTGGGTTTCAGTGACTGCTCATGCTCTCCCTCACTGTGATGGGTTCTGGGCCATTTCCTTCTTTCTTGGCCATAATTTTTCCATCTGAATCTTAAAGCATCTTATATTTGATGCTGTACTTGAAAGCAAAAAACAACACTCAAGTAAAAGGGTTTAATGTTTTCATAATGATTTCCCAGCCACAGGGAAAGAGGTTTTGCACGGTTGATTTGCTGTGAAGTTGACAGCGTGGGTCTATTCAGACACTAGTCCTCTTCCCACTGGAGACATCCTTCCAGCTCCCTCTGAGTCGAGGCTCCCATCCTAGCTTCCGGAAAGAGAGTGCTGCAAGGCTATTCAGAATAAAGATGCATCTGTGCTTCGCTTAAAATGAGTCTCATCCTCATCACCCACATGGTACCTCTTGGGCTATCACCAAGGGGAAATTCCAAGTCTGCTAAGTGCCTTCCTGCGCCGGACACAGGGACACAAGCAAGGCTGCAAACGGGCCCTGGCGCCTGTCTGCTTGTCAGCCTCACTTCCCCTGAGCTTCACACACACAGTGCCTTGTAGTTTTCCACTGTCCGTGTTCCCAGCGGCCTCTGCTTGCAGAGACTGGGTCTCCCCTTTACCTGGAGACTTTCATCCTTCCCCAAAGGCAGCCTATCCTCTGAGAAACCTGCATACCATTTTCCGACTTCAAGGTGGACGCTCCATTATTTTCTCCCTAGGCATTCTTGGGGTTCATTTGTCCCCCATTCCTTTTGTTTTATTATTTTAAAAAAAACATTTTTTAACTTATGTATGATTGTACATTATATGTACACTTTAAAGAGTAACACAAAAATAAACACTGAAATACCCATCATCTGGCTTAATTACCAATGTTTTTGAAAGCTTTTGCATGCCTCTCCCTACTTCTATTCCCTTCCCTTCGCCCGCGGAGTTCACCACTCTCCTGGGTTTTTAAATTATTATTATTTATTTCCATTGATTTTGGTCATGTTTTTATGCACACTTAAATAACATAATATAGTTTTGCCTGTATTTGAACATTATATACATTGATTCAAATAATTTGTATTTTTCTGACTTGCTTTTTTTTTACTCAACGTCATTTTTTTGAGATTCATCCATGTTAATTTATGAGACTAAAGTCCAATATCTTTGTAACTGCTTTATAATATTCCACTGTATAAACCGTCACAGTTTATATATCCATTCTTCTGATGATAGAGCAATTTTTCTCACAAGAATTGCTTATATTTTTGTACATATTCCCTGGCATAGATTTCAAGTGTCTTTAAAAATATATGCTTAGAAATGGCAGTGTCAAATCAAAAATATGCCCAGTTAAATCCCCTGGGCAATACAAAATCATTTCCAAAAGTGATTATACCACGATGTGGCCTTGTTTCAGTTCTTCTCGTAGCGACCAGTGCTTTGTCTTCCTTTTTTTCCTTTGCTGCTTTCTTTTGAGTTGATTGACACCATTCCCCCAAATCTCAATTTTCTTCAATTAGTGTGGAAGTTATACATACATATTCATATTTATATACTATACATACTTACTTTACATTCTAAAGTTAGTCAATATTTTAACTTCTTTTAAATAATACCAGAATTTTGTAATATCAATAACCTTCTACACTCCAACAGCAATAGCTTAAAACTTCAAAAGAAAACAGATATTTACACGGTCCCTTCTCCTACTCTCATGTGTGGTGTGCGCAGCATGGTTAGGTGGTCAGAGACTGAAGCCACATGTACACTCTCACCCTGTCACCTTAGGTCAGTCATGTCCTAACTGGGGATGTCAGTTTCCTCATCTGTACAATGGGGGAGGGCATCAAAGGCTCTCCAAGGAGCTCACTACCTTACCAGGCCTGGGAGTCTGTGACTGAGAACTTTTCACTCCCTGATTCTATTATTAGAGGCCACAGTTTATCTGTTACCATGTCATTTACCTGTAGAAATGAGACATTTCATTACTGGTGATTATTATCCCAGGAACCATCCACTTGAAAAATCACATCTCAGTGAAGGCATCTCCCCTATGCAGGACCCCTTCTTCCTATGGATTTAGCCAATACACCCAGACCCTTTATTCTCGAAGGCTGCCTATGGAATCCTGCATTTTTACATGATCACTTTTCAAGAACCAGCCAGAACTAACTCTTCCATATCATCTCAGTGTAGAATCATTTCATTGATGCTGAGACCCAAGAACAGGCTAGACCTGGCAGCCTGTTGCATTTAGATTTCCTCCAATATTTTAGGTCATCCTCAGTTCCCATCTCAGCTCTTAACAACAGAGTTTTGGGGTCACAGGGACTGATTTCTTAGGACTCAGTGTCCCAAGTTCCCTCATAGACACACTGAAGGCAGCCTTCCCTTTCCCCCTGCCCCAACGACCCAGTTTCTTCAACACACCTTTCATGAGCACATGCCCAGGTGCTGAGCTGGGCACCAGGGGAGACGGAGCCAAGAGAACTGTGTCTCAAGGCTGCACGGCCTGATGAAGAAGGGGAGCTAAAGCTGCTCTCAGACTTCAAGGCCCAAGGAACTTTGCCCTTCATGGGTTCCTTCCTCTTAAAAAATATTTTTTAAATTGAATATTATATTTTATAATTGCACAGGTATAAAGATGAATGCAATCTGGGCTGATTCATGATTAGATTATATGATTATACATTAGCATGTTTAGTTTTTACTTCTGACATTTTTAAAAGAAATTTTTATTTGCCTTTAAAAATAGTGTGGGCCCTGGGCACCAGTCCAATGGGAGAGTGAGCCCTGGGGAGGGGAGAGGTTGAGTAAAACAGAAGGCGGGAAGTCAAGGCAGGGCTGTGCTCAGGTGTGCTCCAGGGGCCCAGGGCAGGGTCTCCTGATTGAACAAGGTGTGCGCCCTGCCCTGGGCAGGACAGCTGAACACAAAGCTGGAGGCAAGGGCTGAGGTGCAGCAGGAAGTGACCAGGCAGAGAGGGACAAGCAGGTCTTAAGGGGAGAACAGACAACAGGAGAGATGAGGGAGGAAGAAGTGGAAGCCCGCCTACAAAGAATGAGAAGCTGTTTGATGTTGAACAGAAAGTAGCAAACAGGGACGGTCGGAGGAGGGGCTGAGCAGGGCACGGCATCCACCTGGTCGCGCGTCCCCTAGGTCACTTTGGTGGCATGAATGCTGTCGTGGATCAGCACTTCAGAACTGTAGAGGAACTTCAAAAGAAGAATAGACGATCAGATTGGGAAATACACACCTAAAATGAGCTAGGCCAGGAAGCAAGGGGTGTGTGTGTGCTCATGCGCACACACCGATTCTGGGACAGCCTAGAGGGCAGATTACGCTCCCTAGGGTATCTTTGAATGCTGACAGCCTTTCTCCCGCAGACACCCCACTGGTCTGAGAGGCACGGCCTCTGACAAAGTCCGTGGTAGGCTGCACTGTACAGTCTCTCCAAGCTCTTGTGGAAAAAAAAAAAAAGTTAAAAATTTTTGTCTCGTGACATCATCTGTGACAATGTTGGGTACTGTCCTCGATGGAGAGAGAGAAAGAACAGCCTTACACAGCAATGGCCGTCTTACTCACTGGACCACATGGCGGGCGGTTCCCTGAACTGGCTCGGGTCCCCTGGGCACCGTGCGTCTTCGCCTCTGCGCTGGCTGGTTCCCGCGCCCGGCGCACCTTTCCCTGCGTGGCTGGCTTGATGAGCCTCTGCCGTCTTTGCCAGGCAGCTCAGGTGCCTCCTGGGAAGGTTCTCCTGCACACACGAACCCCCCCCCCCCGCCCCCGGCCAGGTACTCCCTCCCTCCTTTGGGCTTTGACATGCCAGCGATCTCCTCTGTCAGAGCCCCCTCACTGGGTGCCCCACGTGTGAACATGGTTGGGAGGTTCCTGGACACACAGTTCCTTGAGGGCAGGGACTCTGTTTAAATGTCTCTCTGGAGCCAGGCCACAGCCCAGCACGCAGGACCCTTGCTCGTTTCGCATCCACGGACTTTTTTCATCATGAACATTTGAAGCTCACTTCTGTCGATGTTAAGCAAAGCACCTCAAATCTGAAAACACCAATGACACAGGGATTTGAACTTTACACTGTATGGAAATCCCTCACTTCTACAGCATTATTTTATGTCTTGAGAGCTTATAAGTTTCATACTATAGGGGCCAAGTCACCACGATGAGTTTTTCATTTTTTTGTGTGTAAAATACCTTCAGGTTCACACTCCATGTCAATGCATTCTACTGTAGAGGCTTCGCTAAAGAACAAAATGGAATCATGCCTGCGTTTCATTAGCGCTGAGGTTTCCGGCTTGATTTTCTGCTTTACCCTGAGGAAGGCATTGAGGAACAAGCTGAATGTGTGGGATTCCCATGGTGAATGTGGGTGATGACGTGTCCAGGAGCCTCACAGGAAATAAAGATGATGACTACACTCTGGGCGCCCTCAAGATCAAGGCTCCGCTGTTTGTTAAGTGTTGGAGAAAGAGAGCAAACGGCTTGAGAATTCTTAACTATGTGCCCAAGTCTGCATGCGGGCTGGTGCCCCCGATGCTCAGCTCCCTCCTCTGGTTAGCGTGTCCTCTACACCCAGGACACAAAGACCCCATGGTACTCAGAGTGGGAACAGGTAAGCTGGAACAGGGCCTTGCTACCCTTGACCGAGTTTGCGCCATGTGCCAGGCACTGTGTTGAGACTTCTCAGACACGGTCCCATTCAAACCTCACAGTTTATTCATTCAAGAAATATTCACTAAGCCCTGGCTGCTGTGGCTCAGTGGATTGAGTGTCGGCCTGCGAGATAAGTGTCGCTGGTTCGATTCCCAGTCAGGGCACATGACTAGGTTGCACATCAGGCCCCCAGTTGGGGGCATGAGTGAGAAGCAACCACACAGTGATGTTTCTCTCCCTCTCTTTCTCCTTCCCCTTCTCTCTAAAAATAAAATAAATAAACAAACAAATAAATAAATTATTTTTTTTTTAAAGAAATATTTACTAAACAGCTCCCGGGCTGGGCAATGGATGTACAAGGATTATTAAAATGGGTAAGACAACCAAGTCCCAGTACCTAGGAAGCGTACATGGCGTTCGGGAGGGGACACAGACAATAGGAAGCAGATAAACAGATGTTGAATGCTGAGAAGCACCACGGGAAAGTACGCAGGGCAAGAGGACGGAGTGGAATAGCAGGTGTGTGCTGTCTGATGCAAAATTGGAAAGGGCCTCTGACCAGATGGTGTTTTGGCAGAGACGTGACCTAAGTGAAATGGGAGGACAATGACTTAGAGAGACGGAATAGCAAGTGTGCAGGCCATTTAGGCAGGGCTGTGTGAGTGTGTTTGAAAAATAGCGCTCCTCCGGCAAAATAATTACTCTTCTTCCCATTTTACAGATAAGAAAGCATTAGCATTGTAAAGCCACGCAACTTGTCTGACGTCATAGAACTGGTGGCTGATAGAGCTGTGATTTTAGCCTGAGTCCCTCTGACGCTAAAGTCTTTGTTCTTTCCATCACATGACCGTTTTTCAAGGCCTGATTGGTGGTGAAGAGAGTAGGGTGACACCTGAGCTCGTCAGCCTGACTCACGCTCCCAGGGATGTTTGCTGGGTCCTCCCTCCACCCATCTGTCAAGCAGTGTGTGTTGACTGAACAATGACTGTTGTCCCCTGAGCAGCAAGGGAGACTCAGTGACTGAACCACCTGCTGTCTCACTCAGGAGACGGATGAGTGAGAGGGACGAAAGTCAAGCCTGGAGAAGATCAGAGAGGCAGGCCTCTTACTCAGCCTGAGGAGCCCAGGAAAGACTGGCTGGAGGAGTCAGGACAGGGGCTGGGCTTGGAGAATGAGAAGAGATGTGAATCTGGGTTGGTGCCTGCTCTCCTTTCCCATCGCCCTCCCCTTGACCTTGGCCATATGATTTTCCTTGGTTCACAGAATGTGGGTGGAAGTGACAGGTGCCTGTGCGGATTTGAAGTTTCCAGAGCCATGACAGGGCTCCACCAGTCTGCTTTTATGCCTCCACCCGCCATGAGAAGAAAAACATCCCAGAATGAGTAGACATGTGGAGTAAATGCAAACCAAACCCATGTGCAGGGCCAAGCTCAGCCAACTGCACTCAGCTGGAGCCAAACCTGGCAGATAGATGCGAGCAGTGTCGCAGTGAACCTGCCCACCTGTGAATGTCCCATAACTCTTGGTTTAAATAAGCCAGTGAGACTTTGGGGATTGTGTGTTTCTCGGCATTATGACAGCAGCATTTGAAGAGTACACCTTCGCTCTTGGTCACAGGTAAATCAGCTCACCCTGGCTGCAACTCAACACCTCCACTTCTGTGGGTGATATGCAATCGGATTCTTAGGATTGTGTTTTGAAGTTGAAAACCACTGCTGATGTTCCTTCACAACCTCTCCCTATTCTTAAATCCCGTTTCTTTCTTAGCCCCGGCTCCCGTCACAGCAGCCTGTGCATCCCATTACCCTCCCCGCACATGTGCAGACTTCCATGCCTCCTCTCCTCTTCTCTCTGCCAGCAACACTCCCTCCCTCACTGTCTGTCAGAGGTAACCTCTTCAGCGCCCACATCAGGGACAGGGCAATAACCTCTCTAACTTGGAATGTCACCGTGTCGATTCATAAATTCCAACATCTATTGAGTATTTCCTCAAGACAAGAGCGACTAAGCATTTTATATGAATTGGCTCAGTGACTTCCTCTCTATTTGGAGCTACAAACTATTATCCTTTCCATTTTATCGCTGAGGAAACTGCAGCCCAGAGGGGTTCAGTAACCTGCTCAAGGTCCCACAGTGAGTTAGTACATCACCCGTCTGAATTTGCACAGGCTCCAGAGTGTGCATTATAACACTTTCAAAATATTGCGTCCCTCCATTTATGAAGAAACTATGGCCTTGAGTGGAAAAGGATTTGTTTAAGGCTACGCAGCTGGTTTGTGGCAGAGCAGGCCGGCACTCACGTAGGCAGTGCCAACTGACTTCAGGGCTGTGCCGCTGGGCTTCACCCAACCTTGGCCACGACCGTGCTGGAGGTGTGGGCTGGCGGCAGGGCCAGGAGGCATCCCTGTCATGGCGCCTCCTGCCAGCTGGCCACACCTGCGCGTGGTCTACACGGGGCATTTCCTCTTGCTTGCGGTTCCGTCTCATTTCCTCCTGGTTACAGTTCATTGCTGGAAGGCGTCTTGGACAGCCTCTGGCTTGAACCTGACCGCTCCCTAATGTCAACCTGGGGGAGTGTTTCAAAGAATGTGGAGTGGCGCGCCCCTCTCAGGGGTCCTGATTGGACAGTCTGGGGGTGGGGCCAGGATGTGGGTGTTTCTGACACACTGGCAAGTGGTTCCAGTGAGCAGGCAGGGCTGAGATGCTCTGCTCTTAACCAGCTTCCCAGTGCCCGCCCGTTCCACTGAGAGAGCAATGGCCTTGCACGTGAGTCCCCAGAGAGCAGTCAAGCCTTGCCTGGAAGCTATGCCTTTCTGATTTAAAGCTCGTTCACTTTTCCACGGAATGGGAAGGCCTCCCCAGCCACTTCTCACATCAGCACTCTCACTCTCCCTGTGGGACAGGAGTCCACAGCACAGCAGCTATAGAAAATCAAGACATTTGCGCAAAGAACCTGAGATGTCATCGAGGCTATTCTGGCCCAATCAAATCATTGAGGGTCAGGAAATGTAAGTATCATCAGTTTTTCCCATTGTCCTCTGTACGAGATTTAGTGACTCACCGCCCCGACCCACACACACACTCCCCTCCCCCCACTCCCCCCAGATCCTGACCGTTGCATGGGGTGGGCGCTGAGTTCCCACCACTTCCACTGCTTACCCCAGGATATCAGGGGCAGCAGAGCCCCAGGATTGATTTTTTTAAATGCAGTTGTAGGGCATTTCCAAATATATCCCATTTTATCTTTTGTCCTGGATCAAAGGCCTTTGTGATTTGACACGCCACTCAAAAAGAAAAAAATCAAAACAACCCTCCCTGAAAAAGACATGCCAGTTTAACTGGGGGTTAAAAAATAATCTTCGCTTTTACAGCCTGTCGCTGTGTAGCTGTCCCTGGTTACTGTTCTGCTTCCGTCTCCACAGAGACCACTCTGGGCCCCGTCACCATGGTGATAGCAGAAGACGTGAGCAGATGGGAGCTCTACTTCCAGAATTCAAACATCCTCCTGTCGGGGATGTGTGTGGGAAACGAGCGAAAGGAGTCAGAAAGCTAAGGAGGAGGGAGAAGTTACGCTGTCCTTAACTCAGAGTGACTGCTATGCTGGGGACAGACCGGAGGTATGAATCCTGTTGCCGAGCCAAGTCTTCTCCTTGACCTCAATAAGGATTTATCCCCCTCTCTCCCCGTTGCAGTCACATCCTCCTGGACAATAGCATTCCCAGGGAAATGGAGACAAAAGGCTTCTGTAATGTGCAGAGTCAGAGGCATTTTAAAAGCACTTTTGAGCATATTGCATTAATATCTTTTTAATGATGTATCATCCGATTTGGAAAGCAACGATCTGATACCACGTAGGCTGAGGTCCGAACTCTCTGTGGTGGACTGGGGAGGACCTCAGCCAGGGCGGGCTGACGTGGGGGCTGTAAGCCTGGTGTAGTGACTCACCCTCTGCACAGCCTTGCGCCCGTCTCTGCTCCCCGAGACTTGCTTTACACTTCGAGGGTTTTCCAGGCTATCTGATGGCATAGGTGGGGAAGAAAGTCTATAGGATGTTAAACTGAGACTTTTTCTATCTATTTCTGCTGAGGTCCCATCGGCTGACACCAATAAATCGGTGACAGACAACGAGGCAGCGCACATGAGAAATGGCACAACCATTTTTCTGGTCCTCAGCCTGAAAGAAGGTGGAAGAATGGACATGAAGGTCTCCCTGGGGAGCTCCAGTGTGCAGAGTTTTGTCCTCTGCCCACCTCCCATGTAACGTGCAGGGTGGGAGGGAGCAAGGAACCCACTTGAAGCACTTGACCCACGGGCCCCTGGGACTTGGGAACACATATGAACTTGTACCTGACTCAGAATGGGCTCGCGGCTGAATGCTGCCATGGGAAGAGAGAAGATTTGGATAGGACGACGAGTCTGAGAGTTTCTCTGTTAGACAGAAGTAGATTTTTTTTTTTTTTTTTTTGGTTTATTTATTGAGGGCACCAGCCTGTGGCTTCATTCCTGGGTCGGTGGGGGGGGGGGGAGGGGGGTGTCTACAGCGCATTGAATGAGCAATGATAAGAAAGCATAAAGGGGGTGGGCATGTGCCCCAGTTGCACCAGCTCACCCAGTAAATGGGGTCATGGGCTCTGGGCTGAATCGTGTCCTCTAAACAAGCATACATGGACGTCCGGGTTCTCGGAATCTGACTGTTGGAAAGAGGTAAGTAAGGGAAAAGGAGGTCAGACGGGTGGGCCCAGCTCAATGGGACAGGACAGGGACATGGGGACACAGAGGCGCCCAGGGCAGGTATGTGAAGACGCAGGGTGAGGTGGACGTCTACAGCCAAGGGGAGCCGCCTCGGGAGAAGCCAGCCCCGCTGCTGAGTCCTTGCTCCCAACTTCCGGCCCTCAGGGCTGTGAGACAGCCCCTGCTGCGTAAGCCGTCTGGCCGGTGGTTGGTACTGTGATGGTGGCCCTCGCTAACTAAGACACTGGCTGTGATTATTTTGGGACTTCAGCTGCCAGTCTAAAGCGAGGAGAGGTCTCTCTAAGGGTCTCTGCCAAGATGGGACTGCTTGAGTCTGAATGGCACCTGAGGTTTGGCTGCTTGGCTATATCCCCCTCACCCCTGCTGGTTCTTAAATCAAAGCTCCAGCCATCTCTCAGTTGCCTGCATCGTGGGGTCTGGGATTGTGGCTGTTCTGCTGCTGTGGGGTCAGGTGCACAGGAGTTCATGGCGTTTCCCCTGCCTCTCAGGCCTGAAAGTCAATGTCACGGCAGGTTCGCTGTAGATCTGTCAGGAGGTTGCCTCTGCCTGAGTAGTTCTGGGCGGATGGACAAGCCTGACCAAGATCTAAATCAAGGGAAACTAACCCCAGAGCCTACCCCCATTTGTCAGCAATTCTGTACATGCTTTTCCCAAGGTTCTCTTCTTGCCCCTCCACAGCGGCCAGGGCTGGAAGGGGCCCCAAAGCCTGTTCTGGCCATCACTGTGACCTTGACACCTCATACAGGATTTCCATTCATTCCTCTACCAGCCTGGAACAAACCAATGAAAAAAGGGGGCATGGTATGCAAATAAATGAGATTTCTACCTTTCTTTGAGCCCTCCTTTCCCCTGGGAAGTCTGATGAGGACCAAAAACATTGCCATGTTTAGGTGGGAGAATGGTCTTCTTTTCTGCCTCTGGCCGTAGAGCTGGAGATGCAAAGATTTCCAGGTCTCCAGGAGCAGTCCTCAAGTGGTCATGGTCATAAGCAGGAGCACCAACTGAACACCTGTATTGCAAGGAGCCAAATGCTCACAGCTGCCCCTTTCTCTGCAGAATTGCCCTTGTGCAAATGGGTACACCTTGTGCCAGTGACCAACAGCTGACTGGTATGTGGGAAGAGAAGGATGACCCCTTGCCTCCAGTTGGGACCAATTAATTGGTACAATTTGTGCCCCTGAGCTCCTTTGGCTCAAGATTATCTCCAGGCAAGACCACATCCTTGCTTACCTTTCTTCCTCAGGTGTATCTGCCTTCCCTGGCTTTATTATCTTTCCCTTGTCCCCCTTCCCCTAAGAACACCCCCTAAATAAAGTCCTGGTTCACAATAATTACACAAGAATCCCCGTCCCAGGCTCTGCTTCTAGGGAGCCCGACCTGGGAGAGCATGCTGTCCGCTTCTGGGGCCATTGTTCATCACACTTGGACACTGCCATTATCTGGGGCTGCGGTCCCCGATTCTTAAACGTAGACACACACACTTCTCCGCTCGTGGGCTCTTGCGCTCCTGGATGCCTGCTCCCCCGCCTCCCCATAACTCTGTGCTCGTCAGTGCCTGGATCCCTCTGCTCTCTTGTCAAATCCATCTGTTCTTCCTTCCTTTTTCCTTGGACGTGAGCTTTGGGGGCCATGCCTTCATCCTGCGTTGCCTCCATCCTCCTGTCTCTGCTATGTTGTCTTTTTGTGACATCTTCCCTTGGATACCCTTAATGTGGCACCAGTGAAATAGCCTGAGCCTCCTGGGGACTGCCGGGGATGCTCACGCCCTGTGCCGAATGCTGCCAGAGTACGCTCATGGTCTCCAACCCCACCCGAGGCTGCCAAGAAACCTTCTGTTCCCGAGTGATTTTTGTTTCCCGTAGTAGCTATTTAAAATCTTCTTGATGGTTCTCAAACTTCCCAGCCTCCACGTCCCACTGCTTCCTGCAGGCAACCTTATCTCCTTCTTCACAGAGAGCTCAGGTGGCACCAGGTACCACCTTCCGCTACGTCCTGCCTTCACCCCGGCAGGCACTTACAGCCATTCCCATCCTCTTAACACTCCCTCTCAACAGCCAGAACGGGAGCCCGTTCCTCCGGTGGTGAGTCAGACCCGATTCCCCGACTCTCCCACTTCCCCCGTTGGTTATCCACGCCTTCCCTTGCCTTTCAGTCTTTCTTCCCCAGATCTTCCCTTTCCTCCAGTGTCTCCCATCCTGTCTCTGTCCGCTTCCAGCCACAGCCCCATCCCTTCTTTTCCATTCACAGCGAAGCCTGATGAAATCATTGTCTATGTTGTCTGAAAATGACCTCTGACCCACACCTGGAGCTGAGCTCACGAAGGTCCCATAACATCTCTGTGATGCTAGACTCTTCGGCCATGGCCCAGAACCAATGGCCAACTGCTCCCTTCCTTTTATCACCATGCCCACGCTGCCCACCTGACCCCCGTCTTCTGGAGGCACCGAATGGACTCTGACTCCCCAGACCCGTCTCAAACCTCTTGGGCTGCTTCTTCTCAGGCTGTTGTATGAGCTCCTTATTGTCCTCTGGACCTAAAGTTTCATGTCTCTTTTGCCCTAATCCTATTCTCTTTGTCCCAACTTGTGTGTTCTCTGGGGCATTTTCTCCATTCCTTTACTGAAGATTTCTGATTCCCACAACTGAGAGCCCAGCCAGGGCTTTAAACTCATGTATCGAACCATGTACCAGATGTCACTATTCAGAAATCTCACAAACCCTTCAACCCCAGTATATGAAAAAGGGAACTCATCATATTGGGTTGGCCAAAAAAGTTCATTTTTTTCCCATAAAATAAAATACACATTTTTCATTTTCACCAATAACTTCATTGACTTGGATATTTTGAGTATGTTGGCTATCTCCCACCTGGTACAACATTGGTTGTTCTCAATGTCTCAATTTGATTGTTATCAATTTCAACTGGTCTACCCAACCATGTAGCATCACCGAGAGAGAAATCTCCAGCACACAAAACTCTGCAAACCATTTTGACACGTTCAGTCAGTCACAGCACCTTCTCCATACACTGAACAAATCTTTCTCTTTTTGCATTTCAGATACATTTCTACCTTCCTTGAAATAATAAAGCATAAAATGCTGGAATGTTGTCCATTTTCTTCCATCTTCAATATTAAAATGGCTAAACAAAAATTCACCCATTTTGGTAAGTTTTTTTTTTTTTTTTAATGCACACTGATATGACTGTTGTCACCACACAACATAACAAAATTGTTTTGAATGAAGTTAAAGACAACTATGTTTCTAGAGCCATCTTATGAAAAAAACCAAATGACATTTTTGGCCAACCCAATAGCTTACCCGGGACATCTTTGTCCTGCGGGGTTCCCAGCCTTGGTGGGTGTAGTGGGCTGAATGGCGCTCTCCTAAAAGATGCATCCTTCTGGACCTGGGAGTGTGACCTTATTTGGATAAGGGTCTTGGCAGAAGGTGTCATTAAGTTAAGGGTCTCTAGATGAGATCATCCTCAGCGAGGTTGTAAATCCAATGACAAGGGTCCTTAGAAGAAAAGAGAGAGAGAGAGAAATCCATGGGAAGCTGGAGGCAGAGACTGGAGGGGTCCAACTACAAGGCAAGAAATGCCAAGGACTGCTGGTGGCCAGCGAAGGCTAGGAAGGGGGCGTGGAGCGAATGCTCCTTCAGAGCCTCCGTGAGAAACCAACCCGAGGTCACCTTGACTTTGGACATCTGGCCCCCAGCATTGTGAGAGAACACGAGTTAGCGGTAACTTGTCACAGCAGCCTGAGGAAGCTAATACCATGGGTGGTGGAACCTGCTAGAAGGTGCTGAGACCTGGATTCTGTGCGCGGCTCCGCCCTCCCTGACAGGACCCCATCGGGTCTCCTGGGCTCTTCTTCTTTTCACATCGCTGCTTGTCTCCATCCCCACTCTCCTGGTTCCTACCTGAGTGAGGAGCAGGGTCCCACTGCCTGAGGGCCTGGGTTCTGGAGTTTGAGATGCTGGGTGGCCTGACTTGCCTTCAGTAAATCAATCTTTCTTTCTTTCTTTCTTTCTTTCTCTTTCTTTCTTTCTTTCTTTCTTTCTTTCTTTCTTTCTTTCTTTCTTTCTTTCTTTCTTTCTTTCTTTCTTTCTTCTTTCTTTCTTTCTTTCTTTCTTTCTCTCTCTTTCTCTCTTTCTCTCTTTCTTCTTTCTTTCTCTTTTTCTCTTTTTCTCTCTTTCTTCTTTCTTTTTTCTTTCTTTCTTTCTTTCTTTCTTTCTTTCTTTCTCTCTTTCTTTCTTTCCTTCTCTCTTTCTCTCTTTCTCTCTTTCTTCTTTCTTTCTTTCTTTCTCTCTTTCTCTCTTTCTTTCTTCTTTCTTTCTTTCTTCCTTCCTTCCTTCCTTCCTTTCTTTCTTTCTTTCTTTCTTTCTTTCTTTCTTTCTTTCTTTCTTTCTTTCTTTCTTTCTTTCTCTCTTTCTTTCTCTCTTTCTTTTTTTCTTCTTTTTTTACCATCATAGTGTTTAATTTCCTCACCTTTGAACTGGGGATGATAAGCGCACTGAGACAGGTTACTACTTCTGAAACACTTTGAATGGTGCTTGTAGCATAACGAATGGTTAAAAGCGTCACTGGTTACTAATTACCAGCCCTCTTCTATGGATTAGGGCAGGAGGCACGGTTTCCCTTCCTCCCTGCTTCCCCCGCTGCAGCGCATGGTCCGCAGTCGGGATGATGTGTCTAAGGGGCAGGTATTTTCGAGTCCCTGTCCCCCTACATGTCTCCAGTCATGCACTGGGCGTTGAGGGTCACTCCAGCCTCCTTCAGGTGGCGTGTGGGGTCTTTGTGTCTGATTGCTGCTCTCTCTCCACTGTCGCTTCTTGGCACTCACAGCGTGTCCTCTAACTGTGTAGGCGGCTCCTGACCTACACTTGAGAGGCCAGGGAGGGGTCTCCAGAGAAAGCAGAGTGGAGCTGGCACATGCTGTCCATGAAGTTTCCAGCACTGGAGGAGGCACCCCCACCGAGGGCCATGCCATTCTGGACCCACCCTTGTGGGAGCTTGATCACACTGGGATATAACCTCAGGGTTATGCTCTGGGTTCCCCACAGACTGCAGCTCCTTGAACATCAATATGCATCCGGCTCACAGACCTTTCCTGACAATGAGTGCACTGCCTGCCGTAGGCTTAGGTGATGGTAAAAGGACGTCACTTATGGACACTTCCTACATGTTAGACATGGTGCTAGCTCCTCCAAGACTGGGTGCATAAGGTAACATTAACCGATAGAGCACATGGAGCTGAAATTTCAGTGACTTATTACAGGAGCAACTTTATTTCCTCCTCCTGTGAAGGTCACTGGTGGAGGAGGAAAGGTGGAGTCAGGGGAGCTCGGGTCCATCGTTTTAGGGAGCCAGGAGGAAAGATTTTCTGCCCTCCTAAAGACCCAAATGCCAAGGCCGCTCTGGTCACCAACCTCTGGTTGGCAGGCAGGGTAAGAAGGAGGATGAAGGATCCTCTCAGAGGGTGTTATGGGCCTGGCTTCAGAGTGTCACATCACTCCCACTCTTATTCTGAGGCTGGAACTTGGTCTCCTGACCCTGCCCAGTGAAACAGGGTCTGCAGAATGGACCCCTGCTGGGCTCCTACTCTGAGCAGCACACATTTGGGGGGACACTCAGTCATCTCTGCCACACCTCCATGGTCACATTTAACCCTGGCTATAACCCTGCAAGACAGGTAGTATTGTCCTTGTTTTACAGCAGAGAAAACTGAGTCGGAGAGCAGTGAAGACTTCATATGTGTCATGGGCTGCACTGAGACCCAGGGTGTCTAACTCACCATGCGTTAGTGTCTCCACGGGAAAACAACGTACCAAGGCTGTGTGGCATTTCCTCCTGCCCTCGTCTCCCGGCCTGTGTCTGGACCACTTGGGACTGCTGTCCCAGGTGTCTCCCCTTTGGCCATGGTGGGCATCAAGAAGTCCCAGTTGTTTCTGGATCTTTCTCCAGGGCTGTGGAACCCAGCCATGAGTTTACCAGGTGAACTCACTCCTGTTTAGACTCAGGACTGTCCTGCCCCTTGGTTTTCCTGGAATCTTCTCTACTCAGCCCAGCAATCACACTGGGTCAGAAAGTGAAAATACTATAAAGCAATCAGAGGTTCCTACAGGTAGAAGGAACTTGGAGACCATTGGTTAAACCCTCTCATTTGTCATTTTGGGGGGAAAAGGATGCCTTAGACTCAGAGAATTTAAATAGCTCATTAAAGTTTGCATGGTTGGTTGGTAATAACTTCTAGACTATCAGCCAATAGTCTTGACTTCTGACCCATGACAAGGAGAACCCTGAATCCTAACTTAGCTCCTGAGGTGGGTCTTTCAAAGGCTATGTCCTTCTTTTCTTGTGTTTTTGGGGACTTTTGTTAGTGGCATGTGCCCGTGGACACCAAGGGGATCCTGCCAATGGCAGAGCTCCGTGTGGGGCCAGGACTGCTGCTCTGCTGCTTCCTAAGCTGTGGCCATGGCCGTGGTAAGGAGCTGCAGAGGGTGGTGGGCACTGCCAGCCCCCCTGCAGGGGGGACACCGCCTTCCCCCACTGGGACTCTGCTGCTGGAAGGGCAGCCAGGAGCCATGCAGGGCTTCTCTAAAGAGTTCAGAAAGTAGGTGGGCCCGGCAGATGCACAGTAACGGGCCTCGAAGGAGCCCTTCTCATGGCCAGCGGTGGGCTTGTCTCCTCCAGTCCACGCTGTGCCTGGTCAGGGTGAGTGGGGGCGGGGAGAGCGCCTGATCCATGTGGCTGGGCGAACTGATACAAACGGTAAGTAGAAACAGCTGTGACGGGGAGCTAGTTCCGTGACCCAGGCTGCTTCGTAGTCCCATTTTTTTCTGCCTTTGGATGCTGGCTTCATCTTATCTGTTTGTTTTGAGTTTCACTGAGACCAGCCTCTCCTGAGACATGAGAAACGTCACTGTGCTTACAGCTGAGGTTGGGACCATCCCGAGTCATATGAGACTTGCACTTTTCAAACGATTTCATCAGAGGAAGTCAGGGAACAAAGGAAGAGGATGACAAGATCTTCCAACATCCTCTGCTGCTACCCAGTGAAAATGCAGCCTGACTTAGACATTACATCTTGTGGCTTTAAGAAAAGGGTGATTTTTGACCAGCCATGGGGGTTTACTTTGCTCTGGCTGCTCTTGCTGCCAGGAGGGGTGTTCCTTTTCCCGGGGTGTCCCCCTTCCCTGCCTCCTTTCTGTCCCCACGGCCTGGGCCCTAAGCCAGTCTTCATCACCTAGCTGCAAAGCTCCAGTCTCTCAGCCTGGTTCAGGTCTTACCCCACGCAGCCCTCCAGTTAATCTCCGCAAAATGCCACGGCCACGGTCATTCTTCTAAAGAGTCTGACCATGTCACTGTCCTGTTTAAAGCCCTTTGGTGACCACCCAGTACTCTTGAATAACGCCAGGCTTCTCACCACAGCTCACACAGCCCCCCAGCTCTCCAGTCTCCTCCCTGCCCCTTTGCTGTCTGCTTCAAGTCCAAGTCCCAGCCACACCAAGCCCTTCCGGCCCCCGAGACCCAGGCTCTCCTTTGTGACCCGTGCCTTCGCTCCCATAGCCCCCCGGCCTCGGATCCCTTGTCTTCCTGGTCTCCTCCAGTTTTTCAGCTTCCATGTCACCTCCTTCGTGAGCCTTTCCTGACCAGCTGTGTCTCCCCATCAGAATTAGAGTGAGTGGCTCGCCCTCCCCTCTGTAGACCAGTTGTCCCACTACCCACCACCGCATCTGTGCACTTGACTGCCTGCCTGCTGGCCTGGGAGCTCCTGAAGGCTGGGCCGGCTCCGTCGTGGGGAGACCTGGCACGCACTACGGGTTCGGTACATGTTTGTTGCCTTGGTCAGAGAATGAGAACGGACCTCAGAGAAGACGGGCTGTTCAGTCCTCTCCCTGGCCCCTGCCTGCTTGTGCCTCCTGGAGGGACAGCTGCAGGGCCCGCGGGCCAGAGCCCCTGGGTCAGAGAAACAACTGTCTTGTGTTCTCTCCAAAAATGAGGATTGCAACATCCTCATGGCCTGGAGTTCAGCGCTGTGGGAAGAGGCCACGCGGGGTAACGGTGGGGGCGGGGCTGTGGATGGAGTCGCCGGGACCCCTGAGCCAGAGTAGGGGCCGAGGGAGACCCCAGGCCCAGCCCCCTGCTGAGATTGGCTGCAGAAACTGAGAGCGGGCTGCCTCCTCAGCTCCCTTCCCAAGTTTCCCTTCGTCTCTCTAGTTATGTGTCAGTTCTTTCCTGTCTCACGGGAGCCAGCACCAGCACCAAAACATATTTGTAAACATCGGCCTGGGTTAATTTCTTGGCCTCCTGCAGCTCCGAGGACATTCCCACTAACGTCAATTCGGAAAGCCCAGTGCCCTGGAGAGTGGCCCCACCTGGTGGCCACGTGCGGTTAATGTTCTCAGGCTGGAGGAAGCCGCGTCCTAGGCCCGCGGCCACCCAACGCAGGGCTGTGTGACAGCAGGGTCGCTGCGGTCGGTCCTCGTTGAGGCTCAGAATAGATTCCGCTGTCCCTGAGACACCTGCTCAGTGGCGGCAGGGCTGAGTGCGTGTGGCCATGGAGCGAGGAAGCAGCCCAGCTCCTCAAGAGGGCAGTGCCTGGGCAAGGATGCTGAGTATTTTCCCTGGAATCTGAGAGCAGAAGGGGGATTTAGAGACCAGTTGAGGCCCACTCACTCACCTCTCCGACGGGAACCCGAAGTCCAGGGAGGGGGAGTCTTGTGATAAATTAGTTGAAGAGTCAGGACACGAACCCAGGTTTCTGCCCCTCTTGTCTGACATTCATTCACTCATTGGAACAGTTCATTGTGAAGTCAGATTATTTTTATCTGAATTGCGACTTTAGAGGAAAAAGAAGGTAAGCCTCCTCTCCGGGACGACTTTCCTTTCTCTTTTCTAAACGTCTATCAGTCGAATCCAACTTATTCTTCCTTCCTCCAGGAAGTCTTCCTTGAGCAGCCAGCATCTTCCTTCTGACGTCCCCAGGCAGCCAGTCACACGCTCACTATTTACAGAGGGACTCAGGGCCCAGGAGGCGAAGCTTTACCCGCAAGGGATGGATGGACGGGTAGGCAGATGAATGGAGGGAGAGGTAGATGATAGATAGGGAGATCCCAGACAGGTAATTTCAGGTACTAAGACGTGCTTTGAAGAAGAAAAAGAGGGCAGAATGGGAAAGAATGGCTTCAGGCAGGGACAACTTCAGCTGCAGGGATCAGGGCACTGGTCCTGCAGAGGAGGAGGAGGAGGAGGAGGGGGAGGAGGAGGAAAGTGAATGCCAAGCATTGGGAACAGTAAGTGCAAAGGCCCTGCATTAGGGATAAGATTGGCAGGTCCAGGGCGCAGAGAAGGCCAGAGAGGGATACACCAGGCAGGAAGTGGGGTGCAGTCAGGGAGGTGTGCGGAGGCCAGATCTCCGGGCGAGCTGGCTTTGTGTGACGCCTGCCATGGGAAGTCATGACAGGGTTGAAACAAAGATATGTCACAGTGTTAGACACCCCTCAGGTGACTTTGCTGTGCATAGTGCTTAAAGACCCCTCTTGTAACACCTCCTCATCGCCACTAGGAAGTCTTTTCTCACCCACCAAGTTGAAGTAGGTGTCCCTCCTCTGGGCCCCAGTGTTAACATCTTCACGTCACCATCATTGTGCCCACCACACTTCTTTCTTTCTTTCTCTCTTTCTCTTTTGCTTTCTTTCTTCCTTTCTCTTTTTTTTCTTTCTTTCTTTCTCTCTTTCCTTCTCTCTCTCTCTCTCTCTCTCTCTCTCTCTCTCTCTCTGTCTCTCTCTCTCTCTCTCTCTCTCTCTCCCTCCCTCCCTCCCTCCCTCCCTCCCTCCCTCCCTTCCTTCCTTCCTTAACAAATGGCTTGTGTGTCTTCCTACGTTACTACTGTAGAAAGTTAATTCCCCCTGTAGGGAGATAGTGGCAGAGTGCAGGTCTGGAGCAGAGTACCTATGTGCCACACAGCGGCAGTGCCGCTTTAGGAGATTCATTCAATGTCCCTGTGCCTCAGTTTCCTTGTCTGCAAAACGGGGACACTAGTACATGCTGCATGGAATTGTTGTTATGGTTTCATAACAGGAGTAAAACATAATGGATGTGGGCCCCAAGTAACTACTCCATGAATAACAGATGTGGTTCTGGGTGTCCTTTCAGGTTTGCCACTGGCAAGGCTGGGCCCAGCATCCCTCAGGGCCGCCAGCAGGGGTGCACTCGCTTATGGAATGGGGAGACTCCTTAGGGAGGGGTTTCAAGGTAGTGAGGCTGGAGGGCTAGGCTGGAGGAAGTGTGAATGAAGAAACAGGATGATTTGTTGATTATCCTTTAGTTACTCCTTTAGCCAACATGGGTGAACAAGAGGTGGCGGAGCTGAGCTGACAATAGACTTTCAATCACGCGTCTCCACAATCCCAGGAGACAGGGATTCTTCACTTCATCGTACAGGTCGGCTGAGAGGGTGATTGGCAAGTTAAGGGCTCAGGGGTTAATTCCAGGGTTCACACACAAGTCACACAAGTTCGCTTAACCCTAAAATCCAGGGTTGTTCTTTTCAGCGTGTTTATTTTGTTTTGATTTTAACCCATAGCACCGCGCATGGGAAGCAGCTGGCCTTATTCATAAGCAAATGTACTGCCCTAGTGATACTGAGATCTTACCGTCAGCCCTGTCCTGTCTCCTTTGTTCCCGTGAGCTTAGCTTCCTCCTGTGGCACTGGTCTCCTGCTGCAACATGGGGAAGGCAGAATTAGGATGTCTTTCTTTGGGCCCTGACTCCCCAACCCCCACTCCCATCCCAGATGGAGGTAACATTCAGAAAGATTGAAAACTGAAATTGACCTTGTGGTTTTGTTTATCAAGCTCACCCTTACCGAGTTCAAATTAGAGCTTGTTCATATTTTTTCAGTTTACAATTTGGTCGCTGCCAAAATTACAGGGATGCAAACACAGGCAGCTGTGACCGGGAGGTAGCAGAGCGCGGTGGCCCGGAGCTCCCCTCCCTAGCTCTCTGTGAGAAGATCCGGGCCTCACACAAATTAACTTCCTGCACCCAATTTCCTCACCCAGTTCCTGAGACTGCTTAGAAGGTCACCTCACCACAGTTACGTTAGACGGTGTTATTATTGTCATTATTACACCAAAGAGGAAGTCGAGCCTTATTAAAAAAAGAGAAGAGCATTATACCGGGGGCTAGGGACAAAGGAGTTATTGACAGAGAGTCCCAAATTTCAGTGAAAATAAGACAAACAGTAAAAATTAAATAAGCAAAGCAAAGCGTGAGCACGGTATTTTACCAGGTCCTTGTGGGAGAGCTATGGCCACTGCGCCCAGCTAGTAGGTGAGAAGAATCGATTGTTATCTTGACAATAAAGTGACCGTGAACCCCCAAGAGTAAAGCCTCTTGTCTTCTGCAGCACATGCCCAGGTAGCCCTTGGCTTGCAACAATCCCGGCTGGGGTTCCCCGCTTTACAGTACAGCACAGGGCTGGCTGCCATGTCTCACTGCCTCCAGCTCTGGTCCCGCCATGGCCATCCCCGACCCCGGGATAGTTGACATCAGCCTCAGCTGCTAGCCGGACTCCCTGCCTCCAGCCCTGCCTCCTTGGAGTCTCTCCCCGACCCAGGATGTGAGTAACAGCTCAGTCCTCACAGCAGCCCATGTGATGACCCTATGTGATTCGACTCCCAGGACTTCTCCGGTCCCTCACGCCTTCTCTCCTGGCTCCTGCGACTCCTGCCATTGCCTGTCCGCAGAAAGGGTGACGAAGCTGGGTGAGGGGCTGGTGCCGCAGGGTACTGTGCGCAGAAATAGGTTTCTCCTTTCCTTTCCTTCCCCTAACCGTTCTCTCCCCATGTCTTCTTCTCTCCCTGTTATCTTTATTCCTAGTAGTAAATGGCTGAGCATGTTTCTCAAAAACAAAATGGAGGTCGGTTCTTTTGGCACAAATGGCTATACCCCTTCGGCTCTGAGCACAAACAGGATTTGGAGACAGCCCCAGGAAAAGATAAAAGCTTGTCAAAAATGATTTTTAAACTGTTCAGTTACTGGCTTTATATTTTTATTTGAAGGAACTTGCTGCAAGGGTAGAGATCTCTAACAGTTCTCTCGAAAGTTTCCACTTCGGTGGGGACGTTTTATTGGAAAATCTCCATAGTCAGATAGTTATCGCTAAATTGGATTTTAAAATTAAAAAAAAAAAAAATCCTGGTGAAAGATCATTAGAATCTTAGTCTTATTAAAGATTACCAGAAAATTACTTCACCATTTTACCAGGAATTCTAATTTCTTCCCAGAAGGCGGTTGTAAAATTCTTCATATAAAAACATTACTTCTCTAACCAGAATTAGTACGATTTTTCCTGCTGAATGCTTTGGAGAGGACAGCTCAAAGCAAATGGGGCCCAAATCCTGCTCTTTATGTTGTGACAAAGGGCCTCAGATTGAGTCAGCCCTGAGTCTGAATCAGGCTTTCTTTCATTTGCTCCTAATCTGTATCCAGGAAGCCACAGGAGACCCAGGGGTGTTGAGTTAGATGCCCCATCTGTGCCCCGCCCCCTGCCTCAGGCACTGCGTCAGAGGTCACCACCTTGTCCTGCGCAATCTTTCAGAATGACGTCTGTCTCAGGTGACTGCCTCTGCCCTCAGTTTTCTGATGAGTCCCTTGGGTGCGGGTAGTTACCTGACATATCTCTCTGACCATGGATAGCTTTGAACTTAGATTTTTCTGGCTATAAAAAAAGAAAATGTTATTAAGTAGCATTTAGAAATTTCTAATAATTATAAAAATGAGAAAATAAACTATCTACATTATGAAATCTATCAAATAAAATGTTTTTCTGATCACCAGAAAATATTAAGTTTAAAAAAACCAAAACTCATGACCTGAGATAGAACATCATAAGGCATTTCTTTCTAGTGCTTCACGCCTTTGGTTTTGCATAGCAAATGCGGTTTCGTTTGTATTTTACATTGTTTCCCATTCACCTTTCCAAAAATTTACCGTCTTTAACATACTTAAAAAATTTTTTAAATCTATTTACAGTTACACCCAAAGACTTTGCCTTGTAAAGCTTATTCTTCATAAAGCTTATTTTTTTGTTGAATGATAAATAGTACATGGGTTTATTCATTTTTAAATCTAATCAGACAAAAAGGTATGTAAAGTATATTTCAACCCCAATCCACACTCCCAGAATTCCTTGCAAGTTATAACGAAAAAGGAGTGAGCGGTGAATGAAATGTTAAAATGGGGTCTTATCTGTCCCCGGCAGCAGCGTCCCTGAGCTGAGTGGCAGCACAGGTGTAGGGCATCACCCGCTCCAAAGCCAGGCACGAGACCACCTACCAGCACCTGCTAAGAGACTGCACACCTCATTCTGCCAGGGTAGGGGAGCACCTGCATTCAGCGGCAGGAAGAGTGGAGCTGGGTGTGTGCCAAGGTCAAGAGAGTTGTTGGAATATCATGAATGTCCCCTTCCTGCTCGTCCCAGTGGGAGGAAAGGGAGTCCCTTTCTCAGTCCTTAAGGGAGACAGGCTTTAACTTCAAGGTCTGCTTGGGGAGCTACACTTGTGTTCACTGAAGTTGGAGGGACCGGGGTCTGAAATAAGCCTGAGGGACTGAAGGGCAAAGGTTACGGCCTGGGCCGGAAACAGTAGCACCTGCAGGTGAGGCTGTCCTGGGAGCCAGCTGCTCTCCCACTGCTGCTGAACTCAGAAGGATGAATTCCCCAAAGACCAGTGGACCCACGGCATGAAGAACTTGGGATCCTGTGGAAGAACCATGGACAGAGGCGAAAGTGGGGGCAATGTGACCCAGCAGAGCAGGGGACCACACTCCACCCAGAGAAGAGAGGCCTCTCCCATATGAAGAGAAAAGCAGGTGGAGGTCCTTGGGGAGTGGGGGGAGGATAGCTAAGAAACCCACAGAAGTACCCACTGAAGAGAGAGGGCTGTTGGCCAAGCCTGGAGGGCTTCCTGACAGATCATGACTGTCCCATAGCCTCCAACGCTAGCAAGGCCTGAAACAGTAGCTGTGAGAGCCGGAGGAGATGGAACACACACACACACACACACACACACACACACACACACACACACAGGTCTGTGTGCCTAGCATGACCCTTCTTCCCTCCTTCACTCCATCAAGGCTTCTAAGCTTCGGCCGATTTGCACAGGGACGCTAGGGAGGTCCATCTTCTTTTTCTGTGGTGGACAGACTTTGAAGATGACCCCCCATGACCCCCTCTCCTGGTCCCTGTCTTTGCGCATCCCCCTCACCTTGAGTGGAGGCTGGGCCTCGGGACTGGCTTCTGAGGAGCCCAGTAAAGCAAATGTGATGGGATGTCATTTCTGTGACTGTTGCATGTGGTGATGACTTCCCCTGCAAGGATTCCTTCTCCTGCAGGCACCTCCCCTTGCCTCCCCAGCGGGCACGCTGTGATGAAGCAAGCCTCCACATTGGTGCCTCCCACCTGCCAAGCATCTGAGCCCAACACCTACATGGGACTTCACCCTACCACCACCACCTGAGTGAACTTGGACATGGATCTTCCATGGCTGAACTTGCAGATGAATCTGCAGTTACATCTGCCACCTGCCTGCCACCCAGCAGCAGAGGGTTCAGCTCAGCCACGCCTGGACGCCTGACCCACAGCATCTGTGAGAGAATGAACATGTGTCTTTTTAAGCATCTAAATTCGGGGGGGTGATCCGTTATGCAGCGATATGTAACTATACACTTCTATAATTTCTCATTTTAGGTCATTTCCAGTCTGTAGCTTCTTTAATAAACCTAACACATCCTTAGGCATACATGAAATAGTATGGAAATAAAAAAAATCTCCCCATTTCCTCAACTGAGAAACTAAGGTGCTGACACAGTATTGGGGTCTTCTGTCACATGGCCCCTCCTTCAGTCAGATCCCTTTGCTTCTGCTACTCTTCCAACCTGGGGACGCACCTTCTGCTCAGTGCGTTCATTCAGCAGTGATGGGAGCTCCTGGTAGGAGCTGGGATCCACGAGGAAGGGAAAGTACAAGGGGTCTGTGCACGTACCTCGTACCTTCGAGATTTTTGCTGCCCTCCTATCACCTCTCAGGTTATACCTCCTCTTTGGAAGCTCCCTTCTTCCTCATCCTGACTCTGTAAATTTTGTGTCTGTTTCAAAACCCCATGTTCTTCATAAACTCCCAGGCCAACCCCTGGTGCCTGACCTCCTCCAAATGTCTGTGGCACCAGGACCAAATACGTATCAAAGCCCAACGTGGTCAGTGCCCTAGGAGTTACCCTCGGACTTTGCAGGACGTCTGAGCCCTGGTCGCCTGTGAACAGTGAAGGAGCCAAAGGAAGTCACAGCTCCTAAGACTGGCAGGTGGCCGTCAGGCAGGCTTATTACATAGTGCTCTGAGCTGACGTTAAAAGGTCACACAGTCGTCATTTTGCCTTCTTACCAAACTTTGAAAATGTGCTCGATACATTTTAGCTCTTTTTGTTATTTTTATAACACTTGAAGTCTTCCAGTGAATATTAACTTGAAACTGGACAGGAAGCATTCAGTAGTGGCCTAATGTAAACCATCTGACCCTAGCCAAAGAGAGACTGAATTTTTAAAACGTGTGTGAGTCTAATTAGTGATCAGATTAGGCCCCACGAGGCCACCTGAGAAGTGTTAAGTGATACTGTCAGGTGTCTTGTTGGTGACTTGAATCAATTTGTGATCTTTATTGAAGCTGACTATAATTAATTACACATTTTTGAAATGTTCAAGTCTAATTTTACTAAAATTACATCATGAAACTGGGGCATTTGCAGGATTTCTGGCAGAAGGGAAACAAGCGTGAATATTACTTAATATTAAAAATATGGCACATACGCATACAACAAAATGGGACCTCTTTAGTTTACTGCTGCTACTGATGAAAGCCCCCTAAATTGGCATGCATGTGTGGATTGTTGAACAGGTGTTCACTACTACAGTCTAAAAAATAAGCTTACTGTGGGACTGTGTGACAGATATTTATATAAAATACAAACTACTTGTGCCTTAATTAGGGCGAGACCACTGTGACCCACCTCTGGCATGTTATCTGGGCACTTAGCCATCGTAGAAGCCTGAGCAGGACCACAGAATCTGGCCAGAACTGACATGTACCAAAACTTGGGTCACATAAAATAGACAACAGTGTGGGGATGGCCAGAGGGAAGGGGGTTTCGGGGACTGAGTGGAGGTGAACAAAGAGAGGGAAACAGGGGCATCTGTAACAGCGTTAACAGTAAAAATAAAGTTAAAAAATAAAAAGGTAATAATTGGGATCCAAAGCTGATTCTTGTCTCGACTCTCCTTCCCCGGTCTTGTGACGTTATCTTAAGTTATACCGGAAATAAAATACCAAGGCTGACCAATAGAGTTTCTCAGCACCTATATCAGTAATCTGCTGCCACAATGATTCTGTGTAACAAATCGCCTCAAAGGTCAATGTCTTAAAATAACACCCACTTGTTGTTGCTTGAGGATCTGCAGGCGGGTGAAATGGTTTAGTTCTGCTGGTCTTGGTAAGCTTGTTCCGGCAGTTCTTCCGGTTTGAACTTAGGCTCAGTCACATGTCCAGTGGTGGCAGGCTAGTCTAGGATGAACTTGGCTCAAACAACTGCCTTTGTTCCACCAACATATTCTTATGATCTTGTTTTTTTTTTGGGGGGGGGGGGGGCGTGGTGGATATCAAACTGTAAGATCTCTTGAGATCCAGGCTCAGAAGGGGCCAAGGGGCAGAGTATCACTTCTTCAACATTCTACTGACCAGAGCAAGACAAAGATGAGTACAGATTTAAGGGGCAGGGAAACAAATTTTACTGTTAGTAGGATCCGCAAAGTCCTAATGCAAAAGGAGAAAATTGGGGCCATTCCCCAATCAATATACTATAACATCCAAAAATGGATAAACATATTCATGTTTGCATTCAGAAAATCAACAGTCAATTGTATTATTCACAGCACAGCTGAGGTCTATAAAGCTGTGCCCAACACTGAATTAGTAAATGCTGAATTATTGTTCCAAGGGGGAAATGTAGGGCTACGTTCCTATGAGCCTCAGGTCACGCTACCTTCATCACCTCAAATGCCATTTGTGTTACGCAGAGGGCTTGCCAGCAAATTGTGAAACACGCCATCAGTATGAAAACCACGCTTCCCCCCCAAACCTTTTCTTGTATAATACTCAGTACGTATTTGTAAAATCCTTCTGCAGCCTTCTGATTTCTGGAACTTCCCTCGCCTAGGTATGTGATCTCTAAGGCAGCATGCTCTCATCGTCCGCTGGCGTGTGGAACGGAACTATTAGGGTATCGCGGTATGAATTTAAAAAATGGCTGTAGCATTTCCACAGCAGTCCCCTCCTCTAGACACTCCAAGTTCTCACCTGGGAAAATGCAATAGGCCCTTATTCAGTTCTGCTGCTTTCTGTCCTTGCCCCCGCCCCTCCCCCCTGCCCCGCTCCCCACCAGCACTAGTTAGTCTCTGATCAAGTCCCACTTCTCTCAGAATCTTCCAGTGAATTCCCATGTCACTGATTTAAAGCCAAAGTCCTTAAGGTCCAGTGCTATCTGCCTTGCGTTTCTCCTCTGATTTCCCCTCCTCCACTCTCTGTGCTAACTCCACTCCAGCCCCAGAGGCGTCCTCTGCTCCACAAATATGCCAGGAACATTCCGGCCTCAGGGCCTTTGCACTGGCTGCTCCCTCTGACCCAAGTGTCTGAAACCCAGACATCAACACGTCCAGCTCCGCTCCTCTTCTTCAAATCTGGTTTAAATATCAGCTTCTTAACCTGCACCCTCAATCCCCCCGTACACACTTTGTTCATGTTTCCCCGACAGTGCTTACTGACTTCTAACATGCTGTAAAATTTTCTTGATTATTAACTGGTTACACAAGGAAAGGTTTTGGTTTTGTTTTGGTTTTGTTTTGTTTTTTTATTCATTGGAATATCCCAAATGCCAGGAGCAATGCCTGGCATGTAACAAGAATATATTAAATATACTCAAAATGTATTTGAAAGATTGATTGAATGAATGACTATATTTTATGTAAAATGCATAATATACTACTAAAGCCATAATGTATATAACTTTAAAATAAAACGGGCAATCCTCTCTCTCTCTCTCTCTCTCTCTCTCTCTCTCTCTCTCACACACACACACACACACACACACACACAAAATCTCTCTCTCTCTCCTTTTCCCTCGCACAAGTGCTGGAGAAAACATTTCATGAAACTGGCTAAGAAATACGGGCTATGATGAACTCGAGATCATCTTTAACGTATTTCTAACTGTGGCCAGGAGATGGCGCTCATTCCCAACAAGTCACCAATAGCAGCGCAAGCGCTGAGCACCCCGTACCCTCGGTGTTTTTGAGAGTCCAGCTATTCTGCCAGGTGATTAATTATCAATGGTGTGACATAGCCACGCTGGCACTTGGATAGCTACGTCCCCGAAAGTCCTATTCAGTAGGGGAAGAAGTGGCGCGGATCGCTTTGCAGACATCAGCTGCCCTGGGCCAAGGGGGCGGGTGCTGACCCGCGGAGCCAGAGGCTGGGCAGGGCCAGCACCTGGTTGTCGGCCTTTGAGGGCCCCAGATGCTCTCCAGTCCCTTCTGTTGGAGTCCCCTTCCCAGTGTGATGCCACACACCTTCTTGGGACTCTCCCTGCACACGAGACCCGCCACCCCTGCAGTGGCTGCCGCTTGGGAGCAACTGGGTTCTCACCAGGCTCTTCTGCACGCAGCTGAGTTCTCCCAACAGCCCCGGGAAGAAGAGACTGAGACCCCATTGTACAACGGGGGAAACTAAGGCTCCAAAGCGTCACGTGGAGGGAGGCAGTCCGTGCCCAGCAAGGCGAACAGAGCCTCTGCTCCGTTCTTCACCTGCACGCGTCCCAGGAAGTAAGAACTCCAAGGTGGTGAGCTCCGGTTCATGCTCTCCGGGAGGTCCCATCTTGTTAGACACGCACACGCGCTGTGACAGGCAGACTGTGACACACGCTGACACACGCCATGTAGAACTGCCCGGGGGTGGGGGTGGGGGACACGCCTCTCACACTCACAGGCCTCCCTGTTTTTTGCTGTTGGGGAGAAGCACCTGTTCCTAGCTCCTCACGTGGGGGTTCCAGGATAGCTTCACAAACCTCATTTGGGCTCTTGTTAAAAAATGCAGACTCCGCTTCAGGGGGTCTGGAGTGGGGCTGCCATATTGAAGGTATGATACCTGGTCCCTGGCCGGGAACCGCCCTTTGAGAAGCAAGGGGGCAGCGGGGGCTTGACCCAAGGCCTGTTTCCCGGAGTCCCATGCGCTAAGACCAAACAGGTGTTACATTTTTTAAGGATTGCGGGGGAAGAAGATGAATATGTGTCAAAGCCTAAGATGTCTGCTGGCTGCCTCGTCCCAGGACAAGTCCGCAGACGCCCAGTAATGGAATGACGCCGCCCTGTGCTACACCCCATCGGAAAATAAAGTTCTCCCATCGGAAAATAAAGTTCTCCCCGTGGCGCGTTTGGGAGAGAGGAGGAGGCCCGCTCCTGTCTGTGCTTTCTCCCCAGGCCCCTCTGCCTGAAGGCGGCGCAGACCCGGGTAGCAACACGATGGGATCTCTGCTGGGTGGAGGGCTGGGTGGTCCCCGAGCTGAGCTAAATGGGGGTGAGGTATGGGTGAGCCCGCTTTTCCGCACGTCTAACCCTCCCTCCAAACCACGTTTCCAGGAATTAAGGTGATATTTTGGTCTCTGTCTGCACTACTGTTATGTCGGTATCTTAGTGGCTCCAAGATTGAGGGGGGAAGGTTCTTTCTGAGCCCCGAAGCTGCCCCACCCCTTTTGTGTTCCTTCCACGTGTCTGTCTGCTCTCTGGACCCGAGGCAGGCCGCACCCACGCCCAGGGCTGGCGCTCTGGCCCATCCTGTCCTGTGACATGACTGTCCCTCCGTGCCACCGACTGTCATATCCGAAGGCTCGTTCCAAGTCAGAGTCAGACTCTGTGCCAGGGAGCTTGTCTGCATCCTGGGCCCAGGCGCGGCCCTCCGCCGCTAGTTTCCGGTCCTTTCCGGGGGACCCCAGCCGGCTCCTCTGCAGAGCGGTCGCGCTCAGCCACCCCGCAGCCGTGGGCCCCAGTCGCGGGAAGGCGGGCCTCCTTTGACAAAAGCAGCAGCCATGTATTTTTTTGCAGGTGTAACCATGGCAATGACACCAGGTGAAAAACTGTTCCTGAATGCAGGCAGCACTCAAACGCACATGGCATTTTAGAGGGGTGGAGAAGGGGGTTCATTTTAGACCCTGGGCTTTGCTTCAGGGGACAAAGAGCATCTGAACAGGGCCTGTCACTCACCTTCAGCAGCGCCCTCTCCCGCCGGGGACCACACACCCTGTTGCATGCAGAGTTTGTATCCAGCAGTTACTGCGTTTGCTTTGCTTGTGACATTTTTCTACCTCCGGCAGCTCTGGTGACAGAGATGTGCCATTTAAAAGTCGACCTTTGTTTCAGTCCCCATGAGTATCAACAGAGCAACAAAAGAACTGAACCCAAGAAGCTGCAGCTCTTTTTGTCATTCCGAGTTCAAACCAGCCCCCCCCCCCCCGGACCCTAACCTCAAACCCTACACGGCAGGTGCCATCATGACCCCATTGCACAGACGAGGAGGCTGAGGTGCAGAGAGGAGGTGGGTTTTGATCCAGGAGACCTGGCCAAGAGCCTGCACGCTGCCTTCACATCCTCGGAGCCAAAGGCTCGCTGGCAGGTCTGTGCGGAGACCTTAGGGACGTTTCAGTGGGTGCCACGTCCGAGCACCCGGACAGGCCAGTCTCTGCTCCCTGGAAAACACAGGCTGTTGGTTCCTATTTCCCAGTGAAGATGGATGTGGCAGAGATGGTGGGAAGGAACACTAACCCCTGACAGGGGTGGGGCAGGGGTATAATACTATCAGCTTCACTTCCCTGAAGCAAGCATTCTATGTGTTAGCCTGCTCATTCAGTTTCTGTAAATCGTTCTCATGGAATAATCGAAACTCAGAAGATTTTTCTCCACCAATATAAACATCACAACTTTATTTATCATAGAAGGTTTCCAGAAGAGACTACAGTGTCAAGAATTGATCAGGTAAATAAATCTACAAAGTAGAAAATATGTAATTAAAAATCTCATCTTTAAGAACTGTTTAGTGACACGGGGAAAGCTTTGTGATGTCATGCTGTGCGTAAAAAGCAGGCAACCTGAACTCACAGATCCGTGCCTAGATGTTTTATACACACAATGGAGGAAATGAACAGAATATTTCAGAAAGATGGAACCAAGGGGCACTTCAATTTTCTTTCCCGCGTTTTCCCATTCTTCATCGTCAGCAACAGCTCTTATAAATAACAGTTTCGTTAACAAAAGAAGAAATGATAACAGCCATAGTAACAATGAAAGAACTGCTCTTCTTTATTAAGCACTCAACTTCTGCTTGGCCATATGGGAAAGAGATGTACCTATGTTTACAGTGCCTTTTCTTACAAGGCCCGTTTCATCAAAGGACACTGAGGTTGAGCGGTGGACTTGCCTGAGACTTACTAAAGGAACCCATTCTTAAGGATCACCGGTTACAAGCATTGGCGGCATGCCCAAGAAGTGAGAAGCAGCTTCCTTGTAGCTGCACAGGGAATTGAGAGTGGTGGCCAGGGGAAACAAAGGGGGTAGTGCTGGAGTGGGGGTGGGGCCCCAAAGAGAGTACCCACAGGTAATGTGGGACCAGTTGCACACATCAGAAAGAAAGACGGAAAGAAAATAATAGTGTAACAGAACCCCTGGGCTGCTCCAATTGAAACAGAACCCACGGGCTGTTTAGTTAGGGGTCCGATTGCCCGCCACCAGAATCATAACTCCGAATACCAGAGTTTGGTGAAAAGAAGAAGAATTGTTTATTTACACAAAGCCCTGCCTCCCCCTCCCAGACCTGGCCAGTCTTAGGAAAGTCAGAAACACCGTTTCCCTACTTCCTAGGCACAGTTCAGCTTTACCCGTAGCTGCCAATCACTCGGTTCTGATTGGGGAGGTCCTTTCTGCGCTGTGGTGCCCTCCAGCTCTCAATGCAGGACCGCCTGGATTCTCAGCCTCCTTGTAAACGGCCTTCTTCCTGAAAACCGCATGGATCTCCTCTCCTTCTCCAAGCAGCCTGGCGAGAGCCTCTTCTTAAAGCCGCCTGGAGACCCCTGCTCCAAGTCAGATGGAGGGAGCCCACAGGAGCCAGAGAGTGAGGGCGTGAGGGCCAGAGAGAGCCTGAGAGAGAGCCTCCTAGAGCCAGAGCCAGCCCAAAATGTCCGCAGCTCCTCTCCCTTCCTCCCTGCCTCCTTTCTCTCCCTGCGTCCTCTCACGCGTGTTGCAAACTGTCCTGACCATTCACAGAACCCTACGTCTGCTTCTTCCGTACCAGCCCACAGTCCAAGACCCCTCCCAGACCTGAGCCTTGGAAGTAAAGCGGATCTTTGCAACAATGTATCCAGCCACTAGCTCCAGGCATGCAAGGGCATCCTGAAAGCTGCTTCCTGCTGCCTATCTCCCAGCCGAAAACTCTGGGGTTTGTTTTTGGACTCCCCTGTTTCTGTAACAATAGGTGTGCGTGTGTACCTGTGTGTTGAAAGTCAAGGGCTCAGACTTCCTGCTATTGCATGTCAGTTCTAGCCTTCGTTAGGCCTGGCATTTCCACACACTTTCTCCAAAATAAACATTCTTGAATTTTGCTCCGTGTTCTCAGAGTTTCCGTAGGTGGGAAAGCAAAGGCTGCCCAGCCCTCCAGGGCAGCAGGAAGCCGAGGAAGACAGTGAACATGGAGTTACCTATAAAATCCTCTTTCTCTGCTCCTTTCTCTTAGAGCATCATTCAGTCGGGCTGCTTGTACCACAGGGTGTCTGAGGTCCTGTGTGACTAGTTCATCTCTGCCTCTGACTCTAGGGTGTGGTTCATGCTACACCTCTGCTTCTACTTGGCAGGTGCTTCCAGACTGAGACTGCCCATTCTCAAGCCTGCGCACTCGAGAATAGTTGCATGTCTGCCATTCGGATCTCTCCCCACATCACTGGGCCACTCAGCCTGCCTGTCACGCTTCCCAGAGTCCCTGATGTTCAAACCTTCTGATGGAATCATCCGTTCTGGTGTCAACAATCCTGTCTGTGTTCCCCCAAGCTGCCCACTGGGTAGCCCAACTTTTCAAACATGTCTCTCTTTCTGGGTTTGGGAATCTATCAATATTTATGTTTGTAGACACATTCCAAATACTCAGGCACGGAGCTCAGGGCTTACATTGACATCAGTAATGCTCGCGATAATTCTGGGAGGTGGGAGCTATCCCTGCTTCACACCCAAGAAACTCACGCGGGCTTTGGGGGCTTGCCTGAGCTGCCGCCATGGTGAGGTGCAGCCAGGACTGAACCCCGCAGCTTTGATTTCAGTCATCCTGCCCCACGGCCGCTCCTGTCCAGAACAGAACGTCCGCTGGGAGCGGTGACCCAGGGAATCCTCGTTATGGTGCAATTGCTGTCAATTTCCACTTCCTGTGCCCTCAGCTTTTCCTGGGAAGCTCGGGTTCCAGGCGGATGCGTGGATGGTGATGTCACTGACTGATTTAGTGTCGTGTGTCCCCCTTTCCTTCTCCTCGCTACTGAAAAGATCCCACCCCTCCTTTTTGGTGAATTCTTTCCCAGATCTGTCACTTATATCCACAGTGTTACATCCTTGCGACGCCTTCCTTTCCAGCCTCAAGCTTTCTTCCATGATCCAAATACTACACCTTCCCCCCTGAATGTTGAACAGAGACCTCAAGCTCAACTAATCCCCAGCCGGGCTCAGTGCTTCCATTTCCCATCCTGACCAGGACATCCTATTGACAACCCAGCTATGACTCTTGTTTCCCCGCCTGTAGCATTTCTTAAGCATCACCTTTCTGCTGAGCTTTGGCCCTTCCCTCCTAGAAGCAAGCGCCCCTTTTCTGGCTCACAGACTTTGCTTCCGTGTATCCATTTCCTGAGCCGGGCTTCTTGGATCTGGGCACGGTTAGAAACTCAGGGATCAGGGGCTTCCTTAAAACATCCCTGAGGGAGCACCTCACAGTGACCGTGGAGCAAGAAGCAATGGCCGTAAAGAAAAGGGCAGCCATGGAGTCCCAGGGAAAGAGGTGCTTCCCGGGGCTCGGGCACTCTCCCTTGGAGCCCTGAGTCCCCAGGTAAAAAGTTCGCCTGTACCCTCATGGAGGGACCCTAGAAAATGCTCTGAGATGGCAGGGGGAGGTGAGGACAGGGTCCCCACTGAGCCCAGTCTTCGAGACAGCCCGCAAGGCCCCAGGCAGGAGAATGGACGTGGTGTGCTGGCTGGGGGCGGGGGGCGGGGGGGGATCTGAGCTCCACAGACAAGAGTCTCTCCTGTTTAAAAATGAACCAAGATGAACCCCTCCATTAGCAAAATATACATAAGCCAAACGGACACGCTTTTATGCAATGTCTACATTGTTTTGAGGATTCAGGCAATAGATGTATTAAAAAATGTTACCAGATGTATTCAATTCACTAAATACTCATTATATGTATAAAATGTACAGGTTTCATTCTCCTGGATACAAGACACACAGGGGCACAATAATGAACAATATAAGTGCCTCCAATTGCCCTACCTCTGTGACGGCCTCACATCCTTAAACGTTTTATACTAAATAGGCTATTTGATCCTTATAAAAGCCCTGCGTGATTTTCAGGGCAGCCTGTCATTTCACATTTTATAGACTTACAAAGAAAGGCCTAGAAGCATAAAATGTGTATTATGAGCTGAGTTGGGTGTCCCCACCAATTTCCAGAATTTATGAATATGTTACGTAGCCTACGCAGTGAAAAGGGACTTGGCCGTGGTAACTGCCCTAAGAATTTGGTATAAGGAGATCGTCCGGGATGACTTGAATGGGGCTGATGCAGTCGTGAGAGCCCTTACAAGAGAGAGGTAGTGGGGTCAGGCTAGGAAGGAGATGTGATGATTGAACAGTGGTGAGCAGGATGCGCTTTGAAGACGGCAGAAGGGGCCACTGGCCAAGGATGCTGAAAAAGGCAAGGAAACAGACCCTCCCCTAGAGCTTCCAGAAGGGGATACAGCCCTGCCTACGCCTCGGTATTAGGTCCTGTGTTGGTAGAATTATATCCCCTCAAATTCATCTGTTGAACTCTTTAACCCCCAGTATTTCAGAAGGGCCTCTACTTAGAAGTAGGGCCTTTAAAAGGTAATTAGGTTAAAGGAGCTCATTAGGGCGGGACCTAATCCAACATGACTCGTGTCCTCAGAAAAAGAGGGAGAGAGAGACACCAGAAGTGAGCACGCAGAGAGGGGAGAGCATATGAAAACACGGGGGAAAGACGACCATCCCCAAGGCAAGGAGACAGATCGAAGAAGAACACTGCCCCGCAGACACCTTGACCTTGGACGTCCAACCTCCGGAACTGTGTGGAAACACATTTCTGCTATTCAAGCCACCCAGGATGTGGCACCCTGAGCAAACTAGGTGGTGGAGCTGAGACTGGATCCCAGGAGTGCTGGCTTGGACAAGGTGCTTGTATCTATACGAGGTGCTTGGATTTTTATAGCATTTTCTGTGCTGCAGTGAGGACCCGTGAGTGACTACATGTGAGGTGCTTGGCATCAGTAATCAGTCGGCGACCCTTGGGTATTGTTTCTGATCTCTGTATCCCAGAGTGAGAGAGAGGACTGATGGAGCTTTCTAGCACAACCTCCGAGAGCCTTCTGAATGTCAATAGCTTTAAAAAATAAAGAGAAAGGGAAATGAGGGACAGGATCGCCAATGCGAAGGCTGGAGCCAAGGCAGAGTTCTTTCTTCCAGTAAAGTGTTAAATTTTGCAGCAATATTTCTCCACTCTATCAGCTGTAGACTCTGTAATCATTTGCAGGGGCAGAAAGCATTATTCATCAATGTCACTGTCGTCAAATAAGATGTAAGTGCCTACAGAGACGCAGTGTGGTCTGAGGAGGCCTGAATGGAGCCTGTAATTGGTACCCTGTCATTCAAATCAGCAAGAAAGCAGCGCTCAGGGGTCCCGCTCCAGAGTTTGTCCATGATTCTCAGGAGCCTTGAAGAGTCTGAGCAAGACAGTCCTCCCCTCTCTTGTCCAGTGACTTTTTGGGGGGGATCCTCCTCTGATCTGGACTTGCAGGGCTGGCCAAGATGTTCTCAGCCCCAGAGAGCCTGAGGGAGAGCCTTGCAGCCATTGTGAATTAGACCCAGCGCTCTCCTGTGCGGGTGTGCTGTCTTCTCCGAAATAAAGCCCAGTGCTCACTACAGCGAGCCAGCAAGCAGAGAGCACAGGCCCGGGGGGGCCGTCCGCAGCTGCTGCCGCAGACCCATCACCCAGCCACGTGTGCCCCCCACGGGCCCCAGCAGGTTAAAGCTGAAACCTGGGATGTTCTGCATCAGAAAACACATATTTTAGAACAAAGGAATGTCAACTACTCTTTAGCTCTCTCTCCTGGTGATTTTCAATTTTTGTTTTAAGTACAGTCAGGACTATCAAATATCTTTTTTATCATAAGTTTTAAAAAAAATCATCAGGCGAGCTTATAAGCCCTGGAACGTTGTTAGTCATAAGGGCTTTGAATATCAGGCTAAGGATTTAAATCATATTAACTACACATGGCTCGTGATAGCTGTTAATTCTTCATGTTCTCATTCATTCATTCATTCATTCAGTCTATGTTTTAAGGGTTTATGCTGAGCTAGATGCTATGCTGAGTCTTAAGAATTACTTGGAAAGGGCTTTACCCTATGCTGGGAAAATCACGATGATCTTGTGTTGGGTACAGACTCTACGGTATGCCTTTACAAGTATCTCCTCATGTGAAGGTTTCCAGAACAGGTGGGTGTAGCCTAAACAGAAGCTGCTGACCCCTCTGGGCTCTGGAGAGCCCTTTCCTGCTTGGCTCATCTCCTAGGCATTGAAGGTGAGGTCGCAGATCAGCTATAAAAGCCCTTCCTCCTCAGAAGAGCCAGCATCGTGGGACCAGAGCTACCCCAGGGTCAGTGCCTTCCCCAGGCTCCGGCTACTGCTGCAGACTTGGTTTCCAGGCTGTGTATGGGGAGGGTGGGGAGGGGTGGGATGGGAGAGGCTGAGGACCAAGAAAGGGGAAGGGAACAAAAGGCACTTGGGGTGAGTGAGAGGAAGAGATCATGGTGAAAGGCCCCAGACGGCCTTGTAGAATCTTCTAAGAGGTTATAGTTGCCACAGTTATTTTACAATAACTGTAGGTACAGTGTATAAATAATACTTACCCATCACTTTAATTACTGTTTTATTTAATAGAATAATCTGGTAAGAGACACACTCTGGGGACAGCGCTTCATAAGGTCACGGGCACTGCATTATGAAAAAACCTACAAGGCTTTAGGAAGAACATTGCAGAAATAAATATTGTTTTATGCTTGACCCCCTCACTCACTGAAGTAAGGAAAGTTTTATAAAATGGCCTGCCCTGGGGAAATCGAGGGGATAAGATGCGACCTCTGAGCTTCAGGGGGTCACAGGGGTGAGACAGACTAGCAAACGGACGCTTACGCTTTGGTGTGAAAAGTGCCGAGGGCTGAAAGCTCAGGGTTTTGCGGGCAGAGGCATCTCAGCGGAGAACTGAAGGTCCACTGGTCACAATCCAGCTAAACGTGGTGAGGGATCAGCATGTGCAAAGGGCGGGCAGCAAGGTCTGTTGTCGGGTTGGCCAGTGGAGTAGAGGGTGGGCCGGGCTCACGCAGGAGATGGAATCAGAGAGAGAAAGGCCAGAAGGAAGGCAGCTCACTTCTTCTGGGTGCTCCCTTGCTGGAAGCCTTCTGCAAAAATTCTTACCCCTGGAAGTCTTTTCTTAGAGGCACCTGATCTCCCTGCCTCTCTTCCTCCCTCCCTCCTTCCTTCCTTCCTTCCTTCCTTCCTTCCTTCCTTCCTTCCTTCCTTCCTCCCTCCCTCCCTCCCTCCCTCCCTCCCTTCCTTCCTCCCTTCCTTCCTTCCTTCCTTCCTTCCTTCCTTCCTTCCTTCCTTCCTTCCTTCCCTCCTTTCCTTCTTTCTGTAATGTTTTTATCCTAGTTGTTCCAGAAAAACTAACCCTGAAAGCAGCTTCTGCAGCAGTGGAGATAATGGATTCTGCAGTTAAAGTCAGGAGTTCTCCTCTCTGGGCCTCAGTTTCCATTTATGTAGCAAACGGGAGGATGGGGTTGATAAATGTGTTTCCATTGTTCCTTTAGACCTATCTCTTCTACTTCTCTCATCGGAGTTTTGGGAGAAGGTTTGTTGGACAGTTATTCAACTACAGAGAAGGTAAATTTTGAAAATTTCCCAGAATCTCATTAAAAATCAATTTCTAAGAAGGTGGCTGCTCGTCTCCTACTGGCCGGTGCCTCTAGGACCCCATATGCATGTCAAGACATCGCCAATCCAGCCTCATCGCTGGAAACCAGACTCTGAAGCCCGTGGCACTGGGTGGCCTCTGCTGTCCTCATGTACAAAACCAGGGTAGGAATAGGTCCTTCAGTGTAGGATCAACAAGATAATCCGTTGAAAGTCAACAAGTGCATGGCACGTGGTAGGCAATTCATAAAGGGCTAAATTAACAGCAATGGTTCTGAAAGATCTAAGGAGACAACATGAGGGGACAGGAGACCTAGGGGGGCCACAATGTGTGAGGGGCAACCCAATTCCAACAAGGCAGTGAGGTGACTGGTCTGAGGGAGCAAATTCTCTCCTCTGCTGTGGCTTGTGTGATTTGTCACCCACCCAATGGTTTATTTTCAACATGTGTTCTTCATGTGTGACGTATTTGTTTTCTATGAGGGTCTTTACTTGAATGGTAGCTCTCCAAGAACTAGGAGGTATCTTAGAGAAACCCTGTGCTTTGGGGCAATAAAGATCCCTGAAGGCGAGAGAGAGAACCAAGTGTGCAGAGCGTGCCGGCGACAGCTCCCAAACTCATTCCAGTGCTTGTCCTCCCAGGCAATGATCAACCTGGTGCTCAGTGTCTTGAGAATTGTGCAGGTGTCTGAAGCTTCTTAGGTATTGAGCAAGTAACAAGTTCTTCATCATAACTTCCTGGGGGCAGACACTGAATTTCAGTGAAGCCTCTCCTTCTGTAACATGAACTAATGAATGAAAATGGGAGCTGATAGATCCCTCTGGGGGTATTAGGTGTGTTTAATGGTCCAGATCTATTTTCTGTGAAGCACTTGGAAAAAGGCCATCAAAGGAAAAAACATCTGCCTGCCATCTCCATCCCAACTTCTTAAGCTGAAATAATAATGTTAAGCAATAAAAATGGTCTAATCTTTGGAAACGAAAATATTTTGTTTCAAAGCCCAGCTCAACTACATTTTGGCTGTGTAACCTTATGCTTGTGTGTAGCATAAAAAAATCTGAACCTCAGTTTCTTTTTTTTTAAAAATCTTCACCCAAAGGTATGTTTATTGATTTTAGAGAGACAGGCATTGAGATGAGAGAGAAACATCCATTGATTGCCTCCTGTACACATCCTGACGAGGGGTCGAACCCCCAACCTAGGTATGTGCCCTGACTGGGGATTGAACTCACAACTTTTTGGAATACATGGTGACACTCCAACCAGTTGAACCACCCAATTGGGACCGAACCTCAGTTTCTTAAACTGTAAAATAGGAGCCATAATTGCTACCTGCCTCACAGAATGGTTGTGGCATCCAATAGAAAAAATAACTATAAAATGTATTGGAGGAAATTATTATTTATGTAAGTATATAAAATATTACTTAATGATTAAGGGTTTTAGTCCAGGCAGTGAAGAAAGGTAAAGCAAGTACAGAAAGATATCAAATGGATATTCCCTAGTGCATGGTGGCTAGGGTGGTAGGTGCTCCACAATTATTAGCCTTATTTTTTTCTGCACCCCATAAATATTTCTCAAGTGACCACACTGTGCCAGCTACTTTACCATGGAGCTGCTAGGATGTCAAACACCTAAACACTGACAGGCAGAACAGAATTGGTAGAGCCTGAACTTCTTAGTGTTAGCTCTTTCCTGACAATATTGCTTTGCTCAAGACTGGTATTGGTGTATCAGTTAGCGCTCTTTGAAAGCGCTCACTGAGGCAACTAAGTCTCTCATTTGCACAAAAGTCTCCCGAGTTATCTGTGTCTTGTCCCAAAGACACTCACGTGAGACAGACAAGGTGTTATTATTACCATTAGAGCACCATTTACTGAGTACACGGAGAGGGATTATTAACCACCCCTTAATTTTGGCAGAGGTAAGGGTTGTTGTTTTTTTGAACTCTTATTTGATATAATTGTGGATTTGCATTGTTTGTAAGAAATAATGCAGAGAGGGCCCATGTACTCTGACCCTGTTTCCCTCAATAATAATATCTCACAAAAATCTCACCACCAGGAAGGGACATTGACAGAAATCACGATGTTGGACAGGTTTCCTAGTTCTCTTGGTGCCTGCTTGTGCGTGAGAGTGTTCAGCTCTATGCACTTGTATCACGTGCGTGCTCCATGTGGTCCTGATGGAGAACAGCTCTGCGCATTCGCCAGTGCCCAGCATGGTGCCAGGCACGCGGCAAGGACCACGGAGTGTGCTCAGTGAACCGTTTGCTCTCCCTGGCAGAGGCCTGTAGGACTTTGCTGCCAACTCAGAGAGGTGATAAAGAAGCACTTGTCAAAATATCTGAGACCCTGCAGATGTCAAATCAGTCCCAGAGCTCTGAAAGGGAGATGCAGGAAGCAGGGTAGAACACGGCTATTTTCTCCTGACTGTGTCTGTGTGCGGAGTGTGAAATAGACACAGGTATGTCTGTCCCTGAACACAACCCTGTAAAGCTATTCGGATGGTCTTCAGGTGTCCGCCTACAGCTCAAAGTGGCGTCTCTTGTTGAGTAGCCCTGAAGCATGGGGACACTTGCCAGAAATGTTCTCACAGTACAGGGACATGTTATAGACACTCAGGGATTTAGTCTCTGGTTGCCACTCTCCAGCACATGTATGACAAGCACACGTGATTACACCAGCCTCACGTGGTTTTGTACAAAGGATGAAACAGCAGGGTCCAAGGTGCCAGGGGTCCAATGCCATGAAGTCTGGGGACATCTGGGTGGCTGGTATACAGCCAGTTACACAGGAGCATGCTGCCCGGGGTCTAGGAGAGACATTCCTAGGGGAAAGGTGCCCACAGAATCTAGAGGGTGGGAAACGGGGGCCGTGAAAGGTGGAGGGAAAGAAGGCGCTCACCACTCCAAAGCAAGACAAGGAGTCCCGGTCCCCATGTGGCTGGTGCTGTGTCAGAACCATGGTCCTCCATTTGGGTCTTACAGCACTGACCTATCCGGGCAAATTCACGTGAGAGGAGATGGGGACCTCACGGGCAGGTCCCTGGGGAGGGCGCCAGGTTGCGTCACTTCCCTCCGTTCTGTCTGCCAGGGCGGGGCTGGGGCTCTAGCTTTTTCCTCCCCTCTCATAAAAGATGCATTTCACATGACAGCTAGAAAAGAAAGGAAGAACCTTATCGTGAAGAAGAGAGATTTCACCCTGGAGGTTCTGCGGAGCTCAGCATTTCCTTAAGAGCTCCTAATGACCCTACGAGGTGTAGGTTTCAGGACTAGCCGGCTGGCTTTCATTCTCTTCTACATGGTGACTGTCAGCTGGCAGAGGGGATTCACACAGTCTTTGTCCTTTTGTGGCTCATTTCCCTGAGTATAACGTCTTCAGGGTCCATCCAGGCTGAGGAAGGTGTCACAATGCCCTTCCTTTTTTTTAACTGAATGTATTGGGGTGACATTGGTGAATAAAATGACAAAGGCTTCAGGTGGTCCAATTTTATAATACACCATCTGTGTATCGTATTGTGCGTTCCCCACCCAGAGCCAAGTCTCCTTCCATCACCACGTATCCCTGCTTTACCCTCTTCTACCTCCTCCACCCCTTTCCCTCTGGTCATCGCCACACTGTCGTCTGGGTCTGCGAGTTTTTCTTTGCTTAATCCCTTCGCTTTTTTCAGCCAGCCCCCTGACAGCCCTCCCCTCTGACAGCTGTCAGTCTGCTTCTACTTTGTTAGTTTATTTTGTTTATGAGATTCCACATATAAGTGAAGTCACAGGGCACTTGTCCTTCTCTGGCGGGATTAGTTTAGTTATGATAATACTCTCCAGGCCGATCCATGCTGTCGTCGCAAACGGCCGAAGCAGCTGGCTTTTACCAGCACCGAGCTCAGATGCAGGTCAGCAAAGCTCCCAAAGCACCCCAAGATCGGCCTCCCTCTGCCAGCCCAGTCACTGGGAGAGGCTCTGGCAGTACCAGCTGCATGAGGTGGGTTCTCAGGGAGTCGCCAGGTCGGGGCGAGCGGTGCTCACCAAGTTAGTACAGGTTCAAACTCAGTGTCTGTGCTGGGTATGTCTGGGTATGTCTGAGGTCATGGCCAGTCTAGCTGTCAGAAACCAGGTTCAAAGACAGAAACCAGGACCAAAGACAAAACGTACAGTGTAGAAATTCTAAAACCCTTGGAATGTCCTCAGTGAGAGGAGTGTTGCATGTTATGTATAAGAACCCCGTCTGATCACACCAGTTTACACTAATGAGGTGGTTAAGGGTGGGTCCCCGAGACAGCTTCAAGGTGGGGCTAGGCTCCACCCACTGACCTCGGAAAGTGAAGGCTGGCTGAAGACTGATTGCTAAGAAAACTCTTGACCAATGAGATTTGATGAGCTTTTGACTTGGCAAACATACCCATGTGCTAGGAGGGTAGCTCCCCTGTAGAATCCCCTGTGCTTGGTAATCTTCCAGGCTTCACCTTAAGTACTTCATCAGACGTTCATTTGTATCCTTTATAATAAACTGGTAAACCTTAGCAGAGTGTCTTTCAGAGTTTTGTGATCCATTCTAGCAAGGTATCAAATTTGAGGGGGTGGGGGGCAGTCACAAAACCCCTCAACGTGTAGCCAAGTTGCACAGAACTGTGGGTAACCTGCGGACCCACCAGTTGTGATTGGTGTCTGAAGTCGGGGCAGTCTTGTGGGACTGAACCTTTAACTTGTTGGGTGTATGCTCTTTGCAGGTACTTAGTGTCGGAATTGAGTTGACTTGTATGCCAGCCAGTGGGTCTCCACAGAGGATTCATAGGTGGTGGAAAACAGCCCTGGGGGTCACTAAAGTCTCCCTGCCACATTTGATCTCACATCCTCCATACCTACTTCTGTGGCTTTCTAATAATTTAGTGCTTATTTTCTTTACTGAAGAAATAATTATAAAATAAAAGTCAAGTTCTGTACTTTGCCTACAAAATTCAACAATATCGACTATTAACACCAAGCAATGAATCTGCCCCCGAATTTGACCATTTTCTCACTCACTTCTTTTCTCTCTAAAATCAATCAATCAATAAAATAAATAAATAAATCATTGATCATCTTTAACATTTTTTGGAAGCATTTCTTCCCTTGGGGATTCCATCTTCTGGATTCTATTCTATAGCTCTCCCTTGTGCTGTGAATCTCCCATCGCCCATTCCCTACTCATGTGTCCTTTCTAAAGGATGTACAACTTAGGCTTATATAACAATATACTTAATGGCATCTGAAGCTCAAGTGAAGAGAGGAAGCCAGGAGATTCATTCTGATTTTAAAATGAAGTTCAATAAATTCAGAGTTAGGGTTTAAACTAAAAATTTCACTCAAAGAGGAAAGCTGTTATTTAATGGCTTCAGTGTAGCAGAGTTTCTTTTATTAAAGTAGTTTAGAAGTCAAGGGCCGCACCCTGGGAGGAAACACACTCACAAAAACAGCCCCTGGCTGTGTCCCTGGGTCAGCAAACATTGTGATTATAATTGCTAGGGTGAAAAGTTCTTAATGAAGGAACCCTGGGTCTCAGCTCCTTTGATCTCTTTCTGTCTGGCTGCATCCTCACTGCCAGCGTGTCTCCTGCTCTGGTCTCATAGATGGCTTTTCTCTGTCACCTTGTGGCAGGAGACAGAGGCAGGACCAGGGACACGCACTGCCTTGAAGCTCCCCTTTCTCTAAAGCGTTTCCAATTCTGTCTCAAGAAAATGTGCCGATCCCCTACTCATCCAATAATTAAAGCACATATTACTTGATTCCTTAATTAAGGATACAGTAAATATCTACTGTATTCCAGACACTAACTACCCTACGTGAATCAGAGAGGAGCCATAGTGCTCTTCTGTCAAGGGGCGGGCATAATTGTGGGGCAGGTGGACAGACCAATCCCGATGCGCTATACGGTGCTCTGAGTGCTAGGATAAGGACGGACGGAGCATGGAGTAAGGGATGCCCAAGCGTGTCAGTGGGAGCCAGAAAGCCATCACAGCTTAGGGTGTTGAAGGATAAGAAGGTCTAAGGATTGAGAATGGCATTAGAGGCAAAAGAAGAACCGCACATGCAGGTACAATTCTGCAAGGGTGCGTGACCAGGTCCAGAGGTGACAAACGGAATGATACAGCTGATGACATACGCAGAGTACCACCTGAATGGCTGTAATGAAAAAGACTGGCAAGCACACAGTGGATGTGGAATGTGAAATGGTATTGCTACTTTTTCAGGTTAAAAAAAAAATTTAATTCACACCTACAGTCTGATATAGCATACTCTTAAATATCTACCCCAAAGAAATAAAAGCATATCTACCCAAGGATGTATATACAAATGACCATGGTATGTTCATAACACTGATAAACTGGCAATAACCCCTCAGTCCATTGGCTGGTGAACACATGATCCATATAAGGAAAGGGTACTCAGAAATACATAGGACCACACTGCTAATACATGCTGCAACACGGATGGACCTGAAAAACACTAGGGTGACTGAAAGATGCCGGACAGAAAGGGACTGGATTGTATGATTCATATAAATTCTGCAGAAAAGGCAAATCTCCAGAGGCAGAACCAAGGGCAGTGGCTGCCGGAGCAGAGACTGACTGCAGAAGGGCAAGACGGAAATATTGGGGGTGATGGAAATGGTTCTAGAAGCAAATTGTGATAACGGCGCACAACTATTAACAAATCTACTCAATATCATCGGTGTACATTTGCCATAGGTTTATTCGGTGGTATGTACGTTATACTTCAATGAAGCTATTTTTTAAAGCCCATAAAATGAAAGAAAGAAAACCACTGTGCCTTTTTGATATGACATCACCAATATGTGGGCTTGATAAATGATAGTTTGCTCCAGATCCTGGATTTCAGGTGAGCCTTCTTTTATTCCATCCCTTACCCCGTCTTCCCTGTTCTGGCAAGTTTCGTCGTTCTGATGGGATCCTCAGATTGCTCCCCCACTCCTCCCGCAGGACGCAGCAAGAAGACAGCGTCTCTGGGCCAGAAAGAGGGCTCTTACCAGACTCAGAGGCTGATGGCTCCTTGTTATTCTTTTAATAGTGTCTTTTGATGAACAGATATCCTTAATTTTCATTAAACCCAATGTATCAGTGTTTTATGGCTAGTGCTTCTTGTGCCTTGTCTAAAGCACAAATATTTTACTGCTTGCCTTTTTATTTAACATTATAGTTAAAGTGTATTCCTGTTGATAAATTCAATCTAAAGTGTCGTTTGTAAGCATTTCCATAGTGTTTCTATCATACAAATAAGTCACCATTTATTTATACATCCTGCTATTGAGGACAGTTGTGTTTTTCCCTACCTTTTGCTACGAAAATGAAGCTGCAACTAATGTGCACAGATACATCTCCTTCTGCTCACGTCCATGTCTTCCTCTAGATTAGACACTCAGAAGTGAAATTCCTGGAGCAACTTATTTCGATTCCCTTGGGCAAGATACAAAAGTTATTTCTTTTCTCTCATACTGAGGCTTGCTGTAACAAACATTAAATTTTTCCAATTAACTGAGAACAGAATCATATTTTGTTGACATTTAAAATTGTATTTCTGAATGATTATCATGAAGTAGGACATCTTCCCTCTGCTTCTCTGCCATTAAAATATCTTTCTCTCTGACTTGCTTATTCCAGTCTTTAACCAGCTTTCTGTCAGGCCATTTGTCATTGTTCCTGCTGGTTTGTGCATCTCAGTGGTACATCCTTGACAACACACACACAGGACTGAGGGTGACGGTCTGCAGAGCTCCATGTCCTCTGGGAAAGCCACTCCTCTCCCAAATGCAATGCCACCCTTCTGAAATCTAACAAGATGACTATTACATAATTCTAGGTATTAGTTCTCTATGGTTGCTGCAAGAAGCTATCACGAAGTTTGACACTTAAAACAATAAAAACATTTTCTTGTGGCTGGAGCCCAGAGGTCTCCAATAAGTCTGAAAGACATCAGGGGTTCCAAGGGGAAGGACCTGGCTACCTGTGGTGACTAGTATTCATATGTTGGTGATGCTCTCATCAGCACTTAAGGGAGCTCATCCAGCCAGCCTCTAATGGTGACAAAGTTAACTGCAGAAGAAGAGTCACATGATCAGAAATGACGATGATGCACCTCTGTGGCCTATCGCAGGAAAAGAATTCCCTGGAGCAGCAGGGTTTAGATAAAGACATGCCCCAGAGTCAAAGGCTTTCTCACAGTGAAGGGTCTGCAGGGGCCAAGTGAGGTTCCCACTGTCTACATCGAGGGTGCTCCCTCTCAGGTCTGGAACCATCGAGGACCACACGGAGCACCTGGAAAGAAGAGAGCCCTAGGTGGAGTCTTAGACAGAGCCCCAGAGGCATATTCATTCTTGCAACATAACCAAAGTCAGAAACGTCCTGGGGTGGGGGTGGGGCCTCGTGAAAACCAAGCATAAGGAGTCCATTTGGCTGTGGTCAATAAACAAGGCTAACAAGTTGGTAAAAACTGTCCCAAGCTCCCCTTGGACAGGTTTACAAGCAATGCTATTTATCAGTACAGACCATGGGTCAACACAGGGACAGTAATCACCCCTCAAGGTAATTCTATGCTTATTTGAATTAATGCTCAAATCGTAACTACCCGTCACCTTGTGCAGCACACCATACACTGTCTTAGGGACCAGTCCCAAGAGGAGGACGGGTGCTAAAGCCAATGACTCACCTTCCCCTCAAAGGCCGTCAGAAGTAACACAATATGATCATCCACACAGATCAGAAATTCAAGACTCCAAGATCACCCATCCTTCTCAGGACTTTGATCCTCGGTATTTTGTACCTTCTGTAATCCAGTTCAACTTCCCACCTTTCCCCCAACTCCCCAAAGCTTTTCTCTGCCCTGCTAGAGCTCATTGGCATCAGCAAACTCACATACATTCTAAATGTCCTCTAGGGCCACTCCCTTTCTTATTGCACCTGAAATATGCATATGCCGAAAGGACTGTGCTCCTACCCAGAAGCCCTTTCAAGTGGGTGCTTTCTTTTTCCCCTCTTGCCTCCATGAATTGAAGGGTCTAGGGGGAGAGTATATGTGTTTGCAAGTCTTTATTGCCACTTTTTTAAAGCTCTGTCTTTTCCAAAGTGCTTTCATCTCCACCCCAGTTGCGGTTGTCTTCTTAGGTCCCGATCACTCCCGCTTTACTAGCTTCTGTCTCCTCCCCCCCCTTTTTTTTCCTCCTCGCATCTGCACAAACTCCCTGTGCGGTCTCATCCAGTCCCACATTTATACTGTTTGCTAAGACCTTATACCTTCAATTTCCTACTGGATATTTCTGCTTCAATTTCTCCTGGGTGTCTTAAACTTAACTTAGCTAGGCAACATCTTGATAGCCCTTTTCCAGAATAAACAACTTCCCCCCGCCTGAGATTTCCCCATCTCAAAGGCACTATCACCACTGAACAATTTCCTAGGATCTTCAGTTCCTCTTGCCTCATCTCCCATGTCTGTCAGGAAACATTGTTGGTTTTATCTCCAAATATATCCCATTAACACTGACTGTTCTTCCTCTCAGTGACTCAGTGATGCCACTGAAGTCACACCCACCATCATCTTGTGTCTGCTTTTGTAATGACTTCCTAACAATAATATTACAATGGCTTTGAATCTTCACCTCCCAGAATCAATTCCCCACATGCATAGCAAAAATATTTTTCTCAAATTGAAATCAGATCATTCATTCCCTGCTCAGAAGCCTCCAATGGATCCGCATCGCACTCGGAATAAAATCCAATGCCTTTCCAAGGCCCTCGGGTCACAGTGCACCCAAAAGTTGTCTAAATTTCCCAGGTTCACCTCTTGTGACTTCCCAGTACTTAGTCTATTTGTTTCCTTGCTGTTTCGTGAATATATCATGTGCGATCCTGCCGCAGAACCTTTGCGTTTTCTGTTCTCTCTTCCTGGGATGTTCTTCCTCCAAAGGTTTACATGACCAGGTCTCATTCACCCAGATTTCTGTTCATATGTCACCGGCTGAGAGAAGGCTTCCTCAGTCTCACCTTTGAGAAGAGACTGTCCCCAACAATCTTGATTTACTTACTGTTTTAACTTCATAGCTCTTATCAGGATTTCATTTATTATGTATTCATACGCGTACTTAATTTTTTTTGCATGCGTGTAATTGTTTCTTTCTCTAGAATGTAAGTTCTACTTTCAGTACCCAGAAAACTTTCTGGGACACGGTAGATGTCCAATGGCAAAGGGAATAGTGAGAAAATGAATATTCGAGAGTTCTTCATATGTTCTGGATAAAAACTTTGTTAGTTGTTACGGGCTATGGAATACCTTTTCCTGGACTGGAGTTTTTATTTTCGTATTGATCACGGGCTACTTTGAAGTAGAAAAGTTCTTGATTTTAATGTGCTCATAGCATCCATTTTTGTCACTATCGTTTTTCTTCTTGTTTTTGTGGGTTTTTGTTGCCAGTTAACAACCCTTCTCTTTATCAGCACCTCGCAATTTGGGTTGATGTGTTGAAGCCGCCCCCCTGGGGTTGCACCTGCTTCTTGTCCTAATGCCCGCGTGTCAGAGCAGGACTGGTGCTGGGACACAATGAAGTGTGTTTATTGCTTCTCGTGTGTCACAGCCAGCTGCCAGTATGTGGCCGTCACCCACAGCACAAGTACACAGATGTCAGAGACAGTGGAATATAATAACAGCAGCTAAAATTTGATGGGTACTACCAGACGCCAGCCAGTAGCTACACTTCATCATAGGACCCTCGGAGCTTTATCTGCGTGACAGTTTTATTCCCCCCGTTCTAAAGATGAAGTAACTGGACGTCAGAAAAGTCATAAATGACTTGGTCGATGTGGTGTGGCTAAGAAGAGAAAAAGCCAGGAAGTGAACCCAGTTATTGGGTGATAAACCCCAAGCTTTTAAACACCTAATCAAGATAGTGCCTGTCAAGGTCCAGGGGTTCAGGCCTTGATCCAGACTTTTTTTCATGCATAATTCACTTCTTTTCTCTGTTTTCTTATTTAGAAAATGGAGATAATAATCCTTCTGTCTGTTAAACACCACAAGGTTTTTCCGAGGATCAAATCCAAATATATAGCGTATACAATTGACCTTTAAAACATATAATGTGCTAGGTAAATGTGAAGGGGACTGCTATGACCTCAAAGGCACCGAGTATAACCACACAGTAAGGTGACTAGCTTATAACAAAGGCACTAAAATATATCACTGATTCAAATTTGTTACTTTGGAAGATTACGTATGATATTTGTCCAGTGATGCTTCCTGTTTGTAATAAACACGTCTCTCGGAGTATTGTCAGTAGAGTAGATTATGTGTTGTATGTTCATTTATGTTAAAATTTAACAAACAGTTAAATGGTACTTAGAGTCAAGTCTAGTGACCAAGTGAGCAAAAGTTAGCAAAAAGAAAAAATAAGCTTAAATAATAAATCTACTTTTATGGTGCGATTTTTAAATAGCTCCTGAAGCCTTTCCCCACGTGTAACCCAAGTACTGAGTCACAGAGAGCCGTTGGAATGAGTGTACTGCCTGTGTCTCTCCCCCCAGGACACGCGTTGCCTGCGTGTAGTGTCACAGGCCATTTAGGTCAACTCTCTTCCGCTGCAGAAATCTCCGACACCGTCAGCCTCCCAAGCATCTCCCTGCTCGTCTCCAGCCTTGGTGAGCAAGTAATCTCAAAAAAAAAAAAAAAAAAAAAAAATGGGGGCCGTTCCACGGTAGGACAGCTCCGCGACTTAGAATGGACTCCCTTATATGAAGCCAACATGTGCATCCGTGCAAGTTCTATAATTGTTCAGAGGAAACACGACTGTATTTTGGGAGTTCGTACTGCACAGTATTTGAGATCATGGTGGTTTAACCTTGGACTAGATTCAGATCCCAACTCTCCCATTTCCTAGGGTTGATATTGGGCAACTTGCCACTCTTCTATAGCTTCCTCATCTGTCCACCGGGGGTGATAATGGTATAACCCACCTCCTCAGGTGGTTGTAAGTCTTTAATGAGTTATTGCTTACCCAGCCCCTAGCTCAACAGTGCGGGATGTAATTTAGTAAAGGGCTACCTTTTTTTTTTAGAGACCTTTTACTGCCCTCTGCTGGAAAATTGCCATAATAACCATCTAAATCCGCAAGACAAGGAGCGACTTGCTTGCTCCCAGAGGCTGCCCTTGCTATAAGGGGCTTGCGGCAGCTATCTCTCACTACATGTTAGTTAGCAACTTCTATTGCTTCATTCTTGCCCATTGAATTAGAGGAACTGCGGGCCTGTGTCTCCGTGGTCATGGCTGGAGCAGCATTTTTGTCGCTGGTGGCCGGTCTCCCTGTCTCTATCTTAGAAAGGTCCGCATAGCTGGGAAAAATGAGTCACAACAATCGCTTTAATGTGCAGTGTAGTGTTTATTTAGAATGAAGAGTGGAACAGTGATGGGAATCTCTGCCTGCATTACCCCATGGGATTTTAAAGTAAGGACGATATCGACCTTAAACATTTAGTTATTGAAAAGCGAACAATAAAAGCACAGAAACGTGAAAGTAAAAATGCTTTTGGAAGATATTATTTAAATTGTAATGGGTTGTCAAGGGAAACTAATGGGCTCAAATGATCAGATAATGGAAGCGTTTTATTTTAGTGCCAACCCTCCAAAGTGCATTACATGCCAGGAATGGTGTTAAGTGCTTTCCCTACAAGGTGTGCGTTACCTATTTGTGACCCAAAGCTTGTCTCTCCTCACACATCCTCCTCCCCAGTAAACGGCCAGACTACCCACTAACGCAGAGCTCGCGGTCATTCTAGCGTTCTGTCTTCTCTATCCCCCTATTATCCAATCTTCAATCAGAGTCTCTCCATCTTCGGCACGAAATATGTGAAAAAGGCGTACTCTGTCTCTTTCTCCGGTGCCACCTGGTTCGAGTCTCCGTCTTCTCCCCCTAATCTGATAGAATTTGCCCCCTAACGTGACGCCTATTCTTGCTCCTCTGCTGCTTGTGATCTACGCCAGCGATTTTCAACCTTTTTCATCTCCTGGCACATGTGAGCTGATTATTAAAATTCTGTGGCACACCAAAAAATATATATAATGTTTTTGCCCCATCTGACCAAAAAAAACAAAAACAAAAAAAGGCATAATTAATTATGCATAATTTTATTACAAAAAGACAACCTGAATGAACGGATGGAGCATGTGCTACACACCAGTTTGTTAGGTGTGGAATCCCAGATTTGCCTGATATTCTGGTGATTTGGTCACCTGCGTCATGGCCCCAGCATAGGTTTGCACATAGCAGGGGTGCAAAGAGAGGTAAATAGTTACTATTTAACCTTTAATGGAAAGAAACAGGCTTTGAGTTCCACAGCGAATTTAAGGCTTTAAAATCAAAGCTCAGGGCTTTTTGAAGGGGAAAGTGGATTTTGTTTTTGTTTTTAATGGTTTTAGGATCCAGAACATGTTTATTCTCTAAATTTAGATAGAAGGACACAATACCAAATGTTGCACAGGAAGCTGTTTAACTCAAAGGAATATAGTTGGTGAGAAAAGGCGAGTTTCAAGGACACAGCTGGAAGTTAAAGGCTGCTGTGACGTTCAAAGAGGTCCCCAGTATAAATTCAAGCTTTTATTAGAAAGGCTGCCTTGTTTCTACTTTTGGTTGTCCAACTATTTTTGATTATTTTATTTTTTCTATGAGAAATTTTGGGGAAAATGCAAGTCTCATAATTGGACATCCATGTTTAGCTGGCGCTTGAGTAAAAATTGCTGAGTGAAATGTCTAGAATGATGATGATAAATTTCCCCCCACGTTTTGACATATAGATTCACGAGCCAGAGTAAATTCAAAGCAAGAAAAATACAAATAAAATCTATGTAAGCATGCAATAATTAAACTGATAAAGCCATAGATAAAAGAAACATCTTGAAAGCATTTAGAGAAAACAAGACCCGTCACATACAAAGGAACAATAATATAAATGACATCTCACTTCTCATCAGAGACAAAGGAAGAATGGAATCCAGAAGACTAGGGAGTGACAGTTTTAAATTGGTGAAAGCACAAACAAACCCCACTGACCCAGAATTCAATAACCAGCAAAAATAACATTCAAAAATGTGAGTGGAATGACATTAACATAAAATTGGAAGCTGGGAGAATGTTTGTACCAGCAGACTCCTACCAAATAAATGCTAAAGTATATTCTTCAGTCTGAAGTGAAATGACCCCAGATGCAAACTGGGGTCAACAGGAAGGAATGAGGAACACAGCAGGTGGTAATGAAATGGAGAACTATAAACTGCTATGTTTGGTTCTCATAATTTCCAAAAGAGACAACTGATGGCTTAATGCGCTGTAAGAGAAAAGATGGCGGGATGAAAAAGATATCATATTTTTCTGAAGCTATTAAATTTGTGAGGGAGGGAGCAGGAACTGAGAAGGGGAAGTGGAAACTGGGAAATGCAAACCATGGAGTGCGAAGTGAAAGGTGTGGAACATGAAACGGTTCAATACGGACTAAACATACTGAGAAGCTCACACTGCTTATTGCTAGTCCTAGGTCAAGGCTGAGGTCGGTAAGAATCCAGAACGGAAAATAAAACAAATAGTAAAAAGAAAAATAAAAGATTTTTGCAACAACAGGAAAAGACAGATAGAGGAAAAATTATAAAACAAAGCAAAATGTGTATGTCTACCAACTATATCAATAATTGCATAAATGTGAAAGCCTAAAGATTTTTATGAAAAAGATAAAGAATGTCAATGGATTAAAAAAACAACAACAAGACTCAACCATGGGATGTCCATAAGAAATCTATTTTAAGTTTGAAATCACAAATAGGTTAAAAGTGAAAAAATGCAAATTCAAAATCCAGGACGCCCCCGTCACCTTTAGGAGATTCATTCTGTGCTCCGTAGTCTGACTCTGTCCCAGCCCCTGAAGAACCACTGATCTGCTTTTTGTTACTGTAGGGTGGATTACTTTTTAGAGAAATGCAATTAACTTGTGTGCATACCTGTATATTTACTTTTGCATGATTATAAGTGTATGGAGTTTGCATATATTTTGATGTGTTAAATTTGTTAGATCTGTTATTAATTTGGTGCACATATTAGTCCAATTGGGGCCAGCGGGAGTCTCTTGAAGTTGACTATTCTGTCTTTTTGACACAACCGCCATAGTCTTCAATAGCTTACTTATTTTTTTTTCTGGCATGACAGGTATTCCAGGCTCCTGTATATATATATTTCCAGATATGTTCTGGTTTCTTTTGGTGTCAAATGGCCTTTAGACACCAAAAATTGAGTTGTGGTGCTCATCTTTACAAAGTTAGTTGTTGTTTTTAGACCCTACCAGTGGCCAGAATGGGAAATAGACATTATTTTGTAAAGAGAAAATATAGCATGAGTTTACATGGATAGTTACATGTTAAAATTTAAAGGATCCAAAAAGATAGACTTAACTGATTTGCAACCGAGCTGAATTAACAAGGCAAGGAAAATATATTATGTTCAACAAATCATTCAGAATCAACTGGATATTCATGTGAAAAAAATGAACCTTGACCTTTACCTCTTGAAAGGCCATGAAAACAGTAATAATTAAAAAAGATTTATGGACATAAGGGCAAAAGATAAAATTATAACATTCCCATAAAAAACAGAAAAAAATACTTATACAACTTTTAAGTAGGCAAAGATTTCTTAAAACAAAAAAGCACTAATCATAAAAAATTGATAAATTGGATTTCATCAAAATTAAAACCTCCTGCTCTTTGACAAACTTCAATAAAACACAGTCAGATCAGAGACTTGAAGAAGCTATTTTCACACATATATCTGACATAGAAATCATATCCATAATATATCAAGAACTTTCACAACTCAAAAGTGAAAAGATAAGCAACACAAAAATGGACAAGTAGAAGATGCACCGACTATTTGCTGAGCACATGAAAACACAGTTAATAGCAGGAGCTGTCAGACTTCTGTGAAGAGCCAGATAGTAAATATTTTATATTTCGTAGGCCATATAGTTCTCATTGCAACTGCTGACCTGCCATTGTCTAGCTATAGATGAGGCATAAATGAATGAGCAGAGTTATGTTCTGATAAAACTTTATTTATGGATCTGAAATGTGAATTTCTTATAATTTCAAGTATCACAAAATTGATTTTTTTAAAAAATTTAACTATTTAAAGATATAAAAACCATTCTTAGCTCAATGGGCCATATAGCAGCAAGGGTCAGGCTGGATCTGGCCATAGGCAGGGCCAGGTTTAAAGGCGCATGACCTGTGCAGTCTCACAGGACCTCTTGCTTTGTTTAGTGTTTTGCTGTTACCGTTTTGAAATTCTTACTAACTTTTGAACAAGCGGCTCTGCATTTTGACTCTGTGCTAAGGTCTATAAATGACATAGCCGGTACTGCCCATGGATGTAGTTTGCAGATTCCGGCTCCGTAAATCTTTCATTAGTCATCAAGTCAAGGAAAATAAAACCACAATCAAAAGATCACTTCACAAACACTAGAATGGCTGAAAATTTTAAAACACTGACCACACTAAACGTGGGTGACCGTGGAAAGAAATAAAAACTTTCACATATTGCTGGTGTGAATGTAAAATGGTATATACATAATCACTTTGGAAACTGGTGGTCTCTTAAAAGTTAAATATACGCTAACAATACAATCCAGTAGTCTTACTCTTAGATATTACCAAGAGAAATAAAAACATATTCCCATGAAATGACTTCTATAGAAATGGGCACCAATGGGTAGATGGATGAGCAGAGGGTGGTGTATTCATACAGTAGAATGCTTACTCAGCAATGAAAAGAAGGGATACACAATACCTCCCCAACATGACGTTGCAGGAAAGAGGCCAGGCGCAAAGACACACAGATGGTATGAGTCCTTTTACTTCAGGCTCTGGAAGCAGCAAAGGCGATCTTTCGGGAGGGAACTCCGGGCAGTCAGGACCTGAGGGAAGAAGTGAGGGAGTCACTCACTGGGTGACAGACACGTCCTATATCTCAATAAGGCAGGGGTTGCATCATTTATACTGTTTGCACGTAACAATGCTCACCATGCCAAGCAGCTCGAGTGATGGACTTGGCGCGACTGATATGTTCATGGCTTCTCACTCAGCACAAAATGTTCCCTAAATGCTGTAGCTTTTGAGTTCCTATATTTGTCATAGTTAGCTTTCACTCTCTTTTTTTTAATATTACCTGATAAACCTGTCTGCCCATAATTCTCATCCTACTTCTAGTTTTTACTTCTATCTGCTATGAATTTGGATATCAGTAAACATTATTTTTAGGCCTCAGCATAGATTAAGGAAATAGACCCTTCGGCATGGGATTGAAACGTTCTTCTAAGTATAATGAAGACATATATTTTCACTTGCCAGAGATCATTTTAGTTTCCCTTTCCTAAAATTTTCAAATTAAAAAACAAAATTCTCTCCTCTGAAAATGGAGTAGCTGTGCCTCTCCAAATTACACATTACACACTGATGGCCAGAAAATACCAGATAGCTGGAATGTCAAAAGGAGACACTTCCGTTCCTGCCAGGTCTGAGAATGAGGGTCATTTACATTGAAAAGGGGTGTTTGTTGTTTGTAAGGTGATGTTCAATCCAATTTCAGAGACTGGAGCAAGGAGAGGTTGCTTTCTTGGGGAAGAGCTTTCTTCAAGGATGTCTGAGAAATGAGCTTTTTGTTAATGAGATGGGAAAGTGTGCATATGGCCCTCGGAGGAGCTGAGTCACTTTATAGTTTGGAAGGATTTTGTGGTTGGAATGAAGTCCCTGGTAAGGGTCAATCTGCTTAGGGGAATGTCAAAGCCTCTGAACCCCTTCCTGCCTCGGGGACACTTTCAAATTAGCATCTATTACCTGGAGGATGTGGTTTTCATGCAACCGGGAAGGTGGTACCTGGACTCCTAAGAGGTCAGGCTCTTTACCTGAAGATGCAGATATTTACTGAGCAGAAAAGGAGGGGAGCAAAATAGAAGGAAGGGAGAGAGAGAAAGAAGGAAAGAAGGAGGGAGGGAGGGAGAAAGAGAGGGAGGAAGGGAAGAAACTAGAGGAATCAAGACATTTCCCGTTGCTTAATATTCCAAGCGTTTTCTAGACTTGTTTGAATATTTTAAAAGGCAATTGAATCCTCTCAAAAATCTTTTTGCTAAAGTGTTACTAACTCCTCTTTCACAAAATAAAAACCAAATACAAACCAAAGGGGTTAACTAACTGGCAAAGGGTATAGTATAGATCTAATAAACGCGGGGGTCCGCTCCAAGCCCGCATCCTGGCGGGCTCTGGGCTGCGGAGGAAGGAGAGCTGGGGGGGGGGTGCACCCCCTGCTTCCCACCGCAGCGCAGCGGCCCGGGCGGCACATCAGACCCGCGGCCTCGTGGGGAGCAGGTGTTGCCCTCTGAGGCCGCCCTAACGACCCCATCACCGGCGCTGCGTTTCTCTCTGTTCATTTCAGATGGAGCTCGGCAGCGCTGACATTTCCTAGTTTCCTTCAGACGCGCTTTTATGGAACCTTTGTTTAGGGCTCGCACAACACGGGCGACGTGCGATCGCTGGAACGGTTCGTTCCTGCAGCGCGGCGCCCCGGGCATCGGGCGGGCCGCTGCCTCCCCCAGTGGCGGGCTCTCCGCCACCCCTTTTCCTTCTTTCATACAACCTGGCAGGCCCGGCGCCACAAGCTGACCGCCTTTCCTCTCCAGACCAGGGACAAATTATTGCTCCTTGTGCTGTATCTCAAGGATGGTCTCCCACCGAAGGTGCCCCGCGACGGCCAAGGGGGCAATGAACATGAGTGCACGAAACACCCTGCTTTCCCCTGCATAAGGTCAGAGGCCCTAGAAAACCTCAGTCCCGAAAAAGTCCCTTTAATTCTTAGAAAGCATCGACACTAGGTAATGAAACTCCCCTCGCGGCCATAGAACGGACTCCAGCCGAGCGGGAGGGTGATACGTCCACGTCTGCTCTACAGCGAGCTCTGCCCTCCCCATTCTGCAGAGCGGCTCTCCTTCGGGTTCTCAGCAGGCTTCCTGCTCAGGCCGGCATACCTGTCTGAGTCCTCTTCTTCTTCATGGGAGTCTGCGCCGAGGACTGCCTTCTTCCTGGCGCTCTCCTCCAGGGCTCCCTGCATGAACTTCGCCTAGGCTGGCCCTGCACCCCTCCAGCCTTTCATACCGATCCCTCCCACCACTCCCACCCGGGCTCCCAGGCCTGTTAAGCTGATGCTCTCCTGGGTTCTTCCAGTGAGAGCTCTTTAATTGTATTCTCTACAGAATTTCTCATCCAGTCCCCAGATTTTCAGCTGTAACCTATGTGCTGATAATTTCCAAATGGACTTTCCCAGCACCACATTGCCACCCTCCCGCCCCTCAAGGCCAGTGGGTGGAAATGTGTATCTGAACTTGACTATTCCCTTCAAAACCACGATGTTTGCCTGATCTCAGGGGATGTCACTGCCAGTCACACAGTTTCCAAAACTAGAAACCTGGGGGCCATGCTAGACTCTTCCTTCTCTCTCATCCCCTTCCCTTAAAGGTCCTCTCCATTCTACTTCCTAAATATCTTCAAAGTCTAACCTCTTCGAGCCTCAGTGTCTACCAAATCCATTATTAAAATGTCCCTTGAACTGGGTCTCTCAGTTGCTATCCACTTGCCATCCTGGAGAATTACTTTATATGCAAAACTGCTGTATAGACACTTTAATGGTTCTTTATCACCAGTAGAATAAAGTGTAAGCATAACACAGCCTACAAACGCCTCTCATACCTGCCTCCAGGCCCCATCTGGAGCTCCAGCTGTATCCACAATCAACTTCTCATTTCATGGGGCTGTTATTTCAGGCGGGCCTCATCTCGCTGCTTAGAGTCCTGCTCGCAGTAGCTTTAACGCAAGGAAACAAATCAGGTGGGGTTAATCCCAGCCACCGGCAGTGAGATTAATCGAAGCGGCTGATGGAGTGATGAACGCATGGAAAAATGACCCAGAAACCAAGACAGTATAAGAAGGAAGGATGGCGGGAGCTTGGTGAGAGACAAATAGCCTGTATTTAGTATGTCTTGTGTGTGATGATACTCTAACTCTTGTTGTGGACTACGTTTCAAGCTTGCTTTTAGAGCGGTAATAGGCCGTTCCAGGGCAAAGCTCAGGCAGGTTTTCTTAGAGACCGTTATTAAAGATTTAGATGTCCTCAGCTCAGGGTCTCTTTGCTGTAATGCACCCACTACGTGTGCAAGCATCTCTCAGCCCTTTTCACATCATCTTTCCAGAACTGGGACTTGGAAACTGGTCAAGAAGAATATGACACTCTGGGCACTGTTAGCACTGTGAGTAATTAACCAGCCTTTGTATCTGACCCAGGAATTTCCTATCTCCCACAGCATCCATGAAACTATAACAGGAGAACTGTTACATTTGCAAGCAAGACAAAACCTCAGATCCATAGCAGTTCTAGGCAGATTAAAAAACCTCATAACAATAATAGCTTTTGATGAAAATATTTTAAGAAAACATTTGTTTGAAGGTTTTGGAGCACTGCTAAAAGAAAATTTTCAGGTTCTAGATCCGAGAGAGGAAGGAAACCTGGAGAGGTGAGACCAATATTGTAGCACTTTCATCACTGGGATGGTTTTGATCCATTTGCCCTAGTCCAACACCTTGGGGAAAAATCGAATAAGACTAATTTCTCTTCAGCGTGTAGTACAATCAGTCTTTGAAGATCTCCTCCATGTATATGGTTAGTCTTCTTTTCTCCTGATTAAACATTTCACTTGCTTCTTCAGTACTTCATGAGAAATGATGTGGAGTCCATTCTCTGACCTGGTTTTACCTTCCCAGAGTAAGTTCAAGTCTGTCAATATCCCGCACGGAACATGGCACTCAGAAATCAGGGCAGTTCTTCTAGTGATATAACAAATGCTTTGGTAATTATCACAATATGCTACCAGCAAAATGAATCAATAAAATAAGTTTTGCTATAAGTGTATAACAAAATATTACACAACAATAAAAATGGCATCATCAAAGGATGTGTTTATCTACTTTCCTGCCTGTTTTCTTTTCTATCTATTTCTTTTCCTTCCTTCCTTCCTTCCTTCCTTCCTTCCTTCCTTCCTTCCTTCCTTCCTTCCCTTCTTTTTTCCTCCCTCCCTTCCTTCCTTCCTTATCAATATATTCTGGATTGAATAGGTACCCTTCCAAAATTCATGTTCACCTGGAACCTCAGAACGTGATCTTATTTGGAAACAGGGTCTTTGCAGATATAATCAGTTAATTCAGATCATACTGGATTAGGATGGGCTCGAAATCCAATGATTCAATGACTGGTGTCCTTATAAAAGGTCATGTGAAGAAGTATACACGCAGGGAGACTGCCATGTGATGACAAAGCCAGAGATGGGAGTGTCACATCTACAAGCCAAGGACGCAGAGGGTTGCGGGCCACCATCGGAAGCCAGGGAGAGACAGGGAAGGACTCCTCCCTAGAACCTTTGGGGAGAACACGGTCCTGCCAACATTTCATTTAGAACCTCTACCTTCCAGAACTGCAAGAGAATAAATTTTATTGTTTTAAGCCACCTAGTTTACAGTAATTAGTTGTGGCAGACCTAGAAACTAATATGCTTTCTATCTATATTTGGTTGATATTGCTGCTGTAACAGAGCACAGCAAACAAGTGCCTTAAAACTACACAAAGCGATTACCTTACAGTTCTGGAGGTCAGAAGTCCAGATAGGAGTCAGAAGCACTGTTTGCCCTCGGGCTCAGGGGAAAATCCATTCCTCACTTTTTCTAGCTTCTTGAAGCTCTCTTGTTCCTCAGATCGTGACCTTCTCTGCATCACCCTAACCTCTGCTGCTCTGATCCCGTCTGCTTCTCTGACTCAAAATAAGACCTGGCCGACTCCATGTAATCTGGGACATTTGCCCATCAGCTTTTAATCACAGCTGCAAAGCCCCTTTTACTATCTCAGGTAACATGTTCACAGTTTCTGGGGTTTAAACATGACATCTTTTGGGGGCTGTCTCATCTATCCATCTATCTATGTATCTGGTTATTATATACATATCCATAACAATGGGAATGAAAAATAGGAAGTTCCCCACCAAGTCAAAGTAATTATTCCTGTAAAGTTTTTTAAAATTTATAACTAGTAAATACATACAATGTGTGTCGTGTCATTTTATATGCCACATAAAATAATGTGATGCCAGCATTTTGAATACTAATTAAAATGCTGACCTGAATGTCATGAAGACTCATTCACATTCTCCCTGCTCTTTAAATTCCACTTGAATAATTTTGTAAGGTTTATTTTATTCTCACTTGAGAGAGGGAGGGAGAAACGTTGAGCCCACAACCTGGGCATGAGCCCTGACTGGGAATCAAACTGGCAACCTTTTGGTGATGGGACGGTGATGCTTCAACCAAATGAGCCAATTTCAGGGGCAGTCAGGGACTTTGACTTTGGAAGTAAGTGATCCTTGGACCATAAGTTAGGAGACCAGCTTTCCAGCCAGAAAGCTCAATAGTTCCCTTTGATTCAATGCCATCGAACAGATTTGTATTTTGATCAGAGAGCTGATTTCTCCTTCACTTGGTGTCAAACACAGCTCTTCCAGATGCTGGGGAGGCAGAGATGGGTAACACATTGTTCTCCCTCACCCACCCAGGAGCACGCGGTCTCACGGGGGAGACGGTTGGAGAACAAAGACCATAGCATATACTGTAGTGAGTCCTGCAGGAGAGCCAGGCCTGCCAGGCTGTTACAGAAGCAGATAGGACCAGGGACAGCATGCCAGGCCACTGAAGGAGATCCAGCAATGAATCTTGTGATGCTAGCTTTCTTTGAAAGACAAACTAAACTAAAAATTCTGCAAGACTTCAACACATTTTTACAGTCATAATGATGACTCTCTCCTAGAACTGAAAAAGCTTCAGGCATCTCAAAAGGCACAACCTGCTAGCCAAACGCACAGGTAAGGGTACACCCGTGGCCTGAGCTACCGCCTCAGAGCCGGGCCATGCCGAGGCTCTCCTTCTCCCAGACCCCTGCGCACTTCCTTCCTGTGCCTAGTGAGCAGGGAGCACTCAGTTCACAATCTGTCTGCAGGGGAGGGGCAGGTGGACTGAAAGGTCAGGTCTGGTGCTTGTTTTATTGGGTCCCACGGGTCTGCCTCTCAGAGGAGAGGTTATGCAAGAGCGAGGGCCAGGATTGCAAACCAGCCTCAAAATTGTAGGTTACTGAGCGCCTGCCACCCCTGGGGTTCCTCTCCACCTGCTGAAAAGGTGAGAAGGTCCCTGGTGCAGGTACGGCTAGGCATGCTGAAGGAAGTGACCCATGAATTCTAAATTTTTGAACACATGCTGTGAGTCAGTTGAAGGTTCAGAAAAGTATTCACTGTTCTTCTTGTTTCTGCTGGGCAGCATTGTAGATAAGCCCACAGCCAGATTGTCTGGGTTCCAACTCTGGTTTCGGCATGTTCCTTAATCTCTTTATTCTTTGGTTCAAGCATAAAATAGCAATAGAATTACTAAGAGGATTAAATCAGGAAATGCATGTGAAGTGATTAGCAGAATGTTTGGCAAAGAGTAAAACCCTAATATATGCAATCTATTATTAACTTTGTTTCTTTCAATCCTTTATTCATTGGATCATAACTGAATACAGACTCCTTCCTGGGAGCAGCGAGAGTGTTCGACGCTTTACAACAAAGAGAATAGTTTCAAGACCAGAGTCCAAGTTTTCCAAGAACACAGAGTTTGGTAGGATGATAAGAACATACCCTGGAAACGGTGCAGGAGCACAGGAAGGCATTTTAAAAGGAGGAAACTGAATCAGATATGGTAAAGTGACTTCCCATGCTTGAATATCCCTTCCAAGTCTACCTTCTTTCCGATTCCAGGCTTGTAGTCAAAGACTGATGTCGCAGAGGATAGAGATTACAGGACCCCAGAAAATGGAAAGTCCAGGGTAGCGAGGAGCGGAGCTGCAGCTGGCAGGTCTGAGGAGGAAGTGGTGTGGGAAACCTGTCCAATGGCTCTAAAACGATCCTGGGGTCCTCTAATATCACATCAATTTTGTGAGGACCTCCTTTGTAAAGTATGTTGTTCTAGGCACTGTAGATAAGAAATGTATAAATAAATATATTCACCTGTTTCTATACAGAGCTAGAGAGACAAAGAGATTTGCTATATGATTTCCATCCAGTCTTTGCCGTCCCCCCCGATGGAGTGTGCATGTGTGGATATTTCCTTCAGAAAGTTGAAAAGGTTTATAATGTGTTCTTAGGCCTCGTGGTTACCACAGCGATAATAAATAACATACCTAAACCTGTACTTTTCGAGGCGTTTACTTTTATCAGTATGCTGTATTTTTGTCTTGAAAAATGAGAAAATCAATGCAATTGTGTTTCTTCTTAATTTCCTAATTACGAACATTCATTTCCTAATTTCTGTTCATTACATTGTCTTTATGTCCCTAAGGTGGTTTGACGTTGTAGTCATCACCGGCAACTCCTGCGGCGCACCTGAAGCCAAGCTGTATTGACTCCGTCTTTCCCTTGGACCCTTCAGCTGCGAAGAGAGGGGGGGTCTGCTGCATGGGCAACAGCAGACCCTCCATATCACCCTGCCCAGGCTCTGTAGCTTCAGCTTCACTGGAGAGGACACTCCAGCGTCATCGCAAGATGTCGATTCAACACGGGAGGAGACAGATACCGTGTCACTCCCGAGTCGGACTGCACAGCCATTCTCGGCGGTGCAGATAGACTCTTAAGAAGCTACACCATCGTCTCTCGAGACGGACGGCTGCCGACGACGACATTGTCTTTATAGTTTTAAGATTTATAATGTTTATGGTTTTTTTTCTGTGACCCATATTGTTTTAGCCTTGGTAAGTTAGTTAAATATAATTAACTGTTTGTCTATATAAGTCACATCAGATTCTGAGCTCTTTTGTTTGATTAATCCTTAAAATCCAATGACTTCACCAGGATAGTTCTTGGCATTATAGTTCTTCATCAGTTTTCTGAAAGAACGTTGCCCTTTCAAACTTCACATGCATGTTTTCTATATTTTAGGAAGATGTTTTTGCATTATATAGTTAAATACAGTTTCTGCTTCATTTATTTTATTCCTTATAGAAATAACAAGAAAATCAATCATGTGAACATTTGGCATCCTTGGTCTCTTTTAATGTAGGTATCATTTTCTCTCTGATAATGTTGATCTCGTTGTAATTTTCTGACTACTTTTGTATGCTTTTGTTCCCAGGCTTATGTCCTTCCATGTTAACTCTGTTTTAAGCTGTACTGTCCTTGACGATTTTGAGTTGGTTTTTATTTCTGTACTGGGTTTCATTATTATCTTTTTTTTTTTTTTCCCTGAGCTATGGAGTTAAATTTTACTACCTTCTGTGATCTTGAATTTCTTATTCCTCTTCTCTTGGGTAAAGACTGTTAACTGTCTGGAAAAAAGGGTATGAGAATATCCAACATTTAAGATAATGACAAAATATTTTTTCACAATGGTTCTACCAAACTGCACAGTCCAGAACAATGTGTAAGAGATCAGTTTGATCCATGTCATCGCTAACACTTGGTTTTCAAATTAAATAGCATTATGTTTTCTTTAATTAACTCATTGGGAGTTGATTTTTGTATATGACATGAGATAGTCCATTTTTCCTGCACTTGAGTAAATATTTTTTATCATCCGCATGCCCATTTATTGACCAGACTCTTTCCCATACACATCTGTCATACCATCTCTGCCACGTATCAGGGCTCAATATCAGGTTCATCCATCCAGCTGTCTCTCCCTGCACTGACCCCACTGTCTTAGTGCCTTTAGCTTCACAAGAAGACCTAACATCAGATGGGGCATAGCTTTCATTTTTCCTTCTTCTTTTCCTCTTCCTCCTCCACGTCTTCCTTTTTCTTTCTAAATATCTTGGCTAGTCTTAGTCCTTTACTTTCTAATATGTATTTTAGAATGCCCAGCTTGGAAATTTCTACCCAGAACAACAACAAAAAAACTTGACTTTCAATTGGAGTTTTAGTTATTAATTAGAGAGAACTGATACCTCCTTATTCATGACCATTGAATCTATATTAGTATCTTTTGGTTTTCTTTAATATATTCAATGACACTTATAATTTCTTGGGCATTCAGATCTATACTTATTTTATTAGGTTTCTTTCTAAGTACTCTACAGTTTTTGTTAAGATATCAAAATTTAACTTTTAAAATTTGCATTTCTGTTTTTTCATCCCGGGTGTATAGAAATTAATTACAGCAGTTTGCATTGCATTTATTGAGATTTTCTATGTTGATAATGCAGTTTTATCTTCCTCTTCCCAACATCTTTCTTGTCTTATTATACTGGCTAAGGCTTCCAATACAATTCTGAATTCAAGGGAAAATAATGGCAATTCTTGCTTTGCTTCTGATGCTAAAGGAACTCCCTCTAATGTTTTCCTATTTAAAACATTACATATTGTGTTTCAAAAATACATAATTATTAACAACTTTTTATGCCTAGTTTATTAGTAGTTATTTGTTAGTTTGTTTTGCTTAAATTTTTACATTTATGTATATAAATAAATGTAGGTTTATAGTTTTCTTTTTATATGTTGTCATTCCCAGGTTTGAAATTTTTGCTTTTGTTTTAGTCTCTAGATCAGTGACCCTCAACTGTGGGCTGTTTCTTCCTCAAGGGACATTTGTAGTATTCTTTATTGTCATGACGTGAGGGGGCAGATGCTACCAGCATCTAGTGGGCAGAAGCCAGCAATACTGCTAGACACCCCACTCTGCACAGAATTGCCCCCCCCCACCTGCTCCCTCAACAAAAATTAGTGCCACAGTTGAGAAATTCTGCTCTAGAGCATTTTAAGTAAGAGTGGAATGATCAGGCCTTTAAAGTTTGGTACAATTTGCCCATAAAAGCATCTCTATTTGGTTGTATCATGCCTGTGAAACAGTAAGATAATGCTAATTTTTTATTGTAGAGGTAAGTGGGTTGAAGTGCTGTGATATTGAGTGGGGGCAGTGGGGAGAGAGAGAGGGAGGAGAGAGAGAGACAGAGAGAGAGAGAGAGAGAGAGAGAGAGAGAGAGAGAGAGAGAGAGAGAGAGAGAGAGAGAGAGAGAGGGAGAGAAATAAATAATAAATCCTGGTCAGTAAATCAGAGGAGAGATTTGATGAAGTATTTCCTATAAGCAGATCTAGGGGGAGCTGAATGATCTGGATTAACAGAAAACAGTGAGTCATTCAGCAGAGGGCTTAAGAAAACAACTTTGGCTAATCACATCATAAAAAGAAGCTGAAGTTTAAGGATGAAGGACCTCCAATAACAAACCAAAGGCTGAAATTCATTCTGTGGCTCACAGAGAAGAGAACCCCTGACGTTATTTGTGTAAGATAGTTGACCTATACGAGTTGTGTTCTAGCACAGAATGGTCCTGGAGTCTTTCAGGTAGGTATTGGGGTAGATAGATATTTCAAAATCCGAGAGCTTCTCCCAAGCCCCATTTTAGTGATGATCTTGCGCCCTAACTCAGGGTCTGTCCCTGATCCTGATCTGGCGCTGCAGTGGCAGTTTGTGTTTGATGATGGCAATTTGTCCATCCCATCTGATATTCTCCTGATCTCCTGCCTGCCACTGAGATTAATATGTTTGGTCACGTTTCACAAATGAGGAAGCCAACATTCTGTAAGACAGTGTGAACTCCTGCTGTCTCCCAGCCCGAGTGGGGAGAGTGAAAATTAGATTTTGCTACCAAAAAGCAGGGCAGACAGCTGCTGCGCGCTGGGGGATCACACAGCCTGCCAGGATTTTTGCTCTCCTTGACCTCAGCACAGCCAAGCCCACCTTTCTGCTGTGTGTGAGCTCAGCGTTGCATGGATTTCAGTCATTTCCACAGATAAATCTGGTCAGCATGATCAAATAGACCCAAGATTCTGAGAAAACAGAATAGGAATGAGTTTTATTTATCAGTAAACCTAAAGCAATGAAAAAAGAAAAACTCTTCCAAAGGCCCGGCAATCAGACAGCCTCACATTCCTGCCTTCCTCACGCTGATGACCTGTCAGTGAACACTCACGTCAGCAGACGTTCTTGGCCAGAGAGGAAGAAATAACAGGTACGGTGTGAGATGGCAAATCCATTTCTTCCTTATAAATCCATCGAATTTCCATTTATCCAGCTTATATAACAGCAGGACAATATGACAAACTCTGGTTTCTAAGGAGAAGTAAACTCAAGCATCCCATTTTTGTATGGCAACTTCACAGGAACACATGAACACACACGGATATGTGTATGTATAAACGTGTACATAAATCCTTGTATGTATATACACACACACACATCATGGGCATACAAACCACATACACTCACATAGTGTGAAGCATGGCGCAAACAAAATCATATACGTGTGCACACACGCACATATGTTGATACACACGTGTGACATGCATGAAGACAAACGCACGTGAAGGTGAGCACAGACTACAAGTACAGCATAAATCCACATTACAGCCCTTTGAAGTTCTAAAATAAGACAAGGAGAAAAAATATAACATTGAAAAGGGAACTGTGTAGTACTTTGTTAACCACTCCAAAAGCAGGAATGAACAGATTGCAATAACCTATTGATATAACAGATTAATATAAGATTTGTTAAACTCGTGTGAAGAATTCAAGGCAATTTCTCGATCTAATGTTGGTTAAAGAAGTTATCTGCTTGGAACTGCCCTACATAATGCTGACACATTGTAGTGGGATAACTCATTGTGTCAACAAAAGCCGAGGGGCTGATGGACATAACGGAAGGGAATAAAGTGCAGGCTGCTGGCCACTGTCTCTGAGACCCACCGTTTTAAGACCAGAACTAAGGAAAATCAAAGTTTCAGGAAGAGTTTGCCCAGTACTTTATGAAGTATTCATGTTGCTAGCAGTATAAGAAGGATACGCAGACATTAACGCTTTTGACTGTTACCTTACCACTCCCATTCTGATGGGGCGATGCGGGAGACGGATGGGCTCTGGGAGTGTGGCTACCGTTTTACCCCGTGTCGGGTGCACCACTGCGCCCCACGGTTCTTAAAGCAGTTCAGGTCGGACATAACACGCAGAAGAGACCGAGCACAGCTGGGTGGCAGCACCCACCTGGGCCCTGCAGTGCATTCAGAACTGGTCTGGGAACTGTCACGCGTGCTCTCGTGCGTGCCAGGGCTGAGAGTCGTTGTCGTACTCACTCAGGGTTCTCATTTCAAACAGGGTCCAATCTAAACCGAGAGAGAAAATTTCAAGTTCGCAACTCTCCTCCAACACTCTACATGGACCTTTGAAAACAAAAGTGAGTGAAATGGGTTTTGAGTAGCCATTGAAGTAACTTTTATTCTTATTCTTTTTAAGGCAAACATGGCTTCCCTTGTAGCACCTTCTAGAATAAGCTAGAGGTAGGAACTGTAGGAAATGCGTATGTTTAGGAACTGGGTTGCAGCGTGAGGCACCATGGATCCCAGTCTCAGCCTCTGGAGAACGTCTGGATCCTCAGGATGAAGACGAGAGAATGGCAGTGTGTCCATCCTGATGGTTCCCACTCTTTGCTGCTGGCCATAGTTTTGCTTAGTGACATGCTCCTCTTGGGAAAAGAATGAAATTAATGGCAAGTGATTTGGGAAGTGATTGGCATCTGGGGGTTAATAAAACATTTATGAAAATCTGTTGTGGTGAGAATTTGCGTGGGACATCACCTAGTCCGAAAAGAAGACAAATATGCCAAATTGCTGGTAAATTTCTTAGGCTTCAAACAGAAAAAGGCTTCTGCCTTCGCGCTGTTAACTCTAAGGACTCTGGGAGCCAGGAGGACTGAGTGAAAGAGCAGGGGCCCAGTTCAGTCTAACAGTTATTCCACGGGAGACGAGCAGAGAGACTACGATAATCCCAAAATACTGCAGAGGAGAAATGTTGAGTAAAACCATGAGAGACGATGTGTCAGAAACCAATCAATTCGCAGACAGACACCAAGCGGGAGAAGAAAAAAGAAACAGGAGACTCTGTCCAGCCTGTTCAGAAGTTCGGTGCAGCTGCAGAGGGGCCAGAGGAAGTATCCCAGGCAATGTTACTCTAGACCAACGGTTCTCTGCCTTCCTAATGCCACAACCCTTTAATACAGCTCCTCATGTTGTGGGGACCCCCAACCATAAAATTATTTTCGTTGCTACTTCATAACTGTAATTTTGCTACTGTTATGAATCGTAATGTAAATATCTGATAGACAGGATGTATTTTCATGGTTACAAATTGAACATAACTGAAACATAGTGATTAATCACAAAAACAATATGTAATTATATATGTGTTTTCCGATGGTCTTAGGTGACCCCTGTGAAAGGGTAGTTCAACCCCCAAAGGGGTCGCAACCCACAGGTTGAGAACCGCTGCTCTAGATGTTCTGGGCACATAGGCTGGGAACATTTGCTGGAGGATGTGAAACAGGAACAGAACAGTAGATTGATTGATCAGAGGTAAGCAGATCCTAGAATGTACCTGAAATAGTGAGGGGCCCTTTTGGCTGGCCCAATACCAGTCTGGGTGTATTTGAAAATACAAAAATAATGACACATATTGTGCATAAATTCTGCACCGATTATTTGTCAGTCACTGTTGGGTTTGTTTTCATATGTGATACCTAATCTTCACCACTCTATGAGAACATATATTATTAGTCCTGTCACACATTAAGAACATTATGTTTCACCTGTGGAACTAGCCCAAGATCACACATCTATTTCTGATTTGTAGACATTAAGAGGAGACAACAGCAGATTTTTAAAAAATCAATCAGAACTGTTCAGCAGTGCAATGCATTAGCCAAAACCTTTGATCATTGGGAACATCCCAAGAAATAGGTGATGAGCTCAAGGTGGGAGCCTTCTTGTCACGGAGAGATTTTGAAATGGTAAGAGTCAAGATCGTTGACAATGACAAGGTTCTATGACAGTAGAGTCTATTAATAAATAAGTTCAACATGAATTTTTACTTCAGCCTTGGTATGAATAGCCCCTGGAAGACAATTCCTCTCACCAGCGTTTCAAGGGCCATTTCTCTGGACTCTGCTGTTTCACTGCAAATTGCGTTTATAAATTTTATCTCCATACAGCTGGTGGTGAATTTGTCTGCAGACCTTAAATCTGGCAGAATTTTTTGAGCTGAAATTCTCTATGCAAGTGTAATTAAGAGACACTACACAATTTTAGGTCCAAATGATGGCTTAAGGGCAGAGTCATTTTTTTAAGGTGAAAAACAGAAAATGCAAATTTAAAAAATTACTCTTCATCTGATATAAAAGAAATGCATGTTAAATTGAAAAACTTGGGAAACACAGAGAAGTAAAGAGGTTACAATAACAATGACCTTTAAACCCAACATCCATAGAGTCACGTTTAGCAATTCAGCCCAGTCCCAACAATTCAGCAAATTCCTTCCAGCTCTTTCTATATGGTCGAAATAACGTTTTCTGAAACAAGAGTTCTCACACTGTTTGACCTCCGGACCATTCTGCATCTTGAAAGTTATTGTACATTCCAAAAATTTTTGTTATGTGTTTTGTTATTAATATTTACTGTTGGATATTAAATTTGAAAAAATTAAATATTTATTGGCTTAAAATTTGAACAATAAACTCATTACATGTTAATGACCACAATGACATATTTTAGTAAAATATATTTTTCAAAAACAAAAATTTTGTTAAAAATGGCATTGTTTGACAACTCTTTTCAATGCCCGACTTACTTGAAAACAGCTGGATTCTCACAACTGCTTCTGCATTCAACCTCTTCTGATATATTGTTTTGGCTAAAATGTCTGCACAAAATGTCGTGTCACACACACATATGTGACACTGCCAAAGGAAGGAATATTTTCCTGGCTTATTCAGATCATTGTGATGTGTCCTGTAGCCTCTGGAAAACTCCACTGTGATAGAAGGAGACTAAAATGGCAAGTAATATGTTAACATTATTGTAAAAATAGTTTCAACTTCACAGACTCTCTAAAAGAGTTGAGAGCTTCCAGCAATCTATGTACTCGATGTTGAAAATCAAACCAGATAGAAGAACAAATATCTCACTGAGTCTTCAACAGCACTGAGTATATTAAACAATCTTTGCTTTGCTATTAGAAAAAAATATATATTTGTATTTTTAAAAAACTCTTTGCACACTGATGAGGGTGATTATTTTTAGGCTTATTATTTGCCACTGAATATTCTGTGTGTGTAAATATTACATAGTGGGCTTCCTGACATTAGTGTTTATCATCCATTCTGTCACTGTGAGAGGTATTTATAAATCTGATCAAATACTGCAACAATTTCCCTTAATAATATAATGTGTAAGCAGGGCCATGTGTGTTTAGTTTGCAAAGGCTGCTGTAACTATGCCTGACAATCCAAGTGGCTTATACGACATAAATCTCTCGACTCACATTCTAGAGGACGGAAGTCTGAAGTCATGGTGTAGGCAGGGTCGGTGTCTTCAGAGGGCTTTGAGGGAGAGTTTCATCTGGGCCTCTCTCCTAGGTGGTTTCTTAACCATCTCTGGCATCCATTGGTTTATAAAAGCATTACCCCATCTCAGTCTTCTTCTTCATCTTCACATGGCATGTTCTGTGTGTGTGTGTGTGTGTGTGTGTGTGTGTGTGTGTCTAGGTTTTTCCTTTTCGTAAGGACACTTGTCATATTGGACTAAGGGCCCACCCTACTACAGCATAACCTTAGTGCAACTTAACTAATTATATATACAATAACCTTATTTCCAAATAAATTCACCCTCTGAGGCACTGGGGGTTAGCGCCTCAATGGCAGAATTTGGGAGGGACACCGTTCACTTCACAACAGTGGGACCATCGTTGGAAATGAATTCTGCACGACACCGGAAGGACGAGGAAGGACTTAGATCATCAGAGCGATCTGATGAAACTCTTAAGTCAATCCTCAACGAGAGCAATTGAAACTGAAAATGTCATCTCTAATCTTGTCTTTCTGTCCCTGATTACAAATACATAATAAGTCCTAAACAGTACCTGCCTAAACCTTTCTCAAGGAGGATTTGGCAAATTGGAGGCAGGAGGAGAGACTGACTCATTCCAATTACTCTTTTGAAAATGAAAGCGTCAGAGGAAGTAAACGCACTTAGGTGCTCAGGGAGATTGGGAAGTGCCTGTCAGATTGCAGTAATTGTACAGCCGCCTTTGTGAGCTGCTGCGGAGGGCAGGCAAGGTAAGAAAAAAGCCTCAGCAAAGTAAAATGTTTTCTACCACTTAACAGTTTAGAAATAGACTGTGTGATAATGGTGCTCTTGTGTTCCGGGTTCATTTCCACGGAGGAACATAGCCCGCCTCTCCCCAGCCCTCTTCTCCCCTCCTAGTCCTCTCGGCCCTCATCTCTCATGGTTGCTGCTCTGGCACCAGGCATCTTCGAGCAAAACCTAGCCAAAGAATTATTTGGGAGCTGAGAGTAGGGGTGATTGCCATGGAGGGGGACATTGTTGAGCTCTTAAGGGACCCCAAGATGTAGCACGCTTCTCTGACTGCAAGTCAGAGATATTATTTTCTGGGTATTGTTTTCATTAGTGAAATTAGGCTGGTGCTAGAGGGTGTGGCTTATGGTTACTAAAATAATGATCTGTCGATCACCATCAGGAAACCCTAAACCTCCACACATTGGGTGCTGGATGATAACCTTTATAGCATGAAGAAGAAGAGCAGAATGTGCACTGACTAAGCATCGTCACTTTTCAAAGAGAAAAGAAAAGAGAAGCGACTTGACTTCTCACTCCTGGTTCCTTCCACCATGTCGATAGTTGAGTAAAGTCATTCTTCCTCTTGGGAGGATGAGTGATTAAAGAAAAGTAGAGTGAATGGGAAAGTTACACCAAAGGAGCTCCTCATGCAATCCCATTAACTGGTGGTATTTAGACGTGAAGTAGGCGAACGAAATGAACACCTCTGCTCGGAAGGTTTTATGGAAAGAACTTATAAAAATTTGTCACTAAAAGCAAAGTACAATGTTGACCACGGGTATAAGCTTTATGCTACACTTCTGATTCTTAACATTACTCAGTCAACTTCCAGATCAATGCCATAGTTATTCCCAAATAACCGTGTGTGTGTTCTCCGTATGGTTGGGGGAAGTCATTTAACAGCTGGAAGAGAAAATCCAGGGCTCTCATGCATCTCATTAAATTCGATTTATAGGTAGGAAGGGGGGGTGGTACCTGGGGGTGAGAGTGTTCAACTCTATTAGGGAGGTCAGGGAGAGTTCTATACAGCAGATAACATAGGACTTCCAGCCCGAAAATAGTAAGGGCATGGGTTTTGAAATGGTACGAGATATCTGGAAAATTGTAAATATCTTTGACACCCCTGGGGTAGTGAGTGCAAGAAGATGAGATTATATAGGTGCCCAGGTGGGCTCTGTCATGGGGGCTTTGTTTACATGAGGCGATCTTGTCATGTTAGAGATGGGGGAACCACTTAGGGGTTTAAAGCTTACTTGCTCCAGGAAGTGTTCTGACCTTTCAGAGATCCTTTGAGCCTGATCTTTAGCACAGCTTTAACCTCTACTTGGCCATCACTGCAAAGCAGTTTATATCAGCTGCACACAAGTCGCATTGGGTGGTGCACAGTAAATTCTTTTATTATTCAGCTGAATTGTCTGACCTTTCGCTAGTAATTGCGTGAGGCTGGGGGAGGCGTGAGAATGATAAAACATGACCCTTATTTTAAGGAGCGGCTGTCACAGTGCAGGAGGACAGGTGTCTGCAGAACTAAATCTAGAAGAAATCCAAGACAGGGCTCTAAATGGGGGAGAAATGAAGTAGGTCTGGAGCTCAGAGAAAAGGACACCGAGTTCTGGTGAAGGAGGACTATACACAACCTATAACCATGGGATCAAGAGGGGGCGGTTTTATATGCCAGATAGAGTTGGCACATTCAGCTCCATGATGCTTATGTCTGCTCCCACCTCGGTCCTTGCAATACCTGGAATTTGTTCAATTACTGGTATGAGCTGGAGACAGGTGGGGTCTGGAGAGGAGGAGCAGTGGGTCACACCAAGCAATGGTTTACTTACGAGGTCAGTTTGAGAGAGGAGCTATATATGGTCTGAAGGCGTGGGAGTAGTTAGAACAGGCCATGCGGATGGCGTTTCTGACTCCGGTGATGAGGTGGACTTCACTCAAGGCATCATGAAGGTAATTGCAGCGGGCTGAAGGGTTCTGGGCCTAGACCCCAGAAATAATCCGTCAGAGACGTTGGAATGCACCGAAAACACGACTGAGTGAACTCAGTGGAAAAGTAAGGACAGTCTAGCAAACCCTTTTGGGCTACCTGACTTTTTTTAGCCCTTGTGCCTTTCTTTGTCTTTGCACTATCAATAAGTTGCAGATAACTAAAAACAATGCGATGTTTCTTGTTCATAAACAGGTGAATAAATTTTGTCCAGTGGAGAAGACAGTTGATCTCCACCTCTTTGGGGCATATTATATATATATATATATATATATATATATATATATATATATGGCTTTGGGGTCTCCTTTAAACTGGTTGTAACATCTTGGTTCTCTCATTAACTAATGAGTTAAGTGAAACCTTTGACACTGGTTAAGTTTGTATTTATATGAGAGTTATAATTTTACATTTAAAATATGTATGCAGGGTGGGGCAAAAGTAGGTTTACAGTTCTTTGTATGGAAAACGATATAATAATTAATAAATAATAATACAAGAATAAACTCTGTGTCACTCACTCACAATGTAAACCGACTTTTGCCCCATCCTGTATATTAATATTTCTCATTAACTTAAATTTTATTTGAATGTGGATCCCAAGGTCTGGTCACCTTTCTCCTTAAACTCATTTTTAATGGCAGGAAAGGGGCTTCCTAGTCCTCTAGTTCATAGCCCAAGTTCATGCTGGCTAACCCAGAAATCTGACGCGTAAGTGACCGGTCATTTCTTTCTCTCTGGATGCCCAAATGAAGTGATTATTTCTCCTGCCTTTTTTTCCCCGGGGAGGACACGTGTGTGAGGCTGAAGCCTGAGGCAAGGATTTTTTGCATTGCCCTTTGCTTTTGAAATGTCAGTTGCTTATTTGACACAAATCATGTGAACTGGCTGTCTTCTGTTCACATCTTATATTCTACCCACACATTTATTACTTGTGTCTGGAGAACATTTCAAAACAAACAGAACACAATGGCCCATTGGGGAAAACATTATTAAGTGCAAACATTATTTCCATAAAAAATAAAATCCAAAAGCTCAGTAGGTAGAAAGAACTCTTTCTTGGGAACATTCAAACAGTGTTTCCATCTGATGCTTCTATCCTGCTGACAGATTTAACTGCCCTCCTTCGTGTCCCAGCACGCCCTGCATAGTCTTCTGTCCTAATGGCTGTACTTGCTGATCGCATTTACGTCTTGATATATCTGTTTCTCTGCTAAGCTGGGAGACCCTAGAGAAGAGGCAACTTATTTGATCTCTCCTCAACACCAAGCACAGTTTGGAATATAGGACGTATGCATCCCTGCCTCACTGGACAAGAATAAACTCTGTCAATGACTCAAAATCACAGTTGTTTAGAGACAGAATCTGCCCCTGTATTTTCCACCCTGAGGTTTCAGGGGTGTCTCTTGGAGTTGCACATGTCAGATTTGTTGCCCCCCCCCTTCCCACTGTCAAAGAGATTAGGCATAGGAATAAGTTGCTAAAAGAGAAGGCAGTTACAATCACGGAAACCGCTAAATTAGAATCTTTCCATACATCTTCCAAGAATCATAGAGACAGAAAGGAGAATAAGTAAAATTTCAGTTAGACCATGGCTGCAGCAGGCTTATGAGATAGAAAATACCAAAACTTCTCTTTATGTGTAAGTTGGGAAATAAACTTTAGGAACTGGTGGATTTCCTCTGGCGCTCATGCCAGAGCTGAGGGTCACATGGGAGCGCATGGAAGAAAGGTAGGTGTGGTCCAGGATGTGCCAGAACACAGAAAGTGACAGCAAGGGCCACAGCCAGAAAGAGATGGTCCCACATTGAGTGAGGACACATGAGAGGACTGACGATCAGAGCTACTGGGGGGTTAACAGCTCTAGGTATCCCAGGAGGGAACAGAGGTAATCATGGTGCTATTCTAAATGTTCTGTATGCATGGAATGTTCTGTATGATGGAACAACACAAGGAGGTCATGAAAAGGTCCAAATATACAGCAGAGAAGATGTATCATGTTGATATGGGAAAAGAGTCAACTGCATTCTTGGGGCTACAGACTGAGGAGGTTTTGAGGGGGTTCCAGAAGGAAGCACAGAATGAGGAGATGAGGAGGGCCCGGGCAGATGTGTTCCCTCACTGACTCTCAACGTGGTGCCTGAACACTAACCTGACTGCCCTGTAAATATCAGTCCCGCTGGTGTTCATCTGTCCTCATAACCCGGGTTCACTCTTGTTCTTGAATTTGGGAACTTCCAGGTTGCTGCAGAGGTTAAAAAAAAAAGAAAGAAAGAAAGGTAGAAATAGACACAGTGCCAAAATGTAAACATTTTAGGTAAATCATAGGGTCAGCAGATTTTAAACGTCAGGTGCTAAAATGGAGCTAAGGCTTAACTTTACGTCTAAAACCAGTTACGAAGCCCAGAGCATTGTTAGCCACCCCTCTGCAACCTCTTTTCACTCCGAGAGCCCACTTGGTACCTGTGTTAACCTGACACTTCTTGCACAAGACTGGAGAAATATGCGAAGTATCTTTTGCTCAGGGAACAAGTATAGGGAACAGACATTCACTGAGGCAATGCACAGAGCCAGGCGTTCTGATACATGCTTTATGGACGTCTTCTGAGATCTTCCCTACTTGGGGGTCATGGAACGTGAGTCCCCATGAAAAAGTTGCAGATGCGCTGAGATACTGCTCCTCTCCACCTTTGAGGGGCTTGACTAGGGCCTGGGGCAGCCAGAGTCCCTGGGCCGGACCCATTAGGCCACGGAGCCCATTTATTTCTGACATCGTGACATGAAAGCATCCGGGTCTCACTGCATCAGAGCGTGTATTCCTCTTGGTAAACTTCAGGTAAGGATTCCTTCACCATTTCACATAGGGTGGTCTCTGAGGCAGCTCAGAGTGAGCTAATAACTAGTGAACCAGGCAGCGTCAGACCTCCCAGCCAGGGAGTGGCAGAGCCAGGGGCTGGTCGGGTCTGCCGGGTCCCAAAGCCCGAGCTTTCGCTCTGCACCATGCTCTTCAGGTCCCCGGGACCCTCCGGGACAGTCTCGGGCCCAAAAGGCTTAGGACATCTCTGCATTACCTTTGCAGACTCACAGAGGGCAGCGACGCAGATTTGGAAGCTGAAATAGTGAAGGAACTGAGAGGCTATCTCAGACAGCAGCAAGTTCTGAAGTGTGTGGGGCTTCCAGCTGAGCCACAGTCTGGTCACAGCACACGCGTGGGAGGGGGCTGGAGAAGTCCATTGGGTTCAAATCACGCTGCCGGAGCACCAGGGTAAGGAGACTGGACACTGAGGCAGAGTGGGGAGTCTCAGGAAGCTTTTCTTCAGTTTTCCCTCCAAATATATTTTATTGCTTGCTTACAATGAGGTCTCCCCTGTCTCTGGGGGAATCCGGAGTCAGTGCAAAGCGAATGTCCAGGCCATATGAACTCAGGGTGCCCTCCTCTTTGGCAGCAGCATTCAACAGTCCCAGGCCATCCATCGGATGTCACGTTTTCACACAAACCAGGCTAGTCTGCTGCTGTTGAAGTTGGACCAGTGTGCGTGCTGCTCCCATCGTTCGTCCCTGGGCCACTGCTTCCTGCTCTACTGAGGCCACTGGCTTGGATGCTGTGTTGCCCCTGGCAGGGATATGAACTTGGCAATGCTCGGCCTGAGCTGTTGCCTCTTTCCCTTGACACTGTTCACATCCCAAATGCCATGTGCCTCTAGGCTTCTCGGAAACCCCCGACCGCCTTCATTCCCCAATGCATTCCACCCCTGACCACTGCCTGCCACTTTCTTAGACTAGTCCAGTCTCTGGTTACTCATTCTAAGCAGCCTCTTTAGCCAGTTGGTCACAGGCGTTAGCACCCGAGGGGCACTGCCATCGATGCAGCTACCGTCACTATTAGGGCAAAGGTCCTACGTTAGGATCTCCTACAGAGCTTTCTCAGCAGTACGTGCTGGTTCCGGCAGGTGGGGTGTTTCACGTACCACCCACCACGCTGTATTATTTTTCCTTCCCAGACTTAGGCCTTGTTCCTAAGCCTGGCTCATTAATTACAGCAGGTCTGTTCTTCCCTCAGGGTAGATTCCCTTCATGAAGATCCATATTCTTTCTTGAGATTTCATTCCTCTGGGTGACCCCTGCCCAGTTTGCCAAATGTGCTTGAAGATATGTTGGCACCCCAATCGTAGCACTGTTAGAGTTGTTCTCCTGGGAGGCCACCTAGCAACCATGTTAAAGATGGGTAACAAGAGTGGAAAAGTCACATGATTCACATGCATTTTTCTTATCTCGAAAACATGTCACGTTTATTGTAGAGACTTTAGAAAATGCAGTAAAACAGTAGGACGAAAACGCCTATCACTGGTAACATTACCACCCTGAGACAAATGCAGTTCGCTTTTGCTGAAGGCCATTCCTGTTTAGTTTGTGACTGCTCTGGGCCTGGCAGTAAAAAGGAAGACAAGAGCCCCTGCCTTATCACGTACTGCTCCATTATCCGTTTTTTTTCCATGTTATTTCATAATGCCTCTCTCTTTCATTTTTTAAAAATAATTTTATTTATTTATTTTTTAAGAATTTATTTGTTTATTTTATTTTTAGAGAGAGGGGAAAGGAGAAAGAGAGGGAGAGAAATCACTGTGTGATTGCCTCTCACTCGCGCCCCCAACTGGGGACCTGATGTGGAACCGAGTCATGTGCCCTGACTGGGAATCGAACCAGCGACACTTGGCTCGCAGGCCAACGCTCAATCCACTGAGCCACAGCAGCCGGGGCTTTCTTTTATTCTTTATTAAAGATGGCAAACAGTTTTCCACCATTTTCTCTTGGATTCTGAATTAAATCCCATTCAGAGATGCCCGTCTCAGAATTTTCCAGAGGCCTTTCTTTTTCTCTGCACAGCAGCGTCTTCTCCTTCCCTTCCTTTACTCCCCTACTTTGCTCCCAGCCAGCGATTTGGTCGGCTGCCTTCCTCAGTACACGCCCACAAATATGGCCAGTAAACGACTTTCCGCTCTCTCTGCCCCCCCGGCGTGCCCAGTCTTCCCTCCGTCTCTCTCCTTGGTGGAGGTGACCGCTCATCTTCCAGCACTCAGCTTCCCGGAGGCATGTGCTCAGTATACTGTGTTCTGCGGAGCTGATGGCCTTTTATTGCCACTAGTGACTGGTGCCCTGCCCCGAGTTACTGGGTGAGGCGGGGCGGAGTGAGAGGCATGATCATTCTCTGCAGGCACTGTTCCCACGGTGACCCTCTGCAGAGAGGGTGTCCCTGGTGGGGCTGAGAATGGAGTGTGTTGCAGGGAGCCCCATCCAGTGTCCTGAGAGATGCTGTACGTAGGTGTGGAGGTGACATCAGAGGGCTGTGTCCTGAGAGGTACAGTATGTAGGTGCAGAAGTGACGGAGCGTGCTTCCTCACAGATCAACACCCAAGGGCTAGATGGGCATCTAGCTGCTTAGTTCCTGGATTAGTTCAAAAATTGGATCGGGTTTGAATTTCGGGGTAGATCATGTAAAAAGTAAAAGTGCCTTTTTTTCTTTAGGTAATGTCTGTTTCATAAAATGAAGCCGGGGTACTTTTTTTCTACGTGGTGTCAAATTCATTAGTTAGTAGAAATTTCTCTCACTTCTGACATTAGGTTGTCCGTCCATCCTAATACTCTCTGTTGCTGTTTCCAACTTCTTCTTTTCTTTGTCTTCATTCATGTTTTCCCTGGAAGTTGGGAGAGACATTCTTACCCCACTGTAAGTAGGTGTCTTGCTTCCGGCAATAATAACAGTTGCTTTACTAAGCACCTCTGTGCCCGATACTTTTCTAACTACATTATTTATGTTACCAGGTTGATTCTAATCTTACAGGTAATTATTATTAGGTCCATCTTACAGATAAACCATCCAAAGCTGAGAGGTAAATAAAGGATTTGCCCAGAGAATGCGGCACTTGTAAGATGCACAGCCTAGATTCAAATCTAGGACTCTCAGAGCCCAGCCCTTGACATTCCTTCGGTCTCTTGACAACGTTAAGATTAATTATCATGTTGATTGGGACTGAGCTCATGCCAAATTTCTGCTGGTGTCTGGCTTTGTTTTATTGCAGTTAAAGGATGAGACTAGTCTCTCGCTTTAATCCTCCCTCCCTTCCTCCATCCCTCCTTCCCTTCCTTCCTTTCTTCCTTCCTTCCTTCCTTCCTTCCTTCCTTCCTTCCTTCCTTCCTTCCTTCCTTCCTTCCTTCCTTCTTTCCTTCCTTCCACTTTCCCACTCTCTTCTCTCTTTTAGTTTAGGTTCTCATTTTTTGAACCCATGAACCTATATTACCTACGCTCTACATGCATAAAATTCCTGGCACAGTGGGGTTGATTGGAAATATGTAGGTTCAAAAGCATTGAAGTAAGAAGGGCTTCTCTGGCTCCTGAACAAGGAATGAAGACCTATTTATAACCAGGAGTAATGAACTGGAGCCGTTTCATGTGCTGGAGGAAATAGAGAGACAAGGAATCTCCAAGAGGGCGGCTCAGCTGCAAAGCTTCCACACACAGTAGCTGAGCTGTCTGGTGAGGCTGGCTGGTGCTCCAAAGTGTCAACAGCAGAACGGGTCTCACACTCAGGATGCACCTACTGGGCCACCGCTGTCTCTGGAGGCACAGCAGAGCGTGGCCTCCCGCCAATGGCCCTGGCAGGTGGATTGAGAAGGTGGGGGATTCCTAAGACTCCAGTCCTTTCTTCATTACCCCACAAGGGTAGATGGTGAAGCCCATATACTAAAATCATAACCATAAAGACTATCCACTTGCTTCATGAACTCAAACACATCATCCTTTTCATTAGGAGTTTCCTTGATTATAAAAATTATTAAGAGCAACGCCTGTTTTAGAATTAAGTCTGTCTGTAAATTAAATATTTTAGAGCCATTGATAAAGCCTACCCTTGCACTTGAGCAAGTTATGTCTGACCAAAAACAGAGTTGTTGACTGATTTGTAAGTAATTTTATTTTTCTGCAAGTGAGCTTTAAAATTTATTCATCTTCTCAGTATTTACACATTCACAGCAAGACCAGCCCCCCCCCATCATCCTTTTTTTGCATAGTCTTATGCTTCACCTCACTCACATTGCCTGTGTGCACAAATGCATGTATCGATATATTCTCATATAAGATATTTAAAAATCTGGTCCACAGACCATCACTAAATGGTGAGTGCTCAGCACTGGTCTTGCTGAGCAGACTGGGGTCAGTCTACACATCAATTCATAGTGACGCTCACAGAGTTCCCTTAGTGACTCTGTCATTTCTCTAGCCCATAAGCAAATCAGATTGTCACACCTGACAGCTGAAATGTATAACAGGATCTGTCAGAAATCTAATGCTACTGCCTTCAGATACAGCTTCCAGAAAAACAAAGGCATTCAGTCCTACTGGGAACCTGGAAAACAAGGTATTTTCTCAGGGAGAAGCAATGCACCTCACTGATGTGCTTTAAGACAGCCACAGCCTATGACAGAGTTACTCTCTTTCTATTTTTAAGTAGCTAACTATTGAGACATAATTTGCATATTACAAGAATATACGTATTTAAAGTTTACAGTTCAGTGTTTTTAATGTATTCACAGAGTTATGCATCCATCACCACTATGTAATTTTAAAATATTTTAATCACCCCAAAATAAACTCACATCAACTAGTGACCATTTTTTCATTTTTAGTACTGCCACAAGAGCAACCACTAATCTATTTTTGTCTCTATGATTTGTCTATTCTGGACATTTTATACAAATAGACTAATATAATATGTGGTCTTTCATGACTGACTTCTCTCACTTAGTATATTTAAAGGATGCATCCATATTGTAATAGCACTTCATTTTTCATTGCCAAATAGTTTTCCATTGTATTGATATACCACATTTTATTTATTAATTCATAAGCGGATGGTCATTTGGGTTGTTTTCTCTTTGGACTATTATGAACAATGAGAAAATTTTCTATGTACATATGTTTTGCACCTCTTGGGTATATTATATTAGGAGTGGAATCGCTGGGTTATTTGGTCACTATATTTAACATTTTGAGGAATCCCCTACCTATCTCCTTTCCAAAGAATCATCTTACTTTCCCATCAGCAATGGGTATGAATTACAATTTCCCCACATCATGGCTACCCCTTGTATGATGTCTTTCTTATTAAAGTCAAGCTACTGGGTTTAAAGTGCTATTTCATTGTGGTTTTGATTTACACTTAAACAACAAATAATAAATAATAAAATAATAATGCTGAGCATATTTTCACGTGCGTATTGGTGATTCGTACATATTCTTTGGTGAAACATCTTTTAAAATCTATGCCCATTTTTGAATTGGATAATTTATCTTTTTATTGCTAATTTGTAGGAGTCCTTTATAGCAACCTGCAAATATTCTCTCTCATTCTGTAGGTTATTTTTTCACTTTCTGTGTCCTTAAAGGACAAAAGTTTTAAATTTTGATATAGACCAATTTATCTAGTTTTTCTGTTGCCTCTCCTACTTTTAGTGTCCTGTATAAGAAACTATTCCCTAACCAAGGTCACAAAGATTTACTCTTGTGTTTTCTTCTTGCTCTTAAATTTAGGTTCATGGTTTATGCTGAGTTAATTTTTATGTATGGTATGAGGTGGGGATAAAAATTAATTAATTTTTTTTAGAAATTAGTTGTCCAAGCACTATTTGTAATTTGTACAGAAGAGATGGATAATCTAAATTCCTTATACTATTGGGGAACAGGCAGAACTACTAATTTTTTTTAGGTTTTTAAGATCTTATATGTTGAAATTTTAAAGCATACCAACCAACTGATGAAAAATATAGCAACGAATGCATGATTTCCAAAAAAATCTCAAAAAATATATTAAAAATTATTCCAAAAAATACAGAAATGAGGAGAAATGAAGTGGAAAATTCAGGATAAATAAAAAATAGGTGATAGAAATTAATAAAGATAAAAGCAGAAAGTCAACAGAGAAAATATAAAAGTGATTTATAAAACAAAAAATGCTAGATATTTAAAAAGACTCAAAAGAAGATAAAGTCTGTCAAAACTGATTTAGAAAGATGAAAGTAATAATATGCTACATTAAGAATTAAAAAGAAGCGTATAAATTTACATAATTTGAGTTTAAAAATTATTAAAAATGAGTAATAAATAACTTTTTGAACATTTTAAGTCATTGGAGATAAACAATATAGATTGAATAATAAACACTTAACAAATTGAGAAAATAGTAAAATATTTCTCACTCAAAAACAATGAGGTCATATTATTTAAAAGGCAATGTTATTGACTCTTCAAGGAATAATTTCACTATATACTTTTTCCCTTTTGAGACCAGATAAGTATTTTATGTAAGTTTACTATCAATACCTGACAGTAGAATAAAGAAAAATTATTGATCAGTGATTCATAAACACATAAATATAAAGGGTATATATGTTGCTAGAAAGACCAAATGCATCAAAAGAATGCCAAGATTACCCAGTACCAGAAGACAGTTAAAAAAATGCTTATCTCAACATATAAACAAGTTATTTTATGAATAATTTATATTTTAAAAATGCAAATATTTTTACAAAAATGGAAGGACATTTTCATTGTCATGTAAAGGATTTGCAGCAAATTCTTTTATTTAATAAAAAATGTTTAGAGGCAGTACCATTAAAGTTATGAAAGATATATGCCCACACCCACTGCAGCTATTCAACAAGGTTTGAGAAATCATAACTATTAATTATGTGAGAAAAAGAAATAAGAATAAGGATTGGACAGAGACAAAATTGCTTTTTTCCAAATATTACTTTCTACAAAGAATATTCAAATACTACAATAAGTCTTTAGATAGTTTTCTAAATAAATAATTAATAATAAAAATTAATTAGCATTTTTGTATCAGCAACAACCAATATAAAATGATACTCAATATTTAAAGATACCCACAAGTACAAGTTTATTTCCTTCCTTCCTTCCTTCCTTCCTTCCTTCCTTCCTTCCTTCCTTCCTTTTCTCTTGTTATTTTTCTCTTTTTGGTGTTTTGTTTATTGTCTTCTCAGTCACTACCAGGAAAGTTCCTGGAATGAGTGTCATCTGTGTGTTTGCCTTTGGAGGAGGGTGGGTAATAACTCCCAGGATTGGAAGGAGGGAAATGTCACAGGAGAGCGGGAATGGTGGCCAGTTGCTGTAAGAACCCGTGGGGTTGGGGCGGGGAAGGGGGAAGTCAGGCCCTCTCTGCACCAAAAGCACCGCTTCTACCCCTGGGGACTCGGCTTGCTATGCCTGCACTTCTGCCAGCACAGAGCGGCGCCTGGCACGGAGCAGACATGAAGGAGATGTGCGGGGCATGAAGGCCCGGGCAGCCCCCGCTGCCGCGATCCGCACAATCCTGACAGTCCTCCTCACGGGGACGGGCAGATGGAGGCGCAGCGCGCGTTTCCTTAGGTGTTTAATTTATTCCCAGTAACCACACTGCAGAGTTCTCGGGCCAAAATCAATTTCCTTTCTGTTTACATCAAAGCTCATGCTCTCTGTTCAGTGTCTTAAAATCACTGGAGCAGAAATTTCATATCAATATCTCACTTTGATTACAGAAACCAAACAGCATAAAATCATTTCTGTCCCTCTGACATACAGTTTTGTGAATTTTCTGGGAAGTAAAATTCTTTGCATTAAAGACACCTCAGCTGTGTCTAACGTAAAACGAAGAGCAAGCTTTAGGCCAAGGACTTAGCCTCTTTCATAATGTACAATAACGGTCAGTAAGTATATAGTTGAAAATAAGTAGATTTTATATTTCTGTTCTCAGAATCTTAAGTCTCATTATTATGATCAGAGTAGACATAACTTTGGTTGAAATTTTAATCAATTATTGCTTTGACAGCAGTAGAAATATTGGAATAGATGCAAATGGAAATAAAACTCATTTAAACCCTATGAAATTGGAATAGGAAAGTCTAGTCCAAGTTTATATCTAGGGATCACAAGCCAGTAAAACTGCAGCAGAAGAGAAAATAGGGAGCCCCTGGGATTCATATCTAGCATTGTCCCTGGATTTGGTGGTAGAGGGCATGCCAGGTCAGCTCAGTGTGGACCGCTTTGCCTAATCTGGATGCACTATATTTGCAGATGCTGCTAAGGAAGATCAGGAAAACAGTCGAACTTGGAAATCAAGTGGATAAATAGAGAAAGCAAATATTCAGACACATGGCAAGACCCAGAATGCTTTGTGTGCAGGCAGCAAGATTCCAGCCTCTGAAGTAGCATCTCGACTCCAGGGATCAGATCCCTGGTTTGAGGAGTTGGCAAGGAGAAATTAGCAGACTGTGGTATAAAACAAGACTGTGAAGCAGGTTAATAAAAACAAATGAAAAACACCACTTGGACCCAGGAAAACAAGATTGGGCTACACATCATACCCGCTACAAGTTAAGTGGCAAATGAGGTAGCAACCTGGTTACCAGGTGTGCAGTCAGGAATGATATGGACTTGATGTTCAGTATTAGATTGTGAGGCTGGAATTGGTGCATTATTTTGGTTGAAAAGGATGTGGGGATTAGGGAGGGAAAGGTCATGGCTGGGAACCTGCTACTTATCTGGGTCAGCAATGATCACAAGGGTTTGACTGCGTGCATAACCTACTGCTAAACGCATCAGTCGGTTTTTTCACAATTTCCAATAAACTATCAGGTAATTTTCTTATTGACCATCACATCGGGAAGCTGGCAGGTAGATTCTGTTGTGAGGGAGAAAATACATTTCTGGAGAGATGAGGATATTGAATGACTGGTTGTTCAGTTCTGTCTCTTCCCCCCCCACCCCACCCCCACTGATGGGCAGGAATAGATTTGGGCCCGAGGAAGAAATGTGCAAGGAAGGGTTTATCTCAGTTAAGGTCTCTGAGACTGGCTTAAATTACTCTCCAAATCTTAAAATGCCAGGGCCACCTCCTCCTTGGTGATTTCTAACAAACACATATCTGCAGAAACAGAAATGAAATGTCAGAAGCGGTAGTCTTCAGCTATTTCTATTTCACGGATGAGAATCTTTCTATTTTACCACGGAATAAAGAAGCCAACTTGCCTCCTAGCTTCATCACTTAAAAAAATAGAATTCATTTTCCTCATGCCATTTAAGCATTTACGGCACGGCCGGAGGGATACCTCCCCTTTCCCCTGCCCATACACGGCCCTCAGAGTGGGCAATCGTGGGCAAAGGACACACTTCTGTATTTACCTGTGGGCATCGGACCACTGGAAAACTAGAAGCACTTTTTGACAGCGGGGTAACCTCCTCCTCCTAGAACTGACTCCCTTTGCTTTATAGCAGAGCAGAGGGTGTGAGTGTTGATATTTAAAACTTCAAAGGATTCCCCTGGGGCATTTTACAAAGTCTAGGCATTAGAGCTGGGGTGGGATGAATGAGCCACGTGAGACCGCTATGGTGAACCTTTTTTCCACTGAGGTCATTAGGTTGGTGGGGCACACATTCCTGCAAAAGGAACATTTGTGAGGATTTTCCTCCTGATTCTTTACAGTGTCTTATTCAATTAAACGTCAGTGCTGCTCCACTGGCAATAGGAATTTCATTTCCTTTCTCAGAATTACCATTCAGCCCTGGCCAGTGTGGCTCAGTTGGTTGGAGCGTTGTCTTGTAACCGAAAAGTTGTGGGTTCAGTTCCTGGTCAGGGCACATGCCTAGGTTACAGGTTCGGTTCCTAGTCTGGGTGCTTACGGGAGGCACCTGATTGGTGTTTCTCTCTCATATTGATGTTTCTCTCTCCCTTCCTCTCTCTCTAAAAGCAATGAAAAATGTCCTCAGGTGAGGATAGAAAAAGGAATTACCATTCAGAAGCTGGACAGTTGAAATTATTGCTTAACCTGGGTCTCCTCCAAAAAAAAAAAAAAAAAAAAAAACATCATCCAGTATCCATAGTACTTACTGAGTGCTTGTCATGCCCCAGGCTTTGAACAAAGAAGACAGATTCTGCTATCAGGAACTTTATGGTCCATGTACGAAGTACTCCTTAAAGGAAGGAATATTCTCTATCTTTCTTAAAACTTCATTCCTTTTGCCATGATACTGAATGAAAATTTTCAGTATGTTGAGTTTAATAATCTGAGGAGCTCTCCCAGTCAAAAAAAAAAAAAGCTGTTAATAGATCCCAGATGCAATAATACAATGTTTGTAGTTCATCACTGTGCTCCCTGGAAAGAAAGAGAGACCTCCAAAGGTTGAAAAAGAAACTAGCAACCAAACAGAGAGAAAACACAACAAGCTGGAGCCAGAGCAGGGAGCTGCAGTGTGAGTTACATGCTAATAAGGTGTCAGGTGATGTTGGCAGGAGGGCCGATGCCTGCCAGGACTTCTGCATCCAAGTCTACAGCCACCTGCAGAGAGCTCCTGCATTGAGACAGTTTCCCCCAAGTGAACTAAAGGGACCAGAGGTTAGTAGTACCCCCTAGACACCGAAGAACCTGCCACATGTTTCTTAACCGACCCGCTACAATTTAGAGTTTATATCATTACCTTTGTGATTTTAGCACGCAGTCACGCACCATATGGATGAATGGCAGAAACATCACGCTCAAACCAACACAAACAAACAGAAAAACACGTACAAGGATTCCATTTGTAGGAAGTTCAAAAAGCCACAACCAAACGATATTTTCTTTAGGTATACATATGCCAACAATAGAACTATCTGAAAAACAAAGGTAACCTGAGGATGATAAGTGGGAAGTTCACCGCAGCTATTTCTTGCGGAGAGGATTCCAGGATAAGATAGAAGAGAAACAGAAGTGTTTTCTAGAATAGCTGTAATAGTTCATATGTATTAATTCATCTGTATCAAATGTTTTAAAATAGTTTTAATCAATATTTGAGCCAAAGGATAAAAAGATGGGGATATATATAGCTCTCATAACGTAGAATAGGGAAAGTTACGTGATGCAGTTTGCAAAACTCTCCCACTTACATCATCTTATTTAATGTTTATAAAAATGCTACCATGAAGGCAGAGTAGTTGTTTCTAATGCAAGAGATAGAAGGTAAGTTGAAGGAAATAATCATACAGTAAGTTAAGGACTGGGAACCTTATTTTGCTTGACCTAATTTTAGCCCGGAGTTCCCCCTTATAATTCTGTGTCACTGAAGGGTGAAACTCACTGAAGCCTAGAGAAATATGTCAAAAGAAACTACGACCCACACTACAGAATAGGAATAGATTAAACATTAAACAGCACTGGAGTTAGAGGTGTCACTGTTATTGTCCTCTAAAAGGAAATATTGGCAAAATTACAAGAAACTAAGAACAGTGGCTTTAGTAAACTTTGTTTTTTTTAAGATGTTTGGTGAAAGAAAAGAAACACTGAAAACTGTCATGCCCAAATGTTTCAGAGAGGATTTGTTTTCTAACAAATCTTATATGAATTATTTTGATAGATATTTAAATAAGAATTAAATGTGGCTATGGTGATAATAAACCAAAAAATAAAAGAATCTTATTTCTCTAGGTACATAATCTAAGCACAAATCTGTGCCCCTTTGCGTGAAAAAGCCCCAGTCCTTTAGTGTTATGGCTCTGCCATGTGACAGCCACTGCTTAGTTCCCCTCTTCACCCAGGTGGACTCTACTTCATACCTAAGCTCTCCTCTTCATTGAAGATGGATATTCCACCCACAACAGAGCCAGTGGAAAATGGAAATATCGCCGCCCCTTCCATCATATTGGCCAGAACTTAGTCATATAGACACATCTAAATCTAAAGGAGGCTGGGAAATGTGGTTTTCATGCTGCATGGCCATATGATCCAAGGAAGTACTTAAAGTTCTATTGCTATTATTTGGATTTCAAAAACTCTTCCAACATATATTTTAAGCTTAACATTTTCCCCATAAATTTGATACATTCTGCTAAAAATTAAAATATAGAAGGCCATAAGGTAGAAAAGAGAAATTCTCATAATCCCTCCCTCCAAAACTAACTAGTTCATGTATACGTTTTCAGGCTCTTTGCTATGGATACTGAGTATTTATTTTAAATACGAAAAAACGTTTTGAGTTGATTATTCAGAATGGAAAAAAGCTTAATACAAGGTTTATGAGTTAACAGGTAGAATGACATTGAATTATAAAAGAGCAGGAAACATATACTAAATTCATAGTCAGACTTCTCTTTAGTGTTTCCTTTCTCCCAGCAACTTATAAACTCAGGCTCACATATATGTGTGAATATAATGGCAACATTTTGCTTGAACTGCCCCAGTCATTAATGAAAAGGGAAGCTCCGAGTGCTGCCAAAGATTGGGAATGCCATGTGTCCACAGTCCTTGGAAGAAGATTTCAGTAAGTGTATCTTTTTACTGAACGTCCAATCTGTTATACAGGTGCACTAATTTTTGTTTTAATCCAAGAGCCACATTTCTTTACTATAAGAAAATGTTTACCGGAAGGCATTTTGAGTTAGAAGTTTTCACTGAATCACTTCCGTGTGTATTGTTAGCACTAATTTGAATGAACATAAATGACCTAAATTTTTTAAAACACTCACAGCCCCACAATGAAGTCTCTGTATCCAAGCAACAGGTATCTTTTTTTTTCTCACAGCTCTCTTTTTATGTGCATCAAAATTATCGACAATTCTGCTTTGAAATTATTGATGAAAAGTGCTCAGCTTTGCAAAAATGGAAGTCACTGTTATGAACCCCTTATTACTAAAATTAAAAATGAATGAATCCATTTTATCATTTTAAAATAATTTTATTATTTGAAAAATTCAATACTGAGTTAAGATCTTGTAAGTAGCTTTCCTCAGCTGAGCCAGAAAAGCTTTTTGTCAAACTCAATTGCTATTTCATTATAAATTAATTAATAGAGATGGTATTTTCTAGAAGTCAATCTCTACCTCTCAGAGGTAGGGGTTCTTGGTAAATATTTTTGGCAATGCAGAAAATATTTATTTTGGATTTTCCCCAAAGTGAGAAAAATTTACGAAGCTTGTTAAAAGTTAAATGTCTTCACTGGTTACTGGCTCTCAAACACTTGAAAAATTAATATGTTTTGCAAGTTATATCATTCAAGTGAAATAAAATTACCAAATCTTTGATACCCATATATTTGTCCAAATACTTGGGTTTCAGATCCTCAGCCAGTTAGTTACTCAAGTGTGTTTTTTTTTTCCCAGCAAAGTAAAGTTTATTTTTCAGGCTGCCCTTGATAGATACATTCAACATGCCTAGATTTATAATCTTTTTTCCATCTACAGTAGATGTGTTCATGTCTATGGCACATGACATCATGATTTTTATCCTGTGTCAAGCTCTCTACTAAGTGAATTCTGAAGCTGACCTTAGTGTAAAGATTTCCTTTAAAGTAAATTTGAACTCTAGCTAACATTTTTTTACTTGAATCAGTTTACTTAGCTTTTCCTTCAAGCCTGCATATTCTCTTTGTAATTATAATTGCAAGCAATTGAATCTAATTGTAGCTCATTTCTTGCACAAGTTATAGCAGTTTTTAGAATCATCTGAATTTTCACAATAATAAAAACCATATTTTAAATAAACACTCACTGTATCCCAACCAATGACTTTATTGATTTGGATACTTTGACTATGTCAGCTATCTCCCGTGTGGAATAATGTTGATTGTTCTAAATTAATGTCTCAATTTGATCGTTATCAACTTCAGCTGGTCTGCCCAACCATGGAGCATTGTTCAGCAAGAAGTCTTTAGCATGAAACCACAAATCACTTTTGACATGTTCAATCAGTCACAGCATCTTCTCCATACATTGCACAAATTTTTGTGCATGTGTGTTTCAATTGTGTTTTTACCTTTCCTGAAATAATAAAGCATAATATGCTGAAAATGTTTTGTATTTTCTTCCATCTTCAATATTAAAATGGCTACACAAAAATTCACCAATTTAGATGTTTTTTTATAATGCACGCTGATATGACAGTTGTCACAATACAGTCTAACAAAATTGTTTTGAATGAAGTTAAAGACAACTTAACATTACTAGAACCCTCTTACAGAAAAATAAGTAAAACAAACTGGGCAAACCAATATATTAACTACAAATGCTTGTCATCCATTTACTCATTGTGGCTGAGGCAGCATTTTTATTTATTTATTTATTTTTTACTTTTGGCAACCCACATCTGTCTCAAGCTTTGATGTTAGAGTATTCTGAAAGGAGGGAAAGAGAAGAGAGAGAAAGAGGGAGAGGAAAAGAAAGAGGGAAAAAAGGATTGAAGGAAGCATGGTTTCCATTTTATGATATTGTTTCTAAAGTTCAATCATTGATTATCTAATATTTGTACAATTCCCTTCAAGATGGAAGAAGTTATTTGAGCAAGTCATGTCGGGGAGATTCAAAGGAATGGTTGAGAGTTTATGTCATGTTATTAAGAATTCATTGAGGTTCTGGGTACAGTTTGTCCCATTCATATGGAAGCTGCCTGATCTGTCCATGTGGTGTTGAAATACAACACAGACACAGAGTGGCCTGCTCTGTTGACATGCACTCATAGGAACCAAGAGAGAACCCTTGTGTGTACACGCAAACATGGTGGGAACTGAGAAGTAGCCCGCTGTAGATGGCAACCGTCTTGTACCAGGGTTGGACAATTCCTTGTTAACACTGACAATGAAGTGTGAAGTAGGGGAAAGTCACAGAAAGCATCTTGTGAGAAGATAAGTCTGTCCCTGGGCAGAGATGGGAGCCGCAGGGCCCACCAGCAACTGCAACTTCTCCCCCCCTTACCTGTCTCTTTACCATTCAAATCACAGTCTTTATTTTTGGGCTCAGAAATCCCCACAACATTATTGTTGTGATCGGGAATTTCAGGCTCCCAGAAATTAACCATGTGAGTCAAAGTTAAATAGTAAGTGGTGGACCCGGGAGTGAACCCAAAAAAACTTTCTCTTGCCTTATGGTAAGGACCTCCATCCCTCCCAAGTCCCTACTGGGTGATTCTCAGCAGGAATTTACATACTTGTAGCCCCTAGGGAGGGTTGAGGCACTTGGCTTTGGGGCTGGTACCTTTCTATGTAGGACCAAAGACAAATGCCAACAAGAGGCATGATGAGATTGAAGGCTCTAATAAATGATGGGAAACCTGAGCCAACCCCCAAATCTTGAGTAAGTTGGGACATATCTCAAAACTAATATATCTACATCTGACTACTAAGGGGCGGGGGATGCAAAGAGAGAGGGTGAGAGACATACTGGGAGACATAGGGATGGAAGTGGGGGGAGGAAGGAAGAAGGAAGAGGAGAGAGGGAGAGACTGATTCCTGACTGTCACTCAGGACAGATTTCTTGGTCAAAAGCCTGTTTCCTCTTGCTCCTTCTCAAGGATGGTCTGCAGCTTCCTGGCTCCACGAATGCCTTGTGCAAGCCCCGTGTTTCACAGAACTCTTTCTCGCTAAGCTTGTCCCTGCAGAGATGTCCTACAGTGACTGCAGTTTTGAAAGTAGAGAATTTAAATCATCTTTCCAAAAGTGAGAATGGAAATACTCCCAGAGCACGCAGAAGGCCTCCAGAAATGTTGAGACAGGTTTCACTGAGACGATTACCAGGGAGAGTAAACGTGAGAGACGTGACTTCCTTTCAGTAAACGCTTCGCTGGGAAAGGCACTTGTTAACTCCCACTGAAAAATAGGCCTCCCGTCCAAGGCAGCAGTGATCACAGGAGAAATGGTGCAAAACTTCACAGCCGGGAGAGAAAGCCCCCATTGCACCCAAGCGGAGCTGTGAAATGATTCCTGTATTTCAAGGAGAATTATTTTATCTTTTTGCTAAGTCATGGAAATAAACCATCACAGTTCTAAACTGTGAAAAAGAGGAAGAAACACCGGAAAGATGTATAATACACATGTTACTACTCCCTGTATCGTAATTAAGTGCATTTCTATAACATCCGAAGTTCACAGAATACTTTCACGTTTCCTATTATTTAAATTTTACAGCATCTTCGGAGAGAGAGACAGGTTTTCTGTTGTAGATGAGAACCTAATGTTCAAGGAGGTTGACATGACTTCTTTATAGCCAGCCACAAAGATGACAAACAGCGATGCTGGACTGGAGTCTCAGACTTCATAATTCTAATCCATGCTTTTAGTGCCTGGCCATAGCTCTTTGAAAAATGTCTCACAAACCACGGGCAGTTGTGTTACTGCAACTTCGAACACTCTTATTTTTTACCTGGATCCTTTATTGGCATTCTTCTAGGGTTTTCCCATATCTTTAATAAGTGTCAAATATACTTGTTATGTATTTATGCATCTATTATTTTGAATATGAAGTTCTCCCCCATATGGATTTGGGTTTTGGATTCACATAAATATGTTAAAATCCAGGCTTTGACGTTCCTTCCTCTGAGCAAACCACAGAACTGTCTTGAGTCTTTTCTCCCCCAAAAGGTATGAACAATAACATTTGATTTAGAATTATATTGTGTCTTGAGGGGCTGATAAGTAGTGGGCGTTTAATAAATGGCTGCTCGTGTTTCTGTTTCCACCCTAAGACATGTGAATATACATTGTGTACACACAAACACAGGGCAGTTAAAATGGAAAATGAGAAACCAGAGAAGAAGGCAGTCCTAGGAAGCAGCAGGAACATGGAAATACAGAACAGAACCTTGGAATTGGAGAGAACCATGGAGATGATCTGGTCCAGACCTTTGAAAGGAAATTCTATCCAGAATGAGAAGCAATGGTCCCAAATACTAGTGTCAAAGTGAGTGTGTATTTGCTGCTGAGATGGCATGCTAAAAATGAGCATTCTTGTTAGAAGGGCTGTATCCAAGCCGGCTACTATAACCCATAGTGGCTGACACATGTATCTTTTTTTTTATTTTTATTTTTTGGTTTTTCATTTACAGTTGTCCCATTTTTCTCCCATTGCTCCCCCCACCCAGCCCACCCCTTCTCCCACAATCATATCCCTCCCCGTCGTCCATGTCCATGAGTCCTTCATACACGTTCCTTGACTAGACCTTCCCTTACTTATCCCCCTTCTCTCCCTCCCCCTCCCCCCTATTGACTGCTATTCTGCTCTTTGCCTATTTAGTTCGTTTGTGTTGCTCTTTAGTTTCCTGTATTAGGTGATATCATATGGTATTTTTCTTTCTTTGCCTGTCTTATTTCACTAAGCATAATTCTCTCTAGTTCCATCCTGACATATGTATCTTAATGGCTCTCTTGTTATTGCTGGATAAAAGTCAATTTGGAAACCTTTGTGCAATATTCTTGGAGATATATTTAAAGGTTTTTTTCTTTTTTGCACACTAAAGGTAAATTCCTTCATACAGACTCCATTTCTATTTTCTCTTAAGTACTTTACAATCTTATAAATTGTGTTAACTCTTACACTCGTATGACGGGGCAATTGGGAGAACTGTGTGAGGTCCCTAGATGCCTACTCTGAAGGGGACTGAGGCGTTGTCGTCCTATTTACAATGTTTCTTGTGTTTTGTATCTTCTTCAATAAATGTCTCTATTTTTTTAGTACATGGATGGATACTTTCTGGACAGATTTCATACCATTTTCGATTTGAGTTACTTAGTTGCTCTGTCTTACTTTATTAGGTCATACGAACAGTAATAAGAGTGAGGCAGGAATTTTGTTAGGGGTGAATACGTTATTAGGTCACTGTTTCCCAATGTGTGTCTACAGAACTCTGAGTTCCACAGTGTTTACAGGCCCTGATTTACACTAGGCATTCCATGGGGTGGAGCAGGACAATTGGTTAAAAATACTAAGTTTAGAATAGAATTACCATAGGACCCAGCACCCCCTCTTCTGGGAATCTATCCAAACAATTTGAAAACATTTATTTGCAAAGATATATATACACTTCTATCCACTGCAGTATTTCTTCATGGCAGCCAAGACATGGCAACGACCAAAGTGACCTTCACTCTGCGACGGCATAAAGAAGATGTGGGACATGTATACAGTGGAATACTACTTGGCCATAAGAGAAGATGAAATATTGCCATTGGTGACAACACAGATGGATGTTGAGAATATCATACTAAACAAAATAGGTCAGACAGAAAAAGTCAAGAACCAAAGGATTCCATTCATATGTGGGATATAAAATTGAAACAGCAAGTGAACAAAGAAGGAAAACAAACAAACTCATAGATGCAGAAGCCAGGATGGTGATTACCAGAGGGAAAAGGGGTCAGGGATATGGTGATGAAACAAGACTTGACTTAGGATAGTGAGAACACAATGCCACGTACAGACGATGTATTATAGAATTGCACACTGAAACTCTCATCATGTTATTAACCAGTCTTATCCCCATAAATTTAATTTTAAAAAAGATAAGACTGTTTTGACAATCAGCAAAGGGGGAAGAGAAATGGAGACCGCATTCATTAGAGGGTTATGGTAAGAGAGATTTTGTAGTATGAAGTATGTGTATATTTGTACTTCAAAGGCCAACTGAAATAGCTCTTCCTTTTTAAAGATTTTCCCCTCTTGAGCACCATTTTCCTCCTTGATCCTTCAGTATTTTGTGTGTGTTATACAACACATCAGATTTAAAAAAAAAAAAAAAACCACTTAATTAGAGCTGTCTGCTTCTGCAACTACCTTTAAACAAATTCTCTCATAGTGCATAGCTTGGTTTATGGAACATGGTATTTTTCCTATAAACGTTTGGTTAATTACATTGACTTAACTCATTGTTTCTGGGACGTAGTGTAGTATAACGGAAAAAGTCCAAGGTCTGTGTTCAAATACTATCTTCATCACACTACCTATGTGACCTGAAAAAGATTACTTAATCTTGCTAACCATCAGACTTAGCATCTGGATACAAAAGTTTAACTCACAGATTTATGGTCCAGGTTAACTAAAATGACACCCGTAAGAGTGTTTTGTAAACTATAAAGCTCTGCACAAATTATATTTTAAAGCACTTGATTTTGGGTCATGTTTGATCAAGAATAATGGCTCTGCAGGCCAGTGTGGAACTCGATACTGTTATTTCAAACTAAATAGGTTAGCTGGTTTTGCCTCCTTAGTCACAGACCCCCCGCTCACCATGTCGCAGCTGGAGAGAGCTGGCTTTCCCATTCAATGATTTTTTTATAGCCACTTTCCTTACAAGCCAACAAAATAGAACACACTCTTCCTACGGCTTAATCAATGCCACATGTAGTACAACGAGCAATTAAGTCCAGAGAAAAAGAAGAGGACATTAATAATAGAACGCTTGATTACCAAGAGATTAGAACCTGAAATTGTGTTTGCATTCTCTGTTGGAAGGTATAATTTAATTAGTCAACTTGGAAAGTTTTTAGATGTGACAGAATACTAATTCCACTTCTGCAATTTCATAGCCTCTTTTATATTTTTTTCTGAAAGAAATTGTTTTTGAATGAAGTTTCTAAATACGCAGATACAGGCCCCTTCAGTGCCTAGATCTAGTTGACTTGATTCATCTTAATTGTTAGTGATTTCACAGGCAGCAAGAATACTCAGAACTGCCAGACTGTAAAAGGCATCTAAATAAGGAGAACCTGATTCATGAAGCAGGGGGACAGTGGTGGGCTGGTGGTACGGTTGCCAAATAAAATATAAATGCTCAGTTAAATTTGAGTTCCAAATAAACAGCACTGTTTTTTTTTTGTGTGTGTGTGTTTTTTTTTAGGATAAGTATGTTCCAAGCATGCATAGAAAATACTTATCCTGAATAATTATTTGTTTACCTGAAATTCAAATGTAACAGGGAATCCAAATTTTCATTTGGGCAATCTGGCTGCCCTAGTTGGGGAAATTCTCTTGTTCCAGAAGGTTGGAGACTTCAGTGCCAGCTCTCTAGTGTCACCTGAGGGTAGGTTTACATGTTCTGTTGTTATCTACAAACTTAAGAGTCCCTTTGGAACCAGATTTCCTGGCCTTGGAGTCCTATACGTATTCTCCAATACCAGCTTATAGCCTTCAGCATTAGCTTCTCTGTACTTCAGCTTGTCTGCCTAAAAATGGGGATCATATTCCCTGATCCTGTCTTATACTGTTGTTGTGAAGATTAAATAAACAACTACACGTTACATTTTCGGAAAAGTTCTTGGAACATAGCAAGCACTCAATATATTTTCATTGGAAGAACGTTATTTCTTGTTATTTCAGTAGTCCAGCACTCTTAGGACCGTGATTTGGCCCTGTTGCGTGGTAGCTCAGAGCAGTAAATAAAAGAACTTCAGTGAAGTAGTTTAGTAATGTTCTTGTACAAGGGCATTGACCTCCACACCCCCAGGGACCCCAGCCTATCAACACAAGAACCTGCAATGACAAACTGGGTCACGGCATCATGAACAGAGGTCCTGTTCCTCTTTGGAGGGAAGCTGGTACTTCTGTTAAGGCAGCTGCCACTTCTAGTGCAGACACAGGCTAGGGCTGTGCAAGACCGTGGAGTCACCAGTGGGCTGAGAAGGGATGACAGACTGAGAAGATGTACAGTCGGACCTTTCTTCAACGAAACCATTCATTCGCCAGCCTTCCAGAAAACCGTAAACACTGAGACTATTTTTCTGTCTTTTAATTAAAAGACTGTGCCAGAGATTCAGTGACTCTCTCAGGTCAGGGAGACCCCGGCATCCTCTTTGCTCCCAGCTCAGGACAGTGCCTCAGATGGCTTCCCTTTTGCCATTAGAGCTGTTTCCCCTGCACCCATCCTAAAGCCTGGCTGTGCTGTGGGACACATTCCCCGCCCCCCCCTCATCGGTTTAATATTATTTCTAAAGACAAGCACATGCGGGCTTGGGGCTTTTCAGTATTTTGAATTTATTCTCTCTGGGGAGCTGAACCACAGAGCCCTGTCAGAGCAGCACTGTGGAATGATGGGACTGCAGCTGCCACATGGATCTGTCACCGGGCTCTGTCACCAGCCCACGAGGTGACATTGGGCTGGTTGCTTAATCAATGTGGTTCTCAGTTTCCACAGCTGTCAAAGGAGCCTAATTCTATTGCCCACACTGCCTACCGCATGGGGTTGTTATGAAAATCTAATGGGATAATACATGGGAAAGGATTGTGCAAACCATGCAAACACCAAAAAGTTGTTGTTTTCATTGTTATGAATCTCACAGTCTGTGAGAGACTGAATGCTCGTGTGAGAGACATTATAATATGCTTTCACACACGAGGTTTAGGGATTTATTCACTGCAAGAAGAACACCCAAATTAAAATTTTAAATTCAGGAGTGAACTGTGTTGAGTCGGAATCACATATTTTTATTTATATGTCCTGAGTGCAACCCCGTATGTCACCCTGAGAACCTGCCCCTTCCTCCTCATGAATTTGCCTGGCTCCTACAGAGAGACGTGAGTGTCAGGAAGTGGCTATGTGCCCTACAGCTACAGACTCACTCTTGGTGTGACTTCCAGTACGTGTGCCAAGGTGGTATCTTAATTTCCTGTGGCCAGTGTGGCATCCCCAAATGCCCTCTTTGCCAGAGCTCCCAGGAATGTTACAAATACGAGCAAAGCTAAATCAGAAATCTTAACTGAAAAACAGTTTAACTCAGTGATAGATTCATGAAGGTTGGCAAAACGTACCTTCCTTCTTCCCCACGGTGCTAGTTTAACTGACATGGAGAGGGTTTACTACACACAGACACCTCTTCTCCACCCTCCCCACATCCCAGGAACAGCGTGGCTGCCTCCACTGCTCTCCTTTGGGTCTCTTCAGCCAACAGTAGCCATCAGCTGGATTCAGTTTTCTTCTACAGCTTTGAAAAAATGTACAGGTAATTTACAGAACTCTTGTCATGTTGTGAAATGGGAGGACACTTTAGTTTTCTTTTCCTTTGCCAGTTCACAGTCTTATCTGTGTCTTTTGGAGCATCTGTTTCCCTTTCATCTCCTGAAGTCTCCTCTGTGTCACTTTTCTATACTATAGGCACAGAGAGAAATAGCCAGGAGAGGAGAGGTGGGGAAGGGAGGGGAGGGGAGGGGAAGGGATACAAAGAAAGAGAGAAAGAAAGAAAGAGAGAAAGAAAGAAAGAAAGAAGGAAAGAAAGAAAGAAAGAAAGAAAGAAAGAAAGAAAGAAAGAAAGAAAGAAAGAAAGAAAGAAAGAAAGAAAGAAAGAAAGAAAGAAAGAAAGAAAGAAAGAGAGAGAAAGAGGGAGGAAAGAAAAAAACTAAAAGAAAAGAAAGAGAAAGGGAGGGAGGGAGAGATAACAGAGGGAAAGAGAGAAAGGAAAGGGAAGGAAGGAAGGAAGGAAGGAAGGAAGGAAGGAATGAAGGAAGGAAGGAAGGAAGGATTGTCCTTAGAAGAAAATTGCCATTCTTCTGGGCCCCAATTTTAAAAATTATTTGGTTTTCTTAATAATTGTGTATATTGAAGGCATACAACATGATGATTTGATATAGACACCTACAATGAAAAGATGACCACTTAAGCTGGTTAACCTTTCACCTCCTGACATAGTGCCATGTTCTGTGTGTGACAGAACACCAAAGCTACTCTCCTTGAATTCTCCGGTGTTCAATGCAGTGATGTCACCCACAGTTCTCTTGCTGTACGTTAGAGCTCTCGATCCACTCATCCTGATCAGTGCAACGCTGTGCCTTTCCATAGCCATCTCCCCGTCCCCCATCTTCTACCCCTGGTGACCACGATCTTACCCTCTGCTTCTATGTATTCAATGCTTTCAGATCCCACATAGAGGTAAAATCACTCAGTATTTGTCTTTCTGTGGCTGGCTTGTCTCACTGAGCAAAATGTCCCTGGCGCTTCTTGGTTTAAGCACCTGATCCATTTTGGTGCTACCTGGAAAAAATACTCTGTACTATGAATGGGTTTTCCAGGCATGTGGAGATGCAGGAGCCGTAAAGGCAGGCAGACTACTGCTGAGGTCACGCCGCCATCCTTGCCCTTGATGTGCTGTCACAGCTTTATAAAGGAGGCATTCACCAAAACAATGACATGGTCAAAGGTGGGATGGTTTCCCCTTAAATGTGCAAGTGGCAGATCAAGGCGTTAGATATGAGACAGGGTTTTTATGGTCTGAGGTTGGTTAGTCCAAATAACACTTAATTCTGGGCCACAGCCCTCCTCTTAGTCATTCCATTTAACGGTCAATGGAATCCCACTGGGGTCCCTTTTCTAGATCATCCTAGACAGGACCTGGCACTGAAGGTCAAAGCACCCAGCCTTTCTCTTGTGTGCGCCTGCTTCCACATGCAGGGGTGCACTGCGGCTTGTTATCCAGTGAATCTGGGGGAGCAGGGGTGGGGTAAGGAAACAGAAGACCCCATCTGAGTCACCAGTTGAGCAGGTTGCTGCAGGACCTCCAGTAGATGTCCCCAAATGAGAACACTGAATCATGAAGTGAAAATTAAACTGCTGGGGGAGCGGAGGAAACTTGAGCCAAAGGAGGCCTTACTGAAGTTCATGGGTGAAACCCCTATACAAAGTCATACGTTTGAGAAGGTCCTGGAAACCAGAGTCTCTAAAGCCAAAGGGGATGAGAGTCCAGGGTTTTAAGAGCAGACAACCAGGTTCTCCCTTTTCTATTATCAATCGTTCTGCATATTGCATATTTTGAAAAATGAATGCCTTCCCCACAGGAAGCACATATATGCAAGGACAGATGCATGCATGTAAACATTCACATGTACACACACACGCACAGTATAAAGAAATCACCAAACTAATTTCACTGTTCCCAGGAGGGAGCCCCTCAGATTGAGGGGTGCCAAACAAAACAAGGCTAACCACCTCCGCCCCGTGGCCTGTTTCCTAGGTGTGTGTCCTTAGGGCAGTCCTGGTTCCCACCACGTCACACTCGCCTCTGCCCTAGGTCATCTTCTGAGCTTTGAGGATTAAGTGAAATTCTCACAGAAGTATAGCAGCTATTTAGTTGGATTTTGGGGGGTAGGGGGTCGAGGGCATGGGATTCTTGACAGTAAGACACAGAGGTTTACCCTTCCATGGAGAAAATCTCCTTTTGATTTTTACTGAAATTGTTTCACCAACTACTGGCAGAGGGCATATCACTGCTTCTCACTGAGCTACTAAAGAGAAGTCCTATGACTCAAAGTCCCCTGTCATGGCAGACACTCTTCTTTCGGCTCCTGCACACCCCATAACTGGGCTCCGGAGTCACGTGGCTGCTTTCTCAATTCCCCATCCTCTGTCTTAGATCTCCATGGTGAAGGAAACTAAAAATCCATCTGTCTATGTTTTAAAATATACCCTTTAGGGGTCCATATAAGGAACAGATAAGAGAGCCTTGTTGCTTTTCTGGATTATGGTCATATCTTGTTGTTTTTCTGGATCAATGTCATACTTCTCACAATTTTCAGGACTCATTTCATTGTGCAATGAGACTCCGACATTCCCAGGAGCCTTGCGCCGTGGGGGGCAAGTGGGGTTGTGAGCAGAAATATGAGCAATATCTGAATTCCCAGGTAGGAATAAGAACGCTATGTGGGGATCAGACTTTCCGAGGCATGACTCCAGCTCTGGGGTTCACACTCTCTGCGGTCAGGAGTTAGAGCCTCCTCATTTCTCTAGAAGGAGATGGTCGGGTAAATTATTTTTAAGGCTTAGGCTAGCTTTGAGATTTATTTCTAACCATACGCTTTCTGGGGCAATTCAGTAACTTATTGATTTCTCTCAAATGATGGGATCTGACAAATACGATGCTCTCAATCAATATTTATCAAGAGAATGAATGACTAATTGGAATTTCAATAAATGCTGATGGTTAGCATGGTCTTTATCATTGTTAGCAACCTATGGCCTATTGGCTTAAAAGACAGTGCCGGTTTAGAAGACTATCTCTCTGTCGCTCTTCATAAGCTGTCCCAGGGCTAAAACTGTATAGTGACATTGTGATGATCAATTTTATGTGTCAGCTTGGCAAGCTATGGTACCCAGATGCTTGGTCAAACACCAGCTTACGTGTTACTGTAAAGGTATTTTTTAGATGTGTTTGCCAGTTAAACCAGTAGACTTTGAGTAAACACATTACCTTCCATCATGTGGGTGGGACTCATCCTGTCAGTTAAAGGCCTTAAGACCAAAGACTGAGGATCCCCAAACAGGAAAGAATTTTTCCTTTAGACTGCCTCAGGCATGAGTTGCAAAATCAACTCTTCCCCAGATCTCCAGATGGCTGGCTGACCTGCCCTTCAAATTTTGGACATGTCTCCCAAACTGCATGAGCCAACTGCTTAAAATAAATCAATTTCATTTCCTATCTATCTATCTATCTATCTATCTATCTATCTATCTATCTATCTATTATACACATCTTATTGTCCTATTGGGTTTGTTTCATTGGAGAACCATGACTACAAACCTATGGATATTTCTGATGCCTCAAGTATCATCCTGCTAGCTTTCAGGCTCTCCTTCACCTCCTGTAGCATCCTGCTGCTATATCCACTTTCTGGCTGACAACATTTTGGAATCATTGAGTCCAACCTCTGCCGCTTCATATAGTCTTTATAGTGAAAAGTTGGCAGGTAAAACAAATGTTTGTCCTTGGTTGGAGAAGTCTGGCAAGATTTGCCCTTGAACTCCAGTGACAATGTGTTCAGGGACTTTAAGGGAGAGCACGCATCTCTGTGACCATATATCATTCAGTTCTATACCTCCAGCATCCAGCCATACGTGAGATATATAAGGTCCTCAGTGAAATTTTGCACAGTGAGTGGATGTGGTCGCTTCAAGCTTTTCCTTAATTAATCTTGCTTCTTGCATCATTCTTCTTCCTTATTTTTAACAACTACCTAGTTTCCTTCATTAGCTTTCCTTTTTCCCTTGCCCCTCTTTCTCTACATTTGTTACAAACCCTTCCAGGCTAATCTCATCTACCGAGCATATATGCTTATACTTCCAAAAACTATTTCCATCCTCACTTCTCTTAAGAGCTTCAAACTCCCTCAGGGACCCCCAACCTCTAAATGGAGTTAATCACTCTTTAGTGTTTCTAGTGATTCCATTGAAAGTGAGGCTATCTCTGTATGAGTGATCTCATTATATTACAAATATTGTTTACATTTCCTGCCCCATCACTAAAGAGTGTTTTCCATTTTATATGTCCAGGATCTGGCATAGAGTAAGTTTTATTTAACGTGTGAGATGGCTAACTAATTGGGTATATGAATTTATTACATCCATATGCTCTGAGTTTTCTTTGGCAACTGATTGGATAGATGAATTTATTTTATCCATATGTTCTAAGCTTTCTTTGGCAAACAAAACACTTAATGATTATGCATTCTGGATGGAGATGGATTGATACATTTAATGAACATAATTCACAGAGAGATGTGACAACTCTTGCTTAAAATATAAAAATATATGAAGTACAGACACGAACATAGTTATAAATAAAGTTTGTGAGTCATGCCAAACCCACTCCCTTCTACTGCACCCATCCATCTAGGCATTTGGTGACCAGTAAATGCTGGCACCGCTTTGGGTAAGTAGCCTAGTATGTAAAGGCCATTTTGAAGGTGTGATGACTTCGGTGGTAGAATCGAGCTCTGAGTTGTTTTCTGCCTGACCTCAAAGACTGAGATGACCTATTCTCCTTAGACAACTCATGGAGATATGGTCAGGGCTGCTGTCATTCTGAGCAAGCATTAGCTCCATGGGGACATCGGTCGTGCATTCCTTTTGAATCATCCCTGTCACAGCACTGGGCACAGTTCCCCGTATTTTGGAGGCACTCCGAAATGTTTTCATACACTTCCAGGTCCGATAGACCCAGGGTATAATTTATCACCTGGGATGGCTCAGTTTCGATACTGCACTATTCTTTATTGCACAAACCTCTTCCTGTGGGTATAACAATCTGTATATTTTTTCTACTTCCACTTTATTTGAGCCACAGAAATAGAAAAATGTCAAGGTAAAGGGTGGAAAGTCCATGGCCAGGTGTCAGACATGAGACCTTTTATGTGTCTCTGGTTAGAGGACATTAAGTCCCTTCTAACTTCCATACCAAACCCAGTCCTTGTCGGGGAGCAGGCTTTCTCAAACCAACTTACTGGGAATTTGACAGATTAGCAGTAGCCCCCCCCCCCCCACGTGTTTCCTCACACCCTTTTACAATTACTGTTCTCTCTGCCTGAACATCTTCCCTGAGATGTTCCCGGGTTGTCCCAGTTCATTCTGGGCTTTGTTCAGGTGGCCCTGAATTAAAGGAGCCTTTGTCGGTCAGACTTAACAAATAGACTTTCCAGGCGTTTTCTAGTCCCTTTTCCAGTTTCACCTTCCTTTAGAGCCTTGCCTAGCGCCTGCCATATGATACATTTATTGGCTGATTTGTGTATTATTGGATCCTCCTGCTAGAACACCATCTTCCTAAGAACAGAGAATGGGTTTGCTTCTATCGCTGTGTCCCAAATACTTAGCAGAGTGTTAGTACTTAGTAGGGATTCAATAGATATTTTTAAAAGAGTGAAATAATAAATCACAGTCAATAATGATAGCCCTAAAAGCACACACACACACGCACACATACACACACACCTTATCATCACGGTTACAAATCTCCAGGGTGGCATATAATACCTTGCTCTTTAGCCTTAGACTGCTCATTTACAACCATGGAAAGGACCCTAAAAGACATGTTTCAGGAAAAGATAGATAATTCAGATATATTGTTTTTCCTTTTCTTTGACTAATACATACATTTCAAACTCTTTAGGATGCTCCTAGTTCACAGCAGCGCAGGTCTCAACAAACCTGCAGCAGCAGCAGCGAACACCACCGTCTCCCTGAAGCTGGAAGTCCAGCTGAAGTCACTGTCCCTTCTGTGCTTGTTGATGATTGGAAGAGAACACTGTATCTAACCTTTAGACTTGCTAGTGGGCAGGGGCTATTTTGAGTGGCAGCCTTCCGTGCTGGAGCAATTTTAAAACTCACCGAAACAAACAGATGAAGGTATGTATCCAGGTCAGGAACTATAGCTGTAAACCCGTTGCCAGCAGAACGCCATCTCGGGAAGCGGAAGGCAGGCTCCAGCATCCGCCTGGTGAACGCAGAAACAGGGGCTGTCAGGGGGACGGCCTCCTAAGTTTGTCTAACCTGCAACTGAGTCTTGAATTTCCCCATACTCACGTAGGATTCCTGTTGTAACTTTTTGTCCTTTTTTTTTTTTTAATTAGGTGGTTGAATTTATGATTCTGCCTTTAAAAAACCTGCAAGTAAGACAGTGAACTCCATGGCTGGCCGAAGGAGCACTCAGGTTTGATCAAACACTGAGACTGGTCCACGGCTGACTTTGGAGAGGGGGCCTGGGCTTTTGGCTCTGAAGACGTGGTGTTAGGAAGAGATGGGTTCTGTCCTAAACTAACACGGACACCATGATCCATTCTGGCTATTAATATATGTTTGTTTCCATAGAGACCAGATTAATAGGACTAATTATACAAATATCTTTTCAAAATGTATTTTAATCCTATCTCTGATTTGGTATACCTCCTAACATCTTAATGAATTTCCTTCTCCTTTCTCTTTTAACAATATGCAACTATCTTATTACGCCTTTGGCAGAGAGTACATGAATAAAAATGGAATTTTACCTTGTTGTGGAGATAAGCAGCTGCCTTTCCTCTGTGTCATGAGCAGTTCTGGACATATGGACTCAAAGTTTCTTTCTCTAACAACATATTATCTTGGAAAACTAGTTTTGTTCCAGTAACAAATATGAGGGGGGACCCCAAAAAATGGAATTTACTTATAAAAATTATGTATTTATTCTTACATGTTTAAACTTCGGTCACCTTTGAGGTACTCTCCTTTTGGTGCAAGATGCCTATTGAGATGTGTTTTCTGCTGCTCAGAACAGTTTTGAACTCTTCAATGCCTTTTATGCTTCTGCCATGTTTTGTTTCATCTCTTCCACATCAGGAAAATGTTTCCCTTGAGGACTTTTTCATCTGGGGGAACAAAAAAGTCACTTGGGATGAGATCAGGTGAATGGGGAGGGACATGGGGTCACGTCGTCTTTGGTCAAAAACTGCTGAACACTCAGCACAGTGTGGGCAGGTGCGCTTGTAAATCACCCGTCGTGAGATGGGCAAATGCACTCAGTGTTCAAAAAAAATTCACTGAAGCCAAACTCAGCCTCTCACAACAACGCCAGCTGATACACTGATATGGGTGGGCTTCTAGAACACTCACCTAATGGGGGAAGCCTGTAGTATAAGGGGCCCACCCTCTGGAGGATAATTTCATTTTTTTTGGTACCCCCTTGTATATACATACTTAGATACACTTAGATAGCAGCTTGAAGAATTATCTATTCATCCACCATACTGTATAAAGGGACACTATTTTTTTAAGTGGAATTTATATCCCCACTTTAATCCAGTTCATGTTTTCTGAAGGATGAAATGCATGCACTTCTAGAAACCTACATTGCTGCTTTTTTCTTTCCTTGTTTAATGCTTTGGAGTGTTACACTAAATCTCACAAGTGAACCCCAGTCTTACTCCAACCAGCCATAGCCCTGGATACATCTCATTTCTTACAACTTTCTATGACCAGTATAGGAGGGTGTGCCATGCTGATTCTTTCTAGATTCTCAGTGTCCACACTCCTGACAATCACAGAAATTTGGGGGTGGAGGATAATATTGTCCTTGCTTTTGAAAGTTATCCAAACTGTATTTAAAAATAGAAAATTAATTCCTATCAGCCCCCAAATCCCATAGGATAGGTCTCCTCTGTTAACGGAATGACTAACATGAGTCAATATGCAGATGATGGGATATTTAAACCTCTCTTAGGGCAACTGTCAAACTCTCAGTGGTCAATGAGAAATAGGAGAGGATTCCAAAGTGTTGTGATCTGCATTTACTGTTGGAACTGAGAAGATAGGCATCTCCTTTTCCCTGCTTCAGGTACCTCTGGAGATACTTCTGTTAATAAAACTCTACTTGCATTTCTGAATACTCCCTTCCATCCTTCCTCATTGAAGGAAGAATCAAGTATTTGGCAAATTTGGAAGCAGAAACCGCACAAGATGCTAATCCCTTCCCATTCTATTTGGAGACGTACCTGCCTCTGGCCCCCTCTACATCACGAGTTAAAGGACTTGCCCCTGAAAACGAGACCTGATATTTTTCAGAATTAAATCCACGGTCCTCTTCTTCTCTGAGACATTTATGATTCCATGTGTGAGGGTCCATAATTTAGGGAGAACGATTGTGCTGTGGATCAACCTGGCTTTGAGGCTGAATGGTCAATATTGGATTATCTTTTAACAAATATCATGTGCCAGGCACTGTGCTGAAAAGGGCAACAAAAAATATCCCCAGGAAGGATTTACATGGATTTAGGTGAACCTCCAAGAAAAAACAAGCTTCCCAAATATTGCTGTTTCTTTTGAGTCAAAAAGTAGCCAAATGTCATTTCTAGATTGAGAAGTTCTAATGGATCCCAGAGAGAATGGGCAGAGGGGAACTTTGTTACCTAAATTCTTTCTGGTTGCTTAGAACAAAGGTAAACTCCATTATATCCATCAATGAAGATTAACTATGAGGACCTAAAGATGGGGAAAAATTCTTTCAGCAGTGATATAGCCATGCCTCACAGGAAGCCAGAGCCTCGTGATATATTAATGACTCTTGAATTGTGGTGTCCAATGAGTGTGCAAGATGAGGGAGAGTTCAGGGAGAAAATATATTAGAAAATCTATTTGCCTTTTTATCTCACCATTTATTCTTTTCATTTTGACTGGCTTTCTGATAATGTGTATTGTAAATTAGGTCAGGAATCTAAGTTATAGGTTCATAAATGTATAGTGTTAGTTGTATGTGGCAGAAAAAGTAGTGCTTATCAAATATTGTTTTCTTACATTTCCTAAACTTATGCAATGAGGTGGGTTCATTTGACTAAGTCTAGAAAATAAAATTTGAGAAGTGACATTAAGCCCCTGCATAATTCTCCAGCCTCCTGGGCCTCTGGTCATAACTGAGGAGTCTGCCTGTTCTAGCTGGTGTAGTTGATGGTGGTGGAGGCAACCATCATCCTGAATCTCTGAGTAATAGTATAGAGCAGAGTAAGAAACTTTTGTTAGATTAAGCCACTGAAATATGAGTATTTGTCACTGTAGGATAATATAACCTTTCCAGACTAACAAAGGGTGCTCACTGATATATATTTTTTTTTTTTGGAGTGAACAATTTATATAATTTCTCTACTCGCTTTTGTTTTCTCTAATCATCTCTTTAGGTTTCAGAAAAAAAACAATCTGAGCCCTGGCTGCTGTGGCTCAGTGGATTGAGCATCGGCCTGCAAACCTAAGTGTCGCTGGTTCAATTCCCAGTCAGGGCACATTACTAGGTTGCACGTCAGGTCTCCAGTTGGGGGCATGTAAGAGGCAACGACACAGTGATGTTTCTCTCCCTGTCTTTCTCCTTTCCTCTCTCTCTAAAAACAAACAAACAAACAAATAAATAAATAAAATTGTAAAAATAAATAGTGCTAAAAAAAAATCTGATGAGTTCTCCAACCTATAAATAGCTACTCATCTTTAATCCAATTAATAATGGCCAAGGTATCAAGCTCATCAAATAAGAAAGCTATTTCCCATAATCACTTCTGCCATTTGGGGAGATTTCTGACAAGCAACTTGTTAATTTAGGAGTTTTTAAATCCTGTCTAAAATATGAATGCAAATCAACAATTTCACATGGAGATATATCAAGTCAAGGAATAGAAATGAACCAATAATCTTGTACTCAAGGACCTCGTCTGTGTGAACTCTGCATTCCAATTTCACATAGGTCTTGATCAATGGAAGGCCTTTAGTAAGAGATTCATGTATGAAGGGAAAGGCTGGATGAAAATATATGCTGGAATCAGTGGCCAGTCCCTTGGGAATGGGGTCTTCTAGACGTAAAATTCTGCAAACATTTTCAGTTCACACATTCAACAAATAGTTACTGAGCGTCCTTTATGTTCTCAGGTCACTTTCCCAAAATAACTGCCAAGAAACGTTTTCCACTCTTTCGTCTTTGTCTAGAAAGACACATTTTTTAACATTGGGATTATGGATTTGAGCGCCGCCCTTTGAACACAGCCTCGGGTCTGGACACTTGCTGCAGGCGGTAACGGGAGGCGAGAGGGGAATGACTTCCACAGAGCCAGTTGCAAACACCCACCTGCTCTTTCTCAAGCAACTCGTCTTAGGTCTTAGCCATGCAGTGTTTCAGTGAGGAGAGGATGAAACTGACTAAAAGACGAAATGCGCCTCAACCAGGGAAGCCAAAAATCTCTAAACAAGATCTCTCACAGGAGCCAGCTTGAGTCCGAATGGTGTTGTAATTGCCTGGTTGTTGATGGGTGCTACTCTGACCTCTTTAGCCCCAGAGACAGGATGAGAACCATGCTATTAGCTCTTATTATACAGCCTCAGCAACTTCTAAGTAAAAAACGAAATTGGGGAAAAGGCTCCCATGGACCTTGAACAATAACATGCAGAGAATGTTTAACTGGATTGTGAGGGTTTAGCTTCAGTAATTAAAGGGTGGAAAAGGTGAGGGAATGAAGGGAAAAAGAAAGCCTCAGAGACTGACAACAGTGTGGCGATGACCAGAGGGAAAGAGGGGTCGGGGAGGTAGGAGAGGGTAAAGGGGGGATAAGTGGTGATGGAAGGAGACTTGACTTGGGGTGGTGAGCACACAACACAATATACAGATGATGTGTTATAGAATTGTCCACCTGAAACCTATATAATTTTATTAACCAGTATCACCCTAAGAAAATCTAATAAAAATAAATTTAAAAATGTGAAAAGAATAATTCATCAATGAAGCATTTTCAAGATACTGACTCTATGTTCCATACAAGGTAAAGGCCTGAGAAAAGTCAACACAGTTCCCTGACTTTAAAGGGCATATATTTTTACTTAGGAGACCGAATAGTGCAAAGAAGATGATCAATGGATTAAACAGAGAACACCAGAAAAGAAACACAATATCAGTATTGACAAGCAAAAGAGTTTAGTGGTCAGGCAGGCAGGCTATGGAGAAAAGTAGCCCGGGTTCAAATCCCAGCTCCACCACTAAATAACCAAATAGATCTAGGCCGTTTACTTAAGGTTTGTGCAATTTTCTCATTTAAAATATGGCAATAATAAGAGTCTTTCAAAATGGCACATATGAGACATGGCTGCTGTGGCTCAGTGGATTGAGCGTCAGCCTGCGAACCAAGTGTCACTGGTTTGATTCCCAGTCAAGGTACATGACTAGGTTGCACGTCAGGTCCCCAGTTGGGGGCGTGAGTGAGAGGCAACCACACAGAGATGCTTTTCTCCCTCTTTCTCTCCTTTCCCCTTTCTCTAAAAATAAACAAACAAACAAATAATTATTTTTTTTTAAAAGGCATGTATGAAGTGTTCAGAACAGTGACTAGAATGGAGTAAGGAATGACTGTTAGCTATGATGAGAGGCCCCTGAGATTTAGAGGGGCCTATGGTCTTGTTGATTACTTTTTCTCATCAAATACCTCTGGTCTTTCATTATCTTCCTGTTAGAATTTGTTTGACCAGGGAAACTTGATTCTGTGAACATGATCTGTTATGGCACATCAGGACGACTGGTCTGATATCTAAGCAGCCAGGATTCACCAATACCTCTGTGGTCTCCAGATGGATGAAGGATGGTTCCAATGTTTAGATATCTCCTGGGGTCACAAACAGTTCCGCCAGTAGGAAAAAAAAAAAACAAAAAAAAACACATGCCAAAGCCTTCATTATGTGCCTTCTTCAATCCCCTTCAGCAAAAATAGCCCCCTCTCTACTGATCTAAGTCTTAATTGCTCGGGACCCTGGGCCCAGTGCAGGATCTATAGAGAGGGAGGAGATTGGAAGGAAGAAGTGGATTTGTGAGTTATGAATTATCTATTGTAAATCTATGTCCTGAACTTTCTGAGAGTTTTCAATATAAGTGAAAAATTGGGCTTTACAGAGGACATGGCCCCTTTATGTCCAGAAGACTTTCTCTAATGATGTCAGGTTGTCACTAACTCAGCCTTCTCATTGACCAGATTGGTCTCAAGACGGATTATTAATCACGGCTGCCTGCATGCCTGAGCGAGCCCTGTCTATCACCTGCTCCTTCCTTGTCTCAGAACTTTCGATTATCCATCTGATTCATGTGACCGATTTGTCCAGCTGTACTCTTTTTTAAATTTTTTAAATTACAGTTCACATTCAATATTATTTTTATTAGTGTCAGATGGATAGCATAGTGCTTAGACAATCATAGACTTTACAAAGGGCTTCCCCGGTATTTCCAGGACCCACCTGGCCCCATACATAGTTATTACAATACTATTGACTATATTTCCTGTGCTGTACTTTACATCCCTGTGACTACTTTGTAACTGCCAATGTGTGCTTCTCTACCCCTTCACCTTTTTCCACCTGTCCTCTTTGTCCTTCCACCGGCTGCCTTGACCTTAGAGACAGAAGTCATATGTTAAGGATAGTAGCAGACTAGCCCCTCACATCCTGGGCTATCCAGTTTTGCACTTCCACAAAACTGCAAAATAGAAAAATACAATTCTGTTTTATTTAAACCCTCTCTTTTTTTTTTTTTGAGTCTGTTTTGTGTGTGTGTGTGTGTGTGTGTGTGTGTGTGTGACAGTTTACCCTATACCCTAAATATAAACTATTCTCTGAACTTGTCCTTAGATTTCTAATTTGTTAAACGAAGTGGTCTGAACAGAGAATCCTTCAGGGTGTCTCCAGCTTAAACACTAGAATTTGTGTTCTGGAACTTGACATGTCTGAAGAGATGCTGTGTGACAGGCTGCCCTTGCCGAACAGCAAGAATCTAAAGAGCATCCTGACAGGAACAGTAAATATGCCAACATGGAGGTATTCTTGCTGCCTAGGCATCCTATCTGGCTTCTCAGCTCACTGCTGTCCAGAGTACTAGTCTAGAATCCTAAATCTACCTCACCTGGAAAAAGAACATCCCCTGTCCTTAGACTTTGAACTCCTAGGTGCTGCCTGCTGGTTTTAATTACTCACTGAAATCCGATCTGCATGGTCTATAGATTCAGAATCTTAGAAGTTTAGATAAAGAAGATCTCTTAGAAACAGCTGCTTTCTTCATGGTTTCAGACCCAGGGATTCACCTTAATCTCCAATATCAGTTCTTCAGACTCAGTCTGTCCTCTCCTCTCCACCCTTCTGACCACTTCCCTCCCCACCATCAAATTGCCATAAAGGGGAGAATAACAGATTATAGAATTATAAAGTATAAGTGATAGAGAGAAACTTAAGGATCTTTATTTTTATTTTTAGACAGTAGAGTTTTTTTAATAAGAAATTTTATGCAAAATCTGATACATATAAGAAAACAGCAGAGCTTCTCTGATTGAATAGGCAGTGGGGACCCAGAGTTTACATTTTATTCTTTCTCCTTGTACCCCATGCTGGTTCTTAAAGATCTCTTGGCTACTCGGTGCTTTCCTGAATTTAATTTGAAAAAAAAAGGATCTATTTCAACTCTCTCCAATTTACACATGGAAAAATTAAGACAAAGAAATGGTTAATGCCATGCCCAAGTGTCTTGATTCCAAAGCCAGGGTTCTTTCATTAATCACACTGCCCCCCCAACTCCACTATTTCTTCTTTGTCAACATTATTATACCTACTATACATGGAGACTCAGAAAATGTTCTCAAGTAAAAGATACCTTTGAAAAAGAAACAAGCCTTTTTGTATATTTTTTGTATGTCCTTTTCTTCATGGGTCTTTGGAAGTCACCAGAACCCAAGCCTCCAAATACAGCCATAAAGTCATCAAAGTTAATTTTTTAACAATTTATTTGTTTGTTTATTTATTTTATTTTTAGAGAGAGAAGAAAGGAGAAAGAGAGGGAGAGAAACATCACTGTGTGGTTGCCTCTCACTCATGCCCCCATCTGGGGACCTGACATGCAACCTAGCCATGTGCCCTGACTGGGAATCGAACCACTGACACTTGGCTCGCAGGCTGATGCTCAATCCACTGAGCCACACCAGCCAGGGCTCATCAAAGTTAATTTTAATGAACAATGATATTGTTTTATCTGAACCTCTCTTCAATACATTGGAGAGATGGTATCTATGTTAAGGTTGATGACTTTTTCCTCTGAAATGGATTAAATATAGCTCTAACTAAAGGATGGAAAAAGAACCAGAGTCTCCTAAATATTCTTGCCATCACCAGAGTTGCTGCTGTTAAGATTTTGGTCCCTCTTCCTTTGCTCAGAAGGTGTCACCCATCATTTGTGCCATCCTCCCATTTCCACGCTGCTGTGACCGCAAAGGCTGTCCAGGGACCTACGAACTTAGTCTGAGAGGTTCTGCTTTCACCTTCTAGGACAAAGGTGGCCAAACATTTTCCATAAAGAGCCAGGCAGTAACTATTTTAGGCTTTGCAAACCACACAGTCTCTGTTGCATATTCTCCCTTTTCGTTCTTTTTTTAAAATCAGGTTTTGTTCTTTTTTTTTTTTTAATGTAAAAACCATTCTTAGCACAAGGGCTGTTCAAAATCTTTTATAGGAATAACTTTTAAGGTCCTAAGGTCCTACTTTAGTTTTTTTAATAGTTCTTCCCTCAATTCATCTCTCTGTTCTCTTATTTCACTATGAGCACCAAAAAGAAAATAGCAACTTGGACATCTTTGCGAATGGCCACATTTGTCACTTATAATTTCTGCTTTAGAACTTCAGTAGACAATTCCACTAAGTTTTATGCCTCTGCATAAGAAACAGCCTTCTTCCAGTTTCCAGAAACATGTTCTCCACTTCCTTTTATGCTCTCTCTAGCAGTTTCCTTAAAGTTCACGCTTCTGTTAATGGTCTATTCTAGGCAATTCAGGCTTTCTTTGTCATGCTCTTCAAAATCCCTGCAGCCTCTGTCCAGTACCCAATTCCAAAGCCGCTTGCATACATTTTTATGTTTTTGTGACAGTAGCGCTCTACTTCCAGGTCCCCAAATCTGTTTGTGACAGCCTCATCTGGTAGTTGGGGTCCTCTTGTAATCTCAGAGGATTGTTGGGAGAATTGTTTTTATAGGCTCTGTAGCACTTACCATGACTGCTCCTTGAAGGCCAGTGGGGGAATCTGCCTTCAGATCTCCCTGACTTCTTCAACAACTCACCTGGTAACATGTAGCTCAACAAAGACAAGGGCCCTTTCGATAGACTCAGGGTCAATTAATCAGGACCCTGACTCCATCAGCAAAAATCCCTTAAATTTGGCCATGTAAGGAAAGCAACTCATGGGGGTGATCTCCCATCATATCCATGGGGCCTGCCTCCACGCAAAGGAAAAGTGTCACATGGGGTGCGTGTCTCGAGGGCCATCTGTCTACGATAGTTTGGAAAGAGCTTCAAACAAGTACAAAGATCCAGTGCATTTCTCCATTTCATTTTCACAACTTTTTTTTTTTTCATCTTTTCACTGAACCCAGCAAATTATAATAGACTTGCTGTATGGAATAAATGAAGTCTAGCTCTCACTGTCTTCAAGTACTGCCTAATACAGATTCCTGGTATGGGACTCAAGAGATTTGACTTTCAATTACATCTCTGCCATAAGGTGAGACATTGAGTATTCTCAGGAAATAAACTGCATCTCACTGAGTTTGTTTGTTTGTTTGTTTGTTTGTTTAAATCTTAGACATATTATCACCAGTTTTCCTTCCAGATCTTAGGTTTTTTGGCTCAGTGATTCATATGTCCTGAGGTATAATTGCTCATGGCATATCCACATTGAAAAGCATAAATAACAGGTGAGGGTAACAAGAACCATAGGTCACCAGTGACGAGAGAACAGGGTAAAGAATCGGGAGGCCGGTGTTCACTGCCTGGCCTTGTGCATCTGAGGCCAGCTCTTCTTGGACAGTCAGACCCTTTGCCTTCCCCAGGGAAGTCTTCAGTGAGCAACCAAGGGAGCCAGGGGCCTGTGTGCACTCCCATGTCACACACCTGCCCCCACAAGCCTGAGGCTGAAACAGCCTTTCTTCTGCTATTGCATCTGATCTAAGAGTGTTAGTATTAGCTTTGCCATTTTCACAGTTAAGTGATTTTATGCCAAGAGCTTCAAAGCTAGAGGTTTCTGAAAGTCAGATTTAAAGGCAAATTAAATATCCCTCTCTCCAGTATGTACTAACATTAATCTTCAATTTTCAAAGGGCAGCAAAATTTTAAATCATCCCACACATATCTCTGGTTGGAAAAGTTCCCACAGATATGGCAGCAAGGTCTGTGGCCAAAGTTTTTTCTCCAAGCTTTTTGGTAGATGACTACTTCCAGGCCATCCTTCAAGTGTGACCAAGCTTCAGTGAAGACAAATAGCAGAGACAGTCCCTGGGATGGGAGGCTGTGTGGCACAGAGGTCACTGAATGTGGCAGAGATGGCACTGATGGACCCAGTGCTCTGGAGAGAGCCACCCTGACCCAGAAGCAGACTGACCTCATGAGCCCACCGCTATGAAATGAGCAACAATTATAACTATAAAATTGCCATCATGGGATCTCTGTTGTCTTAGGTCTAACCCTTGGCCCTGCACGTTCTCATTGCTGCCAACTTGAGCAGCCAAGTTTTTAAATAAAAAGCCAATAATAATTGACGGCCAATTGATGACCCACCAGGCATTGCTTCAGGCATTTTGTATGTTTCCTCTCATAACCTCAGTTATGGATTGAATCATGTCTACCCAAACTTGGTATGTTGGGTCCTTAATTCCCAATATAACTGTATTTGGAGACAGGGACTTTAAGGAAAGAATTAAGGTTAAATGAGGTAATAAGGACGGGGCCTTCATCTTATAGGTCCTTACGAGAAGAGGAAGAGATACCAGGGACATTTGCACACAGAGGAAAGGTCATGTGAGGTCACAACAAGAAGGCACCATCTCCAAGTCAGGAAGAAAGAGGGCTCACGAGAAACCAACCCTGCTGACACCTGGATCTTTGGCTTCCAGCCTGCAGAAATGTGAGGACATAAATCCCTGTTGGTTAAGCCACCCTGTGTATGGCATTGCTAGGGCAGCCCTGGCCGACCAATACCCTCTGAGGTAGGCAGCATTTTCCTATGGAATAGATCAGAGCTCAGAGAGGTGAAGTCAGTGGCTTGTCACAAAACGACCGTGGACCACTATCGCTGTGTAATTGATGGATGTAGAAGCAGCATGTACGTGGAAAACCCCACGCTGCACACCTCCCTCAGCTTACAGCTCATCGTGACCCCAGTACGGTGGGTGCTGTCATTAGCCCCATTTCACAAAAGTAAAATGTACTAATTCCTGTAATAAGTCTCCTCGAAGATGTCCTGTTGGTTGTTTCTCTGCAGAACCCCAGCTAATACAACAAGGTTGCAATAGAAATGAGGTAGCCTTCATTTTATCACCAAGAAGCCATCTCAAGTCCATTTCAGGTGTATTGGTGGGCAGAGAGGACTTCGGAGGGAAGACCAAGAGGATGAGTTTGAGGGTCATTTCTTTCTCCCCAAGGAGAGCTTCAGGCTCTTCCTGCAGAGGAGGAAGGAGGAGCCTTGCCCAGCTGCTTAGGGTTAAGGAGCGTTAGCACCACAAATGCATATGCAGAATTGAGGGAAACGTTGCAAGAATGAAAAGGACAGTTCATTCACAGGAAGTGGACTTAAAGGCTGTAGGAGGGGGAAGCACTCGTGATGTAAAACACACAGTATAAACTCAGTTCCTGGGAAAGCAGCACTTGAACTGTCACGGACCCGGCAGGACAGGGGTAGAAAATCAGGGAGGAAGAGATGTTGCCGCTGCTTTGAGAAGCACGTGACCATCTTTGTACCTGGAAATGCGAGAGGATGAAAACGAAGGGTCAGGAATCAGGTTGGAAGTTAGAGCTACAGGAAAGAAGAGAAAAGTTTACTTTTCACAAGCCACTGCTGACATAGTGAAAGGCGGTCCGGTTCCTGTCGTTACGTCACGAGTGTACAACAGCAGGGAGACGCACATTCTCCAAAGCCCACGATGTCCAGGGTGTTAGTCCTGATGGAGCCCTGGGGGGGCCGGGGACCAGCACATTGAACAGCCCTGACACAGTCTCACTGATCTAGTCATAAAAGGCCACTGAGGCCTCAAAGTGCCTGCAAAGCTGTGGCCCCAAATTTTCCAGATGTTTCCACATGAGGACTCATTAACACTGATCCTTCCATGTTTCCCCTTTTCACAGTCTATCGGGGTGGCCCACACTACCCTGTTAGGGCATGAGAGAACTCAATTCTCATAAAGAAAAGATGATATAAGTTCAATATAATTCTTACCAGAGCAAGGTAAAATGTGTCTGCATGAATGCATGGCAAGGCATGTCTTACCACGCTTTAATATAAAACAGTGAGAAGGGTCAGATGAAGGAGCATCTCAACAATATGCTTATGAAATTAGAGTTTGGTATTCACACCAATTCTCTTTTGTAAATTGGTTTCCAGAACTTGATATTTTAAAATCAAATTAGGTCTCTAAAATCCATTTTCTGCTGATGGTCTTAATAGCCCACTTGAATTGTTTTTTGATCTGGAAATGGAAATCTTAAAGATTTAGGTGGGCTCTGCACATCCTGCCTGCAAATGTCATCTGATTTAAGATCCCCACACCTCTTCTTCTGACAAAGGGCTTAAGAAGGCGTTCTGTACAAGGTCAGCATCTGCCTTCTCTCACATTTGCAAGATTTATCTCTGCCCACCAGGATAGTTCATTCCTATACACAAGGAACCCAGGGATTTACTTTAAAAAGTTTTTGGTTATATTGGGTCAGTGGAGAAGTTATTTTCAATTTCCCCAAGGAATAAACCAGATTAAGAAAACAAGATAAACTATAAAACAGCCCATGGCTACAGACTTGAACAGCCCTGCCCTGGTAATGGGGCCATGGGAACTGGAAATACATCAGGCTGAGAGAAGGGCAATTTCCCGTTCACACAGAAAGGTCTAAGAGCAAGCAGTGTGCACCATGAACATGGCTCTGAGGCTGACACTGATTGGCAATGCACAGGTTACTTAATTCCTCTGGACCTCTATTTCTTCATTTATACTAGATAAAGGTAGCTCTAAGCATTCTTATAAGGATAAAAATTACATAAAATAAATAAACAGGACTTGGCACTAGCAAGATAAACACTAAGTATTTGACTTGTTATCATTTTTATATGTGTTTTTGTCCTATTGGACTCCCAAAAAACATCTGCTTAAAAGAGCTTGGAGCCGTACCAAGGCCTTGTCATCGGCCAACTTCTTTATTTTACTGCTTCAGTCCTGATTCTGTTTCTATGTGTTTTCTCATCTTTTCTGTAGTATATTTAACAAGAAAAAAAAAATGCCTATATATGCTGAGACTCAGAATCTAAACTTCTGCAAGACGCTGCTCCAGTTTATTCACGTGGCATTTTACAGGTAATGCTTTCGAATGGAGTGTGTGCATAGCCCTGGGCAGACGCTCTGTGGGTGACAATGACAGACAGATGTGGACCTGCCTTCTGAGAGTTTATAGGCTAGAGGGTAGTCAAACAACAGGAGAGAGGCTACTCGGCACTGCGAGGCAGGCTACGCCCAGTGCCAGGTGAGTAGAAGGGACTGTAATGTAGCCAAGGTCAGTGCTCTGGCTGGACTGCACTGGCCTCAAAGACTGGTGGGACATGAATGGGTAGGTGAGCGGGGAAACACAGGCGCATAGGGGACTGCAGGAGAAGGAGAAACCATGTAAATCATTAGCACATCACGATGGCAGGTTAGTTTTACATTTTAAAAGATAAAATCAATTTTAGTTTCATACTTCCCTTTCCTTTAAACATCATATGTTTTAGTTATTTTAGATAAGTTTTAGCTCTTTACATGTATGTAATATCTAAGTTAAACTTTGCCTTTGAGGTCCAATGTCTGGATTAACTTAGGGAAAGTTTCTAGTGGACGCATTTTTCCTGAGCATGGGTCATACAGTCCTGTTTATTTGCATTTCTCATCCTGTAAATGCTTGTTTCAAGTTGGACATTAAAAATATATAATGTGGTAGGTCTATAAACCAAACACCCCTTTCCTCAATTGCTCTTTGCTGTTTTGATTTCAGTTTGTTCAGTTTGTTGTATTTTTATTTCAGTGTGTTTAGTATTTTCTCTTTTGTATGTAGCCAGCTTGGTAATTTCCTTTTAGATTTTGGACCAATAATTATACAAGCTTTGCTGGGAGGCTCAGGGTACGTCGGGACATGTCTTCAAAGCTCCAGTGGACAGTTCTATCTTTGCTTTAGTCTTTACTTCCCTTTTGTGCAAAGCCTTAAGGTCAGCCAGAGTGAGGTGTATTTTTCCTCCCAAATCCTTAAAAGTATAAACTTTCTATGCTCTATTCACCCTTTTATTCAAAGACTATGTCCCAGAATTTCATCTTTGTCTTTTAAGAACTTACTTATTATGTATATTGTAGGCACTGTATCTTTAAGTCAGTCTATTGCCCAAGAGTGGCCAATAAATCCGGATACTCCGAGAGTGTTCTCTACAGTTCCCCGGAACTCCCTTAGTTAATTCGTTGCCTATGCCAGTATAGCTTTGGGATTATTTCTGATCCTGATCCCAGGATTTCACTCTTTTGCATACATCCATTTGAAGCTATTTGAGGTGTTTACCGCCCTGTACCATGATCCGATCTCCATCTGAAGCTATTTGAGGTGTTTACCGCCCTGTACCATGATCCAATCTCCATCTGAAGCTATTAGAGGTGTACACCGTCCTGTACCATGATCCGATCTCCATCTGAAGCTATTAGAGGTGTTTACCGCCCTGTACCATAATCCGATCTCCATCTGAAGCTATTAGAGGTGTTTACCACCCTGTACCATGATCCGATCTCCATCTGAAGCTATCTGAGGTGTTTACCATCCTGTACCATGATCCGATCTCCATCTGAAGCTATTAGAGGTGTTTACCACCCTGTACCATGATCCGATCTCCATCTGAAGCTATTAGAGGTGTTTACCATCCTGTACCATGATCCGATCTCCATCTGAAGCTATTAGAGGTGTTTACCGTCCTATACCATGATCCAATCTCCATCTGAAGCTATCTGAGGTGTTTACCGTCCTGTACCATGATCCGATCTCCATCTGAAGCTATTAGAGGTGTTTACCATCCTGTACCATGATCCGATCTCCATCTGAAGCTATTAGAGGTGTTTACCGTCCTATACCATGATCCAATCTCCATCTGAAGCTATCTGAGGTGTTTACCGTCCTGTACCATGATCCTACCCCCTGGCTGGTTTGGCTCAGTGGATTGAGCATCGGCCTGCGAGCTAAGTGTCGCTGGTTCGATCTTCCAGTCAGGGCACATCAGAGAAGGAAAACTCTGACTCCAAAAAACCTCCGCTGCCTTGCGGCATACCTCTTCAGGGGAAAGGCTAAGGGAGTAAACCCTGACAGAAAATCCGGAGCCGGAGTCCCTAAGGCGGTTCGACGTTGTAGTCAACACCGGTAACTCCTGCGGCGCACCTGAAGCCAAGCTGTATTGACTCCGTCTTTCCCTTGGACCCTTCAGCTGCAAAGAGAGGGGGGGTCTGCTGCATGGGCAACAGCAGACCCTCCATATCACCCTGCCCAGGCTCTGTAGCTTCAGCTTCACTGGAGAGGACACTCCAGCGTCATCGCAAGATGTCGATTCAACACGGGAGGAGACAGATACCGTGTCACTCCCGAGTCGGACTGCACAGCCATTCTCGTGATGCAGATAGACTCTTAAGAAGCTACACCATCGTCTCTCGAGACGGACAGCTGCCAACGACCATGATCCTATCTCCATCTGAAGCTATTAGAGGCGTTTACCGTCCTGTACCATGATCCGATCTCCATCTGAAGCTATCTGAGGTGTTTACCGTCCTGTACCATGATCCGATCTCCATATTCAGTGCCCACCTCCACTCCTGCCCTCTCAGCCACCCTCCCCCTGCCCTTTGCACTGGCTTCCTTCCCACAGGAGACTGGAACAGTACACAGCAAAGCATCAGTTCAATGACATGCCGGGAGGGGCGGGGTTCACAGATGTCAGCAAATCATAGGCGCAGCATTGCAGCCTCTCAGGAAGGACATCAAACCTAACCAAACAGTCCATCAGATCTTTTCCTGCTCTGGACCAAGTTTGGAAAATCAAAGGGTGCCCAGGTAACAGACCAGTGACAATTTTAGAAGTGCGGGGTGGTGAGGGTGTCAGAGACGTCCTAGAAATTTTGTCTAAAATAGAACGTGAAAAAATAAGAGAATTCAGTCCCAAGATGGGGCGTGCAGCATCAAGAACATTGGCAAGTACCCAATGGACTCTAACTCTGGCCCCTGCACCATGACATCTATTTCTCTGAGGCCCAGGTCCTACTGCCCACACCACGGTAGTGTCCTGTTGGATAAAAAGTTCAAGGCACAGAAGGCTTGGGAATTCTTTCACAGGTGTGTTCAGGGGGTTATGGCTGCCTGGTAACAATGAGGAATGACTGTGACCTTCTGCCATCAGACCTAAAACAACCATTACAATTTCAAAACCCTTTGAGTTTAAATGATAAGGGCTACTCAGACCTTGACCATTTGACTTCTCTCTAGTTCCAGCAGAGCCAGCAGTAACTATCTGCACGGTATCTGCACAGCATTTATCTACCTGTTCATCTGTCTTTATATAAAAGATGCTGCTTGTCAGACACAATGTAGGAGAAGGGGACACAGTCTGTTGATTTGCTGCCGAGAGAGAGGAAAAGAGATTTCAAGTATTCTCTGCGTTGTCACTTGGCAGTTTCAAATGCTTCACAGCATTTATTCACGACACAGAGAACTGGCTACATCCAGCAACAAGGTGCCTGTCCTGTGATTGCTGGCTTCGTGATGGTCTACTAGGTTTCCTGCATTTGCCTCACATGCGGAAAATAGTGTCCTGCTCTTTTCTTCTTGATGTTCACTGCAATTTGGACATTTTGGGGGTAGGATAATTGCTACCTCGGGCTTGTCTGCCCTCTTATTGTCCAAGGGACAGGTCTGAGCCCTGAGGCTAATGTAATATTTTGAAAACAAGAGGAACAGGCAGCCTTCTAGAGTAAAGATGGTCCCTGTAACTATTTTATCTGGGAAGGAGTGAGAAAATATAAGGCCCTTGAAATGATGACAAGCATTGTGAATCATAAAATTTTTCCTTTGTCTACCTTCCTTCTGACATAGTTGGGGAGATGGCGTGAGGCACGTTGGTTGTAGGTCTTCTGTTAAACTGCCCTGAGACAAGAGGTGCCTTTTCCTGCTTTGACTCAGTTCAAAAATATTTGAAAAAATAAAAAGTGTTTTCTGTGGGGAAGCAGGTTTTCAAAAACCCGACATTAATTTTGAGAGACTCAGAGTCAATTACTAGAAAATCAGTTGTGTTTTAATCATTGGTTTGATTTGGTTATTTTAAGCAAAGGCACCAGGATTTTCTGAGATCTTTTACTTAAGTAGAGGATTATTGGAAAATAGATCTATCAACTTTTGACCCCAGACAACCATTTCATCCTAAGTAGGATTGAATTTCTCTCAGAATCATTTGCCTGATAAAGTAAATCTCTATGTATTCCGTGAATGAGCCATGCCACTAAGGAATTCTTCAGGCACCTGGAGGTTATCCTGGTAAGTAACAGAAATTTTCTTTTTGAAACATTTTTAAAGGAGAAACTTTAAGTTACATGTTCTGAGTTAAATATTTCTTGAATTTATTATACCTCTGCTTTTCATGGTGAATTCTTTCAATATCCAGTTCCATCACTGTATTATGAGGGTGGTAAAATGAGTATTTAAGGTTAAATAAATATCTTGGGCAATGCTGGGTTAAGTAATGAAAAAATAAAACGTTTATTATTATGATTATTATTTTATATCTAACATGCAGTGTGAATTACATAAAGGCTTATATTAAGTGTAGTAGTTAAAAACCATAGCTGCCCATAAAACGCTTCTCTTTCCAGAAATTCATTTTTAAGGGACTGCTATGTCATGGCTATAGAATCTCCTTATTATAACCTTTCCTGCCTTTAAAATAAACTACACTGACTATTTCTCTTGGTAACCAGTATGTTTTTTGTGATCAATATAATTTTGAGTTATAACATGATGGGTGACCTTCGATGCTACTGAGGAATTTGGAGTAATTTCTCCCTACTTTGAATGCCAAGTAGTGAACTATATGGATGTGTGTGTGTGTGTGTGTGAGTGTGTGTGTGTGTGTGTGTGTGTGTAGGGTTATAGCTCTTTTGTATGTTTATAAAAAACAGAATTCCATTGGCAGCTATCGGTCATTAACGCAGCTCCGGGGTGGCTTTTGCGTTTCCTGGGGCAACGGTCTGTGTGCATGAGTGGAGCAATGCCCTTACCGCCCGCTCTGTTTTGTTGCTTGACTGCTGCACGTTAGGAAGCCAGAGAAAGAGTAATTTGGGGAAAAGGCACAGGGGAAGATGAGAAGCAGGGATGTTTGGAGTCAGTTAGAATCAGGCAGACCTGACTTCAAACTCCGGCTCTGCCCCTTACCAGCTGGGAAACTCGGGAAGACGTGACCATTCTGAGCGTCTGCTTTGTCATGGACACAATGAAAGCAGTGGCATCCATAGAACAGAAAAAGCTATTTTTCTCTTCCTGCCTGCCCCCTTGGGTTCCCCCAGCACTCACGGGAGGAGTTTCTCATCAAATGGCTCAAAGCCTGGAGTATTCATTATGCCCCTTTAACTAGCAGACAGATTCAATGTGCACTGAGTGGTCACGCATCCGGGTTGGGGCCCTACCTGGGGCGTGGCCCGCTCTGTCTCCCCCTCTTTACTTATCCCATTTGGGGGTGACGGGATGACAAAATCCAGATCCAAGCCCTGGCGGGAGGCAGAGACCAGTACCTTTATCTCAGATCGCCCATGTGGGCACCGACACAGCTAATAATGAGGCAGTACTTTTTCATTTCTGTTCTGCCATTATTCACCGGGTTTTCACAGAATTCATTCTGGAATTTCCAAGGGAAGGAGAGTTGCTCTGTAGGGCTGTGTTTGCTCTAAATTTTGATCACATTTCTATCAAATGCCACAAATACATGTAAACACGCCTTTCTCATTCTACGTCACAGTACGATGGGGAAGGTTGAATGAAGAGATGCTAACGTCGTTGCTTTTCCACGTAAGGATGACTTCTAACAAACGCCAATAAGTTTCCAATAATCTCTCCTATAAATAAAGCGCACGTGTTTTTGTGTGGACTTCACAGATCACAGCTGTGTTCCAGATGAAAGACCTGGATAAACAATTAACTCTGCCATATTTTATACTTGACATTTGATACCTAAGAAATATTTAGCTTAAATCTTAATAATACATATAACCTAAAAAGGAAAATGATTTCTCTTAAGCATGTTCTTTAATATACTCTATTATAAATGATAGCCTCATAAAAGGGTTGCCTGGCTGTGAGATCACTCCAATTTAAATTTAAATTTGCCACTGAAGACTACATTAAGGCTTGTTCTTAAATAGGTTTAATTAATTCACTGGTGAGCTCCACATAGGATTCTGATTTCTCCCCCTTTCTCTTATTGAGGGCGTACGTGACAATCTATTTGGTCAGGAAAAATATCATCTTCCGTGCCACAGGTCAAAATACATACGCCATTGGCACTGTGTGGTTTAGTCTGATCTGTGTATTTGGTGAATAAATGCAAATGTTAATGAAGTGCTTTGTTCTTCCTACCCCATTATCCTGCTGAAGACCGGAGATGATTTTTTTTTTTTTTAAGAGGAAATAGAGTGAAGAACTTGAGGTGAGATTTTTTTAAAAAATAGATTCCTTTTGGTCAGTGGAATAGAAATGACAGTACCTTTCCTTTCTTGATCTATTGCTGCCTTTGGTAAGTCTGACCTTTTCCATTAGGAATTAAAATTTTCTTACAGAATATGCAGGGAGAAAAAACTCTTCATAATGTCCAGAGAAGGGAGAAAATCTAAATTTAACTCCAGAAGAGCAAACCTCACAGCGCTATGGGGCTACAGCATTTCTGATTCATGTCAATTACCTATTTAGAAAGTTAGATTTGAATGTATTTTTAAGGACATTCTTTTATGACCTTAAATAATAATAGCACTAAGTAATTTGAGATGAATATCATGTGTTATTCATAAAGGAAAGTAATACTCCTTTACATTTGTACTTTGCTCTTCCATTTATAAAGCTTTCTCACATGTGACCTTTTAGCCGACATCCGTTATAGCCTTGTGCAGATAACTTTTAATAAACATGAGGTAATTGATGACGGAGTGGCTAAGAAACTTACCCAGCATCTTCCAGCTACGGAATGGCATGGCCACATACAGAAATGGGTCAAGACTTTGGATGCTCAATTCTGTTTCACCTCCTTCTGGAAATTTAACAACGTCTCCCTATAACTTCCATCAGCATGTGAACAGGCTTCTGAAACTCCAAATGCCCTCCAGATGCACACTTCTCCTCTTTCCTAATGTTCAAAACCCTTCAAAATAACGGTTAACACTCCTCTGTGTTGTCTCCTCACATGACCTGCTCATCCCACTTCTAGGCTTGCACATGCCCCATGCCACTCACACAGCCCTCAATACTGTCACCAGAATCTACATCTTGCCAAAGATGGTGATCACTTTCAATCCTCTTCACTGGACTTCTCATGCCTGAATTGAAACATTCTCTTACTTGGGTTTCAGCAAAGCTGCCCTCAGCCAGTGCCCCTTTTTTCCCAGCGTGCCCTTCTTCTCAGCCACCTCTGATGCATCTTCCTCTGCTTTCACTTTAAATGTTGGGGGACACCCAAGAATATTTTCTGTACCCACATATTTCCTCTCTTCCTCATATACACCCTCTCCTAGGGAAGATTTTTCCAATCACAGGCACTAAATTCCTCCAGCCCCAGCCTCTTTCTTCAGTTCCATGCTCTGATAGTCCGATGTATAATTATCTTGGATGTATAATCATCTTTGTCCCAGTATGGCTGAGACAGTGACAGTGTTTCCGCTGCTCTCCACATGTGCTTTTTCTGTCCCGTCCATCCCACCTCCAGCTCCATGTTATCTGTCTCTCTTTCGTTCAGTTGCTCAGGCCCAAAACTTCACTTCTTGCTCCCCCCAAATTCAGTCCAGCGGTAAGCTTTGCTACCACTACCTCCTAGCACACCTTCTATATGGCCATGTCTCACCGTCTCTACTACACAAGACCAGCACAAACCACCGCCACACCTCCAGGGACTATGTATCTACCTGTTTTTCCTGAGAGTCCCTTTCTCACAACAGCCACGGTGATCTTTCAAAGAACCAATCAGGTCTGGGTGCTCCTGCTCAAAATGCCACAATCGCTGCTCACTGCACTTAGAATATAATCCAGCTCTGTCCTGGCAAGTGGCTTCTTGCTCTTTTCCCCCCTACCTCTCCTTCTGATATCATTCCTCCACTTCGTTCTTTTTGTTCACCCTCCGTTATTCTATTTTATCTTCTTTGTAGCTCTCTTGTTTCCTCAAAATATCTTAAATATTTTATTGTCTATGAATTCCACTTGCATGTACAGTCTACAAGCATATTTCCTCCTTATTCCTGCTGCACCCCATGTACCTGGATTAATCACTCAGGCTTTGAACGCACTAGTTAAATATGTTCTGCTGCCTATCTTCTGCTTTCTCACTTTTGGTAAAAGTATAGATAAATGAACTATTTGACTTTCCTCTGAACGATACTATAAAAATACAAAAACATAATTAGTACAAATTAAAATCTATACCCAATTCTGCTGTGAGGACATTAGGGATTGAAAAGATCCGTGGCAACTAGGAAAGTATATGTTTTGTGCAAAGGAGGTGGCTGCTATTCAACCCCAGCCAATAGGTGCCCTGAAGGAAGGTGATTCCAGTGTCATAACGTGTTTGATAATTTACTTAAGAAAGCCCCAAGTTCTAATTTTAAATGATATCAATGTGTCAATATTCATAATCACCTTCATTTTTAAAAGCCCTGTAACATTTGCAGAATGGTTTTAGTATGTAGCCTCTCTCATTTTGCAGCCTTTACTGTATAATGATTTCATGAGCAAGGAAAAACAGCCTCAAGCAACTTAGCTGCCCGTCATGGCTGATGACGGTGAGGACAGTGGAATCTGTAGGCAATGCAAGGATGCTTCCCTGGTTTCAGACTTTTACCCCAAAATAAAACCTGACTCAGCACTTTGGAGTTGGGCCAGTCTAAGGTCCAAAGCCATGACCTTCACAGACAGCTTTAGAAACAGCAGAGATGTTTTGCTTTCCTGCAGGACACTGGTTTCTGTGGTCCATGAAAACAAAGATCAGGGATACAAGGGGATAAAAATAACCAGAGGCCGTCAGGGGTAGGGATGGGGCAGCTGCACAGAATTCCAAACTCCTCACCTAGGCTTTCAGCGGACCTGGAAACTCATCGAATTCAGCCTCCTACTTGACTTCAGCTGCCATGTTCTGGGACAAAAATGATGCTGGAAATTTATCTTGAGAAATGTTTAAAATCACATTTATAAAAAAAACAGTGAGTAGATATCTCTTCCTCCATTTAGAGAACCTATAAAGATGTAATTATTTCAATTCAGTTCCATCCAATTTAATTAAGCAAACACTCTCTGTTGCCTTCCTATGGTCTATACACAGTACTTGTTGCTATAGGTCGGTCGGTCGGCAGCCGTCCATCTCGAGAGACGATGGTGTAGCTTCTTAAGTGTCTATCTGCACCGCCGAGAATGGCTGTGCAGTCCGACTCCGGAGTGACACGGTATCTGTCTCCTCCCGTGTTGAATCGACATCTTACGATGACGCTGGAGTGTCCTCTCCAGTGAAGCTGAAGCTACAGAGCCTGGGCAGGGTGATATGGAGGGTCTGCTGTTGCCCATGCAGCAGACCCCCCCTCTCTTCGCAGCTGAAGGGTCCAAGGGAAAGACGGAGTCAATACAGCTTGGCTTCAGGTGCGCCGCAGGAGTTGCCGGTGTTGACTACAACGTCAAACCGCCTAAAGACTCCGGCTCCGGATTTTCTGTCGGGGTTTACTCCCTTAGCCTTTCCCCTGAAGAGGTATGCCGCAAGGCAGCGGAGGTTTTTTGGAGTCAGAGTTTTCCTTCTCTGATGTGCCCTGACTGGAAGATCGAACCAGCGACACTTAGCTCGCAGGCTGACGCTCAATCCACTGAGCCAAACCAGCCAGGGCTGTTGTTGCTATAAAAATGCTGGATTAAATAGCATGTTAGTATTGCCCTTAGTGGGAAAAGTACATCCTCTATCTCTTTCCTCCCATGTCACTTGCAATCCCTCCCTCATCCTCAGAGCCTCTTTTGGAGGACAGGCTGAGAGAATCATTGGCAATTAGCAAAGCTTTCCTTCCATACAGTGTTAATTGATTTATTATGTTCATTCGATGTTTCTATTATCTCAACTATATGCTTCTGGAGGGGAAGGACTGAGTTTCAAACTTCTCTTTTGCATTTCAAGCACCTGGCATGGGTTGGGCCTCCAAGATTTTCTCAATTATGCCATGTTGGTCCTTGGGCCAGCTTAAAACTTTTGTGCCAGTCAAGGACACTTGCCTCTGGAATTTGCCCAGAGAAAGGGAATAAATTAACAATTGGTTGAGCTTCATTTTTTTTTTTTTTTTTTGGTCATTATTTCTCCCAAGGTAGGAAGAAGAAAGGTCACACTCCTTTGTAAAAGACCTATATTTTGAGCCTGGGTGGCTGCTTTCAGCATTTCAGCCAAAATGCCAACAAAAGTTGTACCTTCTAGGGTATCAACCCCAGAAAATGGCAGTAGATTCCACAGCTTGGGAGTTTCGGGGAGTCACAGCTTCTCTTAAGGTTATGCGACTAAAGAGAACCATCGGGGATAGGGGAGTTATCTCGTTCCAACCTTGAACCTGATAGTGAATTGCATGGTTAGAGAGAACTAATCTGCTTTCAGTGTTAACTGAGACCAAGTTCCTCTCTAGGTAAAAGTGGCAGGAGGTGCCTCAGTGCTCGCAAGAATAGCCTCTCTGTTCAGAACAGGCAGAAAGAGAAGTGTCGTAACACAACATACTTGAAACTCAGTGTGGGCCCCACTCATACCGGCTTTTAGACAATGAAATACTGTGAATGATCAAAGTTCTTAATTAAGGCATGGAACACCTCTATTAGGCAAATTAGGCTTTTTAATCCCATTTATACCCAGGACAGAGAGAAATTCAATGACTCAGAGTCACAGAAGCTGAGGAAATCATGCTCAGAAGGAAGTCAGTCTTCCCTGGACCATTTTCAAGGAGAACACTGGGTCTATTCCCAAAGAGTCTATAAGAAACTCCCCCTGTGTGGTGCTGGTCAGCGTCCCTTCTGCTGCTACGCCTGTGGAATGAATGGGGGCCTGCAGAACAGACCTAGAATCAATTAGAAAGAAGGCTTTGTACCTCTTTGCATTTTAACGGGAAAGAAGGGTACAGAAATCCTGGATGACCTCCGCAGAACTGAGTTTTATGTTTGCACCTGCAATGGAAAGGGATGCATGCCCCTAGGTTGTCTCACTGGGCTTCACACATCATTCCATTCGATTCTGTCCTCTGAACAACCCTCTGGCGTAGATCTGTTAACCACATTTACAGATGACTAAGCTGCAGCGCAGAGAGCTTAAATAGATGACAGAAGCCATGAGTTAACAACACTGTGGTCTGAGAAGATCCTGGACTCTATCCTCTTAGCATGACACTGTTCGGGTTCCACCTAGCAATTAATAAGCTGTGTCACCTTGCAAAAATGACCTCCCTTCTTTGGATCACTATAAAAATGAAGGAGCTGGGATAATATCCTGGCAACACTTCAATGTCTGTGGCTCTGGGGGGAGTTACATTCCTATTTGGCACATGAAGAGCCGCCCTGTAAAGAACTGTGGAGAGTCTGAAATTTTACCCCGCTTGAAAGCCAATAAGGGAACCTTGCCAGTTTCACAGATATTGGCAGAAAAGAAGCCATTTCCTCAGTCAGAGACAAAGGATTTTTTCCCTCACAGCAGGGCAGGAGCCAGGAGCTTTCTGTTTGCACCAGGTCCCCGTGTCCTCAAGTCCACAGAGATAATAGGAAGGGACCCAAGTGGATTCTGCACATACGGTGTGTTTGTGTCACTGCTGAGGACCCTGAGCTTAGGAAGCCCCATCTTACTGGGTGCTCCTAGCAAATCTCCCCCACATTTGTTCAGAGATATACCAGTAAGGAAACAGATCTGCCCTGGGTCTTAGAAGGAGACATAACCACTCTCCTGCTTTCAAAGATGCTACACAGACATCTTTGAAAGGATCGTCTGGAACAAAAGCAGAAAGATGTGTAGCAACACCATGAAGAATCATCTCTCAACCACCTGTGTACTAAGAACTCTGGAGTGCTGTGTCCAGGTTTGAGTCCCTCCAGGTCAATGCTAATTGAGCAAAACTTAATTGAGAGTTTAATCTGGGCCAAGCCCCGAGTTAAACATTGTGCATGAAGAGGTAAATGCGGAGACTTCTCACGAGAGTGGCAGGACCCAAGGCACATGCCTGGGGTGATGTGTAGTGCAGGTTAGTAAGTGAACAGAGAACAGACACGTTTAACATAGGCTGTAGGTTCAAGAGAAGAGCTGAGCTGGGTCTTTAGATTTGTAAGAATTGGGGGATGTGTTGTGGGCAGGTGGACTTCTAATTAGAGGGTATAGTTTGAGCAAAAGGTGCTGAAGAACGTTAGGGTAAACCTGAGAGGTTCTGTCTTGGGAACGTAAGTGTAGGCAGGGAGAAGGGATGGATGTTCTTTGCTAAGTGAGCAGAGTCTGGGAATGAAGGTTCCAGTCCACAAGAATGCTTAGATTTTTAGCCTGAAAACAAAAGAAACCAACAGAGGGTTTAGGAAGCTAAGGATGAATCGGGATGCTGTGAGGAGAGGGGGTTGAGAGTTTGAGGGAGAGGAGACTGGTCAGGAGGCAGAATTGGAGTTCCCAGTCATATGGGCAGAAAATGACACGCTAGGAATGAAGTCCTTCCTCTGCTCTGGTCTCGTGTCCACATCTGCTGGGAACCCAAACCACTTTCTTCATAGAAAGCTTATCATTAAATATGCCAAGGCTTATAGTTTTTTCCCTCCATTTTCTGACTTTATTTGCATAGGATAAAGTCCTAGAAACAAGTTTACTAAGTAAGCCTGGATATGGATTTATTTTTGTAGCTTTTGAAATAAATTGCCAGTGCCCAACAACATCACAAGCAATGGACACACGGTGTTCCATTTTTATGACAGCTTTGCTTATGTTGGACATCGTAACTTCATTTCCTTTTCTTTTACCTTATTCAACATAATTTAGCTTGAAATAATAAACACAGTACTGTGCCTGCTAATTGAATGTGCGGACACATAATAGGGCAGAGTAGAATAGGTGCTGATAAAAACTAAACGCCAAATGATTAGTCTAGAGAATGTTTGAGTCACTGGTTAAAAATAAGGAAGAGAAAAAAATGTCATAAAGAGTGTCTGATTTTTCAATTTTCTTCACCAAGACAGGTCTGTACAAACTGTACTGCTTCAAACTCAGTTATTCCTGCTCTCTTGTTCCAAGTGGGGAATTGACAAAAATGTTATCAAGCATCATGCTTTATCGCATTTGGAGAGCTTCAGCATTTATCAAGAATGAAGGAGGCAGAACTGGAGGAAGAGTCTGATTAGAATTTGAAGACAGGCACAGCTTGTTCTGAATCTGTCAGGCAGCAGCTCAGAGAAGCCCCATTCAACCTGGTCATTAACTTAGAACTGAACCGATAAAATTCATGATGAGCTCTACCAGGTCCCTCTTCTCTTCAAGCTCCATTAAAGATGACTGATTACAATTACAACGTTGGAGCCACTAAGGTTCTCTCAATGTTTGATATGTAACTCATAAAAAATAGCACTTGAAAATTAAATATGTTAAAAGTACAGGCACCCTCTAGGACAGATTACTATAGTTAACTTATTTTATAACACTGGGGAACAATTTTTAATATAATTCCTGTTGAGTTTGATTTTTTAGCTGTTTTAAACTTAAACAGGCATGCTGATTTCAAAACTATAGTTAGTTTTCTTCATTCACATCAAGTTTTTTTCTGTACAGTTTATTTTAATGTGACCTCTCTAGGCTGGATTGAGCCTGGATCGAGGGAAGCACCACTGCTCTCCTATTGGCTGAGAGCAAACCTCCCTCGAGTGGGGAGGGGTGGGGGATGACCTTGGAGACCAGTGACAGGTTCAAACTTGTCTAGGCTATTCAGTTACACACGAGACAGTGTGGTGAGAGGTTGTGTGCCGCTCTATATAGTGAATCGTATTCCGAAGTGTAGTCCGAGTTCTTGTCTGTATACAAGGAGTTAGCAGAATTTATTTTTTTATTTACATATGTACTTATTTCCTTTCCTTCAGATCATGTCTGCCTCTGCTATTTCTCATCGTAAGTGCCTAGACAACCCTGATTTGTTTCGTTATATCTATGGCAGTTTCACCATTCCCAGTCAAAGGACAAACATCGGCGTATTTGTCAGGCAAGCCTATTTTGCATATTTTAAAGTAAAACTTGGTGATCAAGATAAGCCTTGGGCCCCTCACAAGGTGTGCAATCAATGTGTCGAGAGTTTACGGATGTGGATGAAGGGAACACGTGATCAATTGCCATTTGGAATATCTATGGTTTGGGGAGAGCCCAGAGATCATTCAAGTGACTGTTACTTTTGTATAGTGAAAACGTCAGGATATAACAGGAAAAATAAATATAAAACAGAGTATCCTAGTCTACCATCAGCTATACGCCCAGTGCCTCATTCAGCTGAAATCCCAGTGCCAGTTTTCATTGGACTATCCTCTTTTGAAAAACAGTGGTAAAGATTTTGAAATTGAAGATGACTCAGTTCATAAGGGATTTGATCAGCATGCGTTGAATGATTTGGAACAAGATTTGGGACTATCCAAAAAGGCTTCAGAACTTCTAGCATCAAGACTGCATGAGAAAAACTTGCTTGAAAAAGGAGCGAAGTTACCCTACTTTCGATCAAGAGAAAGTGCATTTCTGCAGTACTTTCGAAGTGACGGTGGCTTTGTGTACCGCCATAACATACATGGTTTAATGGAGGAATTGGGAATTCCAATCTAGAACCCAAATGAATGGCAACTGTTCATCAATCACTCAAAGTAGAGTGTGAAGTGTGTCCTCCTCCACAATGGCAATTTATTTGGTGCAGTCCCAATTGACCATTCTGTTTGCTTTCATGAAGAATATTGAAGACATAAAGAGAGTAATGATCTGTTGCAATATCACAAGCACAATTGGATCATCTGTGTTGACCTTAATGGTCTGCTTCCTTCTTGATCAGCAATGCGGATACACCAAGTATCCCTGTTTTCTGTGTATGTAGGACAGCAGAGCTCATGAGAAGCATTGGGTGCAGTCAAATTGGCCTATAAGATCTGACCTCAAACCTGGTGATCCAAACATTCTACATGAGCCATTTGTTGACAGAAAGAACATTATATTTCCACCTCTTCACGTAAAACTGGGTCACATGAAGCAATTTGTTAAAGCTTTGCCAACTGTAGGAGACTGTTTCAAGTATCTCATTTTGGCATTTCCTAGCCTGTTGTTGGAAAAGATAAAGGCTGGTGTGTTTGACAGTCCACAGATTCGGTAGCTCATTAAAGATGAACATTTCATTGGGACAATGTCAGAACGTCAAAAGAATGCTTGGTTGTCACTCAAAAACTTTGTCAAGGACTTTCTTGGAAATACATGAGCACAGAACTACACCAAAATTGTCCAGAAACTCTTGGAGAGCTTCAAAATGCTTGGTTGCAACATGAGCATCAAGGTGCATTTTCTGCATTAACCATCTTGCTGACGTCCTGAAAAACCTTGGTGCAGTCAGTGATGAGCAAGGTGAACGGTTCCACCGAGATTTGAAGGTCATGGAGGCATGGTTTCAGGGTAGGTGGGATGTACATATGATGGCTGATTATTGTTGGAACATCAGGAGAGTTGTCCACAGATTGGACACTCCAGGAAAAGCTATAAGTGTGAATTTTAACCTTAATATGTATGTTTGGTGGGAGAACTTTGCTACTCGTACACAATTTGACTTACAGTAACAATATATAGGCTTTATATGAATATATTACCCTGGCTGGTTTGGCTCAGTGGATTGAGCGTCGGCCTGCGAGCTAAGTGTCGCTGGTTCGATCTTCCGGTCAGGGCACATCAGAGAAGGAAAACTCTGACTCCAAAAAACCTCCGCTGCCTTGCGGCATACCTCTTCAGGGGAAAGGCTAAGGGAGTAAACCCCGACAGAAAATCCGGAGCCGGAGTCCCTAAGGCGGTTTGACGTTGTAGTCAACACCGGCAACTCCTGCGGTGCACCTGAAGCCAAGCTGTATTGACTCCGTCTTTCCCTTGGATCCTTCAGCTGCGAAGAGAGGGGGGGTCTGCTGCATGGGCAATAGCAGACCCTCCATATCACCCTGCCCAGGCTCTGTAGCTTCAGCTTCACTGGAGAGGACACTCCAGCGTCATCGCAAGATGTCGATTCAACACGGGAGGAGACAGATACCGTGTCACTCCCGAGTCAGACTGCACAACCATTCTCGGCGGTGCAGATAGACTCTTAAGAAGCTACACCATCGTCTCTCGAGACGGACGGCTGCCGACGACGATATGAATAAAATAGTTCTAAACAAACAATATATTCAGGTAATTTTTTTCTTTATTTTCCTTTGTATGTACCTTTTGTATGATTTTTGGGACAAAGGGAGAGTATCCTGTACCTTAAAAAGTTGATGTGATAGAGAAAACCTGTTGTCATTTTTAGATTCAAATGTCAAAAGTTAGTCAAAAACAAGTGTCAGATCTAACTCAACAAAAATCATGTTGCCCAGTGTAATTGTTTTAAAAATTGATGCATAAAATGTGTTAGATGTTTTAAATTCAAGTATCTGAAAATATTCTTCTCACTATATCCTGACTACAAACTTGGTCTAACCCTCCATCATCTCTTGATTACTTACAGCTTCCTCACTGAAACATCTACCTCCACACAGGTCCAAAAAAACAGAGTGATTTTTTTATTGACTATATTTTTTAGAGCAGTTTTAGGTTCACAGTAAAATTGAAAGAAAGGTAGAGATCCACACCCCCTTTCCCCATAAATGCATAGTCTTACCCATTATCAACATTCCTCACCAGGGTGGTGCCTTTGTTAAAATTGATGAAATTACATTAACACAAACACTCACTCAACTCTTAGTTTACATGACAGTTCATTCCTGATGTCAAACCTTCTATGAGTTTGGGCAAATCTATGACATGTGTCCATCAGCCTTCTCAGGTACAAATACAAAACATTGTTACAGTGGGAGTTTTATCAGCAACTCAAGGACATCGGGCCAAATCGTCATTCAAGTAGCAAGGCTATAGAAAGCTAGTGTTGAATGCATTAAGAACTCAAGGAAGATGTACTTTATTTAAAGTTCCTTCTGGGGAATATATCAAAGCACAGGCTCCAGGCTACTAAGGATTGACTATGGAAGATTTTAATTTATTCCAATGAAAATAAAAACAAACATTTTTACCATAGCTAGGCAAGTTGATACAAAAGTCCATATAAAAAAGTTAAGCATATAATACCATATAACGATAGGACCACTAATACTATGAAAGAGAACAAATAGGGAAAGGAAGGCTAGTTTTGACAGATCCTAAAATCTACAGCCCCACCTTCTAAAACATGCTAATGCATGACTAGACAGAAGGCCAATGGAATGAAATAGAAAATCCAGGAACAAATCGAACTATATATGAAAATTTAGTATGGAAAACTCATAGTATCTGACATAAATGGGGAAAGCATTTTATAACAGATGGTGTTAGGATAACTGGAGAACAATTTGAAAATAGTTTAATCCTTATGGATGAAACACTTAAATGTAAAAAAGATGCAACTATCCACGTATTGCAGAAAATTCTTTTATAACCTGAGTATAACAAAAGGCTAGTCATAATACAAAATCCAGCAACAGTTAAAGAAAAGGTTGGTAAATTTTGAACAAAAATTTTTGTTAAATCATGGTAAAATATGTAAGCAAAGTCACAATAAAATGGAAAGTTGGGAGAGAAATTGTGGTATATATCACAGATAAGTGACTAAAATCACTAAAATACAAAGACTTTATTTCTAATTAGTGAGCATAAGACCAAAACGGGCAAAGTAGATTTTTTAAAAAATCACAAAATATGTAAAATGGCTTAAACATATAAAATATGTTTAATTTCGGTCATAATAAAGAAGTGCAAGTGAAAAAACAACACTAAGATATAATTTCTCACCAGTTAGATTGGCAAGAAATTCAAAAGCTTAATAAAACATAGTATTGGCAAAACTGTAGGAAAATGGTCACATATATTGTTGATGGAAGTAAAAATGATATAACGGAGAGAATTTATCACTATCTAATAAAACTACATGTTCACTTACCTCTTAACCAAAAAATCCACTAAGAATTTAACTCTTACCCCAGAAATCTTCTAAGAATTTATCTGATGATGCATGTCTAACAATAGGAAAATAAAACTTCAGAAGGTCTAATCTGCAACATCCTTTGTAATTACAAAATGTTGGAATCAACCTAAATGCCCAAATATAGAAGACTGGTAAAATAAATGGTGTTATATGTGCAAAATGGAGTGTTATACACCCATAAAAATGAATAAGGAACGTTCTGTGAACTGATACGGAGCGGGTTCCTGGATACAGTGTTAAGTGATAAAGCAAGTGCATATAATGTGTTAGGTTTAGGGTAAGGAAGGAGGTAAAAGAGAATCAGGTGCAAATCCATTTACTGTTGCAAAATGAAACACAGAAAATACACACCAAAAAAGAAAAAGAAAAAGAAATTGGTTATCTTCAGGGGGTGAAAGGAAAACAGTGGAAGGTATAGGGGAGGGCAGGGAAGACATTTTTCTGAGTATATCTTTTTGCATGAATGTCACTTTCCAAAGCATGTTGATCTACAAATTCTAAAAAATACAATGAAATCAACAAGAATGAGGTAAAAGAAAAATCGAAAAATGTAAATAGAAACAAATGACCCTTACTGTATTCCAAATGAATAACATAACACCTGGAAATATAACCACTGGTATGAAGTGAATGAATAAAAGCCTTTTCCTGACTCCTGACGCAAAAGAGTTCCATAAATGTGAGCTGTATCATCATTATCTTCATCATTATGAACACCCTCGTTATTATTAATGCATGATTAATGTATATACAGGTGTCTTGTTTTCACACCTAAGTGCGAAAAGGGGGAATAGTCCCTTTGACTCTCAGCGTGTAAGGTTGAATTTCATTGCACAACATAAAGAATGACCCTGAGGGGGAACATGGAGGGAAAAGGTTGATGACAAAAAAGAGTACACACAGTCCTTTCTTGATTGATGTTTTCACATTGGTCATTGAGGTGCCTCCCCGACCCTGCTCTTCTGTATCTTTAAGAGGAAAAAGGAAAGAAAGAAAGGTATCCAAAAGCTAAAAAAAAAAACTCAGTCTGGAACTACAAAACCGAGGTAGCACTCCTGAGTATCAGTAATTGATCCCTTTGAAGTTTTGTGTGAGGAGAAACTCAGGCCCCTAACAGAAGCTTCTGATCTCATTAGGGGGAACGTAAATCCTACAGACATATATCTTCCAGCAACTCTAACGGCAGTTTCAGCTCTCCTGGAGGAAAACTTCCTGGCTAGATGACCACCCCCCTCACTCCCCCACCCCACACCCCGAGCCATATTTCTTGCAAACTCTGACATCAGAACTTCTGGACTGGGCAATGAAATCCTTCGGGGAAGAAAAAGGGAGTTTATAATTGGAAAAGAAAATGCCTTCGAAGGAAACCCAAACCTGCAGTGTGTGTAGTCATGTGGCACAATTTAAATCCTGGAGGTTTTTGTTTTTTGCCCTGCTCAGTTAAGAAATTATTTACTTTGAAAACGAGAAATTTTTTAGTGGAAGAAAAGAGCACGGTTCAACACGACAGGTGAAAGTTTGTGGCATAAAGGCCGACATGGATTTAGAGGTCCTATAATGAAAAAACTTCATCCATCTCTTCAGAATTTTATCCGAAAAGAAGCCAGGTCCAGGCCAAGCTCTGATCTTATGTGAGCAGATCACTTTTCCTTCTAGAGCAGTTCCTTCATTTTTAAACTACCAAGGGGACAAAAGAGGCAAGTGGGACTAAGTATTCCTAAAGCTCCTTTCCAGCTTTTCAACAATTAAAAAATCGATTTCAAAACAGACCCCGTAGTTAACCCACAGAAGAGCACATACGCAGAAGTGGCCTGCCAGATCCTTCTGCACTGGGACTAAGAAGGGCGTGGGGACCCTCACTACCATTTTCAGGCCAGTTAGATCCATTCCACCTTTAGAATTCCCACCACTAATGCCAGAAAGCCTTACCAGCTCCTCTGGACCACCTTCTCATAGTTCAGCGCATAGGCCAGTGTGCCTCCCTGTTGTATCCATGACCCCAGGGGACAGGGCCCTCCCCTGCACAGTGCGCCTGGCCCCGCTGGGCTCACGGGATCTGCTTCCCCAAGTTTCCTTCCTTAGGAAACCCATGCAGCCTTTATACAGGTCTTCCTCACGCCTTCCTTCAATACCCTAAGGTGATCCATTCACAATGAGCTTCCTAAAGATAGTAAAAAGGTTTTAATGACCTTTTTGTGCCTTTTTAATATTTATTTTTTACATTTAATATTATTTTGTATCAGTTTCAGATGTACAGCATAGCGGTTAGAAACCACATACTTTACAAAGTGACCATCCCACTCATATTTTCCATATTCCCAGTACCCACCGGGCCCCATACATAGTTACTACAATATTACTGACTATATTCCCCCTGCTGTACTTTACATCCCTGTGACTGTTCCGTAAGCACCAATGGAAACTTCTCAATCCCTTTCTCTCCCTTACCCAGTCCCCAATGCTCCTCCCCTCCAGCAACCATCAGTTTGTTCTCTGTATCTATGAGTCTGTTTATGATTTGTTTGTTCATTTATTTTGTTCTTTAGATTCCACATTTAAGTGATTCCATACAGTGTTTGTCTTCCTCTGGCTGACTTATTTCACTGAGCACAATACCCTCTAGGTCCATTTATGCTGTCACAGTCTTTTTGTGGCTGATTAATATTCCACTGCATATATATGTACAACAACTTTTTTATCTACTCATCTACTGATGGGCACTTGGTTTGCTTCCTGTTGCATAAGCTTTTTATTTCCAGTTAAAACACAACTTTTCTTTAAAAATGCATCTGTTGGACAAGATGGAGGCATAGACAGACACGCTGTGTCTCCCTCCACAAATAAGAAGGAACACAACTACCTCAAAACTAGAGACAACCAGAAGTCCTAGAAAATCGAGCTGCATGGAAGTCCAGCAAACAAAGATATAAAGAAGAAATACTCACCCAGACAGGTAGGAGGGGCGGAGCCGGAGTGGAAATGATGCGGTGTGGTGGTGGCAGCAGTGGCGGCAGCAGCGGCAGCAGTGGCAGCGGCAGGCCAGCAGAAAGCATAGTCACATGTTTTAAAAAGTCAAGAGGGACACCTGGGGAGCGTTCCCAGCTCCTTACCAGGTTGCGCAGTTCATGGTCCCAGCACGGAGGAAAATCAAGCCTCATTGCTTCTGACTGTGCAAACCAGTGGGGTTTGGGGTGGAGGAAGAACAGAGTCCACTTGTTTAAAGGGCCCCCACGGTCCTAGAACATCCACAGACCCAGCCACTCTGGGAACAACAGGCAGGGCAGCAGCTAGAGGGGCACCAGTCCCATTTGGAAGTGGGAGAAGTGCCTGGAAAAGGGGCGAGTGCTGGGCAGGCGGCACTGTTCCCGCTCAGACCCCTCCCCCACATACAGCACCACAACGTGGTGAAACAGGTCACCCTGTACTGACGAATCCCTAAGGCTCTGCCCCTTACAATGTAACAGAAATGACAGCTCTACCTAAGACACAGAAACAAACAAACACAGGAGTCTGTCAAGATGAGGAGACAGAGAAGTATGGCCCAAAAGAGGGAATGGATCAAGGTTCCAGTGGGAGAACTAAGTGACGAGGAGAGAGCCAGCCTCACAGTGGTGATAAAGGTGCTCACAGTCTTGACAGATGTGCTTGACTACGGCAAACGAATAAGAGAAGAAGTGAAGGCTATGCTAAGCAAAACGAAGGAAAATCTACACAGAACCAATGGTGAAGGGAAGGAAACCAGGGTTCAAATCAATGATTTGGAACATAAGGAAGAAAAAGACAGTCAACCAGTGCAGAATGAGGAAGCAAGAGTTGAAAAAAAATGAGGAGAGGCTTAGGAACCTCTGGGACAACTTTAAACATGCCAACATCCGAATCCTTGGGGTGCCAGAAGGAGAAGAAGAAGAGGAAGAAATTGAAAGCTTATGTGAAAAAATAATGGAGGGAAACTTCCCAAATTTGGTGAAGGAAATAGACATACAAGTCCAGGAAGCACAGAGAGTCCTGGGTGAGCTGGACCCAGAGGGGACTACACTAAGACACAGCATGACTAAAATGCCAAAGTTGAAATATAAAGAGAGAATTTTAAAAGCAACAAGAGAGAAGCGGAGAGTTGCCTACAAAGGAGTGCCTATAAGACTACCAGCTAATTTCTCAAAAGACACTTTGAAGGCAAGAAGAGACTGTTTAGCAGTATTCAATGTGATGAAAAGCAAGGACCTACAACCAAGACTACTCTATGCAGCAAAGCTATCAGTTAGAATGGAAGGGCAGCTAAAGTGCTTCCCAGACAAGGTAAAGCTAAAAGAGTCCATCATCACCAAGCCATTGTTATATAAAATGTCAAAGGGACTTACTTAAGAAAAAGAAGATCAAAACTATGAACACTAGTTCAACAAACTCACACCTATCAACAACTGAATCTAAACACTAAAAACAAAATCCAACTAAGCGAACCAGAACAGGAACAGAATCATAGGTGTGGGGATCATTTGGAGGGTTATCATCTGGGGGGGGAGGGAGAGAAACAGGGAAATGGTGCAGGGATTAAGAAGCATAATCGGTTGGTACAAAATAGACAGGGGAAGTTAAGAATAACATAGGAAAGGGTGAAGCCAAAGAATTTATATGCACGACCCATGGACATGAACTAAGGGAGGTGGGATTGCTGGGGGAAGGGGGTACTGGGCAGAGGGAAGCAAAGGGGAAAAAATGGAACTACTGTAACAAGATAATCAATAAAATATACTTTAAAAATGCATCTGTTGAAATTTCTCACTTTGATGGGATTCAAAAGGTGTGTTACTGAAAAGTTAGTATTAAAAAAAAAATTTCCTGAGGCATAATTTCTCAGACCAACAATCATGTCAGTGCCAAATAGAGATGTGGGCAGTCAGTTTCTCCCTACACTCAGGTATGCTTCTCATTCACAACTGCCTGTCAGGCTGGTGGGTCATCGAGCATGGGGACTTCTTGCCCACAGTTCAGGTCATGGCTCTTCTTGGAGTGAGGTTATCCCCCCTCCTCCCTCTGCCCTGACAATGGCTGATGTGAAGCTGGCCCTCAGCCCTCGCGCCTGCAGTAACATGGGAACTGGCTTTGGGCTCTGGGCCATGGACCGCGCACTCCTCTTGGGTGACTGAACACATGTTCCCTTGTGCAGCCATGGAGTACGGCGTGGGTAGGACCCACAGCACACCCAGGGAAAGTCATATTCTCCACCCCAGCTTTTCTCAGAGAGCCACACACTCCTGGTGGTAGAAGTGCAGACAGTCTGGGCTCTCATGGGCTTCCCAGCTATGAATGAGGCTGCTTTTTGATACCCATTTGCCTAGTTTTCCTCCATGGTCCCCGCCCCCTCCCAGCACCTTGAAGGAGAGAAGAGATGAGCTATGGGCCAGTCCTCTAAGCCCTGATCGTGAGAAAACCCAAAGCTTCAGCTTCCTCTCATGCCCTCTGGTATCTATAATCTTTAGCTGCCTTGAGACTCTCGGTTGGGTCCAACAGGAAAATCTCTGGCCAGAAAGTCAGGAAACAAGGCTCCAACTCTTGACCCTTCCACTTGCACTTACTGGGTGTAAATGAGAAGATAGAAAACAAAGAATGCTAAATGTTCTTTCGTTTTGATTTTTAGTTTCATGAATGACTAGATCTAAATACAATCTGAATTTTGTATTACCCTGTAGAGTGTTTTTATGAGTTTGTTTGGGGGGACTAGAAAGATGGAAGGCAATTATTTCCAAAGATGAAATTATGCTTACGGCAAAGAGCAGACTGTTTTAATGACTAAACTAGTTTTATTATTCAAAACAAGCTTTCCCTTGAAACTTGAAGTTCAAAATAAAGGAAAAATGCCCAGCAAACCCTAAATCATTAAATTATTAGAAGGAATCAGAGGAATTTTATACCCCCTTACTTAAAAAGGAATAAACAAGCAATTCATGTGTATGCGCAGCACTTACAGGATAATACTGACATAGATCCAGTTGTACATAATTACCAATATCCTTCTTTCTGCAACATCTTCATGTTTTTTTTTTTTTTTTCCTGTGTGATAGGGTGTGGAGTTACCTGATCGAAAGTGAGAATCTTAGGGAAATATGTATGATGCACTCTCTAGGACAATGTCCAAAAGACATGTGAACTCCTGTACATTTTTTCTCCAAAATGTTGATTTCATTTCTGACTAAGAAGTCCTGCCATTACCCTGGCAGGTTATTATATGTGCCAAAAACTGTAATTATTATGTTGTCCTAAATAGTAAACCAAACATGGTTCCCCTGCAACGTGTAACCCATAATCTGAAATCTGCTCTTTGGGTTTGCCAAGTTCTACTTCCAAATGATGACTGCCCAGATATTTGTTCCCTCTTCTTCTTTTGCAAGATCAACCTCAGATCCTTCAACAGCTCCTTAAAGCTGTTAATTCAAGTAAAGTGTCTTGTATGTTCATCTTTTAAGTGCGTTCCAGTTCCCCAGTGGCCTTCCTTTTTTGGTTTGCATAATGAGTTTACTGTTTAATTTAAATTCTAGGTTCTCTCTACCTGATATTTCAGATGTTTAACTGCTTATTGTCTGTTTCCTCCATGAGGATATATATGTGTCATGAAAACAAATATTTGCTTTGTCCTTTGCTCTACTTATTGCTTAGAATAAAGCCATAATAAGGAAATGATAAGACAGACAGACTAAGGGTAGGGGGCAACGGAAGCAAGGTACCAGATCAAGGGGGAGAGGTAGGTGGTGCCTGGACCATGCAGGAAAAGCTGGCAGTGAACTTGTTAAAGAGCTTTGTCATCATCCTTTGAACCACTACATGCCATTGAAGAGTTCTATTGACGCTGTGCTCTGACAAATTTGCATTTTTTAAAATCACTCTGCATCTCAGAGAACTAAATGGAGACCCCATGACCGTCTACCCATCTTCAAGGATTGACCCCAGGAATTCAGTGACCCCATCATTTAGGACTCAAGATGTCTTTCATGAAGGTCAAGTTGTTTGAGCTGCTTTAAAGCTCACAGATCTCTGTCTGTGTGAGGCCCTCTCCCTTCCAAACAGAGCTGTGTTCTCCCTGTGCTTTGAAAATCACTCTCAACCGAGAAATGGTGCTGGGTGACTGTGACCCCTCTGTACTCGGCAGCTGGTATAGCCCTTCCACTGAGTTACTGCCACGACCGCCTGGGGACAGTGTACATTGAGTTAGAAAAAGAAGGCCTGGTTCACATTAGGCATGCAATATATACATGCCTACAAATTAACTAAAGGGATAAATTTACTTTATGAATTATGAAGGAGTTGACTATTATCTTCATTGACAGCTACACTTACCATTCTCATTTGGTTCCAACTTTCATCATTTCTTTCATCTCAGTTTTTCCTTGTACACTTTCTTGTTTGCACTGTTATTGCCAAGCCTCTATTTTATATTTTTGACTTGCTGTTTGAGTTGAGCAATGAGAACTACATTATTCTTTCTCAAATATAAGTGCAGCTCCAGAACTTTGAAACTGACTTAGTGCTGTATTTTTTTTAAACTTAGGTTTTCATTTATTTCTGTGTTCTTTGATAGGGATTACATAATCTGGTTTCCCCCTTGTTCCTGCTGATTTGCTATTTTTGAGGGAGGAATAAAATTGACAAGATGAAACACTTATTGCCCAGTGAATCTGACACCCATGAGCTCATACCTCCTACATGCTGATGAGAGCTCTCTCTGTTCTTCTTCCATCTGGGAGAGCACACATTTCCACGAGCAGCTTCCAGGGACCAGGCTGGGGAGGACCCAGGAAGCAAATACTTGGAGTTGTCGCTAGAGCTGTGGACAGTCCTATCAGTGAGTCATCGTTGGTGTTTCTAGAGAACTGTTGTTCCTGAGTCTTGAATGCAGGTGGGTTTAAGTTGAGGCTACAGACTTCAACCAAAGATACAGAGCAAAATTAAGAGAATAAAAAGTTAAGAGCCAAAGAAACTGAGGAAAATTTATTTGTTCATCTACCTGCTCCATGCGGGCTGTTCCTTATCTATTGCAGATTTTATGGGATCCAGTTAATCAACTTGACATCCCTGGGCAGGCGACCTGGTGGATGAATGAGCAATGAAATAAGATTTCTGCTCTGGCAACAACCTGCAGTATGACATTGGAGAGGTCATGAAAACCTTTATTATCAGGAACATCGACTTCAGGAATATAGCTTAATTACTCATTATTGTTTCCTCATGAACTAGACAAATACATTTACTGCTGGGAATTTAACAGTAAGAATGAATTCAACGCAATTTGGCTGGAGCTTCCTTACAAGTTCTTGGATAACTGCAGAGCTTGCAGTCCACTTCTTTCTTCATTTATTTGGGAAGAATGAGGCCCATTGAAGAAGAGACGTTGTCAAGGACATGCCGTGAATATGTGGCAGAATCAGGACTAGAACCCACAACTGTTGGCTGTAATTCAATTTTTATCCTTCCCCCAAATAGTCTCTTGATTCATTCTGGTATGATATTCAGAGGCGAAATACAACCATTGCCCCAACTCCCTTTATAGACAGAACTCATCAGTAGTTTCTTAAGGATGGTCAGTACTGTGTGCTGCCAATTCATACAGTTTGGGTCCTACTCGTTTTAGGGTAGAGTATGAGCCTCCAAGGACACTTTCTTTTTTATAAGACACTAAATCCACCAGCTGTTCTGTACTTTGGGGGTGAGCCTTCCTAAAAGTGCTGACGGCCATCCAGTGATAGCTTATTACTTCAAAAGCCATAATGTTTAGGAAAAGGATTCACCAAATCTCTAAAGATGGAGTATTCTGCCTCTGTTGTTCACTGAGGCCTCAATCTCTCCTTCAGGCACGAACACAGTCTTTTTCTTTACTTTTTGCTTTCTTTCTTTTTCATTCATTCATTTTTTTTTTTTTTACTCAGAGCCTGAGTTTGATGGAAAGACAGACAGAGCAAGAGGATGCTGACTATTATCATAGGTGGGAAAGAGAGGTAGAGATGGGTTTCATTTATTTTATTTTGAATGGTAATACCAAAATAAAGTCTTCCTGACATGCCTGCTGATGCCTGAAATCCTTTTATTAAGGAATAAAGTCTTGGGAGAAACTAAGCTTAAATGTAAATGACAAAACAGAGATTTATATGAGACTATGATAAAGAAATAAAAATGACGAATTTGAGGTTATTTTTCTTTAGAGAAATGTCCATGCTGTTCCTTTGCTCATTTTTAAATCAAGTTATTAGTTTTTTTTACTCTTGAGTTGTAGAAGATTTTTATGTATTTTGGAGACTAATTCCTTATCAGGTATGTGCTTTGCAAATATCGTATTCTGTAGGTTCCTTTTTTATTCTGTTGATATTATTCCTTTGCTGTATAAAACTTTGCAGTTTGATCTAGGCCACTTGTTTATTTTTGTGTATGTGGCCTGTGTTTTTGTCGTATCTGTGAAACCATTGCCAAGACAAATGTCATGAAGCTCTTCCCCTATATTTTCTTTGGGTCTTAGGCTAAAGTTTTCCACTTATTTTGAGTTGATTTTGTATATGGTACGGGATAAGAGTTCGATTATTATTTTATCAGATGTGGACTTCCAGTTTTTGCAACACCATTTGCTGAAGAGACTACCCTTTCTTCATTTTGTATTCTTTGCATCATTGTCAAAAATCAGTTGACCAGATATGTATGTTTTTTTCTGGGCTCTATTCTGTTCCAATAGTCATAGTGGAACAGTGTCTTAATGTTTTCACTATGGTAGCTTTGTAATATATTTAAAATAAAGAAGTATGATGCCTCCAGTTTTATCCTTTTCTGTCCAGGCTGATTAGGCCAGTCAGGGTCATTTGTAGTTCCAAGTGAATTATAGAATTGCTTTTATACTTCTACAAATAATGCCATTGGTATTTTGATAGGGATTGCATTGAATCTGTAGAACAGTTTGGGTACTATGAACATTTTAACAATATGACTTCCAATCCATAAACACAAGATATATTTCTATTTGCCTGTGTCTTGTTAAATTTCTTATATCCATGTTTTGTAAGTTTAAGTATATGCTTTTAACTTACTTAACTAGTTAAGTTTCTTCCTAAGTAGTTTATTCTTTTGGGGGGTATTGTAAATGGCATTAGTTTCTTAATTTCTTTTTTAGGTGCTTTGCTGTTAGTAGATAGAAACGTCAGTGCTATTTGTATGTTGATTTTGTATCCTGCAAATTTACTGAATTTATTCATTAGTTTTAATAGTTTTTTAATGGAAATTTTGGGAGTTTCTAAAGAATTACACCATCAGCAAATGGATAATTTTACCTCTTTCTTTCTAATTCAGTAGTCTTTTATCTCTTTGTCTTGCCTAATTGCTCTGGCTAAGACTTACAGTCCTATGTTAAATAGAGGTGATGGTGAGAGTTGGTATCCCTGTATTGTTCCTGATTTGGGGAGAAAAGCATTCAGTTTTCACCATTGAGCATGATGTGAGCTGTGGGCTTTTCATATAGGCCCTTTATTATGGTAAAGTAGTTTTCTGCATTCCCTAGTTTGTTGAGAGCTGTTAGCATTTGCTGAATTTTGACAAATGTTGTTTTCTACATCTATTGAAATGGAAAAGAGAGAGGACTCACATAAATAAAAATTAAAGCAAAAAAGAGACATTACAACTGACTCCACAGAAATAAAAAGGGTTATAAGAGACTACTATCAACATTATATGAAAAGAAATTGGATAAACTATAAGAAATGAGTAAATTCCTAGAAACATAAAACCTACCAAGATTAAATCATTAAGAACCATAAAGTCTGAGCAGACTCACGTCTGGCATAAAGTTTGAAACAATAATAAAAAACTCTTAACAAAAAAAAACCCAAGACCAGATTGTTTCACCAGTGAATTCCATCAAATATTTAAAAATAACAAAATACCAATGCTTCTCATGCTCTTCTGAAAACTGTAGAGGAGGAAACACTTTCCAATACATTTTGAAGCCAGCAATCCCCTAATACCAAAGCCACAGAATGATGTCACAAGAAAAGAATTGACAGGCCAATATTTTTGATATTGGATGCAACCATCCTCAACAAAATAACAGTAAATAAAATCAAAAAGCACATTAAAAGGGTCATACACCAAAACTTGCTGAGATTTATTCCTGGGATGCAAGGATGGTTCAACATATGAAAATCAATAAATGTGATATATCACATTTATAGAAAAATAAAAATCATAGTCTTTTTAAATATGGCATGCATTTTCACCTGCTTTCTGATAGCAACTTAGAGTTCCAGCAGCCACAAAGGAAAGCAAGTATCTAAGACTTTAAAGAAACCAGAGAAGGTATTTTAAATATCATCACCAGAAGAGACTCATAGAAATTCCGTTAATGTACCTGCTGAAAAATTGAGCAGATCTAAGGGAAATTGAGTCCAGTTAATAGCCAAAAATCCTAGGTGTGATTCTTTTCTCAGACCTGACCATAGTTAATTACAAAGATTGCATGGGGGAAATCTTCTCTCCCAATACCAGGCCTGCTGCAATCCCTAAGTGGAGTGGCACTCAAAAGACTCAACTCCTTTGTCTAGTTAGGCTTTTCCTCATAGCTGTCTTCTGAGTACAGGTACCTTCATTCAGAGGCCTCCCATTGGAGCTTCCAGTGGAGGCTTTCTTAGTTATATCTGCTGCGGGCTCCCTACGGTAGGCAGTAGGGGAGCGTTGAGGGCACTTTTCTCTACTCGGCTTCAGTACTCAGTATTCTCCCACTCTCTGTCCTCCCCTATCACCCTGCTCCAGCCACCAAGGCCATAAAACAGCAGGAGCCTTGTGTCTGGGGTCCTCTGGCAATGAGAAGGCTCACATCTGTGCTTACCCACCTGGTACGCCAGTCCATGGGTCAGAAATAGAACAGAGGAAAGTTGGCATTTTATCTGATTTCGTCTCTTGCTTATACTATCACAGAAAGCGATTAAAGACTTGATTTTTACTTGTTTTCAGCTTCTTGATTTAATAACTACTCTGACACCTGGAGCTTAGCTCTCTTTCCAACTCAGCTGAGCCCCACACAGAAATCAGACCGAAAACTTGCTTAGGAAAACGTGCTTCATTCGGAGACTGGAAAGTCCTTAGGACGTGGCTTCTAGGAGTGCCCGGGAGAACATATTTTCTCTTAATTTGGAAGCTATTATGGACTTTTCACTTTTGGAACATGAACAAGGAACATTATCGAAGCTAGATGAGATATATATATGTATATTTATTTATTTATTCCCCACCATCATGATCTCTCTCTCCCTGGAATTCTGTTAGTTATTTATATCCCAATGAAAGTTGGTTTGACAAGTTTAGCTATACCCTGACCAGCAACGAGTACAGAGGACCTGCATCAACTCTTTACTCAAGGACAGGCTCAACATCTGCCTGTTTTAAATGAGTGGTTCTCAAATGGGGGCTTTTGGCACCTTTGGGAGACATTTCTGTTTAGTACGACTTTGGAGGTGCTGCTCTGAGCATTCAGAGGGTGGAGCCCATGAATGCTACTACACATTCTACAGCATACAAGGCAGCCTTCTAGACAAAATTAATCCGGCACCAAATGTAAGAATGGCAAAGTTGAAAAGCCCTGTCCTGTACCATTCCAGGTTAAGAATAGCTCCTCCTTCTCTCTGGGCCTCAATACATACAACTATGAAATGTCTGGACAGGCGGATGTCTTAAATTGCTTCCTACTCTGTTGCATCATAATCACAGCTGTATTTTCAGAAATTGAGAACAGTTTAGTGTTGCAGAAATATATTTAAAAGACCGTACTTCCAACATTTTTCCCCTGCAGTCTGATTCTTTTCTGATTAACCCATCCCCTGAGCATGTGAGGAGTTCATCAGTACCTTATCTGCGCATTGGTTGAATCAGTCCCAACTCTGACATCGAGCCATCCACACTGTAGAGGCCCACCTCATTAACAGAGACTCCTACCAGACATGCCAGTATAGCACCCAGTTCCTTCATTTCCATGTCCCGATGCAGCAGAGAAAGCATTGTGTTTCACAGGGAGGTACGTGACTGCCAAAGTGTCAGAAAGCTAGTTGGCAGCAGGAAGTGTTGACAGGCCCTCTGGAGTTGGCTTGCTCAGCAGGACTCTGCCAAGTGCTGGCAGTAACAAAAAGCATTTTCCAAGCCTCTTTAAAGATAAGTATTAAAGACCGTAAAAAGGAAAAGAACAGGTGAAGTTGGGGTCATTACTGGGGACCCAGCTGAGCGCAGACACTGGGGAAGGGACGGGGCCGGGGACGGGAAGAGCAGAGGACGATAATTGAGTCATATATCTGTGCCTCCATCTTATTCCTTTCTGTCTCTGTCTGCAGGGTAAAGTTAAGTGTGAGGGACACTGTTCCGGTTCCCACTCCTGCTCTCAGGCAGCCCTACCGAGGGCACTGAATGAGATGACCATTCAAACATCTCGTGTGAGGTGTAAAAGCTTGGAGTGACTTCCCTAGTCACAACTGAATATCTTAAAGGCTCTGTCTTCATGCACCACCGCATTGAGATGACTTTGAATATTTGTCAGCTATATGTCCTTTCTGATCAACGACGATTCTCACTCTAGCTGGGTACATTTTTAAACTGTGGTGCTTAATATCATCATTTGTATGCCATTTCCAAATATCTAGACACCACAATGTGTGAAGAAGAGGAAGGAACAAAGGTAGGCAGGCAGGAAGTCAGAAAGGAAAGAAGGAACTTTCTGAGTTGCCGTGATATTGGTCAAGAATCCCTGAGTCCTCAGACAAGATGCTAATGTAGAATGCTCTGGAAGAAACAAAATTATTTTTATAGTGAATCAGCTGTGAGATTTCCTGTTTATAACAGTACCAGCCTGACATTTAACCTGTCTGGGAAGACGTCTCTCACTGGCAGAGCCCCAGGCTCTGCAGCCAGCTGGTCATGTAAAAATTGAGCTGAATGTGAATCAGTATCAGGGCACTGAGAAGCAAGTGCTGGCCTGACTATTGAGAGGGTGGAAGGCAGAAACAATAGATTTCCACTTAACACTTGAAGCATATCCACATCAGTTTCCCCATTTCTCCAGGAGGTATTGTAGGGGATTGACATTCCTGGCCCCAGTAGCTATATAGTGCTTTGTGAGTAGGCAGAAAATAGATATTGAATTAAAAGCAAGTTTTATTAAATGCTAAGATCTGTTGAAGTTTTAACAACTAACTAGGGGCACAAATAGGATGAAAACTGGTTCTAAACTGATGATGTCCTGTACCAAACCAATGATGATTCAAATCATCAGTTTCAAGGTCAAAGTCATTATATGCCGGACTTCTTAGAGGACAGACAGATTCAGAAACCATCACCAAAAGTATCCATTCTAATGGAACACCATGAAAAATGTTCTTGAAGATGATTATATATATCATTTTAAATTATGTGTTTATTTATTGCTTCTAATACCATAAGAGGAAATGAAAAACTATTGTCCAGGATGTAGTCTCCCTAGTTCAAGGGTCAGGACTTCTGCAAGTCCTTATTTAATTTCTCTGCAAGGAAGCTTTCCTTTCTCTCTATTACCAGTCATTTAACATCACTTGCTGCATTCTATCTGATATTGTTTTCTCATATTTATAAAAATTTTACTAGTATTCATTCTCTTTGAAGACAAAGACTAATTCTTAGACATCTCTAAATATCCCATAGTCTCTAATACATCGTAATTAATCAAGAAAGAATCACATAAATTAATAAGGAACTAAAATTATAAACTAATAATCAAATGGATAAATACAAAGTTATTATAGAAAGGTAGTGGTGTTAATGCAAATCCATCCAAGAAAAAAATCAATGTGCGGCTAATATGTGCCATTACCCCAAGGAAAGCTGAATAACAGAAAAGTGTCTTAAATCTGATTGACCAAGAGAAGTACTCCAGAGAGCATGAGGTAGGAACAGAAACCTTTCAATAGACTGCCTCCACCCACCTCCCAACCCTGAGCAAGACAAGTTCTCATCATCTGTAATTTATTCAGCCACAGACTGTGTCCATCAGCCTGGCCCATGCATTGATTTGTCTGTGTAGCCCTCTAAAAAACTTTATTTTTAGACATAATGAAGTATAATCTTGGTACCTATTCTAAACTAAATTAAAGTGTTTATTATCTTTAGGTAACAGCATTAGACTGCACATTACCCATTTATTTCAGCTGGAAAGTTGAACATAATATGCCTTTTAAATGAAGACCAAAAATAACTCATATTTTAGAGTACTTGGCTTCACATGTGGCACCTCAATTTGCGCTATCAGTGATCCTGTTAGATTCTGTCACCCGCTGCTTATAATAAGCCATCAACAGCCATATCTGCAGTGTTTCCTGAGCTTGAGACACAGTGTACTTTCCTGGATGAAAAAGATTCAAGCTGGGATCTCTAGAGCTGTTGAACCATTTTATGTTCCCTATGCTTGACAGTTAATCCCTGCTGCTTTTTCTTCTATATTGCCATACATACGAGTATATATACATACTAGATTTATATTGGAAAATACAGCTTGTACGCTGGAGAATCTATAATTTTAAACTTCCCTTTTTAATGGGGCATGACCCTTGTAACACTTCCAGTGAAAAAACTGGTTTTAATGATTATCTTTTAGCCTTTTCCCTCCAAGCTGCAGAGACTCAGAGTTCAGCTGATTGATTAACTTACAAAATACACATTGACACAAAGCACATATCAGTGAATGTTCTCTAGATGAATTCATGTAACCAGATTGAGCTTCCTTTTTGTCATTACTTTCTCCCAAGGGGAATAATCTCTTGGCTTGGAACAACATAGATGACTATTGCCTGTTTTTGTTGAAATAAAGGGAATAACGCAATATGTGCTCATTTCATTCAACACTATACTTGTTTGTGAAATTCTTCTATATGATCAGGTAGAGTTTTAGATGCTTCATCCTCCTTGCTGCCTACTCTTCCACTGTGTAAATATACCATCATTTATTTTTTTTACTCTCCTCTTGATGGTCACTTCTAATGTGGGAATAAGTATTGCTGTGAGCATTCTTTCAGACGTCTTTTGGGAGAACGCGTACCGATTTCGTGTTCATGGGGTGGGTATGTATGTACATGTTTAGCTTTATTAGATACAGCCAGTTCTGTTTCATCACACTCTCACTAGCAATATATACAAGTTCAAGTTACTCCTAATGTTTGCCACTTGCTCTGTTACATCTTTAATTTGTATTTTCCACCGACTGATATTGTTTATTGGCCATTTACATGTCTTTCTTTTTGGAGTACCCATTTTATTTATTTATTTTGAAACTTTTTTATTTTTATTTTTTAACAAGGTTACTTTACTTTTATTTTGTTATTTTTTATTATTTTATTTTATTTACCTGTTTTTAGAGAGAGGGGAAAGGAGAAAGAGAGGGAGAGAAACATCAGTGTGCGGTTGCCTCTCATGCGCCCCCAGCTGGGGACCTGACATGCAACCTAGTCATGTGCCCTGACTGGGAATTGAACCAGTGACACTTGGTTCATAGGCTGATGCTCAATCCACTGAGCCACAGCAGCCAGGGCCTTGGAGTACCCATTTTAGTTGTTTGCCCCTTTTTAAGTTAGACTGTCAGTTATTTTCTTATTGATTTCTAGAACTTTTTAAAGAACATTCTGTATATGAGTCCTTTGTTGACTATATGTTCTGTAAATGGCTTCTCCCAACCTGTAAGTTAATTTTACACCCTCTTAATGATGCATTTTGGAAAACAAAAGCCCTTAATTTTAATATAGATACCTTTATCAAGTTTCTTTTTGGTGGTTAATACTTTTTGCGCCCTATTTAAGAAATATTGGTTTACCTTAAATTTACAAAGATATGAGCCTATGTTTTCACTTGAAAGGTTTATTGTTTTAATTTTTACATTTAGATCTACAGTTAATCTAGAACTGATTTTTTGTATGGTTGGAAGTAAGCATCAAAGTAAATTATTTTTCTCCTGAAATCAATTGTCTCAACACTATTTCTTGAAAAGATTACCCTTCCCCACCTGCATCACCTTTGTCATAATAAGGGAACCACAAATGTTTGTGATCTGTTTCTGGACTACTCACTCTGTTCCAGTGTTAGATTATCTTTCTTTGTCTTATCGCGCACTGTATTACTTACTATATCTTTATAGTAGGTGTTAATAGCTGGTAGTTTAGGTCTTCCAGCTTTCTTTTTCTTCTTGTTCAGTACTTTAATTATTTTTCAGCCCATATGACTTAATATTCAGCTTGCCATTTTCTCTCTCTCTCCACTGTTACAAAAAGTCTGCCAAGATCCCACCTGGAATTAATCTGGGGGAAAACTGACATCATTCAAAATACCAAATCCTCTAAACCATGAACATAGTTTATCTCTGCTCTTATTTAGGTCCTCTTAATTTGTTCAATAAAGTTCTGTAGATTTTGTGTCTATGATGCAGAATCAATTTTGTTTTCTAACCATTGGAGGTCAATAAATGCATGACTTCCGTGGATAACTAGGCCATAGCTTGTACCACATGTGACTTACCAACTAAGTTCAGCAATACGTAAACTGGTTTACCTACCTTTACAATCAATCAAACCCAGGCATTACAGGCTTGGAGGTTGCAGTAATGTTTATAAAAGTTTATGAAATGTCTATAAAAAAGTAATGTCTATAAAATCACTATAAAAGTTTCTAAACACTTATTCTTAGTTTCTATACTTATCTCATTGCTAACAAGTAAGAAACAAAATCACAGTCTGGCTGTGTTCCATGAATCATACTTTGAATAGCAATGGTATAGAGGTTCTGCATATCCTTTGTTAGATTTTTCTATTTTATTTTTATGCTTTTGTAAATGGAGTCATTTTTAAATTTATAAATATGATTTTTGAACTATTTTTTTCCAGCATTTTGCTTCTTTCAAAGAAATAAGCCTTCAAATGCCATTGTTTTCAAGAACATCTGCTTCTAACAGATTCTCTAGTCTTTTTTATCTGCCATGTTTGGAAAAAAAGCTAGATTATCCTGGCATCAAACCTTTTCCAGAGAAAGAAAAGTATTTTTCTATTCTTTATTCTCTATTTTATAACTCTATTTTGGTGAAATTGAGCTAATCTTCATTCATATTGAATGATTCACTTGAAATATATAGATGAAATTGTTACTTGTTTTTTAAATAAGCTTAATAAATTGACACTTTCTACATACATAATTATAGATGAAAATTTCATGCATCCTGTGGGAATTCAATAAAGATCAATTAAAAAGGAATACCAGCACTAGATCATGCATTACCTATCTATCTATTTCACCTTGAAGGCTGAGTATAATGTTCCTTTTAAACCAAGGTCAGTCATAACTTATAATTATAGAGGATATTTGCTAGAACAAAACCTGTGGTGCAGGGAATTTAAGTTGTTTATCTGAAGCTTTTAATATTGTCAAAGGCAAAATAAGTCTGGATCTTTCTCCTGACAGCCACTCCAGTACTTTGCCTTTTTGTTTACACAGGTCACAATCTATGCCAATGGCTCTCTTCTCTTCTACTCTCTTACCCTCTCCATAGCTTATTCCTGGGTGTGGTCTGAGAGAATAAGGCAGGAGAGTGAGTGTTGCTTTCTGGTTCTAAATCCTCCACTTCCCTCTACTGACACAAGTTCTTACTTCACTTTCCAATTAGCCCTTCTCCCTGGAATCCCATATATATTCCTTTAACAGAAAAGTCAAGTATATATGTGCTCTGCCTTCAACGAAGTCTTATCTCTTTGGCCTTTACATATTGGTGAATAAAACAAGTTTATCTTGGGAGATAAACCTTTGACTTCCCACTAAATGAACTATCACTCTCAAAAATTAATATCCAGAAAAGTCTATAGGCAGAAGTTTCATTAATCATAAAATAATATATCTATAAGCATACTAGAAACCATTCATCAGAAAAAACAATGGCCAATAAATATATGAGAGTAAATGTGCAAATTCACAAGAGATCATACAAATTATAGTAAGAATTTATTTTGATTAAGTTCTATGAATATAGATGAATTACATAACCTCTTAGACTTTAGTGTCTTCCTATGTTAAATTTGAGAGATTATTAATGCCTGTTTAATATAGGTTTTGTAAATAATAAATGAGAATGCACAATGGCTAGCATATACTATATGGACAATAGATATTATCACTTATTTACAAAATATTACATCATATTATAGATAAAAAATTGTGTATTATCATTCTTTATCCCAGTGTTCTCCCCTTTCTCTCTAGCAAGACTCTTTACACATCACTGTGATTCAGTCACCCTGTTTCCTCCCAAGAAGCTTGTCATTATAGACTATCTCTCCCTGAGCCCAGCAAGCATGATTTCTGACTGGAGGGGGAGGGGATTTCTGACAGGGGGGGGTGGATTATGACCTCAAGGAGCTATGAACAAAGATTATATCTGAAGCCCAAGATATAATACAGGTTACTCAGCTGCTTCATTTGCTTATGTAAAGTACCAGGAACAATATCAGTATAATGAGCAAATGGACATTTGCTAAAGACATTTTTGAACTTCAACTACTTAGTAACTTTTTATTGAGTTCCTTCTGTACAATTCCATGTGGTCCACACACTTTTTTGAACAACAAGAAATGAAAAAAAGGTCACATACCTTCTCACAAGAAGTATAATCCGGAAAAGAATCAATCGACAGGATGAAAACATAAGCAGTTTAGTTGTAAGATGTTTGATTCTTTCCTGATCTTCTTTGACTCTTTATTCACAACACAAAGGAAGTACAGAATATTAAGGACTAATAAGCTTTTGTTAGAACTTCTTTCTTAGTAAATTCAACCCCAATGGAAGCACTGCAAAGCTCGCACTTCATTCTGGAGAACCCATACAAAGTATCCTTAGATATTTGCAAACTCATGGGCGTGTTCTGTCGCCTGCTCCTCTGATCAGTGGCCTGGTGACATTGGGAAATTTACTAAAGCATCAAGTTGGAATAAATCCGGAGGAGACTTACTGAAGGGGCCCGTGAGTGAGTCCAGTTGAGGACATGTCATCTGCATCGGTCCAGCACTGCTATTTACTCCTAGTAGCCAGTGTGCAACAGCTCAGATTCAGGACGGAGAATGGTCATTTGGATTGCTTGGTTCTGCTTCATTGTACTTTTGCAGAAGCAATGAGAGGTTTCAGAGTATTTGTATTATAAAACGACACCACCCGTGACAAGTAAAACAACAGAAATGGCAACTTTGAATCAATCCATAAGTGACCACATGGACTTGACAGCTGTTTGTCCCTCTTCGGGTTTGGGGGGAGGAAGAGAACAGAAGACAGCATGCCGTGAGTAACACGAATCTTTGCTTTGCTAGTGATTCACCAGCTCCATCATCACTACCCCTCCCACCACCTGCAGGCTCTTATAGAATACTCACATTCTGGGTGGGCATCGCCAGCCTCATTCTCTACAGAACTACTTTAAGAACCACATGCAACAGATACACTTTATTTTTTTTCTTTTCCTTTTTAAAAGACATGTTAAGCATGACACTTTCCAACTCAAAAACTTCCAGTTTCTTTAATGTCAGACTTTACTTGGTAGTCAGGATCTTTAGTATGTGAATTCACAACTTCTGTTTTCTATTCGAGTTCTGCAAAGCATGCTTCTGTTCCAGAAACACCTATCAATTCTTGCTCCTTTGAATCTGTTACTCACACCCCATTTTTAAAGTTTCACTCACATCATTACCTGTACTCAGAATTTTTACACCATTTCTTTTCTTGTAAACTTTTGAGCATCTATGCTGTTCAGAAAACAGCTTAAATATCACCCCCACTAAGGATATTTCTTAAGAGTACCTAAGCATTCTTTGAGTTTTTCTGCTCTTAGTAGTTGTCATTTTGGTTATCAGGGTGTGTGTGTGTGTGTGTGTGTGTGTGTGTGTGTGTGTGATTTATTCAGCTGATATTTATAGGAGTTCTCTTCTGGCACTGTTCTGGGCCCAGAGGACAGGGTGATAAAAGATACATACTTCTGCGTCCTTAACAATCTTAGACAGACAAGGGTCCAAGCAAATACATTACCAAAAGTAATTACAGAGATTTTTGTGGAATACAAACAAAAGATGGAGAAATTAAATAAGAAGAGGTCAGTGGGAAGATAACAGGAAGCTTGACAGGAAAGCTGTCACTTGAGGTATATATTGATATAAAGTAAAATAAATAATAATTAATATTTATCCAGCACTTAGCATCTATGGCAGGTTCTAACTGCTTCACCTCTACCACCTCACTTACTCCTCACAACCACCCTAGCATGTAGGTATCATCAGAGATCCAGCATTAATGTGCATATGTATTCCCTAGCGATCTTGTTAATATCCAGATGGAGGTTCAGTAGGTCTGAGGCGGGGCCAGAGCTTCTACATGTCTAACAAATACTTGCAAAATGTTGGTGCTGCTGGTCTGGGACCACATGATGAGTAGTCATAGATATGATCATGTTTTTTTGTTTTTTGTTTTTTATTTAAAAAATTAGAAAACAGAGTCAAAGAGAAGGTATGTAATTTGCCCAAGATTACACAGCTAAGGAAGTGGTGGAGGCAGGACCCACAATGAGTAGGGTTATCTAGGCTAATTATAAGAAGAAAGCGTTCTTGGCCAATAGGTTGGTGTGATCAAAATCAAGAAAGCATAACACACACCCAACCAATCTGAAGTTCCCTAAGAGTTTCGTTAGGCCGGAGAGTAGAGTCAAAGGAGGAAGATCTTACATATCATGATTAGCACTGGGTAAACACAGATGAGTAAGCCTCGGATGCCTTCTCCTGACGGCCTCCCCATCCCTATCTCCTGAACCTGTGTCCTGTCATCTTTTATTGAGAACATCAGCCATTGTCCACTGGTGCATGAATTAGGGCATCCCTAGAATGAGGGGAAAATAGGGAGCTGTTGTGTTGGAATTCCTCAGAATGTCCAACATAAAAATGGTCAACTACTCAATACTAAGCCAAATGGGGCACTGAGGATGCGCTGTAAGAGTGAGCATCATGTCTGGGGTGACCGAGCCTCTTCTTTCTATGGTCAAGTTAGTGACATCACAGCAATAAAAGCTATTGCTTGTTAAACACACACCATGGGCTGGGCTCTTGGCTGCACACAGGCACATGGTCTTGTTTCCTCCCATCGTTTCTGCAAATCAGGGCTCTCGGCCCTATTTTGACTGTGATAAAAGTGGAACTATGAATAAGCCAGTTCATAGTCTCATCCGTGAGGATGAGAATGGGAATACGAATCACCTCTGCCTGGCTCCAGGGCCCCTCATCTTCATACCATATCTTGCTACTTTCATTGCTAAGTCTGTCTATGATTACCTTAGATAGCTTAGTAATAGCCCTTCAATTTAAACGCCCTCAGCGTAGGGATATAAGGGGAAAGAGGTTTCTTCTCCATTGCTTCCATCCCACTTTGCTAGACTGGCAATGCCACCATTTGGCGGAGGAGATTATCAATATTTCACCAAATGTACAATCAGTAACATGATTGAACTTGCTTTAGAGAAGCCAATTCTAGGCTTTATCATCACATACAAATGGAAATAAATTAGGGGAGCTGGCAATGGCTGATGGAAAAAAAAAAAAGTTCTGAAAAGCATTCCTCAGGATCTGAGTTCCGGAGGCACCCTGTTCCCTCCCTGTGGTCCCTGCAGTCTACAGAGAGGATGAACAACAGAATCTGAGCTATGGGGAAAGTCACCACTTTGAGGGTCACTGGAAGCCTCCCAGAACAACCTGGTAAGGAATATTATGTTAAAAAGTTATTTTCTTTTAGGGGAGCTTGTTGCTGTGGTTTTCTCTGGTCCATGATTAGGAAACATTATGGGAGGTCAGAAACAAACATCTTCAGTTTCTATTTCAACTATAATTTAGCTGTTACCAAGAACTTGCTTCCTGTATTAATAGATGTTTCAAGAATTATTCATCACCTCATTTCATTTTATTATCATAAGTACTTTACTATGTATATATCAGCTTCCTTTATAAAAGTTTGGGCTCAGTACCTTGTTTGAGATCACATCGTGAGTGCAAAGTTCAATTCTAGCCAAGGTCAGCTGTCTCAAGGATCTGGAGCCTGCTCTGTGGTTCCCAAATCACCTCCCATGTAATGTCTAAGAGAAACCAGGTTAAAAGCTTCCTCACTGTAAAAGCCGTATATTTTTTTAAAATGTTCCTTCTGATAGGAAACATTCAAAATCAAAGAAATATAAAGATAAATATTCTAAAGCAATTACACCTGCCATAATCACTACAGACTGAAGAGCACGTGAGGCCAAGACAAACCATCCCATATAGCTGAGTAAGTTATTTAACTATTTCTATGGCAAGAGCTTGAATTTTTAGAAGTTAATAGCCAGTAAGGAATTGTTGAAAAATATCCTTGATTTCAATAAAAATACAGCATATTCATCATATTGTCATGTCTATCTGTTCCCCTGCAGTAAAACATTGGTACCCGTGGCCGGCCACAGCAGAGCCTGCTCAAACAAAGATGATAAGAAAGAAGAACAGATGCTTCAGAAAGGGTAGCAGGCTTAATCAGAGAAAATCTCTTTGTTGGATAATCACAAGTCATTTGATTAAGTGTTCTCTCCCCTCGACACTAACATTTTCAAGTAAAGGTTCAGGCCTGAGTTGTCCCAACACTAATTAGCTGGAAAATGGATGTGATTAGAGAGAATGAAAGAGCCATTGGAGGACAAGACCAAAGAGACTAGTGGCTAAGCAGGTGTCCTACAGAAAGGAATCTTTCTTTAGGAGCCAGCAGTGAGGCTCAGGGAGTTACACACCTGATCTTTTCACACAGGACACTGGAAAGAGTGGCAGATGGGAGAAGCAGTTGAATATAGTTTCCAGTAGATTTTGTGGAGGAGAAGCCTCTATGGTTCTCAGTGACAAGGTTGTCCAACCACAATAGAGGGACATTCCCTCCAAACATGATTTTTTTTTCCCTCCCATGAATGCTAAGTCTAAGAGCTATCAGATAAGCAGTTTGAGGTTCACAGCAAAACCATACAGGGATTTCTCACATAGTCCCTGCTCCCACACTTAGATTACATTCCACGGTATCAAACCCCAGAATGATGCATTCATTAAAATTGATGAGTCTCAGGGACATATCATAATCACCCAAATCTGTTTACATTACAGTTTGCCCTCAGTGGTGTATAGTCTATGGGTTTGGACAAATGTATGATGACATGTATTCATCATTATGGTACCATATAAAGTACAACCACAAAACTCCATAGTCTCCGTAGTTTTGGCTTTTCCACATGTCACATGGTTGGAATCATACAATATGCAGCCTTTTCAGATAAACTTCTTTGACCCAGCAATACACATTTACGATGTTTTCATGTCTTTTCAACATTTGATAGCTCATTTCCTTTTTGGGCCAAATAAAATCCCATGGTCTGGATGTATACATTTACCTACTAAAATATGTCTTGGTTGCTTCCAAGTTGCGGCAACTATGAATAAAGCTGCTATAAACATCCATGCATAGACTTTTGTGTGGACATAAGTTTTCAATTCCTTTAGGTAAATACTAAGTGCAATTATTGGTAAGAGCGTTTAGTTTTGTAAGCAACCATCAAGCTGTCTTCCAAAGTGGCTATACTGTTCTGCTTCCCACCAGCAATGGATGAGGGTTTCCATTGTTTCACATTCTTGCCAGAATTTGGTGTTGCTGTTTTCTGGATTTGGCCATTCTCAGAGTTGCGTAGTCATATCTTCTTAGTAGTTTAATTTGCATTTTCGTGGTGACATGATGTGAAGCATCTTTTCACAAACTACTTGCCATCTGTATATCTTTTCTGATGTGTCAATTAAGGTAGATGATCCATTTTTTTAATTGGATTGTTGATTTTTTTAATGGGTTTTAAGACTTCTTTGTATATTTTAGATAACAGGCCTGTATAGGATGTCTTTTGTGTATATTTTTTCCCCAGTCTTCTTATTCTCTTGAGATTGTCTTTTGCAGAGTAGAAGTTTTTATTTTAATGAAGTTCACCTTACCTGTTACTCCTTTCATAAGTCATGCCTTTGGTGTTATATCAAAACCTCATTGTCATACCCAAGGACATCTAGGTTTTCTCCAATGTTATCTTTCAGCAGCCTCATAGGTTTGCAATGTATATTTAGGTCTATGGTCTATTTTGAGTTAATTTTTCTAAAAGCTATAAGGTCGTTGCCTAGAGTAATTTTTTTGCATGTGGATGTTCAGTTGTCCCAACTCCATTAGTTGAAAAACTATGTTTGTTCCATTGTACTGCCTTGGCTCATTTATCACAGACCATTTGATTATATTTATGTGCTTCTATTTCTGAGCTATCTGTTCTGTTCGATTGATCTATTTGTCTATTCTTTTGTCAATACCACAGTGTCTTGATTAATGTAGCTTTACGGTAACTCTTGAAGTCAACTAGTGTCAGTCCTCCAACTTTGTTCTTCTCCTTTGATATCATTTTGGTTTTTATGTGTTTTTTGCCTCTCACTATAAACTGTAGAATAAAATTATTAATATACACAAAATAACTTGCTTGTTTTCTGACTGGTATTATATTGAATCTATAGATTAAGTTGGAAAAAACTGACATTGTGATGATCATTGAGTCTTCCTATCATGAACATGGAATGTCTCTTCATTGATTTAGTTTATCAGAGTTTTGTAGTTTTTCTCATATAGATCTTGTACAGATTTTGTTAATTTATACCTAAGTATTTAATATATTTGTGTACTTATGTAAAAGGCATTGTATTTTACATTCCAAAACTCCACTTGTTTATTGCTGGTGTATAAGAATGTGATTCACCCTGGCTGCTGTGGCTCAGTGGATTGAGCATCAGCCTGCGAGCCAAGTGTCGCTGGTTCGATTCCCAGTCAGGGCACATGACTAGGTTGCACGTCAGGTCCCCAGTTGGGGGCGCGAGTGAGAGGCAACCACACAGTGATGTTTCTCTCCCTCTCTTTCTCCTTTCCCCTCTAAAAATAAATAAACAAATAAATAAATAAATAAATTTTTAAAAAAGAATGTGATTCACTTTTGTATATTAACTTTATATCTTGCAAACTTGCTAAAATTGCTTATTCCAATAGACTTTTTGTCAATTATTTCAGATGCTCTACATGGATGATCATGTCATCTGTGAACAAAGATGATTTTATTTCTTCCTTCCCAACGTGTGTAGCTTTTATTTTATTTTTATTTTTTTTGTCTTATTGCATTTAGATAGACTTCCAGTACAATGTTGAAGATCAGTACCTGATCTTAGTGGAAAAGCTTCAAATTTCTTATAATTAAGTTTGATGTACCAGTAGGTTTTTTCTTTCTTTCTTTTTTTGATAGATATTCTCTATCAATTTGAGAAATTTCCTCTCTTTTCCTGGTTTAATGAAAGTTTTTATCATTAATGCATATTGGATTTTGTCAAATGATTTTTCTGCATCTATTGATATGGTTGTGATTTTTCTCTTTCAGCCTATTGATGTAATAGGTTATCAGTGGTCTTTAAAACACATCTTTCAACTCACCTTTTATATCACTGTTACAGTAATAATTTGAATATGCAAATATTATTATTATTCACCAATGACACAACATATTCTACAATATAACATCTAAAACTATTGGTTTGGCAAAGAGCTCCCCTTCATAATCTGGCTTTGCCTAAGTATTTAGACTTATATCTTGCATTTTATTTTATCCTTACATTTTTGGATGAAATTAAGTCCTTTTATTTTATTATTTATTTATTTATTGTATTGATTCTAGGGAGAGGGTAATGGAGGAAGGAAGAGAGGGAGAGAAACATCAATGTGAGAGAGAAACATGGGTTGCCTCTTGTACACTCCCTGACTGAGGACTGAACCCGCAGCCCAGGCAGGTGCCCTGACCAGAAATTAAATCCACAGCCTTTCAGTCGGTAGGATGATGCCTAACCAATTGAGCCACACTGGCTAGGGTGAAATTAACTCCTTTTAGTTTAATTAATTTCTGAGCTTAGAATGTCTTCTGGCTTTTCTACCTGGAAAATTTCTACATGCCCTTCAAACCTCTGCTCCAATACTTCTATGATACCTTCCCTGATGCCCCTCAACAGATTTATGTTCTTATTCCCTCAATGCTTAGAGGGCTCTTAGAGCACTTATTATATTGCACTTTAAATACATGTTTATTCTTCTATTTTCCCCTACTATGCTGAAAAATTATCTGCTAACAGAGATTCTGTGTTTCATATTTTGATACAAATAATGCTAGGCACCTTGTTGCCTAGTATAGAACTTAGAACAGAGGGGGTATTTCATCTACACACAAATAAATGCAAGGAAATAAATGCATACCTTGGGATCCCACCACCCATCTACTTCTTCATTAAATCATGTCATTTGTTCTACGTATGACCTTTCTCATTCGGTTTGGGTTCTGTTATGTTTGAGTAGCAATAGCAAGAAGAGGATAAGCCAGTTTCCGAAAGGATCCTTCATAACAGCTAAAAGGGTTTGCCTTTACCCTAATCTCTGTAGCCACTGGCCACAGGCTACCAAATGGAGCTAGATTAACAAAGTTCAAAGGTACAAACGAGCTCACGATCAGAGTGATTTGAGTAACTGAGGCTATTTCTCCTGCTCATGTTGAAGCAGAAGAAAACATTTTTGAGTATTACGGTTACTCCTGTTTCCATCTCCTTTCAGACTTATCCTTTTCCTTTTCCCTTAGTCCTTCCCCAAATCCAGCCTATTAGATGGGACAAAGACTGAGGGACAGAGTCTTTGTCACCTTGCTTAATCTTTCTACCCCTCCCGCCCTTTCACCTGAGAGGATGCTTAGCCTGCACCATGTTCTCAGGCAGCAGCTGCCAGAGGCACACAGAGAAAAGGCCCTTAGATGATCATCAGGGTGAAAAAGGCTGATAAAGGTTAATAAAGGTTAATACATTGGAGTCTGGAATTAGATATAAGTGGTCATCATTATCTATATTAATCACAAATCCTATTAGTCTGGAAATTCATTTAATCACAAATTAATTTGTCACTTACCAGCTTAGCAGCTACTAGGTGTCACATACGACGTACAGGTTTAGTATAAAGTCTGGAAACACAGTGCTGGGCCTGGGAGTCTGTGGGTTCTGGTAGCTGCAAAACAGCTTGTATGAGCCAGACTAGAGGTGAAAATGGATTCTCAGATCGCGGTATCTCAGAGAAATAACGAGAGTAATGAATTTTATAAAGTTATATCTCTAAAAACCATCAGTAAGATCTTTCAGCAATTAAATAAATTCTTTCCAAAGGCATTTGGTGTTTATTGGTGTATTTATATTCCTTCTTTCCCTCACTCCTGCTGCTCCATTGGTCACAGATTTTTATCTACTTGAAAAGATTTTCTTTCTACTGATGGCTACTCTGTCAGCAGACAGATATAAAACAGAATACAATAAAGTAAAATAAAATGAAAGAGGGAAAAGTAAAATGGAAGCCACGTGGGTAATTCAATGACCTCGAGCTCAAATAGTTTTGTGCTCCCCAAAGAAAGAAGAAATACAAGAGTCCTGGTAGGAACTGTCAATAAACTGACTTGATTGTTTTCTTTTTCTATATATGTATATAAAATTTTTAGTATTCAAACAGCCTTTAGTAAGGCAATGCTTTAAGTTTTCAAGGCACTTCAGTATTTGTCATATTCTCCATTTTATAAAATGTCTGCATGTTTAAGTTCCTCAGCCCCTCCCCCCAGGAAACTCACGGCCCCGCAGAGGATGATCCCACTGTGAAAGTTCCTGCAAAAAGGAAAATAACGTGGCCTTGGTGACAGTCGTAAAGCACAGAGTAGACACTGTGGACGTTTACAAGCAGGGAAGATGATTAGCGTGTTGTTACAGGTTGACTTGTGTCCCCTCAAAATTCACATACTGAAGCCCTAACCCCTAGGACAGGGGTCCCCAACCTCCTGGCCTGTCAGGAACCAGGCCGCACGGCAGGAGGTGAGTGTGAATAGAATGCTCTTGAATCACCCCCAAACCATACTCTCCACCCCAGTCCATGGAAAAACTGTCTTCCATGAAACCGGTCCCTGGTGCCAAAAAGGTTGGGGACTGCTGCCCTAGTACATCAAAATGCCACCTTATCAGGAAACAGGGTTGTTGCAGATGTAATTAAAGTGAGGTCATCGGCGGACCCTAATTCAGTTGTATGTGTCCTCATTAAAAGGGGACATTTGGACACGCACACACACAACACCATGTGAAGATGAAGGCAGAGAATGAGGTGATGCTGCCACACCTAAGATTGCCCGGAAATTACCAGAAGCTGGGGGAAAGGCAGGGAACAGCTTCTCCCTCCCAGCCTCGGAGGGCACCAGCCCTGGGGATGCCTGGATCTGACTCTGGCCCCCACCCCCTGACCCATTTGTTGTATTTTTTACAGAAGCCCTAGCACACTAACACACACTTTCTTTTTGCCTCTTTATCTCATCTTTTTCCCCCTTAAAATCTTGAAAAGTGTTTCTGTCTCTGCTGCTGGACAGAAACACCTTTTCAAAGGCTCTAATCCTCAAAAACCAACGAGGCCTCTTTTCTCCTCGTCCTTGACTTTCTGTGACATGTAACTGCTGACTCTCAGTCCCCACCCCTGTTGGACAAGTGGGCAGGGGACCAATTCCTCTGATAGGGTCTTAAAAGCTCAGGCCTTGATGTTCAGGTCCCAGGATAAAGGTCCCAATTATGTCTGCAGGTGACTGCTGAGTCTGAAGAAAATTATCATCTCAAATCATCTTCTTCTGGGAGGCGAGAGGACAAAAGTTAAATAAACTAACTCAGGGTTTGTCAACCTCAGCAACATCAATATTTTGAACCAAACAATACTTTGCTAATTTTTTGCACAAAAAAAAATTGCAATTCTTCGCATTGCAGGATGACCTCAACTCTCTAGATACCGGTAGCATTTTCCCCGAGTTGTGACAATCCCTATTGTCCACTCCTGGTAGTGCTAGGGATTGGGCCAAACCTCCCCAAATTAGAATGGCTGGAGTAATAAGGTTGCAGTCAGCAGCCCAGCTGAAGGCGAGGCACTCCAGCATATTTGAGCCAGAAGAGCAGATGAAGCGGGCAGGGAGGAGGAGGAGGGTCTAACTGATTCTGGAGAGATGCCAGTGGGTGCCTCTCGGCCTCGGCTCCTGTCCTTTCTTTTCCTTGAACACTCTCTCTTCCCAATCCACTCAATAGCTCTTTGTCCTTCAAAGTCCAGATTAAGGCCACCTTCCCCAAGAAACTGACCCTGACCACATCATAGCTCAGAGCTCTTTCCCTCTCTCCTCTGAGTTCTACCAGCTTCTGGATAATCTCTGCCTCTCTTTGGACACCCAGCAAAGCAGTCATCCCCCGCTGTCATTTAACTGCCCGAGTGTGAGGCTTCGTGTCCAGTAACAAGCTAGCTTTGGAGGGGGGGGATGGGTCAGCATCAGGCATCCTGGGGAGCCTTGCGCATTAGGGATGTACCTACCAGACACGCTCCGGAAACGAAGGGAGAGGGGGTTCTGAGGACCTGGGCACGTCCTGATGCACAGGGAGCTCTTTTCAGAGCCACCTCCTTCCGCCTCTCTGCTGCGCTGCCTTTCAGGGGAGATGACAGGAACCACCCCAGGTGGAAGTGCCCAGCCGCAGGTAGTGACCTGAGAATCAGCAATAAGACGCTCAGACTCAAAGGGGTCACATCATCTCCTCTAGCCCATGGACAGTGGAGACAACAGCCCCGTCGTGGCAGGTTTTGCGCTCCTGGCAGAGCGGAGGGCTTCATCATCCTTACCAAGTTCTGGTTCTTAGAGACCAAGTGCACAGGACGGCAGAAGTCCAGGGTCCTCCTCCGCCGCGTGTGGCTGTTGCCCTGTTCACACAGCTCCTGCGTGTCATCATGGGCCCACTCACCACCCTCTCCCCCAAGCAGACACACAGGTCTCCACGCCTATGGGGAGACTTGAGGCCACGCAAGAAGCTCTGCCAGCTATTTAGCAAAGCAATTTTCTCTGCACCTGTAGCACGTCCCTTAAGTGACCAGCCCTCAACCCACAGCAGACACCTGCAGGCTGGCTTCACCATTCAGTCCTGAGGAGTGCAGCCCTCTCATTATATAAAAGGACCGTCAGCCCGCGATCAGCCCCCCTCCCCCCGCTCTGCACCTGTTCCTCACTTTGCCTGTAACTGCTCCCTGTCCCCAAACTGACCTGCTCTCTGCATTGCATGACTTTTCCCGCTGCTGCCCTGGAAAACATCTCTTCACTCCTTGAGACGCATCCCAGAGTACATTTGCTTATTGAAACTTTCTTTGAATCCAGTAAACGGAGCAGATTCTCATTATCTCAGGTCACGTCTGTCCCCGCACCCACCTCCATTATGTACTCACCTTGCCCTATTTTAGTCCCTTATTTTCCTGCGTCTCTTTCTCACCGTTCCTGACCTCGACCACATCACATTGTTTCACTCATCCCTGTGAAGTTAGAGACACAGGCCTCGCTGTTCTAGGGTTAGTTCTATAATATCTGTTTTTTTTTTTTGTTTTTTTTTTTTTTTTGTCTTAAATAATGATCCATTGCTTGAGAAAACTTTCCACATCTTCCCGGTCAAATTACTGGGGAAAATTCACTGCAATTAACTTAAGGATTATCTCGTCCCTCATTTCTCTGACTTTTATGGCATCAATAAAACCAGTCATGCAATTTTTAGATACATAATATTTACTCTGAATGCTGGATTAAAATTCATTTGGCTAAAATGTAAACCATCTCAAGAATGTTAAAAATTATTCTTTAAAGCTGGTGCGTGCATATCAATTTTTTTTCAGAAATAAAATTTTTTATTATATAATGAAGGGGGAAATTCTCATTTAAGAGGAGTGCATTTTAACTTCAAAATCTACTTCTAAATGTCCAAAGATTTGGTAGTCCTGGTGGCAGTATCTATATCCACCTGAAATTTATAAAGTTTAATAATTTTAATAAGTTCTTTTCAAAGTGCACTTTTTCTGATTGTAAAAATTTTATTTGAATGCTAGTTTGTCAGTAACGATTGCTAACTGTCACTGAGAAACCTTCACTATTATCATAAATGGCTATATTTAATTCTCGCAGCCACTCTTAGAGGTAGGTTGTTCTAAATGTGACAGATACAAACATCTGTAGCTCCCACAGGCAGATGACTTGCCCAAGATCACACAGCTGGGAGGCAGGGAGCTAGAATTGGAATCCATGGGTCTTGGTCCGGCAGGCTCACCCCCACCGTCTACCCTGCTCCGCCGTTGCACGGTTTAATTTGCAATCCAGATTTCCCCAGTCCAGCTACTAATAACACTTTAAGGTGTGTGAGTCTGTTCAATGTGCCCTTTTGGTTTACATATTAGACAAGTTTGACACTTCCCATGCTTGTTTCTCATAAATAAGTAAGCTGCACCTCAGCCACGTAAAATGATTGACCGAATTCAAATGCTAAAAAGGAGTAAAACTGGGACATCAAATTTAGACATTGTTACTTCAAGCTAAGGGCCTAAGTCACCCCAGCATATCTTGTCCATATAGTTGGATATTTAGAAGAATTGGGGAATTTTGCATAAGCATGCCCACATACACATACCAGCTTTATCTAATTTTGAAGCCTTGAGAAGTAACATGAAAAAGAGGCATTAAGTGGTGAAATTGCACTCCTGTTCAAACCCCAGGCTGGATTTAAACATATGTTAAGAAATTGGCATCAGTTCTCAGAATTGCTTCATCCTTTCCAGGGAATTCTGTAGTTGCTGGATTGATTAATACTGTCAAGAAGATTTTTAAAAGGTGCTCTAAACATATGGTTCCTTATGTATAATTAAAGTGAACCAATTCTTTTTTAACTTACATTTTAAGAAATGATTCAACTTTTCCTAGATATGCTCCTTCTCAAGGTCATTCAAGACTGTAATCGCTCACGGTGCAACCACACTGTTTGCTCAGATTTACTCTCAGACTTAGAGTCTGTGTTTGCTGCTGCAGAACACGAGCTGCATACAAATGACTCCACCTCTGCAGCACAGAATTTTAATCAGCTGAGCAAGAAGCCAACTAGTCCCCTCAATGCATATTAATCTGCCTCCAGAACAAGCCCACAGACTGACTAAATATTTTGGTTGCATCAGAATTTCACCATATCAAATACGGGGACTGTTAAAAGCAATTGGTTTTATAGAATTACTCAGCATATACTGCTCTGTTCATCTCTTGTGTACACCTTCACTGAAAAGAAATTGATGTACAACAAAATGTATATATTTAAAGTCTTCAGTTGGATACCTTTTGGCATAAATACACACCCATGAAACAATTAATGCAATCGAGATAATAACTACATTCATCACCTCCCAAAATTTCCTCAATATCCTTTGGAATCACTCTCTCCTTCCCTTCTTTTCCTCTTCTCAGTCAACCACTGATCTGGTTTCTGTCACTGGAGATTAGATAGCTTCTTCTGAAGTTTTCTGTACATTGAATCAGTGGAAAGATGGCCATGTGCACTTGCAGGTGCGTTTCACAGGGTGGGAGGCAGAAGCTGAAGAATACGCAGCTTGATTTCCTCTATTTCTTAAGACTAGTTACAAGTTGATCATCAAATGAAAGTCTTCCATTTTCTGTTCATTCTGATCCTGATCTTGAAAAGTATCACAAGATACCACAAAAGCCTTTGTGATTTATCTTTTATCCAATTATACCTGAGAAGTCCTTGCCAAGGAGAGCAGGTTGGAGGGAGTAAGCAAAACGAATAGCTTAGATATTTGGGGAAAGCAAAACTCCACATCTAACATTAACCCAAAGCAGGCATGCATGTGCGCGTGTGTACACACACAGCTCTTAGAAGCTGGCAGAAACTTTGGGAGCCATAATTAAATAATAAAATTAAATTTTCTCTTGAAAGTGAATCTCATCAGGCAGGAAAATGGCTACCAAGTAGGTGGAAGCTGATCCCCTTGCTCTTGCCCCCAACTCAGACACCTGACTGATCTTCAGAAAAATAAACTGAATATTCGATGGAATCTTAGCTGATACAAAGTTTGGAAACCAAGGAGTACAGAAGACACTTCACAGTGGATGGTAAGAAGGTTTTATAGGTGGAAGGGGAAATATACTGTGTGTGATGCCTGCAGCTGTGGAGAGCCTGGTCAGAGGCTGCAGCTTTGTGGCTCCCTCCCCTCCCAGGGCAGGGAACCCCTAGACCCCGGCCAGGAGTGACTTGGATACACAAAGTTGGGAAGATCCAGGCTACACACGCACACACACACCCACCCACCCACACCCACACACACACACACACACAGCGAGCAACACACCCATAGCTGCAGCAGCAAACACCAAATGGGAGAGAGCCAGAGAGAGATTCCACCTGCATCTGGAGGGGTTAAGGGGGCAGTGGAGGCAGCCCATGACAGCTGTGGCTGTGACAAAGACTCCTGGCTTTTTGGAGAGATGGGAAAGCCAGCCAATGAACTCAGTGCTGCCGTGGGAGGGCCCAGAGAGACTTTTTAAGATGGAAGCTGAGGCTGCTGGGCAGAGACCCCACACATAGCTGCCCTGACAGCAAGGGGAAAGGACTGAGGCCATGGTTTGCTCCCACTCAGTGCAGCTGGGCAGAGCGATCAGAAAGGCACACAGCAAGGGGATTTCTCAGCTCCAGCCCGGTGCAGCTGGTAGGGCAGAAGCTGCCCAGAATGGAAAGTCCACTGCCTTCTGTCTGCTGCGGGGGCACTGGGAACTGGAAAGGCAGGAGACGAGCACCTGAGATTATTTACAGCCATACAGGGCTCGCTTCCCTGGTGGAGATGGAACCCCGGAGAAGGAAAGGTCGCTCTCGGCCCCCACCTCCTGCAGGACTGAAAGCACCACCAATGGGGTAGATCTGTAAAACAGGCAGGCCAGGCTCAAGAACCCCTTGCAGGGTGCATTTCTGCAAGAGACAGACCGAAGGAGGAAGGCCTAAAGAGCCCATTTTGAACTTCTCTCAGGGAGACAAAATACACTGGTTCCTGGGCCCTATTCAATGAGGCCAGCAAAGCAGGGAGAGCAGAAATCGGCACAGCAAGGGGGAATCGGGCCCCGCCCAGCCCTGGCTCCCACACAGAGCTGCAGTTAACACCACGCAGGACAGAGCTGACCCTCTTACACAGATTAGCCCCTCCCTTGAAACAGACAGCTAATTCATTGAAAACTATACATTATTAGAAATAAGCTGGGACAGACCAAGACAGGTAGCACCGGGGCAGGGGAAACACACCCACGATTCTCCCAGAACACTGAACAGTGTCTCCCAGGGGACACCAGGGGTCCCACCCTCCTGACTGCAACAGAAACGTTCTCTAGAGCAGTGGTTCTCAACCTTTCTAATGCCGGGACCCTTTAATACAGTTCCTCATGGTGTGGTGATCCTCCACCATAACTAAAGCCTAGTGATGAATCACAAAAACAATATGTAATTATATATGTGTTTTCCGATGGTCTTAGGCGACCCCTGTGAAAGGGTCGTTCAACCCCCAAAGGGGTCACGACCCACAGGTTGAGAACCGCTGCTCTAGAGGCAGGTGGGTGTGATACAGGCAGTGCTGCCAGAAGCTGGACAACCCACTCCGGACCTTGAGCGGATAAAAAGCCAGAGGTAGATCCAGAAAGAGAAGTCAGAAGGCGAACACCAAACTGCCGAGATCAATTTCACCTCGCTCTTCTTCAGAATTTGCGTTTTTTTCTTCCTTTCACATAGCCTTTTAATATTTCTTCTTTTGCTTCAGTTGTAGTCCAACTTATTCGCTATTCTTTGTCTTTTATTTTTTATTCTTTTTATTTAGATTCTATACTATTTTTTAAATCTTATTACTGCTTCGAATCTCACAATTGTACCCTTCCCAAGTCTTACTCCGTTTTGCCTTCTTCCTGCCCTTCTTTATTTATTTTTTGTAAATTTTATTATTCCCCATGCTACACCTTGCCCCTTCCTTACTCTTCCTATTTCTCCTCCCTGGGTCCTCTCAAAAGCATTCTTCCTTTAGCTTCCATTCTTTTTCCCCTTCTTATAATATTCTTATTTCCTTTCCACCTTCATAAAGTGTGGCTTGTTTGCTGTGGATATCATGGTTGCTGCTGTTCTTTTTCCACTGTATTCCTTTGTTCTCTGTCGTTTTTATTTTGAATCTCATAGGTTACTCTCCCCCTGTCTTGCTAGGTTTTGTCTTCCTTCTGCCCTTGCTTATTTGAGTTAGGATTTTCCCCCTTTCTTAGCCTGGAGTCTATTCCTTACTCTTATTATGTTTTCCTTCCCCTATCCTCTCAAAATTATTTTGCTTTATGGTGGACATCTCATATTCTCTTCCTTCTTTTGTAGAATATTCTTATTCTCTTTCCACATTTATTCATCTTTGCTCGGCTGACATTGCTATTGACCCTGTTGTGGTTTTTCTGCAATTGTATTCCTTATGGTTCACTGCCTTTTTAATTTTATCTCAAACATAACCTTATACTCTTCCTTTTTCTTACTCCACTCTGTCATCACCCTCCCTTGTTCTACTTACATTTTAAATTTTATTTTCTCCCTTTCTTCACCTTGTTTTTATTCTCTGCTCTTGTTATTTCTTCTCCATCTTCCCTCTCAAAATCATTCTTCTCTCCTTTGGTCACCTCATAGTCCCTTTTTCTAACATATAATATTCTTAATCTCTCCCGACCTTTATTAAACTTCACTCAATTGCTGTTAATACTGCTGGTGTGGTAAGGGGGTATTTTTGCTGGCATGGGTTTGGTTTTCTGGGTAGTCGTCGTCGTCGGCAGCCGTCCATCTCGAGAGACGATGGTGTAGCTTCTTAAGAGTCTATCTGCACCGCCGAGGATGGCTGTGCAGTCCAACTCGGGAGTGACACGGTATCTGTCTCCTCCCGTGTTGAATCGACATCTTGCGATGACACTGGAGTGTCCTCTCCAGTGAAGCTGAAGCTACAGAGCCTGGGCAGGGTGATATGGAGGGTCTGCTGTTGCCCATGCAGCAGACCCCCCCTCTCTTCGCAGCTGAAGGGTCCAAGGGAAAGACGGAGTCAATACAGCTTGGCTTCAGGTGCGCCGCAGGAGTTGCCGGTGTTGACTACAATGTCAAACCGCCTTAGGGACTCCGGCTCCGGATTTTCTGTGTAGTAATGCTTGGTTAACCAGCACCTGTACAACAGCATATAAGACATGGCAGGCGTTGTGAATCCCGGTCAGCCAGCTGTAGGGGAGAACCCACCAATGAATGAACCATCAATGGTCAAAGCCCAAATACAAAAAGAGAGCCCACATAAAGGGCAACCCTAGATCATCCAGCTTAGGAGATCGAAGAGGATGCACCACGGAGTCCCACAGGACCCATACCACAGAAGGCCACCCCATGGAGACAGGCAGGCAAAGCAGAGCAACCTGAGATGGAGAAACAAACATAGTCACCTAAAGTGGGAAGACAATAAAGAACCACCAATCAAAAGGAAAGGATGAGTCCCCAGAAAGAGAACTAAATGAAATTGAGGCAAGCAATCTATCAGACATAGTATCCAAAATGATGGTTATAAGGATACCCAAGGAACTCAGTGAGAACTAAAAGGAACTTTATGGGAGCGATAAGGAACTTAGTGGGAACTATAGCAGCATGAAAAAGGACATAGAAACTGTGAACTAGAACCAGGGAGAAATGAGAAATACAATATCTGAAATGAAAAATACACGTGAAGGAATTAAAGGCATGCTCGATGAAGCAGAGGACTGAATCAGTGACCTGGAAGACAGATAGAAAGAAATACCCAGTCAGAGCAAGAAAATGAAAAAAGACTCAAAAAGAATGAGTTTATGGGAGCTTCAGGACAACATTCACATCATAGGAATATTAGAAGGAGAATAAAATGAGCAAAGGATAGAAAACCAGTTTGAAAAAAATGACAGAAAACTGCCCTAACTTGGTGAGGAAAAAAGTCATGCCAGTTCAGGAAGCACAGAGGGTCCCAAACAAGATGAACCCAAAGAGGCCTACTCCAAGGCACATCATAATTAAAATGGCAAATTTTAAAGACAAAGAGAGAATCCTAAAGGCAGCAAAGGAGAAACAGCTAGTAACAAACAAGGGGACTTCAATAAGGCTATCAGCTGATATCTCAACAGAAACACTACAAGTCAAAAGGGCCTGGCATGAAATATTCCAGGTAATGAAAAACAAGGACCTAGAACCAAGACTACTGTACCCAGCAAGGCTCTCATTTAAAATGGAAGGTGAAATAAAGAGCTTCCCAGACAAAAGAGTACACCTCCACTAAGCCAGCACTGCAAGAGATGCTAAAGGAGCTGCTATAAAAAGAAGAAGAAAGCAAGCAAGTGGGGGTGAGGGGAGAAAGACGGAGAGAGAGATTGAGAGAGAGGAACACAGGTATGGAAAAAATGGCAATGAACAAGTACCTATCAATAATAACCTTAAATGTAAATGGATTAAATACTCTAATCCAAAGACATAGGGTAGCTGAATGGATAAAAAAAACATGACCTGCATATATGCTGTCTACAAGAGACCCACCTCAGAACAAAAGATCTACACAGGTTGTAAGTGGAGGAATAGAAAAAATATTCCAAACAAAAGGACATGAAAAGAAAGCTGGGGTAGGAATAGTTATATGAGACAAGAGAAGACAAAAATGAAAAGGGAACCAACTATATGTAGAACATATTTGTCAATGATACATCAGATAACGGTCTGCTCTCCAAAGTATGTAAAGAACTCATATGATTCAACACCAGGAAGACAATTCAATTAAACTGGGCAGAGGGTCTGAAAAGACACTTCTCCAAGAAGGACATACAGATGGCCCATAGACATGTGAAAAATGCTCCACATCACTAGCCATCAGAGAGATGCAAATTAAAGCCACAATGAGATATCACCTCACACCTGTCAGAACGGCCATCATTAATAAACAAAAAACTGTAAGTGCTGACGAGGATGCAGAGAAAAGGAAACCCTACTGCACTGTTGGTGGGAATGAAGACTGGTTCAGCCACTGTGGAAAACAGTATGGAATTTCTTCACAAAACTAAAAATGGAACTGTCTTTTGACCCAGTGATTCTTTTGCTAGGAATATACACTAAGAATTCAGAATCACCAATTCAAAAGAACATATGCACCCCTATGTTCATAACAGCGCTATTTAAATAGCCAAGTGCTGGAAACAGCCTACGTGCCCATCAGTAAATGAATGGATCAAAAAACTGTGGTACATTTACACAATGGAATAGTAATCCTACCTTTATGACAGCATGGATGGAACTGGAGAATATTATGCTAAGTGAAATAAGCCAGTTGGTGAAAGACAAATACCATATGATCTAATCTATGAGAGGAATCTAATAAACAAAATAAACTAACAAACAAAAAGAACTGCAGACATGGAAACATGGAACAGACTAAAAGTGACCAGGGGACAGTGGGGATGGGGATAATGATGGGAAGAAGGGGAAGGGACTAGACAAAGAACATGTATGAATGACCCACGGACATATACAACAGTGTGGACATTGATTGTGGGAGTGAGGGGGTGGGCTGGGCAGAGTAGGGCAAAGGGGGAAAAATTGGGACAATTGTAATAGAATAAAAATTTAAAACTGAATCTCACTATGCTAATGCAGCTTCCAATCAGGCAGAGCCTTAGCCCAAAGCTTTCTTCAAAATTCTTTTCATAGCAGGAATTCAGTAATAATCATAATGATAAGAATTTGCTCAGTTCAATCAGAAGAGTCTTACAGAGCCTCCCTGGGCAGGAAGCATGTCTTAAATCCCTCATTCCCAAGGGAAACCCAAAATGAAGGTACGAATAATTTATAAAACTGGTTTTTCAGTCACTCTGCCAAGAAATGATAAGTTCTATTTACATAAAGAACTGATCGCAGAGTTCAGAAATATTAGAAGGTAGGCAGGGAAACTAAGCGGGGGGGGGGGTGGGGGGAGTTAACAGTGACTATAGAGCTTCAGACATCGGAACAGGGTGAGTGAGATTACTTCCTCTTATCTGATTTCCAAAGACTAGGAGGCAACATTTTTCAGCGTTAATCTGGTTGGCACTGATGTGTTTGGATCTTTGTTCTTTGGGAGCTCTGGGGCTTTGAATATGTCCCAGGTACCAGCAGTGATCCTTTAGGGAAGTGATTTAACCACCTCCATCTGAAAGTGTCCCTAAGGAATCATTCCTGACTCACAGTCTTATAAACCCAGATTGATTTTGTAATATTTAATCATGAGAATGCTTGAAGGCATGCAAATGGTGGATATTTGATAAAGACAGACTAAGCTTGTATTAATTTGAGGAGTAGTTTAATGTCAGGCAAAATACAGATAGTTTTCATTTTTTCCTTTGGTTATCTGTGTTTCTGCAAAAGATTTGTTTACAATAAATGTTTTTTCTTATAATGTAAAATTCCCTTCTCAGTTATTCTTATGACTCATAAAGCAGTGAACATCTTTTAAGAGTAAAATAAGCCAGTCAGATAAAGAAAAATGCTATATGATCTCACTCCTAGGCTGTGAGTCAAAGACCATATTTCCCTGGAAACTATCTACCCTATTCCTACAAGTGAGCTGCTTACAATTCAGTCACATGAAAGGTTCTATCCCCAAGGCCAAAGTTGACCAGGATGAGGATGGACATCTAACACAACCTGAACAGATTCAAGTCTCTTTCCTAGGGATTTGCAATCATGGCTAAAGATTTCAATTCCAGCGTCGACCTGTGAGCGAAGTATCGCTGGTTCGATTCCCGGTCAGGGCATATGACTCGGTTGCACGTCAGGTCCCCAGAAGGGGGCGCAAGTGAGAGGCAACCACACAGTGATGTTTCTCTCCCTCTAACAAATAAACAAAACAATAAATTAATTAATTAATTTAAAAAAAAAAAAGATTTCAATCCCAGCATGGTCCGGTATCTGGAACAGAGAAGCTTAAACGCTCAAAGCTATGAGGCAGATGTCTCCTGGCCTCTCCGCTAAGCCATAGGGAGAGCCAGGCTGCAGGAAAGAAAATAGAAGAGCAGAGGAAAGCAGATCTGAGAGAGAGGGAGAACACTCCTCTGCGTTCTTTTACTCCGTTTCCCAGTTCCATAAGATAATGTCTCCTTCTAACTTCGCAAGCTTTTACCTGCAACCTCAGCACCCCCAAAATACAGGCAAAATCCCTCTAATCTACTCAGCCACCTACATAGGGTTTCCCACTGCCTGGCACCGATTTTTCCCTGGAATAAGCAGAAATTTCTTTAAACTGATTCATTCCGTCACAATGGATAAAATATTAACCCAAATCAACTTCCTTACCCAAATAGTTTCTTTCTGAGGAGTAAAAGGAGCCTTAAGAGTTTTTACAGAATATATTTGGCAACAAAATTACTTCAGACTTTTTGACAGAATTCAGTTTGGGTCTGAATGTCTTTTGAGGCAGGAAAATCAATGGACTCTTTGTGAAAATCAAGTCTGTTGACCTATAATCTCAGTTTATCATATCAACCAAGGGCATATATTTCCTTCACTTGAAGAATTGATACTCTGGAGATACTTTCCAGCGTAGGATCCTGGATGCGCCCTAAATATGTGCTATGTGGTTCACAAAACCCAGGGAGTAGTATACCCCATGAAGTCAGCATGAACCCCTGCAGTAATGGCAAGATTCATTACTTCATAAAGCAGCTTGTTCCCCTCAGTGAGACGACACACTGCCTTCCAATAACATCCTCTAATTAATAAATCTAGAAACACTATGTAATAAAACCCATAGGTTTTTAAAAATTAAAGAAAATATTTTATCCAAATCATTTCTAGAGTAGAAGCCCAAAACAGTAACAACAGCACTGATTTCATGTTCTCATGGGCAAATACATATTTATTAATATGGTTCCTTCATAAAACTGCAAGTTCTGTCTATTGATATATCTCATGTCTAGCTTTTTTTAATAGCCAATCAAAAAATTAAGTGTTAGTCATAGTCAGAAATTTCTAGAGCAAAATTACAAAAACCTTTTAAAACATATTATATAGCAATAGTATCATATTTAGTATGAAATATGAGTTCATTTTATTTTTTCCCTTTATTATTTTTATTGACACTAATATAGATGTTCCCATTCCCCGCCCCCACGCCTCACTTTGCCCACCTCCACCCATCCCCTGCCCCCTTCCCTCCGGTTGTTGTCTGTATCTATGAGTTACGTATATAAGTTCTTTGGCTAATCCCTTCCCCTTCTTTCATCTAGGCCCCTCCCACCTCTCCTCCGACAGCTGTCAGTCTGCTCCATGAGTCCTTGCCTGTTTCCATTTTGTTCATCAGTTGATTTTGCCCATTAGATTCCACATATCAGTGAGATCGTATGGTATTTGTCTTCCTCTGCCTGGTTTATTTCGCTTTGCATAATAATCTCCCGGTCCATGCATGTTATCACAGAAGTTAAGATTTCCTTTTTGTATGGCCATGTACTATTCCATTGTGTAAATGTACCAAAGCTCTTTGATCCACTCATCTACTGATGGGCACTTGGGCTATTGTAAATAATACTGGTATGAACATAGGGGTACATAGAGTCTTTCAAACTGGTGTTTTAGGATTCTTAGGATATAAGATCACTGGGTAAAAAAGGCAATTCCACTTTTAATTTTTGAGGAAACTTCATACTGTTTTACCCAGTGCCTGCACAGGTCTGCATTCCCACCAACAGTGTACGAGGGTTCCCCTTTCTCCACATCCTCACCAATACCAGCTTGTTGATTTATTGATGATGGCTATTCTTGCATCTCTCTGATGATTAGTGATGTTGAGCATTTTAAAAATATATCTGTTGGCCATCTGTATGTCCTCTTTGGAAAAGAGTCTATTCAGGTTCTTTGCCCATTTTTTAATTGGATTGTTTGTCTTCCTGGTGTTGGGTTGTATAAGTTCTTTATGTATTTTGGAACTTAACCCCTTATCCGATGTAGCATTGGTGAATATGTTCTCCCATACAATTGGGTTCCATTTTCATTTTCTTGATGGTTTCTTTTGCTGTGCAGAAGCCTTTTAGTTTGATGTAGCCCCATTTCTTTTTCTTCATTTCCCTTGCCCTGGGAGACATATCAGCAAAAATAATTGCTACAAGAGATGTCTGAAATTTAACTGCCTATGTTTTTGTCTAGGATATTTATGGTTTGAGGGCTTACATGTAAGTCTTTTATCTATTTTGAGTTTATTCTTATGTATGGTGTAAGGTGGTGGTCTAATCTTCTTTTTTTTGCATGTACCTGTCCAATTTTCCCAACAGCACTTATTGAAGGGACTGTTTTGACTCCATTGTGTGCTCTTGACTCCTTTGTCAAATGTTAATTGACCATAAAAACCTGGGTTTATTTCTGGATTGTCTATTCTGTTCCATTGATCTATGTGTCTGTCCTTATGCCAGTACCAGACTGCTTTGATTACAGTGGCCTTACAGTGTAGCTTCAGCTCAGGTATTGTGATTCCTCCAACTTTGTTCTTTCTCAAGATTGCTGAGGCTACTCAGGGTCTTGTTTGGTTTCATACAAATTTTTGAAATATGTTTTCTAGATCTGTGAAATATGCCATCAACATTTTAATAGGAATTGCTTTGAATCTATAGATTACTTTGAGTACTATGGACATTTTAATGATGTTAATTCTTCCAATCCATGAACACGGTATTAGCTTCCACTTTTTTGTATCTTCTTTAATTCCTTTCTTCAGTGTTCTGTAGTTTTCCAAGTATAGGTCTTTCGCCTCCTTTGTTAAATTTATTCCTAGGTACCTTATTTATTTGTTGCAATAGTAAATGAAATTGTTTTCTTAGCTTCTCTCTGATAGTTTATTATTGGTGTATAGAAATGCCACTGATTTCTGAATTTTAATTTTGTATCCTGCTACTTTGCCAAATATATTTATTAGCTCCAGTAGCTTCTTTTGTGGAGTCATTAGGGTTTTCTATATAAAATATCATGTCATCTGCAAATAATGAATTTTATTCCCTCCTTTTCAATGTGGATGCCTTTTATTTCTTTTTTTCTTGTCTAATTGCTGTGGTTAGGACTTCGAGTGCTATATTGAATAAAAGTGGTGAAAATGGACATCCCTGTCTTGTTCCTGATCTTAAGAGAAAATCTTTCAGCTTTTGCCCTTTGAATATGACCTTGGTTGTGGGTTTGTCACATATGGCCTTTATTACATTGAGGTATGTTCCCGCTATTCCCACTTTTCTGAAAACTTTTATTGCAAATTTGGTGCTAGATTTTATCAAACACTTTTTCTGCATCTATTGATATGATCATGTGTTTTCTTAATTGGCAGCATTTTTCTTTTTCATTTTTTAGATTTTATTTACTTTTTTCTTTAGAGAGAGAGGAAGGGAGTGAGAAAGAGAGCAAGAGAAACATGTGAGAGATACATTGATAGGTTGCCTCTCACATGCTCCCAACTGAGGACCTGGCCTGCAACCTAGGCACGTGCCCTGACTAGGAATCAAAACAGTGACTTTTCAATTTGCAGACCAGCACTCAATCCATTGAGCCACACCAGCCAGGGCAATCATGTGGTTTTTATTCTTCATTTTTGTTTATGTGGTATATCATGTTTATTAATTTCCAGACATTGTACCAACCTTGCATTGCTGGAATAAACTCACTTGATCATGGTGTATGATCTTTTTAATGTACTGCTGTATTTGGTGTGCTAATATTTTGTTGAGGATTTTAGTATCTATGTTCATCAGGGATATTGGCCTATAATTTTCTTTGTAGTGTCTTTATATGGTTTTGTAATTAGGATAATGCTGACCTCACTAAATGAGCTTAGGAGTTTACCCTTCTCTTGAATTTTTTGGAAAAGTTTAGGAAGGATAGGTGTTAGTTCTTCTTTGAATGGTTGGTAAAATTCACCTGTAAAGCCATTAGTCCAGGGCTTTTATTTTGGGGGATAATTTTTTTTATTACTGCTTCAATTTTACTAGTTGTAAGTTATCTATTTAGTGTCTCTTACTCTTTCTGATTCAGTTTTTGAAGATTGTATGTCTCTAGGAATTTATCCATTCCTTCTAGATTGTCCAACTTATTGGCATATAGTTGTTTATAATATTTTCTTACAATCCTTCATATTTCTTTGGTGTCAGTTATTACTTCTCCTTTTTAATTTCTGATTGTATTTATTTGTATCCCCTCTTTTTTTTAATAAGTTTGGTTAAAGATTTATCAATCTTGTTTATGTTTTCAAGGAATTAGCACTTGTTTTCATCTATCTTTTATTATTTTTAGACTCTATTTTGTTTATTTCTGCTTTGATCTCTATTATTTCCTTCCTCCCACTCACTTTAGGCTTTGTTTGTTGTTGTTTTTCTCCACTGATTTCATTTTAATATGTTGGATACACTGAGAGGGCAGAACCTCAAGAAATAAGAAAACTCAATACTAAAGGGTGTCTTTAAAATATTCTGGAAAGAAGAGAGAGCATAATCTAGATTTTATATCTTGGTGTCTTTAGATATTTCATATAATTCCACTCTTAATGGATTCTCAATAAATATTTAATGAGTATCTGAATCAGTGTGAATTGTATAATGAGCTTGCTAAGTGAAACTATTTATTTACTTATTTATTTGCCACCATACAGGTGGGCAATTAATTATTTGTAATTACCTTTTATTTTTGAAGTTTACTATTATAATATGCAAATGATATTATTGTTTTGTTGGCTGCTTTGTTTCTTTAAAATTGAAATAATTTATTTCATATTTGGTAGCTCTTCTATTTTCAAATTCATGCCATCTTAAATAATAACTTGTTTTTATTAAGCAAAGTTTGTGAGAAAGCACTTGGAATGTGCTTTAAAGTGGTTAAATAGTAACTGTCAAACTAGAATTTTTATACTAAGTAAAACTTTCAAAAGTAAGAATAAAATAAAGACATTTTCCATTTAAAAAGTAAGCTGTTACCTCCAAATAGTGTAAAATAAGGGGCTTTCTACAAGATGAGGGAAAATTATCTCAGAAGGAAGATCTGACATCCAAGAAAAAAGGTGGGTAAAGAAAACGGTAGCCATGTCTGTAGTCCAAAGAGGCATTAACCATTAAAATGATTCCACTTGAGCTGTTCAAAAATAAAGCTAAAACACTAAAAATAATAATATACATTTGGAGAAAATAATTGGTGGTAACATTTCAATTTATATTGTTCAAAGATATTATGAAGTTATTGACAAAGTATAGATTTGGTTAAGTTAATAATCTATGGTACAATAAGGCATAGTCATCCAGAGAGTAGAAATAGCAGAGAAAAAATTAGAAAATATTTCATTCAATTAAAAAGTTTTTACCAAACACATAAAAAACAGAAAGAAGTAAAAAAATGATTAGATAGAAGTAGAAATATGTGTTTTTGATCCCATACAAACAATGACATAAATTTTAATAAACTAAATTCAGTTAAAAGATAAATTATTATGAGACTATAAAACAAGGAGTGAAAATGTTGAAACTACTATTTGTTATAGATCTTTAACAAACTTTTTAATATTTAATAGAATTGATGAGTGATAGTGTTTTTTTTTTCCTCCACTTCTTGGATCAATTTAGAGTTTATATTTTCCTAAAATTCTATTGACTTTATCCACACATTCCATATGTTGGTATAATAGTAACATAGAGCATTGTTTTTTTTATTACCTCCAAGTCCACCCCCTTTCTCATCCTTAATATTATTGATATTTTTTATCTTCATACTTGTGAATTTTTAGTTATGTTATTGGTCTTATCAAAAATTGTTTTGGTTTCATTAACAATACCTACTACTTTTACTTTATTTCTTTTACTCTTATTTCTTTCTTTCTTACACTTTTGTTTTTGTTATCTTTTTCTGTTTTCCTTTCCCATCTCTATTTGAATTTTTTTAAATTTTTCTGTTAACTGGATAAAGGTATTGAAGTATGTAAATTTAGCCATGGGCTAAATTGTTTAAATGAGTGATATTTGTTAAGACACCCTAATAAAACCATTTAAGAAAGCATTAGACTGATCATTTAAATGACAAAATAAATAAATCTGTTCACTTTCTGATTGCTCAGTTTGGCAGTTCTTTCTAATTATGTGCATTTCTCTTGTGAGGCTGGTGCAGACAATAACATTAAAAAAAAAAAAATCAGGCCGCCACAACAGATCATTACCCACGGGTCTCCTTACACTATTCGTTAGCGCAGACCCTGTATCTGATCCCTACTAAACTCCTGCAGGCTTTGACCTCGGATTTAACACCAGACTAATTTTCCCATGTAACCTACTCAGATGCGGAGCCTCTGTTTGAGCAGCCCCTGCCCTGGGTTAAGTCCCCAAGTCTGCATTGGTTTCTCCCTCCGGCATCTTGTCTGTGATATCTTGACATTATATCTTGGCCTGCTTCTAAACTTTTCTGCTCTTCTTTTGTCTTCACTACATTTGCTCTTGATTATTGAGCCCCGGGTGTGAAGCACAGAAAACTCAGATGTTTAAGATACACGCAAATTAAAAAAAAAAAACAACCCCACTGATTTCACAGTTCTCACCAAACTTCACTGAGAGACAGACCTCAAAGCCCACCATAGGCTGATTCTACACCCATCTGTCCATGCCCAGAGGTAGATGCTCACGCGGCTGAACTAAGTCATGAAACCCTTCATTCACGTCGTCAGTCTTTCCTAGGTAACAGCAATGCAGTCTTATACATGTGTATCCCTCTAATTACTCTTTTAAATCATGAAACTTTTAATTTTTTAATAAGTAATTTAAAATAGGGTAATATCATTTAAATTTGAATCTGTAATAACTAATATTTTTGTAGGTTTTCTGTTTGTGCTTATTATCAACTTGCTTTTCTCCCGTAATTTCTCTTTTGCATATTTTTTTTCAGCTTTACTGCTTTTCTTATTGGCTTATGAGAATGCTTCACACACACACAAAAATACCAAAACACTTTAATTTATATGAGATACAAATATTAATGTATTCATTTTAAATTTTAATGTAGTAAAAGATGTGAGACTGTTACAGAACCCCTGGGCTGCTCCAGTTGAAAACAAACCCATGGGCTCTTTAGTTAGGGGCCCGATTGCCCGCCGCCAAAATTATAACTCTCAATACCAGAGTTTGGTGAAAAGAAAAAGAATTGTTTATTTAACAGTTATATAGATTTAGTTATTTGCGGATTTCTGTTGTTGTCTTATGCTCTTTAAAATACCCACAAACACATATCCTTGCCTCCCCCCTTCCAAACCAGGCTAGTTTTAGGAAAGTCAGAGAAACCGTTTCCCTGCTTTCCAAACACAGTTCAGCTTTACCAGCAGCTGCCAATCATTCAATCTGATTGGGGAGGTCCTTTCTGTGCTGTGGTGCCCTCCAGCTCTCAATGCAGGACCGCCTGGATTCTCAGCCTCCTTGCAAGCTGCCTTCTTCCTGCAAACCGCGTGGATCTTCTCTCCTTCTCAAAACTGCATGGCGAGAGCCTCTTAAAGCAGCCTGGAGACCCCTTCACCAAGCCACGTGGAGGGAGCACACGAGAGCGAGAGAGCGAGAGAGCCCGAGAGCTAGAGTGAGAGCCCGAGTCAGAGCGCCAGAGCGAGAGCCAGAGCGCCAGTGAGAGCCAGAGCCCGAACGAGAGCTTGAGAGAGTCTCAGAGCGAGAGTCTCAGAGAGAGAGCACGAGCGAGAGCCAGAGAGAGAGAGAGTCTCCGAGAGCGAGCATCTGAGAGAGTCTGAGCTAAAATGTCTGCAGCTGCTTACATATCCCTGACTGCGTCATCTGACGCAGTGGGCGTTGCAAACCGTTCCGACCATTCACAGACCCTTACGTAGGCTCTGTGTGCTTTCCATACCGTCCCCTGGTTCAAGACTCCTCCCATCTGCCTGAGGCTTTGGATGCATTAAATCCATTTGCATAAGAAAGACAGTAGCCACCAGCCTCAGGCATGTGGAAGCATTTGAAAAGCTGCTTACTTCTCCCCATCCCCCAGCAGCAAACTCTGGGGATTTTTGGACTCCCCTGTTTCTGTAACAAGACTTCGCCTTCATAATTTTTCTTATTGTTTATAGCCTTGCAAAGTTCATGTTCTTTGCAAGATCAACTATTCATGGGTTTATCTTATAGCTTATAATTTCACTTTTTAAAAAGAGTTTTGCAAGTCTGAAATTTATTTTTGGTGCATTATAATGTCGGATAATCTGTGGAGTATTTTTCACTACAGATAACTGTTTCATCATGATTTGTTAACTAATTTTTATAATGGCTATAGTTTGGGTTTTCATAAATAGTTAAATGGATCAATATAGGTCACCTAGCAAATGTGTATAGAGTAGATTTGATATTTCCAAATATACATCTGAAGGATTAACAACTTAATATTTTTATAGATTCACACTAGATTTGCTTTTATTTTCCAAAGTTCAGTGTTTCATAAAATAAGAAATACATTCTTGCCAATACCTTATTTCACTACTTTCATCCTGAGCTATAAATCCAGACTCTGACCTAGTAACTTGATCTCAGTTATATATTATGTTCTTTCCTGATAGTGAGCTAAATCTTATCTGAATCTGACCCTGGACACTGTGGTAGACTGATCTCCTTAAGCTAACAGCAGATGTATTATCTCTAAAGTAATTCAAAAAATCAGAATGCCCTTTTGCCTCCAACAGAATCTCTTACAAGCAATAAAGTACAAAGATTGATTTGATCAATATTTTAACTTAGAACAAGATGCCAGGGAGTTCAACACTGCGTTTGGTCTTCTCATTTTCATTAATCTTAAGGCAGATAAATCATAATTATTACATCTACTGTTCTAAATTGAGTGGCATTATGAACCAGGGAGAAAGAACCAAAAGAGGATGTTGGAAATGCCTGAGTAGTGGTGGTAAGCATTCATCTCAGAAGAGGAAAACAAACCTCCTAAAAGAACGTTTTTCCGTTTATTTTGACTACACTTCAAAGAAAAGTCCTGTTCATGGAGAGGACCCCAAAACTGATACTGGTGAATCTACAGTTTGTATAGACAGGAAGCTACAACCTAGAAGAGAAAAGCTGAGCTGACTCCATTAAAATGCCCCAAATCATGCTTGACCCCCTTAGAAGACGGGAAGTTCATGTATGGACAATTCAGGCAGCTGTGTTAGGTGTACTTCCCCTGCTCAAGGTCATTGGTCTGAGCCCTAAGGAACTATGTGTCACCCTGCCCCTTACTATCCGTGTAACTTTGGGCAAGGTACTCAAATTCTCTGAGCTGCAAATGCCCTATGTATACAATGAGGATACAAATCATTTCTACTTACTAGGGTTGTTTAAGAATTAGATTTTAGCAATGGCCTGTGAAAAGCCTGAAAAAGAGTTTGTCATTTAGTAAGTGCTTGATACATGTTACCAATTTTTAAAGTAGTATTAAAAATAAGATCATTGTATAAGCAATTAAAAGTTAAGGTCTGTTAAAAACAGGTCTAAAACTACAAATGTAGCTAGGGAAAAGGAATGATGAGGCTGAGTCGCAGGCAGAGGGCATTAGAAAAGTAAGTTAAAATACCTGCCCTCCAGAAATTTACAGTCTAGAGAAAAATACAGGCAGTGAAGAAGACGCGCTGGTTCCAAACACAGAGGCACATGTTAGATGCTATGGAACTTCAAGGAAAAGTCACCAAGTCACCAAATCTATATTGAGGAGGTAGAAAAGGCTTTGCAGACAAAATGACCTTTGAACTGGTGCTTGAAAGATGAATGGAAGATGGTACAGGAGATCCTAAAGATAGAGGACAATGTTTCTGAAGCTAGAAAGCCTTTTTAAAAAAAGCATGGGTGAGTAGTTTGACATTTGAAGTAGAGAAAGCTAACGCAAGGAGTAGATAAGAGTAAAGAAGTGAAAAGATCAACTGAGAAAATGATGAGTCCAGTTTGCAATGATCTCTAAGTGGTGCTCTGGGAGTTTAGACATCCTGAAGACAGTGGTTAATTGAAGACTATTAGCCTGGAAAGAGACAGGTCATCAGAGTACAACCATAGAGAGCGACAGCAAGAAACCTGCAAGGCCATAGGTGAGCTGAGTGTGTATCCTGGTCAAGAAAACCCTTCTGGGAAGAATATCTCCACAGGTGATATCCAAATGTTCAATAAAGAGGCATACGTGGGTCCTTGAGCCATGCTCTGAGAAAGGAGTAAGAGGAATGCAAATGATAGAACCTAGTTTTTTGTGTTGGATAAACACCCGAGATGCTGTCCAAATAAGAAGTTTCTTGTAGCAAAGTGCTGACTCCCTCACCTATTGGTCAGACAGAGATTGGATGTAATTTTCCAAGGGCTCACAAGCCAAGTCCACTCTGGGCTAGGAGAAAAGACAGAAGGTACCTCGGAAGCACCCTTGAGAGGTAAAACAATCTGTTGAAAATTGGCTTTGCAAAGGAAAACCGGAGTCAGTGTGAAGTACTGCTTTCATCCCCCAGGGAATAAGTTCTCCTTCTTGAAAAAAGTCCAGGAAAGATCAGTTGGCCTAAGGAGAAACAAGTACATCAAGGACCAAGTTTGGAAAATAAGACTCCAAGGAAAAAGCAGGGAAATGAACATGGAATGTGCAGGGCTAAAACCTGAGTCTGCCCTCTAACTCTGTCATTCCGTATATGTATGATCTTGAGTATATTATTTAAATTGTTAGCTTTGGTTTCCTTGTATGTAACGGGGCTTATAGAACTATGTCTTAAGGCTCTTGTGAGGATGAAGCAAGCTAGACCACGTTGAGCATGTAGGACAGTGATTGATGCATCATAGCCAGTTCAGACTCATCCATTCTTTTCTCTCACCTCCGCCCCTGACCAGCCCTAGCAGCCTGAAGGTACCCAGCTCTCTGCAGCATTCAGAAGTTTGGAAGACAGGATTGAGGCATCCTCTATCTGACACAAAAAAAGACCACAAAGCTTTCCCTGACTCTCTCTGTTGCTCCTTACAGGGCTTTCGTTTTTATCATTACTTTTAATATCTTAAGGAGAGAAGTTTGTGGTTACTTTTAGTGCAAGTGTTTTTCTGACAAGCCCTTAATTCCATGGGACTCACTTTAATACAGCTTTAAAGGACCAATAATATGGTACAGAGTTGAAAATAACTCTCTGATTGTTTTATTAAAACAGCATTTGGTAATCAATAGCTTCAGACACTCCTGACAACCTTTGGCTGTCAATTTTTCAAAACGAAGTTCAAGCAAGTATATGAATTAATTTGTTTTAGTCAACTGGTATTGAAAACTTGTGGCGTCATCAAAAAGCCATGGAAAAACAAAATTTACTGATATATTTCCTAATTTCCAGATTATTATTATCAATAAGAGATGAATAATACTCCACCTCTGTTGCACCCCCACTGCACCATGATTTCCTATCAGCTTATTAGCTCAGAACTCTAAAAGAAATTGCTTAACACCTAAACTTCCAGAGTTTATCTAAATCTTCCCAGACACAGTCTTGCAACTTTATGAAGACCCATAAATTATTAAAATTAAACTATAGTTATTTCTTGATTTACTCACTAAGTACATAATAAGAACACTCTCGTTATTATTAAAGAACCCGAAAATGTGTAATACAAAGAGCTGATAATGTGAGCTGGGCTCTTTGTTAGTTTCTCAGGGCCTCAAGCATTGCCACTTCAACCCCCAGTGCCTCAGTTTACTTATCTATTAAACTGGAATGATGGTTGCCCTGGTAACACTCAGGATTTTTTAGAAGATGTTATAAAGATGCTTTTGTAATTTGTAACACACAATGTATAAGTCTGCTGAAATTATTGGTATTGAAATGCTGCAATTTATGTTGAAGTTAAAAATGTCAGTTTATCAAAGGCTTGTTTTCAGCACTGGGTTCACTAGTGCCTGACTCCCTCTAAAAATAACCAGCAATTTTCGTAAATTGTAAAAGGGGAACATTTGCATGGCTTCCTGTCAGTAGGACCATTTATGTGCGTGAAAGAATGCCATTTAAATATGACAAATATACACCCTGAAAATCTCTGTAAGTAACCTTGTTCAGCAAAGAGAAAATTCCTGAAGAAACCTCCCATGTCAACAGGATTTCCGGGCACAAGAAAGACCTTTATTCCAACAGGAAAACTTGAAGAGAGATCATAAATCTCAGAGAAATTTTAAAATTTTATTTCAAAGGCAAGTTATTACCATCTCCTAAGTTACATCAAATGCTCTACATATGGTGATGATTCCTCAAACTATATCTCCAACCCAGGTGTCAAGATTAAGCTTAATCTGTTGAGATTAAACTCCATTCATTCAACAGCCAATCAGATATTCTATACTCACCATATCCATGACTAAATTTATCAGCCTGTAATCAGATCTGGTCTTCATTCTTTCTTGACATGGTCATGACTGGTTTCCTCTGCGCAAACCAAAACCTATCCAGTCAATTGATGCAAGGTTATATGCCATCCAGGGATCTGACTGCCAATTAAACACAAAACCTCCATCTGTTTTACCTCTTGTATGTCCATCTCTGTGTCTAATTCCAGCTATACCAAAAGCAACCCTACTCCACCATTTCTACACTCCAGTAAGTAGTAGGCAGAAAGAGTGTAGAATAGAAAAATGAGAATAAATTCAGGAATATTTTTGCTTAATCTTAAGACTAAGAATTAATGCGCAATACATCTAGAATTTGATGGTTTTTCCTGGTGTTAAGAGCGGAGACTTCAATGGAGTTCAAACCCTGACTCATCACTTACTCGCTTATGACCTTGAGAAGGTCATCTAGCATATCTGGTTTCTTACTTGTGATTTGAACATCATGATATCTACTCTCTTTCCTTGCACAGCTTTGGTGGGACTAATGGTGAGATATTTGCATGTAAAGAAGCAATGTATGTAGTGTAGTTTTAGGTAATATAAATGTCACCTCCTTCCTGTTACAAACCTACCATCATGCCTGCATTGGTATCTATCTACTCCTTCTTTTCTCCTGTTAAAATGAAGCATGAAGCCTCTAGATTTGTTTTCCTTCAAAATATTTTGACTATGTATATTTTGTTATATTATACTTATATATGTAAGACAAAATATACTTGCCTTACTAGATAAATTTTAGAATTAGGTTGTCAAGTTCAACAGCAAAAAAAATCCTCCTGAGATTTCAGGTAGGATTATGTGAATCTATAGATCAGTTCTGGAAGAACTGATATATTATCAATAATGATCTTTCCCATCTATGAACATGCTATAGCTCACTACTTAGTTAGGTATTTTTCATATCTTTTTTTAGAATTTTGTGGTTATCAGCACATAGCCCCTGCACAAATTTTGTTGAATTTATACCCAAGTATAGTATTTCATGTCTATTGGTGCTGTTGTAAATGATATTTTAAAGTGTTCAATTTTTGATTCCTAATTACTAGTTTATAGACATGATATTGGTATTCACATATTGGCTTTGTTCCTTGCAACTTTTCATTTTTTAGTTCTAGTAGACCTCTGAGGAGTCTTCAGAAATTTTTATCTAGGCAATTATATCTATGAAATAACTACAATTTTTATTATTTTATTTAATCTTCACTATTGACATTATTTTCATACATATTTAAAATTTTTAGTTGTCTGAGTTTATTGCATATATCATCAACTAATTAAAGTTATTTCAATAACATTATATCATTTCACATAATTATAAGAACTTACAACCCAATGATTCTCTTTTGTCTTTTGTGTCATTTTTATCATATAATTTACTTTTGAAAATGCTTTAAGCCTCAAATACACTTTGGAGACAATTATATTTCAAAGCAAGTACAAATAAGTAAAGAAAATATTTTATATTTCTTTTCATTTTAATTAATTTGGAAACCTTTGTTTCTTTTGTAGATACAGGTCCCTGTTTATATCATATTATTCTGCCTGAGGAAGTTATTTTAATTTTTTTTCTAGTGTAAGTTTGTTAATAAAGAATTTTTTTTAAAAAAGCCTTTATTTCTCCTTCATTGCTGGAAGGTATTTTCAATGGATGTAGAATTATGTTTTGGCCTTTTTCTTTTCTCAGTACATTGAAGAGTTTTAAAATTCTCTGCAAAACCAATCTTAATCTTGGGTTATATAATATGGTATTGTACAAGGACATACTTGGCTTTTGAAAAAGAACAGAAGATAATAGAATCAAACAGATGTTCAGATAAATTCCTGAGTCCCCACAGCAGTTTTACTTAATGCCACACTATCATCTATTTAAGATGGAGAGCACAGTCAGATGGACAAATACATTTGCTCAAGAACTCTATTATAATTCCTTTAATAACATCTCTTGGCCCAGAGCCAGACTGAAACATATGGTGGAGATTATGTATTTTCAGACATAAACTTGTAGATGTTCAAAATTATTTTTAAGAAAATTTATTATAAAATGTTTATAACGGTAAAGAAAAGTTTTTAAAAATGCCAAAAATGAGTTCAAGAAATGCAATAAAATATTTGAAAAACACAAATATATACTATAAAATTATTTTAACTTTTTATACATTAATATAATAAAGTCTATGTATTAATATAATGAAGTCAATATATCATATGGTTAAAAAATAAATAAATCCATATAGAAAAACAAAAGAATGTTAAAAATATTACACCCAGTTCCTTGCACTTTCAGGCCAACTCCCAACTGAAAGTCTCATAACTATTTGTGTATTTTAATGAAGTTGGTAATTCACTTCACAATTACAAAGTATATATTTAGAGCTATATTCCTGAAGCTATAAACCTGGTTTAAAAATTGGAGCCCTATGTAAAAGATGAAAATATTAGTTTATTTAATTTGGTTCTTCATCCAATTTTGTTATTCATTTAAACTTTTCAATTATTTCACAGTTAAAAATAACATATTTAAATCCACATCACTTCATTTATTATGTCAATAGCTAGTGGAGTGCGTCTCATACTTCACCACTGCATAGAACAAGGGAAGGAATGCCCTCTACACTTCCTCTAACCCTAATCTTACTTATTGTCAGTTTCATAACTATGATTAAGATATCCAAGCATAATCTATAGAAGAATAATACAATTGAAAACCAAGTAAAAGAAATTAAAATACCATAATTTTTCAATATTTTGTATTGCATATTTAGTAGCGATTGGTTCCTAGAGAAAGGAATATAAGCCTATCTCTAAATTCATGACAATCAAAGAAATGGATTTCAGGTTTGAAGGTCAATGGATTCTTTTTTTTCCTTTACTACATCAATTGATAAAATATACGACAGAATTCTCTTTCCTTCATTATTGCATCATGACTTCCTTGTATAGTGTCCTGGGATACTATTTCAATTTATTACTATATATTTTAAAATTATACAGACAGACAGACACTCCCGTCGTCGGCAGCCGTCCGTCTCGAGAGACGATGGTGTAGCTTCTTTAAGAGTCTATCTGCACCGCCGAGAATGGCTGTGCAGTCCGACTCGGGAGTGACATGGTATCTGTCTCCTCCCGTGTTGAATCGACATCTTGCGATGACGCTGAAGCTACAGAGCCTGGACAGGGTAATATGGAGGGTCTGCTGTTGCCCATGCAGCAGACCCCCCCTCTCTTCGCAGCTGAAGGGTCCAAGGGAAAGACGGAGTCAATACAGCTTGGCTTCAGGTGCGCCGCAGGAGTTGCCGGTGTTGACTACAACGTCAAACCGCCTTAGGGACTCCGGCTCCGGATTTTCTGTCGGGGTTTACTCCCTTAGCCTTTCCCCTGAAGAGGTATGCCGCAAGGCAGCGGAGGTTTTTTGGAGTCAGAGTTTTCCTTCTCTGATGTACCCTGACTGGAAGATCGAACCAGCGACACTTAGCTCGCAGGCCGACGCTCAATCCACTGAGCTAAACCAGCCAGGGCTATAGACTTTAAAATTATAACTATTCACATTTTCTATTGATCTCTGTTTACTGAGCCCAAGATCACAAGAGGAAGAGAAGAATTCAGCTCAGAATAGCAATTAGTATTTTAATTTTTACTTCAAAGACAGGCTCTTAAGCTTATTTCAGGAAAAACAGTTGGTTGTGAGAATACTCATACCAAAAATCCTTGCTTTGTTGAGAGTGTGAAAAACATATTAATAAATAAGACAGAAATGGCAGCTCCAAAATAGAGCCCTTCACCTAAACATGGACTCGAGAAGATGCAAAAGTTTTTACACAATACAGCAGAAGACCCAGGAATGTCAAAAGAGCCAACAGACTGAAATATGCATGACAATGGGACTGAGAGGGTAAAGAGGGTGCTGATCACATAACAGGGAACAGCAACAGGGAACAGGTTTTAGTAACATTTTGTGGGAAATACTAAGACCAGGTTTGACAAATTGCATCAGCAGTGACAGTCAAACATTGGAAGGCAAGAGGCGAATGAAACCCACATCACTAGTAAAGGGATTAGCTTAACTCTGAAGAAGGGACATCTTTCCACTTTTCTGCAGAAAAAAAAAATGTTTATGGATATGGAGATCAACAGTTGAAGGACATTTTCAAGGCCATGTGTGTGTGTGTGTGCGTGTGTGTGTGTGTGTGTGTGTGAGAGAGAGAGAGAGAGAGAGAGGAGGGGGAGGCGACAGGAGGAGAAGGGGAAGGAGGAGAAGAAATGATGCTACCTATTGACAATCTTAGAAAATCAATAATGCAATAACAGTAGCAAATTTTGAACTAGGCTGTAACTAAAAGCATGTAAATCTGGTAGGAGGAGCCCTTGAAGTCCTTGTTCATGTTGGTCACCTTGCATATATGCAGCAATAAACCACACACCTGTGCTATGTATTCGGTTCAGCAATGTCCAAGAGCGCACACTAAGGAGAAAGAAGTTGGACCATTGCTCAGTGACTGTGAAAGAGAAAGGGAGGAAAGCTGTGGCTACGGGAAAGGGTGATTTATGTGAAAGACCATGGTGCGTAAGCTGGGAACAGAAGAAAACAAACACTGGAGGAGGCTGAAAGATGAGGGCCAAGTATGGGAGATCACATCACAAATCTTGAAAAGGTCACAGAATTCAGTTACTCAGTGAGAATCATTGATGAGGCACAGGAAAGGGAAGGTGTTCTAGTAAGAAAATAGCAGGTTTAAGCAACCAGGTTGCTATAGCTATTGTGCTCATCAAACCACCACCAACTCAATAAGATAAATATTATTTTAATCCCCATTTTACACATGAGGAAGTCAAGAGTCAAATGGGTTATGTAACTTGCCCAACATCACACAACTGGTAAGCGGTAAGGCCAGGATTTGAACAGGCAGTCTGGCATGAGGGCCAACCCTCTAATCCAGGGACTGGTGAATGTTTTCTATCAGATAGTAAATATTTTCAGCTTTATAGGCCATATAATCTGTCGCAACTACTCAACTGAAAGCAGTTATAGACAATATGTAAATAAGTGGGTGTGGCTGTGTCTCAATAAAACTTTATTGACAAAAACAGGTGGCTGGCTGGATTTGGCCCACTGACTGTGGTTTGCCTACTCTTACTCTAACCACTAAGTTTTATTGCTTAATATATGTATGCATAAAATATGTCTGACCACACAACAGGAATGGAATAAAGAATTGTTAATATGATTGATTTCCAGTATAAAAATAAAAACTGTGCCTTTGTACTGAACAACACCAGCTGTCTTTTTGTCCCCCAGAGCTACATTTATTTCTGAGCTAAAATACTTCTTTATATAATATAATCTTGCTGCCATCCAAGAGGAGGATGCGACATCAAAACCCTCTCCAATGCGATGTAGCCAGTCTCATCTACAATATAGCTAAACCTCTGCTTTCACCTAGGAAGGCGTGGGTATCTGTAACTGCTGCTGGGTCACAGCACAGCAAGCTGCTGCCATGCCCAACGCAGTAATAATAATATTAAAAAACTCAGAATTTAAATAGCTCCTAGAATGACAAGTTCCAGGAGGGTTGAAGTGTGGTGAACGAAAAACACAGTTGGAATTAATAAGGTCAAGGTTGGGATTGACCACCGGGGTGGCCATGGAAATGCCTCAGGATAATGGCTTGAGCAGGAATGGAGAGGAAGAGCCTCAGGTGGAAGGAGGGACAGAAGTTAAGACAGGAAGAGGCACGACCCACTGAGGTTATTAAAGGGAGGCAGAGCCCCTGTGCAAGGCCACGGATGCTTAGAAGAACACGGCGAGTTCAGAATTGCAGGAGTGCAGGGCAGATGAAGGAAAGGAGAGCAGGGAGAATCAGGTTGCGAAGTCTTGTATCCCCGTTTTTTTACAAGGAACTTGTGAAGGCGTATTTGCTTCCCAAAAGATAAACAGTCAGATAGCTAGATGTTTACAAACATATTTGTCTAAGCTTTGTGGATGTAAGTAGCAGGTTACATGACAACAGACCCTATCATTATATCTGAATTGAATAAGTCAGAGAACACTTAAACTAGTAATTATTACAGTTTCCAAAGTTTGCTCTCAGTCTCCAGAAAGCTCCTAGAACTAGAAACTTGATGAGGAAGTGACTTTAAAATGAATAAAGTTGTTTGCAGCAGGAAAAAAATAATGAAAGAGCTACTGGTGGAGAGACAGAGTTGGTCCATAATTAATGTGAACATCAATCTTTTTGAAATGTCAGGATGAAAGCCTGTTCTTGCTGAAATGATTTGATTCACTGTCTCTTAAAATAGCACAGGAGGAAGGAGAAGGGGCCTTAGCAGAGAAGAGGTTTATGAACACACTAGTCCCTGGTTTCTTCCCTTATTTCCATTGGTGTGCGAGGCTATAAGGGGAGAGTGTGTAGCTTCTGGATCACACTGGTCCTGGCCCCCACTCACTGGGAGAAGCAGTACCTGGTCTGCCAGTAGAGATACCCCAAAGAATGGAAGGTCTTTGCTTTATCCTATAATTTCTATGGCAAATGAAGTCACATTCCAGAGGTATGTTAGCCTGGAGTGTGTTCTTTCCTCATCCTGCATTCTAAAAACACCCCTGGAACATGCTGATAATGTTTCATATAACATCAATATGAACTATTATACAATAAAATAGTATAATACCCTTTTAGAAGAAGCTTCTATGTGGCAGGAGTGCAGTTTCAACTCATCACTTTGTGTAATCCTTACACCAGCCTTCTGTGGCAGACATAATCCCAACTTTGGGGAGAGAATGATAGAGACTCAGAAAGGTTAAAAGTTAAATACTATTATATATTCTAGATGCAAGCGTCTGTCCCTGTGACTCCCTTACTTTTATCTTTCTACCATGTTACACAACTTTCAGAAGTTTCTCTGGTCAGTGGCACTTTCTTAGAAAAGGTCTGGAAAAGACATGACAAATTGTATCCCGTTGTGGCTCACCGCAGAGCTTGTTCCAGCTTAGTGGCCTCATGTGATCAGCGATCAGACCCAAGACCCCAGGTGAGTACGTCAGATCCATGCCTTTGTCTAGATCCATAGCTGGAAGCTCATCTCTGTCAAAAAGTACCCCAGAAAAAAGCAGAGATTTTTGTTCTTTCCCAGTGCTTGAAGAGGCTCAGTCCCTCAGAGAGAGGGCCACCACGGCCTGGTGATCATCTTCATTCATGTGTTCATTCATCCACTGAGCACTTACTGAGCATTATCTATGGACTATGCCCTGTGAGGGGGCATTCAGAACATATAAATAAATACAACACCACCCCTGCTCATGAGGAGCTCACAGAGTAGTGAAGGCAAAGCCATGAGGACAACTGATTACAAGGCAGCAAGTCCAGGGCAAAGCTAGCCTTATGCCGACTCCAAGGAAGTGGGCAAAGAGAGAGCTGCAAAGATGAGGGGAACACCAGAGTGGTCCCCATGGATCCCACAGACCACACTTGGTCTTACATGCATTGCCTTCAGGGACGTTCTGTTTCAGCTCATCCCAAGCAGATCAAATTAGGACCTTGATGCTAATTCCATTTTTCAGCCATAAGTCAACCCAGGACCAAAGAAAAATAAATAAATTTTGAGGACTCACTTTACAAAAAGTCTAATTGACAATTTTACAATAAAAATGTGTCTCTCCTGAGGACTTCCAGCCAAGATGGAGGCATAGACAGACATGCTGCATCTCCCTCCACAACTAAGAAGGAATACAACTACCACAAAACCAGAAATAACCAGGAGTTCCAGAAAATTAATGGAAGTCCAACGTATGAAGTTATAAAGAAGTGGTGCTCATCCAGACAGGTAGGAGGGGCGAAGCCGGGGTGGATAGGTCAAGCTGAGCTGGTGGCGGCTGCGGTGACGGTGGTGGAACAGTGGTAAGCATAGACCCCCATATTTAAGGGGAGGTGAGAAGTGCCTGGGGAGCACACCCAGCTGCAGACCAGACCTGTCAGCTTGCAAGCCCAATGCCAGGGAAGGCAGACCCTCATTGCATTGGACTATGAGTCCCGGAGGGAGTGGGGATGGAGGAGGAGGCTCCCAGTCTCTCAGCAGAGAGTGAACGGTAGGAATCCATCTTGGACCCCCAGCCCCCACACACAAAGCGCCACAGCGTGGTGAGAAGTGTTGCCTGGTAGTGACGAGTGCACGGGGCTCCGCCTCCTATAGCATAGGCAGTGTGACAGTCCCACCCAGGAAGCAAAGATAAACACAAAACTGTCAGGATGGCACAGATCATGATAGAGATCCCGGTGACACAGGTGACCAAATATCTAATCTAAAAAGCAGCAGATAGGAAATCTTTCTGAGGCAAGTTCAGAGCTTTGGTTATACGAATGCTTACAGACATAAGAGCAGATCTTAAACAAGATGGGGAAGGAATGAAGGCTAGTCCTGCTGAAATGAACAAAAACACATACAAAACCAGTGGTGAGGGAAAGAAAACCAGGGATCAAATCAACAAATCGGAACATAGGGAAGGAACAAACAGTCAACCAGTGCAGAAAGAGGAAACAAAAAGTGAGGAAGATGAGGAGAGGTTCAGAAACCCATGGGACAGCTATAAGCGGGCCAACATCCAAATCACAGAGTTGCCAGAAGGTGAAGAAGAAGAACTAGAAATTGAAAAAATTATGTGAAAAAATAATGAAGCAGAACTTCCCTAACTTGGGGAAGGAAATAGACTTACAGGTCCAGGAAGCACAGAGAGTTCCAAAAATACTGGACCCAGGGAGAGCCACATCAAGACACATTATAATCAAAATGTCAAAAATTAAGGATAAAGAGAGAATCTTAAACGCAGCAAGAGAGAAGAGAATTATGCACAAAGGGGTCCCAATAAGACTGTCAACTGATTTCTCAAAAGAAACTCTGCAGGCAAGAAGGAACTGGCAAGAAATATTCAAAATAATGAAAAGCAAAAACCTACAGCCACGATTACTCTATCCGGTGAAGCTGTCATTCAGAATAGAAGGGCAGAGAAAGTGCTTCCAGGACAAAGTAAAACTGAAGGAGTTCATTAGATCCAAACCACTGTTATATGAGATGTTAAAGGGACTTGTTTAGGAGAAAGAGGATCAAAACTATGAATATTAAAATGAAAGCTGTATCACAACAACCAACAACAGAAGCTAGGGAACGGAAACAAAGGCAAACTAAGAAGGCAACAAGAGTGTGAGAAGAATTATAGGTATGGGGAACATATTGGGGGAGGTCAGGAGGGAGGGGTAAGGGGGAAAGGGAGAGAGATGGTACAGGAATTAAGAAGCATAGTAGGAGGGAGTAGATAGGAAGATGTTGAGAAGAACTATGTGCACAACCAATGGGCATGGACTAAGGGGGTACAACTGGAGGGAGGGGGGTCACTGGATGAAGCAGAACAAAGGGAAAAGAAATTGGGACAACTGTAACAGCATAATCAATAAAGCATATTTTTAAAAAAGTGTTTCTACTAAAATATGTGACTATAGGGTCATAACATACTGGTTTGTTTACTGCTGGTTTCTAGACATCAGTCTTTTCTTTCCAGATTTCTGAAGATAATTTTAATTTAAAGATACCTTTTATCAATTAGAAGTTGGGTTCATTATGGAAAACAGAAATGTTGGCATATCAGTAAGGCAGGCTGACCTTTTTCTTCATGAAAATAAAAGTCTAGCACCAAACTGTGGTTAATAATGGTTCAGAGGCTTAACAAAATGTCTGACCTTCTTTGTTTTCCTTCTGTTCTGTGGTAAGACAGCTGAGCTGATGTGTCCTCGGTAGGAAGCAGTGGACTACTAATGGGAAAGGAAGAGGCCCAAACTGAATCTGCCTTTCTTTCCAAGAGCTTTTCTGGAAGCCCCACCTAAGAACTTCTCCTTACATCTCATGCATCCTAGAAACACGCCTGGAGCAGGCTGACAATGTTTCATATAACACCAGTATGACCTATTACATAATAAAGCAGTATAATTCCCTATTAGGAGCAAACACTGTGGTGTTACTCCTTCAACTATAAGGGAGGTTAGAAAATTGATAGATAGGTAGATGATAGATAGATAATTTTTTACCTGGCCAGATTGTTGCTTCTCCCTCATATGGTTCTGTAACTAAGAAAGACAAGAAGAATAACTATTGAGGACACAAATATTAGTCGCAGCTACAGTCATCAATATTTATTTTTAGAAAACAGGGTTGCTTTGATGTTTTAGGAAAACTTTTATAAATCACTCTATATTAATCAATCCTAATGCAGTAAGAAGAGGAACAAGTTAGTGTGTTCAGTTCCACCACCAGTAACAGAAATATTTATAGCTCTATAAACAAAGACCTGCAAACAAGAAGTTAAGATATTGCTGATTCACTTGTACCAACTGGTTCAATTTATAAATTTGCATTGTTTTAGTTCTAGCCATTGCATAATAATTTTATGTTAATATGTTTAAGCACTGGTTCATAGACTATGTGTCTTTCTTATAAAAGAAATGCAAAAATGTCAAAAGGAAGAGTCTTACATTTTTCTGCTTTGTATCTGGAGTCTTCGGAAGAGAGAAAATATAGCATGAAGCAAAAATACAATCTGATATGAAGTTGATATTCTTAGCTCAGCAATTCCAGCTAGCAAAGCAATTTACTGATTCGAAATAGTGCCCTTCCTAAAAGAGAAAGCTGGTGTGTATGTAAGTATGTATGTGTGTGTGTGTGTGTTTGTATACATTTATGCGTGAATATTTATACATATATGCATTTAACATCACAAATCCACGTTTTCTTCTGAAATGGGGTTTACATGAGTAGAAAAGGCTGAGAGAAAATATTCAGCCATAACCAAACCCAATGTCTGTATTTTACATTGGTGACTGAACACATAAATGTACTATAATATTTTGAAAGAATGTGATACTCTAGCATTTTCTCAAATGGATGACAATTATTATTGTTCTTAAACTAAGCACCCTTTGCTGTGCCCTACTAGAATACCTATTTGATTTACACTCACATGCTTTTAAAAAGGCTTTGGATTCTTATTAACTCTTGGAATTTTTTTTAAAGAATGAAGTTTTAAAGAGATAACCTTAATAAATCAACACCATCTGCTGGTTTCAGGAAGCTAAGAGCTCAAAGTCACTTCAGTATTAAATAAAATCATACATGTAAAAATATTTTATTCTTATGACTTTGGAGAGTAGCTATACCCTTTATAAAGATACGCTGTGTGTGCGTGTGTGTATATGTGTGTGTGTGTGGTGAGGTCTGTGAGAAGGTGGAGGTTTTTATTTCCTGCTTGTTTGTTTTTTTGTTTTTTAAATTAATTCATTCACAATACTGCCAGTCCTGGGAATTGTTAAGGCACATTCCTCATGTGAACTTAAAGTCAGCAATGGTTCTGCCATCTTGATGCTGTTTATAAAATAGGGTGTGAACTTAACGACCACAAGGTCACCCTAAACCTTCTAAAATGCTAGGACTTGATTTTGTTAGCCCACATCCCACTGCTAGCAATAGGAGGAAGCACTCGCACTGGCACTGAGCACCAAAGAGATGTGCTTCCTATTAGTGCCAGGAGAGAGAAAATTCATGTGTGGAAGATAATCCAGAACCCTGAAATTTTACTTGTGATTATTTCAGCACACATAACTGAAACTAAAAAATGGCAGAAAGACTAAAGAAGAAAAAGGAATTCTCTTCTTAGGCTGTACTTAAGGCTGTTTATACAATGCTAAGATAACTGCAAAACTCCTCCACGTTCTCGAGCAGTAGTACTTAAGAATATTGCATACAATTCTGTGTCAAAGGTAACCCTCAGTTTCTAACTTTCAGTCACAGGTATGATATAGCAGGAGTCCAGTTTCAGACTTCAGTGAAAAGAACATTAAAACCATTTCAATCACTTTAATCAAGAACTAGATTAAGTACAAAAGTATTTTATAACTTGAGGAATCAACTCCAAGAACTTAGCTGTGTTTTTAAGACATAAAGAATGAATATATAAATGAATACAAATTTTAATTCTTTTAAAAATATGGTATAAATGAGATGCAAAAGCTATTGATTATTTTTGCACCTCTTGTCTAGAAAAAATGGGGAGCTTCTTTCTTTTATAGAGACTAAATTCTAGAATTATTTTCTAATGTCCTTGTAGATGCTTCGGACTTTTCTATTTAGACTATGTAATTAGTTTTCTATTTAAAGGAAGGCAGTATCTACAGTTGGATAGAGCAGTCTTTGAAGATGGGTACGAGCAGGTTTGAGCTGGGTGATTCAGATAGGGGGAGGCCTTAACATTTGTTTTATTATGGTCCTGTGAGAGTTACAATACTTCATGTATGTGAAGTGCCCATCTCAGTATGTAAGAAATGTCCCATCAATAGGAAGTATCACTAGTATTATCTAGCCATTTAAAAACATCTTTGCACTCATTCTCCTCACAGAAATGTTAATATTAGCTGAGGCACAGCAAAAGCAATTACTTTCAAGTATAAGGTAGAAACTATTGAAATAGGCCCTGTTTCTACAATGGTATTTATTAATACATCTTAAAATGTCAAGTGATTTGTTTTCTTGCCCAGAATATATATAACTCAGAAAGTAATAAAATCAATAGGTATAACTGCCAGGATACCAAATGGATGATTTAGGGCTAAAAACATTGGCCAAATATTTTTTAAAATATTCCATTTGTTCCTTGAAAAGAGAATGGAAACATTTATAAAATTATGCTTCCTGTCAAGCTATCTAAAGCACACTTTTATTCTCTCTTACATCTTTGTAGTAAAAAAAAAATAGACTATTCATAACTAAAACTAATGAGAATAAATCATGACATAAATAAGGAAAATACAAATTACAACTGGAAGTCATAAAAGAATACTTGAATAAATGAGCAAATATATCATATTCCTAAAAGAAAGTTAAATATCATAAAGGCATCGATTTTCCAGAGTTAAAATACACTAAGCTCAACAAAAACAGAGAGTATTTTTTTCTTACTAGTCATCTAAAAAGTTGTCTAATTCAGCTAAAATATATATTTTGAAATAAATGAGAAAGAAGTGATTCTAAAATATATTTTAAATAGCATAAAGTTGAAAATATTGTTATATTATAGGACTAATCTGTAAGTCTTGGTGGAAAAGGTTAAATATTCTAGAGATAAATCATTTCCTCCACTAAAACTTTCTATGGAATTTAAACAGTCCAACAAGTCAGTGAGGAACAGAAAGGCTTATAAAATTACATAGCAGAGTAACATTTGGGACTAAATTAATTTAGCTTCATATGACACCATTTACTGATATAAATTCTTAAGAAATTAAAAAGGAAATGTTTTAAAACAATTAAGAATATATCAGAAAATATAATGAAAGAAAATAGTATAACTTAAAAATACTTTACAAAGGAAGAGAAAATAGTAATCCCTAATTCCGACTTACACTGCGCACTCTGTGCCGACTTCTGCTCCCTCAACCCACCCTTGGGAGTTGTGTTTTCTTATTCGCTCCATTACTCCTATACATGACGCTATGTCCTTTGTGCTTCTGTGCGTTCTTAATGAGTATTGAATGTTCTCAGAGAAAATTCGGAAAAGGGAAAATAACAGGATGACAACCTTTATGGGTAGGAAGCATGTTGTTTGTTCATCACCATTTACCAGAACCTAGAATGCCCCTTGCACATGACAGGCATTTAGTCATATTTGCTGAATAAATGAATAATTGGATGAGGACGAGAATACCGTTGGTAAGTCACGAGAGCTTTGAAAAAGAATCAAGAAAGAAGCTGAAGCCCAGAGGTGAGAACTGACTTGCTCGCGATCACGTAGTTTGTAAAAGGGAGAAAGTAAATCAGTAGAAACTAGTATTTCCCTTTGAGACTTTTCTGTCTCTACTAGAATACCCAAAATATAACTGAAGTTGTGATGACGGGCCTGGTCATTCAAGAAAGACACTTTCTCTTCACAGTTTTAGAGTTCACTTAGACATCTCATAAACTTAAACAGAGAGAAAAGCTCAGGTAGTACATTCCACCTATAGACCAGAAAGGGCTTAGTCAGCTTTCTGAACTTTCTACGACTGTAAGTTTTCAATATGAGTTCTGGAGGTAAAACAGCTTTACCAAATACAAGGATAGTTGCTAGCACAGTAGGACAGGACCTTAGTTAGCTCTCCTGGCTTCATGTTTAAGGCTCTTTCCACCATAAACTTATAATAACCAGGACATTTCTTATTAAAACACAAAAGGAAACAGAACTCAACAGCATTAAACTTTATAAATCAATGGGGGAAAGATGTGTACTTAAATGAGCTTACTAAAATTAATACTCCAATACGATATGTAAAACATTTATTCAGTTGGCATTTATTTATTCAACATCACTTTTTTATTTATCGCCTACCATATGGAGACATAACACAAGGCAGAAGAAACATAATGAGGAACAAGGTGAGAGGTCATCCCTGCCCTCATGGAGTTTTGAATGTAAGGACAAAAAGAATAAACAATGAGATTGACGTACAATGATCTGCCACTCTGGGGACTCGGTCACTTTAGAGTAAAAATGTGACCATCTACCTGAACTAGTCCAGTTCCCTAAAATCAACTGAAGAATTGAGATTTTATAGAAATATAAGTCAGAAATAAATTCTGAGAGAAACCATTTTCATGTGACTAGCCTCTGGAGTTTCTCAATTTTTACTTGGAAACCTCTGCACCTTAACAAACACAAATCCAGACCAGTCTTCAACCTTCAGATCATCATCAGCCCTCATCACAATGTACATGAAGTTGCCTCCAGTGACTTTCAGGGGAAATAAGAGAGTTTTAGGAAACTTTGAGGAAGAGCAAGGACCTCAAAGCTGGCTAAATAAAGATCCAGGTATGTATACATACCCACCCTTCCAAAGAGCTTTCAGGCCAATGATCTCAGTACAGTCTCCAGGATTTGAAATGTAACACATTTGATATCACTCTGGGGTGGCAATGAGGGTAATGGCTTCCTAAAATGACTGAATGGACAGGCAGAGCTTCTGCACAAGAGACCTCATAGTGAAGTCTGGTTGCCCTAGTTTCTGGGAAATATAAATAGCACAGGGAAAAGAAGCAAACATGGACATTACCTCCTGGTGTCACTTCATTCAGATGAGTCTCGGAAATGCCTGGAAATTCCCAGCCTGGCATCATTCTTTCCCTTGCATCTCTCTATCCCTAAACCGGAGGTGGGAAGACGCAGGTCCATGGGGCACTGAGATGCAAGGGGAAGTGGAATGCTGGGTCACCTCTACAAAAGGAAAAGGCCAGAAACCAAGGAGGACAGGGTAAAGCTATTGCCAGACATCCAGAACCCAAGAAGAACTTAGGAAGTATGACCATTCCAGGATCCAGAACCTTGTTGTGCTACGATGAGAGCTGCTGATGGTTGTTAAGGTGTACTGGGCACCAGGCCCTATGCTCCCTGCTTGTGTTTCTGTCTCTTTAGATGCTCACAGCTCAACGAGCGACCATCTCTTCTGTCCCTGACAATTTAACCCAGACTGATGTGTCCCATAACTGTACCAGTCTCTATGGCATGGACCTCCTTTTCTATCATCTACCTAAATCTTAGCAGAATTTTTCCTTCATATTTAAATAAAATTCCTTCTTCCTAAGTCCATCTTTCATATGGATTGGTTTTTCCAAAAATATGACTGAAATGTAAATGCCTCTCTTTTAAACAAGAGGAGAAATATGAGGTCTGTCCAGAAAAAGTTTAGCCATTGTTAATATAAGGAGAATGGTTTGCGCAACATCAGCGTAACCTGGCAGCCAAGGGGAGTGGACTGGAATGAGCATGTGTGAACAATGACGACTTCACTGTACTAGTAAGTGGGGGCAGTAGAGGCTGTTGAGTGAGCATGTGTGCTGTGTGGCTGTCACATTTAGAATGACTGAGCAAGTAGAGAAATGAATCTGCATCAAATTTTGCACTAAGCAGAAACTATTCAGATGATTCAGAAGGCCACAGCTATGGGCAACTGGTGACTGGCAGCTTCATCGTGACAATGTGCCCATTCATGTATCACATCTCGTGCAGAGATTTTTGGCAAAGTATCAAATAGCCCAGGGGACTTAGCCCCGTTACAGCCCAGATTTGGCGCCCTGCAACTTCTGGCTTTTCCAAAAACTAAAATCACCGTTGAAAGGGAAGAGATTTCAGACTGTCAATGAGATTCAGGAAAATACAATGGGGCAGCTGATGGCAATTGGGTGAACTGTGTGAGGTCCCAAGGTGCCTACTTTGAAGGGGACTAAGATGTCTTTGTCATATGTACAATGTTTCTTGTATCTTCTTCAATAAATGCCTCTATTTTTCACATTACATAGATGCATACCTTCTGGACAGACCTCTTATAATATTTATCCAAAGGGAACTTTTTACCAAAGGACTACTGCGTGCATCAGTGAATCTAAAACTGGAAGAAAGTCAAGGTCTTAGTTAATACTCCTCTCTTCCTTCCCTGCTTGGTAATCATCAAAGAACTCGTACCTGGTCTCCATGCAGTAGCCAGTAAAGAAAACTCTGAGACAGAAGCTGTGATGTCAGATGACAAATGTATGATTCCTGACTTGGTTACTTGGTTTTTACAGTTTCCATGGACATATAAGGCCCCCTTACTCGTCATTCAGCCCAGGCATGTGCTAGCAAATCCTAGTTCAGTCACTGAAATCAAGGAAAATGTGAGAGTCGGCTACAAACAAAGGAGGAGATTGACTGTTAACATTGTAACATTGTTTAGCATCATAGGAGACAGAAGAGAGAAAAGGGAGTTAAGGCCAAAGCATCAGCAAATAATATAAAAGGTCACTGGGGATAGTATCCTTCCAGTTCCCTCATCTCAGCTGGTTCTCTGGACTGAGCATTTTAATCCTTTTCCTGATTGCAAAGGCCATCTCTTATTGGAACAAAGGGAAAGGAGGGTATGTGCGTGTTGTCGACAGCTTCATACCTGTGTGTGTGTGTGTGTGTGTGTGTGTGTGTGTGTGTGTGTGTCGGGTACACATCTGTGCAGGTAACTGTGTCTCTGTGTTCATGCATTTAAATGCGCAGCCACACACAAATGCACACCAAGCGCCCAAAACAAGCTCTGTAGGTTATACTGTCACAGCTTTAATAACAGCACCTCAGACACACACCTATTTGCCTCATATTTCACCTGGACATCCTTCACTCTATACCCTGGTTTGATGGTTTCCTCTGCCCTCCTCTCTGCTTTGGAGGATCCAGAACATTCATCTCCCAGAAGAGAGGCTTTGGTTTTTCCCCTTTCCTCCCTTCCAAGAGTCCGCCAACCACCTGTTTTTTTCAAAACCTGGAGAGGTTTGAGATGAGCAGACAAGAATGCCTGTATTTACTGGTCATAACACAGACTTCCTCTTGGTCTTCCCTATGGGTTTTACAAGCTAATTCCTGGCTTCTCTAGAAGTCAAACTTGGCCTGATCCATTTTGAACCATCCATATTCACAAGCTTCTATCTGACATAAATGTTGCCCTGCAGTCTTAAGGTCCCTGGTACTTTTAATTAAGAATCCCAGTCTCTTAATAAGGTTCTCCAGGCTCAGAACATCTGTAAAGGGGAAGTGAGAAAAACTGGGAACAAATTGCTCCAATTTGATGGCAGAGTAGAATTATTATTGATAGGAAATCATTGAATTAGAGCTCCGGTTAAGCCTGAAACATTAAGTTTTTCTCTAATATTTCTCTCTGTGGTAGTAAATTGACTGCAAATTGTGATTTTCTTTTTTTAATAGAAAATGTGATGAGCCATTCAGCCACAGCCCAGCTCCTCAGCTCAAATTCTCTCTTCTATTAGTGGCCATTTTAATACTCTAGGCTGTAGAAACAAGACAACTCCTCTTAACCAAACATTCCCCCTGTAAAATGTGCTAGGAACCCAAGTCAAGTGAATCATTATTCAATGTTTCTCAGTTTCACCTTAAAGAGATGTTGATGTTTATTGCCATGTCTCAGCTCATTGGTTATGAATATGAAATGGTTTTATTTTTTCCCAAAACTGCTTCCCAACTGTGCTGGGCCACTACCCTGTCCTAATGGGCAATATCTCCTTTAATAACATCTTGGTCTGATGCGTTGACTTTCCAGTCACTTTAAGTTATTAGAGGAGTCTTATTCTGGTACACAAGCTTTCATTTTAAGTGACAATCTCAATATTGATTAAAGCTCTTTTTTTTCTCCTTCCCCAGCATAGGATAGAACTATGTTTTGAAGTGAGGTGTATGGGGGTGGAGAGGAAAGAGGGGTTGGCCTAGCTTCCAGACGTCCTGTGATCCCTCCCTAGACAATGGTTTCTTAAAAGTTGCAGATGCTGAGGAAGGACAGGAGGAGGGCAGATATGATTCTCTCACTTGATTAGACAGGTGACAGTCCTTTGTCTTCCGTTTTTTGCTATTTCTCTTGTAATCTCTATTGCCATCAATGCGCTTTGGGTGACTTTCTTTTGGGTCATATGAGTAAGCTTTTCAGAGGGCTCTTTCCACTGCCTGTCCTCTCCCATCCTCTCTTTGGTCCCCTCAAAGAGATCCCATCCCTTGGCCTCTTGCTGCCAGAGCCCCATCACCCAGCGAACAGGCATCTTGGATGGGGTCATGCTTGACAGTTAAAACCCAACTATTTTTCAGTCCCCAATAAGCCCTTAGGATTTACATATTTGTCTTAGGACAAGTGGCGAGAATGCCTTTGCTTTGCTTCAGCCTCTTTTTCAGTCTCAAGGTCTCTTAGTAATTTTTTTTCTGGCTGCTTTGGCTGCACAAGTGGTCATAGGCAAGGTCCCCAGAAAAGCAGACTTAGAGGGAGTGAGTGAAATGACAGTGTTTCCATCTCACAGTGGTGAGTGATATTCTTGAAATTCACCCCTCCACTGGTTTATAGAAAGATAAGTAATTTTCTCTTAGGAAATAACGTCCCTCAAAATGCAGAATTTGTTTTTTCTGGTTCAGTCTTCCATTGGGAGGGGCCGTGATGATTGGGTCAGTTGTGATATCTATCAATCAATCTGACAGGAAGATGACTGTCCCCAACTGGTGATGGCTAGGTGAACTTGAAATGAGAGGTATTTAGCACCTTCTATTCTTACTTAGGACCTAAACCGTGAGTCTGATAAGATGGGAAAGAATCTCAATCCATAGCACCTTGTAATTAAATTTTGACTTTACAGGTCTGCTGCGGAGAAGACTCCTGGTTAGAACTAGCCCTTCACCCAGTGCCCACATTACTGCCTCTTACTCACACACGTGTAGTCCTTTTGTCACCCATGATTCCTCCATCCCCTACCTGGGGATGAAATTGCTGAGTCACAGATAAAGCCCCATAGTTTCTTTGTGATATTCAAGTCTGTCCCCAAGTGCCCCTAATTGCCAAGACTTCATGTCTCATCAAGAGATGAAGTGTCAACCTTCCTTTTATGGACGAATTGAGAGGAAGCCCCAGGCACTAGTTTCTAACTCTTCCACTTTCCTCCTGACATTTTCTTACATCTCTGGCTGCTTCTAGTGCATAGTGATGAATAATTCAGAGGTTTGCCTGTACTATTCAATAGGATGCTGATTCTTTAAACTACTCAGGACAGTATTCAAGTAATGTGTCTCTGTCTGACTCAAGAAGCAAGTTTCAAGTGGAACATATACACTAAATGTTCCTCAAATGTCTGCCACCCTGATATGACACATAAATACGGTTAGGTAGACCATCAATGACATAAGAGAATAAATCAGTCCATAGACCCTATGCTTTCCTGGGATCCCTTATCCTAGAAATCATATAGGTTAGAAGATATGGGATTAACCCCAAACCAATTGTTCTTTTTTTTAATTGAGTTAGACTCTTCCTTTTCAATTTAAGATAGTTGATGGTGGATTTAATTTTATTTTAATCCAACAAATGTTAGTAAACAAGTTTCCTCACCTTGAGAAGCTCATCCCCGAGTAGGATGGGTAAACATCTACCCACGAATTTCTTTTTCTTTTTTTTTTTAATAAATAAATTATTTTTTAAAAAGTCTTTGGCATTAATTCACGGATATCTTGTCAATCTATAAGGGAGTTAAGGACACCAACATTATTTATATAATTTGTTCAAATTTGTTTAAAAATTAACAGTAAAGCAAGAAAACTTCTGATAAGTCTAGTGTTCATACACATGATCTAATTTTAGCAATTGTGATTTCTCATGCAAATTGGAGCTCAAGGATGTGCCTGCCTGTGTTCTTTTTTTTTTTTTTTTAAATGTATTTTATTGATTATATTGTTAGATGAGATTATAGCGGTGGCAAGCAGAAGGAAGAGCTCATTCTGACTTAAGTTTCAGGGGAGGCTACATGGAAGCAGATGCACTCAAGTTGGATTTGGGGTGATTAGTTAGGGTATGAAGTCCAGAGCCAAGGGAAGAGTAGCTTAAGTGAAGGGGAAGGCTGAGCAAAGTTTCGTGGAACAAAGAGCTCAGGAGGTATTTTAGGGAAGGAACAGTGATTAGTCTGGCGGCTCTCAGGGTTGAGAGCTTAGGAAAAATAAAAAGGATAATACAGAGGGGATGGTATCTTGGACACCAAATTTAGTTTGGATCTGATTATATGAGCAAAAATAATTCAGTGAAGATTTCTGGAGGAGGAATTATGGTGAGATAGTTTTTAAAAATTCATATATGTTAACACATTTAATTAGGACACCAACCAATGGTAAGCACCATTATTATCTCCGTGGCACAAATGAAGAAGTTGGGATTCTAGGGAATTAAGGTATTTGCAAAGGCTGCATGGCTATTAGGCAGCCAAGAGAGAACTTCAACCCAGGCCATCTGACTGCAAAGCCCGCTGCGTCTAACTGCTAAGCACCCAGCCTTTGAGCTCAGGTAGTTTGGGCCTGGGTGTCAGGAAAGACGCACATATCAAGGCAGCTATTACCTTTCCTCATGAGCTTCATTTTTTAATCTTGGTAGATCCTTGGTGGCTAAATGTCTAACGATTTAGGTATAAAAGGACCCTTGTTAAAATAGATTCTAAGTGCTTTTGGAAGGGGAGGGGGGTGTTGTCTGTGGCAGAGCCAAGTGTTTTTTTTAATATAAAAAGAGAAAATCAAGAGAAAAAAAGCATCTTACTCAAAGCCACACACTAAATCAGTGTCCCATGTAAGATCTAGAGCAATGGTTGTCATCGGGCTGCCCAGCATGTCACCTCTGGGTGTAGAACTGGAAATCTGCATTTTTCAAAGCTACCGTTGTGATTGAAATGTGCACCTGTGCACCCAAGGGTTAAGGTCATTGATTTAAACAAATGCTTCTCAGAATTACACGCGTGAAGACATCAGCTGAGGATGATGTTAAAAATGAGGATTCTAATTCAGTCGGAATTAGCCCCGGGGGATGCCAGCGTTACTGCCCATGGCCATGCTTTGAAGAGCAAGGATCAGAATAGCAATCAGACCCCAACGTTGCTGTACAGTGAAATCAACTGGGGCGCTCTCGAAACTCTAGATGTCTGGGCTGCCCCGCATACCAACTAAGTCAGACTCTCTGGAGAGAGGTCACGGACATTATTTTTTAAAACTCATCCGCCGATTCCAGTGTACAGCACCCCTATGAAACAGTGAGTGAGGATTCGAGGTCTCGCTGATCCCATATCTAATTTCATCCGCAGGGTGGGAAGGGAGAGCCACAGAGAGATTCTAACTCAGACAGCCAGTCCGTTTCAGAAGCAAAGTCAGGTCACTGAGCGCCGGGAACTGCAGCTGCGCTGCACCCTTTTGCCAGCGCGGCCCTGGGCTGTTGCTTTCTGCGCGCCCTGGTCCCCAAGGCTCTGCAATGCGGAAGTCAGTTCTGGGGTGGACCGGACCGTGGCCTGTCCCGTTCTCCCTGGACGGTCAGGCTGTCCTCTGTAAAGAAGCCGCTGGTGACACTGTTTCATTTCTAAGCTCTCGAGAAATACATGCAGCAAAGTGTCTAGTCTAATCATTAACAGGGAAAAGAGGATTTCGGCAGGTTGTATTTTATCTGTGATATTGAAGCGTCTGCATGTGGAGACCTTAGCTGAGGCTGCGCCCCAAGATGTTCATGCCCCCTTGCATGGCACAACACTGACTTATCCGCCCTCACGTGAACTCTCTGCACGAAGAAGGCAAGGGGAGTATAAAATAATAAATGTGAAAAACTATCCTAAATTCTCACCTGGGAAAAGTAAAACTGGTCTCCTCTCGTGCAGACAGATTTGAAACACTGCATTTAATACTCCTCTGGTATAAATTATGAAAAGACATCATTTGCCTTCCCTTAGTTTTAGAGGAAGGAGCAGGGGTTTTGAAATAAGATGGATTTGGGCGTGGATGACAGCGCTGTTGCTTACCAACACCGTGACCTTGAACGTGACACTTACCTCTCTGAGCCAACGATTCTGTGGCGCAGTAAGGGGCTCGTCCACGTCCAAGGAACGCTTGAAGCCCCCAGGAGGCTCCTGGGATGCGGTGAGCACAAACAGACAGTAGCTGCTTCTGCAGCTGTGCTTGTTCGTGACGTCAACATTCAGTGGCACAGGCTGTGGCAGTGGAGGCAGAGCACGTGACTGTGTCATGCTCAGCCACTCAGATAAGCGCCTATGGAACTGGGGTTTAAATAGATTTAAAAACTAAGTATATGTCTAAGTCTATACACAGCAGAGGTAGATGATCAGTCAATGGGAACGGTAATTAGCAAATACCTGAGCCATGGTTCTGCTAGTAGAGCTGATTTAAAAAAAACAATGATCTGATGACTCAGAAAGCCATGTTATTAGCTGACAATATTGGCTAAAGTGGCCCTTGCGTGGACACACACACTTGCATGTTTCAGCCTGGGCCAGGACAGGGCCCAAGGTGAGGTGGCGGCCAAGGTAGGACTTCAGTTTATCAGCAGACACAAAACAGGATTGCAGTTCTGAATCAGGATCTGTGGCATTGGAGCCCTGAGATCTGCTAAGCTTCTCCATGTGACACACTAAACTTAGAGAATCTCAGTTAAAAGAGCCTTCTAGAATGCCCTTCATTACCACAGCATTAATCAACTGAACAGCATGACTCAAAAGGTTTTTCCCACATCATATTTCTCTTTATGTATGTAACTCACTCTCCATTTCCTGGAAACATTAAGGATTAATGATTCTTTCTGAAATGCTCAGAGATTGTCTATCCCTTTTTTTAAAGTATATATTTTATTGATTATGCTAGGACAGTTGTTCCAATGTTTTTTCCCCTTGCTCTCCTCCACCTGGTACCCTCTTTCCCTCCAGCAATCCATCCCCACCCCATAGTTTATGTCCATGGGTCATGCATATAAGTTCTTTGCCTTCTCCATTTCCTTTACTAGTCTTAACATCCCCATGTCTATTTTGTACCTACCAATTATGCTTCTCAATCCCTGTCTTTTCCCCATTCTCCCCTTCCCCACTCCCAGCCGATAACCATATGATCTCCCTATCTATGATGCTGTGCCTGTTCTAGTTTTTGCTTAGTTTTTTTTTTTTTGGTTTTTTTTTTGTATTTTAGATTCAGTTGTTGATAGTTGTGAGTTTGTTGTTATTTTAATGTTCATAGTTTTGATCTTTTTCTTAAACAAGTCCCTTTAACATTTTGTACAATGAGGGCTTGGTGATGATGAGCTTCTTTAGTTTTACCTTGTCTGGGTAGCACTTCATCTGCCCCTCCATTCTAAATGACAGCTTTGATGGATAGAGTAATCTTGGTTGTAACCTTGCTTTTCATCACTTTGAATACTTCTAGCTAGTCCCTTCCTGCCTGCAAAGTTTCTTTTGAGAAATCAGCTGATAGTCTTATGGGAACTCCTTTGTATGTAACTCTCTCCTTTTGTTGCTTTTAAGATTCTCTCTTTATCTATAACCTTTGGCATTTTAATTATGACATGTCTTGGTGTGGCCCTCTTTGGATCTAGCTTTATGGGGACTCTTTGTGCTGTCTAGACTTGTATGTCTATTTCCTTCATAAACTTTGGGAAGTTTTTCTTTCATCCTTTTATCAAATAACTTTTCAATTTCTTGTTCTTCCTCTTCTCCTTCTGGCATCCCTGTGATTCAGATGTTGGGACTTTTAGGGAGGTCTTAGTCTTCTCATTCTCTCCTCATGTCTTTGAATTCTTGTTTCCTTATTCTGCACTGGTTGACTGTTTATTTCTTCCTTATGTTCCAATTTATTGACTTGAACCCCAGCTTCCTTGCCTTCATTATTGGTTCCCTGTGGATTTTTCTTTATTTTACCTAGTATAGCTTTCATTTCTTTCATCATGTGTTTGCTGGACTCAATGAGTTCTCTAAGCATCCTTATGACCAGTGTTTTGAACTCTTCATGTGATAGGTCAGTTCTTTTTCTGAAGTTTTGATCTGTTCTTTCATTTAGGCCACATTTCTTTGTCTCTTCCATTTAGCAGCCTCCCTGTGTTTGTTTCTGTGTATTAGGTATAGTGCTTTGACCCCCTGTCTTGGCGCACTCATTATGTTGTAAGGGGCAGAGCTTTAGGTATTTGTCCAGGTGGAGTGTCCTGTTTCACTACCTGTGGCACTGTATGTGTGGGAGGGGTCAAAGAGGGAACTTGCTGGACATTTCCAGTCCCTTCACCCACTTCCTGTATGGGATTGGCACCACTCTAGCTGTTGCCCTGATGGTGGTTCCCAGAGTGGGTGGGTTTGCATATGGAGGAGCATGGAGGGGGGCCTCTAAATTGATTCTCTTGAGAGACAGGCAGTTTCTTTCACCACCCCAACCTCCACTGGTTTTCACAGAGCAATGAGGGTTTATTTTTCTGGCACTGGAACCCTTGGTTGCATGGTCTGGCCTGGAGCTGGGGTCACTCTTCGGGTGTCCCTCCCAGCTTTTATCTGCCACACATGAATGTGGGACCACCCATTCTGCTGGCTGACACTTCACCCCCACCACAGCACACCCTTTCTGCCTGGCTCCCCAGCTCCATCTCTCCTACCCATCTGGATGAATATTTCTTCTTTGAATCCTTGGTTGTCAGGCTTGCATACAGTTCAATTTTCTGGCAATTCTGGTTTTTTTGTTTTGTTTTGTTTTTGTTTTGAAGTTAGTTGTGATCCTTCTTATGACTGCAAGGAGGCAAAACATGTCTTCCTACACCTCCATCCTGGCCAGCTCTCCTATCCCTTTTTCTGATTGAACTTTATCTATTTTCCCATTTTGTGAAGTTCCAGTAAATTCTATGCAGCACATAAAATATTAGATAAAATTAATACCAGAGAAGTGGATAAGAATTTACCTGCTCAACTTCACATTTTTAACTGTTACAGAATTTTCTATTAGTCAATTACCAAGCTTTTACTAAGCACCAGTGCCTAGGGAAAGATAAGGTCTAGCCAACACCTTTCTCCACTGATTTTATAATCTATTGTAGTAAAAGAAAAACCAAATACAAGAAAAAATAATACTAAAATAGTTACAACTGAAAAAAAATGACTCAAACAATAACAACACCAACGTCCATTCACTGAGTGCTTCCTATAAATCAGAAACCATATTAGATATTTATATAAATTATACCCAATCCTTTCAACAATATGAGAGAGAAATCAAATCCTTATGTTACATAAGAAACTAGAATTAGGAAATTTATTCAAAGGTTCTTTTGAGTTGGTGTTTAGGGATTCTTAGAGTATAATACCCTATAATTCTTAGGATAGGGATCATTCGTGACCTATCCAAACATGGCCTTCTATCTGAAGTCCTCTCCCGATACACCAATGCTGAGTTAATCATACTGCCACCTGCACTCTCACACTTCTGCTCTTTTGCTCCATCAAAACACTAGATGGAGGGTAGAGGCCATTTTTGATGTACTTCTTTCCAAAGCTTCTAACTCAGAACCAAGAAGTTAATAGGTGCTCTAAAAGTCTAGATGGATGGAAAATGGAAAGATGTGCCTTGGTCTTTAGAAGTCCCCAGAAGTCCACAGCAGTACAAAACAATCTCCTCCTACTGGTATAGTTAGCATAGTCAGTCATCTCCAGGCCTGGGGAGGTGACCAAAGAATGTGGTCAGTCAGAAATTTCAAGGAAACATGAGGGACCATAGACATTATGATAATTAAGTAAAATATTTTATGGGCATAAATGAGGCAGGGAAGACTTTTGCTGTTAGAAAAAAGACATCCTACAGGCTTTCTGGATAGAACTCCTCAGGAAGCCAGCATTTTATCAAACATCCCAACCTCTGTCTATGAACTTCAGTGTAAGAGCTCCCAGACCCTCTGCTTGCACTCACTTTCCCCACCCACAGCATATGAACCCTCTTCCATTTTCAGACATCATGATTATGTGTTCTCCTATTGAATAAAAGATGATCTCATAATAGAACATTATATTACTATTAGTAACTTAGTCTGGATTGGAATACTCATTCCTATGAGCAACTCTCAGGACTGATTTTACATCAGTAACAATGTAGCACGCCTTAGAGTAACTTAGAGTAAATATCTGAGAAGGCACCATCAAATCCTGGGAAACAGGCCTTTATGCCCAAGGTAAGGGATCAGGTTTGGGGAAAAGAAGGATGATGGGGAAGCCTTCCTTGGAGTGTCTCAACGTATCGGAGGTGGGTAATCACCTAGTCCAATATTATGGTTTTCACTATGATTATTGATCCAGATACTGTGCTAGCCACTTCAACGGCATAATCTATGATCATCACAATAGTTCTACAAAGCAACTCATTCTATTCATCCTTTTTGTCCCAACTTTAGGGCTTCTTGGTCCTCCTAATTGTACTAGAGCCCTCTAAAAACATCTTGTATTATTCCTCAGCAGCTTTTATCACAATGTTAATTATATGATTGCATAATTATCTATATGATATCTGTCCTCTCCACTAGACTCTAAGTCATTAAGATAACAATGATCTATTTTCCTTTTTGTCCATGGTTCTGTCCCCAGCAATTAGCATAACACTTGTCTCATAATAGATACTCAATAAATTTCTATTGATATATGAATAATTAAAATAAGTGAATATCACATAACAGTTACTAAACTCACTTTACAAATGAGGACACTGAAACTCAGCATCTGAGCCCAAGGTCAAGATCAGGTTTTTATAGCTTGAGAGTAGCTGAACCAGTCCCTCCAGGTATGTTTGACTCTGGAGCCCACACACTTTTTACTGTATACTGCACTGCCCTCTTTAAGCATCAGGTAGAAACACATCTGTTAATTGGGTGTCAAACATGCACCTACCTTCTTTCTCCTAGTCATTTCACATAAAAATCTAGACAAATGTATTTTGAAGTCTGCATTAGAATCTTACTCATAAGTTTTGGCTGGTCTAGCCACTATTATTAGATCAAAAGCCCTTCTTAAAAGAAACCAAATTAATTACTAGCTTCTTTTCTCTGTTATTGCATTTCTAGATAACATAAGGAATAATAACTGGATTTTAAAATAAAAATAAATCAAGGTAAAAGTAGTTGCATAAAGCATCCATTAAAAGGGTTCCATAAGAGCAGAAAACCATTTTGTGGGTTGAAGACGAAGTATTGCATACATAAGCAATAACTGTAGGAAGAATTCTGGAAAGTTCAAAAGAAGAAGTACAGAGGCTGGGGAGCAAGTCTGGGACTGGCATCAGAAAACACACAAGTGAGCTCCAGATGCTGCTCTATCATGGTGGTAAAATCCGCTGAGCAATGTTGCTCTGAGGACTAAATGATATGCTATGTTCGAAGAAAACTTGTAAAAACCTTCATCAATATGAAAAGTTGAAGTCTGACAAGACAAAGACAGGGGAATGACAATCATATTTTCTTGGACTGACCAACCTCAAAAGAAGTCCATGACGTGTTTGAACAGAGAGGACCAGGGGTTATAAAGAGTCCTGACATCTGGGGGCCTGGGACCAGTGAAGCCATACAATATTGACATCTAAGAATCATTTCAAGTTTAGTTACTGCGGACTCTGCCTCCTCTAGAGAATAAATCTCAAGGAATCTGTCAACCTCATTTTTAGTTCCCACAGAAGCTTCAAAAGCCATTGGCATCATTTGCAACAGAAACTTAGACTGAGCAATTTATAGGCAGAAGAGAATGTTGAATCTGCACATACCTGATAGCAGCAAAACGAATGATGAGCTTGTAACACTTCAGCTGACCCTGTAGTACAGCTAGGCTTCTTTTTTTTCTCCTTCAACATTTAAAGAAAAAGAAATTAAAGCACAATGATTTCACGGCCTGCAGACATAACTCTTTGCCCTGCATAACCAACCTGACATTCCAGCCTTACTGATACAATCACCTATACACAGTACCCCATGAATACCTTTTGCCTTTCCCAGCTTGTGGTATGCCTTTTATTCATCCACTTGTGAGTTTTTTCATTCTTTAGTTCACAAATGAGGCCCGTTCTGGTGCTAAGAATTGGGAGTATGTTGATGAATGTGATAGGCATAGACAAGTGCCTCAGAGACAATATTTGCTGCAAGGCAACTACTATAAACATTTGGTGGTGCATCTCTCCCCAGTTTCCATCAGTTGACATTCTGCTCCTCTTTTCCAGATGTTACTTATTCCTGGAAGTCTTGTCTAGACTCTTCAGTGGGGTACAACTTTTCTTCCTTGCTTTGCGCCTGCCCTCCCCAACATTTCATAGCTGCCATTTATTAAGTACTGTGGGAAGGTGCCAAATGAAGTGCTGTCAATGGATTGTTAGATTTAATTTTCAAAATCACACTATGAGGTAGACAGTGTCATAAATCCACATTCACAGATGATGAGACGGAGGCTTAGAGATGCATTCTTCCCGTGGTCACTCGGCTCTAAATGGTAAGTCCAGGCTTCAAACCCACGCAGTCTGATCCCAGCCCCTGGTTACGTCCTCATGTTTCCTGAGCACCGGGTTTATGTCTCATTCACCTCTCCTTCTACCATGCCTATCAAATCCTCCCTCCCTGCTAATGTGCCCCAGTGGAACTAAACACTGAGTCAATATTTGTTGGGTTTAATTGAATTCCATGGATACCCAATTTGAAATCTGTGATCTCTCCTTGAGCCAACTAATGACCTTTTGAATTCTTATAACACATCATCTCACTCTGTACTTTAATATTTTAGCAATTTCGTATGCATAAACTCCTTGGATTTTATGTCTCTAGATATTTAATCATGATGGAAAGCTAGTGGGATTTGCTTTTATTCATGCATTTGCTGTTATCGGGAGTGGGGAGGGAATTTGATTTATCCAGGAGGCTGAAAAGCATTTCAGAGAATAGATGGGTCTACTAAAGAGGCTGTTGGTTTTTGTTCAGGAGGGGACAACTCAGGAAATGTTTGGAGCAGACTCATCTTTCTCAGGGACAGGCCCTGGAATGGCTGCCGCCGTCACCACCACCAGAAAGCCAAAACTGCAGGACTCAGCCTGACAATCCAGCCACACTTTTCCTCTTGACAATTCTTAGCACAAATGCTTTGCAGAACGTATTTGGAATGAGTTGAGTCTAAATGCAGGAGAGTCATTTGAACCTTGATATTGTACAATAACTCCTGATCTTCAACCAAGGCTCCTTCACTGAGATAGAAGGCGTGTAGGTCCCAGAACTCTCCAGTCCATACAGACTTCAGGAGACATTTCCCATGGGAGAAGATACAGGTGTATGGGTGCTGAGGTCTTATGATTTAAACAGAATCATGTAAAAGACAGCCTTTTATGCACAAATTTGGTGGAAATAGAAGCTTCTCAGATCACTGGAATGAAATTCTTGAAGATACCGAAACTCCTTGGTTACTGGCTCTCAGAAATTATTTGGTTAACAACCAGCGATATGACTGGATGAGCAGTAACAGTATGAGCAATGAGTTTAGACCATGCCACCCTTGCTCTCATAGCCATCAAGGTCAAAGGAATGAGCTAGGGAATCAGGGCCCTGCCTTCCGGTTTCCCAACATGACACCCTTCTCCTGTTCACTCCTATCAAGAAGCAGGCCCTTGGGAACTACGTAAGATCCGCGAGAGAAACAAATGTGACCTCGTTAATGCAGGGCAGCGTGATGAAAACTTTAGCATATGAGAAAATGTTCTATACTGAGAAAATGGTGAATACATTTTGTTATATTAATACACTCGAACATTACACAACATCGAAATAAATGACCTGCAGCTCTACAACACAAGGAACTCTCGGGTAAATATTGAGTGAACTAAATGGTAAGCAGAAAAGTAGCTACTGAATGATTCTATTTTTACAAAGTTCAAGAATAGGCAAAACTACTCTAAGTAGAGAGATGGGGAAGTGTGCCCAGAGGGATATTAAAGCATTAAGTTTGCTATTGAATAACTATATTATTCCATATTTCAATGTTTTGCACATGTTTTATACCTTGAATGCTTCCTTCTCTCTTGTTTGCCTGGTGTTTAGGCCACAGCTCTGTGAGGATATTCATAAAAACCTCTCTTACACTCTGCAGAGGATCTCTGGAAACTGCTTACCAAAAACTATTAAGAGATTTTCTTGGTCAAGAAGGATTAGATATCTGAGCAAACTGGATTTTTAAAAAAGGGAGGGGGGTTTACTATTCACTGGATATTCTCATGTTGTTTGCCTTATCTATTTAAATTAGAATTTAGGGAAAAATAAGTATAAGCAAAAGTTAGGTGCCTTAGCTACCAGTTCATACTCTCTAAGACCCCTAGAAGCTTTCTTCCTCTCACATACCCCAACCCAGAGGCCAGTTTTTCTTTCTTAAGAAGGCATTGAGGAATGCAAAATTAAGCTGGGGACAGTAGGTGAGAGGGAGTTTTTTTTGTTTGTTTGTTTTTAAGGTGCAGGCTGATCATAGTAAGGTTCTTATATACATTTATGTAAAGTTCTTACATGAGATCATAGCTTATAAAATATAAAATTAACAAAGAACATAGTCCGGTTATTATGCAGCTGAAAACAGTAGTGGGTCAAAGTTACCCAGACTTGCACTCTTTGGTCCCTAATGCCTACCCTGTATGATATGGCGCCCTTCTATATGAGATATGAAAAATTGTTATAAGATGGCATGTTCTTCACACTGAAATCGAAGGGTCTGACCATGGAGAGCTGGAGATATTTTTATGGACTAGGATCCACACTTGGTCATGGGTAGCATAAACTGAATGTTGCCATAAACTTAAAACCATAGCTAAGAGATTGTCTTCTGGAATCCTGAAATCCTCCATTCTAATCTGATAAAATATGCAAACCTGTTTTATTAAAACTCGTAACAGGTATTTATTTCACATTCACTCTGTGCAGGATACAAAAAGAGTAATAGCCCAGTTTAATCAAGTTTATGTTCTAATAAATTATAAACTGGAGGAAAATGGAACATAGGAATGAATATGGGAATTCACATTAAAAGGTTGTATTCAAGTCACATCTCGATCATTTTGTAACATGATGTTAAGCAAGGTATTATATTGCTCTAAATCTTAATTTCTGCATTATAAGGTTGGATTAACAATGTTGAAGAACAGGATTTTTAGAATCACCCAAAGAAATTACAGAGGAAAAGCACCCCATTATACAATAGGTCCTCAATAAAGGATTAATTCTTTTTTGTGTATTTCCTTCCTATGACATCTTAGCATAGTTTGTACTAATCATGAAAATACCTGCCACTTAACCAATAAAGCTATAGAACATAAATATTTTAAATTATCAATATGATGTAATTGTTAATATTTGGTAAAGAAAAGATCAAAATTAAAATCCACTTTGAGAGAAATTATCTGATTTCTATGAGTTTTAATGTTCTTTGTAAAACATGAGATAAAATACCTCCTGTCAAAAGATGATATGAAGATAGCCAAGATATACCTCACTTAGAAGAGTCACTGACTAAGCATTTGTTTTGTTTCTTCTTTTCTTTAAAAATAAGTGTATTTTGCATTCGTAATAATAGTTTTCTAAGATCCAGTGAGGTAATTGGAGAAACCTGAGAATAAAAACCATCAAGAAAGCCATCAGAAGAAGGAGGGTAAAAAGGAAGGAAGAACAGAAACCAGAGCATTTGTCATTGATTCTGTCAAGTGTAACCTCTTTGGATGTTGGCTTCCTCACACTTCTCTCTGGTGCTAGTCTTCAGCAAAGACAGAACATTGCTCCAACACCCATGTACACAGTAGCTGCTACCATTATCAGGAAATGAACACATGGGCCTCTCACTAACTGGATCCCATCACTTTATCTGGGCTTTAAACCAACTTCCAAGGTCTTTTTGTATTCCTCGTGATGGATGCAGCTATTTATTCTTAGGCATCTACTGAAGAAAACTCCCTGAGCATGTACACCAGGAAATATAGTTTTAAAAGTTCATACTAGGGTTGCACTGAGGACCCTCCGAATTCATATATTGAAGTTCTAACCCCCAGGACCTCAGCATCTGACCTTAGTTTGAAAGAGTTTTTACAGATGTAATTTGCTTAGTTAACAGGTGGTCATATTGGAGTAAGGTAGACCCCTAAACCAATTTAAGTGGTATATTGATAAAAAGAATGTCATGGGAGGAAACAGACATGCACACAAGGAAAATACTCTGGGGACACTGGAGTTATGCACTACCAGAAGATACGAGAGGCCTGGAACAGATTCTTCCCTTGCACCTTCAGGCACTCATGGCCCTGCTGACACGTTGATTTTGAAGCTCTGGCCCCCAGCACTGTGACAGGGTTGACTCCTGCTGTGCTAAGACACCCCGTTGTGCTGCGATATTACAGCCGCCCTAGAAACCCAATGCAGGCTGAGAGCTGGCCAATGTCAAAATACTAAATTGATTTTCTTCCAGTGTGTACATAGACACTGTGTCACTGTTCTGAGTCTTCTGTGCACTCCTGGCCTCCCTCTCCTCTCTAATCCATTTTTGGGGGACCCAGGGGCTTCCCCTGTGATGCAAAAACTAAAGGCTGAAGACCACGTGGACTCAGCAAACTACATCTTTAAGGGTGCAATCGCCTGTTCAGGCCAGTTACTCCCTCCCAGCAAGAAAGGCTAAAGATCATATTCATTCTTCTCAGCTCACTGCTGCCCCATTGCACCTTAAGACACAGCCACAGCCTCTTTACATTGTAAGGATTTTACCACTATGCTCTCTGGAGAAAAAGATCAATGGTCACATATTAACCGACACAGGGATATAATAAATATTCCAAAATCTATACAATTCTCTATAGTTCCTGGTTTCTTCCTGGAAGGAGAGCTCCTCATTGTAGGTGAGTTAAACTTACATGTCCAATGATGCAGACCTGAAGATCTAACAAAATATTCCTAACTAATGTCTGTTCAAAACATTTGCCATCTCTTGTTCCTGCAGCCTTACATAAGAGCCATTCCTGCACAGAATTTCTTCCCTAAGGGACATGGGACATAAAATGCTGCCCCCACCTTTAGACATCTATAGAAAGCTCAGATGGAGTTGCTGCCTCTGTTAAGATGGGGCAAGGGAACTGTGATGCCACCTGACCCATAAATGAAAGCTAAAGGCTACAGTGTCGTTGTAGGTAGCCGTCTCTGGGGATGATGGGCTCCTTGACCTCACCACGCTAGATCTGTCAGCCACTCACTGTGCTCCAAGGGGAAACTGCTTTGGAGAAATAGCTGTGTGAAGTCACTGCTGCCCAGCTGAAATAGTCACCCATGCAGGCCTGTGATAACACCTGTCTGAGAAGCACACAGATGTAATAGAGGCCTTGACTCTCTAGGAAGATCCCGTTTCAGAGCCTGGATTCATGCATCTCAGTTGCCATGGACACACAGGCAGCTATATGGCTGTGAAGCTAGCTTTAAAGTAAGCAGCCGAAGGAGATCTGTAAATAAAGCAGCTCTGAACTTGTCTCATAAGTAATAACAGACTCTAAATCTGATGACTCCAAGTGTTTGAGGGAACTGACAATGTAGTTTATTTGCTTCCAATAACACACACAAAGTAGCATTTGCTACATGAACAAAGGAACGAGTGAATTGTTCACTTAGTGGGTATAAATTGAGGGCCTATATGTAACAGGCATTATGCCAACAAGCAGACATGCAAAAATAAATAAAATATGGTTTCTGCTTTAAAGGATCTCACTCTATAGTGAAAAAGGAAGGTATATATTATGGTAAGTTTAAAAATAGAATAGTTTTATATTCGACAAGAGAAACCATTCCTGGGAGCAGAGGGCAGAACCAGGGAAGGCTATATGGGGGTAGGTGTGGCATTGAAGCTGTGTCCTAATGAGTGGGTTTGGTTCCAACAGATTTGAAGATCAAGAGTATTCCCAGAAGAAGAAATTGTGTTTGGAAAATAAAAAGCCATAAAAAAGCAAGAATGTTAGGGAGCTACAAGGATGATTTCTCATTCAGACAAGACAGTTCTAGCATTGCTCAAGCATCAAAGTGATACCTCCCGGTCTGGCAATTCCAGTCATCCAAAAGATGGCCACGAATCTACCAAGAGCTCCTCCACACTGGCCCAAACAATGACAAAGTTCATGCACTTGATCTCTTTGTGGACTAGTGACACCATCTTCAAGGCAAAAACTTAGTAAGGTAGACACTTCATATAACAGCAAGCTTATTGATTAGCAAGCAGTTTTCAGGGGTCTTTGGGGAACCCACCCAAGAAAAAAATACTAGCTAAGAAAAAGAAAAATAACCAGAAAAATGCAAAAATCTAATAATCACATTACTAGCCCTCTGCTGCCTTCAGTACAAGCACATCCAGTGGCCAGAGCACTCCCATGAAACAAGAAAGTATAGTAATTAATATTTGTAATGATCCCTCTAGTCAAGGAACCTAGTTAAGCTTCCAAGTCTACTGTTTGTTGAGGTATCGTGTAACTATGCTACAAAATTTCTCATCAAAAACACTTAAGCATTGCTTCTTCAATGTGTTACTTTCCACTTGTTTTCCAATTGTGTTCATGGAATTATCTGTTTCTGAAAGACCTTACTGGAAAACTGAGATATCAGCAGACCTTCACTTATCTGATGATTAGTGAAGCAGATGTTGGCTCCTTACTCTGTGATTCTTCGGTGTGACGAATAAGGTCATTAAGTTAAGCAGCAGACAGTCTGCATATTTGAAATACATGTTTTATCTACACATAAAGGAGCAGAGCATTATTGCAACAGGCTTCAAATTGAAAAGCAAGTGAAAGCATTAAGAAGAATTACAAAGCAGATGAACTACACTCTGAAACACTGGAAGAAGGTTGTTCTTATAGGGACAGTGGCTGGGAGCTTGGCTAAAGGAAGGCTTTGATTGGCCTTATGTGTTTCTGCTAAAATGAAGAAAAGCACAAACATATGCAATATTAATCACACACAACCAATCATCACAGCCAGTCTCTGGCTTACCCACAAAGGAAAACAGACCTGCAGCTCAACTTCACTCCCTGTTAAATGTTAACACATCTGAGAGCTTGCTTTATTGTGAATCACTGTTTAATCTCTAGAAAATAATTTATCTAGCTTTCAGAACCCAACTCACCATTGAAATTCAAAGAAAGCAAGTCTGTTATAAATGCATGAGCCTCGTTTCACGAGTATTTTGTTTCTAACATTAGTTTTTAGAGGGCAGAGATGGCACCAGGGAGGCTGATGGCTGTAAATTTTTGCTTTCTCCGTTTTATAGTTTTTGTAAAATTAGAAATCACATATGATAAGTGCTGGTCTATATCAATAGCAAATGGTGATGCTATGCTAAGCATTTAAGGCTCCAGGAAAGAATTACCACCTTCAATTGTCTTGCTGCAGTAAAGCATCATTAGAGAGCGTTGCTTTTCTTTTTTAATATTTTTTAATTTATCTTTAGAGAGAGGGCAAGGGAGGGAGAAAGAGAGGGAGAGAAACATCCATGTATGAGAGAAACATTGATCGGTTGCCTCTCACATACTCCCCAACTAGGGTTCCAGGGGAACCCTACTAGGGTTGTGGAACCCAGATATGTGCCCTGACCAGAATTGAACGAGTGACCTTTGGTTTTGCAGGACAACACTCAACCAGTTGAGCCATGGTGGTCAAGGTTCATTAGAGAGCATTTCTGATTTAAAAATAAAGACACAGATCTTCAGTTAAAAACCTGACTCATTCCTCAAATTACAAATAATGCCCTCCAAGATTCTTGGTTATTCAATGATGAGGTTTTCTGCTCAGAAGCACGTTTACCATAAAGTTTAATCATCCAGGGTCTCACCTGCACAGGCTCCTCCAAGGTGCAGGAAGAGAAAACAATAGATTCAGTTATGAGATCTTATAGGATTTGCATAATAAATGTGTTTTAGCAGCAGTGAAGACTATTGAATTTCCACTTTATCTCTGTTGTACTTTCCTTTCTATCAGGTACTGAGTACTTGCAGGCATTTTTTGTATCTAGCTAAAGAAAAGTGAATTAGGGCAACATTTAGTTTGGTGTTGAAGAAATGTATCGATGTGGTTCTCAATCACTTCTACCTACAGCCATTCTGTATAGAAAGGAATGTCTTCCAGAGCTACCACTATTACCAACTATGCCAAAAGCCCCATGTCTTGACATGAAGGTATAGAACAGAGGTTGTATGCTGATAGGAATATGTTCTGTAGCACCGTGTACTATAATTAAGTGGATAAGAAAGGAAAGAAAGAGTTTTGAAATGTATAGACCTAAAAGCCAGCCTGCAGAAAATTCTTCCAAAACCTATGACTTATATATGAAACATATATGATAAAGGTTTTTCTAAATTTGACAACAATCTCAAAAATTTAGATACCATCACTAAAATTATTAAGCAATAATTTAAAAAATTCAATTAGCCATGGTAGAAAAAAACTGAATATTTTATTCTTTCTGTAGATAATATTTGATAATGTTATCTATAGAAGGAATAATGTCATAGGAAAAATAGACAAACAGTGTTTAGCCAAATAAAGATATAAAAATTATAAGAACTCATAGAGCTGTTAAGATCTGTGGTATAATAAGGAATTGAATTATTGATGCAGTGTTTCCCAAAGAACATTTTTCTCAATCCAAGTCCTAGAGAAATTATGAAAAATAGCTTTCCATAATCAAATAATTTTAGAAAATGTTGCATAGTTTTACCCACATTGGTATATTTAGTGTGCATTAGCATAATGTTGGGTCCAAGATGTAATAGGGTAAAATAATATTTTTATCTTTGTTTAGGATAGTGCTTGCAAAATTTATTTGACTGTAAAAATCCTTTAGCATAATATTTATGACATGTAATTTGAGACAGCTCCTCTAAGGCGACGTTTGAGGGTCTGAACGCACCATCTCCTTGTTAGCTAGCCTGGTGAGAACCTGCTTTGAGCTGTCCGCCAGTGCTGGTGCTGAATGTGCATTTTGGAAGTCCCCAGCCAAGAGACACACCAGCATCCTATGATAGAAGATAAAATGAAGAGATGGGGAAGTGCAGGGGTATTAGGAGTATGTTGATATTTAATAAAACTAATTTGAGGTTGGTGATTCATGGGCTGTAAATATAAGCTCATAACCACGCTAGGGCCTCATGTGAAGAAAAGGATACAAAATATGAAAGGGAGGTCACAAATTCTAACTGTGAACTATGTTTTATGAAAGAAAAGAAAGTACAAATTTAGGATCTTTATTCTAAAAGGAGTTAGACTATAGCTGGGGAAAACAATGAAAATATATGTGACTTTAAAACATAAAAGGCATTATAAATAGACTTGAAAGATATAGGTACTTACAGAAAAGATAGATCCCTCTCTGTGGTCAAGGAAGACCACTTAAAGAAAGTAGATGGTGTAGGTCTTCTAAAATAAGTAAACTGATGACTAAAAGATGGTTAGATGCATAGATGGATACATACAAGAGCAACTAGTAAAAATAATGAAAACAATGAAAACTTGCAGCTTAAATAAGGAAGAGATCTTATATCATACCATCACTGATACCTGATATTGAGGAATTTGAAGCAAAAGCTGTCAGTCCCAGACTTAAAAAACAAAGGAAAGAAAGAGCAATATCTGTCCTTACAAGCCCAGATGCTTATGGAAAAGGGGTTAAGTTATTTCAATTCAATAAACAACTACAGCCTAAGATCTTCAATGGTAGGTAGGTGTTGAGACTGCAACAGTAAAAGAGACACATCCCCTAAACCACAGGAGCTCAGAATATGTAGATCCCTCATATATTATAACTACCATATATATGGTATATGGATAAGGCAGTCATTCAATCTTTGATACAAGGAAACCCTAAACTGATAGAGTAAAGAGGAGGTAGTAAAGCAATTTTGATTGTGATATTCTATAAAGATTATATAAAAGGTGATATTTAAGCCAAGTCTTTAAGAATGAACTAGACCAAATGAGACAGAGAATAAAGAGAGAATTTCAGGAAGTTGAAAGCAACAAGCAAAAGAATGGAGACGTGAGGGTGAATGTATGATCAAAGAATGCTGAGTGGTCCGTGTAGCTATGAGGAGCAAGTAGCAGCAAATGAGACTAAAAATATAGTTTGAGAAAAATTGTAAAGGACCTTGAATGTCTTTTTGATAAAGGATTTATATAGAGAAACACTATGATTAAGACCGTTTTAAAACAATATTTTCAAAACATTCCCTCTAGACTATACAGAGAACACTCAAGAGCCAATTCAGAGAACACAAGGACAGAAGAAAATAAGAAAGTTATTGCTTCCAAATTCTATATCCCCAATCCATTTTGAGAAACTCTGCTTTGTATGTCGTTTCATATTAAGCTTCCACTTGAGGGCTTATTTGAACAAAGAGATCCACAATTTTTAAGTACGTTTATTATCTAACAATCTGGAAAGATAACCTGTTGCCTAATACAAGATACCTTAGGAAGGCAAGGCTACCTTAGGGAGACATTGTGATGATTTAGCTAAAATATGATAAACCTTTAACTAGAGAAATCAACACTAGCAGAAAACAGGAAAATTCAAAAACGTCTTGAACTATAATAAGCAGGAACTGTCTGTATACTAAATGTGGACAGTGAGGTGCAAGTCGGACTAACAATGATGACCACAAGGTTCATGTTCAAGGTCACGAGGATCAGAAGGGAAGGGAAGGGAAGCAATACGTCCTGTTCCATTTTGTATGCTGATTTTGGATACAGGCTTGCACCTGCATAAATCTATACAGTTAGGTATTTCAGAAGACAAATATGGGTTACAGTTATATTTGAGTGTTTAACTGCAAAACAGTGTTTAAAAAGCCCCAGATAAGCACTCCTAACCCCCAAGGGAAAATTGTTAACAATATGAGAAATATTAAGAGTTAACATTACCTAGGCACTTAATTTATGCCAATTACTATGCTAAGAGTTTTGCATGCATTATTTTGTTTAATAGCATATGAATTCCATGAGTAAAGACTGTCATTATTGAGGAGCAGAATGATGTAGTCATTAACATCTGGAGCAGAACTACCTAATACTCAAATCCTGGCTCAGCTATTTACTACCTGTGTCATTTGAAGCAAATTATTTAAAATTTCTGTGTTTCAGTGTTCTTACCTGTAAGATGGGAATAATAGTCCCTAGAGCTGTGATGAGAGATGATTCAATATATATAAAGTATTTATAAGAATCCCTGGCACATGATAAGTTTTCAATAAATGTGGGCTATTATATTTACCTTGTTTTACAGATAATGGAAGCCAAGTCATGGCGAGATTAATTAACTACTAAGGACACACCACTAAATAAATGACCAGAGTAGTCTACTCCCAAGCCCATTCTTAACCTTTACACAAACCTGACTATATGGGGGAGAGAAAAAGGCCAAGATTGTAACATTGGGGAACACCTAATTTAGACAAGAAGTAGAAACCAGAGTGCTCCTTAAACACTTAGAAGTCATGATCAGGTTACCAGGAAATTACAGGGAGGCTCTTGTCACAATTGCAGGAAAGGAGTGATCAATAATTTCAAAAGCTCCAGAGAGTTTAAAAAAAGAAATGGTTCTAAAAAGAGGCTGCTGGATTCAACAATCAGAAAATCTTTTGAAACCATGTAAGAGAATTTTGAGCAGATTAGATGGGGCCAACACCAAACAGAACCAAAGAAATGAATATAAAGGAGGGGACTAAGAGCAGTAAGCAACCGAAGTATACAAATGAAGAAAAATGTGAATTTAACAGTGCAATTTAGAAAGCTTAGGCAGGCTTTCATAGAATGAGTGAGTCAGCCATTTATTTTTCTGTGTAGAGAGAGAAACCAGGGTAGTGGAGGAGAGGGTAAAGATGTCAGGAAGGGGCTGATCAGTGACTCAGCACCAAGCAGGATGTAGGAGTACACCCGAAAGAGACCAGAGCGACACAATTTACTTAGCCTTGGAAAAGAAAGACTCCTATTCCTTTGAGTCAAGAGAGAATGGAAGAAATGTTTAATCCTTACTGCAGGGGGGGCGGGGTGGGGGGGGAGTGGGTGGAATTTATCCCCTAGTGGTTTCAGTTTTTTGTGTAAAGAAAGAGACTCGTTTGTAAGCGCTAAAAAGGGATTATGCAGGGACCTTGAAGAAAAATGAAAATTTCTCCACAAGGATAACAGAAAGATTGCTGAGCAACTGGGAAGGACCTGCTTAGCTTAGAGCAAAACAAGTGATTAAGTACCTTGTAAAAAGAAGTGGAAGAGATAATGAATCTCCCATCTACAGAATAAGTTACAGGAAGACAAAGTGATATGAAAACTCACTCAAGTGGAAATGGTACTTTTCGGCAATACATTTTTCACCGAAAGAAGAGAGAACGCTAAAACGTATTTGACTGAGGTGTATTACATGATATATGTAGTGGATTACAACACTTGTCTGGGGCTATTTGTAGAGATACAGACTTCAAAGGATCATTTTCAGACATTTTCTTCCCAGGACATAGATACGGGAACTCCTAGAACTAAGATTTAAATTTTGACTCTGCTAATAATCATTTGTTCATGGCCTAACTTGGTCAAAATATGTTTCCTCTGTCTGGGTTTTAACGGTCTTACCTAAAAAATGGGGCTAAACTAGAAACTCTAAGGATTACTCCGGTTTTAAGATTGCATGAGTCTGTATTACAAATCATAACATATGCCGCACTCCCTCCCCGCCTCCCAGGCCTGCGGAGATCTGCTTTTTGAGCGGGATCTACTTCTTACGCTGACATGAAAGGAACATGGTACTTAGAGTTCCCAGAATACAGATATGCCTCACTGACCCAAGGGCAGCTGTAAAGCTCAGGCTTAAAAAGAAGCTGAGTCATTCTTATCTCTCCCTGGAGCTTTCTGTGCTCCTTAATCTGCATGAACGATGATAACCACTGCTCTAGAGGCTCCAGGGGTCGTTCCAGATGATAAACTAGAATGTTTGAGTCCCTAGTCTAATTGTCTTAGATGGATTTGGCTAGTCTCTTCTACTTCAATATATTCTAGGCCAGGGGGTAACTTATAAATATAAATGAATTATATATGTAAACTCCTGGGGGCCCACCTTATGGATCAGGGAGAATAGAGCTAAGCTACGCAAACACTTCACCATAAGGGTTTAGATCAAATGGTGGCAATGTAAGTATGAGCAGAGGGTAGATAGGTCCTCAGATAATTCTGTCACAAGATTGGCAAATTGCTTTGTTCCAATAGAAAATATGGCCCACCGGAGTCATGTGTACTGTCTTCTTCACTCCTCCCCTCACGGAGACCCATATCTCTATTTCACCCAACGAGTTCAGGGACAACTTCTTTCAACCGGCTGTGGTTCCTGTTCCTTTCGTTTTCATCCCCAAGGCATGTAGGGGAAGCATGTGAGTGGACTGGTGCACGGTAAGGGCTCAATAAATATTTCTAGAAAAAACGTGGTGGGCCAAATCTTGACCTCTTAGTGCACAAGGAGTCATATTTGGAGGTTTTACGCAACAGAAAGCCTAAGAATTCTCTTCTGCCATTGGAATGAACTGTCAGCATGTAGTGACATTGTACCCTGGTCCAGCTGCGGGGCTAGTGCTTTGTCCGGGGATCTTGGTGCGAGCCCACCATACTGATAACCATGGATCCTTGGGAAACATGCTTGCAGCTGAACTTAAGGTATGATTTCCTGTGTATGTTCTCCATCAGCCTTGCTACCCTGCCCATGGGAAGGAAGTTGGTTCATAGGTCTAGTAATTTCAGTTGCATTAGAAAATACTGTTCACTGTGGTGTGAGTGAGTAATTCCACTTGCTAACCCTATCTCCCTACCTGAAGCACATGCCCAGGCATAAACAAATGCATTTGTAAATATGTTTTCTCAAAGCTCCATCATTAATATATCCATTGAATAAACATGCATTTTTTTTTCCATTTTAACGTGCAATCACAAATTTCATTTACTCTGAGAGCTTGTATGGATTGATATCGGAAAAGTTCCCTTATCAACACAAATAACACAGCGGGTCTATAAAATGTCCATTCATAAACCCGTTGGTTTTAGAAATGGTGCCATATGTGTAAATAAATTAACTGACATAAAAATGAAAAAGAAAGACATTGATAGAGCACATCCATTTTATAGGAAAGCCATGATAACTACAATAAGAAAGAATTGGTTTTCACAGGCTAAATAATGTCTCGATTCAATAATCACAGTTCCCTTGTTGATGATCCCTGGAGAACTTATATAGAGGATAAGATTGATTACATGTTGCATAAATGATCATGCCCTTTGTTATTGATACAAAATTCTGTAAAAGCAAGTCATAGTCTGCATAATCCTGATAACGTAAAAATTCATTCACTAAGACACCTTCATGTAAATCTAGATTCCAACCCAGGTACAATCATACTAGAATGATATTGACATATGCCTTAAGCTATGAATATTATAAACTATTTAATAGCATTACTGTTTTGCAATTTGGTTTTTTTTTTCTCCACACCACTGCTAAGAGACTCCTTTAGTAAACAGTCAAATATCTTGGATTGTCATAATATGAATCCATATTTAAGAATGAATAAAGGCTAGTCTCCCCGGCATACATATAACATATAATCACCTTGTTCAAAACACTTTGATGGCTTCTTCTATATTTAAAAACAATGTAATATCCTTATTATGTTGGGTTTGAGCCTCACCCCTCTTTCCTGTTTATTTCCCTTCCTATGCTCTAACCTAGGTGGATTTGTCACCATTTCCTGACTATGTTTTAGCCTGTGTCTTTGCTCACGGCATTCCCTTTACCTAGAATGTTCTTTCTTTCATTTTCACCCATAGAAATGCTATCTAGCCCCCTCCTCTATGAACGTTTCCCAGAACAATCAGTGTGAAGTATTTGGGTTCCCTGGGAGCCCACAGCATTCTGTGTTTCTGTGACTGACCCTTTCTTACTGACCTGCTACCTTTTGGCTTCAAGAGTTTTCCTCTCTAAGCTTAAGGCACCTGCAACACTCTGCCCAAAGGTAGAATGATTTGAGCACTTTGTCTCCTTGCTCAGCTACAATCCTGAAGGTAGGCACTGTCTTTCCTTTCTTCTGAACATTCCAATTTTCTTCACGGACTCTGATCTATTTTAGGTATGTGGCAAGCATTTGTTGGGTGAGTGAGTACAAACAGTACTTGAAAAAGCAACTCACATAGTGGTAAATTAGGAGATAATTCTTTAATCTTTTCTATAGTTTCAGGATATTCCTATAGTTCTTTAATCTTTTCTATAGTTTCAGGATATTCCTATAGTTCTTTAATCTTTTCTATAGTTTCAGGATATTCTACAATGTGGATGCGATTTCTAATCAGATAACATTCATTTTATAATATCTAGCAATTCTGAAACTAATTCTGTTCACCATAAAAAAGTTTGAGCTTCCCTAGATACATACCCACATAATCACCTGAATGCAACTGTCATTCAAAGAAACCCAGAAGTAACCATCTTCAATGTCTTTAGAAATAAAGACCTTTATGCCATATTATGAAAATGAAGAAAATGTACAATCGGAGGGCTTAGGTGAACATGAATTATTTTTAACACTCTCAACATATGGAAAAAAAAATAAGGTTAGTAAAACGCCTTCTATAATGAGACGTTCTCCCTTGCTTACTAACTTTTAATATAAGAATTTAGAGCTTAAGAGGTCGCTCATGTTTATTCATCCTGAGTCTATATATCTATGTCTGCATGCAGCTAGTGAACAACCTAGCTATAATGATGCCTGATGGGAATTCCTTAACCTATAGAATTTAATAACAAATAAAATACAAAAAAATCAAACTGTATACAGTCCCTGAAACGAGGCTATATACAGTTTACTTTGCAATACAACAAAAATGGACATTTAGTGGTTTAGTCTCAAATTTTTCATCACTAGGAATCTGATAAGCAAGTTTAACTTAAAAATTTTAATGCAGGAACGTAGCCCTTTGAGAAGGCTCCCATAAAAATACCTAGGCAAGCCCAGGTATCTTTTCGAAGTTTTATTCAGTATTCTAATTTTATACATTGAAAATTGAAATGAATGCCTAATCTTTTGTATACAATTTATGGGGGAAAAAAACAAGCTAAACAAAATTGCTTAAGGTGCTGATTTTCTCCTACGCAAGACTCTCCTTTCCTCCCACGTGTCATCCCTAAAATCGCCTGAGTGCTTTTCAAGGTCAAGTCCAGGGACGGCTGAGCGATGCTGCATCCTCCCATGAGCCTTGCTCGAGTGCTGTGCCTCATTCTTATCAGCCGCATTCTCTGTGCTGGGATCATGCTCTGCACTCCTTGGAGATGGAAAAAGACTTTAATTTCTCTTTTTGTTAGGAGAGCCAATCCCTTTCAGGGTCCAGAATGAAAGTAAATCTTGATTTGGATACTGACATGACCGTTACTGGAGGTATGAGCATCCAAGGCATCACTGTTTAATCGTGCCTGTCCAAGATCATGTGAGCTACACACTAACCAGGGAGAAGCAGCAACAGTCCCACAAGCAAAAGGAAGCCATGCTTCGGGCAACTAGCTGTGGGTATTTCTTCTGCAGATGCTCATCTGAGTCACGAGTATGCAAGTGCAGGGAGTAGCAGCAGTGAATGGAACAGTGATTCTCCATTTTACCCCGCTCAGCTGGTCTGGGGTCACATAAGGTGGCAGGAAGGGCACCCAGTGAGGTGGGAACATTTTCATTCAGTGATAATAATTGGGAGGGGGAAGGGTTAGGTAAGTCGAAGAGTTGAGTTTGCTCTCATGTCCACAGAGTGAAAATCACTTGTGATCTATTTCCTCAGATGCTGATCATTCTACGATGTGGGCACTAATAAGAACAGTCGGATGTTTCGCTTTTATATAAATCTCGGTAGTGAACATCTTCTTACTGCAGGTTACCCGAGATGAGTGCTGGCCGTCACCACCACCCACCCCAGGCCTGACTCCCCTGACCTCTCTGAACTGATTAGGGCGGTTGGGAGTTCAAGTTTCACTCTAGGACAACGTGAGTGCACTTGTCTCTAGCTCCCCATAACACGGCATCTTGCTCGTGAGCAAAGGAAAGTACCAGATCCATCACCTAGATGAATTATTATGAAACTTATGAAATAATATGAGAAATCTTTTGATATGACCAAAACCTAGAAGAGAACTTGAAAACGTGAGACAAACATGGTTACAAAAGTGGGATTACGGGTGATTTCTTTTAGTTTAAAGATATCCTTCAATAGGATAGGCATAATACTTTAAGAATAATAAGTTGAAATTCGATTCAGTTTTTCAAGGACTGCTCAACTAAACATAAGCTTAACCGTATGGGACATGCAATAACTAAGGCAAGGCCTCTGTCCTTGAAGACCCCATTGTGCCCTGGAAGGCAGCGTATAATCATGAAACAGAAGTTTCATACAGATCATGACAGACCGGAGTGCCAAAATGAGCAATGCACTGAGGCACTAGAAGCAAAAAGAGCTCTAGCTCATGCACCGGGAAAATCTATAGAGCCTTAAACACTCCAGCGAAGCATTTGTTTTGCCTGCTGCCCCGATTAGAGGCTGGAGCTGAAATCGGTTCAGCAGCAGCTGGAACAATCTATAGCTCTGGGCTGCAGTTCCGTACAGCCATCGGTTTGCCATGGCCTGGGAGGTGGGTTCACCTCACTCTTATTACCTCAGGCCCTTTGTGGCTCCAAGGTGTCAGGCCCAGAGTCATTGCTTCTTTGAAAATGAACCAAGGATCGTTATTGGGCTCTAAATCTGCAAGTGCCAAGGGAGGAAAAAAGTCACGTAAAGGCTCTCAGACAACTTCCAATCGTTATTAAAGCACCACCGCTGTCCTGACACACAATTTAATCTTATTTAGAGCAATCAAATGGGTTCTTGCTCACAATCCTGAAAGTGAAGACTCTCCACCTTTAAGGTGGCCCCATATGACCTTCTGTTTTCATCTCTTAGCACACGTTCTTCTCTCTCACCCCACTCCCATAAATTCCTCCTTATCAGCCTACTTGACAGTCTCCAAATAGACCCTCAGCTCTTCAGGACATGGAATTTTGCTCAAGTCTTTCCTTTTGCCAACACATCTTTTAAGGCCTTGCTCAGGTATTATGTACCTCATATTACCAACCCAAATTAATTTCCCTTTCTCCCTCTTCTAATCTATTATACCTAGTAAATATTTTCTTCAATATTCTTCACCTATTTGATTATTAGTTTCCAGAAAATTAATCAAATTTATCCAGCACAGTGCCCTGTTTTCTGTACCACACACACACACACACACACACACACACACACACACACACACACACACAAAACATGTCAGGCTAACATAGTATTATACAAAAGAATTTATTTAGCTGAGCACCAGAATTACTGCACCAGTGGTCAGGTGTGGTCCACAAGGTCAAGATATATATTTATAGCCATACTTGGAAGGCAGTCATTAACTTGAAATCAAAAAGATGAGGAAAAGATTGGGAATGACAGCAGCTGCCTCTGGAAGGAGACTGTGAAGCGTGTGTTGCGTGATTACTAACAATGGACGAGAAAGGACAAAAATGTGGTCGGAACTCCATCTCTAATGTTTCATCAAGAGGAAACTTGGTCTGGACTAGATCAACAGCACTTGGCTTCAGAATGTTCAGAGTATTACAAACCACATTAGTAATAGTTCTTCTTATCAGCTCTGTGACAGGCTAGGGAAGCCTGCAGGGCTGCACATGACCCTCTGTACTGTGTTCCTCTGCCATTATTTGGCAATTTTTAATAAAAACCTCCTGAAAGGATACAGCCTGATTTCTGAAGACTAACAGGGAGTTAAAGGGCCAGAACACAGGAGCACAGAGCAGGGCTTCCTCTCTTAGAATGGCAGTCACAGCAGCAGCAGGCAGCACAGGCAACTGCCTGGACGCTTAAAGAGGAAGCTGGAGAAAGAGGAAAGGATTCCCAAGCATAAAGAACTCACCACGTGGAACGCTCAAACATCACAAAGAGATGCTTCAAGAGCTTAATATCTGACAAATTTATTTTAAACTTGTGATATCATTGGGCTTACTTGACAGTGCCATAAAAGCTCTGACTGAGTCAGCACTCTACCAATTGTGATAGTTTTATTTCCTTCAATAGAACAACTATTGAAAAAATACATCCTATGGGCCAGACACTAGACTTGATAAGTCCTGATAATTTTAGATCTTGAACCCAGTAACTCGCTCATAAATTCAGAATCCTACACGCTGTGCCAAGATGACTTCAAAATCCCAAGAATGAAAGGCATTATAAACTTGGTCCCTGAGGTGCCTTTACACTCCGGTGTTCAAAGGATGTAATTCATGCCTTCTTCCTTGGGCAAGGTTGAACTGATGCTTGAGAAGAGACCAGTGGAAAATATTTTTGTTCTGAGCAAGAAAAGAAACAGCCTGTGTACAGTTTAGCTCAGGTTAAAGTTTTAAAGTGTTCCCGATTCTGATCAAGTTAGGCATTCCAGATTCAGAATAACTGATGCCTCTTATGTACAAAGACCTTTCCTCTAATGGGGGAAGCACCAGCAATACATGAGACAAAAATGTTATAAATGTTATGATAGTGTTAAGTGCAGAATGCCCTCAGAGAGCAGAAAAAGTACTGCCATAATCTGGGTATTCAGGACATCTTTTAAGGGAAAGTTAGGTCTCGGTTTACACTAGGCGTTAACTAGAAATTGGACAAAGGCAATCCAGGCCGCTGTCACTGAGCAAGCCAGCAAAGGCCTGGCAGAAGGAAACAATACAATGTGTTCAGGAAAATACAACCGCTTCTCCTCCGGTTCTAGAAAGTGAAAAAAAGAAAGCAGGGCTCGCTGACAAGGGAGTTGGAAAAATAGGTATGACTTTTCACTCACCGTAAGGATGAAGGGAGTCAGCCATGGTCATTGCACTCTTCTGTGTAGCACAGACTTTGCCACTGTGTAGAGACTCAATAAAAGTTTTTACAAATAAATAGATGAACCCCATACAATGATCGCACCGTTTCAGTGATAGGAGGAGACAGCTGATTAGTGCAGGCACTTTGGCTACCAGTATATTCTTTCCATTGCAGTTAGAATCCTGAGGAGAAAGCAGATGTCAGTTTGGCTCTTTGGTAAAGCCCGCTTCCTGGAATGCCATTCTCAATCCAGATGACTCAGGCCATAAGCACCTCTTTTAGCTAATCCATCACTCTGGTGATCAAAGGATCTCAGGACACTGTGCTTTCCTGAACAATACATGCCCACCACCATACCGGGGAAGCCTCTCCTTGCCAGGCTACTGAGTAAAATAAAGAAACAAATAAATAAATGAATAAATAAAGCAGAGACATCACCACATCATGACTAATTCCTCTGAGAAAAAATACATCTAGCAATAGGAAAACATATAAAACAAGGCATGGAAGAAGAGAAGTGATAAACAGCAGGTATCATGGTATCTTTGAGTTAATGGCTGAACTTCGAGATATGCCAAATATTTATCTCCAGGGAGGTCTGGATAATTCCAAGCAAGAGAGCACACTGAGCAAGATGGGTATCCTGAAGCTGAGCCATCTGAGATTTACTTTGTGATATGACAGTTTGATATATTTTATATCATTATAATGAATTCTCCATTTCCCAATTAAATTTTATGACTCCTAGCATTCTGAATTAGAAATGTTTTCCCCTTTTTAACAAGCAGTCTGTTCTTCATTGACTGGGAAGCTACAGGGGAAATTAATGTTTCTACTATTCTGTAGCTTTTGCAGAATTTTTCTAGATTTCATGGAACCCAAAGCCTGCACAGTTTAAAGCATGCCCTGGAAGAGGACAGATGGGGAGGCAGGCAGCCACACATTGTTTTGGACTAAAAGCAAAAAGAATAATGGAGAAAATGCTTAGAAAAGTGGGGAAAGGTTGACTCAGTCATGCATTTGAATACCAAATCAAGGATCTCGGACATTTCAAGGAAGCTCATGAGGTAATCATTATATAATAATGGTTGTGTGGTTATTTTTATAAACTTACTCTTGTTTAGCTGAAATGTGATCCTTTTTTTAGATGATGAAGCAATAAACTAATGGCTCACACTACGAATGCTTGATGCCAACTTAGTTTTTCATAACACAGAATCCTTCTGAACTTCAGGATTTGGAAGCCATTTTATTTCCTGTAATTGTATGCCTTGTCACTTATAAAACAAATCTGGACATACAATGGGAAGTGATTAGCAAATATTAATATTTCAGTGTGAGCCTTCTGCCCTTTTCTCAAATGCAAAACAAAAAATTTCACTTCCAAAAATAACCATGCTATGTTACTAAAGCAATTAAACAGGCTGAAGAACTATACCACTAAGTACTCAGTGATTGATTGTGTATATATATATATATATTCAGTCAGAATCTAGTCAGGAGTCAGAGAAAATGTAAAGTAAATAACTAGATATAAAAAAACTGACTAAATAACTGGTCTTACTAAAGGACTCCAGCGCTCTGAACTATCTTTTTATCTTTTTTGTCCATCATTACTTCTATACATTTAGTCTAACAATTAGTACATCAAAATCCCGATTTCTATTTCAGAAAGCTGGTATTCATTTACTGCTTTATACTCACTTCTGCATATTTAAGTCTGGCAGAATGAAGCCTTACTAAATTCATCACACTATAATTTAATTGGATATCTTACTTTGGAATTCTTTATGGCTCAATTCAATTTAATTGGGTGTCTATCACAAGCAAGGCCAGTAAATCATTTTCAAGGAAGGGTAAGATCAAATTCCATGAAACTAATTATCTAATAGAATGGAGTAAGTGCTAATTCTGAAAACAGGGTGAAAGTTGTGTCTACATCAATCATATGAAGAGGGCATAGAAAAAAAACTATTTTTATATGACACAAGAAAAAATAGCACTCGAGTGGCTACATGGGCCTTACTCAAATTTATATAAATCAGAGAGAGAGGGCTTAGCCGGTTCTATCCAGGTCTTCTCAGTTCAGCATCGGATCAAACAAGAAGGGAAGCCTGATGATGAATTCTATTTTCCAACTTCAGAAGGAAGGCTAGGAGCTGGGGTTCTTACTGTTGTAGGCATTGCTATTCATCAAGGCACCCATAAGCATTACTCATGGCTGAGAGACAACAGTGCAATCTGTTTTCATTAAAGAAAGGAAGATTGCCTGAGATTTGTACATAATTAAGGATATAGCAAGACATTTGTTGGGCCTTTAAAACAATACCATTTTACTTATAAACAGTTTAGAGGAGAAATATTTATGGCCCTTCAACCTCTCCCACTGGCCCTAAAAGAAATTGGATTTCCAACCAAATCCATTTACAAGGAGAGAGCTATTCATTCTAATAAAACCACATGGTAAGTACATTGAGTAGGAAAAAAATGTCCTTTGATGAACAGAGACATTATACCCACAGGAGTGGCAGCAGCCTTGGTGAAAGTTAAGCTTGGCTGCCTCGGATCTCACTTGAAATTTTTCCAGCTCTGAAAGTGCGGCCATACTGCATTACACTGCTTTAGAGTTACACAAATTTAATTAACCAATGGGCCAATTTCAGCCTTGATACCTGGGGGCATGAGGTGATATATAATGAAGAAAAAATGCCACAGACCCCTTAAAAGGAACTTCAACTTATAATCTACACATTTATAGCTCTAGCACTGGCATTAATATGGAGGGGATACCAAAAGGTAAGAATATGATCTTTAAATCTGAAAAAAAATGTTTTATAAATTCGGACAGAAGAGAACAGCACAGGCAATGTAGAACATTATAAAACTGAATACAATTAGAAATTAAAAACATCCTGTCAACTCTTAGAGTAAGTTGGGCGAGTTCAAATGAATTTCCCTGTAGCAGGATAGTGAGGACGGTGAGAAGAATGTGAATTCAGAAGTTTGAATGAAATAGGGACTGAGCCTGAAAACAGAAGTGAGGAAGAAGGTATTAATGATTACACCCTTGACTCTGACTTAATCCAGAGTTAGAGAATGGTGGCAACATTCACTAAAATGTGGAACATAGAATAAGAATTGGGAGAAAATTATGATAGGTTAATTTATTTGTGTTGGGTTTCAATGTTCTATGGGACACTTTTTTAAAGTCCAGAAGCAATCCAGTAACATATATGGAGTCCAGGAGTCATACATATGCTGGAGACAAAGAACTCATGGTTGCTAGGGAATTAAGATTAGTTCTGAAGATTTAAATCTTTGGTTTCCTTCAGATTATTTGAGTTAACAATCCCTTGTGACTTCAGCAAACTTTAATCTTGTTTTAAAAGATGCATTATATTTAACAATACACAGGCTAACTACAGCAACAATTCAAATTATGTGATTGTTTTAGGAAAGTCATTCCCAATTTATACCTAATTGTCAGATAAGCTATATATGGGTCCCTAGACTAATTTTTAGTTATCTCTGGCAACACTTCTGGAATAAAGTTCCTGAAAAGAATGAAAGCTGTAGGCCAGGTGGCACACAAACCTAAGTTTTCCAGTTTGGGAAATCCCGAGAAATATTATATAAGATTTGGTTTCTTGTGCCCGTTCAACTGGGACCTGTCATGATCTGGACATGGGGTCACTCATCAAATACTAGTCAGTGGAGTGTAGGTAATGATATTTCTGCCGAATGATCTACAACCAGCACCAAAAGTAAAGAATATAGCAAAGAGGCAGGCAACATTGTCTCAATCTCTCTCTCTCTCCCTCTCCCTCTCCCTCTCTCTCTCTCTCTCTCTCTCTCTCCCCCTCACACACACACACACACACACACACACACACACACACACACACACACACACATGCATTTCAGCTCTCAGGGACTATGTAATAAATAAGCAGGAATAGCTCCAACTAAGCTTGGAGAAGGCCAGAAGAAATTACACATCAAGTAGAAAATGGAACTATGAGAGCCCCTGACGAGAGGCAGTTGCTTCTTTATCTTACCCAAAAGCCCCCCCAATTCCCCTAGGTGCTGGTTTTGTTGCGCATCAACAAAATGAAGAGCAAGTTTGTGTGTGTTCTCATTAGACTTAGAAAGAAAATTCCAGTTTTTCTCAACATAAGTGGTTGATGAACTAGACCAAGAAAAATGAGCAGCGGGAGAAACCAAGAACCCTAAGAAACACCAATATGTCAGAAATGGACAGAGTATAAAACGTCTGATGAAACTATTTCATAAAATAATAACACTTAACTAAAATTAGAATAATAAATTGCTGGATAATAAGAAGCTTTAGGGGACCTGATGTATTTGATGAATAAGTGCTATGTGATTAAATTATTATTTGTACCTCATTAATACAGCACAGTTGTAATTCAGTGAGTAATAGAGAAAAGGAGGAAGTCAGAGGATGGTGTGTGAAGAAAAGCACTCAATAAGGACAAGATGAAACTCCCTGATCTCAAAAGGAAAGGAGAAAAATAGGAGTTTCTCTATCTCTGGGACTATCAGAGAAATATTTTTTGACTCCAGTGCTTGTATATAAACAAAGCTTAAATAACCAGCATTTATAATTTATAATAATGTAAAAAATCTGTGGATTCTTGGCCAATGGAAAGTAAGAGCCTGGCCCAATCAATCTGGAAGAGAGTAGGTACCGAGGAAGATGAGAGATGTTAGTGTTACAGCCGGGAACTGAGAATATTTGACCACCACCAAGACTCGTGAAGATGGTAGGAGTTAAGGTGGAGGAGTTAATGTTCATATATGGGTTTATATGTTCTCTCATGGGGTCCGTATAAGTGGACAAAGCATATAAGTCTGTGTTCTGGAGAAGGGGATAAAATCATTAAATTTGGATGACTGTTTCCATCCTCACTCAGTGATATTATATAGACTAGAAGAATTAAGGGATAAATAAAGTGTCCCTGTGAGCCAGGATGGTATCTGAATTCTTCTTAGCCTGGAGGTCATAGATCCCAACCCATCCGAAGGGGCCAATCAGAATGCACACAAAGCATGGGTAGCTGCTACAGCCGAATCAGTGGGAACCAGCGGAATATCTACCTTGTCTATGAGTGTGATTTGCTTTTCAAGGTTATCATCACTTCAAAGTGTTTTTAAAGAGGCTTCTGCCTCTAAGGAAGCCTAGTAAAGCCTGTCATTATATTATTTACTCTATTAACATCTTTTGTAAACCTTACGTTAATAAACATGTGTAACGGTAAAATTCTTCCCATCTCTATGATAAAAAACCTGCATCCAGGTCCTGCCAAATATCTCTCTGAAATTTTTGATCATTGTTTTTCATTTGCATTGACTTTTCCATTAATCTCCTGGACTTTTTTACCCATATCCAACTGATTTTTTTTAATCTACATTTCTCATCTGTCCCATCGTCATCTAGCTGCATAAAAATAATAACTTCTCACTTTCTACACATGAAATGCACAATTCTCCCCGTGGTACTCAAAACTTACAAGAAGCTGGTCCAAGCCTTCCTGTCATTGGCATCCTTTCTTGCTACACTATCCTCTGTAGCTTCAGCACTCCATCAGCTCTCCATAGACAACTTCATTTACACATTCACGTAATCTTGATGTTGGCTGGTGTCTCCCTGACCTTAGGTATTACGGAAGCTTGGTTATAGTTCTAAATTATCCATTGCCCTTCTCAGTAAGATCATACCTTTCTGACACACGGATATCAGGCTTCACTGTGTGGCTTGTTCAGCCGTTGGAATGTGAGCGGAAGTACCATTTTTTGCAGAAACTTTAAGAGCCATCTCGTAACTCTAATGCCACTCTTTTTTCTTCTCCCATGAGAACAGCGGGCCCCAGTTAGGGGCTGCTCCCTCCACTTAGATGACAGAATGAAACGGTGTGGTCCAGAGCTGTAGTAAGCCCGCACCCACCATGAGACAAGGGCTAGATTGTTTTTCCAGGTCGCTCTGCAAAAGTGAACTGATACAGAGGTCTGGTTGAATAGGGCTCAACTACCAGTCCTGGGACTATGGCAACTTCAAGTCCAGGCCAGGGTTCGTGCCTTGCTTCCTCCTACCTACTCCTCTCGGCCTTCAGAGTGTTCCCCAGCCTCTGTCAGATGCTAAAACCTAGACTAACCACATTCCTTTATATTTCTCTGTAAGAAATCTAATCATACTCAGTAATTCATGAACTTGGTGACATTCAGGAAAATCTGCATGGCTGAGAGATCAGATGACATCCCACAGCACGTCTTTTGCTAACACCATGTTCTACAGCTCCTCATATTCTACAGCCTTCCCAAAGCCTGCTGTGACTCTGGACTCCCTCCACCTCCCACAATTCTTCCCTGGGAAGGTGGCAAGCACCTTGCTCTTGCCGTGTCTCTCCTGGCCTGGCACAGAGCAGTCTGTTTTCCTCAGACCTGTCCCCATCATTTATTTAAACCAAAATTTCACTGGCTATGAAATCATATTTCGATGCTGTCACAACTAATGTCCTACCCTGGGAGAAAATAACTAACATCCTATCAGACTTTTCCATTGCAAAAACACTTTCATGTCTGTTATCATAGCATCTGTATTTTGCCCTCCATTTCAGTGACGCTAAGTGCCATGACTCATATAGAATATTAAGTCTGAAGCCCTTAGCACAGTGCCCAGCACATGGTGGTCACTCAATCAATACTTATAGGTAAATACTAAATGGATAAATGGAAGCATGAATGTAACTTTAAGTGACAAAGCCGTGGGTCATATATCTAATGAGACAGGAAGGGGATTTCAGCTCATGTCATGGATTCTAGCCCTCACGGCCTTACCACACTGACCTCAGAGCGATTACAGACTTACAGCCCTCTTATGATGGAGGGGGACAAACAGATAAAGTGAACATAGTCCAGTTATTTCGAAGAGAGGGATAAAGTTTCATATATTAAACTAAAATATATATTTTTAAGTTTTCTTTCAATCTGAAATTTTAATGAGAAATCTAAGAACACTCTGAGCTTTGCTATAGGCATCTATAAAATGAAATTTTTTCTGTGAAAAATATTTTGCCTAAATATATGGAACTGTATGGGTGCAGATCATATAAATTCAGCATGGAAATTCAGGATGCCCCAAAGGCACATTCCAGATTGAGACAGCAAAGTCATAAATTCTAGCAGCAAACACCATCTTCCTCACTGGCGATGGTAGATGGCAAGTTGTTCCTGTCTGTTAAATAATTCATTCTCTTCAGTGTTTACAAGGTTTCAAACGCAAGAGGATTTACACTTTTAGAATCACACGAAAGTCTCTATTTTAAAAGCAGTCGGTTTTTATAAATGCATAGGTTTATTATTCCCCAGCTGCTGTTCTCACAGAGCAAACAGAATCATCACTCTCTCCTAGAAACATAACATGGAGTCGGAACGACTGGCGTGGAGGTTTTAGCTCAACTGCGCATTGATTGAGTGACCTGGGACAAGGCATACAAGTGCCAGGTTTGTGATCTCTAAAGTAAGATTCATAATAAACATACGTGAGTAGTAAAGATCAAAGAAGAGAAAATAGTGGCTTTCCAACTCTCCTTTATGGAGACTCGAGGGGCAGGGAAAGGCCAAGCAGGAGAAGCCACAGCCCATCCTCCACTGCTTGAGCCAGAGAAAGTTAGCTTTTAAGTTTGGGTATCCCACCCTCAGGCTTTCAAATTCCCAGCTCAATTATTATAGACACACCAGTGGCTGATTCCAATATGAACACTCCCTCCCAATTGGCCCATGCTGTAGAGCTCGCAGAACACATGCATCTCTATTATCTCGTGTCTAATCCTTGCCATGCTACAAGGAAACTATTCTCACTTGGATGCGGAAAGACTGAGGCCTTAAAAGATTAAGTGACTTGTCGTAGTTTCCAAGATGAGGTGACAGACACGCTCTTCCTGCCACTGTGGGCAACCTGCACATTTCTGCTTTCTCCAATATACAAGATACCATCTTTAATTTGAAAACTGTTGGCCTTTTCAGATGACCTATGTTTTTACAATAAACAAGCCAAATTCTCATTTTTCTTCAAAGAATGAAGCTTCTGGCTTATCTTAAGGAGAAGGTGAAAGCATTGATTCAAAATCTGATAGGATTTATAGCATAGCCTTAAGTTTCTGTTTCTAAAGCCATAAAGAACACGTTGTCATCCCAGCCCCAGAAGAGCGCACTGGGAGGGACAATCGCCCCTAGAAAGACACAACGAATGTAATGAATGTAATGGCATCAGGCGTCACCTGGTTTTCTTGTGAATGATACTAATTCTTCTTGTTGAGAGAAGCAACTGTCTGGATTATTTTTGAGCATGCTCTAAGGCAACTCCCCCATAATTCCAGATGCCGGCCCGTGGATGTACTGAGACATTTCCTCTACTCACTGAATCCATTAATTCATCTGTCTGTTAAACAAATAGTAAGCACCCACCTTATGGCAGACATGGGGGGGAGGCATTGTGAATACCAAGTTTATAGGAATCAGTTCCCGCCATCAAGATGTTCATAGTCCTGTTGAGTAAAAGCGACTTTTTATAAATACAAAACAGAACGAGATAAGTACACGAGGTACAAGTAGTTCTGAGAATTCAGTGAGGAAAGACCACTTTTGACCTGGGTTAGCCGCAGCGGTTTCTGCGGTGAGATAGTCCTGGCGATGTAAGTTCACAAATAGATGGAATCTCACTAGGTGAAACTAGCGGGGAGCCTACTTATGGTGGGAAAACGCACAAGGACACAATCCAAACAACCTTGGGAGAAGCAAAGTGTGATAGTAAAAGTATCAGACTGCAGAGTTAGCGAGACGGTATTTGCATTTTAGCGCCAACTGAACAAGTGACTTGATCTTCCTTTCTCTTAATTCTTAATTGTTTTTAAAAGCAAAAATTAGGATAGGTGTCTTTGTTCTGGTTTGTTGGTGAGATTCAAGTAATGAGTTTTGGACAAATTATTTTTTAATGTCTCTGTAGTCTGCTAAGGACACAAAACAGACAAAATCTCTACCTTACCTCATATAGCTCCTTGGAAAGACAAACATTAAAAATACTTAAAGAAGTAAAATATATTATAAAGCATATGGCAATAAATCTATACGATATATTACTATTGTAACCAAAGGAAAAAAATGCACACACTTGAAGATGCTAATTATCAAAAAGTTAGGAACTAGGCAAGCAGCCCTTGCAGCCCACCAAACAGAATGTTGTTTAGCAAAACCGCTCCATCTAAGGTGCCCACCTCCACCCCCGCCCCCTGCAGGTCTGGGTGCTTTCTATGCTAACATAAATTCCCCAAGGGGTGATCAAATTTGCCCAAGGGAATTTTCAGGTTTTAGCATTTGAAGGTCTTGTGTGCCAGGAATCTCCTCAGTCTTGGCAAACCGGAGCAGCTTGGCATCTCACAACTTCATAAAAATAAAAGCACTTGTTTACTCTAGTGTCAGTTTACAAAAAGGCTGTCCCCAGTGAAACTGCTGTTGTATTTAACATCTGTGCTTATTGGTCAGAGCATCTGCCTCTGGGTTTGGCCGGAGTTGGAATAACCCGTTCACACAGCGAGCAAGTCATGGGGGGAGAGAATGGAGATGTGTCAAAGGCATAAATTAAAATTAAGTACAGTGACAGAAATTGGATTGTCACCATTCTGAGTTACTAGAATAACCCCACATATTTCTCACATTATCCTCAGTTGTTTCTCCTTAATGTTCAGTAAAAACATATCTTTTTCTTGTCAATATTATCTCTCCTGAGAATTGTCCAGCACCATTCGTTTTGTTTTTTTTTAATTTTTTTTTAACAAGGTCACTTTATTTTATTTTATTTATCTGTTTTTAGAGAGAGGGGAAAGGAGAAAGAGAGGGAAAGAAACATCACTGTGTGGTTGCCTCTCACTCACGCCACCAACTGGGGACCTGACGTGCAACCTAGTCATGTGCCCTGACTGGGAATCGAACCTGCGACACTTGGCTCGCAGGCTGATGCTCAATCCACTGAGCCACAGCAGCCAGGGACCATTCGTTTTTATGCATCTGCTGTAGCGACTGCCACAGCCATCATTTTCTGAGCATAGGTAACAGATGACCAGGGAGCTAAGCATTTTACACAAATAACCTTATTTAATTCTAAAAACAGTCCTGCAAGATACATACTGCAACTATTGTACAGATGTGTTAGCTGACCTTTAGAATGGGTTAGTGATCTGTACAGGGCCAAACACCAGCGAAGGCCAAGGCCACGGTCTGCCTAATTGCAAAGTTAAATTTCTTAATCATTTCTCCTGAAATTTGCTTTAAGAAACTTTATGAGTCATAAAAAATGAAACTGAGGTTTTAAAAATGAATAATTTTTATAACCTATAGTTTTTCTTAAAACATCCCTCTCTGTTCTGATTTGAATAGTTTTAAATAATATGATCTAAAGTGATTTAAATTAGAGGTACTATGCATTCATTTCCTCTAGGCACACAAATGTCTCTCTGCCATGCATTGCTCTATAAATAAAAGTTGCTTTAGATATAAATTTTTAATAGCTGAAATAATTATATAGTTTCTAGGTGAGTCATTCTGCAACTTTAGTCTTTGGGAATATTCCATATTTCTCATTTTCTGCTATGAAATGGTTTCCAGCTACCCACTTACATTCCTAGTAAAATTACAGCCTGTTATTAATCATTTTTTTTATTTATTAATGCAGTCGATTTATTTATGCATCAAGCCTACAATTAGAGTTCACACTAAAACCAAAGGTATATTTTAAAGTTTATATTGGGCCTTTGTGGACCATTTAACTAGAACAGTAATTTTCAACCTTTTTCATCACACGGCACATGTAAACTAATTACTAAAATTCTGCAGCACAGTAAAAATATAGATTTTCGTCAATCTCAAAAGAAAATAGGTATAATTTTGATTCATTCACCCCAGACAGTTATTGCTGTGTTGGCTGTTGTCATTTTTTTTTTTTTATTTGACAATTTAAGGGAAAAGAGGGCAGTGCCCCTGACACAATAGTCAGATAGTGCTTGCTTTAAAAATTCTTGCAGCACCGCTGTTTCAATGAACTCCCCATCTAGTTGAGACAGATCAGCAAATAAATTATCACATGGGATTGTTGTCAGTGGAAATAGGTTTCTTGTGGTGTCAGGAGAAAAAGCATTTTCAAGGGCCCACAAAAGAGAATTCGGTCTGGCAGCAAGATTTATTCAGGAAGCAAAATCAGAAGGATGACCCTCCAATGTCCCATCTCTGTCTGTCTTGCCGTGGAAAATCAGGGCCAGTAATAAAGTCAATGTCTACAGATCCTGTGCCATATTAAAGCTTAGTCCTTTGGAGTCCATGCCATCTGCAGCAGGCTGCTAGCTCTAGACCCACAAGGTCACATGGTTCCAGGCTAGCGAGGAGGCAGGAATAAATGGGGCAAGTGCAGGTCAGCAAGCAAGAGAAGAGAGAGCTCTATGTTAACCAGGAGCTTTTTCAAATATCCAATCAACTTTCCAAGTGTTTGTGGGCTTCAGATGGGTCCACCCGCGAGTCAATCCTTTGTTGCCCAGGCTAGACCAACAAGCATCTATTGTCAAGCGCCCCCCTTTGAGCCATTTTGACTTCTATTGTGCATGTGTCACCCCTGTCCCTTCCCTGCAATCTGGCACTGGAAAAGGGAGGGATGTTAATCCCCTCCAGTGCAATGCTGTGGTCCCCTGGAGTGTGAAAAGCTGTGGCTTCCTGGTGAAGCAAACAGGCTTAGTATTCAATTTTTTCTTTCTTTCTTTCTTTCTTTCTTTCTTTCTTTCTTTCTTTCTTTCTTTCTTTCTTTCTTTCTTTCTTTTCTTTCTTTTTCTTTCTTTCTTTCTTTCTTTCTTTCTTTCTTTCTTTCTTTCTTTCTTTCTTTCTTTCTTCCTTTCTTCCTTCCTTCCTTCCTTCCTTCCTTCCTTCCTTCCTTCCTTCCTTCTTTCTTTCTTTCTTTCTTTCTTTCTTTCTTTCTTTCTTTCTTTCTTTCTTTCTTTCTTTCTTTCTTTCTTTCTTTCTTTCTTTTTCTTTTCTTTCTTTCTTTCTCCCTTCCTTCCTTCCTTCCTTTCTCTCTTCCTTTCTTTCTAATCAGTTTACTGCATATGGTAACAGTATATTAACTATATCAGTAGACATGTGCATGGAAGTGATACAGAGTAGGAAGTGATTCTGAAGATGTGAAAAAGAATATCAGGGATGGTTCCCAAGAAGTGACGATGCCTAAGCTGGATTTTGAAGAGTGAATGTTAAAGGTTGCCATGTGGACTGATTCTAATTGATTTGATCCCTCTCCTTCCCTTTACTCCTAACTCTGGCCAATCAGAGTAATCACAGATGTCTCACATGCAGTCCACCTTTGCTTAATCCTGGATTTTTAAAATTATATTTAATTCAGAATCAAATGACATCATCTTGCTTTGCCTAGATTGCATGCATCCTACCAGACCACTGTCAGATGCTACCGGCTACTTTCTGAAAACTCCCCGTATCACAAGTGGGCATGAACTTTCCCTCCCTTTGGAAATAACACTTTGCTGTTCTATTATGCCACTCATCAAAATTCTGCTTTGTGCTTGATTGATTGGAATTCGATCCTTCTGAATAGATAGGATGCTTTCTGAAAACACAGAGCTGACTTTATTAATATCAGCACCTCCTTCTTCTCACGTTCCTCTCCCCATCTCTGACCACAACACTGATCCCAGGGTCTGCAACAAAGCAGGGGTTCATTAACAGAATCTCATTGGTAATGGAATTTCTCTCTGAGAGAGGAGATATGTATCACTTGGCAGGAAACTATGAGGAGAGGTTTTCACTCCACGCAGCAGACATACTCCTCTTGTAGAGTTTAAGTGGAATTTTTAATAAAGTCCAATATTGAAATATGTTAAGAAGTCTTCATTTAAATGGATTCTTTCATAAATCAATCATCTGAGTTTCAATCACAGATGGAGGAACTGCAAGAAATTTCTTATCTTGATTTGTCCCTAGGGCTCATGTTCATAGCACTAAAATTATTTCAAGCTCTAGAACTAGGGGAATTCCTGACTCTGCCTGGAATCTAGATAAAAGAACGAGATCTGAAAAATGTCAGAAGATCCGAGGAAAATAAACGAACAAAGTGTTGAATGCTTCTGAGTGTTCAAGAAGAGGAAGGCCTGAAGAGAGTCATCCAGTTTTATGAGGAGGAATCATTTGCCAAAATCATTGAAACATGACAACACATTGGTTTCAGCAGGGAAGGGGAAAATAAACCTTCTTTTGAAATGGTAACTAAATTCAGAAGCTGTCAAACAACTAAAGTGAGAATGCAGGATTAAGCCCAGGAAATTGCTTGGCAAATAACCCAGTATCTCTAAGACCCCATAAATGATCCATATCTCATCTCGAAAGGAGCACAGTGCTCATTTCTTCTCACAGCTTCCACTGTGAAAATGTGAGGTGTTCTCGTTTTCCTACTCTATTAAAAAATTGAAATTTGAAATGTCAGAATATAGCACACTCTTAAAATTTTCCTTCATATTAAACAGAATCTATAATTCTTATCTCAAATCTCGGCAGTCTGCCAGGAACTAAAACAAAAAAATGCTAGAAGAATTTCTTAGAGAATATAAATTATGCATTCCACTTTAGTGCACAGAACATTTTGTTGTACAATTAAATTTCTCAGTAAAGCTAACAGAGAAGGTTGGTGAAATATGAAACTTTATATTCAAGGTCATTTCTTTATCATTTTGGTTATATTCAACACTTTTCTACATTCTTATATAATTTTTTTAATGAGAAAGAAGGGAAATTACTTAGAAAAACTTATGTTTGCATCTATCACTAAGCTATTATAAGTACATATTTAAGAACTATGATCAGAAGATTTTATAAGATGAAAATAGGTCCAGATAATTGCTTAAGTAACCTCTGTAGGAGCAGCCAGTAAAAGTCATAAATAACTAAGTATAGCTAGAGAGTTTACTCAGTAATTAACTCAGTGTGAGATTGGATTATTATTTTTTCCTTTCTTTCATCACATGAAATAAAATACATTATGCTCAGAGCTTAGAAAATATCTAAAAGGCAAATAATTAAATTTTAGAGTATTAGTTAGGGTAGGCAGACCGCTATTTTAAAAAAAAAATTCCTAAAATAAATATTGCCTTAAGCACAATAGACTCTTGGAGCAGCCCCAGGCTAGCATGAAGGTCAGTGGAATGGCCCCTCTCCACGCCATCATTCAAAGACCCAGGCTGTCAGAAGCTCTGCTATCTTGAACATGTCATTTCCAAGGTCACCCTCTCCATCACGGGCAGTCAGAAGAGAACAAGGTCATGAAGCAGTGCCAGTGCTTATGGTTCAGGCCTGAAAGCGACACAGGTTACCTTTGCTCTGATGTTCCTGTCACTTGGCTACACACGGAGGTGAGTGGATTTGCAGAGTTGCTGTGCCAGACTTCTTAGACACCCCTCGATGGTAATTCTACAATGTGTGTGTGTGTGTGGGGGGGACGGACACAACTCGAGTGGAAAATGTGCCACTCAACCACAATCCAGGAAGTTGCAAGAAATGATGCTAAGCACAGCCACTTGTCAGTGGGTTCAGTGTTGTGGACAGTGATGGTGATCTGGAGTCAGATAAGTTCAGAATATTTCTTCAGGTTCCTTTATCTCTTATTTGTAGGTGTGAAGTTTATTCTTCTAAAAAAAAAAAAAAATCAGGAAGATTCCCAATACAGTTAACTCATACCCAATCACACAAGCAGAAATGATCAAGTTTGGGTTAAAGATGGTGAGCTTAGTTCAAGCCTTAGCCTCTCTCTCTTAATAGGAAAGTTTAGAAATGACAGAAAAGATATAAATGTTAAATGAGGCTAGGGAGAGGTCAAAGGTGATAAAACAAACAAACAAAAAAAACCCCCACCCAGTCTCTGGATGACAGATATACCAGAAGGCACAAGGAAGGACCAGCCACCCAACAGTATGGAACGTGAGTGAACCTCCGGGGATAAAGATTTTCTGGAGCATATGACTTTGCCTTGACCTCTCAGATTGTTACTAAATTGGATAAATCCTTTAATAACAGGTAAAACCAAGATGTTCTTAGCCTGTAGATAGAGAGATAGATAAATATCTCCCCCCAAATGAGGCATGTGATATTGTAAACTGCTTTTCCTCTTAGACATTTTTCATGTCATTAAATATTTTTCTACGGTATTATTTAAATGCTGTATGGCATATTATACTATAGATTTACCATAACATATTTAATATCACAGTTAAGACCATCTACACATATAGTCAATGATCTAGGCTCCATCCTAATTTTTATATATCTTATTTAGTCATCACAAACATGCTATCTAGTGGGTATTATTTATTATATCCAACTTAAAAAATAGAAAAGTGGAGAGTCCATGAGAAAATATATCTTTTACAAGATCATCTATTGATTCTATTTTTATTTATCGGCTCCTAGAATCTTTGTCAGGATCAACTCTGCTTCCCAAGCAGTGACAGCACTTTAGGCATCGTTTTGTGCTCTAATTCTTAACTCTGCCACAGAACTGGGAGGACAAAAGCAATTTAGACCGGCACAGGAAAAAATTACATCTATCAGCTTGCACCATGAGATAGTTTATTGCTGCCCCCAAGCTAGCTTTCGGAAAATATTTTCACATGATCTACAGCTTACTGCAGAAATGAACTAAGAAACTAGACTGCTGCCGTGCAATGAATTCAAGAGAAGGGCTGGATTCAAGTTCTCTTCTTAAGCAACAACAATAAAATAATACAAGCTTCCTATGGTGAATTTTTTAAAAATAATAAGATGAAATTGAAAGACAAGTTAATTTTGCTCCCTAAAGAACGTCTATTAGTTTACCTAATAGACTTTAGGAGGACATTATTATATTAATAATGCACATTTTTATTGCATTAATAAGGAGGAGCAGAGTTTACCACCCCAAAATATGCCTCCTGGATAGTAATTATTTTAAGCTGGTTATTTTTAAGGAGAAAAAAACACAAGAATAACTATTGACTTTCCCCCCAATGGCCTAAAAGGAATTTAAACAGAGGCTCTACTCCAGGAAGGGAGATATCAAATGGAAGCTCTTCAATGATAAAGGACAGCGAACACCGGATAGAAGAGAAGCGTGACTGAGAAATGAGGAGAGCGCTCCCTTCATACTAATCGGAGGGAGGAGTCACTTAAACCTGCAATGCAGATAAGCACTGCCTAAGACATTCCTGCTCTAGGGACACAGCTGCTGGGCAGATGCTTGGGGACAAGACCTGACTGAGTCAGGTGGCTCTCATTATACTGTACTAATCACTGCTAACACCTGGTAGAGTATGATACCCCAGGCAAATGGGGCGATAAAATCTCTCTGACCTTCAGTCTTCTTGTGTGTAAAATGAGAAAAATAATAACAATGTCACCTCTCCCTAGGAACTTGGTGGCTGTCTATTGACTGGGATGGTCACCATGGGAGGGAGACTGAGAGCCCCTCCACCTACTTGCCAACACCTCCCTAGGGAAGGTAGAAACTTGAAAAAGTTTTCTCACTTCACAAAGGAAGTCATGTCCAGATAAGAATAATTGATGGTATTTATTAAATGTTTACAAAGTGCCAGGGGCCGTTATAAGCACTTTATGTATATTATCTACTTAATCCTCATGACAGATATTATTGTTTCTGGTCTGTGGAGAAGAATACTCAGCCCAGAGATTTAACCCAAAACCCCTCGTTAGGTGGCAGGGCCCAGACTTGAACTCAGTGAGTGGGTAAGTCCTTGACCTTAACCACTACTCTGTCTCTGAAGAAGCTAGTTCTCCAGAAAGCTAATTTCTGAATCTCTTTGAGCAGAAGGCAGTTCCGCTTGAACCAGAACTTGAATCACATGAGGTCTTACAACACCAGGTCCTTAACAACCTCAATGACCAGTTCAGCTTTTGATTCAAAAGGGTCAATGCATGTGGCCCTGGGAAAGGACATCCAGATAAGACTGAGAGCCTGGTAATCCCATGGAAAAGTGGGTTAAATAGGAGACAGGAGAGTTTAACTTGTGAGTAACATTTATTTATTCTTGGTTCCTTTTTCAAATGTTATTTATTGTGTTGCATTTAAAATTAATATATTGCTACTGATTATTATCAATTATCAATTATCAATATATTGCTACTGATTATTAAATTAATATATTGCTACTGATATTATTCCTACTGATATGAAGATGGCATTTTTGAGAAAAAAAAAATTAGTTGGGGTACTTTTTACTCTACACATGTCTGTGAATAGATGTCTAGTTTGCCTGGGTCACTAGAAAAGTGAATCTAATGATAACCAAGGCACTTCCCTGGGAGAGAAGTATCAAAAATGAGTCATTGTGTGCAGGACCTCAACTGTAATAGCAAATAAACAACAGAGAAGTTACTTGCGAAGGCAACTGTCATAAGGAAAAACGTTTACATTAAGGGCCAGCAGATCTGGGTTCAAGAGCCTTCCAAATGATGTTTAAACTCCACAGCTTGGCATGACAGTCCTTCTCCATCTGCTCTTCCAGCATCACTGGACTGGGGTCCTTCCTCATCCTCACCATCAGCCACTTGGGTCTTGTCCATTTATAAAAGACCAACTCAAATGCCACCTTTGAATCAAGCCTGCCCTGACTGATCATCCCATGTTCCTCAGAGGCTAGGATGACGCCTGTCACATAATGGGTGCTCCCTGCACTTGGCTAAAGCAAAAACCTGCCATCGTAAACAGAGTTTATGAGTGTCCACTAAGCCTTGGAAAGAAAAATGTTACAGTCAAGCCTACCATAGGTGGATATGGGAAATGAAATAAAGAATGGAGCAATGTCATTTATGAAAATGAAATGAGTTCGCAAATGGTCAAGTGGTGTTTGTCATTTGGTAGGGGGGGGTGCGTCTTTTATGTCCAGCTACTGAGCTCCTGTGAGCAAACTTTAAAGCCGGCCTTGAATATCAAATGCAGGGAAATCAGCCAAGATAAGAAAGCAGTGACCAGACGGAATGAGCAGAATGCTATAAACCTAAAGAGTAGCGCCTACAAAGGAAGGGCAGCCATGCAGGTGGGAGGGACTAATGAGGGAGCCCTCCTGAGACATGTTACACATGCATGTGTGTGCTTTATTTCCCCATTTCCTGAGCGAGATTATCCCAGGACTGACGATACAGAGCAGACGCAGCCCACTGCTCATGTGCAGCTTTTCCTCGGCCCAGTGTTCACAATGGGACTGACTGCCTCCAGTGAGGATGAGGGCTGCCTAGAACTTAGAAAAAAGCTAAATTCCTGCTACACTCCTGCCCTTTGATATGCAGGCTAACATCACCATTCCTGAGCCCCTTACACTGGCAATACACAGAGTTATGTTTATATTCAAATGTGCTTATATTTATATTTGAATTGCATAGCACCAATAAAGCCACAACATCCTTGTCTATCAGGGAGAAAGCAGAGTCAAGAGTCTAGCTCTCCAGCACCCCAGAAAAAACCCTGTGCCCCTAAGGAGAAACAAGGTAAAAAATCCTTCATTAATGCCTCAGTCAAAAGGATGTCTGTCCCAATTAAAGGGATCATCAGTGACATGGGCCCAGGAGCTATACTCTTTAAGTCTGTGCCCAGGTTTGCACTGAGGCCATGTTTCCAATAGGCCTCTCCTGGCCGATGCCTGTGAGTGGAGGGGACACTAAGATAGACTCATCCCGGGACACGCAGGATTCCCTCGGATGCTTGAAGTTGGCTTGAGTGTTCTCCAGTCTCTTTACCCCACCTTTCTGAGACTGCTTGTCAGTGTACAGTTCTTTAACACCACCCCATCCCACATTCCTTCCCTCTCCGTCCACCAATGTCAGATCGCTAACACAGTTCGATAGGCTTCCAACCTTTCCCGTCTCCCTCTCCATTTTCTCAGACAGGTGTTCACCAAAACAAAACACTTCCACCTCTAATCCTGTCTTGACACCTGCTCTTCAAAGGACTCCAGCTAATATTTTCTCTGTACGACTATATATATGCTCACTTATTTACCTATTGAAATATCTATTAACCATGTACTTACTATATCTCTGGCACTATATGGGCACATCAAAGAGACTTAGCTCCTGACTTCAAAGCCACAGTATAGTAAGGGAGAAGACAAAAAAAAATAGATGTTTACAGCACATGGCTAGTGCTTTAATAGCAGGAATCACAGGAAGATGTGGAGGCCCACGGTTCAGGAATGTAGAAAAGAAAGGAGTAGGGTTTCTATGGACTTCGAGCTAAAGTCTAAAAGAAGGAGAAAAGCCTCTGCATAAGTTGGCCTCGTTTATGATTTGGACCCTTGAAATAGGTCTTAATGCTACATTGTTAGGTGGAAACTCATGAGAGATCTTAAGCACGGGGCCTTGAGGATGAAGTCACATGCTTCATCCTTGAGATCCACACTCCTACTGTTATTAACTCAATTTCATTTACCATTAGAAAACAACCCGGCTTTCAAAATCTCCAGAAGCTTTCTGGTCCTCTGAGATAAAAAATGAGCACAAAGCAACCTCTACTTCAATGCAAAATCATAATGTTTCAGAGCCATTAAAGTATTAGCAAGTCCTCAAGGTTTACAAACATATACTAAAAACACGGGTATGTTAATGGAATCTTTCATGTCATCAGAAAAACAAAAGTTTCGTTTGGGGAAAAAGTTATTTAGACTCGCTGGGAGGCAATGTAGAAGGCATGGATGGGCCCCATGCTGCCCCTCATCCGCATGCCTAATGCTCCAGTGAGGGTCCCAGACCTGTCCCTGGCACTGCCTTTGTCCCACGTGGCCTCGAACAACTTGCTTTACCACGACACGTTTTCTCGTGAGTCTAATTATCTTTGAGTTCACTTCCAGCTCTAGTCTTTTAAAATGTAAATTTAATTACCCTTTAAAGGCAAATGAAAAGTTACAGCCTCATGAGAAGAGGGTCTACAAATGAAGAGAAGGGAATTCAGTATTTGGAGTGAGAAGCAAACTGTGACTTGGACACCAGTTAGGTGGCTTTCTGTACCATTGAACTGATGTAATCCTTCATCTCATTTGTTGCAAATTCAGAACAATAGGTACCAGAAAATATGCTATATCATGGAGGTACAACCCACGCCCAGGAAAAATGTAAGGTTTTGAGCAGCCATTGGAGGGAAATTAGTTGATGGCAAGGATTCTGGGCCTCAAAGTCACAAAACAGACAAGTATACTCCAAGGGCAGCCTATACACACATTATATCTCAAGGTGTTGATCTAGAGAAAGTGAGACATCCCCATAGCTAAACTCAAGCAAGAAAAAAACAGCTCAAAGCAATAGTTGGAAGATAAGAACAAAAGATAATATATTTAAATGTATTTCTCAAGAAAGTTAAACACTTTGAAGTCTAACACTCATGAAGATCACTCTAAACACATTTTAATGGAATATGAGTCACAGATACAAGGCGGGTGTAGGAGAGCAGAAGCGAAAAAGTTACACCAGAGACAAGGTTTGGGGTGTTGTGGATTTGCTGTTCGATCTTTCTTGTTATTTTGTTAACAGGAACACTCTTGGTCTCTCCACCCAGGATGTCACCCCAGGGCCAGCATCGAGTCACAGAATTAGGCCATACTGTGTCTCTCTAGAGACAGTGACAGCTTTTGAAAATGGTAGATAATTCATTTTTAAGTTCTAAGACCGTAGAACATCAAGTCCACATCCCTCATCTGTTGGTCTAAATCTAGGGATAAGACAGGCACTAAATTGGAGTCAAAGCTGGGGAGGGAATCCATGACTCAGTCCCATGTTCTTCCTACTGTAATATGCTGTCTATGGAGAGAATGATCCCAGAAGGCAAAATCATCACTACTGCGCTTGTGTTGGACTTGTGATCATCCCACTCAGAATCATGATTTGCCAAGGGCACTCAGCAAATATCTACTGACCAGAGGAGCAGAAACCACCTTTCGAGGAATACAGCCAAACCACGATTTACAGTCATTCTGAAAGCTCAAAACTAGCAGAATGGTCTGTCCTGTGTCACTAAGTAACAAAAGATGAAAAGAAAATGGCTCTGCTTTTTAGTTCATTATGGGAGAGTGTGGGAGTTACACATCTCCTACTTTTCTACCCAGGCTATTATTCAGTCAAGGCAAAGTTCTTTAATGTATTATAAATTTTGCTTTAAGTTCTTCCAGGCAATGCTTAAAAAAAAAACAAAAAAACCAGAAGTGATCTTTTTGAAGAAAACAACAGCCACTGGCATCAGAACCTTCACCCTCTCTAGCGAGGTTCCTGCTTTGATCTGAACCACCACATAAAGTGTCCTTTGCCTCAAAAAGCAGGGCTCATCGGTTCTGAGAGTCATGGGCTATTAATCTCGGTGGAATTATACTTTATGAAAATATACATAACTGGAGATCAGAGTGAGTCCGAGTAAGAATTACACACCTGTAAATGTTAGAGCATCTGAAGACATCTGCTCTATCTCCACTCACCAGAGAGTGATTTCCTGCAGCCTCACGGCCTCACATATCATTTATGCACAGATTAACAGCAAGTATTATCTCATCTCTGGCCTCTTCCCTGGGCTTGACATCTGTTATAGGCTGAATCATGCTCACCCCCAAATTGGACATGGGACCTTTACAGAGGTAATCAAGTTAAATTGAGGTGATTGGGGAGGGTTCTAAACTAGTATGATGGATGTCATTATAAGAAGAGGGAATTTGGACACATACATGCATAAAAGGAAGATGTTGTAAAGAAACAGAGTGGGAGGGGTTGGCCAAGGACAAGAGCCTGTAACATAGCCTTCTCTCACAGGCGTTAGATTGAAGCACCCCTGCCGACACCTTGACCTTGGGCATCGAGCCTCCATTGTTTCAGCCAGTCAGTGTGGGGTACTTTGTTCCAGCAGCAACAGCAGACTATTACAGCTTCTCTGCTTGAATATCTAATAAATGCCTCAAACTTCCCATGTTCAAGCGCATAGCTCGGATTCCACCTTCTCCAGCCTAGCGCTCTCCGATATCCTCTATTTCAGTAAATGGCAATTACAACCTTGTAGGTCTCTATGATCAACAGTGAAATCACCCTTGAATCATAATTTTTCTTTCCTCTTTCCTGAACAACCCATTCCTTACATAAATTAGTATTTGATTACTATCCCTTTAAATCTTTTAAATAATATTCAAAATGGGCCATTCTCACCCCTGTTCACTTCTAGCATCCAAATCAGACTACCATCCCCCTTCCTCTGGAATTTTGTAATCGTTTTCTTAGTGGTCCTTCTTCTTCTACACTCACCCTCTCATAACCCAATCTCCACATAGCAGCAAGAGTGAGTGGGATCATTTGAATCTTCTGCTCGAGACCCCACCATGGTTTTCTTATCTATATGTATTTTTTAAAGTTCTGTCAGGGTGTGCAAAGCCCTACTCAAGCTGTCATCTTGAGTAACCCTCAGACTTCTTCCTGCTGTCTTTCTCTCCATTGCATTCCCTCTGTTCCCACCTGTCCAGCCTTCTTGCTGCTCCTCAGAAAGGCCAGGCATGTTCCTGCCCAGGTTCCTTGGTCTTACTGCTCACTCTGAGTAGAATCCTCTCCCCAAACACACCCATGGGTCTACCTCCTTTCCTTATGTATGTTGCTGCTGACATAGCATCTGACCCAAGCCTTTACGACCACCTTATCTAAATAGTAGTCCACGTATTTGATTACTTTCTGTGATATTCATTTCACAAGACTCCCTGAAAGATTAAACTTTATCTGTTCTATTTGTTTCTATGATCCCACCAGCTACATAATGCCTGGTATCTGATAGGTTTCCATGGAAGATTTGTTGAGGGAAATAAAAGGGAAGGAAAAAAGGAGGAAGGAAGGAAGGAATGGAGGGGCAGAGGAAGGGAGAAATTCGCATGTAGCTGAGCATGTCAGTAAACCTATGGGGCAGCCTGCCAGACATCTATTTCCATGAAGAATGAGGGGCTTTCTGAGATTATCCCTACGGGAAAGCAAAAGCGTTTCTGAGGTTGAGCCGATAAGTAAATCTGAGTCATTGAGGGGAAAGTTTGGTCTAAAACTGGCATGGTAACTATCCGTAGGACTAGTCTCCTGGTAGCCCTGGCTGGTTTAGCTCAGTGGATTGAGCGTCGGCCTGCGAGCTAAGTGTCGCTGGTTCGATCTTCCAGTCAGGGCACATCAGAGAAGGAAAACTCTGACTCCAAAAAGCCTCCGCTGCCTTGCGGCATACCTCTTCAGGGGAAAGGCTAAGGGAGTAAACCCCGACAGAAAATCCGGAGCCGGAGTCCCTAAGGCGGTTTGACGTTGTAGTCAACACCGGCAACTCCTGCGGCGCACCTGAAGCCAAGCTGTATCGACTCCGTCTTTCCCTTGGACCCTTCAGCTGCGAAGAGAGGGGGGGTCTGCTGCATGGGCAACAGCAGACCCTCCATATCACCCTGCCCAGGCTCTGTAGCTTCAGCATCATCGCAAGATGTCGATTCAACACGGGAGGAGACAGATACCATGTCACTCCCGAGTCGGACTGCACAGCCATTCCCGGCGGAGCAGATAGACTCTTAAGAAGCTACACCATCGTCTCTCGAGACGGACGGCTGCCGACAAGTCTCCTGGCTGAGTCCTCACTGGACTCAGATCTAAATCCTTTAGGAAACAGGGGGGCGGGGGTGGGGGCGGCTGCAGGTAAAAATCAGAAAGATCCTTCTCACTAAAATTCTGTACAGCTTTGGGACCTACATGTAATGCTGAACACTGGGGAAGATGGGCATCTTTCACGACATGTCATATAGCAGGTTTCATACCTGGAAGGCTCAAGTGTATCAATGAGCCCTTGATAAAGACCACAATATCACACTGTGCCCAGCAGAGTTTATAGTCCCCAGAGGGTACTGGAAACCTGCAGAGATGTGGGGCCAGGCAGAGCAGCTGAATTATCCAGAAAAACTGCAGGGATAGGCAGAGCAAACACTGTACCCCACAGCAGCAGATTTTTTTTCCTGAAAACAAGTAACTTCTCAGGGACTTTTAGAAATACTTGAGAGGGCAATATTTTGTGAGCCAGAGTTACAATATTGCATAGGTATATCTATCGTCGGCAGCCGTCCATCTCGAGAGACAATGGTGTAGCTTCTTAAGAGTCTATCTGCACCGCCGAGAATGGCTGTGCAGTCCGACTCGGGAGTGACACGGTATCTGTCTCCTCCCGTGTTGAATCGACATCTTGCGATGACGCTGGAGTGTCCTCTCCAGTGAAGCTGAAGCTACAGAGCCTGGGCAGGGTGATATGGAGGGTCTGCTGTTGCCCATGCAGCAGACCCCCCCTCTCTTCGCAGCTGAAGGGCCCAAGGGAAAGACGGAGTCAATACAGCTTGGCTTCAGGTGCGCCGCAGGAGTTGCCAGTGTTGACTACAACGTCAAACCGCCTTAGGGACTCCGGCTCCGGATTTTCTGTCGGGGTTTACTCCCTTAGCCTTTCCCCTGAAGAGGTATGCCGCAAGGCAGCGGAGGTTTTTTGGAGTCAGAGTTTTCCTTCTCTGAGATGTATCTATAAGCCTGTGATATTTCAGTTTCTATTCCTACGTTCTCATTTGCCCTCCAGATGTATGAGTCCTGGAGAAGTCTGAATATATATATCAAATACATATATTTGAGATATAAATCTCCCAAAGATTTAACATTAGTTTTCCCTACCAACTGAGGATTTTTATAAGAACAGTGAGCATGGTGCGGTCAGCTCTAGGTGCCCTGAAGTGTCTAAAGTACGTCATAGTATTGGCCCCTGAGCTAAATGTACTGGTGAACCGAGTATTTGTGTCTGCTCTGTTCATTTGGGTCAGAAGACATATTCAAAATCAGAATTAGCAGCTGTCAGTTTTCACTGCTATTAATTTACCTGCTTCTAGAAATTGCATCTTTCCTTCCATTTTCTGTTTTCACTTTGCTGTGGGAAACCAGATCCCAAGCTACAATGCATATCAATTCCGTACATTAATGGAGGTCAAAGTATATTCCAGGAAATGCATGTAATGCTATAGGGAATTTAAAGAGGAACATGACCACACTTTTATGCAAAATCTAAAAAACAGAGTAAGTCAAATTAATAATAACCAAAAGTAGGATAACGGTTACCACAGGCTGGAGGGTTGAAGAAAAGAGATATGGGTCGAAGTGTACAAACTATCAGTCACAAGGTGATTAAGTTCTGGGGATCTAATGTATAGCATAATGATTACAGTTAATAACAATGTATTATATCCTTCAAATTTTCTAAGAGAAGTGATCTCCATTGTTCATACCACACACACACACAAGGTAAATTCCAGATTTAATAGTATAGTCATGGCATGGTTAAAAGAAAGCCTTCTAGATAACAGTAGTTTAATCAACAAACTGATATTGCCCCAATAGTCTATAATGGAAGCTGACATTTATTAAGTGTCTAGTCTATGCCAAAGACTTAATATATCATACCACATAGCATCTCAATCAATTCTCACAGCACTTTCACACATACCATTTCATAGGTGAGGAAAACAAATTCAGAAAGGTTGGCTAACTCAATCTTACCCTTTGAGTAATAGACTTTGAGTCATAGGCAAAGGTAGAATTTGAACCTGACTTTAAAGTCTTAAAGTCCCCCCACCCCGACTATACTTTACTCTTTTGTTTCAGCCCTTAGTTAAGAAAATCACTGGAATGCAAGTATCTACAATGCTGCTTCTGCACAGCGAGGTGGACAAACGGGGTGGACTTATTCTTTGTCTAAGTGAAGGCCTTGAGAGACCATGGGATCTCACTCTCATCAGGATTAAATAGAAGATTAAGCTAAATACAGATTAAGTTTTAGTTGTGTGTCAGAAGGCTTTGGGTACTTCTTAATTACTAAAGCCTTAATTTCCTGCATTTATCATATTTTTTTTTCTTTGCCTTCCTTTACTCTCTCGGAAAAGTAAGACCTAAGGCAATGATTGTAATTACTTGGGTTTTATTATTTAACTGAAGTTTTATCATACACAAATATATACTCCTTCCCCGTTTCCCCCAGAGAAAGCAACCGACTAACTATAACACATTTTTTATCTAAATATAGATTTATAAAGGCGTCACTATAAAATAATGGGGGTAATTTGTATGGATATTTTTCTATTAGATTCAATAAACGCTGGCTGATTGGCAAGACCCTGCAGGAAGCATAATTATATAGAGATGAGAAAAGTCCCTGCCCTGCCCTCAGAAAGCCCACCATCCCTAATTCTCCTTGGTACTCACCTTCAAGAAAGTTGGAGGTGAGGAAGGCAACAAAGGGGTATTACACTTGTCATCAAAATCAAAGTGAGCAGGAAGATATATTTTGACCACCAACACTGACTACTTTAGAGAGAAATATGCTGCCCAAGTAGCTGGAATCTCTTGTCGGTGTGGAGCATAAAGCCAGAGTTGGGAGGTGGAAGCAGGACGTGGTCTGTCTGCACCGCTTCCTGGAGCCAACGCGCAAGGAGCCGGGGCACTCAAGTGCCGAGGAAGGGGCAATGGTGCTCTGGGGTCCCTGCTCCTTCTTAGGTTTCCTGCTCTGAAGACCTTGAAAAAGAGCCATTCATCACGGTTCAAAGTTAAATCAAGCCCTGGCCTAACCCTTTACCAGCTCCCGCAAATAAGGGGAAGACAGGAGTGAACAGGAGACTGGAGACATGAAGGAACAGATATAAGAGCCAAAGCAAGAAAGAAGGGCAATTAAAAGATATGTGTGTCATGGCATTCAAAGTACTCCTGGCACTAAGGCAAAAAGTAAATGGAACTGTTTTGAAATTCAAAACTATTTATTATTTATCTATCTGTCTACATAAATGTAATTTTCCAAAAAGGGCTTCTGAAAGACAGCCCTTGGCGGTCAGTGAACTAGAATCAACAGAGCAGTGGGGACGGTTGGGTGTCCAGGATCATCAGTGCTCCGTATCAATGAATAACAAATATGCAGGAAAATCTTAACCCCCACCATTTGTGTATACACAACATGGTGGCTGGAGATAGAGAAAGAGAGAGAGAGAGATTTTAGGGCCTGTGTTCTTATGCTGAACAAAACTGTTGGGCCTTAGTATCTTGTGCTAGGTTCTGGGGTAAAGAGATAAACCACACACGAGTCTGAAAAACTGTCACAACCAAGAGGAGCCTAAGGAGACATGATTACTAAACCTAACATGGTGTCCTGATGGGATAATGAAACACAAAAAGAACATTAGAGAAAAACTAAGAAACTCTGAATAATGTATGGACTTTAAGATGCCCATATTGTTTCCTTAATTGTGGCAAATGTACTATACCAACATCAAATGTTAATAATAGGGGAAGCAGGATGTGGCATATATGGGAATTCTCTGTTCTCTTCCCAGTAACTCTCAAAATGTAAAAATCTTCTAAAATGAAAAGGTTGTTTTTTAAAATTAGGCTACACTTCAAATAAACCCCAAATTCCTTATCATGCACTATCTTGATCTGGCCCCTGCCCCCCCCCCCCCGCCCCCCACCTCACACCTCTCTCTGTTTTGTTCGGTGATGTTTAGCCAGGTCACTCCGTTGCGTCATGTTCCTCCCTGTTTCAGGGCCACCTTACACACTGTTACAACCTCCTTGGGCTGCTCTCACTGACACCTGATGACCTCTTCTCCATCACTCAGCTCTCAGCCCAAGCATCCTTTCCTCAGAGAGAAGGCTCTCCTGGGCTCCCCATGTAAATCAACACCCTCCACTCTGCTCTCCTCTCTCTCACACCTTCCTCTGTTCTTTTATTTCTTAGCATTTATTACCAGTTGGCATTAGGTATTTATTGGAGGTTTTATTTGTTTAACCTCTCTCTCCTTCTGCATGTTAAGTTCCATGTGGGCAAAAATAATTCCCAGCTTGTTCATCATGGAGCATCTAACTCCTAACCAAATGCCTCCCTCTGAAAGGTGCTCAGACAATATTTGTGGAATCAATGAAATAAGACATTAAAGGTGAGAGGATCTATTTCAATACCTAAACCTTTCTTTTTGCATCATTATACACTAAGCAGCCAACAGAGTAAATACCGTGCCATACACGTGTATTACGTAACAATGTATTTATTGTGCTAGATGCTTCGGATACAGACAAAAATCAGACAGAGGTCTACTTTCAAAGAAACCGTTGGTGAGGAGAGAAGACTAGAAAGCAAATGGACGATTGGAACTCACTGTGACGCAGGCCCTGAGGGCTCAGAGGGTGTGGTCATTTTCCCCACTTGGACGTTCAGTCTGCTTTCACAGAGCGATGCTGAGCTTGGAGCGCCAACCCTGTCACTCATGTTCTATCTGGCTGTGCACAAAAAAACTTTATAAGTCTATGCTTCAAATTTTTAATTTCCAGATCAAAAAAGACAAAATAGAAGCCATCTAAAATACAAATCTAAATTTTTCACTTTTTCACGTCATGCAGGTTTCATAAACTGCTCTTTGAATTTATTTTACAACAAATATACAACTGTATGTTTCTTTATAAACAGGTAATCTCCCAAATCTCATATTCTCCAAAATAATGGGAAATTGTGATACCCCACATATTTAAATTATTCTGTGATCTAAAATGTTCTTCTGATAATCCTGGATCATATACTGACAGTTCTCATTCTGGCATAAAGTCATCTTAGTGGGCTTATGAATAGTCAAGCTAAAAATCTACAGAGAAGTGTAAAGGCTTCTGACATCAGGAATCTTCCATTTGGTGATTGAGTAGGTTCTCTTGGTCTCTTAACAAGGGTCATGGAAGTTTCCCACTGTCAATATATAAATGTTCAGCTTCCATAAACAAAACAACCACAATATCTTGGCTTTATCATTTTATTCATCTGATATTTCCCTTCAGAATTCCGTGAGTACCTCACTTTGTTTTTAAAGATCAAGGTATAAAAATAATGACAAAATGTAGTTTTAAGAATAGCACCTGCCACATAGTTGGCAATGAATAACTATTTATAAAGTACTGTATGAGAAGCTGAAGACACCTGCGGGATGTGACGAAGAGAGGCTTAGTTCACAGTCAGATGCTACAGGGGAATCAGATGATATCAGCACTAGAAAGTACACACTGGGTCCCTCAACACAGGGGTCAGTGATGACCTCAGAAAAACTGCTTGAGCTGGAATATTAGGGACCAAAATCCAGACTAAAGACAGTCAAGGGATGAGTCATTGAGGAAGTAAGTGTAGTTCCTATCAGAAGCTTCCCTGCAATGAATGGCGAAGAAAGAGATATAATAGTATCTGGAGGGGCAAACAGGATTTAGTTGGAGAAGTATTTAAATTGGGAGGGATTTGTGTAAATTACAATGCAGATTATAATAGGCCCATAAAGGTGATGTTAGTGTGTTTGGAGGAGAGAGAGAAGAGATCTGTATTGGTTATCTCCCCTCTCTCCCGCTCATATGTAGGAAAATCAATATCAGAAGAGACGAGGAGCTGAGAGAGATTAAGGTGGAAAACACAAAAGGATAATATCCTTAGGCAAGAGAAGCAACAGAAGCTCCATTATTTGCGCAGTAATGATGAAAAAGAAATTTCAAAGGGATGCCCTTAAGTGGGGAGGTAGCAGAACTATTTTCTAGGACTGACTAGCTCTCTTTAGGGTGCCATGTTCTTACTGGACCTTTTAAATCAATGGGTGTGCAGTTGTCTCTCTTCCTTTTAACAAAATTCTAACAAGCACTTGGAGGAGGAGTAAGAAAAGTGCAGTAGAAAGCATGAAATATTTTTCAAATGATGACTCTCCACTTATGAGTCCTTTGCTTCTGAATATAATGTTATCTGAAATGGTACAAGAATGTTTCTACGTAGAGCAGTGCTTGACCACAGCGTGCTCCACTGGAATAAATACAAATTCCCCACCTGCATTATAGTGCCATTGTGTGCACAAATAGAACAGCGAGTGTGAGAGTGCCTCATTCATCATGAAGTCAGCAAAATATACATACAGGTTTGGGGTTCTTTTTCCTTAGGTGATCTACACTTCAGGACAGTTATTTTTTTTAAAGAGGAAGACATCAAAAACATTAACTTAGAGGACACCAGAGCATAGGAGCCTGGGGTGGAAGGAAGAGCATGCACACAATTCTATTATTGTACATCCAGAGAGTAAACAAGTGTTGAAACAGAGCAGTGACCTTGAGGCCACCCTGGCAGGCAGGAAGCCCAGCCAATGCGCATGGCACCCAAAGGAAGATCAGCAAGAGTGGCCTTTAGCCAAGTATAGATCTCACTTTCTATTCTGAGTTGTACTTAAATCTTGCTTCCCTTCTCGGCCTATGTCCTATCTTTAATAAAACAGAAGACAAAGTGGTCTGTGTGAGAAGAAGGCAAACCCCAGGAAACATTATCAATGACCTGACCCTGACCCTGACCCCGAACCAAACAGAAACTCCGCGGCCCGGAATTCTCTTACGAATCTGCATATGGTTTGTTCAGGATGCTACATTTCCTATAATCACCTCTGCTCTCCTCACTGTCATTGTATGAGAAAGAACATCAGTGAGACTCTGTCCCTCCCACTTGGTTCTTACCCTTCTCAAACATGGTTTCTCAAGCTCATCCTCTGCATACTTGCTGCCTGGTAAAGCCAGTGCTCAGTAACTTTTCATGAATGAATGAATGAATGAATGAGTGATTATTCAATGAACACAGCCCTAGAATGCATGCTGGAGAATGATGGGACACATAGACTTGACCTGGCCTTTGGGAAACTCTTAGTACATGAATAACACAGGAGTGTGGTGGTTTTCCATGAGTCAAGACCCTGAGCCATTCTCCTAATCAGAATTCTCTTTAACTCTGTAAATGAGAGGTAGTTTCATATCAGTCTGGTAGATTGTTAGGCACAGTGTCAGAGGATACAAATCTTTATTTCATCTCTAGCGTTCCTCTGCGTTAAAGTTGGATGGACAGTATATAAAAATATGTAGCAATAATACTAACATTTATTGAGTATTTCCTACAATTCCAATCTTTTGGTCCTTTTAGAGCAGCGGTTCTCAACCTGTGGGTCGCGACCCCTTTGGGGGTCGAACAGCCCTTTTACAGGGGTCACCTAAGACCATCGGAAAACACATCTATAATTACATATTGTTTTTGTTATTAATCACTATGCTTTAGTTATGATTGGAGGTCACCACAACATGAGGAACTGTATTAAAGGGTCATGGCATTAGGAAGATTGAGAATCACTGTTGTAGAGCATTCATTTTATAGATGCAAAACTTAGACAAAGAGAGACTGAGATACCTGACCCAACCAAACAGGTTGTAAGTGACAGACCCCGGAATCAAATCCAGGCCAGCTAACGTCAGAGCCGGCCCTCTCAACCACTGTGCTGTAGAAAGCTAAAAGGATAAAGAGGAGATAGCATGACCCCTGACGAAAGCAATGCTTGGTGTAGACTTCAGAGACAAGCCAAAGCAAGTCCATGCTCAAGGATAAATGCATCTTTCTCAAGGTTACAATATACCATTATTGCAAAGACATACTGAGCTCTTATTACATGCAGGGCACTCTGTTAGGCTCAGTGGAATGATAACAATGAGCGATAATTGAGTACCTTCCATGAACTTTACATGTATTCTTGTTAATATTTACAGAAAAAATCTTGTGAGGATTCTAAATGAGGAAAGTGAAACTCATACACTTGACTAGGTCACATAAGTGGCCCAGCAGGGACAGGATTTAAGTTCAAGTCTGTCTGACTAGACTACACCTGAGCACTTCTCACTGTAGCACATGGTTTTCTGCAGGAATGGTATTTCAAAGACAAATACAGTCCAAGTTGTTTAATTTATCTTTCTCTGTACCATTAAACTCTTTGGCAGATATTGTAAGAACAAGTTCTGACTCTAGGGTAAGAATTTTGTGTAAAAAGAGTTAGGTATTGTATAAAAGTGAAAGCTCACACTGACAAAAATTATAACCCAGGTGTTATTTGATGTGCCTTATCTAATGACATAGGCTCAAACCCAATCATTCTTTCCTGTAATAAACTTAAAGGTAAAGGAGAGGGCATTTGGCATAGGATTCATTTCTTGATCTGAGCTATGGTCTCTATTATATTAGTTGAGTTTGTTTCTTTTCTTTTCTTTTTTTAATCATAACATCATCCCCTCAGTGCTATCTTTCTTCACTATGTTGACCCTGGTGTAAAATGTATCCCTTTTCCTTGATGCCCCAATCTTTCATCCCTCCGCCAATGAATGGATAGATGGATGTATGCATGACACAAAACAGATTTTTGTTGTTGTCATAGGTTGGATTGTGTCCCTTCCCTTAAAAAATGTTGAGATCCTAATCTCTAGTGCCTATAAATGTGACCTTATTTGAAAATATGAGCTTTGCAGATGATTGAGTTGAGATGAGGTCAGTAGGGTGGGCCCTAATCCAATATGACTATGTCCTTATAAAAATGAGACGCCTGGACATAGACATAAAGAGGGAAGAGACTGTGGAAACACAGGGAGGTCCCCATCTACAAATCAAGGAATGTCTCAGGTTCCCAGAAACCAGGAAGGAGGGGTGGAAGAGATTCCACTTCACAGGCCTCTGAAGGAACCAACCTCGCCAACGCCCTCAGACTTCTAGCATCTAGAACTGTGAGACTATACATTTCTGTGTTTAAGTCCCCCGTGTGATTGTACTTTGTCACAGACGTCCTGGGAAACGAGTACAGTTCTCCTGCAGATTTCACTGAACATTGAGGAGCTGGTATAGGAAAGGTTGGTTTACATGGTCATAATAATAACAAAATTAAACATAAGACATTCTTCTTCTTTAAATCTCTCTCAACTATCTCTGTCATATTAGACATCGGTGTCTCTCTCTTACTGGGCTGCAGGCATCCACTTCTAATTACTCCTAAGTAAACGGATGCATCTGTCTATCCTGATTTCTGGACATCAACCAATTCATGGTTCTGGAGTCTCATCTTCCATCCTCAAAGAGCAAATAAAGGTGTTTTTCTGAACACAGAGTATTATCTTCCTCCACCTCCACCCACTGAAGCATTCTCTTGCTTCTTTATTGACTAAATATTTCCAGTTAAGACTCAAATCAACCCTTATAGTCACGTGCTTATATGATTATCTAGGCTTACTACCCTTCTTAGGGGCAGAGAGACACTCTAAGGTCTGAGGCACTCACTTTAGAGAATCAGGTTGGTTGCAAGTTCCCAGAAGAGATGCCATAAAAGAAACTATTTTTCCGATTAGAGCTCTGTTGCTCTTCACTTCCTCCTCTTTCACATAGCTGCTTTGTAAATCCCTCTCTTAAATGGCATATCTTTGTGTCTGTTCGTCCCCGTATCCCTTGTGGGAGAAAATTAATTTTTAATTATAATTTAGGAATGTAGAAGCTAGACAGCATAGAAGAATCTCAATGTTAATCTCTCAAACTTTCTTAGATGTTAATTAGAAGAGATAAATCAAAACATAACTTGCAGTTGTCTTGCACTTAGGAGTTTAATATCCTGTGCAATTATTTTCTGATCATCTTCACTTTCCTTTCCTTCTCCACAGCATAACACAATGTGTACAAACCTGTGATTTTTCACTCGATCAATATTATTTTCTTCTGTATCCTTGGCTGTGTGTAAGCACTTGTAATTTTTCATCCCTTTTCCATGTCAGAGGTCTTTAGAAGTCAATGGGACACCCTTCTACCAAGTTGTTCTCAAGGAAATCATTTGACTCCTCTTTTGACATTCACTTCAGGTTAAAAACAATGAAAATACACGAAGGATCATGAAGTAGTGGCAATAATTCTAAGTTAGCAATTAGAAGACCTTGGCCTGATTTCCGACTCTGCAACATATTTTGTGTGATCTTTGAGCAAGTAACTTAAGATCTCAAGATCTCAGGATTTTCGACCTGTAAAGTGAATATAATAATACTGCATCCCTTGTTCTCTCTTCCACCTAAATAATACTTTCTCTTGCTACTCTTCCAATGCTCTCTATCTCAGTCAACACCACATCAAGCCTCTAAGTTCATTATAGAGACATGTAGAATGAGTTTTGATCCATATTCCTCCTGTACACCAACCCATCCTATCCAGCCCATCATCAAATGCAGTTAAATCGACTTCTCCCATTTTCCACAGATTATCCAATTCCAGCCACCTGCACTGTCTAGTCTAAGTGGCATAATCTCTTGCCTGTGCCACTGAAAGGCTTTTCTAATTAATACCCACTGCATCTCTCCAACGCATTTTCAGGAGTGCTTCTTTTTAAGTACAATTCAAACCATGCAATTTCCCAGATTAAGAACCCTTTAAAAAGGCTTCCCAGAATAAGCTACTCTTTATCTATAAAGGTTCCAATCAGTGGTGACAGCCTAGCGGCTTCAGCCTCTGTGTTTGTTTGCCCTGAAGAGTATTTTTGAGAAGATTTTAATTAGATGTTCATGCTTAAAAACCAGGAGACTTCATCTACAACCCAGATCTCCGAGTATCTTAAAAAACTAGGTTTGGTCACACTAGGTCTGATTTCCTGTGGCCACAAGCAGTTGGGACACAGCAGTTATTCTAAATTTGGACAAGACATTGCAACTCCCAGTTTGCCACAGGGTCCATCACTATTGTCTTCTGTGGGCTCACTTCGCTGAAGAATATACCACCAAGTTCTAATAGGCACTGGGGTTTTGAACCTCGAGTCTGCAACTGAGGGGAAAGAAGCTAGATTTTTCCATTTTGTGTACGGGGCCTGACCCTGTCCTAGAAATGACTCCCTCGAGTCTGGGTGTATGCATGGCTGCACAGATGGATATAGAATCTTCTAAGTCTTTATTCGGAAAAATATGCAGGGTTAAGACTCACTGATCAATTGAAAATTGTACATGTGTTTTTCTTTAATAAAAGCCCTGATACACCTTTATTTGAATGGGGACAATGCACAGATGAAAAGATGCAAAACAACATCAAGTCTGATCTATTGATTGTGGGAAGGCAAAATGGAACAACCATCTTGGAAGACAACTTTGCAGTTTCTTATAAAAGTAAACACAATCTTACCATACTGTCAAGTAATCGTGCTCCTAGGTATTTACCCAACTGATTTTAAAATCTATGTCCACACAAAGACCTGCACACAAATATTTATTGTGGCTTTATTCCTAATAACCCAAAACTGGAAGCAACCAAGATGTCTTTCAATAGCTGATGAATAAACAAACCATGGTACAGCCATAGAATACCATTCAGTAATAGGAACAAAGGAGCTATGAAGTTATGATAAATCTTAAGTGTATATTTCTAAGAGAAATAAGCCAATTTGACAAGGCTCTATATTATATGATTCCAATCATATGACATTCTACAAAAGGCAAAACTATAGAGATGGTAAATAGAGGAATGATTTCCAGATGGTAAATAAATTAATGATAAACCAGGTTTCCTCCAGGTTAAATGAATAAAAAAATATAGCAAGTAAAAGCATCTTGCAAGTATATGCCTTTTTCTCCTGAATGGGAGTGCCCATCCTTGCTGCTGCTCCTTAACCAGGATCAACTCCATTAGTGGCCTCTAACACCCAATAATTTCAATATGTGTCCTCTCTGATAAAAGTCGGACTAGAAAATATAACTTGAACCTATGGCTACAATCACCACGCTATTCCATAAAGAGTTTAGAATTCTATCTGAGAGGAGAATTACTTTGAAGACTAAATTCCTTTTTCATTTGCTTACTCACTGGCAAGCAGAGAAGCTTAGCAACGGACAGAGAGACACTGAAGTTAGCCCTTGGCCCTCCTAAAGATTCATGATGAAGGCACTGAAAGAGAGAAATTAACTTGGAGACAATGAACTTTGAAAGGTAAATCTGTGATTTAAAATATGGCCCAATAAATGTCAGCTTCTAGACAACCACAGTAGCCACTACCCCTCCTTTGGGGAAGAGCTACTCAGTGGTGGAAAGAGATGTAGAAATTTTCTCCCTAGTAATTCCCTGGGTTGGAAGAACCTGCGGAGGGATAAAGGACTCCCTGCCCATTTTTGTTTGGCCCAGCCCAGAGGGATCTTGAAATTTTACATAGAAGCATTGATAACAGATAAGTGAGGTTTGCAATAGAGATGCTGCATATTAAATACCTGATGCAAAATCTGGACCCCACTGTGACGATGGTGAAAACAGAGAAGTTCCCATATCGCTGTGCTATTTACATTGTGAGGATTTTTATCCCTCCTTGTTCCTCACCCTCTGACCCTCTCCTGTTGTCCCATAGCTGCCCACCCTCTATATATACATATACACAAATCGAGGACAGTTGTATTGCTTGAGTTTGACAAAGAAGAAGCATATCCCTGAAAGCACACTGCCAGAAAAGGTCACTGGTCATCCGTATCAAACAGGAGGCTCTTGTGTTACAGAGGGTAACAAATTGTCCGGGATTACTTTGGACTAAAGAGTTTCCCAAGATATTATACTAGGAAAAGCAAGATTAAGTTGGTCACACTACTGTTCTAGGAAAGCTGATGAACAGCTTTGATCTTTGTTCTCTCGGAATTATTCCTGTGACCTTTGGTTCAAGGCATATACTCAGAAAGGCCAAGTTCCTCTTTGACCAACGTGACTGGAATTCTCTGCTCTCCTCACTCTTGGTTAAGGAGAGCAGTGCCCCAGGCCCTTTTTGAGTGTCTGTTGACAAATCTTCAGGAAAGAAAAGACTAAGATGATAACAGTGACTTCCAGCCTTTAAACTACTTTTTACCAGCTCTCCCTACTCCAACATCCACAAAAATCAAAGTTCTCAAGAATGGTATGTGGAAATCACATATCCTGTGTTCAGCGCCAAGGCAGACTCAGGTAGAAGAGCAGATCCTGGGAAGGCAAAATAAAATACTTCTTGGTCAAGGGGCAGTGGAGGGAAGGCAGCAAAACAGAGAGAAGACTCCTTCATCAAACAAATAGATAATGTGAAGAAAGGCAGAATAAATTACATTAGTGCACTTCAAAGAAAATCCTGTGTCCTGGGAAATTGAATAAGAATGGCAGAAAACAGTCAAGATGGGAGATGACAATTCTGTAATCTTTACAAGCCAAAGGCAACACCACCTTAGCCAATTTATACTTAAAAGAGGAAAAAATCTGCATGCATGAAGGTAACCATTTGGAGACAATAAGGATCAAGACTAGGCAGAGACAAATTATGCCAAAAAAAATAATTCCTTTTAATGTGAGAATTATGAAGCAGAAGGAAGAAAATCTATAATTACAACAGATTTTGATTTTTATTAAGTGCATGACACTGTCTAATGAAATCACAGTTAAAACATGAATTAACACTGTCTCAGATTAAGGCAGAAATTGCAAAGAAAGCTTTGTGGAAAAGAGCCATTAACTGGGTCTCTGGGGATGTGAGTGGTTAAATGACAGCCAGTCTGGTGCTAGGGCAGCTCAGTTTGTGTCTCTATTAATGATGTGGTGAACGCAGCCATATGACTGACCTGAACACTTCGGCTTTGCTTAACTGTATGTGGAGGGTGAGGGAATCGGGCGGGAGGTTGGTTAAAGACACATTCATAAGGATAGATTGACTCATTCCTCAGCACTCATCTGCCCACAAGTGAGCACTAACAGTATAGGTCAAGTTCAATTCTGAAGCAACATTTCAGATAGGTTGAAGAATCTGTCATTCCCATGACAGCATAGTTTTTTATGACTATGAGCTTTTCTAAAGAATATTGCTAAAAGAGAAATAGCAGGAGAGAAATATAAGGTCCAGGAAAACCTTACTGTTTTCTAATGGGGGGAAAAGTACCACTGTTTTGTTATTGTTGTTTTGATGTAGTAGACAAAACAAATAAAATTTGAAAGAAAGAGGGAAAATTGCTAGAACAATTTTATTGAGTAAACAAAAGGGTTTTACCCTTTATGAGAGCAATGATAGTTTATATATAGTGACGGGGGACATCTGGGAAAGGTGGATTGGTAGATATGTAGTGATGGGACATGAGAGAGGTCTCCTCTGATTGCTCTGTTTTCAGGAAGATAAAGCAGCATCACTAGACTGTGGCCTATAGGCAGGCACTGGTCCACAACGCATTGATTTCTGGCTCCCAGTGAAATAAGGACATAATTCAGAGTATGTGTTTAGAAAGTATTATGGCAATTTGACAGAGTGCTTTTATGTTTGTTGACCCTAATATGAAAAATTTTAGGTTCATTCTTTGCTTATCTTTGTTTTCTTCTTTTCCTTTTCTTTTTTTTTGCACAGTAGAATGCATACTTATTGTATTTTACAGAAGTATCAGATTGGAAATTTCAAAAATTTAAAATTAATACAAGAGCAACAGACTAGAGGGTTTTAAAAAGAAAAACTGTCCTTCCCCATTCAGTTTGAGAAAGCTCTGATACAGAGCTCAAGATCACCACCAACTTAAAATAGAAATGATAGAAAAATATGTTAGAAATTTGATGTTAGAGATGTGAAACTTGAAAAATGCAAGAATGACTGGGTCATGGTAGTGGCTTGTGAAGTGTGGTCATTAGACCAGCATTATCAACATCACAGAAATTTGTGATGCTCCATCCAAACTAACTGAATCAAAAACTTAGCAATATGTGTTTTATTAAGCCCACTAAAGTGACTCTGGTGCATACTAAAAGCTGATAAGTACCAAACTAGGGAAATGTAGTAGAATTATTGAGCACAGTACTACGAATCCACTTGAAGTTAGAATTCATAAATTTCAAGTGAGTTCAGACCACTTGGCTGGAAGTTCTTCTCCTTCTGACACCTCCATATTTTAGGATTTCTGACCTCTAGTACTGTAAGATAATAAATTTGTCTTGTTTTAAATCACTAAGTTTGTGGTTATTTGTTAGAGCACCCGAGGAAACTAATACACACTTTTCAGAAACCCACGTGGACGTCCCATATCTTTCATACCTTTTCTACCCCCATCCACTGTATGGGCAATGAGGGGCCAGCGGAGAACCCCACGCCCTGAAATACAAGCTGACAGCACCCTGGGTCCCTGTTGAGGAAACCTGTATTGACCTTTTGTATGAAAGCGGAATAAACACATACTCTGCTGAAACAGTGAAACGTGAGGGGTTATGGAGAGCCGCAAGCCTACACTGACTACTGCTCAGCTTGATCTTGATGGCGACGAGATCAAAAGTTCCGCCGAAGTGTGGGAAACACTGAGTCTCACCCGAAGAGCACAGAACGCTGTGTCACTCCCCTAATTCTGCCCGGGATGCCATGGAGGTCACAGGAGACCTGGCCATACTTACATGGAATAACTATAGCCCGGTGAAGGACTATGACTGCATCCAAGGAAAATAATTAGCATATGTATTAATGAGGTTCTTTTGTAGTCCTACTGTGAGAGGTAAGTGTTTCTTAAGACTTCGTGCCCTGTTTAGGTGCAAGATATGTGAAATCAGCAGTCATCCCAACTCCCTGATGAGGAGGAGCACGTAAATTTCTCCTCTATGTCTTTGCTGGGACACTAGTGACTGCTGGGGAAAGACTGGAGTTCAGACAAATCAAGTGAGCACGGCTGGCTTCAATGGGTAAGTGATAATCAATAAATTCACTGATTCTCTTTCTTTTCCAATGTCTTTTCAGTTGATTCCTTTTAGACCATCCAGAAAAACACATACTCTTCTACACTAAGCTGCATTCTGTCAGCCTTCGAAACTCTGGTTTTACCAAAACACTCTGCGCCTCTCCACATTCACACCCACCTTGGTCTCGGCAACAGATGCTTCAAACATCCTAGAAAACAGTGGCATAGAAATGGAAAAAAAATTTTAATAAATTGGAACACTTGAAGTGTCTGCAGATAACAGCATCTAAGGCAATGGGGGAAAAAAACTCATGTTGAATTCAGTCATTTAAAACCATATAAACTACCCTGGCTGCTGTGGCTCAGTGGATTGAGCATTGGCCTGTGAGCCAAGTGTCACTGGTTCGATTCCCAGTCAGGGCACATGACTAGGATGCACGTCAGGTCCCCAGTTGGGGGCGCGAGTGAGAGGCAACTACACAGTGATGTTTCTCTCCCTCTCTTTCTCCTTTCCCTCTCTCTAAAAATAAAATAAAGAAAGAAAGAAACAAATAAATAAATAAATTTAAAAAAATAAAATAAAAAAATAAAACCATATAAACAATACAAAGTTAAACCGGGAAAAATAATTATGTAGCCATAGCCCAGATGAAATAAACAAATGGTAGTATGTTGAGTACATGGGTAATCCTCAAAGTTAGTTCTGAAGTTTTAAAAGATTAATGATTGGTGTTTAAATGGACAGAGTATCATCGTGTCTTCTGATGCACAAAATAGATTTTGAAATGCAAAGGAGAAAAAAGCTGTAAATTGAAACACTGAGATTATTATCAAAGATCTTTGGGAAGAGTAGCATAAAGCTGGGTGCTGAGGGCTTAATAATTCCAGAATATGAGTGATGAACTACACTAGGAATTTATTGAAAGGAATGACATTTCTTAATCATCTTGACCTCATCAACCTCAGTCACAGCACCTAAAACAAGCTTTCAACAAATGCATCTATTTTAATGAACAGAATGTATGACCATTTTATTTGTACCACTTTACAGCATGGATTTTCATTAAACTAGGATGAAAAGTAAGTCTCCATGCCAAAAATAAAGCAATAAATCCAATAAAAGTCAGTCAGTTGCAGAATTTCCCAATCAATTCCCCCTTTGAAAGAGACGGACAGACTACAGCTAAAGAATCCTCATCAGACAAAGATAAACAACTGAATGAAGTGACATATTTCCAATAAGATGCTGATTTTGAAAATGTATATTCTCAGATTTGTATATTCTTTTGGTTCCTGTCTAATTATGATGTTCCCTTGCAGAGATCTGAAATAAAAATTTATATTAGCTGAGACTTCAGTAAGGATATTCATTATCGTCTATGGCCAGCTAAAGGACAAAATCATTGATTTTTCAAAAACATTTTGAACTATGACTAAATTATGTGGTCAGAGCTTGCAATGCTTAGCAATAAATCACAAAGGGAAAATTTTCTTTTTAAATAGCTGTGCAGCTAGTGATGGCCCACATTGATAATCAGAAGTTGAATCTGTAAAAAGTCGGAGGTTGTAATTAATATAGTTCCCTCTCTTCACACCAGTACCACAGACAGACGCAATCTGTTATCCAGTGACTCAAGCAAGCTGGCCTCAACAGCTAATCACGCTGGAGAGAAAGCCCTTTCAGTCTAGAAAGTCCAGAACAGCGGAGCAGGACTTAGTGTAAAAACTTGAGCTGTTCACGTCCACAGACACCCATAGTTCCCTGGCCCCAGCTGGGGCACTCTCTCTCACGGGACTCCCGCGGTCTCCAGAGAGCTCTCTTGCATTGACCTACAGGCTGCCTCAGAGCGAGCTGTTGTCCCCCTGGTGGTGTCACTCCGCGAGTGTTTACTCAGTGCTGACTGTGCCCACGTACCGTGCTGTGCACTGAAGATATGCTGATAGATGAGAGAGAAACCTCACGTTAACAAAATTTCTAATTCAGAGACCAAGTAGGAGATGCTCGATTTCAACCGAGAAGGAAGAGCGCCACTAAGTATGTGAGAATAAGGTACTGCGGGGCCTCTCAGCAGGACATGAAATCCCGCCAGAGCAATCAGAGGAACCTGCCTCATCAAGGAGAATGCAAAGCTAGATCCTATAATGTTGTAAAATTGGGCCAGAGTAGTGAGAGAGGTTTATAGGAAGAAATATGTGCAAAGGCAAAGAGGAAAAAGTATTACATGTTTGGGAACTGCCAAGAATTTCGCATGCCTGGAGGAAAGAGGCTGGAGATGAAAAGAGAAGAAATTGAGAAGCACTGGGAAATGCAGCTGGAGTGCCAGGTCGGGGCCAGATCATGACGGGCGTTGCGCTTATGTTAAGAAACTTGTGTTTCCTCCTAAGGGCGATGAGGAGAGCCTAGCACACAGTAAAACCTCAATTAATATTAACGGTTATCCAATCAGTCACTCAACAAACGCTTATTGAACACTACATATCAGACACCGTTCTGTGTAGGGATTTAAGAAAATTGTGAATAAAGCTTGGAATTACATCTTCATTCTTAGAGATGCCCATCATCTTTCGGGAGCACCAAGCATCACAAAGAGTTAACACAAATGTAAATATTGCAACCGGTAGACATGCAGGTGCTGTGAGGTTTCTCTGGGGAAGCGCAATGCCCTGAGATCTGAAAGAAGAGTAGCCATAGCTAAGGAAAGCAGCTTAGTGGTAGGAAGAGAGTCCCAGGCAACAGGAAAATCTTGATCAAAGACCCGGACGAGGAAGGCCATGAGACTGGACTGACAGACTGAAAGGCTAGGTGTCTTGAACCACATGCTGACACACTGGTAGAGCGTCCTAGCTGAGCTGTGCACCAGATCAACTGCCAGCCAGACGAGAGATTCACCTGGTATGACCAGTTCCCTTGAACCTTCGGAGGACTTGAGTCTCAGCCAGTGTTTGGCTGCAACCTCATGAGCAACTTCAAGTAAGAATCATCCCGCTGAACCAAGTCTATCCACAGAAATGCAAAACAAATTAAAACAAGGCAAAGTTGTTGTTCTTTGCTGCTCCATTTTGAGGTAGTTAGTAATCCAGGAATTGACAACTGAAATGTAAGCTATTTACAACAGCAAAAACCAAACCAAACAGTATTACTCAGAAATAGACTTATCGGGGAGCTGCTGAGGGAAAGAAGCACGAACACATTGCAGCTTTCCCTGCCCGCAGGCCTTCGGCAGCGGGTAACGCATGCAGCCTCTCCTCGCCACCTTCCCAACGGGTCAGCCAGTCCGTGTGCCCTGGGGACCTTCGGAGCTAACGGATTGTTCTTTCTAAAGCCAGCTTCCGGAACAATAGTCTGTCCCCACTTTCCTGTCCAAGGAGAGATTCTAAAACAGGGAGATCGGCACTCTTTCTTCCTTATAAGGGGATCAAAGGAGACTAGATTTTTGTCTAAACTATAGAAAGACCATACAAAATAGCCCTTCCCTTTGAAGAAGTGCATTCTATTCCCCGATCTGAATGCAGTTCCTGGGAGCCCAGTCTCCTGGGAACATAACAATGCACTGAGCTGATGGAGTCAGTGTTGTGTGAGGGTTGTCAGGAAATGCCAGCAGCCTCCACTAAACCAGAAGTGCTATCTGGGACATTTGGTAGCATGTCTGACACAGTGCCACCCTCAACTATATCACTGTTTGAATGTATCACTATTTTTCAGTACTTATTCTGTGCTAGAAACCTTGGTATGTATGTTATTTAATAACTTACAGCAACCTTTATTTTTTTAATGTTAAACTTGCAGAGATTCCCAACCATTTATCACACAGAAAATTTGATTTATAGAAACTGGAACCTATGTTCTCCCTAAATTTGAAGTCTTTGCTTGGTTCCTCTGCACTTTGCCTCTGCTTGCTGTTACCCTGCTCGCTCACTTGCCTGTGTCCTCGATAAGACAGCAAGATCATCAAGTGCAAAGACTACAGCTTATTAATTTTTATATTTTTAAACAATAGCATCTAGCTCTTAATTATTGTTCACAAAGTGTCACTTAAATTTTTGGATTAGAAGTTGTGTAATACATATTGTAGTCTAAGAATTGTCTCCCTCAACCAGACTGTTACTAGGGTTCTAATAGAAAGGGTTAACGTTTTATTCATCTTTGCAGTCTCTGCATCAGACGCAAGGGCCGGCACACAGAAATATTTCAGAGTAGAATAAGTAACAGATGCAAGCTCACCCAACTGCCCTGGCCTCCACTAACTGGCAGTGGGATTCCCCAAAGAGCTATACAAAGCTGTCAGGGTATTAATGCAATAAGATTCTGTGAATAATTTAGTAATAAACATTGTCTACATTTGCATTTATTTGCATAATGCTTCTTAGCTTAAGAAATGCTTCCACATTCATTCTCTAGCGTGCTATTCACAACATTTCCATGAGGTACACAAAGCAAATGTTATCAGCCCTTCATAGGAGAGATTCTGTGTTTTGCCCAAAGATTCAGGACTAGAAAGTGGCGAGGCTGGAGATAATACCCAGATTTCCTGTCTTCCTGTGTACAGCTTATCACACCGAATCACCCTTTGGCCAAGGTGAACAAAAACAGCCACTTGGAATCCAACCGTTTCCAGCTGTGGCCTGCCTTCGGTTCTTTTCCATTTTTGAATATCAGTGTCCTCATTTATAAAATTGTGATAGTTATTCTTCACCTGCCTCCCTAACATGTTACATTTATTAAAATATGTATTATCGCTATCAATGTGTATTAATATAATTTAATACATTCATTTAATAATTTGATAATATAGTTAAATTGCATAACTAAAATAATATGACTATTTATTAGAAGTCATGTTTATTATTTTAATAAAAATAAAAGTACAAGGAAGATAAAATACTGACTGGATACAATGTGAAAGTATTAAAATTCTGAGAGAGAAGTGAAAAATCTTCCCAAAGGAAGTAGAGAGATTTGACGAGTGACATCGTCCCTAAATTCTGATCCTTGTTTTTTTCCTGAACTTGGGAGTCCAGTGGCGTTGGCAACCTGCTGCTCCAAAGCAGCCCTTAACAATAGTTGAAGGACCTCAGCATCAGGCCTGGCTTGTTCTGTCTGCCCTGCAGTCCAGGATTTGAGCAGTGTTGCCAGCGCTTTACTCTAGCTCTTCACTACCACATCAAGAATTCCTTTTGGTAGTTATGCAGATTTATGTAAACCATCTGATAAATTCAAAAAAAAGGTAGCTGCTCTAGATAGTTCTTCAGTGAGCTTTCTAACTGGCAGGTGAAAGTCACATTCATTTGCTAGCTAGTGACCAGTGTGACCTCTGGCTGAACAATGCACTGTCTTACGACGTTATAGACAAGTGTCAGATTTTTATTTGTTTTATCTTTTTTCAGCTCAGGTCTAGTTTTGTACAAAATTTTATTAACCTCCCAGGATTTCCAGGTTGGTCAAATCTAATTTGCAAGAGCACATGAAGTCACCAGAACTACAAAACTGTCAGCAATTCCTTGCTGAAGACAAATGTATTGGGTCAAGTGGTGAATTGGAGTCCACTCCAGTTTCCCACTGCCTCCAATATAAACCTTCAAGTCCAGCCAAAAGCATTGTATGCTCTCCTTTCCTGTGCCTGTGACGATATTCTCTCAAACCGTACTCGAGAAAGCCTTTTCAGCTCCTCTCTGACCCTAAAAATAATGACTGCATTTATTATTGGCTAACAGGGTCCATCTAATTCCACACTTAAAGTCATTGAAGGAACTGTCATCTCCATTTTACAGATAAAGAACCAGAGGCCCAGCAAAGTTAAACAATGTATTCAAAACACACCACTAATGAGAGAGCCAGGATTTAAACTCTGTTTAACACAAATTCATGTTCTTCCCATTACGCTTCTTCTCTCAAGACCAGCCCAAAGCCACCTTCTCCAGAAAGTCTTTTCTGAGTATATAACTAAATGACTGAACATCTCTTTCTTCCTCACTCATTGACTATTCAACACACTTTGCCTTGAAGTGACTCTTGGTCTCTAGTGCAATCTTCCACTAAACTATGACATTCTTGAGGACAGGATGGCCTCTTATATTTCTGGTACATCTTACCAATATTCCACTATAATTTTTATCCTGCTAAAATAAAAATGTTTGGTGCACACAAACATCTACTTATATGTCCTATTGATCTTTGCATAGCTTTAGATGTTTTGAATAATGTCGTATACCTAGTAGGAATCTAAAAACTAAATGTTAACATAAATATAAATTGGGTTTAGATGAAATATCAATTTGAAAGACAAAGAAACTAAGATGCAAAGAGGTTAAAATTTCAAATGCTCATAGAAGTTTTCTGACAGATCAATGCCTCTTGATTCATTGACCAGTGGATTTTTCCTACATTATGACCATTTAATTTGCTGCCCAAACTGAGACATTTTTAAAAGTCAAACGGAACAGTATTTAAAATTATTCGAAGACAATAGGCATAAACCAGAATGTATCATCACCCAATTATTTCTCACTGCCTTTGCCAATGACTGTAACAGCTATACATGTTTATATATATATATTGCTTACAATGTGCCAAGTGCTGTTCTAAGGTTATATTATCTATGATATAGATACAGATACAAATATACATAAAAAATAAAAGGTTGTTTAATGTCCATAAACAAGTACTTTTCGTACCCCATTTTACATGTGAGGAAACCAAGACACAGAGAGGCTAAGTTACTCGCCTGAAGTCATACATCTAACAAATGTTGGGGCTAAGATTAGAACCCAAATAGTTTGGCATACAAACCAAAGCTCTTCACCACCACAAAATAGAAAGCAAGTACTCAGTCATGTTTGGTGCTATTTATTTCATGCTGAGAGCCTCTCCCTTGGTTAAAGTGCCATCATTATGACATAGTAGTCAAAGACGAGGGTCAGGAAGCAAAAGGAATGGAGTCCAGTGTCCACCCACCCTCTAACTTACTGGGTCACTGTCCTCTTCTGGACCTCAGTTTTCCATCTTTAAGGGTGTTAGACTTTTTTTTTTTTTTTTTTTTTTTTTGAAGTCTAGTAGCATGAGAGGCTCCACTGCTGGGACCAATGGATATGGTTTTACTTCTGAGTTTAGCATGGTCTGGCACCTGATGGGTAGCAAGGGAGAGAACTCTCTTTGGTCTGAGTCCCCAAGGACAGTTAGTTGTCCTTGACTTCTGAGGGCCTTGATGACAATAGGCCTGCATATTCACAACAGCCTGTGAAATTGGCACAGCATGTCCAATTTCAGGTGGAAAAAGGGAAACTCAAGAAAGCTACGTAGTTTATTAGTGTGTGTACGACCCGGGATGGGGACCCCATCTAACGCCAACGCTGTGATCATTGTACTAGAGCAGTCTGGCACAGAAACATCACCTTCGTAAGCAAACAGAGTTTGTTTTTCCAGTACCCTCAGTTTCGTGATTCAACAGCTCTGTGGCTCGGAAGTATTAGTCTCCAGAAAGAGAAAGGATTATTTAGAGGACAAGACAAGAAAAGAATTCTATTCAATTCAACCAGCTTTACTACTGCTCACACATATGTCCCTAGAAACTAGATATGATCAAAGGGTTTGTGAAGATACCACAAAAGTATACTGCTGAATTTCTAAGGCTCTGTGGTTGCCAGGGAAACGATAATCTCTTACTGAACAGGGAAGCTTTTGGGAGAGTGAAGGTGACTCAAAGACACCAGGAATTAGTCCTTATGGGAGATCCGCCGGTATGAAGCAGGCAGGGACAGTACCACACGCCTCTCCCACTTGAGTTTTCCGGAGTCCAACCCCATTACACAACTGCTCTTGCTGCACTCGAGCTGGGGCAGGGGCCCCTCCATTGCTATTCAGTTTGCTAAGGACCATGCATCCCAGTCCGGTCTGCTTCCTTTGGGAATCTTCCCCCGCTTGGTGGCAGGCACCAGGACCAGCACAAAAGTGGCACTTTTTTGAGGAATATGCAGGGCCTTCAGATAGAGATCCTAAACCACCTCTCAAAGCCCATCTGAGAACTTGCTCTGTTCCTGGCCACTTTTGCTCTTGGCTTTTCAGCCATCGTCTGTGATTTCCCAGCTCCCTTCCTGCTCTGACCTGCAACATCTGTCCCACTCCTGGGTGTCTGTCTTCCCTTACCGTGGAGTAGAAAAAGCTCTGGATTCTGTAAGCCAGCCTTTGAAGAGCCGGTGTTCCCCCAGCCTCTGCTGTCATTCCAGCCCTCAGAAACTTTTCTCCTGTGGCCTGGCTTTTCAGGCAACCCCTGCCCTTTCCCTAGGAGCCAGGACACCTACTGCCTGGGGCAAAGTCAGCTCGTGGAAAGGATCTTAACAGTCACTACTCCAGCTGTGGGCCTGATGACCTCTCCTCCCACCCACCACCACCACTACTTCCCAGTCTACCCAGCAAGTACAGCCAGTTCTTACTGGGTAACCCCTGCCCAGCACTCCATACCAACCAACATTGGATTGTCAGGGTACCTCCTCATTAGTCTTGGTTCTGCCTTCCAGGCTGCACAAAGCTAGACGTTCGCTCTGGCCCAGAAAGTTCCTTCGGAGACATGGAAGCCACTTTCAAGTTCCCTGGCCCAAGTCCTCTCCTCCGATGCCCCACGTGACACACCCTCTTCTCACCAGGAACGAACAGATGATGCTCTACAGCCTCACCATCACTTCGGCTTTTTGAAGGAAATTGCCACAGGACAGCACTGGAGCTTCACGTCCAATCCTTCCCGGGGTTTTATGCAGGTACCTTTCCTGACACTCTTCCGGCAGGTCCTTCAGTCCTGACCTGTATTTTCAGGCTTTCTTGTCCACCCTCTTCCTCAGCCTCAGTGTTACCTCTCTGGGAAATCTCAGCCCTTTCCGTGCTCACATTTCCTTTTTCCACAGGAAGTGCTATCTTGTCTTACAGACCTTCCCTCTCTAACAATGTCCTCTCAAATTCAAATAACTCATATGGAGTACCCCTAGCACCCTCAATTCCTCCTGGCTTCACTAGGATATCCTGAGTCAGATGCTCCCAGTTCTTCCATCAAACACGCACTGGTGAACAGTGCCTTGCAGGACAGAGAGTCCCTTCCCTCATCAGCTATAAGAGCACGTGATTAACTCTACACCTTGGAACCAGGCTATCTCAAAACCCCATGAGCTGCTGCAAAGTGGCCAGTGAACACGAGCCTTGGACATTCCATATTTATTGAGGACAAATCATCTCTGAACTGTCCCTTTACTTTTCCCCTTCTCTCTCACCTTTGAAACAATGTTCATCTCCCAGACTCCCGGCATCCAGAATCTGTCCCGCACTCATCATTCCTTGGAATAAAGCCCAGACTTACTGTCTGGCGCTGTTCCTGGCATTATTTCGCCGGCAAGGTGTGTGCTCGCCCTCCCTGTGGTGCTGGCTCTCTTGTTCAGACACCTGCATCAGGTTTTGCACTGCATCAGGTTTTGAAAACACTGCTAGACAAGTTAGATCCACTTTATCACAACACCAAAAAGAGAGAGACAGAGAAAGAAAGAGAGTTTATGCGGGGGTTACAAGTGGTTATCCTGCAAGGCTTCCTTAGGTAAATCGGAGCATCTATCCAAGTCTCTGGCCATCATTCCATGCTGATGCTCTTGTCTGTTTTCCAGACAAAGTAAATTTCCAGAGCCTACCTAATACAGAAGTAAAGCACTCGCTGTGCAGCCAGAATCACTTGTCTCCTTCATGGTCACCCGCGAAGGAGGTTCTGGGGGGGCTGCCACTGGCCCCACAGCCCACGGGCCAGGACAAACGACCACACCATGAAACCTCAGCCTGGCCAAACATAAAGTCATTTTATACTACATGTAGACTAAGCCTAAAGAAATATCCGTGGGAAGTTTTTGTTTTCCTTTTTGCAGGTGCTGATCGCCTGACTGAAATAAAAATTATAGCATTTTAAACAATACCCCCAAAATACTTTACACATCCGTCACATAGAAAACGTTAGACATAAATCATGTGTGATGGAATTAGAACCCAATCAAAACACCCTATTCCAAAACATCCAGCTGAAAATCCAGATGGGAGAGTAAGAGTCTGTGGAAGGAAAAAAGGGAAAGAGACCCCTCATGTCTCAAGTAGAGTTTTATCCTTAGAAAGCACATGTCACAATTTTTAGTAATCAGTAAAATTTCAGCTTGTCAAAAAATATATATATATCTTATTGTATATATGGATTATATGTTATATATTTATATGTAGCTTAGGATACATAACTTAGTTTTAATATATATTATATATAAATATATAAAATTTAAGATAGTTGATAAACTCAGTATTTAAGGTGGCTCAGTTTTAGTTCAGTCTTTTGCCCAGGAGAGTACAATCTAAAGGGCAAACTCCCTAGCCCGTCACGAAGGCGCAACAACTGAGCTGTGTGTTCTCATTCTTTCACTCCTTAGGTTGCCCCATTCTGGGCCCCTCGTCATTCTCCAAACTGGACTGAACTTGTTCTAATGTTTGAATCTGGGCCCTGCTGTCTTTGCCCTTTCCAATTCTTCCCATTTGTGAATTCCCAACGAAAAGCCCTCTTCCTCCAAGAAGCCTTCCTAAATATATAGCCTGTGCCAGTAAGTGGAAAATCAAACTGGTTCTTCCTTAGCACATTCTCTTAGCTCATTGTCTCATTGAGCTCCTGTATCTCCTAATTTAGGATTGATCTCACTCACTTTCAACGTCTCAAGCAACTACCTCATGCCCATTGAAATATCTAGTATCAGTAAACCAGAAAATACAGGTGTTCGGTTAGGATGTAAAAACATTGAATCCTTCTGCACTGCTGGTCAGAAGGTAAAATGGTACAGCCACAATGGAAAAAAAATGTATATCACTTCCTCAAAAAATTAAAACTGGAATTGCTATATGGTCCAGCTATTCCATACCTAGGAATACACAAAATAAGTGAAATCAGGGTCTCAGAGAGATAGCTGTACACCCACGTTGATAGCCAAATTATTCCCAATAGCTAAAATGTCAAAGCAACCCAAGTGAACGGATAATCAAAATTTGGCATATACACAAAACAGAACAGTACTCAGTCTTAAAAAGGAAGGAAGTTCTGGCACGTGCTACAGTGTGGGTGACGCTTAAGCACACGATGCTCAGTGAAATAAGCTGGTCACAAAAGGACAACTATTGTATGATTCCACTTGTTTGAGGTACTTAGCATAACCCAGTTTATAAAGAAGAAAAGTAGAATGGTAGTTGCCAGGGGCTGCGGGGAGGGGAGAATGAAGAGCTCTTGGTTAATGGGTGTGAAGTTTCCGGTTCGTGAGATGAAGAGAGGTAGCAATGGCTGCTTGACCCGTGACTGTATGTAGTGCCACTGGACTGCATACACTTTGAAATGGTTCAGATGGTACATTTTATGTCGTGTGGACTTTACCACCACCGCAACTAAATAGGGAAAACAAAAAGACTCAGGTAGAGGGGGAGACAAAGCAATGTCTCCTTTACTAAGTAACTTCCATAAACCGTCTTTTTAAATCTTTTTTAAAACATCTTGTTTGAACCCCATTTTTCGGATGAGCAAATGAAGCGGAGGCTGAGTAAGTCGGTAGCTTTCCCTAGGTTTTCCAGCTCGCAGGAAATGCAGATGTGACCAGCGGTCCGTCTGACCTGTGTGACCTCTTTGTTACACTTCTGCATGTCTTCTTCCTTATAAACATGCTCCATCTTTTCACACGCAGCTCAGTCCCCTAACAATAGGTGAGTGTGCCTTAAATGTTGCTGCCTCCTCATTAACACAGCCAGTCCTAAAATAAGTGCTTCTTAAATGTTTATTGAATTAATTTCTCTTCCTTAGTCATGTAACTAGTAAACAAACAAACAAACAAACAAAAACGTAATTGGAAGGTGCCTTGGTGTCATTTTTACCTGCGGTTACAGGACTTGATTCAAGACACACCTATGACTGGCCCTACTGCCGGGCTGTGCCCTTCTCGCTGCAATCTATGATCCGACAAAGACGAGGACTCTATTTTAGGTTTTTTCGCCTCCGCCATGGTTTTGAGTAATGCCCAAGAGTTGGCATTGAGCAATTAAGAAAGAAAAGATGGGAAATTGTATTTGCATTTCCCACACTGTTGAGCTTTCTATACCTAACCTTCAATACTTAATATGTGCTGAGTTATGATTCATCGGGGAGCGGTGGTTTTATTTATTGAAAAAAGGAAACACAATTTAACTCTCAGTTGGATAGCTGTCTTTAAAGATAAAGAAGAGTAGGACGTGCACTTTAAAATTGTCATTTTTAAATTGTCAGTGGTGAAAATGAAAAACAAATTACTTCTTTGTTGAAAGCCAGACCTTTCAGATCCTTCTTCTCTTGCTTTCTAACATTCATTAAAATAATAACAACAACGGTATTAATTTCTCATCTTCCTTAACAGCCAACATGCCCAGAGTCTAGACTTCTTTCAAGGTTCAGCCCTGTTACCACTTGTCCATGAAGACTCTCTGACAACTCCTCTGCCTTCTTTCTTGTGCCCACCTCCTGCGTTTCACCCACCCGGGAGTCTGCACATTACTCATAACGTGTTAGTGCTCTAGTGCTATTAAATTACATCTGACATTTTCTCTCTTAACTGGGGACAGCTTCAGAATAAGAGATTTAATTTTTCTGAACTGTAGTCCAAGACATGTAGTCACTCAAAAAGTATGTATTGTTGACATATTTCACATAGTGTTTATTATATTCACATATATATATATATGCATATATATAATGAAGAGCTTAAATATATCCATTTTCCTTTTGAACACAGGGTAAAAGAATGTCTACAGTTATATCCAGTAATATAGTTTTAAGAGCTGTCAGTTTTACTTGATAAAACTATTTATGGTGAAATGTCCTCTTATGTATTTTTATTAACGGACCCAGAGCAAGCCAGCAGCAGCAGATAAGGATGAACAGAATGTGGTAGGTAGTTTCTGGGAATCCTGGTAGATTCTATTTTTAAGGCTCTAATAATGCCAAGGGCATATACTTTGAGGACACATGGCTACCTGTCCACAGGCTAGCAGATGAAAGCAATGTTTAGTTTTCTGTGCTTTACTTCCCTACCATCCTCTTGACAACATCAACAACAAAAATTCTGGTTCTAGTGCCATGCCTCTCAACCTAGCTTCACTTTAGAATCATCTGCAGTGTTTGGAAAAACAAAACTTTCCAGGTCCTACCACCAGAGATTTGGATGCAACTGGTCTGGGCATCAGTATGTGTTAAAAGCTCCCAAGGTGATTTTAATGTGCAGCCAGAATTGATACAATGTTTGATTTATTGATTCTTCACTCTGAGCCTGCCAAATGTGCCAAAGATGAAAAGTAGTTATCTAGTCTTCATGCTGCCTCAGAAAAATGGGAATTTATTCGGTTTTAACAGAAAGGGTACATTAGGAAAAAATATGACACAGGATGGATAAATGACCAATGATTTTTGTTCCAGAAGTCTGGGTCCCTTAGGTTTTAGGCACATTTTCCCCTGCGCAGAGACACACACACCGTGACTGTTAAGATCAATGCCTGTGATTTTGGAAATCAACCCAGGAGAGACTTTGCTGGGAAGATGACCATCCTTCCCCTCTAACAAAAAGGCACCAACACATTACTAGGGACTTCAGTCTTCATTGCTTCTGAGAGATGGGAGGGTAAAGCCACGGGAAACTGGTTCTTGCAGAAATGGAGGGAAGGTCATTCCTGGTGTTAAGTATCCCCTTGAACCACGGGAACAACTTTACAATTTGGAAAAGTATGGATGCAAAGAAAGGGGGACTTTATGAGTAAATGCAGATTTGTGGTTGACCTAATTCAAGTTAGAAGCAGCAGAAGGAATCCCTACCTGCAGCACGGAGGTAAATTAAACCCCCAATGACAAGATGAAATCTCCCAGAAAGAATAATAGGCCCGTTTTCCTATGGCATTAGATGAATCACCCCTTTAGGAGTTAAGATCTGCTAACAGTTGACTTAGTTACAAGGGTCCTACATGTCATAAGGAGAAAACATAAAATTTATTTGAAATGGTCTATTCTATAGGCGATAGGATTGAAAGAAACATACTTTAACTCAGAACATATACAAAACACAGGAATCTAAAGAGGTGTAGCAGCATCATTTCCCATGATGATCCGAAGTCCACCAGACCATATATTCTCTGTTGTACAGCTACCCCTGCATGTCCTTCGAGCACTTAAAATTTAGTCCGTGAAAGACAGTCCAACATACTCTTTTACATTCTCAATCTTGGATGGTAGCCCCACCTAGCAGCCTATGCTAACAGCTTATGACTTACCTGGATTCTTCCTTCTACTCCTTCCTCCCTAGTTCAAGTTAGACCTTCTCGTTGCTTGTGTAGAAGATGCAGGGTCAAACTACAAACCTTGGACTAAAGTCTGGCCTTCCTTTCCAGGTTACTTTCCTTACTTTGTTTTATCATACAAATACCTGAGTAGGGAAGGACTTCAGAAAGCTTTAACGAGGGGAGGACTTCCAGAGACAATTCCTTGAACAAAGTTATATAGTTATTGAAAAAGAAAGGTGTATTTGAGAAACAAGAAGTTTGCTGTGTAGTGCTGAAGAGTCCCAGATGAGAGAGAAAAGTTGTCTGTAAAATGATCTTAATGCCCTGGTGAGGACCTGCTACATATCTGTTACCAGCCAAACTTCTGAAGAGGGTAGGATCTTGGAAATCATCCCACGTGTGGAAAACCAGTTCAAGACTGTTAAGCAAGGAAGTGTCAGGACTCAAATTCCCTTATGAAAAGGAAACCAGTGAAAGTGGGAAGTAATTGAAGAAAAAAATAAAGGCAAGGAATTCAGTATAGCAGTAATTATAATAGTACAGTAAAAAATGGAAAAGCCTGAACTTGGTTGGCAGCAACTGAGATCAAAGATGAAATTAGCGATTAATTGGATTTAGAAACACTGAATAAAGAGACGGACGCTGAATCTAAGGCTTCTAGTTTGTACATTTAACCAGCTAGAAAGTGTGACTTGCAGCCAAGATCGGAATTGAAGAAGTGTCTGGTTTGAAAGGCAAGTGGCAAGTGCAAATAAGTTTCATTTATACATGTTAAGATCCAGGTGCTGGACACTATCTAGGTGAATCTACCAAAGACACAGTGACGATCATCAAAACCAGGGTGAGAGGAGTAAGCATCAGGAGGAAATGCCACTCATGATTTAATTCCTACCTACAAGTAATAAAAGGGAAAGTTTGGGGGAGGGAGTGTATCAGAAACCTGAGAGAACGTAGCCATGGCAAATTGGCTTCACAGTTGCCCAGGCGGGAAACCATGAGCGTGTTGGCTCATGTTGACTCCATGGGCCTCAGGAAAATAAATTGCAAACCAAGTAGAGAAAGAAACATTCTGACTCTCTCCAGCTGGAACTTGAAGAGGAAATAGAACTGAAGAGAATGAGCCCACTAAGAAACAAAATTCAGCATATGTTTTAGAAAATAACCCATAAATAGAGAGTGGGGTGGGAGGGTCCTTTAGAATAAAATGCTAAGAGAGGGTTGTTTCTGAGTGAGTGAAAGGCCTAATGAACTGGGTGTCCGTAGACCTGGACAGCTAAAGAGACACAAAAGGGACACGTGAGGGGGGGGGGAGCTGCCTCTCCGTCTCAGTGAAGGGGGAACCATCCTACGTTGGCAGAGTGGTGAGCTCTACCTTTGTAACCAGAAGCTGAGAGCAGAAAACAAATATTCTTGTAGCCATGATGATGTTGGGGATAAAATAAAATTTTTTAAAAAAGGGGGCAATGACGATGGAAATGTTGCTATGACAATGGGAATGCTGCTCTTTCACCTTGCTTATTTTGTTTTTACCTTGCCTCTTTCCCACAGAAATCAACAGTAAATCCCTTACAATAAGGGCCTGTAGTTTGTTGGGACCTAAAATAGAGAAGGGAGTAAGTGTTAGCAGATAAGACCTTTTCTACTCCACAGTCGGTCTAAAGCAAGGAAACCCCAAGAGATTGAGTGGCTGTGGACAGCCATGAAAGAAAACACAAGCTGCATTTCTAGGCTCTAAATCAAAGAAAGAAAGGGGAGCCTGGAATGTCAGCCTGTACTGAAGAAGAGGGTCAACAAGTAACTCTCATTCTATCTTAAGTTTTTTGTTTTTTTTTTTAAATAATTTATTTGTTTGTTTATCTATTTTATTTTTAGAGAGAGGGGAAAGGAGAAAGAGAGGGAGAGAAACATCACTGTGTGGTTGCCTCTCACTCGCGCCCCCAAGTGGGAACATGATGTGCAACCTAGTCATGTGCCCTGACTGGGAATCGAACCAGCGACACTTGGCTCGCAGGCCTATCTTAAGTTTTTAAAGAACATACTAGGAAAGATACCAAAATGAAAATGCACGTCAGAGCAAATATAGCATGTAACATCTTTATGAAGGAAGGCCGAAATCCAGAAAGCACTAAAATTTATAGAGACAATCCAAGTGAGTATTGAGGGACTCACCATGAGATGATGGTCAGGGAATGGTTGGATCCGATACTTAGCCTGAAAGATGCTGATGGCATATAATTAGAGCATAATGTAATGCTCAACTATAATTTGGCGTCCCGTGTCTCCGTGAAGGATAATATCACTTTTTTCAATTCAATAAATATCAATTAATCAGGTATTTGTGCAAGCTACTCTATTACAGACCCCAAAACACACACATACTCTCTACACTTCAAAGGGTTCACAGTCTAAGGAAGGAGTCCAAAGCCAAGTGAAGATAAAACCAGAACGAAAACCAAGTCATGTGAGAACACAGGGGCCTTGCCAGGCCCAGCCCAATGCCCCAGCCCTAAAGCGCTAAGGTGTACAGGCCCACTGCTCATTTCTCTGAGAAACAGAAGGGACTGAGAGAGATGCCCGGAGGCTGGAAATGAGCAGATGTGGTCATGAAAAGCAAGGCCTCATCAACAGAAGCCCCCAACTTGATTATTTGTAGACTCCGGCCAGCTGGAAGAGCCACGCAGGCCAGCAGGGCCTGAGGCTGCATCTTGGCTGCATTCTGGCTCCGTTTTTCCCTCCTCCTTCATGTAGATTCCTGGAGAAAGAATTTTCACTGCTTCTTGTGAGGCAGTGAGCGACTGTGGGAACAGCACAGGCTTAGCAGGCAAATCAACCCCCATTCTTCACTTGTTACCTGTGTGATCTTGGCTGAATTCTTCAAACGTTCTGGGACTCAGTTCCCTCATCTATACAATAAGCATAAAAGTTCTGCCCCCACAAGTTTGTTGTGGAGCTTCAGTGACAGAACGTATTTAGTATTTAGTTTGGTGTTTGGCAAATAATAGCTGATCAATAAATATTATTAATTATTATTTTTGTTAGCCCTTTGCCCTCATACTCTCTTTACCAACTTCTCTCAAGTCCACTCTCTTTCTGCTTGACTAGAAATTCACATAGACAGGTTTTGGTAGCAGTTATAGCATCTGTCAGCCACTGTTCTTACTCAGGAGACAACTGTCGGATGGATATTGTGGACACAGCTTCTCTATAGCCCGAAGACCTTCGTCATCCACTGCTCTTGCATGCTGCCCTCTGCTGACTACACACAGCCACTGCAATTGACCCTTTAGGTCCTAGGGATGGCAAAACAAAAGACCCTTAGCCCTGACCCCCTTCTAGAATTGTTGTTGATAAACAGATCATTCATAGTCATATAGAAAAGAAGATCATTACCAATGGCTGGTTTGGCTCAGTGGATTGAGCGTCGGCCTGCGAGCTAAGTGTCGCTGGTTCGATCTTCCAGTCAGGGCACATCAGAGAAGGAAAACTCTGACTCCAAAAAACCTCCGCTGCCTTGCGGCATACCTCTTCATGGGAAAGGCTAAGGGAGTAAACCCCGACAGAAAATCCGGAGCCGGAGTCCCTAAGGCGGTTTGACGTTGTAGTCAACACCGGCAACTCCTGCGGCGCACCTGAAGCCAAGCTGTATTGACTCCGTCTTTCCCTTGGACCCTTCAGCTGCGAAGAGAGGGGGGGTCTGCTGCATGGGCAACAGCAGACCCTCCATATCACCCTGCCCAGGCTCTGTAGCTTCAGCTTCACTGGAGAGGACACTCCAGCGTCATCGCAAGATGTTGATTCAACACGGGAGGAGACAGATACCGTGTCACTCCCGAGTCGGACTGCACAACCATTCTCGGCGGTGCAGATAGACTCTTAAGAAGCTACACCATCGTCTCTCGAGACAGACGGCTGCCGACGACCAAGAGGCAAAATGAACTCATAAAGAAAATATCTCCTGCTAAACGAACATCATTCTGATTTTGTGAGAAAATATGCTAACTAGAATTGCCATAAAACACTTGTCAAATGTTTCATAATAACCTTCTGAAAAATATGTAGATCTATTAGGTGATTTAAAAAGCAGACAGAAGGCTCCTTGGGATGGCTGAGTAATTAAACTGCAGAATTTATGCTAATGAATCTTGTTGGTTGCTCCAAAGCACCATCCCCAATCCTACCCTACCCTACCTTTCTATAAATGACTTGAATAAAGAGAGAAGACATATCATATTTTCCAATGGCACAGCATGAGGCTAAACAGCTCATGTGATACACAGAATCCACTTGGAAACAATCTCCTAAAACTCATTTTAATAAAGACTTACTGAATCGTTTCCCTGTTCTGAGTACTAAAGACTGAAAAACAAGGGCTCTACTCTCAAAGAATAAATAAATGTCTTGTGGAAATTCAGATGTTTGTGTTGGAATCATCTGAATTAAAATGTTGGAAACCCGGTCATTTAAAAAATTATTTGGCCTAAACAAAACACAGCTATTTAAAGATATAATCCACAACCTACTAGTTTGCAACACCCAGCCTAAATTAATGACATTTATTCAGTGACTAAAACTGCTCTTTAATCACAGGTAACAAGTCCCAGGACAATTCAGATAAAGGTGAAAACTTTGTCCCAGTTGGACCACATGTGGGCAATTGTGCAATGTATAGAGACAAACTCGAAAGAGTCCACACGTTAGTGACCAGGGAGAGTCTAAATGCATGGCCACAGTAGGAACACTTGAAAATATACATGTTTGTTGGGTTAGAGACAAGATTAAGAAAGAATATATTGTGTGTATGTGTGTTGTGTATGTGTGCATGTGTGTGACACATGTGGGCATACTTGTGATAGGGATTTTTTTCAAACACTGAAGACATGTCATGGCCTTCATCACAGTGGACTGTAGTACATAAAGTTTCATGACAAGTACATTCTCCTTTCACTGTGTCTTCTCATAAAGGAAACCTCTTTCCTGTGGGGAAAATCTATTCCACATTGTCCAGGTAGGGCTAACTGCCATCCGTCTAAGCAACACCCAGCTCCACTTTGGGGGTTTGTATGACCCAAATCTCCTCTGATCCTCCCCTGAACTTTTGCTAGTACATGGTGGGGCAAAGTAGTTTTACAGGTGTTTGTATGGAAAATGATACAATAATTAATAAATAATAATACAAGAATAAACTCTGTGTTTTGCATACTCAAACTGTAAACCTACATCTGCCACACTCTGTATGATCAGGCAAAAGTACTTTCATTTCCCTGAAATTCCCACTTTAAGTTTCATGTAAGCTACCAAATATTATCCATTTTTCCCACCACTTGGACACAGCCAGACAGGGAAAAAAAAAAAAACCTAACACAAAGAAAAGAAGAGCTCAGAGGTTTAAAGAGATGAATTGCTATAATACATCTAAATACCTGTATTCATCTTACAGGACCTTAAACCAGTCACTGAATCTTTTCAATAAGTTCTTTTTGTTTAAGGTACCTGGAGGGGTTTTCTGTTATTTGCTCTTAAAAAAAAAAAATCCCAATCATCACTTTCACTAAACATTAAGTGCTTTATGAACTGTGTCTTCCTTACTCCTCTTTGTAAGCCAGGGCCAAGCAAAGCCCCTGGCATACAATAGAGTAAGTGCCTAATAATTTCTGGATTAAATTGAAGTGAACTAAAGCTTCAAGGACGCTAATTTCGACCCATTTAAGAATGGTCTTCCTAAAGACTGCTATTGTTATGGACTAAATGTGTCTCCCAAAAATGTATATATTGAAATCTAATTCCCTATATGATGGTACTAGCAGGTGGGACCTTTGGGGGGGGTGATTAAGTTATGAGGTTGAAGCCCTCATCAATGAGATTAGTGCCCTTATAAATGGCCCCAGAGAGCTCCTTTGCCCCTTCTGCCACGGAAGCACATAGTGAGAAGACGTAAGAGCACCTTAATCTTGGATTTCCAGTCTCCAGAACTGTGAAAAATACATGTTTGTTCTTCAAGCCACCCCGTGTATGGCCATTTGCTATAGCAGCTCAAACTGTTGAGCTGAGACAGGCATGGCTCAACATCAAGGCCAAATCTACCCCAAAAAGGCACCACTAGAGGTGTTCAGGCAGAGGCTGTTAGACTCCAGAGGGTGCTTGTGAGAAGACATCCTGTAAGTGGGTTCCTTCTAACCCTGAGTTTATGATTCTGGGTAATACTGTGCCATTGGAAAATACGATATGTCTTCTATCTTCATTTATGTCTTTTACAAAAATGTTGACTAGGGTAGGATTGTTGATGCAGCATTAGCATAAATTCTGTGGTTTGATTACTCAGCAATTCCAGGGAGCCTCTCGTCTGCTTTTTATTTCAGCTAATGGTTCTACATCCTTTCCAGAAGGTTATTACAAAACATTTGGCGAGTGTTTTTCATGGCAATTCTATTTAACATATTTTCTAATAATCAGACTAATAATACCATTGTTTTAAAAATAAAAACGCTCTTTGTGGTGTTTTCTATCAGTTTTCATTCAAATTAGCTCAACTTTAGGCCTTATATTCATTTACTTTAAACTTCAGCATTTATAAAAAAATAATTATTGGAAAAGGTTCGCTTAAGGCAGGCTGAAAGAAAACTGTAGCAGCCTTGACACTAGCATGCTAGAGCCTCAGCTCTGGCTGAGATTCTGAACCATCACAGACATGGTCATTTACGCTTCTTGCCTTTAAAATGGGCACACAATCTACTAAAGAGGTGGCGTGTAAAATTCTTTAAAATAAAAGTAGAAAGAGAGCACTATTCAGTTACATGTTCGAGGACTATCTTCGAGAAATGAATATAGGAATGGAAAGTGAAAGGTGGGGAAAATGTAAACCTAAAATGGAATAGTGCGGTGCAGAGCTGTGTGGGGCCAGACATGTTTGATGTCCTTATCTCTAGCTAGAGACTATTCTACCAATCATTTACAAATGGCTGCTAGAATCAGAGCATCTTTGAAAAGAAGAAAGTTTAAATAAATTTGATCCTTTAATTTCATTGTCTTAACTCTCCTAATTTTGTATGTTGGCTATTACATTTCTACCGTTAATGTAAGGAAATGTATAACTGGGGATCTGAACACAAAGCAAAGGTTAAATGTTCATCATAAAATATAAGCCGTGAAGCATTTCCACCATTAAAACTGAGACTTGGAGTTGCAATTAGAAAGTGGGGACCTAAATACATGGTTACCTCTGCGCTGGCTTAATAGTTCTGCACAGAAAGTAATTATCGGAAATAACCCTCATAGACCACTGCTCAGGTTTTTCACTTGCTTAGCAGCTTCTTTATGTGTGATTTACACTTTCTTTTGTTGCCAAGCAGCTACAAAAAACACCTTTTTTTTCTGGTCTTTTGGGAATGGTTCTGTTGCAGTAAGTAATACCAACTCCAATAATGTTGTTACATCATTAATATAATTTGCAATGTATGCTGCAGCTAAATCCTGACACCTTTTGTGTAGAGCAAAGTTGATTTATATCTACTCAGATAAAATAATGGCCCATTGTCCTCACTGAAATGAGTGAATCACTGTTATATTTCAATAAACGCTGAGAAGCATCTGTCCTTTGTGTACCTGATGATCATCTGAGTTTTTGCATGACAAGCACAGAGCAGAAATGGCAAGTGGGAAGAAAAGAGAGAGCAAACCTGTGTGAGGGAGAGAACGAAGGAAGGAAGGAGACATACGCCAAGTTTAAAGATATGAGCATCTAATTTCTATAGGAAAACGGTCCCTGGCTTTGAGAATAAAACCAGTTATCATCTACTGTCCTGCTCTGAAATAGAAAACAAAGGTGTTTACAGGAAAGAAAAGAAACAAAGGTGCCACCAGATTTAATTCTACATTCTGCCTAGCCTTTTTCTGTCACATTCCATAAACAATCATGTGAGAACATCACTTAAGCTGATCTTACGTGAAGGGAAAAGTACAAAATAAAAAATGTATGCAGGACTGAGGGTGTTATTTCTTTCCTTTCAAAGTTGTCTTAGACAGTAGTTTCCTCTGGTCTGTGGTTTCGCTCTCCAGGTGCAGTTACGTGCAGTCAACTGAGGTCTGAAAATATTAAATGAAAAATGCCAGAAATAAGCAATCTGTAAGTTTTCCATCACACACTATTCTGAGTGCCTCACTTCATCTCACCACATAGGCACTGTATCATCTCACGTCATCACAAGAAGGGCGAGTGCAGTCCAATAAGATACTTTGAGAGAGAGAGACCACATTCACATAACTTTATTCCAGTGTGGTGTTATAATTGTTCCATTTTTTTCATTATTGTTAATCTCTCACTGGTTAACTTATAAATTCAACTTTATCATAGGTATGTATAGAAAAAAGCATGTTACATATATATATGTATACATACATACACACACATATATAGGGTCTAGCACTATCTATTATTTCAGACATTCTCTGGGGGTCTTGGAGCATATCTCTGGCAGAGAAGGGGGATGGCTGTATTGTTTTTACAATAAAAAACAAAAAGGCTTTTAGATACCAGCAAAGAAATATTGTTTTTGAATGTTATTTTCTTAGCAAAATGGCAACCATTTGGAGGGGTAACATATACATACAAAAATAACTCATGAGTCAAAAATCATTCCTGTGGGAAGTACTTCTAAAAGTATATAATTAACCTCAAACAAAGGCACATGAAGGACATCTTTCAAAGGGAGCCATTTCCGCACTGGAGAATTATTCGCTTTTCTTTCTTTTCCAAATACAAAATGGCTTTCTTTGATCCTGCTCCCACACACTAATTCAAATAAACCATGCAGTTAAAGCTTTTTAAATACTGAGATAAGATGTTTCCAAGATCATGTTAACATCTGAAAATGGTTCTTTAACATTTTACAAATATTTAGAGATTTTGCATACAAATTCACTAATTTTACAACTTTTCATCATCAGCATCCCCTAATAATTGAAACTGAGAAGACTGGGAAATGCTGAATGCCTCGTTATCTGGTCTTCAGCACCGTCAGCCATGTGTGGAGTCATAGCTAAAGGGCGATGTCAATACTCACATAGAGAGACAGCTAAGGAAGTGATCATTTCACCTGATCTTAAAACAGGAGCTACACTCAGCGAAAAGATTTCTGGGAAAATGAAATGATGAATATTTATGTATAGCTTAGTCTACACGTTGAGTGTCTATTTCTCCCCACTGGAATGTAAGCATCTTAGGCAGGGATTTTACCTGCCTTACTCACTGTTGTATCTCCAACTCGCCAGCACCTGTTACTTACCTCACACAGGGTGGGCGTGCAATACCTGTGCGCTGACTGTCTTACCAAACGACTAACTGATTCCGATGGCCTGAGTGCCTACGTATACTCTTCATAGCCTCTGCTGCATTAACCATATGCTCTGAGCAACCCCCATGCTCTGTGGTGGATCTAAAGAGCCTCACATTTAGCCAAGTGCAGAAACCAGTCATTTTCCAGGAATCAGTCTCAATTTCTGTCACTTGTTCAGTTTTATTAAAACTATTATAAAGGGCTAATGGGTGTAATTTAAGGAGAAGGCAATTTCAGCACATGGAAAGAGGAGCTTTCTGTTACTCCAAGGCATTCAGCAGGCATATAGGTTGCCTTGTGCATGATAACCTTCCCGTCACAGGGGGAGTCCATGCAGAGGGCCAACGGGCACCTATTCAGGACTCAGCAAAAGGGGCTGTTTCTAGTGGTGAATCTGAGATTGCTAAGTCTCCTACAGTTCTGAAGCTTTATATTTTTGAAGGTGGAGAATACTTAGAACGTCAGATATGTCTATATAGATTGTAACAATAAGGGTGGGGGCTTCATGGCATTTGATGGCATGTGCCGGTAACCATGGTTACTTATCCCTATTCTGAATAAGATATACACACAAATATAATAAGCGGGAAAACTGATTCCTAAATCAGTGTCTAATGTACCCCTGAAACAGAATCTAGAAAAGCTAGGTCAGAGCATGAGACCTAGCTTCAAAGAGGACACAAGGTCTCATGCATCCCTTAGTCATACATTTAGGTCTCAGGAGCCTACCTCCTCTGGCCAGCACCCAAACAATGACAGTGTGCTTAAGGCTGTCTGCAAAGAGAGGATGGTAGAGCTCAAAAGGGGACCTTGACTTAGTCTGGCCCCTGCTACATGGAAGGGAAGGGAGAGAAAGTACTACTTGCAGTCCTGCCTGTTAATTACATCATCGATCCTTATTAGTAATAAAAAGGAAATGTGTCCCAATCCATGTCCTGGGAAGTTAGCCATCAAGTTCCAGGAGGGACTGGAACAGAGGAGAGCTGGAGAGATTGAACAGGTATAGAAGAACATGAGGAGAGACACCGTCTCCTGACATCATAGATTTTTAAATACATTGAAATGTATTTCTCAGCCTCAGTAATATAAGCTAATTAGGGAGAAAGAACGGCTCAATGCATATAGTCTGAATTATGGTAAATTTCAAAGAACTTAAGAGAAATGTATAAAGCTTCTTAGGGGCTCTGCTTCAATAAACAACAACGAAGAATTTCCAAGTTTGAAGAGCCAGTTTCCATGAGTAGATAAAGAGACCTGGAAATTTTGTATGCTATTAATTTGGTAAGCAAATCTGTTCCCTATAAACGGAACAAGAGTGACTGCAGATTTCAAATCAGTGAGGACTGGATCCCTGTATAGGATATTTCTCTTCTCCTTAGTGCAGAACAATTCTGGAGTCAATGCTATATTCAAAGGCCCACTGCTACCTGGAAATTTTAACTATGAAATCCTCAGTAGCACCTAGAGACACACTTTAGACTGGTGTTTCAATTAGGCAACATGCCTCTCCATGGTAGCTTTCTCTAAGAATCTCCCCACGTTAGAGGAGTATATATTTTAAACATCATTAGAACACCCATAAGTGAGTGAGAAACCCTGAAAGGTTTGGATCCCAAATGTTGACATGGGGCAATCCTCCAAGAAAGGCAGCAAAGTGTTGCAGAAAGAGAGTAGAGTTAGAACTTGACCTACTTGAATCCTGACTCTGCCATTAGCTCCCGGAGGGAACCCAGACGAGACATTTTGACAGAGAGGTTTCCTCTGGTAAACAGGAAAAGGATCCTGTCTTGAAGACTGAGTGGGAGGCCCTGGCTGCTGTGGCTCAGTGGATTGAGCATCGGCCTGCGAGCCAAGTGTCGCTGGTTCGATTCCCAGTCAGGGCACATGACTAGGTTGCACATCAGGTCCCCAGTTGGGGGCACGAGTGAGAGGTAACCACACAGTGATAAAATAAAATAAAATAAAATAAAAAGACTGCGTGGGAGCACCAAATGGAGTAAGAATGGTAAGATGAGGTGAGGGTCTCCTTAAACTCTCATTACATAGTTTGCAATTCATACTACAGCTCTTTTAAAGAGCATCTTCCTTAAAGAATATAAGAGCTATAAGAAATCATGAGAGTCAATTTCATATGATGCTTTGGGGTAACAGACGAAAATCTGAGTCTTCCCAGTGTCATGTTGATAGCTTTAGAAGAACATGTGGACATAAACCCAAGTTCACCTTTTTGGGGACTCTTTCTGCTACTCCTTTCTCCTGTGGGGGCCAAGCCTTCAGGACAGTTGTTGTAATAAGCAGTAAAGCTAAAAGGAAACCATCTCAACCCACTCCTTACAGAGTTCAGCCTGTGCACCTTGGTAATAATAAATATAACAGCTCCATTAGCTGAGCATCTGCCAGATGTCAGGTGTGGCATTGGACTTCTTACCTGACCTGCCCCTCTGTGCCCCGCCCATTCCAAACAGCCCTGCCTTTACAGACAAAGAGGCTGACACTCGAGGTCACACAGCGGGTACCAGATAGACCTGGACTCTGCTCTTTTCAAGTCAGGGAGTGGAGAAAATGGGAAACTGTCAAGGAAGCAAATACTGCAGGAAGGGACAGGCTTGCTCGAGGACACAGCCCGGCGTAGCTGGCTGCAGAGGTTATATAACCCTGGCCTGCCAAGGGAGGACGCGGCTGCTGCCTGGGAGTCATTATCTTAAAAAATATCACCGCACTGCTCACTGCAGAGAGTAAGAGGCAATAACTACTTTTCAGAAAATCTGAATTGGAGATCAGCCAAGGGCAACGCAGTCCGCTGCAGAGGATTCAATAATGAAAGGCTACTTGCATTTGGGCCAGATGTATGGGGACAAGTGAACGGACCCATGTCAGAGTCTTTAGCCCTAAGACTGTCTTCAATAATTGGGCAGTGGGGCTTACAGGGAAGACAAGTCCTACAAAACAGCCCCTTGACTAGGAATATAAGGAAATTTCTCCTGCAGGAAAAAGTAAGGAGGAAAAAAAAAAAAAAAACACATTAAAGAATCCATAGCTATTTTCACCTTGGGTCCATTTCTCTGCTTGGAGTTGTTCTCCCAGCGGCAAACCTACCATGGTACAAGCACTGTTCTACAAGAAACATTTGTCTAATCAGGATTTTTTTTTTTTTTTATTGGTCCCATCTGTTTAACAGGATTGCTCATCACCTCAAAGTTAACTGAAATCTGTTTGCTATCAACAAATTACAAAAGAGCCTAGTAAATATTTTATGAATAGAATTGTAAATATTTCCTCCCCTGTTCAGAGGAATAAGCAATATTTGCCCACTCCTGACACCCCTATAGCCGGCTCGGCCGCCCCTGGTAGGTGCTCAAGGGGACTTTTTCAGAGCTGCTGTGGCTCACCATGAAGGACAGAGAAATTTCCAGGCCCCTGGGCACCCCTGTCTCCCTTAAGTCAAAGGTCCAGTAAGTCAGGGAGAGACAACCTTTTCACCATGATATCAGTTTAACAAGGCAAAAGAAAAGCTAGCAGGTAATCGTCATTGTCTTATACAGTGAAGTTGAACAAAGACAGACATGAGAGCCAGACAGACCTGGATTTGAACCTTGGGGAAATGACTTAATCTTCTGCAGTCTCCATTCTCTACTCAGGGTTGCTATCATCTGGTAAGCAAGGAGCCGAGAACAGTGCTGCACGTGGAGTAATAATAATAGCTATGATGCTATTCCTAGTAGCTTTTGTTGAGTAACCACTCATACATTTTAGTTGCCTTCTTCAACCTCACCTCCTCCTTTCAACCTCTTTTCAATGTGTTTCCTGAATTAGGTGGCAGGACGAGCTGACCTCTGGGGCATCTCCCAGCACTGCAGTCTCAGACAAGCCCACAGAACCACGTGAGGTAGTGGCCCCATTGTAACGACGGTGTGTGGTGGAAGGGTGCTTCCTAGAAATGACGCCTCAGCAGATGGGCCCAGCATCGGGCCTTTTCACAGTGTGGTATAGAGTCATTCTGCCTTTAACGTGCGAATGGATGAATACGTGGAAGGAAAAGCATCCAGTCTGGGACACGGAATTGCAATGAACAGCTGTGAGGCTTGAATCCAGCCCTATAGAAGTGTAGGTTTGTGTATCAGCCTCCTGGAAAGGGAGCAGCAGGAGAGTGGGACCAAATGAGGCACAGGACATCCATCCTTCAGTGGGAAGGGCAGGTCTACATATTTGGCCACCAGGGACTTTTTGGCCTGGACCAGGAGCTAAGCCTAGAAAATTAGAAATTTCCTGGGTTCTCACCACTCAGCCCCATCAGCAAATAGGTCTCCTTCCCATACCCAGGCCTGTGCTCTGCCTTTCTATTTGCTAAGGGTGCCTTGGCACTTGTAACACTTTTCAGCACATAAATATTTAAAACACTTCTGCTGGGTTCTTTCGGGTCTCTGCAGCTTGGCATCCCTGTCTGTGAATTGCTCTCCAGCCTAGAACAATTCTGGGAGGCCTCAGTCAAGGCTTTGCACGCTCACGAGACCTACTCTCCATTTCCCCAAATGCCATACAAACTAGCATATGATGACAGACACGACAGAATGCTCAGTGTCCCACAGCCCCCTCTGTCTGTTTCAGGACGGAGGCTACTTGAGTGCAGGCAACACAGAACATGTACGTCTTCTTCGCTCAACTGTTTCCTACACAGAGGTCTGGCTGATTAACATTCTGTTGCAGCACCTCTGCCTCCTTCCATAAAGGTTGGATTCTTTCTGTCTGAGATTAGGACCCACACCCCTGAGGTCCTAAGGGGGAGGGGGAGGTGAGATATGAGGGTGAGGGAGCTGGGCTGCTCCTCTCTAGCCCAGGTGAGGATTTCTGAGTGTGCGGGTGAAGGTCTACTGAATAGGTTAGTGGGGGTTGGAGGCCAGAAAAACTGCAAGTATTGTTGTGGGTTCCTAGAGTCAGGGAACCTATATTGTAAACAAAGAATAACCTCTAGAGAATTCCATGTGCTAAAGGCACAACGCTCCTTTCCCAAAGGATGAGACTCTGGACAAGCCCCTCCCAGGGGTGACTGGCCTTCTATGGCCTTTGGAACATGTGCAAACAGGAAAGGCTGTGCATTCTGACCCTTCTTCTTCTCCCACACTAAAGAGAACAGTGGGACCCTGGGCTTTGGTCAAGGTTTGCTCATTGTCTTCCACTTCTCAAGACAGAAACGACTGTGATAGACAATCAGGACAGAACTGTGTCTCAGTACTCATGATATGACCCTGAAGTCCCAAGACCTCATGCAGATAACTATTAACAAGAGTTAATACCAACTTCAAATCTCCGCATTTTTTCCATAGAATTTGTCCTGAGATTGATGGTCTAACTAGATCTCTTGGCTTTGGAAAGGCCTGAGTTTTATCCAATAGTGATCAGACGGCTCTGTCACCTTGCTTCTACCTCTAGTCGCATCGTTACATGGAGCTTCCAACAAACAAACCTATTAGAATAAACCTAACTACGCAGGACCATCCCAAAGGAAGTAGTCAACTTGGTCTTACGAGGTAAAGGCTGTTTTCCAAAGCACAGGTCACCTCTCTGGGCTTTCCACACCCTTTGGGATCTGATCCAGGCCTTTTAAGGCCATGATTAAACGTGGCCATGTTTACTCACCATGCCATCATTTATCACTGGGTTGGCCTCCACAAGTCATATCTTCTGGGAAGGTTTTCAAAGAAGATCTTTCTTTGAAAATCAAGTTGTTCCCTCTCTGCTTTGCCCAGCCCATGGAAGCCAAGAGCTTTATTTCAAGGTCAGAAGCAGGGCAGTTAATGTACTGTACCCTTCTGAGTTTTAGAGGCAGCATCCAGCCTCCACCAAAAGGATGGCCCCCAATTGCCAGTCTGTGCTTTTTCCGGGGCATGCATTGAATGCTTCAAAATCACTAATTATTATAGCCTCTGAAAATCATCATATTTACTACCAGCTTTTAGGCCTGCCTATTTTCAATGAGATTAGCAGGGCCCAAATGTTGACCCTCTAGGAAAAACTCTATATAAATGGAGAAAAACAGAAGGGAAAAATATTCTTGCCTTGGAACTGAGAGATCTGAATGCCAGCCCCAGTTCGGACATTAATGGGTTTGTAAATGGACTACTATTCATCTGCACCTATATCCTCAATTCTGAAATGAAAGATTAAGTATGGTATTTTCAAGGTCCCTTCCAGTGCCACCAAAATACTAAATTAGCCCAAAGACTTATCTTCCTTTGCGTTCTCAAACTTTCTGCCTACAGAAGCAAAAAGTTAAGCTCTGGGCTGAGCCAAAGGGAGGCAGCTAGTACAGAGGAAGCATAAAACCAGAGAAAACAAAGAATGAAACTGGGATATATAGGATATCATTTGCCAAAATGTATTCCAGGAAACACCATTTGTCTAGAAAATAAATAGGTACTGCTATTTTTTTCTTTAAATGATGCTCTATGGTCAAATAAATTTGGAAAATATTTAGTTAACATATGGCTTCCTTTACTGCAGGTCTTCTTACAGCAAGTGATATGCTAATATGAATTGTAGCTCTCCCTATAGGACATGTAACATGTATAAGACCCCAAAGTTATATTTTTAAGAAGTCACTTGGGGAAACGTTAATCTAACAGAAGCTATAATCGCCAACAGAAATGGCAGCAGGCAAGGCCAGATATCTCTGGAGACAGTACCTAAAGTTAGATCGACATTGCAAACAAAATCATAACGACAGTGGATTGCTTCTGAAGTAAAGATTTGAATATATGGAAACCCAAATTTTTCATGCAGTGTTTATTAGTGCTTCCTAAGGATATAGGCCTATTTTGAGAAGAAGAGATTCAGTGTTTATGAGTGTGTGTGTATGCACACACATGTGTTGAGCAGCGGTATAGAGTGGGGAAAGTGCAGCGGAAGAGAAACACTTGATCTAAGGCCTTAACCCATAATCTAGCAAGTTAATCAATGTTAATAGTCAGATACCAAGCTATATGGTCAAGACGATATAAGCACGTGAGTCAACAAGAGATGAAGTAGTCAGGAAAAGCCTTGTTGAAAGTCAAGGTTTAGACGGGCCTATTAGAAATTCAATTAGTGTAGATGAGATGATAACCTGACCCAACTAAACACGTAAGATTTATCTCCACTTACAAGTTGAGAGCTGACACATATTTCTTAGCACCAATAGTGAATAATCAGAGGTGCTGTTATAAAGTGTGGAATTACTTTTCTCTACCTCGAGAAGATTGCAATGTTATGGCCATTCCTCACTACTATTTTAATGTATAATTCTTCCTGATTTCCTCCTACTCTGTGTAATCAATCCCACTACCTGTCTTCTGGTCTTCCTTGATTCATATAAATAAATGAGCATTTCAAGCCCCAATTTGTTGCCAGTTTTTTAAGAGGTCTAAGAAAAATACCATACACCTCATCTATGCCATCACTCTTCTTCCTACAGGATTGCCTTATTTCATGTGAGTTCACTGTGCAAACCATGATCACAGGGAATGTGCTCATGAATTTTCATCCCACTTAAAGCTGAAATGAGACCTCCCACACTTATTGGGCGATAGTTACCATCCACATTCTCCCCATCCATCATGCCAAAGAGCCCCACATGCTCTTTTTGCATTTATCAGAGACAGCGAGCCCTGAGAATTTAACCTGGCAACTTTCAGTAGGTCAGGAGATGGAAGGAAGGAAGGAAAGAAGGAAGGGAGGGAAGGAGGGAGGAAGAAATGGAAGAAGGAGGAAAAATTAATGCTCAGTCAGTTGTTATGATAACTGGTCTTCAAGATGACTCTGCAATAAACCACGGCTCCCTGTTTGCACTTGTATTCCCTTCTTGGAGTGAATTTGAATGGGCCCTGTGGAACCATTAGAACATACAGAAATGATACTATGTGACTTCTGAAGCCAGTTCATATAGAGCCTGGAGCTTCTGTCTTGGTCTCTAGGAACAATCACTCTACAAATATTCACACTAAACAAAGTTAGCCTGCATGTACACTGTCATGCTGTGGGAAACTCAAGCCATCCGGGCAACCTGGAGGTGCAAAGCGGAGAGAGAGATGCGGCAGGACACCGAGGTACCAGAGGTAAGCATGAAGAAGCCATCTTGAAAGTGAACCTGCCAGCCCCAGCCATCCCAACCAATGCCTCCAAGGTCAGAGACAAACTAGCAGATAAAGTTGTCCTCAATTGCCAACCCACACAGAGTCATGAGCCAAAGAAGATCTCTGCACAAAGCCAATACATTTGGAGGAGTTTGTAATGCAGTGATAGGTAACTAAACACTTGCCCTCATCCACTCCAGGAGTTAACTTCAGACGGAAGGAACACACAGAATAGGTTCTGATTTTTGACCTAAGAAGAAACTGACGTGCAAGTTCAACTGCCCAACAAGGGCGATGGTATCCATCTTTTTCCTAGTTGGGAAACCATCAATGCCACTAAGGAAATTAGAAAACCTAGACTCGCAACAGCAGAGGTAATTTGCAGGAGCACAGCAGAAGAAAATGTGTGTGGAGCACCAATTCTAAGTCACACACATGGGTCACATACCTTCTCCTACTCTTCACAGGACACCATTTTTAGAATGGTATTGTGCTGCTCACTTGATAAATCAGGAAAGTGAGCCAGAGAGAGACGGATGGGCTGCCAGATCCCAGAGCTAGAATGCGCATGCTAGCCCTTGCATGGGTTGGGAGGTAGCCCTCACAAGCTAGCAGCTAGGCCTTATGCCAAGCCCTCCCTCAGGGTTGATTCTGAAATTAGAGCAAGTAACAGAGCTGGCAGCTCGCAGACAGAAACAGGATTACCTCCAGGGGACCACTTAGGGAAGGGAGAGAAAATCCAAGCCCCATGTAATGATCCAGTTCTAACTCCCTGAGCCCCCACTGCGGAAATTTCTTTCCACATATACTTATTGATTATCCCCTGTGCTAGGGCTCCAAAGATGAGTAAGAACTACCCTTGAGTCGAAGAACTTGCAGGGGAGGAGACACCCACACAAACAGAGGATTCTGTTAGTGTTAGGAGAGCTGTGAAGGATAATATCACAGGAGAAGCTGCCCAGGGCCTTACCCGAGGGGCTCCTCAGGAAATGAGTTCTAGAATATCAGCAGGTGCTGGCTGAGCTCAACTTTGTGGGACTGGCCAGCCTGAAGGGACTCCTCCTTGTGGGGAGACACTCCACCTTTGGCCTTCCTGCCGATCAGATCAATACCCACAGACAGGTATGACTGCCCCTTTCTTTCAATTAAACTGATCCCCAGAGTCTAGTATTTTGTCAAAATATAACGCACACGTGAGAAACCTGAGTAGGATGATAAATCGAGGGAGCTGAATTCTCCGTGCGCTTGGAAAACAAAGCCAAAATGAAGACACCTCAAACACTGATGGCAAGTTTAATACTTCATTTTTATCTTTCCCTCAAAGCACAATTCATATGCCACTGAACTAGTTCATAGATCTGGCTGAGAATCTTCCATTTTATGAGGCTTTGCCGGATATTCTTGTTTACACCAGATGCTCCTCCCTGTCAATATGAAACTTCATTTCCCATCCCTTTTCACAGAAGAGCTCTCACTGATTCCAACACAGCTAAACCCAGATATAAAAAACTAAAAGGGGACAATGCTACATCTTCCCACCCCAGTTTTTCCTGCCCCCCAACTCCTTCAGTGTTTCTGTGCATCTCTCTCCATCTCTGCCTTCCTTTCCTGCTCTCTCTCCTCTTACAAACTTAGTATCTCCAACTCCCCTTGCTCATTCTCTTGATCCACCCTTTAAACACATTTAAATGTAATGGCAAAGAAGGCTCTTTCTGAACAGCTTCTGAAATCAAGCCAATTCCATCTGTTTACTGAAGCTTCCCCAGCACACACAGCATGTACGCATGTACGTATGCATACAAACACATTTGCAGGCACATGGCACTGTGTTCTTTGCATAGTCTCCATTTGTTCTCTCCTCCCTCCTCTTTGTCCTCCTAAATCCTTCTGCCTTGTCAAACCCAGCTCATGTCTGAGTTCCTGAAAGCAAGTCTCTCCAGTCTCTCTGACAGCATTTATTTCTGTACCATCTTGGCATGGAATTAGCCATTGTCTAGACTTGCTCTCTGTAGTACTTTTCTCCTGAGAAGACAGATGCTCCTCCAGAGCTAAAATGCTTCCTCTATTGCAAATCATGCCATTTCCTTGTTCAAGAATCTCGAGTGGCTCCCTGTGGCCTATAGCAGTGCTCCCTCGACTCTTCCACTGAAGCACCCAACAGCAAAACAGAATGAATTCACACTCTTCATTATACTGGGCTACAGCCCGCTGCCCTCTCACAAAACTTTCTTAATAGCTCTTTGTTTCATTTTTTAAAATACAAGCAAATTTTATATTATCACTTCCAATAACATTTTTAGTAAATCTGTAGAGATGAACTCAAATGCGCAAGACATAAAAAGGTAGGGATAGTTGAGATAACTTAGCCTACAACCTAATCTTTTCCCAGAAGAGCAGGAATGAAGAGAAGAAGTCCATACTGTGAAGACCTCTGCAGGGGTCATGAATGGCTACATCAGTGTCCTAAGTGATATTGTTCTATGGTTCCCTAGGACCTCATGACAAAGTCCAAAGTCTTCGGCATGGCATTCAGTTCACTCTTCAACTTGGTCACTATCTGCTTCTTGAGGATCATCTTTCATGCTGCCTTCTTTGTCCTCAGGCACATACTCCTCCAGCCATTGGGAAGTACATTCAGTGTGTTTCAAGAACCATGGCATTTACACTCCTTTATAATGTCCCCTTGGCCCTGGCTGGTTTAGCTCAGTGGATTGAGCGTCGGCCTGCGAGCTAAGTGTCGCTGGTTCGATCTTCCAGTCAGGGTACATCAGAGAAGGAAAACTCTGACTCCAAAAAACCTCCGCTGCCTTGCGGCATACCTCTTCAGGGGAAAGGCTAAGGGAGTAAACCCCGACAGAAAATCCGGAGCCGGAGTCCCTAAGGTGGTTTGACGTTGTAGTCAACACCGGCAACTCCTGCGGCGCACCTGAACCCAAGCTGTATTGACTCCGTCTTTCCCTTGGACCCTTCAGCTGTGAAGAGAGGGGGGGTCTGCTGCATGGGCAACAGCAGACCCTCCATATCACCCTGCCCAGGCTCTGTAGCTTCAGCGTCATCGCATGATGTCGATTCAACACGGGAGGAGACAGATACCGTGTCACTCCCGAGTCGGACTGCACAGCCATTCTCGGCGGTGCAGATAGACTCTTAAGAAGCTACACCATCGTCTCTCAAGACGGACGGCTGCCGACGATAATGTCCCCTTTGACATCCTCCCATTTCAACCTTTGATACACACCTCTCAACCCCCAAGCCACCCGGGGACACTTCCTCCAGGAAGGTGTCTGTTCACTATAAGCCAAGCATCACTCGAGTCCTTTTACATTTTCTATTACAATGCTTCTTACATTATTTCAATCATTTGCTAAAAAGAAAAGAAATTGTTGATGCCTTTCACTCAATAAGGAACAGATGGAGAGCAAAGCTAATTCATCACAGCAATAATAATTTGTAGGTTTTGTTAGAATGGTTGGTATGCAAAAATGTGTACAAATGAAAAAGTCAGCTTTTCATAGAATGGGAAAGTCATTTGATGTTTTTTAAAAATATATTGTCCTGAGGGGAAGATGGCAGAGGTTTATAATATGGGCATTCAGTATTCTAAGGTGTATAATGCAAACTGGAACAACTGGTGCTAGTCCTGGGAAATAGTCCAAATGGAAGCAAACCTCTGCCCACAGCCTGGAAACTCTCTCTTGCCCTCTCCCATCTTCCTCAGGTTTTCTCCCACTGGGCACTATACAGAGAGAACATTGCACATGGTCCCAGACACCCAGGGGCTTTCTAGCGAGTTAAATGGTTGTCATCTACATATACTTGAAAAGCAGTGCAAGAGCTTTCCAAAAGCCACATGAAGTACCCCCAGAAGAAATGTTTCCCTAGTGCTGTGAGGATTATGGAGATCTTGGAGGCAAGCAGAATTCTTCAGAGACACAAGCTGGTCTCAGAATTTTCCAAGGCTTCTTTGGAAGCTTGTGTATCCTAACATTCAAAAAACACTTGCCGTGATTTTCACTAAGTTGATATTTAAATGCTATGGCTGGCAGTGGAACAGTCCTTAAGAATTGCTGGCCTCAAAAAAAAAAAAAAAGGGATTTCTATGAGGAGACACTATCTCAACCTACACTCTCTGCCCTCCCACTCCACAAAAAAGAGGCCAGAATGTCACGAAAACCCACAAAGTCCAGGGACACGTTTGACATGCAGGTAATTGTTTGCAGTGAATCCTCTCAAAGGCCTTTAAGATATGCTTATTTTATAACTGAACACCCTCTGGGAAAGCCCACTGAAGCAGGTCTCCCAAGGTCATGCAGCAGGTAAGTGGCAAACCTGAGCTTTAAAGCCAGATCTCCCGATTCCAAAGTATATGTTCTTTCTACAACATCAGAAACTGCACTGACAGCATTTGTGTGTGCTTTATTTTTATTAATATTCAAACATCACAAAGCTTATAATTATACATAGCTATTGTTCAAAATAGATATTGGATTAAAAATCCACATATCCCAAACTCTGTTGGTCTAAAAAGATATTTCAATCAACTTCCTCTGGACTGCAGCTCTCCACAGTCACATCACTACTAAACTCTGAAAAGAGTAAACCATTATTTATCCAGTAGTATTTCCATGATTCTTCCTAACTTTTTCTTATCCAAAGCTATTCCTAACTCCTGTCTCTATGGGGGGGGGGGGGGGGGCCTGGCAGGGAGCAGAACTGCCTGTTTTAAGGTAAGCATCATAAATGTTACCATGTAATAGCATGTCTTATAGCTACCACATTGCTTCTGATTTTCTTTCGGATTCTAAAGCCAGCTAATTAAAGAGCTGAGATCAATGTAATACTGTTTAAATCAATTTTTTTGTGTAACACTTAGCCCTTGGTTTTAGCCTCTAACATATTGATCACTTTATGCAGAAAAAAAAATCAGTTTAGGTTAAACTAATGCATGAACCATGTAGATATTTCTCTGAAGAGCTGCCTTGAATCCATTGTGTTGGGCACGAATGTTACACAAAAGCAAAGTCATTACATAGAAAGCTTATTATGTAACTCCCCTTGGCAAGACTGCTTGAGAGCCCTCCTACTGGATCCTAATGCCCTTTTCAGGGCTAATGGGTCTACAGGAAGTGATGTGCAGGATCCTCATTGGTATAAGCTGGGCTCTCACGGGAAGGTGCGGTTAGACCAGGACCCAGACTATAATGCAGGCATGAGCTGGGCAGTACGACAGGGTACCAGGGTAAGGGACTACTTTGTGATGTAACGGAGACTTACAGAAGGTGCCCAGAGGGGTCTAATGAAGGGGGACAATAAGAAAGACTGGCAACATACGGCTGCATCCCAATAATGGGAACGATGATACATTACTCCATAGTCATGCAAGGATTTATAGGTGGGAGACCAGCAAAAACAGAACTGGAGGAAAGTAAGTACCAACCAGAGTACAGAAGCAGAGAAGGTGATGCAAGATGGAGTGAGAGAGGAAAGGGACCCATAACCAGAGTGAGGGGACAAGTTAGAACAGCCCAGGACAATAATACAACAATTAATAAATAGTCATACAGGAGTAAACTCTGTTCTGCATACTCACAACTGTAAACCTTCTTTTGCCCTGCCCTGTGTGGATATATATGTGTATATAATACATATATGCCTTTTTATTTATTTCATTTAAAACACTCACTGCTTTCTATGCTTCGGTCACTTTTAAATGCCCACAATCATTTATTTAAAACCAGTAACAACCCTTTGAGAAAAGTAGTACTGTTATCCCTACTTTATTAATTAAGAAAAGGACACAGAGAAGTTAAGAAACTTGCCCAAGGTCACAGAGTTAGAAGTTAATCATTATTTTAAATTTTACCTTAGAATATAGTGAGCCTTTCCAATTTGCAAACAAGCACTCTTTTCAGCTCCAAGAAAAGTATGTATCTGATATATATTTTTTATTATTGCTTTTAATCTATTACTCTGTTTATTTTTTTCTTTGGAACAGCTATTTATCTAGGGTTACATATTTACTTTCTGACTTGCATATCTATTATTGTTTTATTCATATTTTTGCTTTGTCTCTGCATTTGAAGAAAGTATTTTGAATTTATCTTTCATTTATCTTATTTTTAACATTCAACTTCTCTTTTCCCTTTCATTGTAGATTTTAGTTCCAAAATTATATCGTTTTCTTAAATTTTTTTACTTTAGTAGTTCCCTTTTTATCTCTACTGTCATTTCAATCTGATCTCTCCTTCTGACTGCCTATATCTTAGACTGACAACAGGCCATCTTAAACTTTATTACATGCACATAGGAGGGGGTTTCTAAAACTGTTTTATACTTTCTGTAGTAAAAATTGTTCCTGAAGGTATCTCTCCTATGTATTTTAAATAATTCCACTTTCTTGGATGTTTGGAGAAACAGTATGTGGAATATCCTTCCAGTCACATGCCCCCATAAGCACATACACATGCAACACACTCACACACACATACACAGTCCACTGGGTTCTGGAAAATTCCAGCATTCAGATATAGATCTGGAGTGAATACTGACGTGCAAGCCTGGGATCCAAATTTCAAGGCCTAACACAATTTAGTGTAGCTCCGGCTGGTCTAATATGAGATGTTTTGTTCCTGGTGTCAGCTTCCCTGACACACTCCAGAATTACAACAGGCTGTAGCCTTTCTCTGAATAAGTATAATCCAGCTGACCCTTAAACAATTTGGGGGTTAGGGGAACCCATCTCCGGTGCAGTAGGAAACTAGCTTGTAACTTTTGACTCCCCCAAAACTCAATTACTAATAAATAGCCTGCTGTTGACTGAAAGCCTTACTGATAATAGACAATTAACACATATTTTGTATGTTATTATGTGTGTATTAAATGCCACATGTTTACAGTGAACTAAGCTACAGAAAATAAAGTGTCATTAATAGAATCATAGGAAGAGAAAATATGTTTACTGGATTTATTGAAAAAAAAAAAACACATCTAAATGGACCCAATGTAGTTCAAAGCCATGTTGTTCAAGGGTCAGATGTACCTAAATGGCTACTCATTGTGCAATATAAAAAATTGTACAACAGAAATACTACAGGAAAGAGAAATACATTAAAAACAGAACAAAACCTGGTAGTATTTGACGGACATGCTGTACCTTAGGGCAGAAGATTAAAAAATTCCTTTTAATTTATTTCCCACTTGGGAAAACCAACGAAGCCACGACCCGTCAGACCAGTGATTAAGCACCAGATTCATTCTGCCTCCCACAGTTCATAAGAGTTCAAGACCAAATGATTGCATACTGTACTTCCCCCTTCAAAAAGGAGGTTGATCCTGTTACCGCAGCAGATGGTACTATGCTCAACGTCAGAGCAGTCCTCAAAGTGAGAGAATTCATGCTGGCTAGGTCATTACATAAATATCTGTCCCATTTCTGCTTTTGGGCAATCAGGCATACAAGTTTAGGTTTTAACAATGAATCTTGTTGAATGACACATATAAAAAGATACTTTAATAACAAACCAGCATGCTAGTCGGGTAACAAACCTAGTAATAGAGAAAAGGGTGAAGAAGGCCCTTTGGTCCTTCCCTACAGGTAGGAGATGCCTAAGAAGAGGGCATCATTGATCATACTGGGAACACTATTCTCCAAGCAATCGTTGTCCTGTTGGAACATTAGTCTTTGTGGTATAGATAGTGCTGGAGTGACATCTCAAACACAAAAACCAATTTGGATGAAAGAATACAAAGAAGGTCCAGATGGCTTTTCTGTGCTCACTGTTGTAATGAGGATGGCTATCTACAGCAGCCAGAGTGCATCTGTTCACCATTTCATCCAATTACTTAATTAGAATAATGTTCTCTCTTTAATTGTCACTATTTTAATAAAACAGAAAATCAAAGTAAAGTTGCTATTTGGTATTTTCTGATAAGTAGAGTTTAAGCAAGCAAAAGAAAAGCATTATCCAATATACATGTCCAAGTCCCTCTTCCCAGGGACTGAATTCTCCCATCAGTGGCATAAAACTTCTGTTTGAGCAGAAAAAAAAAACCGGGGGCCAAACTTCTCATGTTATCTCTTCCAGCAGATCTATCACTGTGTCGTTGAAGAGAGCAAATTGGCAGCAAGGAACAACATGATTAATCACACTGTTATTCCTTTAACTCAGATAAACCTTTCTCACGCATTTTGGAAGAGTTGTACACCTGGTAAAATAAGACACACATGAACAAACCTCACAGTGGAAAGCCCCTGCTGAACGACAGATATCTAGAAAACCATTGTCTACATCTTTAAAGTTATGGGGTTTCCAAAAACCGTTCTGCATCTCCATACTTAAATGACTTTATAAGGTTCTGGTGTCTTCTCTAAAAAATTAAAAGTGATCTTGGCAGAGAGAGGCAAGCTGACAAAAGGGTAGGAGCCCACTGAAAGAAGAAAAAAAAAATGATTTGCTACAACTTTCATCTACCATGGATGGGCTATAAACTCAGGATCCTGCAGACCTATAGACTCAGAGGGCTGAAAGAGATCTCAAAACCTATTTAGCACATGTTAAAACCCCCTGGGAGTCATTGTACGAATATCAATCCCTTAACCTCACCCCATAAAGTTAATCTCAAACCTTTTGAAAAGGGACTGGATAGTAGTATTTTTAAGCACCCCCAGGACATTCTAATGTGCAGCCAGTACTAAAAACCATTTTCCTCTTGCCATGTGAGGAGGGAGGAATCAGGGAGCATTCAAAGCATCCAAGTGGAGAAATACAATCGCAGGGCATACAGATGGCATATATGGGTATATATGAGTGTCTGAAACCCCTCCCTATCCAAGCTGAATGTGAGCTGCACACATTCAAAAGGAACAGAGACTAAACAGTTGGAAACAAGAGCATTTAGTGTTATTTAGAAGTGCAGAGCAGGCAGTTTAAAGCCTTCTGTCTTTGAGTGAGGAGATGCTGATGAGCAAGTTGCTCCCAGCACCCAGAGTGACGGAGCCAAGGTGCCCAAAGGTGTGTGTGCCCTTGTAAGAATTAACAGTTTCAAGTTAGAAGAAGTCAAAACAGAACAAAAATACTCAATTTCACTTTGGGTTATTTTCATTCTGAACCCTTTCTCTGATCTATCTAATGTTTATATTATAATTAGCCGGAATTAATGAGTAGTTAATTCTAGGATTTCGGGAGAATATTTCTTTTGGTGCCAGGGAAGCTAGAGAATGTTGGGGGTGGAGGACATGCAGGGCCATGAGGGGTGGGACAGGAAGCAACATGAAGATATTCTTTTCTTCTCTTAAGTTCAAGAGGAAAGAGGCATGATTCTGAGGTTAAAATGTTATTCTGTGCCCCGAGGTACGCATTGCAGAAACAATGTCTCTCCTAGATCAACTGCAAATTCATTAATTTCCATGGTGAAAGTTTATAGATTTGCTAACACAGTGCTACTCCCTGGAGGCTTTAGGAACCTGACTGGAAAGAGATCAAGGAGACCTGAATCAAAAATTCTGACCTGGGCTGCTGCTGCCACCTGCAAACTCCCCATCTACTGGACTCCAAGTGGCCCTACAGTGTGGAGCCCTGCCATCTGGCCAGTGAAACAAACTGAAATTCGTGTTTCAATTTGACCACTTAGTCTTCTGCATTGTTTTATCTTCTGTTTGAACAAAATGTGATTGAAACTTGTTTGATTTTGATGAATAAGTGACTTGGGGCTTAGATTTTAGACCTGATAATGCCACGTAAAGATCTGAAAGAATCTCTCCTCTATAATTCATAGCAGACTTCATGAAAATTTAACCCAGGTAGAGAGGTTATAAATATAAGATTGCTTTTAGGGAACTACATCATTCACATTTCTATTTGATACTTGACACAAACCTCTTTTATATTGGGAATAGCAATGCATCCAGTAAATATTATTTTAAGCATGACTTAAACTGAATTAATATTCTTCCTCCTTAGTGGTCTATGATGGCCAATGTCCCCTCTGGCTAAAACTTCCCAACCCACACCCCTTGGCTCAGAGAAGTAGTACTAGACCAGGTCTCATGCAGAGCTGGTGACTCCCTGAAGCAGCATTGGCTCCTAACCCAGAGAATGGACTCCCATGACCAGCCAGCAAATCATGAGAGGGTCTATCACTAAAGGTGCAGCCAAGTGAAGGTGATAGATATTGACCAATCAGAGTGGTAACCAGCTACCTTTGGGCTAGCAACTCCAAAGAGAACAAATTGAGAGTGGAATATTTTGCAAAAAGCAAAGATCCCACAAAAAGTGAGACCATGTGAGCCCCAGAGCTTCCCTGGGACCCGAATACCTTCCCATCCCAAAACCCTCCCAGCACAGCCCCACTAAAAGCCCACCTTTCCTCTGTATGGCCTTCAAAAATCTCTGTTTCCTAAAACTGTAGTTTTCTTGCAATGGAATGAATACTGGACATGAAATTGTAAAGAACTGGATTCCAGTTCTAGTTCGGCCACTTACTAGGTAACTGTCCTCAGTCAACTTGTTTAAGTGTCTTGAATTTAATTCTCTAATTTGTAAAAGAGGGAAAATACCAATTACCTGGCCTCAATATTAAAAAGTTGATGTAAGAAAATTTTATGCAAAACTTAAGACAATGTCTTGCACATGGGTAGTCAATGATTTTTATTATGATGATTAAATAATTAAGGAACCGTTTCCAGCATACAGTAGACACTAATGAATGGTAATTAATCTCTGCAAATAGAAGATCGGCTCTAAAGCAACATCTCTATTATTTCCAAAGAGTTACGTGTCGCCCATGCGTTCCCCTTAACAAGTGGAATCAAAGGAGGGTTGCCGAGAAGCCCACAGCCCCCTGTTCTGCTGGCGGGCATGGTGAGAAGAGGTCAGTGTGTTCTGTCTTATCCACTTAACGGGAATTCTCTATGGCTGCCACTACTACTCCTTCCTGTTAGAAGACTGTTATTTATATGGAACAGTTTTATTTAAATCAGATCTAACTGAAATAGGAATATCTGTTTTTAGCAAGACTCCCAGCCAACGGAGCCAAAGAACATTACCCAGTCTGGGAGGAGATCCCTGGAGAAAGAATGTCATGAAAATCTCACCTCCTGCTCTGAGTCTGATACACAAGGGCGTGGGGAAACAGAACTGGTGGTAGAACCTGATCTGACAGAACCCCACTCTACATAAGAATATTAAAGGCTTTAGAAGTCCTAGGTTTAAATATTCTACAAAGCTGGTTTAACAGCATTCCTGAAGCTTATCTGATGGAAGTGTCCTATTTGCATGGAGCACTTCTTTAGGTCCTAAGGAACAAGGTCTACATAACTGGTTAGGAAGCACTGTGTGTGTGTGTGTGTATTCAGGTAGGACTCTGCTTGACCATTACCCCTTGGCTAGAAAGCCAAGACCTCAGGGGACATCCAGATTCACATATGGAGAGTGACTGATAACAAGAGCATGAACATTGGAGTTAGAAAATCCGGGCTCTAAAACCCTACTGTCATCCATAAGCTGTTCTCCTCAGAGTCTTGGAGTAAATCTTGAGTCCTTTTGTGTAGAATGGCCATTATTGACACTAAGTTTATAAAGTTTTGTGGCTTGTTGTCTCTATTGATACTCCACTACTGGCGAAGAGTTGCTTCCTATAACTTTATTTCTGTTATCTTTATTTTGTCTTCTAAATACAAACGAGATTGAATGAAAATTGTCCCACTTTTACATAGCATTCTCTCAGATCACAGTTATATTGACTTCTGAAAATTCCCTTCTCTGGACTATGCTCAGTTCTTTTTTTTAACGATTTTATTTATTTATTTCAGAGAGAAGGGAAGGGAGAGAGAAAGAGAGGGAGAAAAACATCAATGTGTGGTTGCCTCTCATGTGCCCCCAACTGGGGACCTGGCCCACAACCCAGGCATGTGCCCTGACTGGGAATCGAACCTGCAACACCTGGCTCACAGGCCAGTGCTCAATCCACTGAGCCATACCAGCCAGGGCTATGCTCAGTTCTTTAACCCCAGCTTGTAACATGAGACAACATGATGCTGAGTTCCCTCAAAATCATGGGGTTTTTCTCGATAGGCACAATTGCATAAGGGTCTTCCTACAATTTTTATTAGGAACTAAACTCAATATTTCAGGTATGATCTCACGCCAACAGAAAAGAGTAGCATTCTCATCATGCACCAATTAATAAAGCTTAGGTTGGGTTCATGCATTGTAGTCATGGGCTACTGAGGGCTTGATTGATCTTGTGATCAATTAAAAGTATGTGGTTTTGTGTGTGGGGGGGGTTTGTTCTTTTGTTTTTTTTGCAAGAAGTGCTACCAAGTCGTGCCTCTCTGACTTCTGCAGTGGACTAGCTAAACCTCAAAGCGGTCCTTTACCCTATACCTTTTAAAGGCCAAACTTGCTGGTTTCAACCCAGTGTTCTGGCCTCTTGTGTTCCTCTTTGATTCCAGATTTCAAGACCTGTGCCACCTGCAAAGTTGATAAGCCTCTCTCACACATAGCTTCACCTCAGTCATAGCTAAAACTGTTGACCAAAAGCTCATCAGCAAAGTCAATTCCCTAGTAACAGCAGTGTTCTCAACTTCCAAAGCAGATTATACTGAGAAAATTGTTGTCACGCACAGCAAAAAAGGAAATTTTACACTATTGCCAATATTCCCATCTTTCTAAAAATAAATAAAAATGGGCTGCCAAAGGAATGCTTGAGATATTGCTTGTTTGTAGTTCTGTGAACCCTTGCTGTTAAAGCAGTCACCTGCACAGTCTTGCCCAAAGGGGAGCAAAAGACTTTTATGCCCACAGATATTTCTATTCGTGTGCTCATACATTCATTTCATAAAACCTCAAGCATATATTAAGTGTCTGTTGTATTCAGGAAATATAGCAAGCGCTGGACATTTAAAAATAAATAAAGCATATACCTAACCTTGGGAGCTAAATCATATAAAGGGAGTGAAAGAAACTTAAATGAATGGAAAGAAACTGTCACAGAACTTTACCACATATTCAGAATTTAATAAGGTAACATAAAATTAGTACATAATAATATATGATATATTTGTATCCATATATGTAAATATTTTTACATCGACATTGAAATTTATGTACCAAAACAACTACTGAAAAAAGAGTGCTAATTTAAAAATCCTCTCAGATAGTACAAAATAGTTCTGAAGAAACAATAATAATATGATATCTTTTTTGTAATAAAACTATAAAATGTTTACTTGTCCGGGCTCTGAATAAGCAGCAGGAAAAGATTCAGGTGTAAGTCACCCACCCTCTGAGACTGTTCACTAACACATTATTTATCACATTTCAGCTGTAAGCATGACAAAGATCAAAGCAAGTACTAATTCCCAGTGGTGCTGGGGGATGTGAGAAAACTCTCATGAACTGATAGTGACTCTAAACTGTACGGTTTTTGTAAGGCAACTCTCCATATATATTAAAAATATAAAACATGCATATCTAACCTATAAAATACTCACAAAAGTGTGCCAAGGTATTTGTGCCATGATGTTCATGGTAGCACTATTTACAGTATAACATTGACTAAATAAATTTGGATGTATCCATGTGATGAAACACTATGAAATCGTTTAAGAAGGCAAGAGAAAGGAACAGAAAGCAGACTGGTGTTCCCCAGTCTCAAGTAGGAGGGGGCATTGGCCACAAGCAGGAACAAAAGAGGTTTTAAGGGTGACGGGAATGATCTAAAACTGAATTAAAGTGGTGGTTGTGAGACTGGGAAATATACTAACAAGTCATCAAACTGTACACGAAGTCTGTGAGATTAGATACCAAATTATCAACAGATGTTATCTCTGGGGATGAGGACTATGAGGGAATTTCACTGTAAATATTCTATATTATTTACATATTGCTAAATGTTATAATTATGAATTACTTACAGAAGCAGAAAAAGTTATTAGTCAATAAACAATATCATATATAACTCTGAAAATCTACCTTCCCTATAGCAAGATAAAGATGACTATTAATACCACTATTTTTTCAAAATAACAAGATATAATAACTATTATTGGTGATGATTTCATTGATTGGTTATCCACAAAACCAAAAAGAATCAGCTTAAAGACTATAAAATTTTTTAATTAATTATTTTGTTAGTTATAAAAAAGTTCAGAAATCAGGAATTTCCTATTTATAACATCAAAGAGAAAATATAACAAAAGCAGAAACTAAAAAATACTTTAGATTAGCTCAATAATGTACATAACCTATATTAAGGAAAATCACACACTTCCTGGAAGGTAATGATGAAAAAGAGAATAAATACTATTTTCCTAGATAAGATGACAATATCTTAAAGACATCAATTATACACAAATGAATCTATAAATGCATGTAATTTTATTAAAATGTGTGCATTCATTTTTTAATTTAAAAGTAATTTTAAAGAGTGACTGCATAAGAATAAGAGACTTTCAAAACCATAATAATAAGGGGGAATTATGTGTTAAGTAGTCAAATTTATTTTATAATCATAAATTGAAAGAGAGGCACCGGCATTCAATATCTGAGAGATCAGAGGAGCAAATATCCCTCAAATACACACAAGAATAAATCCCATGAAAAAGACGATTATTTCAAATTAGAGAGAAACTGAAGAATTATTCAAGAAGTATTTGGGACCCAGATAACCAGTTAGAAAACTAAAGTTAAATCCCTTCCTCTTACTTCACTCCCCCACATAAATTTGATGTGGATTTAAAACCATAGTCCAATGCAAATCCAGTGATAAGAGCTCAGCGAAAGCTGTGGTTCTAACCTAAACATGAAGACCTAAAATACAGTAAAAGTGATACATCCAGACATGAGGGGGAAACAATCATCCCAACTGTCCCCAGCAGTATGGAGTGTTAAAAAACACTCGATTTTGCCCCTTCCCAGCCAATCACTCAGTCTCTCGCTGGGCTTCCGTTTCCTTTTAAGTAAAGTAGAATACGTAGAATGAGTAATAGATATGGCATTAGACAGGAGAATTAAATGAAATGATCTATGCAATACTTTGTTTGCACTTCAGTCTTAAAGTACTGTTCTCCTTACCCATCTGTATCAGCCAGTTCAGCTGCCAGAATAAAATTCCATGGCCTGGGGTGGTTCAAACAACAAAAATTTCTCTCACACATTTCCAGAGGCTAGAAAGTCCGAAGTCAAGCTACCAGCCAATTTGGCTCCTGGGAACAGCTCTCATCCTGACTTGCAGATGGTTTGCCTTTTCACTGTCTTCACCTCATGGGGAGAAAGAGAAAACCAGCTCCTGGTATCTCTTCTAACAAGGACACTAATCCCATTCTGAGGACCCCACATTCATGATTTCATTTAGCTCTGCTTACCTTCAAAGTCTTATGTCCAAACATCGTCAATATATGAATTGGGGAGACAAAATGTTAAGTCCACAAAATTATTCCACCCTCCTCTTTCTCTTAATACTTGCAGGAAAAGAAATCCTAATTACTATGCTGCTTAGCTATGATTTTTTTCCCCCTAAAACTTTAGATACATAAGAACATTCATCAAAACAGTCACAGATTTATTTAGCAGATATTTAGTAAGAACCTATAAGCACCTACTATTTTCCAGATATCATACTAGGTACAGGAGGTATACAGACTAATTAATCAGACATGAGTCTAGCCTCTAAGGGATTCATAATCTAACAATCACCTACAGATAATGTTTCATTTCTTTTTCAAAAACTACTAATTTCCTCCTTTCATATGGCATTCTTAATTGTAAAGAGTTTTCATATTTTTGGGTCATTTTTCTTCTTGGAAAACAGGCATGTAGGCAGATAGCAGTTATTATTGCCACTGAGTACATGAGGAACATGGGTGCTTAGAATTTTAAGGTCATGAAATAATGATTGTATATGTTCAGCACCAAGGGATGTAATAAAATGAAGAAGAGTTCTTTCTAAAGTTCACGGGTGTGAATGCCTGCTTCCTCACCAGATTGCATTATTTAAGGGAGCAGGCTTCTTTGGACTCTGCACAAAATTAAGAAATGTTTTTTCTTAAAATGATTTCTCCACTTGATCCCCGCAATAGCTTCATGAGCAAAAAGCACTCTCCTCCAAAGGAGCTTTATAAAATTGAAACGAACAAAGATCATAACATCAATTTCAAAAGGACTTAACTTGAAAACCAATATTTTATCAGTATCTGGCCATGACACCAGCCAACTCATTTCCAAGGAAAGGTTTTCCTTCACATCGTTTGTGACGCAGCACCCAAGAAAGAGAAAACATCCAGGCCAGAGTTGCTGAAGTAATTACGCTGCTTCAGATAAACTGAAGTTCAAACCATCGTGGGCCATGTAAAAGGTGTCACACGCCTGTAAGTTTGCACATATGGTTAATGTTCTTCTGGTTTTTCATTAAAGTGATACCATCTCATGGAAAAACATTCAAATGCCAAGAAAAATTTGAATTGCAAAAAGCAAGTCTTCCTTCACCTTTCCTCAACTCTACCTTGAGTTCTACTCCGACCACCTGGATGAAGCCAACCTGGTCAATTGGACCCCTAATATTGAAACCAGGCAACACACAGCAAGAAACACCCTTTTTTTAAATACATAAATGGGATTGTCTTATCAATAATATTTTGCACCCTGCTGGTATCAGTAACAATATCCTCTGGACAGCTTTCCAGAACACCACATGTAACTCTCTCATTCTGTTTAATGACAGTTCATTTCCCTAAGAGTCAAAAACGGAATTCATTTTTCCTGATTCTTGGTAACCACTGTCATTTGTACTATGCCAGGTAACTCTAACATTTCCCTTTAAAAATTCAAAAACTACAGTTAAAAAAGGTCATGTTATCAATTTTATCAACTCAGCTTTAAGAAAAGTATTTTATCAGCATCCAGCCATGCCAGGAATCATTCCTTTTCAAAGGAAAGGTTTTCATTCAGATTGTGTATGTTGCTGCACACAAGCAACAGGATAATTCCAAGCAATATCTCTCATTCACAAGCACATAGGGCACAGATCAAAAGACCCAACCTATTTATTTTCTATATCAACCCAACACAAGCTTCAATAACTTTTCCTCAGAACTTGCAGCTCAAGAAAAATACCCTTAGGGTCCCAATAATAAAAATAAAAGGTTGCTTCACGTTGGAGATAGAAAGATTAAACAATTTACTAGTTATAATTCTGAGCTGTTGTTTTGACAAACACAGACTTTAAAAGACAATTTCTCAGCATTCAAAGGTGGTCAGAGATAACAGAATAATATCCTTCTCCTAAACTCAGCAAAGGCCTTAAAATACCACCTTGGTCAATGCAAAGAGGGGAGTCGCAGTTACAAGGGGGCCAACAAAGACAGGTGAAATTCCAGAATGCTCAGAAACATGCAACTCCGTAAGTAGGTTTTTTGGAAAAGAATCTTCACTTAGCTGAAAAGGTTAAAACTCCTGTTCAGCAAACACTGGCTTTCCTAGGAGTACAAAACCCTAAGTAATCATTTCCCCTAATCAAATGGGTGTCGCGTGGCTGTGTAATCAATGGTAATGGATGGATCCCACAAACTGGAGAATTTTTATAAGCCTTTTCAAAGCAGGAAAGCAGCACTGTCCTCTGCAGCCTCTCAGAGGAAGGCAGAGGTGAAGATGCCCATGTGGGCTCTGTGGGCCAACAAAGCTCATTAGCTAGTTACCCACCTGCAAAGAACCACGTTCTACAAACCTCACCCAAAGGGAGACATTCTGGGAAAGAAAAGTCAGCTGAGAAAGCCAGACATTGAAACTTGAGAAAGCAATGGAGCTAAAAAGAAAAAAATTACTGGTTTAATTTATTTAGATGTCATGTTTTTATTAATTGCCTTTGCTTACCAGGCACTGCCTATACTAAGAATCTGGGTATAATAAAACTCAAGCTCAACACACAAGGAAATCCCAGCTTAGAGTGAGAGACAGCAATGCAAACAACCATTAAATGTTATAAATGCCATGATGAAGATAAGCTGTGGATTTATGGAAGGAAAGAACAGGGACTCCTAATTCTAAGTGCCACATTGAATAAGCACACAGAGAAATGATTCTAAAATACTTACTGGCAAACTGATCACAACAGTTGGGAAATATGTAACTAAAAGATAGAACTAAAGAGGTACTTTTTTTTCATGCACTCATATTTTTGCACTTATTTTTAGTATATTTTATTAATTACGCCATTATAGTTGTCCCACTTTTCCCCCTCCTACCCCCTCCACCTGGTACCCCTCTTTCCTCCAGCAATTCCCCCTTAGTTCACATTCATGGGTCATGCATATAAGTTCTTTGGCTTCTCTACTTCCTATATTATTCTTAACATCCCCCTGTCTATTTTGTACCCATGGATTATGCTTTTTAAGCCCTGCACCTTTCACCCCATTCTCTTCTTTCCCCCTCCCAGTTGATAACTCTCTAAATGATCTCCATACCTATGATTCTGTTCCTGTTCTGGTTGATTGCTTAGTTTTTTTTGTTTTGTTTTGTTTTTGTTTTGTTATAGATTTAGTTGTTTATAGTTGTGAATTTGTTGGCTTTTAATGTTCATAGTTTTGATCTTCTTTTTCTTAAATAAGTCTCTTTAACATTTCATATAATAAGGGCTTGGTGATGATTAACTCCTTTAGCTTTACCTTGTCTGGGAAGCACTTCATCTGCCCTTCCATTCTAAATGATAGCTTTGCTGGATAGAGTAATCTAGGTTGTAGGTCCTTGCTTTTCATCACTTTGACTACTTCTTACCAGTCCCTTCTTGCCTGCAAAGTTTCTTTTGAGAAATCAGCTGATAGTCTTATGGGAACTCTTTGGTAGGTAACTTTCTGCTTTTCTCTTGGTGCTTTTAGGATTCTCGCTTTATCTTTAACCTTTGGCATTTTAATTATGATGTGTCTTGGTGTGGTCCTCTTTGGATTCAGTTTGTCTGGGACTCTCTGTGCTTCCTGGACTTGTATGTCTATTTCATTTGCAAATTAAGAACGTTTTCTTTCTTCTTCTTCTTTTTTTTCCAAATAAGTGTTCGATTTCTTGCTCTTCCTCTTCTCCTTCTGGCAACCCTATGACTTGGATGTTGGCATATTTTGAGATGTCCCAGAGTCTTCTTATATTCACCTCATTTAAAAAAATTTTTTTTTCTCCTTTCTGTTTCAAATCATTGATTTGAATCCTGGCTTCCTTCCCTTTACTCTTGGTTCCCTGTGGATTTTTCTTTATTTCATTTAGTGTAAACTTCATTTCTTTCTTTACATTGTTGCATATTCAATGAGTTCTCTGAGCATTCTGATCACCAGTGTTTTGAACTCTGTATCTGATAAGTTTGCTATCTCCATTTCATTTAATTCTTTTTCTGGGGTTTTGTTCTATTCTTTCATTTGGGCCATAATTCTTTGTCTCCTCAATTTGGCAACCTCCCTGTGTTCATTTCTGTGTATTAGGTAGATTTACTTTGGCTCTCTGTAAAAGGCATCTGTAAATTGTGTGGGGTGGAGCCTTAGGTAATTGCCAAGGTGGGGAAACCTGCTTCACCACTTTGTGGCTCTTCGTGGTGGGAGGGCTCCAAAACGGGACTGCCCAGGGTTTGCCTGGCACTTACCCCATTTCCAGTCACTTTACCCATTCCCCATATGCAACTGGCACCCTTCCAACTCTTGCCTGGTGTTGAATCCCAGAGTGGGTGGGTTTGTGTACATTTTAAGACCCTATAGGCCCTTTAAGCAAAGTTTAAAGCAAAGGGCAGTTTCTTTCACTGACCCAACACCCATTTGTTTTTACTGCTGGAAGTTATGGATATTTATCTTCCCAGCACTGAACCCTGGGCTGTGCAGTCTGGTTTGGGGCTGTGATCACTTGCTCCCAAGGTATCCCTCCCAAATTTTATCCACCACACATGAATGTGTGACTGTCTGTGCCCATTCTGTCACCACCACCTCTCCACACCACACTGTGTCTCCTTGCCTCTCCACTCCTTCTCCACATCTCCACCCCTCCTATCCATCTGGTTGAATGTAGCTTCTTTAAATCCTTTGCTGTCGGACTTTCATATAGTTTGATTTTCTAACAGTTCTGGGTGTTATTTGTTTTGTGATTTAGATGTAATTCCTTTTTGCAGTTGTGCAAGAAGGCAGAGTGTCCACCTATTATGCCTCCATCTTGACCAGAAGTCTGAGAGACTTACTTTCATTGTATATATGCATTTTTCAACCTTTGAAATGTGCACCCTTCTCATGCATCACCTGTTCACAAATTAATTAATTAATTTAAAGCTAAAAGTGATTAAATAAATTAATCCTTGTCCAGATTAAAAAGCAATAACTGTCTAATATCTTCTTATTCAGTCAAGAAAAATAAGACTGCATTAGTACCCATAAGTAAATAATGCACCTGAATGTTTATAAGATTGTTTGAAGTTCAAAGACTTGCACTTTATGACAAGGTCCCAAGTTTCCATTGCAATCAAATCATGGACTTAAAATATTATACTGGTAATAAAGTAAATTGGTATAACCACTTGATCGAACAGTTTGACTCTATCTAGTAAAGTGAAGCTATGCTTACCTATGACTCATTTCCAAGTCTGGATACATAGTCTAGATGGTTCTCAGTCTTTAATATGTCAGAACCATCTGGAAGGCTAGCCAAACTCCAGATTGCCAGGCCCCACCTCCAGAGTTTCTGACTAAAGAGCTCTGGGATGTGACCAAGAATTTAATTTCTTATAAACTCCCAGGGGTTGATGCTGCAGATACAAAAGCCATACTTTGAAAACCACTGATACATAGAAATCAATGCATCTGTGCACCAGGGACTCATAAACAAGAATGTTCATAGCAGCATTTTTCATAAAACACAAAACCGGAGACAAATCGCTATCAATAGAAGAAAGCTTTAAGTTGTGGTGAGATCATACAATGGATTACCATACAGCAATGAAATAAACTGTATATTGGTACCTGCGGTAATATGAATGACTCACAAAAATTTAACATAGAGCAAAATAATGCAACACAAAAAACACACACAGTATGATTTCATGTGTATAATGTCCAAAAACAGGAAAAGTGAAAATATATTATTTGCAGATAAAAACATAGCAAAAGTATAAAGCAAGGCAAGTAAATGATTATCACATATGTCAAAACACTGGTTATCTCCACCATAGACTGGGGGGCTGTGATTAGGAATGGCAACATGGGGGGCTATTGGGGTGCTGGCAATGCACTATTTCTTGACTTGGGTGGTGAGTATGCTACTACTGGGTCAATAATTATTTGTTAAATTGTGTATATATGTGTAAGGCATTTTTATGATTGTTATGTTTAACAATAGAAGGGAAAAATATATTCAAAGAAGACAGATCATTAAAAATATGGGTGAGGCAGGAAAAGCTTCATAGATGTGCTGAGATATAAGCTCCAATAAAGGAAGCTTAGATCTTTTCAATTGGAAAAAAAAAAAAAACTCCCAGATTTGCATACTTAAAAAAATAATTGTGTAAAATAAAATTTTAATGAGTTACTCTATAAGGTAACTTTTAAAATTATTGATTTTATAAAATTCAATGAAAGTCTTCATAATAACAATCTCACTGCCAACTCAATGGAAATAGATTTTTAATAATGTATTTTATTACTGCTTTTAGGATAAACAAAAGTTGAACTGATTATTATTAAATACACTTCAAGCCCAGAGTCAGGCAATTTTCTGTGTTAGGTAGGTTCTAGGTGCCAAATTGCAAATGAAAAAAAAAACATTTCTGGGATTTAGTTTTTTCAGCAAATGTTACAAATCAACCAGCATTTTGTGATCCAGCACATCTTTCTCTTCTTCCCCAGAAATTAGATACAAATTTTCTTCTCAACATGGAATTTTCACTTTAATCCAAAGGGGTAAAAGATTTTTCAAAATAGCTACCTTTTTAGCCAAAGTTTCTGGGTGAATTAAAGCAAATCTGTTGTACACGGTAGGGACAAAAGCTGATATAGAACTGTGAATATGCAAAACACAGAATTTATTCTTATATTATTATTTATTAATTATTGTATTATTTTTCATAAAAACAACTATAAACCTACTTTTTCCTCACTCTGTATTAGTTTCATTTTGATGAATCATTCCTATTTGCTCCATAGGGATACCATCCTGAATTACAGATTACTTTTCCTTTCGACTCATGTATGTATAGAATGATGCTTTGATTGTTTCTAAAGTTAAAAATTACCTCATTATTCTGAAGACTGAGAAAATGAATTACATAGCCCTTTTTCCCTCCCCTAGTCTGTACTTTCTCCAGATTCAAGAATATCATAGGTTGACCAGGAAACTGTCCCCAAAAATGCAGGGACCAATTCATCTTCTATTCATAAATGGAGTCCGCACAAACCCACTATTAAATCCTTTGTTTTGGGTCAAAGAAGAAGGATGATGGCCATTCATATATCTAATTAAATGTAGAAAGGCAGTTGAAATGTATTCAGGGAAATATCATTTGTGGCAACCAATTCCAGATTATCATGATACTTTGTGACCTTGCCCCCCCTCAACCCTCTGATTTTCAGTTTCTTCCTTTACTCTAGCTCCTTCTCTAAAATAACAACAAACACTTCACTATAAAACAAGGCCTGTCCAGAAAAAGTCTAACCATTGTAAGTATAACAAGAATGGTTCGTGCAACATCAGTGTAACCTGGCAGCCAAGGAAAGTGGAATGGAATGTGCAAGTGTGAACAATGATGACTTCACTGTACTAGTCAGTGGGAGCAGTAGACACCGTAGAGTGAGCATGTGTACTATGTGACCATCACATTCAAATGGCTGAGTGAGTAGAGCAATGAATCTGCATCAAATTTTGCATTAAGCTTGAACATTCCTCCATGGAAACTATTTGGATGACTCAGAAGGCCACAGCTATGGGCAACTGGTGATTGGCAGCTTCATCATGACAGAGCACCTGCTCATGCACCATGTCTCGTGCAGAGTTTTTTGGTGAAACATCAAATCAGCCAGGTGACTCAGCCCCCATACAGCCCACATTTTGTACCCTGTGACTTCTGGCTTTTTCCCAAACTAAAGTCACCTTTGAAATGGAAGAGATTTCAGATAAAAGGATGTTCAACATCACTAGTCAGCAGAGAGATGCAAATTAGAACCACAATGAGATACGACCTCACACTGGTCAGAATGGCCATCATTAATAAATCAACAAACAACAAGTGCTAGTAAGGATGTCAATAAAAGGGAACCCTAGGGCGCTGTTGGTGGAAATGCAGACTGGTGCAGCCACCGTGGAAAACAGTAGGGAATATCCTCAAAAAACTGAAAATGGAACCACCTTATGACCCAGTGATACCACTGCTGAGAATAAACCTTAAGAATCTTGAAACACCAATTCAAAAGAACTTATGCACCCCTATGTTCATAGCAGCACTATTTATAACAGGCAAGTGCTAAAAACAGCCTAAGTGCCCATCAGTGAATGAGTGGATCAAAAAAACATTGTACATTTCCACAATGGAATACTGAGCAGCAGAAAGAAAGAAGGAACTCCTACCTTTCAAGACAGCATGGATGGAACTGAATAATATCATGCTAAGTGAAATAAGCCAAGCAGTGAAAGACAAATATATATGATCACACTTAGAGGGGGAACCTAATGAGTAAAACAATCAAATGAGCAAAATAGAACCAGAAGCATGGAAACAAGGAACAGACTGCATGTGGCCAGAGAGGAGGTGGGAGGCGGATAAGGGTGGAAAGAAAGGGACTAGTCAAGGAACATGTACAAATGACCCATGGACATGGACAACGGGGTATGGATTGACTATGGGGACAGGGGAAAAAAATGTAGACAACCGTAATAGAATAATAATAAAATACTTTTTTAAAAAAAAGAAAGAAAAGAGATTAGACCATCAATGAGATTCAAGAAAATAGAATTGGGCGGCTGATGGCAACTGGGAGAACTGTGTGAGGTCCCAAGGTCCCTACTTTGAAGGGGACTGAGGCATCGTTGTCCTGTGTACAATGTTTCTTGTATCTTGTATCGTCTTCAATAAATGTCTCTGTTTTGCATAGGGTGTGGCTGGATACTTTCTGGACAGGCCTCTTTACCCCTTCTCCACCATTAAGTCTCTCTTACAGTAGTCGATATACTGACTCCTTTAAGAAGCTCCTCTACACTGTGATTTGACTCCCTTCTTTCCTGGCAGAATTGTATATCCTTTCTCTGCATTCCCACAACACCTCATAATTAGTTTATATTGCAATACCTCCATAATGTATTGTAATGACTTATGTATCTGTGGCTCCCACTACTCATTGAGGGAGTGGCCATGTTATATTCATCTCTGAGTATATACCCAATAGAATAACTGATACCCAATGAACATGGTATTGAAATGAACTCTCTCCTCAACTTTTCCAGATCTACTATGTGTAAGGTACATTGTTAGAAATCTGGGGGATGCCCTCTTGGGGAATTACAATCACATTGCCACTAAATAAAATGTAATTCAAAGGACAAAAAGTCTTATAAATGCTGAAATAGAATAATGAACAAAATATCTGAGAATGCAGAAGTGAGAAAAATCTTTCCAATTAACAAGAAGAGGAAGATGGGAAAGTAAGTCTCCAGGCAGAAAGTGGTACAATGTAAATGACATTACAACCTTCAACCTTCAATTATTCCGTTTTTACTTGCTTGGAATTATTTTCCATGCCCCACCTCATACAGTAAGTTGGAAACTTCCAAATATTCCATTTTTGTTAATGGCCTCTAAATCTAGCATCTCCTTCATAATTGCACTCCTATTGCCTCATCCATTACTTCTGACATGAAGCGAACAACTGTAATAACCTTTTAACTAATCCTTTTCTTCCTCCTTTCTCTGCCCTGTCAATATATCTTATACACTCTTTCAGAATTAATCTCGAAGAGGAGTTCTAATCCTCTCGCTTTTCTGCATAAAAGCCTTTAATGATTCTCATTAACAAATTCATTTCCAGTTCCTCAGATCCAAGGTACAGCACAATGTGGTTAAAACCAACCATTTCAGCCTTGTCACCTACCACTTCTTACTTCAACCCTGTGTTTTGGCTACATTTGGCTGTTGAATGTTTCCTGAGCCTTCATTTTCCTGCCTTATCTTTATTCCTCTTCCTCTGCCTGCTATGGTTTCCCTGATCATCTCTACAAGTCAAAATCCTGACCATCTTGTAGCAATGATCCAAACGCCTCAAGTGTCATTTGCTTGTTGAAGCCTCCCCATTGGTTATTTTTCCTGCAAAGCAACATGGTCTCTTCTGCCCTAAATGTCTATGGTATCATTCTTTGGATTCTGTGTTGTTTTTACTGCCTCTTTGAAGGCAGACTCACAGAAGTAGGTAGGGCCTCCCAGACTCTACAAAGTATACCCCCTTCCCCAACCTAAATGTCCATTATGCCTGGAACTGATTCACTAGAAATGAAATATTTATTTGAAAACAAAGGAGAACTTCATTTCTCTCAAGAACCCTTGAGGCACCTGGCAGAAAGACTGGACCTAATAGTCTTCCATTCAATATCTGAAAGGGATGTTACCTCAGAAACACACCCTCATGGTCAGATGAAAACATGCAAAATTAAAATAAGCCTCTAGTGTTTTAGGAAAGAAATGCAGGTATCCCTAGAGGATGGGATTTGGTGTTATTGTTCCCCCACAGTGCCCTATGCCCAATTGGCCATGAAAAGCATCTGCTTAGGGAAAGTACACAGATTCACAGTAAGTCTTTAAGGACAAATTAGGTTGGCAGACAGGAACTCTCTCTGACTCTTGGAATTTTCTAAAAATCAGAGTCCAGTCAAGACAAAATGTTGACCTGAGAGGTAGCAGCAGCTCAGAACAGGATGCTGAGTGGGGAAAAGGAGAGACTAAGGACCATGGGCCTCGGTGTTTCAGTTATTGAAGACTATATGTCAGGATGGCTCTGTAATGGTCAACCACAGCTTGCCAGGCACAAGAAGTCAGAAACAAACTGAGAAATGTGAAGACCTTGGACCCTCTTCAAACCTATATTTTAAAAACATTTGTTCAGACAGACTTCCGGCCAAGATGGAGGCTTAGACGGACACGCTAGGTCTCCCTCTACAACTAGAGAGGAATACAACTACTTCAAAACAAAGGATAACTAGAAATTCCAGAAAATAAAACTACACGGAAGTCCAACATATGAAGTTATAAACCAGCGGTGCCATTTGGGCAGGTAAGAGTTAAAGAGGGCAGTGCTGTTTGCGGTCGCACCCGGAGCGGTGGGCGGCGAGGAATCCCGGCTACGCAAGCCCCTGGCGGTGCGCGACTCTGGCGCTGGGGAGAGCGGCCGCCGGATCGCCTTGAACAGTGAGGCCCAGGGGGGCGGGAGGACGGATCCCGGTCTCCTAGCTGAATAACTGTGTGAATCCATCTTGGACCCCCGCCCCCAAAGAAAGCACCACAGGGCTGCGAAATAGGTCGCGGACAGGCAGGCGCCGGTCGCTGATTTGTGACGCCAAACGGCGCCGGTCGCTGGGTCATTACGAGTACACAGGCACTGCCCCCGACAGCCGGCCCAAGAAAACAAAACGCATCTGTCAAAATGAGGCAGACAACTATAGAAATCCCGGTGACACAGCTCACCAGACAGCAGATAGAGAACCTGACAGATGAACAGATAAGAAACCTGTCAGAGGCTCAGTTCTGGGCCATTGTTATCAGGTGGCTTACAGAATTCACAAAAGAGCAGGAAAAAGATAAGAAAGAAGCGAAAAAATTTCATAACGAAAGGAACAAAACCGCATACGAGATAGAAGGTGAGAAAAAATCCAGAGTTCATTTCAACAAACTGGAATATGGAGAAGGAACAAGCAGTCAACCAATGCAGCGAGAGGAAATGGGAAGCAACAATGAGAGGATCAGAAACCTCTGGGACAGCTATAAAAGGCCCAACATAAGAATCATTGGTTTGCCAGAGAATGAGGAAGATGAACTAGAACTTGAAAAATTGAGTGAAAATATAATAAAGGAGAACTTCCCAGACTTGGGGAAGGGAATAGACTTGCAGGTCCAGGAAGCAAGGAGAGTTCCCAAGAGACTGGACCCAGGGAGAACCACTCCAAGACACATTATAATCAAAATGTCAAAAATTAAAGATAAAGAGAGAATCTTAAAAGCAGCAAGAGAGAAGAAAAGAATTATGTAAAAAGGGGTCCCAATTAGACTATCAGCTGACTTCTCAAGGGAGACCCTACAGGCAAGAAGGGACTGGCAAGAAATATTCAAAGTAATGAAAATCCAAAACCTACAACCATGAATACTCTATCCAGCGAAATTGTCATTCAGAATAGAAGGACAGAGAAAGTGTTTCCAGGACAAAATAAAACTGAAAGAGTTCATTAGATCCAAACCACTGTTATATGAGATGTTAAAGGGACTGGTTTAAAAAAACAGAAGCTAGGGAGATGAAACAAAGGCAAACTAAATAGGCAACGAGAGTGGAAAAGGAACTGTGGGTACGGGAAGCATATTGGGGGGAGGTCAACAGGGAGGGGGAATGGGGAAAGGGAGGGAGATGATATAGGAATTGGGGATCAAGGTAGGAGGGAATGGAATAGACGGAGAGAAGTTGGGAGGAACTGTATGCACAACTAATGGACATAATCTAAAAGGGGGGGACAACTGGAGGGAGGGGGGCCACCGGGTGGAGGGGAGCAGAGGGAAGGGAAATTGGCACAAATGTAATATTTTAATCAATAAAACACATTAAATTTGAAAAAAAATAAAAATAAATAAAAACATTTGTTCAGTATTTTTCTAGTGGAAATGAGGCAACAAGTAATTTTCTACCAATAAGAACTATATCCATAACAGATTTAATTACTCATCCATTTCAAATAGCTGAAGAAGAGTCAACTTCTGAAAAAAAAAGAATAATTAAAACAGTTCCTCACTTTCTTGTAATTTATGTCCTTGTAATTTCCTAAACCAGACATATCTTGAGGGGCATATTAAAGATTTAGAATTTAGATAACATAATAAATCCTTTGTTCCTAATAAGACCTGCATTATTTAGTTTCAAAATTTCAGCTGACTCTGAATGCCCAGGGTGAATGCAGATACCATATTGCAGAACTATCTCTTCTCCCTCTTAGAGAAAGATATACATTTCCCCTGAATAGTATTTTCAGTGTCAGTGGAAGTGAGAATACATTTAGTCATTTTATTTTAAAGATATTTAGCATGCTGTCTCTTGCACACTAATGCTCCAGAAAATTATTCAGCTGACCTTCCCTGTTAATGGGGCTCCTGATCAGGTATGAGTTGCTTTGTGTGTTGACACTGAACTTTCTCTCCTCTTCTTGGCCATTTTTCAGTCTCTCTATAAAGTGAAGGCTTTGTCCCTTGTTAAAGCAATTGGATTCATCAATAGACAGGGAGGTATTAGAGAGACCTAACCTAACCTATGCTCACTCCTTTGATAAACAAGGCAATAGTAAGCCTGATATGACTGATAAACCTTTTTTTTATATCTGTATATCTATTCACTTATGTACATTATTGACCAAATAAAACCATTGTTGTGAGGGGAAGGATAGAAGTTATTTGCCAGGAGTTTTTGTTCTAGATATTAGATGAGCTAGAAAGTAATCATTGTAAGTTACAGAATATCACAAATATGTAAGCTAAATCTATTACAACTCTCTCATTATACAGATTTTTTTTTTCAGATTTAATGTGTTTTATTGATTAAAATATTACATTTGTGCCACTTTCCCTTCCCTCTGCTCCCCTCCACCCGGTGGCCCCCTCCCTCCAGTTGTCCCCCCCTTTTAGATTATGTCCATTAGTTGTGCTTACAGTTCCTCCCAACCTCTCTCCGTCTATTCCATTCCCTCCTACCATGATCCCCAATTCCTATATTATCTCCCTCCCTCTCCCCACTCCCCCTCCCTGTTGGCCTCCCCCCACTATGTTTCCCTTACCCACAGTTCCTTTTCCACTCTCGTTGCCTGTTTCGTTTGCCTTTGTTTCATCTCCCTAGCTTCTGTTTTTTAAACCAGTCCCTTTAACTTCTCATATAACAGTGGTTTGGATCTAATGAACTCTTTCAGTTTTATTTTGTCCTGGAAACACTTTCTCTGTCCTTCTATTCTGAATGACAATTTCGCTGGATAGAGTATTCGTGGTTGTAGGTTTTGGATTTTCATTACTTTGAATATTTCTTGCCAGTCCCTTCTTGTCTGTAGGGTTTCCCTTGAGAAGTCAGCTGATAGTCTAATTGGGACCCCTTTGTACATAATTCTTTTCTTCTCTCTTGCTGCTTTTAAGATTCTCTCTTTATCTTTAATTTTTGACATTTTGATTATAATGTGTCTTGGAGTGGTTCTCCCTGGGTCCAGTCTCTTGGGAACTCTCCTTGCTTCCTGGACCTGCAAGTCTATTCCCTTCCCCAAGTCTGGGAAGTTCTCCTTTATTATATTTTCACTCAATTTTTCAAGTTCTAGTTCATCTTCCTCATTCTCTGGCAAACCAATGATTCTTATGTTGGGCCTTTTATAGCTGTCCCAGAGGTTTCTGATCCTCTCATTGTTGCTTGCCATTTCCTCTCGCTGCATTGGTTGACTGCTTGTTCCTTCTCCATATTCCAGTTTGTTGAAATGGACTCTGGATTCCTCACCATCTGTCTCGTATGTGGTTTTGTTCCTTTCGTTATGAAAGTTTTTCGCTTCTTTCATATCTTTTTCCTGCTCTTTTGTGAATTCTGTAAGCCACCTGATAACAATGGCCCAGAACTGAGCCTCTGACAGGTTTCTTATCTGTTCATCTGTCAGGTTCTCTATCTGCTGTCTGGTGAGTTGTGTCACCGGGATCTCTATATTTGTCTGCCACATTTTGACAGATGCGTTTTGTTTTCCTGGGCCGGCTGTCGGGGGCAGGGGGCAGTGCCTGCGTACGCGTCACAAATCAGCGACCGCCGGCGCCTGCCTGTCTGCGACCTATTTCGCAGCCCTGTGGTGCTTTCTGTGGGGGCGGGGGTCCAAGATGAATTCACACAGTTATTCAGCTAGGAGACCGGGATCCGTCCTCCCGCCCCCCTGGGCCTCACTGTTCAAGGCGATGCTGCGGCTGCTCCCCAGCGCCGGAGTCGGGCACGCCTGGGGCTTGATCGGAGTCGCCTGCCTGTCCGCGACCTATTTCGCAGCCCTGTGGTGCTTTCTGTGGGGGCGGGGGTCCAATATGGATTCACACAGTTATTCAGCTAGGAGACCGGGATCCGTCCTCCCGCCCCCCTGGGCCCCACTGCTCAAGGCGATGCCACGGCTGTTCCCCAGCGCCGGAGTCGGGCACGCCAGGGGCTTGATTGGAGTCGCGCACGCCAGGGGCTTGATTGCCTCCAGGATTTTTCGCCGCCCTGCCCCGCCGCTCCGCAAACAGCTTTGCCTTCTTTAACTCTTACCTGCCCAAATGGCACCGCTGGTTTATAACTTCATATGTTGGGCTTCCGTGTAGCTTTATTTTCTGGAATTTCTAGTTATCCTTTGTTTTGAAGTAGTTGTATTCCACTGTAGTTGTAGAGGGAGACCTAGCGTGTCCGTCTAAGCCTCCATCTTGACCGGAAGTCCTCATTATACAGATTTTTAAAAAATAAAGCTCCAGAAAGAAGAAGGCATAGTCACTAGAACACACCATGAATTAGTCGGTCTCAGGGCCTCAGAGGTCCATGTTTTCTCAGCAGTGTTGACCTAGGCAAAAAAATCCATAGGTGGACCAAGACACTGTCTTCACAGCATAAGCTCAGGGGCCTATCAAAGACCATCCCCAAACTGATGCCTAAAAAGCCCCTATCAAATTTCTGAATGAGAAAAGAAAAGGCTACCTATTGGTGGCCCTATATGTATATGAGTGTGTACATTTTAAATCTCTATTTGAAACTAAACTTTGAAAATAGGCAGAAAGTGAAGTATCAGATCAGGACCTTTGGAGACTGAGTCTGAGGTGAACACCACTGGAGACATAAGAAAGTCAGAAAGAAAAAGAAAGGTTGGCGAGCACTGGAAATGGGCTTCACTTACCCCAAAATTGAAGATGGAGAAGGCAACTTTGTATGTACGTGTAAGTCCCAGCAGGAGAAATGCGGCCATAGAAGCCTGTAACAGGTTTAGAAAGAGAAATTATTATTTAAAAAGATACGAGTTTATAAAATTTTATAAATTGTATGGTTCAAGAAAGTTCTAGAACAGAATCTTATGTGGCAATATCAGGGAACACCATCCAGCTGTTAGCCTGAAGAGAGAGTAGAACTATAGAACAAAAAAGGAAATGCAGGGAAGTGTAAGACCAGCCAAAATAAACATTAATATCCATGGTTGAAAGAAAGGGGCTAACAGCAGCTCTCTGGGTCTCTCCTGGCCATGCCCCTCTATCTGCCCCAGTGCAGACCTCTCCCAGGAGAACTGCTCCCATTTCCACCCCCTAACAGTACTCTTGCCTCCGGCAACATCAGCTACAGCCTAACACCAAAGTCAGAGGGCTCCTAGGGCCTTTCTACTCCTGTGATTTATTCATTGCTTGCCCCACCTCTTAACTTCACGTAAGCTAACTCCTACTTATCTTTCAAAGACCAGGTAGTTGTTATCTCACCCAGGAAGCTTTCTCTGATTCCCCAGTCTGTCTTAGAAGCCCCTCTTTGGTGCTCATACAATACCTAGATTCACTAATATCTACAACCATACCCAACACACTACGGTGCAAGCCCTGATTCATTTTCCATTAGATTGCAAACTACTCAAGGACAGGAACTGTCTTCTCTCCTTGGTATCCCCCACATTTAACACAGGTCATGGCACATAGTAAGGACTAACTATTTCCCAAATAAAAGAATATTCCTAAATGTCACACTTGATGATGTAACTTATCTGTTTGTAAATTCTCCAGGGCCCACAATATAATTAATGTCCAAATTTCTTTGCCTACTGTGGTACTCAAGGTTCTCCATAGTCGAAATTCAGGCTGTCTTTCCTGAACCAGGTAGCCTGGATAAGCAAATGTTTCCATGATAAGTTAAATTGTCTGATTTTCAGCCCAACCAATGGAGAACCCTCACTCCAAGGCAATTCCACCATGGATGAACCAGAATGATGTAATGATGTAATGATTGTCCACCAACAAAGCTCCAAACAAACCAACATACAAAGTGTGACCTTCAAACACATTGAGGAAACAGGATCATAATGCTTCAGGAAATCAGAATGGCCCCCTCACAGCAATGCCCCTGAGTCATTTGCCAGCAACCGATCGCTTATGGGGAGCCCCCAGTAGGCATCTAGGTAATCCAAGGTGGACCCAGTGTCCTGTGTGAGCTTCAGCAGAACTCTGAGAGCAAGAGAAATTCTCTCTCACCACCACCCCATACATATCTTACCATCGTGTTATCTTGTAACATATGGTTCTGCACTGGCCCTGAAGGATTAAATTTTATTTTAGTCACCTAGGGAATGTTCACCGGCTCGGTCCCAGGGAACAGTTATAAGTGGAGATTAGGCATGGATACAATTGTTCAGCAGTATAATTTACACCCTCCCAGATGAAAAACAGGGGTCAAGAAAGGTCCGAAATGACCAGCCAGAGTGCTTTACACGTGGACATTTAAGACGACTATAGCAAGCAGAGAATCCACTTCCCGGGGGCCTCACTCAGGACAGCCTGAAAGCTAGAGCTGAAAAGTGAACTTGAACCTGTACCTCTCTTTCGTGACTCTGACCTTTAACAGACTGGAACACAGGTGTGCCTGCCTGTCCTGTATCACAGACTCTGAGTTCACACCCAGAGGCTTGGCACAGACTGATCTCACCTCACCATTTAATCCACTCTTTCTCATCTGTAAAGACCCAGTTAAGGTGCCAGCTCTCTTCTGAGTGGCTCTTCATTTCCCAGTAAGCCTGGATTGCTTTTGCCTCTTTACACCCTAATGAGCATGCATGCATTCAGCATTTATGCCATTCTGCCCGGTAGAACCGTCTGCTGTTCGTATCTTCTCCCTTCTGGACTGTGAGTTCTTTGAGGGCAGAGAACACTTCCATTCCACCTCTTTGTCCTGCTGCTCATTAGGGAATAGGACCTTTCTAAGGGTAGGGACACCCCCCAACAGGCACGTATCACCCGAGCCAGGAGCAAAGATCTGGTAATCCATTTCCTTGATAAACAATGTTTGTGAAGAAAATTAATAAAGAAGAAAATATTCCTCTGACTCACAACCAAGGTGGCCGCTCCCTCCCAAGAACCCTAGAAGTGTTAATGAGGCAGACATGATAGTACATGGTCATTCTGACACTAGGATAATCCAGCTTCTAGCTTCCCTATGAGCCTCTTCTCGACAGCATCAGAAGGTCAGCCTGAGCATTGCCCCTCCAAACAAAGATTAAGAACAGCTATTTTTCTGTATTCAGTTCAGTTGAATCAAAGTGTTTGGACAAACATCCAACCCTTCCTAAAAAGAGACGGAAGGTGCGTTGGCAGGAACATGGTGTCTGGCGACAAGAACCTACGATTTGGCTTTGTCATTTAACATCTCCATTTTGGCACCCAGGTGCTTATGTTTATCTTTTGTAATTTTTTTATCAGACCTTTCTACCCTTTGGTCAGTACAAAGTTGATGACTACTTTCTAAGTGTCCTTTTGTTACTAATGGATGCAATAAATACAATTGATCTTCGCTGTGTAAACACGAGCCTTCTTCTATAAGTTTTTATGCTTCATTCTCCTTATTATTAATTTCTGAGTAGTATATGATTTCAGTTTAGATTTGTTATCTGTCCGAGTGTTATTTGGAAGGGTTGATTTTGGTTTGGTATAGTTTATTACTCTTGGGTACAAAAAGTTTTGGTTAACTTTTGTTATTATTTCTACTTTTGTTCCATGGTCAGAAGGTTGGACTTACATAAGTTATGCATTTTGCCACTGGTGAGCTTTGATTGTTAGAAGTTTTCCTTATACAGCATTTGGGGTGAAAGGGATTCATATTCTCTCTTCCAGGTCTTTGGAATCTGTTTCTGAATTTAGTGAGTGAAAAACAGTAACAGGCAGGAAGCTACCCCAAACATTTTCTTACCCCAAATAACTTTGCTTGAGTCATTTTGATCTGGTTTGTAGTCTATGGATTTGTTAAAGTAGAAGCATAGTTTCCACAGAATAAAATGACCAGACTTATGAAAAACAGATGTCTGGCAGCAAAAAATTATTTAGCAATGAACATGCCAGATGCTTTATAAATTTCTATCATTTAAAACTTTTAAACACCCTTACAAAAGAATGTCAACAATAACACATGTTGATTTGACTGCAACATATTCCCATTCTTTTGTTTATGAAATACCAACATAATTCATGATTTTTCTCAGTATTGTTGCTTTCTTCCCCTTCCCACCCTTTTCCAGAAGATTTGCTTTCTCTCTTTAATAGCTTCTTTGGTGCTGGCACCCCACCCCGAAGCAGCATCTGTCCAAAGCCGGCAGCTTCCTACAGGCTTATCTGCCCACATATTTATGTGGGCCACCTCTCATTGAGCAACTCAGGCTGTCGCAGAGACATTAACTCATGGCTGTTCTGGGGCACACTCGGTAAGTCATAATCACATCCACTCTGAATGGGAGGACTGCTCAGAATACCGATGACTAATGGAAATTTACCCAAGAAACTGGATGAACTTGGACAGAAATTCAGAATCCCTAACTCCGACAGTCTAGGCTCTTCACATTCACGAAGTTATCTTGCCCTCTAAGTTTACAATCCTGAACTTCTGAGTTGGCAGAAATCTTAATCCCTCCCATTTGTTATCTTAGACAACAAACAAACAAACACACAAAAAAAGAAACACAGAGTCCCAGAAAAGGTAAAAGCTGTGGCCAAGTAACAAGTGTTTCAAGAAGAATGAGACTAGAATGCTTGTCTCCTGGCCCTGCTCTGAGATTGCTCCACTCATGCTTACAGATTTATGATTTGCTTCATATACTCATGTCCTTTCTTTTTGTCTTTTCTTCAACCATCCCTCTGCTTTCTTCTCTTCCTCCCCTTCATTTTACACAACAGTGAAACCGTTATACACAAGTTTGCTTCTTTTATCTCGCATCTACAACATAAAACACAACAGAAATTCAAATTAATTATGTGGCAAGTCCATCTCAATTTACTGAAGAAATTTAGTAGTCTCTGAAGAAATTCAGTTTTGTTCTACTTACACTCAAAGGTCATTCAAAGTAAGCTATTAAAATGCTACTTGAGCCGCTTGGGGGAGGGGGGTCTGCCTGCGGTGCTGGGGATGGATTGGCACTGGGACCCGGTTGGCTGCTCCCCCAGTTCTCCCCTCAGGGCCACCGCGCCCGGCTCTCCCTGGACGTCTCCAGTCCTCTCTGCCTTCCCTCTGCTTGAGCCCAGGGAAACACAAGATGTCTCTATCAGAGAAACAACCATTTATTATTCACTGAGCATCTTAGCCATGAGCTTCAATCCCCATAGGGGCAGTTCAATGGGGGCCAGTTGTCACCCTGCACATGCAATGGTATTACACCGTGGGAAAGGAACCCTCAAAATATGAAACTCAACTTCTATAGGTTGCTCACACATCTGTTCATCCTCCCTTTCAGAAAGAGAGAGGAAGAAACCTGTACCCTAAACTGTCGAGAAATCTTCTCTGGAGAGGAAAGAGAAGGATCTCTACCTTTCCTTCACTAGCCTGGAATGTAAACTAACGATGCCAGGGGAGATAAGTCTGCGCTGGAGCCACGCTGTCTTTGACTCCAAGGCATGTTTACCTTTCAGACTTTAAATGCAATGGTCTTCTTCCCTGCTATCTTCAGAGCGGTTATTAAGTACTAAGATTTCAATTTGTTTGGCAAAATAATCAACTGTAAATTGCCAGAGATCTTAATAAAAATTATAAACTATGAAAAAAAAATGCTCCTTAAGAGATGCATGCTTTGAAGTAAGGTATTAGTAGAAGTAACAACATTTTAATCATAAGTCACATAAGTACAGCTAAGATGCTTGATCTGCCTTGACAGTAACATCACTAGCCACATGCATAGTAATGATGTATATTTGTGCACCAGTGTACAGTTGACAAAATGTGTACAGACCCGTGGTCCCCTTTGATTCTCAAACCCCCATATCAAGAGAAGAAAGGACACCATTAATCCCATTGTATTATACGAAGAAACTAAAGGTCCATGAAATTAAACCAGACAAGCAAGAAAGAAGGCAGGACAGGAAGCTGAGTTCTGCCACCTCCTCGCTCTTCTTCTTAGCAAACAGCCAGCCCTGTGCTTTGGTTCCAGCCTCTCTCACAGCCCCTGGGCACACGTTCTTCTGTCAAGCCTGTGCACCTTCAGGTCGGGGGCTGGGTCATATGCTCCCCAAAACTCTGCACGGAGATTTTAGTCCATAAGTGTTCCTGTACTGAATGTAACTGCATTGAATAACTGCATTAACTGTATTGGAATCCCTATGGCCATCCTTTGGGTTAATACCACCTCATTGTTACAAAATTCCTGAATTAATGGGGCAGAGAAATGAAGCTCTTCCTGCAGAGCCAACCTCCTCAAGGAAGAAGCCCTCTCTACTCTGGGTCTGCAGGGTGCTTGGCAGGGCTCCAGCCTCCTTGTAGCCTGAGTCCTCCCCCGTTCTCTAATGTTTGACTCAAGGCCCAAGGCCCATCTCCTCCAGGAAGCCCTCTTTACCGCACCCTTCCTCCTCTTGACCCCTTTCTGATCCATGGACCCCAGGCTGGGTACTGACCACCTACAGCTTTGATTAAAATTTACTCTACTTTTCTCCTCACATGACAGCTGCAGGAACCAAGTTTTATTTCTCTGACCTTTTATAGCATTGTCCAGAGTAGCATCTGGCACAGAATAATTTCCCAATAAATACCAACTAATAACTAATAAACAGCGTAAGCATTAGGTTCTAGTTCAATCTCGGTCAGACGCTATAGTGATTCTACCAGCCTTCCCCCCAGCATCTCACACCTGCATGGATGACGGAGGGTATGTTCTCTAGTTGGTTAACTACATACACTACCAAATACAAAGGACCAAGGCTCCACCTCTGAGCTGGCATCCATCCATGGGCTGTGAACAATACACGATCCAGTCTCCTGCCACCCTGTGCAGCCAGTCTCCAAACCCTGGGCAGCTGTAGTTGGGTGCGGCACCCAGCACTTGGAGAGCTCCCAGGTCTCCTGCCTCCATACACAGTGGCCTCTGAAATGCAAACAGCTCCCGTAGGGCACACCCACGTGAATGGCTAAGGGAGTGACAAATGCACCGCGCTCTCCGCTTCTTTAAATGCTTCTGCTGCAATGCAGCGCGCAGCCCGCGGACCCTCTGGGAGGCGATGGCGCAGCGCTCAGTGGCGTGGGAGGCCTGGCTGAGAGGCTGCAGGGAGGGCTAAGGCTGGGTCCGTGCTCGCTGCCTGGGCTGGGGACGAGGCGGCCCCGACGGTGCTGCCAGGAGACGGGCATCGGGGAAGGAGGGAGCAGAATAGAAGATCCGGCAGGGAGGGCAGAGAAAATAAGAAGGCGCCCGGGGGTGGAGGGGGGGACTGCCAGAGACAAAGTGGGGGAGGGGCGTGGAGGCCGTGGAGGGAAAGAAAGGGGAAGGAAGAGAGATGGGGATGGAGACAGGGAGGGAGGAGAAAAATAAGAGAGTGTGTGTGAGAGGCAGAGACAGAGAGACAGAGGCAGAAGAGCGGGGAGAAAAGAGGAGAGGCTTGCTGAAAAGTTTCCAGGTCGGCTCTGCAACAGGTGTCGTCCGCGAAGTCCTGTTTGTTTGGCTGCTCACGGGGAACCTGCAATTGCACCGCCCGTGCACCTGAGTGCTGCCTGAAACCTCAAGAAGAACAACCCCCCAGGAAAGCAGAGAGCGGGAGCTCAGCTGCAGGAGGCCAGTTTATGAACAAGCTCTCAAAACTCCTCCCTCCCTTCCTGCACTCCACAGCCCGAGTCATTTCCTGCTTCAGTATAGCTTAGTCTCCTCCTCACGATAAAACTTATCTTCATAGAAAGGTGTCCATATTGGTCAGTTAAAGTCTCAAGTGACCCATAGTTCCCTTTCCCTACTCCACACTCTGAGAAGGATGATGTTGTCAAGCCTAATCCCCCCGCATGGGACAGAAGTCCCTGGCCCACAAGAAAGGGACTCCGGGCCTGAGTCAGCTGGCCAGAGTCTGTCCATGTCTGAACACTCGCTCTGAACACTTTGGGTACCAGAACTGTGGTCCCACTTCCCCTTTGGGGACTCTGAAGTCCCTTCCACTCAGGGCAACATAGTTCCTGCCTATTTATCAGTTTTCTAGAATTTGTTTCCTCCTATAGTCATTCTTGGCTATTTAAATTTCTTTTCTTTTTACATTTTTCTCCCCTCCTCCCAACCCTTCTAATTCTGAAGATATTTATTGGGCACGTATTATTATTATTACAAACCCAGTTTCAGTACAGGGCGGTCAGAATGAGAGTCCCTCATAGATCAGAACTGAAATGACAGTTTGGGGGTGGGCTCAAGCTCTCCAGCGTGGGAGGGGGCCCTTAATGACATCTCACAGCAGAACCTGAGTGCCAAGGTGCAGCACTCCAAGGCATCTACTTCCAATTCTCTTGTTTTAAGTGGCCGAAGGCAACCACATCTCTCATTTTTAATTTATTTAAATAGCTTGATACAGCTTCAAAATGAACTGGACGAGGCCTACCCAGATGCCTGTGTGAAGGGGAGCAGAGTAAGAAGTCAGCACGGAGCCAGGTCATGGCTAAAACTCAGGTCATGTGGTTCCTAGAGGAACCATTAGAAATAAACTGGGACGTGGGAGGGTTTTCACTCCAGGTTCACTGGGGTCCTGTCATATCATCTAAGACATCAGATGGAAGAAGAAGAGGTAAAGCAGAATGTTCTAGAAAGGGAACAAGGACTGAGTCGTGCTCTGACACAGTGAGGAAGAAACAGAGTGCACAGATAGCTGCACTCTCAGACCTAGTGAGTCCATTGCTGGCTTGATTAGAAATCACTGAGGCACCTATAGTTTCCTTTATAGAAGTCTTATATCACATATAGGGTGGGCAGAAGTAGGTTTACAGTTGTTCGTATGGAAACCAAGGCAATAAATAATAAACGGTACAAGAACAAATTATATTTCGCATGCTCACAAGTGAAACCTACTTTTGCCCACCCCTGTATTTGTAAGATTTACGCATGTCTGTCTCCCCCTCTCCTCTACACCATCCTACGCTTAACCCAGAGAGGCAGAAATTTCAACGGTTTTTCTCATCCCTACATCCTCAGCACCTAACACAGCCTTTAGTGCTTAATGGGGCTCACTAATATTTGACACTGAACAGTGAGTGAATGAGACATCAGCTCAGGAAGACCAGCTCTATCAGAGCACTCAGTGTTGCATATTAATAGGCATTGTTATTTGTTTGCAATTGGGCTAAATAAGGCATCAATCTGCATTAAAATTACCATGGACTATGCGTGCACATGGTATTAATTTTGTCAGGTTTGCAAACAATTATTTTGTGGATCTGTTTCCCTTTACCTATGCCCCTTTTTCCTTCTTTAGGACAAGACCCCTTTGGAACAGAAATACAGTTTTCTATATCTTAGACACAAGACAGCTTCTTTAAAATGTATTATAAAGCTCACTAATATGCACTGAAAGTAAAAGGAAGAAAAACACAGTAAGGATATCGAAGCTCAGCCCCCCCACCTTAAACATGCAAAATTTTAGCAGATTTATGAATTTGCAGAGATCCAAGATCCAAGAGCCAAAGGATGTTCTCACAGCATAGCCTGAGGATGTACAAGAAAATTTTCTCCCTCACTTGCAACAAATCTGTACTAGAGTGAGCCGGCCTGGGGAGAGGCGATGAAGGAAGAAAACAAGGCTGACTTCCGCTCTCATCCGCACTAGGGCTGTGTCTGTGCCTTTTCGGGTACGGGCCAGGTTCTACCCTGGATGCTCCTTACCTGAATCTGGCCATTGAAAATCAAAAGCGTTTGAACGAAGCTTCTTAGCCCTCTAGGCTCAGTCTATATAACGTTGTACGGTAGCAGCTCCCCACTGCAGATGTCCTCAGCTCCCAGCGAAGAAGAAACAGCCTCATTCTGAGACCTCCACTCACTACTGAAAGCCTTCTCTGTCTCTGAATCTCTTTGGGGTGTAGGAATAATGTCACCTAATGTTCTGGTCTTTACCTTTTTGTCTCTACTTGACAATCTTCATAGCTCCTCCCAGCAAGCCTGGCCATGTTAACTAACCAGAGCTCAGAGGAGCCTAATTACCCAGAGTCTCCCAGTTTCCAGGTGAGGACACCGAGATCAGCACACAGCGGCTAACTGGGTCACGCTAAGGTCTCCAAAGCAGAACGAGAACACAGACCCCTTCCCTCAGACTCTAAGGCCCCTTCTTTCCTTCTATCCTTTATTTTCTCCCTTCAGTAGCATCCCCTTCGTAACATTTCCCGCCTTTACCCTCTCTTTCAGTTCCCGCTCCCATCACCCTACCTTGGAGTTCACATCCTTTTCTGTGTTCTCAATACTTTGCCCACATCATCCCCACCACTCCCACCAGCAAGCTCTTCTCCACGCTGTATAAAAGTTATTATCACTGAAAAGCCCGCTCAAATCCTTTCCCTTCCATAAAGCCCTCCCAGGACACTGAGCCCCAGAGAGTCCTTTTTGTCTCTGGAACCTACAGTCTGACTCTTCTTCAGCACTTTGCATGTACTTTCCCCATTTCTTATATTGTTATACTTTGTTCAGGGAAATAAATGCTTCTTCCCCGCTCACTGAAAATCTGCCCCCCCAAAAAACACAATCTTCATTACAGACATCACTCTTCCCTTGTTCACTCATTGCAGAGTAAAGTAAGAAAAAATAAACTTGTAATTTTGGATGCAGCTCCTCTCTTTTTCTTAGCAGTAAACTCCTTTGTGAAGAGTGGTTACTCTGTCCCATGGAGAACAAGGCACTGCCTGGCTAGAGACTGAGTATTTCTCATTCTGGAGTTCAGTGTCAGGTGGGTGTGTACTTCAGTCTAGCCTTTATCTACTAGAAGTAAAGGTAATCTATTGCCCTGTAGGCATCACATTTGGCTTCTTTCTCAAATGGTCCGGAACTCAGAGGAAGGGGAAGGAATCCCGCTGGATGCCTCTGCATTCGGTATAGATATTTAAGTCTTACTTTATTATTTAATCACCACTTTGTGTGTTTTGTATCTCTGTCTGTAGTACGAGTTCCTCAGGGGCAGAAACAATGGATAATAATTTTTAATATCCCCCAGGGCACTCGTTCGAAGCTTTGCATATCGCAGGTGCTCAATCCATTTCTATTCAATGAAATATTTGTTCAAAAACTCTGAAAGCTTCCAGCAATCAAGTCATTTCCCCTGCAGTGTTTTATTCTACCACATTTACAGATCTGTAACCAAGGAAACATCTCCCTATTCTAGCCAAAATAGATACTGTCAGTTTTTAAAATCTCCTTCCCTAAGTACTTACCCTTCTCTTCCATCATTTCTCTCTTTCTCTCTGCCTGGGAGAAAGAAAAAAGAAAGAAAGCACTAATAAGGTCTTGCAGAAAGAGAAGGGGCAGCTAAGACATGTGGTTCTGTTCACACTTTTCCCCTTTTTTTCATTCATAATCCCTAATAAGACATTCTTGCTTTTAGACATAGTAGTAATGAAAGTTGGTAGAGAGTAGAATATTTTTCTGCCAGCAGACCCGATGCCTATAAAACAGGGATGAGCTTTGGACAACCCTGGAGGCTCCCAGCTGCAGCATTTCCTATGCTCTCTCAGGCTGCTCTGATACACTCCCCTAAGACTGGTGTCTGGTGCTCCTGCCTCTTTCTGTTCCCCTCTCTCGAGAGCCATGCTTCTGCACCACGCAGCCCTGAGTATGACCTGCGGACTGTGCTCTCCCTCCGTGACTCTCCTTCTGAGAATGTGCCTGTACTTCCCCACCGCCACAAGCCTGTTAGCGATATATGACCATACTTCACCTCATTTTGCCCAGTTATTTTGGACCTTTGAGTAGTCTCTGCTAGAATCTTCCTCTCTAAACAGTTTAATTTCCCAGGGTCCCATCTGACCTGAAGCACTTCCTCCGATTCACCTTCTTTTTGAATAGCAACCAACCCATTGTCATCATAACAGCCTGAGTCTGTAAACTGCAGTTCACGATATGCAATGGGTAAGATCAGAGTGCAAAAGAGAAAAGGAATTTTTGAGATGTTCTAGTCTGATCCCACTCCTTCCTCCTCTTCATTTTGTAGATCAGGACGGCAAGACACACAGAGGTTAAGTTACCACAGTAAGCTAAAAGAAAATTCAGGACTAAACCTCAAGTCTCCTGGCAACCAATTTTATACTACAATGATTTTTTTTTATCAAAAATAAATAAATAAATAACAAAACAACAACTGATATTGATTTATTATTACTGTATAAAAGAGAACTGCCAAATATGATACAGATTTCTCGCAAACTAATGCCTCAAATCCAAGATATTTGGAAACTGAAGGTTGATTTTCAGCCGTTTTTATGAGATGGATATTAAGCTGTAACATACAGCGATGCTGAATGTTCATCTATCCTATGAGACCAACAATCCAGTCTTTTAATAGCAGATGGTTGCAGTAAGAGAAACTCTAGAAGCCTCCAAGGTCTAATATTCCATTAGGAATATCAATAGCAGTTACAGTGCTTAAAGCAAAAGGATTTCGCCATAATATCAAAGGAAGAAATACTCCACAAAATAGCACCAAGTTGATTAATAAAAGGTATGACTCTAAAGAAAAAAATCCAAATCCTTAAACTTCAATAAAAGTACAGTGGGTTCATAAAAATAAAACCAATCCTGTCCCCACCCCCCCACAATTAAATCATTGATACAGAGAAAAGGCTATCACCTGCCAGATGCAAAGTTCTAAAAGTATTTTATATTGTGTGATGACAAATATAAGATTTATACCTTTACCAACATGATGTTAACAAGCAAAAATATCCCTAAGTTCAAAAGTATATTTACAGTAAGAAGACTCCATATTTTTGCTGCTCACTTCCCACCTTCAAACCACAGACTGTAGAAAGTAATTTCAATCACTTCATCTCTGTGTTTTCATCAATAAATCATGCTTGAAATATTTATGTAGTTATTAAAATTCTCCCCATAAATTTCACCTTGAGAGGTAATGTTTCCGTTCACAACCGTAACCCTTTGCTCTCTATGCAAGAGAAAGAGTTGAAGGGGGAAAGATATATCTTACCCATGAACTTGGGCTCTCACATTCAAATAATTGTACCCTGCTCCCTGGAATAAGCTCTCTGTCTTCCTAAAATGGCAGCACTGTTGGAAAGTGACTGGGCGTTGATGCTTCCTCAGCACCAGGGCAAAGGGTTGCCTAAATCACTTGAAAGGAGCACAGCAATTTGTCAGGCCAGTGCTAATGATGCAAAGGGCTCTCTGCGTTATAACAAAGAAACTCGGCACGCAAGTCACCCCAACTTTAAACCGATAAGAAGTCAACTCTCACTTCAGGCACTCCCTGAAGAGGGTGAAGGTTGCCCAGGAGTCTACGGAAAGTACATTTTTAAAGTAGACTCCTTAAAATGTCCCGCATCTGCATTTGGGTTGTGCGATTTTTGACCTCGCCAGTTACTGCTTCCTCAGTAACTAGAGATGGATTGGCAATAACGCCTGGCACCGGCTGAGTGCTTTGAATTACGTGAATATATTTAATGCTCATCTCATCCTCAGGTGAGAGAACAAAGTCACAGGGATGCTGAGAAACTTGCCTTAGACAGGGGGCAGCGTCTGAATTCCAGCTCAGCTAGTTTCACCCCAGACCTCTTACTTCCAGCGCAAACAGCAATGCAAATGAACCCTTTAGGAAGAGAAGAGAATGCAGCAGGGGGAAGGGCATTCAGAAAACAATACCAGGTTCTCAGGACCCTCATAAATGTTTTCCCAACCAAGTGTGCTCTCTGTTACTCAGTTTTTATATGTGTAAAATGGAGAGAATATCTATTCGGCTTTCATTCCTGGATAGTTACAAGATTCAAATAACATAAAGTATTTCTCCTGGAAAAATCAAATAGCACAAGACAAAAACAGGCTTACATGTTATTAATGAATCGGTGCGTAGTGTAACACTTTCAAGAAATGTTAAGTAGAAATAACTTTAAGTTAATTATAATAATAGGTCAAAAGAAAATAACACCCACAAATCCAAATACAGTAGTCCCTCGCTATATCGCAGTTCACTTATCATGGCCTCACTGTATTGCAGGATTTTTAAAAATATTATATTTAATTATTTATCACGGATTTTTCACTATATCACAGGATTTTGTGGTACTGTATACATATGTTGTTAAAGTTACGTAGGTTTAAGAGCGTAGAATAAGTGTGAGGTTCCTACTTCACAGGGGGAGTCCAGAATGTAATAACCGCGATAAGTGGGGAAATACTGTATAGGAAACACAATCCAAATGTAAGAAAAACGAGGACTGAAGTGCTCTGTTCCCCTAAAAGATCAACACTGACATGGTCATTCATTGACCCAGAGCCTTGGGCAGAACAGAGCGCCAGGAGCCAGTGACGGGGGCCCCACCTCAGCTCCCCAAGATGCATGACTGTGAGCATGCCATTTCTCCCTTGATTCCAACCCCCTCTTACAAAAAGTTCTATCGGCCACAGCGCCTCCTTCTGTGTCACACTGCCTTGCTGAGTGCTGGGGCTCGATGCAATTGCAAATACTCTGCAGCCCCAGAACTTTGAACGTCCTCCACTTCCTAAGCCGGGACCTTGGTCCCGTAGAACAAAATCTCATGACCCTGAAACCAAGAGGAAAGAGGCAGGACTTTTTTATTACCGAAAACTATGGGCTCAACTTCTTAGATTTCGCTCATATCAGTTGCCCTCTAATCCACATGCCCATGTCCACAGTCATGGCCCTTCAGGTTCTCATTGTCTCTCATTAAGATTCTACCAAGATGCCCGAGAGGTGTGACTCAGTGGGCTGGGCATCCTTCCAGGAAGGTAAAGGTTGCTGGTTCAATTCCCAATAAGAGCACATGTCCAGGTTGTGGGTTCAGTTCCCAGCTGGGGTGCATACAAGAGGCAACCAGTCAATGTTTCTCTCTCACATCGATGTTTCCCTTCCTCTCTTCCTCCCTCCCTTCCCTCTTCTCTAACAATAAATAAATAAATAAGTTTTTATTAAAAAATGATTCTACCAAGAATACGGACGACTCCTGATTTCTTTTTCCTCGGTCTCCTTAGGCTACACACAACGTTCATTCACCTTGCCCCTAGGGATCTTACTAAGTGGTAACTTCATCACATAAGTACAGTGTCTGCACTGTAGTATCAATATAAGAAGAGCTTAGCCCTGGCTGCTGTGGCTCAGTGGATTGAGCGTTGGCCTGCGAGCCAAGTGTCGCTGGTTCGATTCCCAGTCAGGGCACATGACTAGGTTGTACGTCAGGTCCCCAGTTGGGGGCACGTGAGAGGCAACCACACAGTGATGTTTCTCTCCCTCTCTTTCTCCTTTCCCCTCTCTCTAAAAATAAAATAAATAAACAAATAAATAATTTAAAAAAAAAAAAAGAAGAGCTTAGAAATAAAATAGTCCTCTGAAGCAAAACACGTAAAATACTTGTCTTACAGGTGAGAACGATCATGCCTACTAGATTTCGAGGAGCAAGATGAGAGTAGGATTATCAGGCAGGTTTGGGTTTTCCTAAGAGCAGATTCTGAGGCAAAAATGTGGGTACGAGAAGCGTATTTGGGAGGCAGTCCTAACAAGCACTGTGAGGGACGGATGAGTGACTCAAAATTGGGAGGGAAGCCAATAAATGTGTATTAACAAACAGATTAAGGCACAACCCCCTGGGGACCCTCTGTGAGAACGTAAAACATCTCAGAAAAGTCATACTTAAAGGCAAGGAAACTGGGATATTAACCTACCAACTCCTGACCTTCATTAGCCACAGAGTCATTCCTGGGACTCTCGTTCCCCAGAACTCCCCTTCTCTGGAAGGCCACACACGTCCCCAGAGAACACTCCCAAATGGAGATATGCAGAAAAAGAACTGTCTATTGGACAGGCCTCAAGGGTAGGACAAGGCGATATGACCAGGGCACTGAGAATCTGACAAAAGAGAAAGTTATAACCTGCCAATGGCATTGTTAGATTCAAAGAAAACAAACATCAGGAAACAGAAGGAGGTCTGCATGGAGGCTAGTAAATGTGCCAGAGATCAATATATGAGTCTTTGGCCGAATATTCGGCAGAAAACTTTTAATCCCAGTGAATCTATTGCAGCAGTTTACTAATAATAACATCATCTATAATGTCACCTAGCTCTTTGCTAGAAAATAAATACTTTAAGTTCCTCGTCCCCGTAAGACAACCCAGTAAATGAAGAAACTAAGATCTACGTGGATTCGTTAACTTTTGGAGTTAAACGTTCCCATTAAGTTGCTCTGACTTCATGGCCTCAGATTTCCTCACTATGAAGAGAAGCTACTGAGCTCAGAGATCTCTAGAGCCTCTTCCACCTCCGACAGCCTTACGCACTCTGGAACACCTTAGCTGAGATTCATACCAACATTAGGTGTGCAGAAGATGGACCTCCCTTGATGTCCATTAAAATAACAGCCATGACAATGAAAACCTGAGCTCTCCCCGACTCCTATGTCTATAATTTTTCTACGACCTTGTTCTTTTTCCATATGTTAGAGAACATGTCACGTTTTGACAGAAATATTTCTCAGGATTATCTAGTTCTCTCTGTTCTAAAACGACATTGCTATCATGTTCACCCCTCTCTGATGCTAGCAGACATCTGCATACACAATGTACAGTTTACTCAATTCAATTCAATATACATTTCCTGATTTCCTATTCTGAGTCAAGAAATATGCCAGACACAGTTAGCAACAGAGGGATAGTTGGAGCCTGATTCCTGCTTTCAAGAGATTTATAACTTTATGGTCGGAGAGGAAACTGGTATTTTAAAAATCCTTTCTCATTCATTATTTTTAATCCTCACAATGACCAAGTGAGACAACAGAGTAAATAACTACATGCCATAATGGTGACACCTATAGGTTACTTTTCCTTTGTCCTTTATTCAAACAGAGTCGTAGTGATGTTCACCTCATCCTACGGTTAATATTAACACCTCAGCGCATAAGTGTATATTTAGAAAGAGTATGTTCAATAATTTGTAAAATCCCAAAACTGATTCCAACTTGCAGCATTCTTATATGGATCTTGACTTCCGTAGGAAGCACTACCATGATTTGAAGGACCGGATGAAAGCATTGGCATTACCCTTCATCCATACCAAAATATAAATTAAAAAAAAAATTATCCCTGGGGGTACCATAGAGATGCCACCATAAAATACTTGAAAGATGCATATATGATCATTCCTAGGATATCCCCAGTCAACTCTAGTTTGACCAGTGCAAAACATTGATAGGAATAGGAAATTGGTGATAATGCCTTTCGCAGCTGCTCGACAGATTGTTTTCCTTACTGACGTTATCTGCACTACTTTGCAGTTTTTGATGGAGCAAATGCATTTGTACCCATCCCAATAAACAAAGAACACTGAAAGTAGCCTGTTTTCACTTGGTAGGAACAAAACTAGAGCTGTAGCATCCTAGGAATGACAACTCTAAGTTGTCCACTCCCCAATTCTCTGCCACAACTTAGTTCTCAAGAACCTCTCACCATCTTAGAAGATATCATGCTAATTCTGTGAAAGACAGACCGAACACTGATGAAACAGAAAGCAGCAAGTTGCCTAAGAAAAAGTGTGGTGTTTAGTGGACATCGTTAGGCGAAGAGGCAAGATACTCGCCATATGGATATTCTACTTGGATCATTTTATGGAGTGATTTAAAAAGCTGACAGCTTGAGACAGGGCCCAAGGCAAGAGAAGATACTCAAGCTAGTCCTCACTGCAGTACAGATGGCTCTAACATATGTCCTTATAACTTAGCACATCTATTGAAGCAGAGACCCCTCCAGTTTTGGACAATAACTACATCCCCTCCAGCAAGTAAGCACTCTTTGTTTGAAAGAAATAGTTTCCAACTCACTGCTAAACTTGGAAGGAGACTGAACTCCCCTAACATGAGAAAATGTGGCCTCCACATCTATGAGTTTATGGACATTTCAGCATGACAGTCAATCATCCCAGGGCATGAAGTTGACACTAAGATCGGGGGACCACCTTTGCTCACAACTGAATTACACAGACAACAAGGACATCCATTACATGACTTGTTCACTAGACTCCTATTCATTTTCTAGGCTTATGTTTTATATTTGATGCCAATCTGTTGCTTTGATAGGAGAGCACGAAACTTACTGTTCAGCATTCTGTGCACACTGTGGGGTGGCTTCAAATACATAATGCTGGAGAACTCCTCTGCAACCTGAGCTTGCTGTCTTGCAAATGCATCTTCTCTGCAGCTTCTGTGTCTCTGCAAAACCAGCATTGTCTGCTCACTGGCAATAAGAACATTTTTTAAATGCACACCATTTCTTTTTGGAATTAAACTAAAACCAAAGCTCCATTTCATATCATTATAAAAATTCCTGTGAAACCCTAGTGCCTATGACATTGCAGAAGCAGGAGCTAATGGTAATTGCTGTTTAATGGCACCGAGTTCAGTTCCATTGCAAAGAACACCCTCCAGAAATTATATCCGCAGCAAGGGGGGGATATTGAATCTGGTACCGTATGTAGCTAAATAATATAGTAAGATAAAATTGTTACATGGCAAAAGCAGCCTCCACAGGCATCTTAATAATCTGGGATCTTAACCATTTGTTTATTGGCTTGTCTTCTCACCTTGGGATGCTTTAATTGCGTTAACTGCCTAACACAGAGGGGGAAATGTAACTGACTTTATAGCCTAAAGATTCCTGGTGATGTTATTATTGCCATTACTAATTGCATATAGCATGATGGCGAAAAATACAAGATGTACAAGCCTAGGTGTGACTTCTGGTAACACCCTGGCTGTGCGATGCTGAGAAAGTTACTTAATCTCTGGGAGCTCCAGGGTTGGTTTGTGTTTCAAATGAGATCATGTACGTCAAATCCCTGCCACAGCACCGACACCAACTAAACTGTCCACAAACACCTGCTGTTAGTGTCCTCTGTGTTCACTCTGCTGGCAAAGCTGCCTCCAGATGTGTCCTGATATAGTGTAGTTTCATCGGGGAATACGGAAAAGGCTCAGCGTGATGGGAAGAAGCGAGACTTGGTGAGGGTGCAGCATTCCCCCTTGTTTGTTTCCCTAGGGAGACTGGAAGAGCTCTTTTGTAGCTGTTGGTCAGGCCCATGTAACAAAAAGGTGGAGCTAGGCTCAGGAGGTTTACAGCCTCCCAGGAAGAAAGACAGGGCTGCCTAACCAATGAGCCCGCCAGCGGGTGGGAAAGGAGGAAGTCAAGGAAGTCAAAGAACAGCACATACTGTGAAAACCTAATGTGCATGCGCAGCCATAGTTTGGAGAAGAGTTTCCAGCCTCTGCTGTGTTCGTTTAGTCACCTGGGTTTACAGAGAAAACCTGTGCTCTCATGGGATCTATAAAAAGGTCCAAGTAACAAATGTTCTACCAGAGCTGTGTAATGACTTTTTGTCTGGAGGCAACAGTTAAAAATCAAAGTCTATACTAGAATCAAGTCCATTTCCAGGGCTAAAACTGGGTGCGCTCCAAAAGCCTCCAAGTATTTTTCTGGGGGGAAAAAAACAGAATCAAAGATGTTTTTCATCAGCTCAGGTGAAGACAGATTCACACACTGTTTTGCGCTTCGCCCCTTTGGGGAAGCATGTTCTGAGATTCATCCTTCAGCCTGTGGTGACCGATGTCAACAGCATCTTTCTCTTGCCAGGTTAAAATAGTAATCTGTAACATTTACTGAGCATGTTTGATGCTCCAGGCACGGGAGTCTTTAAAGAAAAGGCTCTGAATTTGCATCTGAGTGAGCACAGTCAAGATACAATGAGCTCCCCCACAGACTCTGCAGGACCTGTTTTCTCCTGTCACTTATCAGTGCATGCCATTGTCCTTCAGGCTCTCAGGGTCTGACGCAGACAAGAAGGATTCTGCTGCTCCACCATCACAGAGTTCTCCAGTTACTCAGATTCTTTAATATTATTGTTTCCTTCAGGAAGAGTTTTTCTCTGACACCAAGCCGGCAGACATCCATCTAGCCCACTGCAATCATTGCTTTGGTTTTCCACTCCTAGGTGAGTGCAGTATAGTGTCAGCAAGTTCCGTGCGTTTTACAGCTCAGGAAGGAATTGGCATTTCACTCTGCGGACCTGCTTCTCCTCACAGGACTGACAGCTGACTTAAATCCTGGTCATGACTAATGACAACTTGATAGTGGTTTTACATAGCACATTTCACCTCCAGATTACAGAGTTCTCTGTAAAAATTCTCTCCCAGTCCCTCCCAGCAGGACTGAACAATTGAAGAACCCAGAGAGATTAAGTTACATGCTCAATAAATAGTAATTAAAAAAAAAATTAAATTCCTCTGGGTTTAAGCCACTGTGTCTATACACAATGCCAGGATGCTGTCCCATAAAGGAAGAGACATGAAGGCAATATGTGTAGACATTCATAGCACTGGTGGGAAGCATTGCATTACTTTTGGTTTGCAATCTGGCCCCTGTACACAGAGAGCAAGGACAGAAAGAAGAGGCAGACCATTCCAAATTGGTAAGTGGAGGGTTTCATAAGCAAGGAAACTTACATATGAGATTTTTCTTTGGCAGCCACAAGACGAGTAAGTCTCCACAGTACCCGCCAGAATCTCAAAGTTTATGTAGAGGTCTTAATGGGTTCCAGTCATGCTCTCAGCCCAGATGGTCTCAACAACACATCACTCTCTGAAGTTTGCATCCTTGCAACTAGCTTCCTCTGTGGAAATGGGAGGTGGAGCGTATACTCCCAGGATGAGGAGAGGGGGAGGAACCTCTGATTTCCCAGGCCCAGCACACAGGTCCATTCGTTGATCTCCTCCACCAACTGTTCCTCTTTTCCTGGGTCTCTGTTTGTGGCTTTGAAATAGATGGATTAGTCAGGCGGGACTGCTAGCATTCTGGTTATTGGTCAAGCATCTTAGGAAAGGCTTGGAGAGTTGTTTCTACTTCTAAGGTTGTCGTTTATTGATAAGCAGGCAGTTTTGTCATCTTTGCTTCCATATCAACAATAATCAGGGAGAGAATATTGTTGTGTGTGTTTGAACCAGCCAGAAAGTTCAAGGCCTGTGTCACAGGCCCATTGAAATCACAATGACTTCAAATTCTTCTTTTTCAACTCCCACCAACTTGTTCTCCACAATGAAGAAGAGCCTCTTGAGAACGATTTAGGACAACTTCTGACTCACTCATCTTTGTAGAAGGAGGTCCAAAAGCTCAGGGAGAAAAGCTCTGAACTTGGAGAAGAACGTATTTCAAGCCCTGGCTCAGACCTGGTTTTCTGTGTGACAGGTTCTTTAACCTTCTAATAATCTATCTCCTGGAAGTATAATGAAAATTCTATTCTAAGAAATTAGGGAACATATTTAAAAAATCAAGTTACCTCAGAGATAATTTAGCTAGAAAACAAAATTCCTGAAATATAAGCCATCTAAACAGATATATAGATTTACGGATAAATCTAGATCTATATATGTATATAATAAATTTGGTTCTTTATGTTTTATTGGTAGAGAAAGATAATTAAGCAACAATAATGAATAGAATAAAATAAAATTGGTAAATAAATATCATACATTTAAGGAAGGAAGGAAGGAAGGAATGGAGAAAAGAAAGATTAGTTCTATTTGAGTTTTGCTCCTAAGGGCTCTTATGCATATTAGCTCACCAGGATAGGAGTATTTCAAGCTTTTCCAAGGAAAGTGATAGTAACCAGAAACAATTTGAAATATTTTATGAAAATCTATGGATATATTTTATTGAGCACATACTATGTACCAATCACTGGGTACTAAGAAAATAAAAGTGTGAAACACAGTTTCCATCATTCTGGATTTCACAGGCTTGCCTTAGATAATAAAGTATACCATTAGAAAAGTAAATAAAAATGAAGCTTAGCTATATAGCATATGAATTGAAATGTAACTGCTAAAGCAGATGTATGTGAAAGAGAGAACATAGAAGGTATAGAAGGATTTACAAAATTAAGAATGAAAGAGAAGTAAAAGGGGAAAACCAAGGTGGGAGGGATACTTAAGCAATCCTAGGAATTAGGAAAACATTGGGCTCCCTGGGGACAGCTGCTGACCACTTTACTGGAGACAAAGATGGTCAGCACAAGAAACTGCAATAACTAAAATAGAAAAGAAAGAAATGGAAGGCCTAGAATGCCAGGTTATGATACAGGCTCTATTGAACATTCACAAACACAACACAATGACAAAAATAATGGAAGAGAAAGCCTCTCATTCATGATATAAATAAATAAATGACGTAGGCAAACACTTCTCAATAAATGTTCAAATCTAATGAACAAAACGATGAAACTATAAAACACCCCTGAAGGACATAAAAGTAGACTTGTGCAAATGACAGGACATATGTCTTTGAGTAGGAAGACTCGATGAAAAAAAAAAGAGACTTGAAGTCTCACTAGGTTAAATTATAAATGCAATGCAATCCCAATCTCTTAAAGTACCAATTTTTTCTGAAGCTAGATGAGTTGATTACAAAGTTTATTATTAAAAATGATAATATGGAATACTAGTTAGGTATCTCTGAAAAAGAAGAGAAATTGGATGAGATAAGAGGTGGATGCCCCTCCCTTAGAGTAAAACATAAACCTCCTAAGAGTAAAGCAATCTGGTATTGCTACAGGTATTGACAGATATATCAATAAAACAGAACTGAATACCTAAAAATAAGATGAGTTGCATAGGGATATTTAATATTTAATAAGCAAATCAGTAGGTAAAAATGCTTTCAAGTGATGTTGGAATAAAAGGATAGCCATGTCATTTTGAAAAAAAATAGACTAAACTGGATTATTTCCCACACACCACAACTCAGGAAAATTGTCAGTGGATAAGACATTTAAATGTAATCATTGAAAACATACAAATGTTAGGGGGGAAAAGTATGGGTAAGTTCTCTATAAGTTAGAAGAGTACAAACTTAAATAAAAAGCAATAAACAAAGATTAATAAGTTGAACAAATATTTAAAATATTTTGGCAGGAATAAATTATAAGCCAAATAAAAAAGACAAATGACAAACAGAAACACATTTGCAACATTTATGACCGGCAAAGATTAGTATCTCTAAAACAGACAATAAATAGATAATTATCTAATACAGACAAGAAAAACTCCAATAACCCTACTGAAAAATTAAAAGAGATATGGATTTAACAGAAAATGCAAATGAAAATATGTTCAACATCATTCATAATAATATTATAGAACAGCAGATGAAAACTACAAATACCATTTTCACCTACCAGACTGTCAAAAATTCAAAAACTTAGTAATGTGGTCCCCTTGGTAAGGCTTTGGGGAAAGTCTCATATCTTACTGATAGAAACGCCAAATGGTACAACTGCTAGAGAACAGGATTAAGAAATACCTAATAAAATCTCACGTTTTTACCATTTGAACCAGTGACCTCACATCAAAGATGAGTATGCTGTTATACACAGACAATCCCCTTGCCCCCCATAAAGACATACACATGAGGCTATTCATTATGTCATTGTTTTTTTTTAATTTTTAACTTTTTTAGTGTTTATGCTATTACAGTTCCCATTTTTCCCCTTCCCCACCTCCACCCAACCCCACCCTCTCCATTCCTTAAGTCAATACCCATATTGTGTGTGTCCATAGGTTATGCATAAATATTCTTTGATTAATCCCTTCACCATCTTTCATCCCAGCCCCCAACCTCCCCTCCGGCAGCTGTCAGTGTGTTCCATGTGTCTATGCTCTGTTTCTATTTTTTTCATTAGTTCATTAGATTCCTCGTATAAGTGAGCTCATGTGGTATTTGTCCTTCCACTGACCGATTTAATTCACTTACGTCATTGTTTTTAATCACCAAAGAATGGAAACAACTCAAATGTCCATTCAATAGGAGAGAGGATGAATTAACTATAGTATATTTACACACAGGAGTAGAAAAAAAGATTATCTCTAAAACTGTTATGCTATGTTATTGATACAGAGAGATCTTATCAGATCACTGGGGAGGAGTAGGCAAGGGCCAGAGGGGGAGGTTGCCCAAGGCATTGGTAAGCAGCCTAGGACAGGACTGGCTGAGAAGCTGAACACCCAGACACATGAAATTATGGGCCAGAAGACTGAAAATAAAAAGATACAGGCTTTCAGGCTCTGCTCAAGAATACCTGGAGGATCGTGCTGGGCACAGGGACATTCATTAAACTATTCTCTATAATAGTTTTGTATAGATATAGGTATAGATAGATATAGATACATATGACATTTCCCATCATTTTTTTTTTTTTTAAACGGGAAAAATGATTTAGACTTTAATCATTGGAGAGTCATTGACAGTCTCTTCAGGGAAGGACAGATTCACCAAATTATTATCTTTTTTAATGACACACTTATCTTGTCTTGCATTATTCTGGTACTCAGGTGTCCAGTATAACTGCAGCTCCTTTCAACCTGACTGGAGCCCAAAGCAAAGGTATCTCCAGAATGAGTGCGTGGCAGACACACTTGTCTTACAGCTATATTTTAAGATAGAAATAAAATCTGAAAAGTCAACCTGCAGGTCAGATCTTTTATTATTCTCTAATGCTCCAACAGGTCAGCTAGAAAAGGTTTCCCCAAATAAACTGATGTTGTATAACTCAAAGACAGGAAAGGTTGTGCTAAGGTTGTGCATCTTTTTTTTTTTTAAACAAAACTTTAGAAGTGAACCAGTTTAAACTACCTGAGCTAAAAATTTAAATGCTATATTACTTTTTATTTTCTCTCCGATGGGGATAGTTCTATATTTTCCAAACACCCATAGTAATTCAAGACATAGTAACGTGGTCTCTTTGCAAACTTGTTAATGCTATTAAATTTCTTAAGAAAGCTTTTTTTCAATAATAAAGCATAAATTTAAGCCTCGGTGTGTCTTTAATTCTATTTACTTTAGGTTTCACATGTGGCATCCAAGTGTCTTCAAGATCTATTTCCTGTCACCCTTCATTTTTGTGTTCCTACCGCATGATCTTGCGTACCTACAACGTAAGGTGGCCCTGAAGGGTTTCTGCCCCCTGGTGGTCAAGCCGTTGTGTAATCTGCTGTCCTTGAGTGGTAGTCAAGGCCTGTGACTTACTTTTGACCCATATAATTCAGCAGAGGAGATCGGATGTTATTCCTGTGACGAGAGTACATTATATGACCAAAGCGGTGAGATTTCGTCACTTCCAAGATTAAGTTACAAAATACATATTACTCTGTCTTGCTAGCATGCACTATCTCCATCACTTTCTTTCTGGCCTTGGAGAAGCAAGTTGCTATGATGCTATGAGAAGGCCACATGGCAGGGGCCACTGAGTGTGGAGGGCCCTGCTTCTATGACCATGAGGAGATGAATTTTGCTAACAGCCAGAAAGGAACGCGGCCCAGCTGACATCATGATTCCAGCCTTGCGAGGTCCTACCAGAGCATGCAGTTAGCCACGCCCGGACTGCTGATCATGGAAACCGTGAGATAATAAAGGTATGCTGTTCTAAGCTGCTAAACTTGTGGTTATGTTTTAGGCAGCAATAAAAAATAATATACTTGGGAGAACATTTCCATGGTCCTCATCCCATGTTCAAGTTAGTCTATTTGGAGCAAACTCCCTCCCTTATTTACTTCTTATATGTTTAAAGATCTTATTTCAACATCTTCTCTGGTAATTTTCTTGCCTCTATCCATGCTCCCATCATCAGCCTTTATGTATGGCAGTCGCCTTAAACATGCGTCTATTTGTTGCAAATATCGTCTTACATTGTAATTATTTATGGCCTTCATTCCTTACCAGGCATTGAGTTTCTCATTTATTCATTCATTTATTTAACACATTCATTTCCTGCTTATAACGTGCTAGACAGCATGCGAAGTGCTAAGGAAGACAGATTTGAAAATCTTTTCTCAAAAGATAGAAAACATCCCTTATTCATCATTATGTTTCCTGATGACTGCTATGTCTAGAACATTAAGGGAGGTGGGGGGAGTTCTCTCTAGGTTAATTTGCCAAAACATCAATCTTCCAAAGATAGTTTGCTAAATGGGCAATTCATCAAAAACTGCCAAGCACCTTAAACTGGTTTTTCACAGCAATTTCACTTTGGGGGGCAGAGAGAGATTCAGAGACAATTTCAAAGCCTACAAAAGCTGAGAATTGCGTTAAAGGAAAATTTCACCGCTTGACTCTGGAGACGTTTGCATTCTATCATACAATATGAATCACATGAAACACTGATATTCCGCCAAGTGGAACTCTATGGGGAAAAGACTAGTGTAGCTGAGCAAATTGATTACCTTGTGAATTAATTGCTGTAAATTGGATTACAGGTTATTATTCTTATCTCTGGTAGAAACAATAAGAGCAACAGGGATTTTAAAGGAAGACAAGATCCGCATGAGCTAGAGAAATTGGTAAGACCACCCTGGAAAGGTTATAGGACATGCACTAACTACATTTTCAAAAAGAAGCATCTAAGTGAATGAAGAAGAACTTTGAAGAATGGTAATTATCTAAAAAGGACAGTGAGACTACCTTTCACCAAAGCATTTAGGTTCAAATTTAATTTACTGATGATTATAAACATTAATTACTCAATTAATTTTATTGATAAGACTTAAACAAAAAAATAGACATTCACTAAGAGACTTAAGATTCAGAATGTTGTCTGAGGGCAAAAATGCTGACCTTGAAGAGAATTTCACTGCTCTGACAGTCAACTTTGAAGGACTTAGATTGAGACACCGGGAGGCTTTTTATTCTTTGTAAGCAGCATGTTTACTTAAAAAACAAAATCAAATGTAAGGGCACTCTCTTTCACCACCCCAGTAAAGGAAGTACAAATGCGTCCAGCCTTCCTGTTGTCTGGGCTGACCCGTGACCTGCATGTGTCTCCCGGGGGAGTATTACCCCTGGTCTTCGTTGCTTCTTGATTTATAGTCTGTCATCAGATCGTTGTCACGTCATAAAACGAGTTTAAACTATTTCTTTGCTGGTTTTACTTTGTGTTTCCTATAATTGTTTGTGAAATTTTGGAATTATTTCTTCCTTCAATGATTGGTAGAACTTATTGACATAACCATTTTGGCCTACAGTATTTCTCCCTCCTGATAAGAATATTCAGGTTTTCTATTTCTTTCTGGGTAAATTAAATTTTTCTAGGACTCTTATTCCATCTAAACTTTAAAGATATTAACATAAAATTGTTCACAATGTCCTTGTATATTAATTTTTACAGCATATACAGTTATGGCTACTTTTTATTATTCATGATATGGATTTGTACCTTCACTTCCTTTCTATCAGTCAATCTTGCCAATATTTTTTGGTCAGTTTTATTTTGATGAAAAACTGACTTTATTGATTCTACTGAATCTTTGCATTAATTTTTTAAATTTTGCCTCATTATTATCAGTTTCTTTATGATTTCTTTTGATTTATTGTTTTTCCAACTTTTGAAGTTTAGTGCTTAGTTCATAATGCTACCTCTTTAAAGTCCATTTTTATTTTCTACACATTTTTCTTAATATGGGTTTATTTAATTTCTAATATTGTATGATTTGTTAGAAATTTATAGAATCATGCTTTATGGCCTCGTATAGATCAATTTTCCCAAATATTTCAGGTGTAATTGAAAATCTACAATTATTAGGTGCAATATTCTATATATGTCCAATAAGTCGAGATTATTCTTTGTGATGTTCAGATATTGTGTATCCTCACTGATGTATCAGTACTGAGAAATGTGTTATAACCTCCCTCTGTCGTAATAGATTAAACAATTTCTTCCTTGAATTCTATCATTTTGTTTTATACACTTTGAATATGTCTCCTTATATTCAAACAAATTTAGAATTATACTTTCCTGAGAAGTTAAACTATTTATTGCTAGTGATATTTTTGTCTTAAAGTCTTCTGGTTTCAATATAGCTAACCCAGTATCTTTCTGCTTTGTTTGTTATTCTGTCTAATTTTCTGGATATTTTTGTTTTAGGTGTAACACTTATAAATTTTGTCTTTCAAATGAAAAAAAATAGTCCATTTTTATTTATTTAAATGACTGATACTCTGGATATACTTGTGTTCTATTATTTTATGTTTTCTATTTGTCCCAGTTTTCTGTCTCTTTATTTGTTTATTTGTTTGTTTAGAGGGATTTTGTTTGTTCATTTGTTTGTTTAGGGTGGAATTTTTAAAATTTCCCCCTCTTTGTTTTGTAGTAATTCTAAAATATTTAAACCTGTATAGTTAATTAAGATAACTGTTAATAAATATCTTTATCCTATTCTCAACCAGACAAGGACACAGGAACCCCAAGTTTGATGCCTACTGCACTTCTCCAACCTTTGACTCCAGCTTCCATACTCAAAAATCCATCACTACAGACATTCTAAGATTTTTTCATACAACCTTCACTCTTTTCTTTGCACAGGTCAGAATATCATTAAGGTCTTGGGGTTCTCCCAGCCTGACCCAGCTTCCCCCTTTTTTTTTGTAGACATTTCGCCTAATAAATCACTTACATTTCTAATCCTGTTGTGCAGTCTGCTTTCAAAGATCCCTTATATAATGAAATGGTACTGTAAGTGGTACATGCATATGAGTGGTATAATGGGGCTGGCTCACCTACCACTGAGTGGGCAAACTGGACAGCATCCTGGTTGGCAGGTAGGACACAGATTGTCACTGTCACCAATGGTAAAGAACTTTAGCTCAGTACTTAGTAGGCTCAGTATTGAACTAGTCTATATGCTCCTACTAGCCTTACAACCAAATTCTAGGGACTTTACTTCTCCTTTGTCAATATAATTCCACTCTTTCTTTGTAATCAGTATGTTTTTTCTCTTTGCCTGGGCCCTTGCCATGATAGTCTGCCATAACCCTATTTCTTCTAACACTGAGTCCCTATTTAGCTCTAGAAAATCTGCTCATCACTCCTGATGATATGGTTTTTATTTACTGAGAAGCCTACCTACCATATGCCTGGTGTTAATCCTCACAAATCCTCAGAACTCTGCCAATAGTTATTATTACCTCATCTGGCGATGAGACTCAAAAATATCCAGTGAATGGAGTGAGGCTGTAGTCTGTGTTCCCATTTGGCTATGCTTATTGACATAGGGGATGAAACTTTAGAGGAAAATCCTGAATCTTAACTAGTATAGACAGACATGTACAAGATGTGTCCAACAGGCTGAAAGGCCAGTGTGGACAGAGCCAGTTTGCAGAGAAGGTTGTAAGGTCCGTGGAGTACAATTCACAAGAAAGAATGAACGTGTCACAGTGAGCATGACTCATAAATAATGCATATAGACTAGTGAGTAGGAAGAAGGAGACCAAGACAAAAAATGGAAGCTGTTACCCTGCCTAGTCCTTTTGCAGACATGCTGTAGGTGTGTGTGATCTCTGAAGAGGAACAGAACTAGAGATGTTCATTGAAAGAGCTGTCAAAATAATTGATGAAGAATTTGGGAACAAAGCAATCTCGTGAGAACTTTATCCACTCCACCACCACCACCACCCCAGCCAAACAAAAAATAACTAATAAAGAAGGGAGTAGTCTCTTCATACTGTAAAAAAAAAAAAAAAAGCATGTGGAAGAGGAAAAGGTGGATGGATGGAAATGCAAAGAGGAGCAGGAATGACAGTTGAGTTTCCAGAAGCCAACACCAACCTATGGGCAGGGCACTGGATCAACTGCTGGCAGTGGAAGAACTGTCTCTCTCTGGGCAACAAAGATGTAACAGAGGCAGAATTCCCACTAGAATGGCACCAGGCAGGTTGGGGAAACAGTCATTCATTTATTGAGGACACACAGCAAGCCAGGCACTGTATTAAATCCTTCTATTGACTGACAGTGAGGCAGCAGAGGTGTTTGGGGCTATAATAAATAGAATAAAAAAAAAAGAGCTGTCTCACTAAACTCAGTAATACTTTATCCCCAAAGCCTCACGTAAAATCCTACTTTACCAAGCTTCCTTCTTTGCAAATGTTCTAATCATAGTCTTGATCCATTTTTCCAACATGGTGTCCTTTTCTCATTGATCTATTGGAGACACTTTGTTGAGGGATGCTACTTTTTTATTGATTATATGGATTGCAAATATCCTTTAGTGTTATTTGCTGTCTAAACATACTTACGGTAGAAGCAGGCATTTTTTGTTCTGTGTTCTGATGTCTTTATTCATGACTTTGTTGCAGAGTTAAACTCCTTGCTCACAATATATCCCCATTAAGGCTCAGAAACAGTGCTAGGTTATGACCAGAATATCTAGATTATGACAAAAGTCCTCTGATATTACTAGTATGTGATCTTGGGTACGTTTCTTGAAACTAACATTAAACCCAACAGCAGCAGACACTCTGCTAGGTTTCTATATTTAAGATATCTAATTTAATTTTTACAATTACTTACCTATTTTTCAGATGGAGAAACAGTCTCAGTGAAATAAATTGATTCCAGTAATACCCAGCTAATTAATGACAGAGTTGGAATTTAAATGTAGGTATAACTCCAAAATCTATGTTGCTTTCTTCTCTTAATATGTATTTCAGGGATTTCGTGTGAAAAAAAAAAAACTGCATACATGAACACACACACAGTCTGCTAAATGGAATTATGATTTCTAAATCCCTCTGAGATTCCATGATTCAAGGCATCTATTGAAAACCAGTAACCATGAGACACTCTAAGGAGGGGCTACTGACTCTAATCCCACTGGTTCCCAGAAGGAAAGCAATTAACAGCAACTAATAATGGAATGATGTCACCTTGATTTTAAAAAACCATTCAACACTGACTTTGAACAGAATTGCTCCATAGAGACTAGAATAAACTCTTCATGACAAACTTTGTAATTGCATTGAAAATGCATTTAATGTACAGCAGATATATCTCACTGAAAGTCTAGTGTGCACTAAGAGTGTTACATATATCATCTTCTTTAATCCTCCAGAGAAACTTAGGAGGTGACTATTTTACTCTCCATTTTACAGGTGAATAAACTGAGACATAAAGGGGTTACTTGGTTCCACAGCTAGTAACACCCATGCCTGTCTTCAAAGCCCCCCACAACATATGAAGTCATGAATTCCCCCCCTTAGAAATCCACATCAAGTATAAAATCATTGCCAAGTGAGGTGTTCCCCTTGTAGCAACTCAGTCTTTTATGATGCTGTCATAAAAATAAAAAATAAAAAAAAAACTTCATTAGACCTTCAATATTTGAGGGCTCTTCTGAGTTAGCAAAGGGAAAGAAAGCATATCAGAGGAAGTTACAGGTCTTTTTCAGAATGGAAAGTCTATTAATAGACTGGCTAAACACTTAAGGAAAAATTTAAAAATATATTTCTTGCTGGCTTTTCAAAAAATAACCTATGTTGAAAATGTAAGGTTGACACATATTTGTTGAGCAACTAAAAATCTTTCTCCTTTAAAAGATGGGCTGGAAAACTCATGTGTTGTCCACTCTCTACTCAAGTTCCCATATCTCACTGAATATGAACTCTGAGATTGATTCCATGGTTCAAAGCATCTATTGAAAACTAGCAACCACGAAAAATAGAGAATTGCATGTTCATAACATGATATCATTTAAAACTCCCTCGTGGAGGATTCATTTCTCCTATGAACTCGTGAGCTATTAAATTAGAGAGTAGTTATGGAAAGCCTCATGGAAAGGACATGTGCCAGGAAATAAAAGGCAAAGGGGGAACAAGGCATCAAGTTGGTGTGCAGGATAATTTCTGGAAGAGATCCCTAAACTTTTAAACTATTCTTTCAATGGGCTTTCAGCAGGAAGATCATGGGTGTGATGTGATTTCTAGTTGGTATTTTTATACTGCTCTAACTTATTGTTGCATCCAGAGATTTCCCTACAAGATAACTACATGATATTTTAGGCAAGTACAGTTGACTTTAAACAACCCTCTGAGTGAGATTTAGAGCAAAAAAATATAGCAGCCGCTGTCCTGGGTTTTGCTGCTGACTTCTCAAATGAATTCTTTTGTTAGGCTATTCTGCACACTGTCAGAAAAATCATCCTGATTTAACCCTATGAACCATAGTCATCGAGTTTGAAAAGATTTTGGTTTTATGTGACTTTTTCTAGTTTTACTTTTTTCTAAAAAAAAAACAAAAAAACAATAAAAAGGTCTGTTGTAGTTCTCCCAAATGCCAAAAGGGAAAAAACACTTTAAAAAATGTTGTATAACATTTACCTTGCAAATATCAAGCTTAAAGTATAGACAAGGTTGATGGGGCCTAAGGTACCTTTCTATTATATGTCTGTGTTTAATAGTCTTTTTAAAAATGTCATAAAGTGACTTTAATTGCATATTCAATACTGTTCCCTAAGAATACATGAAATTCTAAATTTAGAAAAGTTGAGCCCTGAACAGAATTCATCTCTATGAAATCAAATGCCTTTCAAAAAGACAAAGGGCTAACCCGGGGCACCATTGCTGACTCCTCCCTCTTCCTCACATCCAGTATTCACTCCATCACTGAACCACTGAATTCACCTCCAGCTATCCAGCAGCCTCTCTGTCTCTCTCTCTCTCTGTCTCTCTCTCTCTCTCTCTCTCTCTCTCTCTCTCTCTCTCTCTGTCTCTCTCTCTCTCTCTCTCTCTGCCAGAGGTTAGTAGGCCCCCACCTCACCTTATCTGTGGTTTCGCTTTCCAAGGTTTCAGTTACTTTGGTCAATCAGGGCCCAGAAATATTAAACGAAAAATTCCAGAAATAAACAAGTCATAGGTTTTCAATTGTACACTGTTCCACTGTTCTTAGTGGCACAATGAAATCTCCCACCATCCCCCTCTGTCCCACCCTGGACTGGATGTAAATCATCCCTTTGTCCAGTGTCTCCACGCTGTATATGCTTCTGACCCTTAGTCACCTAGCAACATCTGGGTCAAATGGACTGTCACTGTATTGAGGTGCTTGTATTCAAATAACCCTTATTTCACTTAATAATGGTCCCGAAGTGCAAGACAAAGAGACGCTGTCAACTGCATCCTGTAGGCAAAAAGGGGAGCAAAGTGCAATATGATATTTTGAGAGAGAGAAAAACACATTCACATAACTTTAATTATAGTATATCATTAATTGTTCTATTTTTCTTATTATTATTAGTCTCTTACTGCGCATAATTTTAAACCTTATCATACATATGTACGTATGAAAAATTGTAGTACGTGTAGGGTTTAGTACTATCTTCACATTTAAGCGTCCACGGCCAGCCTTTGAACATATCCCCTGAAAATGAGGGGAAGTACTATAATCTTAAAACTGATTAATTTACACACATCCCTCATTGATAACATCTGTTAATCCCTTATTGCCTGTAGGATAAAAAAAATACAAAACTCTTAGTATAGTGTCTTGCAAAGTGTGATTCTCAGAACTGTATCAGAATCTTCTGAGCTCCTTATCGAGGAGAAAAAAGTACTGTATCTGACCAAAAGATGCACCTAGGTTTAGAGGAGGAAAACAAGAAAAAAAAATATTCTGAACCAAATGGTGTGCTAAAATATTTAATAAAATATAACAATAATATTTCAACCATGTAAAGTGAACAGCAGTCAACAGCGGTATTAAGGACCATCATCGCTGTCATTAACAAATGAGGAGAGACTTTAAGATTCAAGCACTCTTCTAGTTTTCTGGGAACCCCAAGAACTCATCATCTCTAGTGTCAGAATTTGTGGGGGCCTTTAATAACAGGCATTGAGGGAGTTAAGAGGTATCACTAGTTGTCACAGTCACTTAGAGTGTCACTATCCTAGTTCCAGGTGCTTGCAGACTACCCCCAGGGCGTGTTATGGCTAGTGATCCCCCTTAATCCCCTCAGCACCTGTGTTACTACTAGAATAGGGACCCCACCATACCTCCCATTATATACTACAAACTTCAGCATTTATGGCTGCTCACCCAGTTACTACTGGCCTCCTCACACAGAAACCTGGGGTGCACTGGAAACAGTACGGAGGTACACGAGACAGCTGTAGCATCTAACGGAGCCAGTCGTCGGCAGCCGTCCGTCTGGAGAGACGATGGTGTAGCTTCTTAAGAGTCTATCTGCACCGCCGAGAATGGCTGTGCAGTCCGACTCGGGAGTGACACGGTATCTGTCTCCTCCCGTGTTGAATCGACATCTTGTGATGACGCTGGAGTGTCCTCTCCAGTGAAGCTGAAGCTACAGAGCCTGGGCAGGGTGATATGGAGGGTCTGCTGTTGCCCATGCAGCAGACCCCCCCTCTCTTCGCAGCTGAAGGGTCCAAGGGAAAGACGGAGTCAATACAGCTTGGGTTCAGGTGCGCCGCAGGAGTTGCCGGTGTTGACTACAACGTCAAACCGCCTTAGGGACTCCGGCTCCGGATTTTCTGTCGGGGTTTACTCCCTTCGCCTTTCCCCTGAAGAGGTATGCCGCAAGGCAGCGGAGGTTTTTTGGAGTCAGAGTTTTCCTTCTCTGATGTGCCCTGACTGGAAGATCGAACCAGCGACACTTAGCTCGCAGGCCGACGCTCAATCCACTGAGCCAAACCAGCCAGGGTAAGGGAGCCAGTAGCCAGCCAAAAACATGTTACTTCGGCTCCACCCATCTGCCTCTCATGATTGGCAGAGCTTAGGACACAGTGATTGGTGATTGGAGGCGGTTCTACTGACACAGGCCCCACCCAGTGTCAAAGACAATTGGCAATTGCTACTGTGCCTCATGCCCATTATTAGCCTCAGCTGATTCAACAGGTCAGTGGTTGTAGCTGGGAGTGTCACTCTCCCAGGTCCCAGGTGATGGGCAGAGGTGAACAGTGACTGACCAGACACCCTGAGACTCAGCAGTAAAGTGGGACATTTAAGCGTCCCCAGGGGCTTCGCGTGGGCCCACTGCTTCCTCTTCTAACAGCTGTCGCCACCGCTGACAGGTCAGGTAATACACATCACGGTCTGTGACGCAATATTCGCTCGACAAAACACACAGACATTTCCCTCCACTTTTATAGGGGGAAAAAGTGCATCTTATGGAGCAAAAAATACAGGTATATTCCTGGCCTTAGCCCAGGCCTACCATATCAAAATCCTGGGATGAGTTCAGTAATCTACATTTTAATCTTTTACTCACAAAGAATAAGTCCTCTTAAGAGAAGGTAAAGCATAAAAATATATAAATTTTGGAGAATTTCAGTATCTGGCAATATTATGAACGAGAAATCCTAAAATCCATGAACAGAAATTTCCAGATAAATGGATGGACTAAAATGTAAAAAATTTAAAGAAATCTATCAAATCTAGGGAGGGAAAAAAGGAGATTATGGATCCAAAGAGCTGACATAGAGAAATTCAATCACAGAGGTTTCATGAAGTCAGACCTGAATCTCAGGAAACAGGGAAAGGTGAACCAAAAATAATAATAATAATAATAATAATAATAATAAGTAAAAAATAAACTCAGAAATAGCAAAATTACTTTACTGTCTTAACCTTGGTTCTGAGAAGAAAGAAAATCATTCTCCCTGAGTATCCTTAACCAATATCTGGTTCCTTACATAAGCTGATAACTTAAATACGCAATATATTCATGCAAAATTTAACAACAAACTACTTTATCTTATTGTGGACCCCAATCCATAGCATCCCCAAAGGCAAACCTCTTCAGAGAAACATTGTCAATCCAAGCAACAAACCCAGTCACATAAATATATTTTCAAATATGAGCTACTGATGAAGAACTATAAAACACACAAGGAGACAAGGCAACATGGTAAGTGTTATCATTAAAAAGAAGTTCAGAAAGACATTAAGTGTAGATATGAAAAGATGTAGTATATAAAATAATTTTTGTAATTATCAAAAAACAATTATTGTTTGTAAGTATCATTTCTGATTAAAAGGCACAAGGATAACTTGGAGAACTGGCTGGGAAAGAAAGCATAAATGTTCCTCTTAGAATACCTTGTCATCATATCAGAAAGTAGGAAAGCTATTGAACTACTATAACCATGTTAAAAATACTCATAACAAATGAAGAGACCCCACATTGGCCAAAGAGAAAACAATCAGAGCTCAAAAAATTACTGTAATGGAAATATCAAACAGTTAAAATCCATCAGTTTACAATAATACTTAACTAAAAATTTACAGGCCACCTGTGAAGATTCTAGGTAATCAACACATTATACTGAAAATTGTTAAATAAAAGAAAGTTATCAAGATTTTATTCCAAAATGCAAATTGTACATCAAGACAACTAAATAGTTAATAATTTTTAAAAGAAATATTCCATTTAATAATTGAAGAATGAATAAAAGATGTACTTCATCAGCATTTTGCAACCCCTAATGAAATTATGAATCTTTGCAATGACTATTAATGTTGTTAAATCACTAGATAAAAAGATCATGGAAATTTGAAAACCTAAGGATCAAGCCAACATCACCTGCACTGATTAATCGTATCACAAAAAGACAAATAGGCATAATGAGACTCTTGATGAAAGTACACAACACTACCTGTGAAATATTCTTGCCAAAATATTGAATGTGAATTTAATCAAGCTTCTGTATCCACCTATTCATTTATGGGAAATATAAGGCAAAGAAACGTACTACCACGTAATGCCATTCTGATGCAATCAGCAAAACCTAGGCTGTGGAATTCCCTACAGGACAAATGACTGACTGATTTCTTCTTAAATTATAATTTTAAAAAAATTTTTATTAGGAAAGAGGAATACATATTTTAAAAGACTTAAAAGGCTGTATGCGTTTGCCTGGACTGCCATAACATAAACCAAAGGCTGGGTGGCTCAAAAAGCAGAAATTAATTTTTTCACAGTTCTGAGGCTGAAAGTGCAAGATCAAGGTTTGGCTCCTTCTGAGGCTTCTTTCTATGGCTTGCAGATTGGCACATTCTCACTGGTTCTCATGTGATCCTTCCCCTGTGTTTCCGCACCACTGATATTTCCCTGAGGATCCAAATTTTCTCTTATAAGGACACCAGCCAAATTAGATGGGGGACCATCCTAATGGCCTCATTTTAACTTAATCACCTCCATAAAGGACCAATCTCCAAATGCAGTCACATTTCTAAGGTGCAGGATATTAAGGCTTCAACATATGAACTTTGGGAGGACACAATGCAGCCCAAAACCCTGTACCTTCCAGATCCCCAATTCACATCTTTTTCCCATACAAAGCACATTCACTCCCACCCCAACAGCCCAAAAGTTTTAACCCATTTCAGAATCTACTCTAAGTCCAAAATCTCATCTAAATTCATTTAAATCAACTGTGAATGAGACTCAAGCTATAATTCATCCCAAGGCAAATTCCTTTCCAGCTACGAATCTGTGAAACCTTACAAGCTATCTGTTTCCCAATACAATGATGTAGACATAGAATAGACATTCCCATACCAAAGTGAAACAATTGGGAAGAATACAGGCACACAGTTCCAAGAAAATCCAAACCTAGCAGGGTTACTCCATTAACGTTTAAAGCTCCATATTAATTCTTCTTTGGATCCACATTATGTCTTCTGAGTTCACCTAGGTGACAGCCCCTGTCCCCTCTGTCCAGCTCTTGGCCTGTAGCTTCACCCCTGAGGCTTACTCTCCAAATACAAATAACCCATTCTGAAGCACTGGGGGTGGGTCTTCAACATAAAAATGTGGAGGAGGGACACACACAATTTGGCCTATAACAGAGACATAGCAAACTAATGTAATATTTGTTCATGTTTACATCATAATTTAAACAAACTTAAAAATTTATCAAACAATCAAGGATTTAAATTTCATTAGATATCAGACAGTATTAAGAATATTTTTAAATAATCATATTTTAAAATTCTTATCTTATGGAAATGATAACACTTATGAGTACTTTGTGAATGAAACTTATACTATCAAGAGTTTGCTTCAAAATAACAAAGCGAGGGAATTTGGTAAGCTAAAACTGACCTGGATTTGATAACTGTTGGAAGTAGGATGGTGGGTATATGGGAATGTCACATACTATTATCTTTACTTGGGTATATACTTCCAAAAGTATTATAAGTTCAAATATAAGTGTACTTAATGTGTTCAAGGAAATGAAGAAAAATCAAATCATGAGCAAGAAGAAAACATATTTTTAAAATCTTTGAAAAGCACGTAATCTAAAAGTACTTAAAGAATGAAAATATTGTTGTTGAGATTTTAACTGCTCTGTGGTAGAGAGCTTACCTTTGTAAAAATGCCAGTTCTCCTAAAGTGACCTATAGATTTAATAGATTATAATCAAGTTTCCAAAAGGGTGCTCTATGAAACTTCAAACTTTAATTCTAAAATTTATGTTAATGACTAAATGGATAAGAATAGTTGACAAAATCCTAAATTGAAAAAGCAAGCAAGAAAGGGAGAAGGAGTTGAAAAAGAAGAGGAAAAGAGGAAAGACTGAAACTGGAATCATCAGATACAAAAGCTTATTACATAGTAAAAATAGGTAAGACTGTGCTACAGTGGTTTCAAGGAAAAACAATAAATCAATGGATTAGTGAGCACGAAAAGACACCATGCACATATCAAAAGCAACAATGAAAGCTAGTATTGAAATTCTTTAGGTGAAGATGGATAGTTCATGAAATGATGTCGGGTCAATTAATTATCAATAAGAGGAAAATGAAAATAAGCACCTACTTTAAGCCATACAGAAGTAGAGGAAAAAAACAGCTCTTTTCTGTTTAGAAGAAATGGATATTTAGAGTAATATATTTTGTTTTTTATTTTAAGCCCCTCGCAAGACACAAAATATTCTAATCACAAAAAAAGACTGACAAACTTGACCATATTAAGATAATTCCATCATATCCTTTATATGTACTTATTTTGTTCACCACAAGAAGAACCAAATCCTCCCATTATCTCTCTTGCTCCAATCCCATAGTTACGTGATATATTAAAATAAACAAATAAATAAATAAAACTGGGAATGATAAAAAATAATTAGGGTAGTGGTTATTCAGGTAAAGAGCAAGGTGATGTGATTGGAATTAAGCACACAAATAGCCTCAAATGATATTGGTAATGTTCTCCTTTGCAAATTAGGACGTATTTTAGCTTCTAGTGTCAATTTTTATGGGGCGGGGGGTAGGGCAGACCAGGGTCAGGGGTGGAGTACCCCATACCAATGTGAAGATGAATAAATGAACTTCCTTTGAAGGAAGAGCTCTCGCTCTCACACACCACCACTCGCCACACTTAGCAGACTCCAGCCTAAAGAACCATACAGCCATCTAAAAGCAGAAAGTATATTTTACTACTCCAGCAGGAGGACGAATAATTTCCTCCTTGCCTAGCAACAGACGCAACCAAATGAGAAACCGCTACGACTCAGCCAATGGGAAGCTGCTATAATCCCACTCGGGTTTTCTCCTAAGGGCCCCTTCCAACCCTTCCTTTTCCTCCGTACAAAAACACTCCTCTCCTGTTTTCCCCGGATTTGCCTGTGGTTTTCCTGTGGCTTGCTTATCTCAAATTGCAATTCTCTCCTATTCCCAAAGCTTATTTTACTGGTAAACACCCCGCTATTTCATTTGGTTGAGGATGACAGCCACACAAAGCAGTTCTCTGGACACTATCTGGGTGTCCTACAATTTAACTCAGTTCTGTCACCGTCTCCCTGGAGACAGCATCAGATTCCACAGGTTGAAGGTTTCTTCCTACAAGACTGCTCTCTGCACTTCAGATGCAACTCGCAAGGCCAGGTTATTCCGCGTGATTCTGACCAGCCGGCTCAGTGTCAGAGGTCCTCATCGCCTTCTCCTCCGGTTGAATGAATATACTAGAGGGGCTCCCCACGCTCAGAAGAATGTCTTATGTACCAGGTCACTGGTTTATTATGCAAGGGTATATTTCAGTAACGACCAGATGGAAAAGATGCACAGGGAAAGGCGCGGCGAAAGAACACAGAGCCACCATGCCCTCTCCGAGGCCACCTCTCTCCCTTAGCTCCATGTGTTCACCAACCCAGAAGCTCTCTGAACCCCATCTTTTTGCAACTTTAGAGGTTTCATGACACAGACTTACTCCGTCGATTCATTGACTCCTGGCAGGGGAGTCGATCTCCAGCCCCCTTCCCCTCCCTGAAGCTCTGGGGGGAGGCTGAACATTCCCACCCTCTAATCACGTGGTTGGTTCTCCTCTAAAACCAGGCCGGATTCGAGGTCCCAAACTGACCTCATTTCCACAAGACGCTTTTATTGCTCTCATCACTTAAAACATTCCAAGGAGTTTTAATAGCTTTGTGCCAGAATCAGGGATGAAGACCAAATATAGAGTCATGTTGTTAAAGATCAAACAACATCATTTAGATACAGTGTTTAATGTGCCTGTGTTGCAGTCAGATGAGTACCAGGAGGGAAATAAAGGCAGGACCCTCACCATTGAAGCAAAGGAAGACAGGTCTCACCCGCTGACCCAGTAATCTTGAGCCTGGTCCAATATGGCTACGAGGCGTTCTGAACAACACAAGTAAACAATGACAGTGCAGGACGGGGGAGCCCTTGAAAGTCCGTGTGTGTCATCTCCACGGGCTGGGAAACAGAAAACCTTAAGACTGTATTCATCCCAAGGCCTGGAAGGGGAGGGGGATTACAGCGCCCAAAGAAAAGCCCCCAAAACGACTTTGGTTATCTGCCTGCCTCCTGTCACATATGCAAAATGAACAAATAGTCTAGAACAAGATAAGGGTTTGGGCTAACAGACCCCCTCACTGTGCCTACATTTGGGTAGCCACATCTCCCCAGGAAAGCGGGCACCATCTTTACCAATCAATACATAACTCCCCCACCCCCATCCCATCAACTATGTAAGTCCTCAGAACAAAGGACTCGCGCTCTTTTCTCTTGGCCAGCAGGAGGCCCCTGGCCTCCCATCCTCTGGCCTTCTGGGCTCTGGCCACATAGGTGCTGGTCACACTTTGGCCACCCTTGCTTTTTCCACCCTTGCTTTTGCTCTCCCAGTCACTAATAAACTTTGCATGCGTGCTAAGAGGCTCACTGATCTGTAACTCTTTACTGTATCAGCGAGAAAACCAGGGTTTCTCCCTAACACCTGTATTGTATATGAGTGTATATATAAGTCAAGTTAAATGGAAGTTAATTTAAATTTTTTTGGGTTGTAAGGAGAGAAGCTCTGAGTAGCCGTGAGAAAATAAAATTGGTGTCTGACTACGAGGTAGTAAATGATGGAAAACGAGTTAGTAAATGTTCCCCGTTGCCTTCTGTGCGTGTTGCCCGGATGGCAGCACCTGGCACAATCCCCAGAGTATGACTCTCCCCTCTCTGAGCTTTGTTAACATCCACACTGGCCCTCGTGGGACCTCGGTGGGACCTCATTGATCATGAGTAATTGTGAAAACAATGAGGCCTGCCCACATCTAGAGGGGCTGGGATATTTTAAGGTTTTTATGTTCCACGTGGAGCAAAGTTCAGCGATCTGAATGCTTAAGCTTCCTTACTTAGCTTCAGAGAGGAATCTTTGCTTCGGCTGGGTTGTTAGAAAATGTGTTTCTCCCCGACTAGGTATGCAACTAGAGCTGTGGTCATTTTTTATTCTCAAGAGCTTTTATGTTTAACACCTAACAGTTCTACCTTGTCAACTCACTTGGATGTTGTCCTTCAACATCAAGCCTCTATTTTGAATTTTATATATTATGTACATAGATATTATATACATGATCTTTAGAGCATTGTTTCTTAGAGCTCAGGGTATCTTCTACAAAATGGGTTTTCTTTGGCACTTCTCAGATAGGCACTGAGTAGCACCAAAGAATCTGCTCCTTCATCTCACTTCTGTAATCCATGGCCCAGACATAAAAACAAAAAAATGTTGTGAAGAATATTTAGCATGATTAGCGTGCTCAAAATTTTTCCAGTATTGCTCAACAGTATTATAAAATATGCCTTAATTTTCAGGTCTTCAAATGTACGAGAACTCTAAAAACAAAGAAGCAGCTTTATCTTTCCTCCTGGGACCCACTAATTGTATTCACATTTTTCAAGCTGTTTACATAAAAACAATTTAGTAATTATATGCACATTTTCAGGATGTGAAAGAGCTGACAAGATGACTATCAGCCAAATACTTCTAAATGAACATGACCCATGTTTGGAATACTTGTTATGAAAAGTTATTGGGGTGTGCAGTTTCGAAGACAGATTGTAAAGGAAATGTGTAAAGTCCTATAAATTCATTAGTAACTTTATTCCCCTCATCAGTGGGTCGCAGAATATTAAAATGAATGCTGAAAACATAAACTGGCCAAGTTTGTGCAGAAACAGAGTCGAAGTGACCAGATGCAGTGCTCAGAGTTCTTTAGAGCATGAGATATTTAGTAAATAGAAGACTAGGAACTTCCCACATGAAATATTAGTGGATAGTCTGTGACGCTTCTGACTACTTCTCCGGTTATTACACATGAGCAAAACATGTAAGTGCCAAATGACCGTGTGCTTTTTATTCCGAACACTAATAAATCGTATGGACGCATTCCCATTCACAAATACAAGAAGCCATACCAGCAGCCCTGGACAAATAATGCTGGGGCAACAAGACATAAATGAGTATATTTGGAGGCTAAGCAGAGGAAGGCATTACGGGAACCTCACTGAAAGGTCTTTTTCACAACCTGCTGACTTTTAGGGCATAGTTAAGTGTCAAGACCTACCATCTTAGAATCAAGTGTCCTATGTAATAGGTTTCTTGCTATTAATTTGCTTTTTTTTTTCTCCTTAGACACAAAGACCAATGTTTGATTTTATTCGCTTGAGTCCAGACCCATGCATGGTGACAATTGAAAGCTCCTTGAGATACCAGACTCTTAAGAAACCTGGCAAGTCTAAACTAATCCTAAAAGTAGAAATTCAGTCCTTATGTCAGAGTTGTCCTGATCTTCCAGAGCTAGTCCACATGAGAAACAAATTAATGCTTACCCAAGGAGATAGCATTCAACCTACATGTTTGTCAATAGGAAAGCTATGTTTCTGACTTTACTTACTTCCCCCTCATGAGATTCTAATTGTGCTCCCATAAACCCAGTCCTTTCTTTGCCCTCACATACTACCCTGGCATTCTCTGTTGTCTAGAAGCTTAATAAAATAAAATAAAATAAAATAACCCCTTTTTCTCATAACCCCTTTCTCAGAAACTGATTTGGCTCCTTTCTCACTGAACAATACGTCTACTTGAGAACCGTCACATAATAAAGAGATTAAATAGGACTGTTAATCCACTCTTTTCTATAACGTAAAAGATAGGATTTACAAACGCTCATAAAACCAAAAGCACCAGTGTGTTTCAATGAGCACTCTAATAACTTCTACCTAGTGTACTGTTTCATCCGACCTTATCGGTCATTGAGCATCAAATGTAAAAAGGAAAGGTTTTATTCTCAAGGACTCTGTAGAACTAAACCACACAAAAAATTATGTGCCTGCACCTGCTTCATGCTATCGGATTCTTTTCTGTGGCAAAGATACAGCAACAATACATTTCCTTCAATGTTTCTAAATGTTGGGTCAGCTCTACACAGCACATAACAAGGAAAGAGAAATCCCTATGATAACGACATCTTTCATCTGAGGTGATGGTCTAACATATGTAGGGGACTATTTCTTTTCCTAAATATTCTGGGCATGATACTGGTTAGAATTAATACTTCTAAAATGAGTAGTTTTCTACTTAGCCCCAGAGGAAGATGGGAGAACCTGACCTATATTTAGTGACTGTTCTCCCTGAATATCTGTAATAGGAATGATGAAATTGTTTTTGAAAACCAGCATCAGCAACTATGTACAATGTTGTACTAAAAATATGACCCTTGCAGAGTATATCACAACTTTGCTTCTCTAGAAAACGTGAAGTTTTAAAAACTATGTGACACGTTAGCACCCAGAGATCCACAAGGGAAAGTTCCACTCTCCTGGTGAAAAGGCTGAAGTAAATGATTTCAGAGGACAACATATTCATCCTATGGAGTTGTCTGCTCTGTTGGGGAGATCAAGAACCCAACCAATCTTTTAAAACAAAAACTAAAGCCAGGACTGCTTCTCTAAACTTAGTCTCCCCTGAGAGAGTGACTTGGAGTTTCACCTTATCCATTAAAGGAGGGATTGTAAATAACCCTCCAATTGCATTCCTGTCCATTTCAAGTGTATCTATGGTCTCTTAAGCCCCATACAGAAGAGAGTTGGTTAGCCACACCACACTGAGGATAACAACCTATTTATTTATATCAGAACATATTTGCAAGGAGTTAAATAAATAGAATAAAATAAACATAATAAGTGTTGATGTAGAAATAAGTAATGCTTATAAAATGCTGCAAGCAATGTGGCCTTAAAAGGATGTACAATAAACGTTCTCACTGGGATGCTCTGTAAGTATTACACCACAGTAAGATCCTAATTTAAGATGGAGCGGTGATTGTAGTCAAAAAGGAAAAGACTTGTGAGTGGAAAATATTATGTCCTGATGTTTTCTTGGTAACATTTCTCTATACCTTTTTCCTTTTCAGATTTTAATTTTCTTAGGCCAGCCCTTTCTTTCCCTTCTTGGTGCTAAGTGATGATCGTATCGGCAGCCGTCCGTCTCGAGAGACGATGGTGTAGCTTCTTAAGAGTCTATCTGCACCGCCGAGAATGGCTGTGCAGCCCGACTCGGGAGTGACACGGTATCTGTCTCCTCCCGTGTTGAATCAATATCTTGCGATGACGCTGGAGTGTCCTCTCCAGTGAAGCTGAAGCTACAGAGCCTGGGCAGGGTGATATGGAGGGTCTGCTGATATTACAGTGATATTACAGTGCTTAGATTTGAAATTGCTTGCGCTCCTAAATGCTGGTAAAAATAAATAAATAAATAAATCTCAGAAATGTAGGAAGGATAAGATGTTTCTCTCTCCCTATAGCTGCAATGCAGCTCATTTTGATAAAATGGTGAATTGAGAATATCTACATAAGTATCAGTTTTATACTCCTAAAAAATACATGTGGAAAAAAGTGACCTGTTCTGCATTAGATTATTGAAACTGTCCTTGGAAGTGTTATTTGTACAAAGCAGTCTTTGGGGCACCTGGAATTTAAAGATTATTACTCTGCTCTTAGAAATACAACATGTTAACCCTCCAAGTTTGGGATTCTGATTGCTTGTCAATATGTCGTTATTATTTGCCCTGGTAATAATATCCAAACAGTCATCCTTGTTTCCTAAAACACAAATAGTTGTGCCTTGGCTGGTGTGGCTCAGTGGAGTGAGTGCCGGCCTGTGAATTGAAAGGTCGCCAGTTCAATTCCCAGTCAGGGCACATGCCTGGGTTGCGGGCCAGGTCCCCAGTCGGCAGCGTGTAAGAGGCAACCAATCAGAGTATCTCTCATGCACGGATGTTTCTCTCCCTCTCTTTTCTCTCTCTCTAATAGTAACTAAATCAAATCCTTTATAAATAAATAAATAAATAGTTGTGAGTTTTCTTTTTTAAGCCAGAGAAGCACTTTTAGAATTTCCCGTTCTTTCCCTTTATATATAAATGTCAAAAAAAAAAAAAATACCATGAAAATGCTGAATTCTTTATTCAAACCCAGAGTTCAAGACTCTTCATCTCGACTTCCGGCCAAGATGGAGGCTTAGACGGACGCGCTCGGTCTCCCTCTACAACTAGAGAGGAATACAACTACTTCAAAACAAAGGATAACTAGAAATTCCAGAAAATAAAACTACACGGAAGCCCAACATATGAAGTTATAAACCAGCGGCGCCCTTTGGGCAGGTAGGGGGAGCGAAAGGCGGCGGCGCTGTTTGCGGTCGCGCCTGGGACAGCGGCGGGGAGAACAATCCGGCTGCAGTCGAACCCCCGGCAGCTCGCGACCCCAACACTGGGAGAAGCAGCTACCACATCGCCTTGAACAGTGAGGCCCAGGGGGGCGGGAGGACGGATCCCGGTCTCCTAGCGGAATAACTGTGTGAATCCATCTTGGACCCCCGCCCCCAAAGAAAGCGCCACAGGGCTGCGAAATAGGTCGCAGACAGGCGCCGGTCGCTGGCTTGTGACGACAAAGCACCACGGTACAGCAAGAAAGGCTGCCGAACGGCGCCAGTCGCTGGATTGTGACGCGTACACAGGCACTGCCCCCTATAGCCGGCCCAAGAAAACAAAACGCATCTGTCAGCATGAGGCAGACAACTATAGAAATCCCGGTGGCGCAGCTCACCAGGCAACAGATGGAGAACCTGACAGATGAACAGATAAGAAACCTGTCAGAGGCTCAGTTCTGGGCCATTGTTATCAGGTGGCTTACAGAATTCACAAAAGATCTGGAAAAAGATGAGAAAGAAGCGAAAAACACTCATAACAAAAGGAACAAAACCACATACGAGACAGATGGTGAGGAAAAAAAATCCAGAATTCATTTCAACAAACTGGAATATGGAGAAGGAACAAGCAGTCAACCAATGCAGAGAGAGGAAATGGGAAGCAACGATGAGAGGATCAGAAACCTCTGGGACAGCTATAAAAGGCCCAACATAAGAATCATTGGTTTGCCAGAGAGCGAGGAAGATGAACTAGAACTTGAAAAATTGAGTGAAAATATAATAAAGGAGAACTTCCCAGACTTGGGGAAGGAAATAGACTTACAGGTCCAGGAAGCACAGAGAGTTCCAAAAAAACTGGACCCAGGGAGAACCACTCCAAGACACATTATAATCAAAATGTCAAAAATTAAAGATAAAGAGAGAATCTTAAAAGCAGCAAGAGAGAAGAAAAGAATTATGTACAAAGGGGTCCCAATTAGACTATCAGCTGACTTCTCAAGGGAGACCCTGCAGGCAAGAAGGGACTGGCAAGAAATATTCAAAGTAATGAAAATCCAAAACCTACAACCACGAATACTCTATCCAGCGAAATTGTCATTCAGAATAGAAGGACAGAGAAAGTGTTTCCAGGACAAAATAAAACTGAGAGAGTTCATTAGATCCAAACCACTGTTATATGAGATGTTAAAGGGACTGGTTTAGAAAAAGGAGGATCAAGACAATGAAATCTAAAATGAAAACTGCATCACAAGAAACAACAGAAGCTAGGGAATTGAAACAAAGGCAAACTAAACAGGCAACGAGAGTGGAAAAAGAACTATAGGTACGGGGAACATATTGGGGGGAGGTCAACAGGGAGGGGGAATGGGGAGAGGGAGGGAGATGATATAGGAATTAAGGATCATGGTAGGAGGGAATGGAATAGACAGAGAGAGGTTGAAAAGAACTGTATGCACAACTAATGGACATGATCTAAAAGGGGGGGACAACTGGAGGGAGGGCAGCCACTGGGTGGAGGGGAGCAGAGGGAAGGGAAATTGGCACAAATGTAATATTATAATCAATAAAACACATTAAAAATAAATAAATAAATAAATAAATAAAATATTGATAATAAAAAAAAAAGACTCTTCATCTCATTTCAATTCAATCTAGTATATCCTAAAGCATTCTGAAAGACAAAACTGCTGAGACTATATATATACTTTTTAAAATGCAGAGGGATGATAATCGTTTTTAGCTAACAATATATGTAGGAAGGACATACTCAGCAGCTTTCTCAATGCCTGGAGGTTGACTGAAACACAGAATATACTTGAATTTCTGTCTCATTTTTACTTTGAATTCCCAACACCTATTTGCAAAAAGCATGTTCAAATATAGCACGCCAGCCCCTCATGGGAATGTTCTGATTTACAGATGGAGCAAATTAGAGAGAAAGAGAATTAAATAAGAATGTCAGAATCACGCATAAAAATAAAGAGTAAGATTTTAAGCTGCTAAGGACTAATTTCTGGGTGTGTAACCCAGCAGCTTCTTCTGAAGAAATATATTTTATTCCATATGATATTTTATATAGTTACTAATGCCCCAATTCTAACAGTAGGGGAATTTTTTCTAATATGTTACAGAAATAGAGTTAAATGAAAGAGGGATCTTTTGCTATATTACTCATAATGAGTCTTTCTAGATCACCTGTAATAGCTATCATTTTACTTTGCTTTTCTTATTTCAAAGTATATAAAGGACAGGTCTGCCAGTAAATGTGTGTGGGTTCATGCTCAAGAGAAGAAAAATTAATAGAGTTTCTTTCACATTCATTTTCCTTTTCATTTAATTTTACATTTTACTGTCCTCACAACCATTATGAGCTCGGCTCCCCTTACAGAATATCTCAGTGTTCACTAACCACACCATTTCAAGCATATTGCCTTAAAGTAGATCCTGTAACCCATGTAGCATTCTTGATCCTTTCATAAAATGACACTTTGAAGGACAAAATATAGGAGTATTATGAGGCCAGGCAGGGACAGAGTAGGAAAAGGACTTCAACTCTTAATGAGAAGAAAACTTTTTTTAAGAAGGTGAAGAAGTGATGGTCATTTTAAGTTCTTCTTTCTCAATAACTACACTGAGGAAGGATATGATATCATTAGCCAAACCCATTCCATATTTCAAGTAATCAAGAAGAAGAACGAGAAGGATCAAATGTCCAGCCAATGGATAAGAAAAGCAATTATGTTTTCAGATGTTACTTTGACCTTTTTGAGCTAAATCAGCCATTCAATAGGATGGAACACAAAATAAGAAAGGGCCCTTGTGGAGTGTGTCCAGGGACTGAAGCACCAGACACATACAGAAATAATCATGACACAACTGCTTGCAGGGCTGTAATTGAAATGAGTTCTACAGAAACCTACGAGAGGGAGGCATTATTGTGGGCTGGAGGGAAGAAGGCAAGGGAGAAAAAAAGACTTCTAGGTGATAATGTTTTCTACCACCCTGTCCAAATTAACCCTTGCTGTGATGAATAGGTTAATAGAAAAATTATTTCTAAAACTATGCATTACTGCAAAAGTAGTAATCTCTTCTCTCGTGAAGATTTAATAAAGTTGGATGGTTGAACTGTACATTTTTTTACAGTTACTGCCTGTTGCATCAAGTGGAAACTCCTTAGTATAATATTCAAACTACCATTATCTAGTTTTAACTCATATTACTAGTTTTATGCCTCACCAAGTCACATTTTACTTACTATACTCGAGGAAACTACAATAGCCTAGACTTTTCTTTCTTTGTGTATAATTTCACAGTTTCCTCCGCATGGGATGTCCTTTCTCAATCCTATTTTTGTCTCATAATTATCAATCTCTCATTCCAAACGTAATTGAAATGCTACGTCATCCATCTTTCTCTACCCATTGCAGTAGGTTATAGATGCTGTAAACTCTTTGCCATTCTCATACCAAGAGGCAGGGTCTATTTACCCACCCCTTAAAATTGGGTTGAGACTACAACTATTTTCACCAATGGGACACAATAGATATAATATCATGCCAGTTTCAGAGCTGGCCTTTAAAAGAAGTGGCAGCATCTCTGTCCTCCCTCCCAGCACACTTGCTCAGGGGAAGCCAGCTGCCATGTAAGAAATGCGGCTACCGTGTCGTGCCGTGAGGAAGGCTGAGCTAGCCATGCGTAGAGGCCACGCTGAAAGAGACGGCTGGCCAGTCCTCAGCTGTTCCTGGTACCCCAGCTGAGGCTCCAGACATGTGAGGGTCTTCCACTGGTAGCCCAGCTGACTCTTTAGATGGCTGCATTGCCAGCTGCCACCTTCTGAGAGTCTGAGTAAGAACAGCCCAGCTGAACACAGTCAGCCCATGGTACAGTCAGAGATAATAACAGATGGTTGTGAAAAGCCACACAAAAAATGGAATGGTTCACAATGCAGCAGAAATTGAGAATTAAAACACTATCCAAAAAGTATATATTGCAAAACAAAAGGATCAGGGCTTGAGAAAAAGGGAGGAATCATTTGGTGGAGCATAGGGGATTTTTATGGCAGTGAAACTCTTCTGTTTGATTCAATAATTGGTTTATTCATTCCATGAATATTCATTAAGTTCTCATGATGTATCAGGCATAGTTGTAGCCTTTAAGTGACACATCAGTGAAAGTACAGACAAAAATTCCTGCTCTTGTGGAACTTATATTCTTGTAAGTTCAAGTGGAGATAGACATTAAAATATAAGTTGAATAAACATATAAATTATAGGTCAGAAGCCAAGGATTATGGGCAAAAATAATGAGTAAATGGCTATCAAGAGCATATGGGAAGGGGGAAGTATAATTTATATTAGTTGTTTTAGCACAACTTTTACTATTTATCTTTATATTAAGCAATGCCAGTTTTAAGTACAAATATCAGAGCACTTAACTCAGATGTGGAATCACCAGAGCTGCACAATTTATATTTCATAGCTCATCCCCAGGAGGTTGCCTCGAGCTGGCCAAAAAGTAACAATAAAAATAAAATAAATCCACATTCTGGAAGGTTGGAAGGCACAGAGTCTGTGTAGAGAAGACTCTCAGCCAAAGGGATGGATATGGGATGAGTTCAGAGGTTCCGAGGGTCTTCCCCATAACATGGAGCAGGCATGTGCTCTGTCAGGCCTGCCAGTTGCTGGGTTCTCCCTCCTACAAGCGCCTGAGCTGATACACTGAGCACAGCTTAGGGGAAGTTTCCCTTCCCAAGGGTCTGCTTCCCCAACCCAAACAGACAAGAGACCCCCAATAATCTTTTACTGCCCAAACCAGGACATGCTTAGTATCTAGATTAGGGGTGAGTGAGAGACTTGTCTCCATGGAGATAAAGCTTCAAGCTGGCAGCCCACCAAATGTATTCAGTTGCAGAGAAACAGAATGCTACAAGGCAAGCACACCAGGCCCTAACCCACCATGTGTCCACACCAAGGCCTCTGCTATGAGCAGAGGGCATTGTGGGTCTCAGACAAGGGCACTAAAGAGTCCTCTGTGGCCAGGACAATGAGGTCCTGGAATTGGCAATTAAGAACTCCTTCCAGAGCATTGGGCAGAAAGTGAGACTCAGCATGAACTAAGCCTCCAAACCCCAGTGTGTACTAAATTGTCCAATCAGATGTGACTTACAAAACACACATTCAAAGGTATAACTATTAAGAATTTTGAGAAAGCAACCATAAAGGTGACCCCAAGTATAGGGACCTTCTGAAATAGGGCCTTATGTAACCACACTGACCAGAAACCCATGAAGCCTGTCCTGCTCCAGATAGAAAGAATACAGTTGTACAGCACCACCTATAAATGGTTTCTAAAAACTGGAAGAGGATTAGTTCTTGGAGAAATGGCTGATTCCAGGTCTGGGCCAGGGAAAGTACAATGTGAACATGGGCCACCTGGTGTCAGAAAGCAAGGAAGCACTCCAAGGCTAATGTGTCAAATGGACATAAGAGCCTGTATATAAGTGCTCTCATTGGCTACATTTATAATAACTTGGGCATCAAATTTAATAACTATAATTGATTATTATACATTGATCAAATAAAAACCCATGAGAACAATATGGTAAAGAAAATGAGAGAGAGAGAGAGAGAGAAGAAAGAAGGAAGGAAAGAAAAAAAGGAAGGAAGGAAGGAGGGAAGGAAGGAAGGAAGGAAGGAAGGAAGGAAGGAAGGAGAGAAAATCCCTTGCTTCCATTAGAGGTTAACTATTATTCTAACTTTTTACTCTGAAAACTGGTGATTGAAGAGGAATAATTAAGCATTTAACCCATTTTTAAAAAGATAAAGTACCGTTCACTGCCAGTTGATGAGGGGAAACATTTTTTTTACAGAAGAATGATGTGTAGTAAGTGTAGAAGGAACAATAGTTTTAAAATGTAATTAAAAGAAATAATTAATTCAGTCAAGGACCATCACTGGGTGCTAAAGCCATTAGATAGAAGGATGATGGGGAACAGAATAATCACATTGTACTTAAATTTCTCCCTTTAGATTATCTCCTAATTGCAAAGCGAAATTTTACTTTTACAATACAGAGATCTTGTGACCACTGCCTTAACCAAGTATTCAGACTAACAGTGATATTTTATATCTCCTGACATGATGCAATTTACTTGTGGAGAACTCTACAAAAAATGATTGGTTGAATCTAATTGAGCCTTTAGACCTAATCTACAGTTTATAGGAAATACAAGAGAAACAAGATAAAGATCACCATAGGATGCAATCCCCAAATGCAGACATTCTACAAGGCAACGGATCTGGTCTCTTTAATAATTCATTGTTATGAAAACTAAAATCATTTGAGGAGCTATTCCAGACTACAGAGACATAATCCAAAATTTAACATGAAATTTGATAGATTCTAGGTTCAACACAGCCAGTTATAATAGCCCTTTGGGGAGAGTTGGGAAAGTTTTAAATATGTACTGAGCATTAGCTAACATGTGAAAATTGTTGTGAATTTTCTAGGTGCAATAATAGTATTTTGCCTATGTGAAAGAATACTCTTATTTTTTAAAAGACATGCTGAACTCAGTAGGTGTGCAATTTTCCCTAAAATGATTCTGTAAAGAGGCTAAAATGTTAACAACCACTGAATCTAGAAAGAGGACATATGGGTGTTATTCTTTCAATTTTTCTGTGTGTCTGAGAATTTTGACAATGGAAGTCAAAGTCTTATTAATGTAGCTTACAAACTCTATTTGATTCAAACAAAATCTTACATGGAACCACAGAAGGTAAAGCAGGCTGACTGGAGCAGACTGATGAACTAAGAGTCTAACCCTATCAGCAATCCCCTTGCCCTTCAAAGGCTTCCTTGAAGCATTCAGAGACACTCAGTTAAAACCCTAGGGTTTAGTAACTCATTTCCCCTGGTGACAAGAAGGGCTTGCGATGGCAGCAGAGCACCAAATACCCGCGGAAAAAGAGAGAAATGTGCTCAAAGAAAGGGCATAAAAAAGAAGATGGCAAAACAAAAAGTTAATATATATTTTACATTCTTATTGAGGCCGTCTTCTTCTAGGGCATTTTGGCGCATTCAGGTAAATTTTTATTGTCCGCATATACAGTCGGAGGTCCAAACCTTAGAGAGAAAGCGGCCTCCAGTCACTAGGTGGCACTGTCATTAAATCAGTGGGGGATTCAGCCTAAAGCATGCAGCCCATTCAAAATGTCTCATAAACGAACGGAGAGGGGGCTTTTAGCTTCATATAGTCTTTTAAAATAAAAGATACACAGTTTTAAAATCCAATTGAACAAGCACTTTAGTTACTAAAAAGTTTTAGAGCTGGTGCACTCTCATTTGCATAACAGCCCAATAAGTTTCTATTCACTTCCTATGTGAAAGACATGTCACTTTAAGAATATATTGCCTACTAAATGTAGGCCTGTTTTAATTATGTATTGTTTAAAGCATAATTAGATAGTATGAGTTTTAATTAGGTACTGAGCTTTCATTTTCATGCTTTTGTTTGCTGTTGGGTATGTGCGGGTGTTTGATTTTAAAAACCTGACTATTTCTTAATTAGTTTCCACCCATTCTGAGCTTACTCTGAAATAATAAGCTACATCATATATTGTGTACATCTAAATATGTACAATTTTCTAAGAGACAAAGATTTTCTAAGGAATTGAGTTTAGACACTTAGTAAAATAGCACTTTTTTTTCTAGGTTTTTTAAATGCGGATAAATGCTCGGATTAAAGTTCCATAGGTCTCCTAAATTATTATGAATGCCTAAGAACTATATCTTCAAATAATTACTAGTGAAGTTCTTTTTAGAACATACTGTAAAAATAATTTTCACAGTCTTCTTGATATTTAATAATACAGATTTCTTGAAGAAAGGTATATTTTCTAAACTGAATCATAGATTTTAATGCAAATAATCAAGATCTCATCTAGGGAGCAAAAAGTATTGTTTTATTGGTAATTCAAATTTAGCCAGTGTTATCAATCAGCCTTTGAGAGTGGTAAATAAAGGGAGGGAAGGTACCTAACATGGACCGAGTGCCAACCGTATGCCAGGTCCCTGTATATACAGAGTCTTACTTAATTCTCATGCCAACTACAAGGTAGATATTATTTTCTCCTTTTTAGAAACTGCATGGACTGGAATTAAAATATGCATACAACCTGTCTGATTCTAAAACTTATGTTCTTTCTGAAATATCAAATATCGTCATTAGAAAGTAAAATGTAGAAAGTAAAATGAGAATCTATCACATCTACAACTATTTGCATGTTTGAGTGTATGTCATGTGAAGTAAACAGATTTTATTGCTGATAAGAAATCATAACGAAACAAATTAAAGCATCAAAACACATTTTGCAGCCTACCTTAAATATTTGAAGGGCCCAGGCACTGTGAAAATATAAAGCCATTCTTTCATTGTCGCAAGCTATGAGAACCATTAAGCAGAAAATTTTAAATGTTTTAAGTAGAAAAAAAAGTATTTTTATTTTAAAAAATGCATCAAGGCTTCCCACCTTGCATTGTAGTACCAGCACTATTTCAGAATAATCTTTTGGGGAGAGTGAGGGATGTTATCCTTGCCCATCATACTGCATTATACCTCCATGAATAACACTATTGATTTTTAAATAGTAGATATAATTTTTAAAGCCAAAAACTGGGCCCAAGGATAATATTAAATTAGTTGTTTTATATCAAAAGGGCAAAATTAAGTAGTCTGCATTTTAAAATCTGTAAAATTTGGGTATTATTACCTTATGGATCTAGCATTAGGATTTTTTTCTTTTTCTTTTTTTTTTTTGAGAGAGAGAGAGAAAAGAAGAGCAGTGGGGGGTGGGGGACAGAGAGGGAGAGAGACATCAATTTGTTGTTCCACTTAGTTGTACATTCGTTGGTCGATTCTTCGATGTTCCCTAACCAAGGATCGAACCTAAAACCTTGGCGTATTGGGAAAATGCTCCAACCAACTGAGCTACCCAATCAAGGCAAATAAGTATAAACACATTAAAGTGATGATTCTTCTTCTCAAATAAAAATTTTATAATGGAAATTCAAATATTTACAAAAGTAGAGAGAATAGAACTCTGCAACCATCATCCAGTATTAACACTTTTCAACACATGAAAGCTATTTTGGTACCTGATAACACAGTAAGTTCTTGCAGTGGGTTGAACGGTAGTCACCAAAAAGACATGTCCAAGCCCTCATCTGTGGAATCTGTGAATGCTACCTCATTTGGAAAAATGTCTTTGCAGATTTATGTTAAGGATCTTGAGATGAAGAGATCATCCTGGATTATTTCAGTGGGCTCTAAATCCCATGATAGTGTCCTTATCAGAGGAAAAGGGCATTGATAGACGTAAAAACAAAGGCATAGATTGGAGGATGTTGCCACAACCCCAGGATATCAAGGAACTCCTCAAACCACCAGAAGCTAAAGGAAACAAGAAAAGTTCCTACTCTAGAGCCTCCAGAGGAAATATGGCCCTGCCTATAACTTCAAAACTATGAGGGAAAAAAATTGTTATTTAAGCCACCAAATTTGTGCTACTTTGTTATGGAAGTGATAGAAAACTAATAGAGTTCTCGCATAGTAGCTATGAGTAATTAAGTCTATGTCATGCTATGCCTTCCTATTGGTCTCATTCAATGAATCTCAATGTTCAATGTACATTAAAATTACCTGGGAAGCTCCTAAAACAGAAATGTCCAGGCCCTATCTGATGAGATTCTGCTTTCATAGGTGAGAGGGGTGGGTGAGGGAGTGATACGGTTTTCAGTAGTTTTGAAAATCTCCCGGGTAAATATAATGTAGAGCAAAAGTTGAAATTCACTGCTAACATTGCTTATGCAGAATCTGTCTCCTCAACTAGATCTTGAGCTCTACCTGTAGAGTCGCTATATGTTTGAATTGTTCCTAACGGAATGCCTGACAAATAGTAATATATTTGTTGAATACATGACTCAATATCTAGCCCTCTAACATATCTATTCAAATGTAATAAAATGAATAAGACATGGCTCCTATCTTCAGGCAGCCCTGATCATGCTACGAGGGAGCGGAAGTCAGGTTTGGACAGAGAAAAGAGGTTGTCTGGGAACAATAAGGATTATATCAAGTAGAATCACTTTCAGCTTCCAATAATAGACACTCTAAAGTAGCAGTGGATTAAATAAATAGAAGTTTTTCTCATGTATAAAAGAAACCTAGTAGCAGACTAGAACTGGTCAGATAGTAGTAAAGTTATCATAGATCTGAGCTTCCTCCTCATTCCCAGGATGCAACGACTAATTCATGGCCCAACATGGATGACTGAGTTCAGAGATGACAAGCACACTGCAACCAGCAGGAAGGGATGAAAGACAAGCATCATCCCATAAAGGCCCTCCCATTACATGTCGTGTATGTGATGTGACACTTCCACTTGCATCCCAATAACTACAGCTTAGTCATATGGCCATTTCCATCCACAAAGGTAGCTGAGAATATTGCTTTGTTTCAGGCATTCCTGTGGCCAGCTAAAAATTGGGAGTTCTATATATTATTAAGTAAAATGGGTATTTAGAGGAACAAACTACTGTCTCTGCCATAATAATTAACTCTAATAGAACAAATTGAGATACTGTGCTATAATAAAAGTCTACAATACTTTGGGAGTACAGACAAATGAGCTAGAATTCCAAGTGGAAGCATCAGGAAAGGTTTCATTGGAGAGATATCATTTGAGCCAAGGAAGAGAAATAGAATAATTGAAGGTTCCAGGCAGAGGGAATACTGGGAACAAAGGCATAGATATGGGAAGGGGAAGAGTATGTCTCAGCAAAAGTACATCTGGTAGAGAGCACGGAAGAGAAAGCATTTTGTTGTGGAAAGAGAGCAACAATTTTGCATCACGGAGACCAAGTTTGAATCGCTGCCCACACTGCTAAATAGATGGGTAACGGGAAGTTGTGAGATTTAGATGAAAATATAAAACACAGTTGGAAAATAATAAAGTTGAAAAATATGTACACTAAGGATGAAACAGAAACCTCAATCAGTGACGGAGAAACATAATTGCCATACTAAAAACTTTTATTCTGTTAGTAACAGTGAGAAAATTAAATATATTAATAAAAGTCATGCAATTTCTTCTCTATGGAAAATCTGTTTGGTAATTTTGATTAGAAACTTTGCTGATGTTAGTAATAAAAACTTTGTTACAGTGGCAAAATCTACATATACCACCTTGGAACTCTTTTACACAATTTTCTTCCTCTTTACAGCTTTCAAACCATCTAGTAGACACATGCAGGAAAATCTGTTTGAAAATGACAAGTGAAAGATGTTTTATAAACTCCAGATGGAATTTGTTCTTTACTCAGATCAAATATGAAAAGACACCAGGCACCAGGGTGTATATATAGCAAATAAATTCTATCTGTCTTTGTGAATCAAAATTTTTTGCATTTTACTAACTAAATTTTAATGTAGAAGCTCGGTAGTTATGCTGCTCTGGGAATAGAAAAGGAGAAGTAGAAGGAACCGTGAAAAGTTACTATTATTTATTGAGAATTACAAGGTACCAGGCATGGAACCAGATATTTTATATCCAGTATCTCATTAAACCCAACAACTTTTTGACCTGAATATAACTAAGGTTCAGTAAGGGATGACCAAGATTCAAAATCCAAAGTCTGACCCTGGCTGGTGTGGCTCAGTGGATTGAGTGCCCACCTGTAAATCAAAGGGTCTCTAGTTCGATTCCCAGTCTGGGCACATGCCTGGGTTGCGGGCCAGGTCCCCAATCGGGGGCATGTGAAAGGCCACTACACATTGATGTTTCTCTCTTCCTCTCTCTTTTTCCCTCCCTTCCCCTGTCTCTAAAAATAAATAAATATATAAAATATTTAAAATAAATAAATACTTTGGTATTCTTGTGTCATTGAAAGCAGAAAAAAAAGAATATTCCTCATAGAAGGGAATTTTAAAATCTTTGTAGGAAATCAATTCAAGAAGTGATCTGCTAAAATCTTTGTAGCATTGTGATTTCACTTGAGTTATATATCAATAAACATGAAAAAGAAAAGCAACTTGATTTCCTGAGATACTATTTCTCTTCACAATATTTTTCCTTAACAGAGTTTGCCTTTTCATAGGGTTTTCATAATTAGACATTACTGCCAAAAAGGAGAATCCCCAAAAGGAAAAGACATCTGAAAAAGAACAGATTAAATAGAAAATACAATTAAAATAACAAGAATAAAAATATGTAGAAAAGAAGGGTTAACACGTCATTCTTTTAGTGAATGAAGGGAAATCAATAAAAGAAACTTTAAAAGAAAAATATGGCTGGGAAACAGAATGAAAATGAAAACATATCTATGAATGACATTAGTTTACAGAGAATAACATCTAAAGATACTTTGCACACATTCCTGGGGGTCTCTATAGGTGTTAACTCTGTATATTTGCATCTCCTTAGCTATTCAAGCAGCCACATTTATTTAGTACAATAGCTTGAAGTTCATGCTCAAGGTAGAACCATCCCCCACAGAGTACACACTAAGCCAACTTTTCTTTCACAAAACCCTTTTATCCTTCTGGGAAAACATGATGCCCCCAGGCAAATAACCTGATGGATATGAACTATTAAAGTCTGTCTGAGGCAAAACAGAGTAAACCACATTATGAAAAGCACTGAAGGAAATTATAAATTTTCTAATAATGGTTGTATGCAAGAATATAGAAATCCTATTCAGAAGATGCACTGACTCCAGCTATCCTATGTTTCATACCCACACGTCTCTCAAAGAATACTGGAATAAGAGGCCATTCCCTACTTCGTAGAACTCAGTTCAAACAACTTCACTGAGGTGTAGTTTACAAATCATAAAATTCACCCATTTTTGACTTTATAATTAAATGCTTCTTAGTAGCTTTACCAAGTGGTGCAATCATGATCATAAGTCAGTTTTAGAACATTTTTATTCACCCCCCCAGTAAAATCCCTCATTCCCATTTAATAAACTCTTACCCTACCCCTAGACACAAGCAATCACTAATTTATTTTCTGTCTCTATAGTTTTCCCTTCTCTGGACATGTCACATAAATTGAATCATACAAGGGGGGACCAGAAAAGTTATTTAGTTATAGAAAATTGTGTGTTTATTCTTCTATGTTTAAAATTCAGTCACCTTCAAAATACTCTCCATTTGATGCAATACACCTATTAAGACATTTTTTTCCACCGCTCACTCAAAACAGTTTTTGAACTTGTCGATTTTGATGCCTTTTAGTGCTTCTGTCATTTTTTGTTTCACCTCTTCCATATGGGCAACACATTTCCCTTCAAGGACATTTTTCATCCAGGGGGAAAGAAGTCCTCAGGGCAAGAGCAGGTGAATGCTGAGCGTGGGGCATGGGGGTCATGCCATTTTTGGTCAACAACTGCTGAACACTCAGCACAGTGGGCAGGTGTGCTTGTAAATCACCCATCACAAAGTGGGCAAACACAGTGAAAGAGTCTTCAAAAAAATTCACTGAAGCCAAACACAGCCTCTCATAACAACGCCAGCTGGTACACCGACACAGATGCATTCCTAGAACACTCACCTAGCAGGGGAAGCCTGTACTACAAGGGGCCTGCCCTCCAGAAGATAATTCCAGTTTGGGGGGATCCCCCTCATACAATATATAGTTTCTTGTGTTTGGATTCTTTCACTTTGCATAATGTTTTTAAGGTTTATTCATAAAGCAGTGTATGTCAGTAGTTTGTACCTTTTTGTTGCTAAATAGTATTCCAGTATATGAATCAACCACATTTTGTCTACCCATCTGCAAGCTGATGGACATTAAGATTGTTTCTAGTTCCTGGCTGTAGGGATAATGCTATAAACACTCACTCACAAGTCTTTGTGTAGACATATGTTTTTATTTCTCTTGAGTAAATACAGAGTGCAATTGCTGGATTATATGGTAGTCTTATGTTTAACTTTTTAAGAAACTGCCAAGCTACTTTCCGAAGTGTTTGTTCGATTTTACATCCCCACTAACATTTCCACATCCTCACTAACATTTGTTATTTATTATAGAGATTCTACTAGGTGTGAAATGATATCTCTTTGTGATTGGATTTGCATTTCCCAATGCATAACCAATGATGTTGAGCAACTCATAACATTTGGAAATTGCAAGTTACTTTATAAATTTGGAAGCTGACAGCTAAGAGAAGTAACGGATCTAAGATTATTCATAAATGTTGTGGCAAAATGGAATCTATATCTTTTGTATTTTTATTTAGTGCTTATTTTTCTCTATGAAGCAAAAAATATAACCATATTAAAAGAAAGTTTAGACTCTTCCAATATATTACAACTGCCTCTAAAGCAATAATCAAAATTTGCATCTGTTATCACACTAGGTACATTTTTCATGTAATCTTTATATTTATTTCTTCTTTCTCTGTATAGACTCTAGCATATGGTGGGTGCTCCATAAATACCTAAGTGAATCACTGAATGACTGAATGAAAGAATGCTAATAAATGTCAAAAGCACAATATGTATCTGAGGAAAAGCCAAATATACTGGAAAGAACTTACACAAAATAGGTATGTAAAACTATGTTATATTCTCTCAAACAATAGGCAAAGTGAGTAATTTTTTCTTACTCCCAAATTGAATGTATACTTGCCACTCCCACTTACACTTTCTGTGTGAAATCTTCCATTATCTCTTTATTATATCATATCAATATCATTAAAAGTCTTTCCTGCCATCAGTTTTTATGTAACTCTTGCTTCCCGGTAAAATAGTAAATATATGAAGTCATTCCCCCACTTCAATACTGCCTTTGTCTAGTCAATTTTCTTAAGTTCAAGTTATTTAACATGACACATAACCGTTTCTCACTAAGTAGGTGGACCTTAAAAACAAGGTAAGTAGGTTGGAGATCATGAGTGGACTAGCAACACCAAGAAAATCTCTTTTCTGGGACAACTTTTCACCCTAACCAATAGCATCACTTAAGCTTTCCTGAGATGTAATCCTGGATTTGCAAGGCCTTTCCAACCCTGTTTTTAAAAAATTAATTGCTTCTCTTTGGGTGGAAGACGCGTATACTTTCTAACATAACAGTCCAGCACCGAGACCCCAGAACTGGCTATCCTATTGTCTGTCTGGAAAATCATCTCCATTTTTCTCTTTTCCTCTTACAACAGAACCATCACTTTGATAAAAAAAATTTAAAAAATGTAAGAAGTCCTGATCCAGCACCTGGACAAGTCCGGTTTTTTCTGAAGTAGGTAAGCTATAAGCTTAATGCTTTTCTGAGCTTGCAAATGCAGAAACCCTGCTGATACTTTTGTTCTTGGGTAAGGTAATCCAGACTCCAGGATGACTCACTCACTGTGTTCACATGCATTTTCACAAATATTAACACGGATTAATGCATTAACTCCCACTTGGCGTGAGTTTACAATTTGCTAAGAGCAACTACAAATTAGATTGCAACAGATCTGTCTATGCAGAGGAACACCATGGTCCTTCCAACTTCTGGAATATGTAATACTTCAGACAGGGCACGATAAATACCACATAAAGTAATTCTGCTTATTCTTAATTTGTCAGATTTATTATAGATGCCTTAAGAACTACTTCTAAATCCTTTTTTTTTTTTTTACCACACGCTTAACCAACAGTTTTGAGCACTTAGTAGGTGTGATTTCAGTTTTGCCAATCAATGGCTTTTTCATGTCTTAAGATGAGCTGCAGATTTTGTGAAATATCTAAAGCAGAAATTTGGTAAAAATTTTTAATAATACTTCTTGCTATACAAACCTTATAGAAGTATAATTATATGTATATTTAAGTATCATGTAACCTTGAGATATAGTTTTATATTTTTGTAGACATTCCAGATGGTAGAATACCTAAAAAATCTTTAAATGACTTTTAAACCATGACATAAACAGTATTTGCTGGCATTCTAGAAAGCCACGCTTTTTATTAGCATATGCCTCCCCTGTCATATTTTAACAGTGCCTAATAATAACCAAAACAGTTTGTACATAAATAGCACTGGTGAGCTGAGCTAAACTATAATGTGGAGAGAAATTATGGTGTGGTGACAGGAGCCCAAAGTGTCAGGACCTATTGTTTCTAGCCTTGGCTTTAGCACTGTGCGACCTTTGACAAATCTTCTCATCTTTCTGAGCCTCTATGTTCCTATCTCTGGGATGAGAAGTATCGCTGCCAACATGTGTTAAGCAGAGACTAGGAAAAATGCCTACATGCAGTTTCTTTGGGAAATGATATCAGAGAGCAGAAGTGAAGGACAAGAAGAGTGAAACAGGAAAGGAGAAGAAGCCTAAAGAATGATCTGCATATGTCCAGTTAGCCACTGTTTTGAGTTCAGAACCTTCTGGAAGCTTCATGCAATGAGCAGTCCACCCGGGGACAAAAGGGGGAAGGGAGCATTTAGTCATCACCTCAATGCACTATTGCATGTGTTCAAAGCAGAGATTTCAGACAAGCCCTGGTTTGGGAATCGAGGGGCGTAAAGGGAAGTCTGCAACAAAGGACTCTCAGGTTTCACTAAATGAAAGAAGTTCAAAGCCTGCACCGACGTGGTCACCTTAGCAGTTACTGGAGTAAAAGGGAAGCTAAGTGCATTTGAAATGGTGCAGAGCAGGGGCATGATACAGACAGTTGGTCAACAGGATCTCACAGCCTTCCAGTTCTACTATCATTACATAATAATATTTATAGCCGCCATATATGCAGTTTCTACTAATGAATCACTCTGCTTGCATTGCTGTCCAATTTTTGTTGCACAACAGCCCCATAGGTAGCTGTTGTTATCTCCATTTTGTAGATGAAGAAACTTAGAAAGGTGAGGTAATTTTCCTAAGACGGGTTTCCTTAACATTCGTATTTTTGACACTTTGGGCCAGATAATTCTTTTCTGGGAATGGACAAGGCTGTCCTGGGCACTGCAGGGCGTTTAGCAGCATCCTTAACTTCTACCCATTAGGTGAAAAGCGCCACTACAGTCAGGAGAGTCAAAGATCTCTGCTAAATGTCCCCAGGCAGGCAAAATCACCACCGATTAAGAACCACTGAGTTCTAAAATCACAATTGCTCTAAGCAGCGTAAGTGCAATTTGACTCTAGAAATGACTGACTCCAAAACTTATTTGAAGCACAGAAATGTCTTTTTGACTCTCTTGGATTAATCCAGCCATCTGTTGGAAGGGAATCAAAGCTCTAAAGAAATCAAATGATCAAGCACAAATCAGTTCTTAAAGATTATGTTGCCGAGGAAACGCAAAGGTAGAGACACAGAGGTGGTAATAGGAATCCCGAAGTAAGACACAGACATCCCAGAACACCCCTGACAATACAGGAAATGAGTGGAGCCCAACACGCTGTACAGTGTTCAGACTAGATTAGAATTACTCCCTAGGAAACCCTAGTAACCAATTCTTATCAGCCTGGTAATCAAAAGGAAATAAAGGCTGAGACTCGAACCTTTATTACTCACTATATATGCACATATGTACAAACTGACTTATTAATAAAGTAAATAGTCAGTGTTAGTGTCTGTTTTCTTCTTCCTAGGCAAGGAAAAGAGTGCCAGTACAGCCATACCTTGGTTCTCTTGGGCTTCAGAACTCGTCAAACCCTATACTCGTCACGTTTTGATGAGAACAAATGTTTCGGCACTCGTCACTTGCTGGGGACTCAACGAACTTGCACTGGCTAGAACTCGTATGAGTCATGACAGCACCCGCTGTGCCAGGCAAGAGAAAATGCTTCGGTCGCTCGTCGCTTGTCGGTTCAGCGCCCCTCTCTCGCGATGAAACAGAGGTAAACGCCATCAGTCTCAGGCGTAGCTTGCAAACAGTGCAGAACCCCCAAATATTTGTCATTACTGTCTTGTACTTTTGCGCATTTTAAGCACTAATCATGGGTCGCTAAAAGGTCAAGAATTATACCTCTAAGCCTGAACGGCAGTTCACGGGAACCACGACCACAAGGATGGTAGCTAAGTACGAGCGGGAGCGACGCAGGTGTGAGTGATAATTGCTATTACGGCCAAGGTGCAGAGAGCGATGATCTCGACAATAGTGAGAAGTAAGGAAGTGATTAAAAGCAGCCAAGTGTGGCTAAAGGTGTCTGGTCTGTGAGTAAACAACGTTCACAGGCATTGAAAGAAGTCGAAAAATTGCTTTACGTCTGGATTAATGAAGAACAGCAGATGATGCCCTGGCTGGTGTGGCTCAGTGGTTTGAGTGCCGGTCTGCGAACCAAAGGGTCACCGGTTTAATTTCCTGTCAAGGCACGTGCCCGGGTTGCGGGTCAGGTCCCCAGCTGGAGGCATGTAAGAGGCAACCACACACTGGTGTTTCCCTTTCTTTCTCCTTCCCCTCCCCTGTCTCTAAAAATAAATAAAATATTTTTATAAGCCCTGGCTGCTGTGGCTAAATGGATTGAGCGTCAGCCTGCAAGCCAAGTGTCGCGGGTTCAATTCCCAGTCAGGGTACATGACTAGGTTGCACATCAGGTCCCCAGTTGGTGGCGCGAGGGAGAGGCAACCACACAGTGATGTTTCTCTCCCTCTCTTTCTCCTTTCCCCTCTCTCTAAAAATAAATAAATAAACAAACAAATAAATAAATTATTTTTTTAAAAATATATATTTTGAAAACAATGGATGACAGCATTTGTGAGAAAGCTAGGCAGTCTCATGCTGACCTGTTAAAAGACAAGCCTGGAGCAAGTGGTGAGGGCACTGAAGTGTTTAAAGCCAGGCATGCGTGGTTAGGTAAATTTAAAAAGAGAACTGGCATTCATAGTGTGGTGAAGCACAGAGAGGCAGCCAGTGCCAACAGCGACGCTGCTAAAAGCTATGTCACCGAGTTTAGGGAGCGTGTAGAGGCTGAGGGTTTTGCTCCCCAACAGGTGTTTAACTGTGACAAGACCGGTTTTTTTTTTCTGGAAGAAAATGCCTGACACACGTACATCACTCAAGAGGAGAAGGCATTGCCAGTCACAAGCCGAGGGAGGACAGGCTGACTCTGTTGTGTGGGAATGCTAGTAGGGATTTAAAACTTAAGCCTCTGCTATACACGTGAGTTTTCAAGAGAAAGAGTGTGATAAAAAGCAAGTTAAGTGTGACGTGGAATGCCAATACTAAAGCTTGGTATTCTGAAGTAACCTCAGATACACAGCTGACACTCAGAAGGTTCTGGAAGGACCATTTTAATAACCTCCACTGTGTTACTCTCATAGATGAGGTCTGGTGTGAAGTCTCTTACAAGACCATGAACTCTGTCTGGAAGAAATTGTAGCCAGAAGCGGTACCTCCAAGGGACTTTGAAGGCTTTGAGGGTGATCCTGGTAGCCCAACAGTGGAATATATTGTGTCTCTGATAAAGTCCATGGGCCTGGAGGCCAGTGATGAAGATGTTAAAGAGTGGAGGAGCACAGAGCAGAGCTCAGCACTGGGGAGCTGCAGGAGCTTCAAAAGGAACACCAACAGGTAGTGGCGGAGGAAATTTCTTCAGGTGAGGAGGGGGGAAGGGAGGAAGCACCTACTGTGTTGATAAAAGAAATGTGTGGTAAAGGGGCTGAAGTTCAAAATTTTGTGGAAAAGTATCACCCAGACACCCAGACAAAGCTTTGGCAAGCGGAATTGCGGGCCAATTTAATAAACAATGTCACACTTTAGAAACATTTTGAAACATAGACGGAAGCAAGTTTCTCTTGGTAGGTTTTCAGTGAAACTCCCTAAATCTGTGTCTCCAACAGCGTTCAGTGAAGCCAAGAGACAGAAAACAGAAGAAACTCCTGAGAAATCTCCCGAAATCGTTTTGGAAGAGGACTCCTCTTCCAAGGATGAAACCCTCTCCTCCTCCTCCTCCTTCACCTCGCCCCCAGCCCATTATGCCAGAAACTCTTCTCAGTACAGGTAAAGTGGAATTAAATTTTCTCTTATTTTTATGTCATTAATTGCTTTTTAAAAATCTATGTTTAGTTTTAAGGTTCTGTACTAAAAACAACCTCATTACTTATTATTATCCCAGTAAAATGTGAAAATTCTGGGGAACTTTCACGAATTATTTCTTTTTTTTTCTTCTTCCTCTGTACCATTGAGTCACAGCTGCCACTGCCACCGTCCCAGGGCAAGGATGACACCAAGGACTTTCTGTCAGCACCAGCTACCAAATCCCGGCCCCACTACCAGGGGCAGGACCTGTGAAAGTGCTGCACGAATTATTTCTAATTACGTTATTTCTTGTGGGAAAAAATTGGTCTGTACTTGTCAGTTTCAGCACTCTTCACAAGTTTCAGAATGAATGAACAACGAGTACCAAGGTACCACTGAATCATGTTTCTAAGACCTTACACAATCCTGACTTCCTTACCTCTAGCAGAACAAAGTATTCTGTTTCAAAGTCCATTCTGGGAATGTGCTAAACAGTCCAGAGAAAAGGAGATGGAGCCTATGGCTGTTATTGGAAACAAGAAGAAGCCAGACTCAGAAGGTAAAAAAGAAAAACCAGAATATCTGATTTCCTCCAACGTAAGACAACCTCGCCTACTTAGAAGGGACACTAAGAGGAGATGCTCTGCAGCCTCCAGAGCGAGGGCAGGGGCTTCTGGGAGCGCGTGCAGCCGAAGCTGGGCTGCCCTCCGCTTCCTGCCAGCCGACGTGGGCAAGAGCAAGGGGAGTAAGTTAAACTTCATAAATAAAAATAAATAAATAAGTGTGATAAGTTTCATACCTTAGAAGTAGACAAATATTCACACTTAATTACATATATATACACTGTAAATAGTATTTATTCTAGGTTCTAAGCAAATCACCGGATCTCTTTATAAAGTCTGAGTTTAAAAGCTTCTTCAGTGCTGGTGAACATCTGGTCTAGTGGTCTGTGTGGTCTATCTAACCGTCACAAGCAGGGCTCTGGGACGACGGTAGGACAGAGTCGGGTGAGTGACCCCCTTTCTAAATATTACCATAGTCATGCTAGTTTGTTCATCATAGCTCCTATGTATATTTTTTTAGTTCAATTTACTTCTTTAATTTGGAAAACAATTCAACAAATTAAAGAATGCACCTTCTCTGTGCCAGGGATCATGCTAGAAGCTGGGATTCGATGTCGAGAAAAACAGATGTAACCGTTTTCCTTATGGATCTTAGATAGATAGGTGTGCGGGTGGGCACTGCTCAGGTGATCACAACAGTAAATATAAAATTAAGAGTTTTATAAAAGAGCGGTACAGGAAGACACGAGAATTAAGACAAAGAGGCTTTACGTACTTGTTCAGAAGTCCAGGAACATTTGCCCCAAGACGTGATAAGAACTGAAGAGGAAAGTAGGAATCAAGTAGAGAAAGAAGGAAGCTGTGAGGAGCAGAGGTCCAAGCAGAAGGGAGAGCCTGTGCAATTATCTGCTGAGACAGAAGGAAATGACAGGAGTGCAGAATGCAGACCAGAGAGATAAAGAAAGATGAGAACACACACACACACACACACACACACACACACACACATGTTTAAGATCATGTTAAAGACTTCACCAAAAGCTGATGAGAAGAGTAGTTATGGTACTTTGTGACACAAATGTAACTCCAGAAAAACTGGGTGAGAGCTTTCTCAGAATATCCTTATTCTACGCACACAATTTTTAATGAGAAAATGATATTTATTTATAAATTTACTGGGTAGCTAAAAGTACAAGACAGAGTAGAAGCAGCCCTAAGGTGAAAGGCACAGACTGGGACAGTCTGCAAAGCACCAAGCCTGGTGGAACCGGCCTCAAAGGCTCCTCCCAGGTCCACTCACCCACTGTCTGCACATCAGTTGTCTCTTGGTTTCTAACAATCCCAATCAATAACCTGTTGGTGTCAGTCTTTTTATTTCTACCCATTAATCTTTTCTCCAACGTGTCAGCCACGTGCTCCACCTTATCTTTACCTTACTGAACTAAGGGAAAGTGGGCTTTCCTCTAAGAACACTGCTTCCCTGCAACCTTCTCAAGGGGAGGGTGGCCTTTCTCCCACAGCACTTCTGCTACTGAGCCTGGAGTGGAACTGATGTCTCTCGTTTCTCATTGCAGCTTTCATGCATTCTCCCTACCTCCTTCCTACAAGTCTACAGCTTTCAGTCCCAGATTGTCAAGTTCACAGTCTACCCCTCCTTCATTGTTGCTGTCCTCTATAGGTCACCCCCCTCACTTCTCAACACTTTAGCCAGGCTCACTGTCACTGCCTAATACTCCGTCGGCGGCGGCAGCAGCCGTCCGTCTCGAGAGACGATGGTGTAGCTTCTTAAGAGTCTATCTGCACCGCCGAGAATGGCTGTGCAGTCCGACTCGGGAGTGACACGGTATCTGTCTCCTCCCGTGTTGAATCGACATCTTGCGATGACGCTGGAGTGTCCTCTCCAGTGAAGCTGAAGCTACAGAGCCTGGGCAGGGTGATATGGAGGGTCTGCTGTTGCCCATGCAGCAGACGCCCCCTCTCTTCGCAGCTGAAGGATCCAAGGGAAAGACGGAGTCAATACAGCTTGGCTTCAGGTGCGCCGCAGGAGTTGCCGGTGTTGACTACAACGTCAAACCGCCTTAGGGACTCCGGCTCCGGATTTTCTGTCGGGGTTTACTCCCTTAGCCTTTCCCCTGAAGAGGTATGCCGCAAGGCAGCGGAGGTTTTTTGGAGTCAGAGTTTTCCTTCTCTGATGTGCCCTGACTGGAAGATCGAACCAGCGACACTTAGCTCGCAGGCCGACGCTCAATCCACTGAGCCAAACCAGCCAGGGTGCAGTCTAATACTACTCCTTTCTTAATTGTCGGTGATTTCAATATGTATGTAAATATTTCTTCCAGAATTCTAACCTCTTAGTCAATTATTTTTCTTGTCAATAAATATAATCTTCCCACACCTCCTCAGTCACTTTTTCCCATTGTCAGACCCTAGACAGGGCAGCCTCTCCATCATTTCAATTGTATGCATCTCACTCTCTGCCACAATCTCCTATCTTGCCAGCTCACTTTCATCTCCCAAATCCAATAATCCTTTGATCCCAGGGAGACTTCTAAGCCATTAATCCTACCAAGCTTCCACTCTCCCACACCCTTATTTATCCCTTATTTATGTCCTTATTCTTCTCCTCACCCAGCTTAAATTCCATAGTTAATCCTGATCATTATTCTTTGCTTATGTCTTTGATTTCCTTGCCCTTCTCTCACTGTTTTAAATTTGCTTGGTGAAATTTACACCCCTGGCTATATTCATTCTCTACCTACTCTAAATCTGAACACATGAAGCTGATTATGACTGGGGAAAAATGCAATTCCGCACATGACTGCTTTCATTCTGAAGTTCAAGACCATGAACCTCAAGTGGGACCTTGATATTGCCAGGCATACATACCATAGATCCTGATCTCCTTTTTTCACCCCACACATTCAATGTCAGAAAATTCTTTTGCTTCTACCTTTAAAATATTTTCAGAATAAAATCATTTCTCACCAACTCTACTATCATTTTAACCAAGCTTCTATTCTCTTTCACCTCCTAACAGGTCTTTATTGTATTCTTTTCTCTCTGCCATCTATTTCCCAACAATTAGAGTGATCCTTTAAATCATAAGTCAGATCTTATTCTCTCACCTCTTTCAGGTCTTTGCTTTTACCTTAATTTTCCAATAAGCTCTATCCAGACTACCCCATTTAATATTACAACCTCCTCCCCTCTCCCTTACCCCTTTCTGGTTTTACTTAACATCTTCTAATATACTGCATAACTTACTAATTGTTATGTTTATTATTTATTGCCTCTCTTCCCCTATAGCACAGAGTGTTCACAAAAGCAGTGAATTCTATTTTGTTCACTGATATATTCCAAGTGCCTAGAACAGTGCCTTATACATAGTAAGTACTCAATAAATACTTTTGAATGAATTAGTATGTTAATTCTATTAGTTCTTATATTAATGAATAATAATAAGCACTTGAGCAATTGTTTCATAATAGTGCTTAATTAAATACTAATTGCCATTTATGTTGGAGAGTTTACAAACTATAATTCTAATAAAAACTCTGAAAGTTAGGTCTTTTTTAAATTATTATTATTCATTGTTCTATTACAGTTGTCTCCATTTTCCCCCATTTCTCTCCCCTGTCTCTTCCACCCCCCTACTCCCACAGTTAATCCCCCCCTGTTGTTCATGTCCATGAGTCACTTATACTAGTTCCTTGACTAGCCCTTTCCCCTTCTTTCAACCCTGCTCCTTCTCCCTGCTCCCCTCTGATCACTGTCAGTATGTTCCCTGTTTCCATTTGCCTCTGGTTCTATTTTGCTCATCTTTGTTTTGTTCATTAGGTTTCTGTATTAGTCCTTTACCACCTGGCCCACTTCACTAAGCATTAAACTCTCCAGTTCCATCCATGCTGTCTTTCTTTCTGCTGCATAGTTTTGTTCATTTTGTTTATGTGGTGTAGTACATTTATTGATTTGTGAATATTATACCATCCTGGCATCTCTGGGATGAATCCCACTTGATAGTGTTGTATGATCTTTTCAATGTATCGCTGGATCCAATTTGCCAATATTTTGTTGAGGATTTTAGCATCTATGCTCATCAGCGATATTGGCCTGTAGTTTTCGTTTTTGTTGTGTCTTGACCTGGTTTTGGAATTAGGGTAATACTGGCCTCATAGAAAGAGGTTGGGAGTCTTCCATCTTCTTGGATTTTTTGGAATAGTTTGAGAAGGATAGGAGTTAGTTCTTCCCTAATGTTTGGAAAAATTTGCCTGTGAAGCCATCTGGTCCAGGGCTTTTGTGTGCCAGGAGTTTTTTTTATTACTGCTTCAATTTCACAATTTATCAGTTTATTCGGGTTTTCTGCTTCTTCTTGATTCACTGTTGAAAGATTATGTGTTTCCAGAAATCTGTCCATTTCACTCAGGTTGTCAAATTTCTTGTCATATAGTTGTTCACAGTAATTACTGACAATTCTTTGTATTTCTGTGGTATCAGTTGTGATTTTTCCTCTTTTGTTTCTAATTTTATTTATTTGGGTCCTCTCTCTTTTTTTCTTGACTAGTCTGATTTCGTTTAACTTTTCTAAGGAACAGCTCCTGGATTTATCAATCCTTTGAATTGTTCTTTTAGTCTCTATGTCATTTAATTCTGCTCTGATCTTGGTTCTGTCCTTCCTTGTACTCTCTCTGGGCTTTGTTTCTTGTTGTCCGTCTAATTATTATAGATGCAGGGTTATATTGTTTATTTGAAATTCTTCTATCCTTTTTTAGGTAGGCCTGTATTGCTATAAACTTCCTCTCAGGACTGCCTTCACTCTGTCCCATTGGTTTGGGGCTGTTGTGTGTTCATTTTCATTTGTTTCCAGAAACTTTTTGATTTCTTCCTTGATCTCATTGTTAACTCATTCATTCTTTAAAAGCATGTTATTCAGTCTCCATGAATTTGAATGATTTTGGGTTTTTTCCTTAAGGTTAGTTTCTAGTTTCAAGCCATTGTGATCTGAGAAGATGCTCGATATTTCAATTTTCTTGAGTTTGTTGAGGCTTGTTTTGTGTCCTACCATGTAGTCTAGTCTGTCTTTGAAAATGTTCCATGTGCCTTTGAAAATAATGTATATTTTGCTTCTTTGGGGCAAAATGTTCTGTATATATCAATTAAGTCCATTTGATCTAGAGTGTTGTTCAATGCCACAATTTCCTTGTTGTTTCTTTGCTTGGAAGACCTGTCCATTGTTGACATTGGGGTATTAAAATCTCCTACTAAGAGTACATTGCTGTCAACATCATTCTTGAAGTCCTCCAACATTTTCCCTGTATGTTTTTTTTTGGGGGGGGGGTGTTCCTATGTTGAGTGCATATATATTTACAAGGGTTATATCTTCTTGATGAATTGTTCCCTTAAGTATTATGAAATGCTCCTCTTTGTCTCTTTTTATGGCCTTTGTTGTGAAATCTATTTTGTCTGATATAATTATTTCTACCCCAGCATTTTTTCCATGTCCATTTGCTTGAAATATTTTTTTTCATCCCTTCACTTTCAGTCTGTGTATCTTTTGTTCTGAAGTGGGTCTATTGTAGACAGCATATATGTGGGTCGTTTTCCTATCCATTCAGCTACCTTATGTCTTTTGATTGGAGAATTCAATCCATTTAAATTTAAGGATATTATTGATAGGTACTTATTCATTGTGATTTTTTTCCCCATTGTATCTGTGTTCCTCTCTGTCTCTCTCTGTTTTTTCATTTTCTTAAAGCAGACCCTTTAGCATCTCTTGCAATGCTGGTTTGGTGGAGATGGATTCTTTTAGCCTTCTTTTGTCTGGGAAACTTTATTTCACCTTCCATTTTGAATGAGAGCCTTGCTGGGTAGAGTAGTCTTTGTTGTAAGCCTTTGTTTTTCATTGCTTGGAATATTTTTTGCCATTCCTTTCTGGCTTGTAGTGTTTCTGTTGAGAAACCCAATGATAGCCTTATTGAGCCTCCTTGTATGGTATTAGCTGTTTTTCTCTTGCTGCTCTTAGGATTCTCTGTCTTTGAATTTTTCCATTTTAATTATGATGTGTCTTGAAGTGGGCCTCTTTGGATTTCATCTTCATTGGAAACCTCTGTGCTTTATGTATTTGTGTCTTTTTCTCTCATCAAGTTAGGGAAGTTTTCTGTCATTACTGTTTCACGCAGGTTTTCTTTCCCTTGCTCCACTTCTCCTTCTGGTAACCCTACGATAAGGATACTATTATGTTCCATGTTGTTCTGCAATTCTCTTAAAACCTTCATTCTTTTTCAATCTTTTTTTGTTTTGTTGCACTTCTCTGGGAATTTTTTTCTACATTGTTCTCCCACTCACTGATTCGATCTTCTGCTTCATCTAGCCCACTTTTGATTCCCTCTATTGTGTTCTTCAATTAAGAAACTGTATTCTTCATTTCCTCCTGGCTCTTATTGATAGTTTCTATATCCTTTTTATTGCTGTAGTTTTCACTAAGTTTCTTATAGCTTCCCTGGAGTTCTTCATAGTTCCCCTGGAGTTCTTTGCACTTTTCTTTGAGCTTGCTGAGCTCATTGAGCTTCCTTATAACCGTTAGTTTGAACTGCTGCATGCCTGATAGTTTGCTTGCCTCTATTTCATTTAGCACTCTTTCTGGGGATTCTTCCTTTCTTTTCAATGGGGGGTTATTTCTTTGTCTCCCTATTTTAGGTGACTCTTTTTGTTTATTTCTGCTTCTTAGATTGATCTGCTTTGACTTCCTGTCTTCATGGTGTGGCCTTCTATGGTAGGAGATCTGTGGGATTTAATGGTACAATCTCCTTGACCTCCTGAACTTGATGCTCTTGGGATGCCCTTTATGCAGTTTATTTGTGCTGTGTGGTTGTACTCCATTTTGATTCTTGTTGTGTTGCTCTTTGGTGGGTCCTTCCTGCTGACTAGGTGACTCAAGAGTCATTCCTCCCATCATGTCTTATATACTATTGTAGAGGTGCACTTTCTTCACTTCCTGGATCCACCACTGGTGATGTCAAATCGTGTCCCAGTCAGGGCCTATGCAGCCTGTTCAAGACTACCAGAGATCTACTGTCTGTCTGTCTGTCTTCTTCAGTTAACCTATTCAATCTGTGATCAGCCATCAGGCTTAAACACCACTGGGCAGGGCAGATTAATTCCTGTGGGCAGGGCTATTGCTTCCTTCCACTCAGGCTGACACCACTTGGAGGGGTCTGCCTGCAGTATGGGGGATTAGTCAGCCCTGGGATCCTGTCGGCTGCTCCCTCAGTTCTCTCTGCCAAGCCACCACCCAAAACTCTCCTTAAGTGTCTCTAGTCCACTCTGCCCTCCCTCTGCTGGAGCCCAGGGTAAGTGGGTGTCAATGTATTTTTGTGTGTGTGGTCCCTTTAAGAATTGCTCTGTGTCTCCAGCCATCTCAGTCTGGCAAAAAAAAAAAAAATCCCAAGGTGTTTTGCTTTTCACAGCTGGATGCTGTTTTACTCTTGGGTCTGTTGCTGTAGGCTGGGGAGCCCAGCTGAAAGTTTAGACCCCATGCTTCTCAAGGGAGGACCTCCGGCTGCTGAGATATTTCTCCACTGCTTCAGCTTCTGCCCGTGGGAACCCAGCCAGCCCTCCCACATCCCTGCCCTCCCTACCAGCCACACTGTGATGAAGCGGCCTCTTCTGTCTGTCCGCAGTTATAAGGCTTCTCTCTAGCTAATGTTCAGTTGGTTATTCCTGATGATGTCTCCACAGTTAAGTGGGAATTCCGGACTGGTCCTGGGAGGAGGTTAATGTAGCTTCTCCTTACTCCTCCACCATCTTGGACCCTCTTAAAAGTTGGTTCGTAATATCAACAACTTGCAGATGAAGAAACAGAGAATCTAAGAGGGTATTATGCACTGAGGCCAGATCTCTCTATCTCCAGAAAGCCACCCTCTTTCTGTTATAATATGTTGCTTCTGCTTTCGGTTTGTTTCACACCCTTTTTGGAAAAGCAGGGTACGATGCTACCAAAGTCTTAATGATGCATTCATTTTTATCTTTTGTCTTCCTTCTTTTCCATCACAAAACCACAACGCAATCCGCTAAGTATGTCTCCATATGTCAAGAGAAAGAGGTACTAGTTTTTTTTTGTTTTTGTTTTTTTTTAATAGCACTCAAGTTGGGAAATATTTAACTAAATATTCAGTCAAAAAGAATAACGTTCAGTGTCGTGTCAGGGTGACCGTAGCCAGAATCCTCGCCCCCACACGCATGTATTTTCATTTGCTTAGGTCAGCCTTATCTAAAGATAATTTCCTAGTGTGTAAGTGTTATGCCATCACATAGCTCAGACTGGCCGGGTGCCACCTTTGTTAACTTCATGTTAACTTCCCGTATATACACAGGACCCTACTGTTCAAGGGGCGAAGATAAACTTGGTTCCCTAAGTCCTTGCCAGCCACTGCAGGACAAGTGTGAAGGCGAATGATCCCTTGGTTCCCACGACTCCCCTATTCTCGCTCACCACGAGAATTGTAAGGCAGATCCTGTTGTTCTCATCCTCATCAGCAGGAGTGAGATTAGACTGGTATGATTCCCATTCCAACGCTCCACTGTCATTTTTCAGTCTCCATGAATCTAAAGTAAACTTAGCTGGAGTTGAACCCCTGTGATGATATAATTCTGCATAGACTCTTAAACATCAGTGAAATTGAAAAGTAGCATATCCTTATTGGGAGAAAAGCTGATGGGTTTCGTGAGAGAAAAAAAGAAATTAGAGCAGGATATTGAAGTTAAAAAATACATGGTGGGGGATGGAAATTAATAGAGCTGAATTTGAGATGGTTTTTAGTGTGTCTGAAAACCTTGGCTTGTAATGATAATTTAATCCAATCACATTTATTTCGTTAATTGAAACATTCAGTCTTCCTTCTGTCATTATATATTTTCTGTTTTTATATTTTCTTGATGCTTCCTTTTTCCTTAGTTTTTGCTAAGTAGCCTATTTTATTTCTTTGTCTATTTTGAAAAGCATTATTCTACTGATGGTTGCTTTTAAATTGTGTATATTCTAGATTTCTCTTCTAATCTCAAGCATAGAATAGAAAGTAAACTCCATAAGGCAAGGTCTTATGTATTCTATCACTGAGCTTAACACAACAGTAAGAATATTAAAATTTATTTGTTCTATGAGTGAATAAGTTAATAGCAGGTATTAAGTATAAGATCACAATTCTGCTCTGGGACCAAAGATAGACTCCGGAGGGGGAAATAGAAACTAGAAAGTGAACACAGAGAATAGTGGGAAAGAATGCAACAGAAGAGTTTGTTTCTATCCCAATCCTGGTATTAACTTTGTGATTTTGAAAAACTTATCCATCCTCTTGGCACCTCCATTTTTTTCACCTGAAAAATAAGGGAAATAGATTAGCATTATGAGAGCTTTATTTGGAAATAAACTTTTAAGTATTAATACAAATGTCAAAATATTGCACAAAACGTCATCCACAGAAACTCTTTTCATCTTTTTAAAATTTTTTTCACAAACATTACCTACATAATCCAAAATACAACAAAGAAATGGCACATCTTTTTTTCAATTTGCATACAATGGAAAAACAATATATATTACAAAGTTTACTTCCTAGACACTAAGCAGGCTGACACTTTGTCTATATGTGAGAAATTATTTATTAATAAGTAATTCGAATTATTTTAGCATCAGACACCATAACAAAGTATCATATTATTCTGATCAAGAAAACTTGCTATCATCAGACTTCTGGTATAACTTACACCATTACTTAACTTTTAGTACTGCTCCCCACCTTGGTTCTTCACAATTACTGACATAGAAAAGTAGAGGCAAGAATTTGCAAAAACAAAAACAAAATCCCCAGCTTATTATAAGCATGAATTTGTGTGATGGAATTTTTTTCCAAGCAATGGACCTTTAAAGCATCAAATCACCAGAACTGAATTTGCCAAGATATTTTTACCTAGGTCAAGAAAGAGATGCCGTCAATTATTCCAACAGAGGAGCTGAAATTCAAACTCATTTTTTAGTTTAGGGGTAGGTAGGGAAATTCAGCAGTGTGAAAAATGATCATCCTAAAAAATGACCAATAAAAATAGATTCACTAAATTTATTTTTTAAATCATAAAACATTTCTTGCAAAAGAGTATTACACTGCTCTGAATAAATGCCAGGAATATTTGGACTATTGTTACTTTTTCTACCTGTCCCAACCCCTTAAAATGTTACAGTGATCACAAAGCCTTCACAATAATTACATAGGGGGGATTTTCCTTTTTAAGCACCAACAGCGAACAAAAATTAAAGGGAGCAAACAAAACTTAAAGAGAGCGAACAAAAATTAAAGTTCACCCAATCTGCTACTGTTTCAAAATTTCAATGTTAGTTTTTTGCACACTGTTCCTCCCACCCTGTTTGTAAGGAACCAAAACATTAGATCTGGGAAACAGCAAAGATTTCACTACACCTCAAATGCAGAACATCTATGAAACAGGAAAATGCTGGTTTTTTAAACAGAAGCGGATAAGATTCATTTGCCTTTTTAAGAGTCAGAGATGTTTTTTGAGAAAACTAAAAGCTATACTGATCTACTCCACAAAAGCATTATCTATATATGAATAAATTATAAAAATAAGTTGGCATGTTTATAAGATCACAAAATCTTTTCGTGTATACATTGTTAATGACACAAAAACATCAATAAAATATTATATAACATTTAAAGATAATTAGATAATTCACACACACACACACACAAACACAGTCCTCTCCATACTTTGTAATAAAGAAAGCCCCAAATCCCCAACATAGAAAAAAACGTTTATCCAAAGAAAGAAACAAAAGATTAATAATTGTTATGACATTTTTTGAAATATTAAAGTCCAGTATCTTCTTTTAAGTCCTCATAACATATTTACTTTAGATAAGGATGAAGTTGCTTAAGCTTAGCTCTTCTTGATAAACCAACTCTGATTGGCCGACTGCAGGTCTTAAGAGGTAGTACTCTTGAAATTCCATATGAAAAATTACTACCTGAAAATATAAGACAATAAAAGTATTTAAGGGATAAAAATTACTCATAGTGTCTAAGCTGACTTTTAATCGTACTGGCAACATTTACTGAGTCACTGAGCCGAGTGCTTCAAATGAGTTAGTTTACTTGATCCTATCTCCATTTTTTAAATGTGGGAACCTCAGCACAAAAGTTAAGTAACATGGCCAATATAAATTACAAACGAAATAAAATTATCATTCCAGTCAGGCAGTGTGACTTAATAACAACAACAAAACTATATGGATTTTAATTTTTAATTGATTTTAGAGAGAGGGAAGGAGAGAGAGAAAATTTGTTGTTCCATTTATTTATTCATTCATTGGTTGATTCTTGTATGTGCCCTGACCAGGGATTGAACCCTCAAGCTTGGTGTATTGGGGTGATGCTCTAATAAACTGAGCTGCCTGACCAGGTCCAATATAGATTTTAAAGTTAACTTGATATAGTGGCCTTAAACACCATATCATTTTTTTTATTAGAAGCTAAACAACTAAGCTATACTGTTAGTGATTATATTTGGCTCCTAATAGAGATTATTATCAATAATAGAGGACAAATGTCATTTTTAAAACAATTCAAGACATTTCATGAAGATTTATCTGTTGCTAAATCAGTTAATCAAATAGGATCAACTACCCTTGATAATAAAATATAACAATACCTCTAATTTTCGGAGTGCTTTGTTTTTAAAAATGTATCAAGCTTTCATCAAGCTTTAATGAATTAGTATGACCTCAATATAAAGAGCACATTATACTAAAAATAGTGTAATCAATATAACTTTAAATCTGACAAAAGGTAAACAGCATAATTTCTACTAAGTTTAACTACACAGAATGTGTATCTATGTAAACAATAATAAAATAAAATGCAAATTTTAACTATGTAAATAGGGAGGAAACAATATAATGTAACTATAAATCAGCTTATGATACTTTAGTCAACATTAAAATTATACTTATTTATAAAAATTAAGAAAAAATATTGCCAGTTTTTAATTTTTTAAACAAAAAAGGATTGTCCAAATGAACCAAAGTTGTGGCATGATGTCTAATACAGTAGATTTAGTTATAACTTAAGTAATATCAGCAATTTATGCCAAGTGTACTTCTTCATTGAGATTATTTCAGAATAAAGCTATGATTTGACTATTTGATTACTTTTTCAACATATAGCTTTCCTTTTTTTATATTCTAATATAATAGATACTTCTGGTAATTTTGCAACTAGTAGTAAATCACTAAACCGTCGTCGTCGGCAGCCGTCCGTCTCGAGAGACGATGGTGTAGCTTCTTAAGAGTCTATCTGCACCGCCGAGAATGGCTGTGCAGTCCGACTCGGGAGTGACATGGTAGTATCTGTCTCCTCCGGTGTTGAATCGACATCTTGCGATGACGCTGAAGCTACAGAGCCTGGGCAGGGTAATATGGAGGGTCTGCTGTTGCCCATGCAGCAGACCCCCTCTCTCTTCGCAGCTGAAGGGTCCAAGGGAAAGACGGAGTCAATACAGCTTGGCTTCAGGTGTGCCGCAGGAGTTGCCGGTGTTGACTACAACGTCAAACCGCCTTAGGGACTCCGGCTCCGGATTTTCTGTCGGGGTTTACTCCCTTAGCCTTTCCCCTGAAGAGGTATGCCGCGAGGCAGCGGAGGTTTTTTGGAGTCAGAGTTTTCCTTCTCTGATGTACCCTGACTGGAAGATCGAACCAGCGACACTTAGCTCGCAGGCCGACGCTCAATCCACTGAGCTAAACCAGCCAGGGCGAAAATCACTAAACCAATTTCTATCAATAGTAGGGCATTTGCAAAGCATATGCCCTAAACCAGTCATTAAGTTGTGGTTGTGAGAGTGGGCTTTTTTGTCACCCTGGGTTTCCTACCTTTTTATTAAATAAATCACGAACCCTTTTATTGTTGCTATACCCTGGATTAACATATTGCTTTTATCACTTAACAACTCTAAATATTCAAGCATACTACCAGAAATTATTCATTTTAAAAATCAATGTTTAAAAAAGTTATGAAATTTATTAGTTGTCTTTTAGAAATGATACTAACTCAGTTGCTTTCTAATCCTTGCAACTCCAAGTGTAGGCCACAGGCCAGCAGCAACTACATTTGCTAGGAGCAAATGCAGAATCGGAGGGCCTACCACACGACAGAATCAAAATCCTTTAACAAGACACCCCGGTCATTTGCATGTGCTTTACACTTAGGAGAGGACTGATGCTAAATAATATAGAAGTACACAGCCCACTGGCTGGATGGCTTATAACACAAGCTCAAAATAATTCCAAAATACCTGCCTTCTCCGAACAGAAAAGAGAGAGACACAAAGAGTGACAGGATGTTACTGGAGATTTACGTGGTCAGAAACCCTAACTGAAGGCACCATGATGACAAGCGGGTAAGTATCAAAAACGTTTCAGGACAACCAGGAGTTTCCCAACGCCTTTAACTTCACGCCACATAAGCAGGTCTTTCCCCCACTTCCCAGTGCCTCTCAACTTTTCCTTCACACAAGCCTCAGACAGATTTCCCACTTTTATGCACTTTGAAAGGAAATCCAAGAAACTATCCTAGTTATAATCTTAAATAGTTCTGGCCAACCTCACACATTATTTTTCATATTTTATAATAACGAGGCACTTTTCCTTGAGAAGAGACAATACAGTATCATGGGTTCAATTATTTTCAACAAATGTAACATTTCCAATTTGCACACATAATTTAATCTTCTTTATACATTTCATTATCACAGTTATAATCATGATGACAACTATGAGTGCATGTTTCACTCAGTCTCAAAATTAACCCAAGTTCATCCTTGCTTTCTGTCCTAGAAGGAAGACCTCCTATGTTTTCTGGCTAATTCTGCCACTTCTTTTAGTCTCATAAAGTATTGTTCCCTCACGTAGTCCCTTTATTCAGGGGAGAAGAGGCTACCTGTGGGCTTTTGATCTTCCAGGACTTGGATTAATTTTTAACATTATCTTATTGTAAGCCAAGAAAAAAAGGTAAAAGACACATTTCTGAAGTGTTGACTAAAGTACAAGGGACAGCATTCTACTGATGAGAAGCCAAGAAAATGTGAGAAATGACGAATGACTGAGGGCGTTTTGGTAAATATATTTCACCTACATCATTATTGTTTTTAGATCTGGTCTGGTTGTGTCATATCAGCAGTTTCTAACCAAATCAAAATTGAGTCATTTGGAAAACAGTTCCCTAATGTCAAGCCTACCTGTCTCATGCCATAAATAAAACACTTCCTGTGTTTTATTCTGATATTATAGACCTCTTAAGCAAATGATGAAGTTGGTTGTTTAACTTTTAATTAGTTTTATTTGTGTAACAGTAATCAAAACTTTAAATTCCATAGTGATGTTAATACCTAAATGATACTAAGTTTTTAAATAACTAAATAAAATGTTTATGTAAAGAGCCTCATAATAGTTAAAAAGTAGAGAACACTGATGATAGTTACATTATTTAGGAGTAACATCTCATCAATAGAAATTCAACTTAGATAAACACCTTTTTGATTTTGCCAATTAATATTACATATATTAGATTTGTATATTAGACATCTGTAACACCTATCTTATTACATACTTATTGCAATGCATTCTTGAAAATATTTAAATAGTTTTAAAGAGAACATTTTGCAATAATATTCTAAATCTAATATCCTGAAATGGCATTTTTATTTTTAGCCAGTTTTTAACTATTAGAATTTGCTTCAGTAAATTATTAATGCTTACAAAAGTACTAAATCGTTGTATTTATTTTCTAACATCCTAAGCATAGTCCCCTCATACTAATAATGCAAGAATGAAATAATCATCCTAGAAGGTATTCTAGAAAATAACAAAAAATCTTACCTCCTTTCAGCAAATACATTTTTTCTTCCTTAAATTCATCAGAGAAAAAGGCAGGTCTTTTAGGTGCAGTTTTCTCACAATCTGAAAATAAAGATCAATATGTTAAAGCAAAAAGTAACTTTCATATAAAATGTTAATAATAAGCAAATTATGTCTTCAAAAGTATTCTACCCATTGGTTCCTAATATTTAGATAAATGAAGCAGGATGCTTCAAAGCTCCTTTTGAAACTTTATCACTTGTTCTCTTCAACTTCAGTAAATTATTTAATGTTTGAATAGTTTTTATAGAAAATATTGTGCATTAATAACCATTGTTTTACTTTATCTCCTTTTTGTCAAAATTATATATTTGGCCTACACAGGGGAAAAAAGCAGCAATTTTTTTCTATCATAAGCAAAAACATTTTGAAACTAATTTTATACCTTTCTCAGAAGTAGAAGAGAGTAATTCTTCCTCTGATGTTCTTAAACAGCAGTGTTTATTAGGAACTTCCTGTTTTCTATTTCTGGGTACTGTTTCCCATTTAAACAAACGCTGGTGTCTTTTATGCATATTAGGACCTGCTATAGTATCACAGATCAAAGAAGATGCGCTTATTTTGTTGTCTGTACATTTGTTGTCTGTCATTTCCAAATCTTTTTTCATCTTTGTTTTTACTTCCTCAACATCATTATTTTCTCCAAAGTGATTTTCTTGCCCATTGTTTGTTTCCCCAGCGCTTAGAATTTCATTTTCCTTACTGATTTCATGAAACATACGAAGTTCTTCAAGTACTAAATTGAATTTACTCTTCATCTCAAAGTCTTTGCCTATTGTCCTAGTTTCAGCTGATAAACACTTGGCAGTTAAGTCCTGAAAACATTCATTGTTCCTTACACTCAGATCAGTTTCAAACTGATGTTTAACACATTCTGTAGAGTCATTCCTTGGATGAAAATGCTCTAAATTAGCTAATTCACTTTCTTGCAAAATACTCTCATATTCATTTCTGTCAGCTAGATTATTTTGATTAACATATTTAGTTTCCTCCACATTTACTGTCTTCATTATGGAAACTGGATGCACAAAAAAAATGTCATCCAAACTATTTTTGTCTTCTTTTTCAATCTTAGTATCTTTATGAACTTGGCAATTGTATGTTAAACTTTGTGCTGTGACTTTTTCTTCCTCCTTCAAAATTAAGTCATGTTTTTGTGCTTCAATTTCACTTCTTAGTAAGCTCCCAAAATTTTGCACCTGAGTTATAATCATGTTATGGGTTTGTTCAGTATATTTTGTGTAGCGGCTTGTCAGTATGGCCTGTGGCCTAATGTTGAAGAAATCTTCAAATATGCACTTTAAATCAAAGTTACTGATTTTATTATGCTCCTGTTTCCTTTCAGCATCTAAATTTTGGTTGTACATATTTATTTCATAAAATTTTGTGAACTGAGGAAGAGACTTAATGTGTATTTTCGCACGTGTATTGATATTATAGTGAGCCCAATTTTTCACATCCACGACTTGTTCAGGACAAGTCTTACTCTTGTAACTAATTTCTTTTGCATCCATGTCATCAAAGTCCATTAAAACTGTATTTTTAGTTGTCATATGAAAGGAATTGATGTTTTTTTTCTTAGGTACTTCAAAAAGTTGTTCAGTTTTAAATAGCTTTTTTCCCCCTAACATACATTTCATATTATCTCCTAATGGTCTTAAAACAGTTGAAGTACTTCCTAGGTATACAATATGATTTTTCACTATAATATTTTTTGGGTAATTCATTTTCCATTTGAAAATGCATCCCTCTTTTAATTTAGAATCATTTTCAGTTCCAGTTAAAGAGTCAACGTTACTGAGCAGAGAAGCTTTGTTGCTTTTCAATATGATATTTAGAGGTTTTGAAACACTGGTTTGTAAATATATGCATAAGATGTTATTATTTCTATTGACATTTATATTCCTAATTATTAGATTTTGAACATCGTCAGTTTGCTTTAGACACTTCAAAATTTTATGCCAAGCTAAAATGCTATTATCTTCTTCATCTTCTGAAATACTTTTATGGAAATAAATATTTTCTGTAATGAAATGCTCAAAAATATTGCTTAAATAAAAGTCTTTTGGTGTAGTATATTGCAACTGTAGTATATTATTGTTTTCTCCTTTACCATTTAACCAAAAAAAATTCATTAAAGCTTTTTGGCGACCCAGTGCTCCTATCATGAGAAGCTTTGCTTGTGCTTCATGTGCAGTCATGGCTTTTGTATTACACCAATCTTCTTTGCTTAAAACACCTATTTCTGATAACTGGAGCAAATTCCACTTTTCTCCAGTTATTGTCATATTTTCACATTTAGTTTTGTAATTATGCACAACCCAACTGTTTTCCCTATTTTTTCTCAAAATACGTCTAATGTAATAGTCCCAGCTTTGAGGTTTTTCTAAACTGGTAGACATGTAACTGTCCAGACACGTTTCTGCTTCCTCCCAGTTTGCATTTTGTAGCTTTATAGTCAAATTTTTGTCGGGCTCTCTTACATCAGAGCCGATACCGCTGTGGTTATAGTCCAGCAAACCGGTCACGTGGTTTCCCCTCACACAAATACTTTGGTTGCTGACCGACTGATGGTTACTTTCATAACCTTCAGGAAAAATATTTTCAGCATCAACAATTTTTTTATCACCCAGTAACTTTGGCTTCTTAACAGTCAGCCTATTCTGGGAGCAGCACATGTTTGTGAAACCCGTAACATACGTGTCATTTCTGTCATTCGTGTTCTTTGCCATTTCCTTTAAATGAACAGGGGGCATTTTCCTTTTTAAATCGGCTGGAAACCCGGGGATACGTATTGTGCTGCTATCTTTAAAATGGCTGGGTTTGGCAATTTTCATGCTGGGCTGGCGGTGAGATGCTGGAAAGTTATTTTCTCTTGTATTTGATGGTGTAATGCCGTCAGCTTTACATCTGGTCTTACTGTCATGAAATGCTGGTTTAGTTTCCTCGTAAAAGGTAACGTCCAGCAATAGATTTTCTGTCTGTTTTCTGAAACTGTTGTCTTTCTGACTATGGTCTCTATACGGTTTTCCAGCCTCGGTTTTAACTCTTTGTGTGCCGTCTCCTGAGACGTGGGACGGAAGCTGAGCGACCTCAGCGCGGGGCCTGTCACCGTGGGGCACACTGAAAACCTTGTCGCACAGCCCTGGTTCAGACGACCCTCCGGAAGCCCTCAGACCAGACTCAGATCCTTGTGAGGGGGGAGACTGCGGACAGCCTGTCGTCTGCCATTTGCCCCTTTGGCCTCCCAGATTGCTCCCCCGCTCCCCACTGGCGGATTTCTCCACGCACAAGTCCGTGGGGTCATCGAAAATCACGTCAGCTGCAACGAGCTGCGGCTTGAAGGGTCTGGGCGGCAGTTCCCACTCTTTTTCCGCCTCAGACAAGCGAGGCACCAAAGGCAGCCTCCACCCCACCTCAGGGGCACCGCCAGGCTCCTCAAGACGGAGCCGCTTACTACTCGGGGGCTGGGAATCAGTATCTTCAGGCGGCGGGGAAGGGGAGGCCGGCTCCCTGAGCTCGGCAAGCTGGGGCGTGAGGCGCGCGGACGACATGACTGAGAACTGAGGGATCTGTCCCCGGTTTCTGTCACGTTCTAGCGTTTTTGCGGTGCTAAGCAACTCCGCCTCATCCCAGGGCCACCCCACCCACGCGCCTGACACACCGCGGACACGCCCCTCGAGACCGGCCTCAGCCTCGGCTATATAGCCGGCCTCGCCGACCACGCCCCCTTCGGACCCGCGTTTGACCACGCCCAGACCACGCCCAGACCACACCCCTCCTCAGGGCCGTCTCCCTTAAAGCCCGGAATCCCGTTGGCCGGCCTGCCGTTAGGAGGCTTAATTTTAGCTCCTATTGCTAACACCGAGACTGTAGCTGGTCTAAATGTTTTCTTCCCTCGGTCAGAATTAAGGAGAAAAGTCAGAATCTCTATTATTTTTTCTCATTTGTGAAGGGAAACAGCTTTATTTTTAAAATTCTGAAATTCTATGTTTTCCTCATAAGTGGCTTCCCTACGGTGGCGACCGGCATCCTGTCCGGGAACGTCTGTCTCGCAGTTGTGTGAGCACCAGACCAAATCCGTGACTGGGAAAACCTTTTAAAATGCAGTTAATCGTCTCAGTGGCCCTCGAACTCAGATTCCCACTTTACTAAATGTGTTTTGGGGGAAGAAGGCACTGGTCCTTAACGGTCCTTCCTGAAACAACACTATTTCAGGGTGTGGAGATTCTTACCCAGGAGATCATCCACCTTGGCTTTAAAACTGTAGAAAAAGTTTTCCTGGCTGCTGGGGGGTTTCTTTCCCCGGTATTGTGGGGCAAAGTCACTTAAAAGAGAAAAACGACATGTTTCAACGATTCCGTTTCTTGTAAACAGAAATAATAATATCGTTCTGACCCACACCTAACACATTTTGTAAACGTTATCTTTCTTTTGCTTCCATCATTTCCTAACATAACTTATTGATTATCTCCAGTTCATTCGGATTTCTGTCAGTGCCATCGCCATAAAGGGATTTTCAGAGTCTTTATGACTCTAACACACACGTGTATCAAGGAACGTCATGACTACTCAGGAAACCAAACACCTCAGTCCCCTTGAGGATGGTTTCCAAGTTGGCGAGTTTTATGTCTCCCGGTGAAAACGCGTAAGAACGACGGTCCCGTGCACCCGGGAGCCTGGACGGCGACATGTGACCGTCACAGGATCTCAGGCAGCGCGGCGTTGACCAGCCTCCTGTCTCAGAAACACCCTGAGATAGATTGAGATTCCAGTTCTGGGCATTTGCGATGATATCCCTCCGGCTTTTTAAATTCCTCCCGAGGAATATGAGCTGAAATCTGTAGGAAGCCTGGCCGTCCGAGCGCCCCGCCAACACTCTAAATAAGAATGTGGCCGTGGCTCCGATGGCCCGCCAGGGAGTCCTCAGCTCCTGGACATCTTCAATCTGAGGGCGTTTGTTATCCCAGATTCTCCCCAAGTCTTCATTCCATTCGAACGCGATCTGTTCTCTGCCCGGGACCCGCCCGGAAGGACGGGCCTGCCCAGCTGTGGCCGGTGGGGTCGGTCCCCTAACACGGTATTAGCCACACGCTTTCTATCTGGAACGTAGACGCCGTGGCTTCGAGATTCTAGATGGATTTGTCACTTGGTGCCGGAGGGTGGGGCTGCCACCCAAGTTCTTCCAAGTTCATCGACACAACACGGCTGGCTACCCCGCGGCCCTGAAGTTCTCCCCATGCCTTAAGTATATACACAGCCCTTCCAGAACGTCAGGCCTCCGCCGAGGCTGGCTCATGCAACTGAAGTTGAACCCCAGGATCTAGGCGGCCTCGGGAGCGGGAGGTTTTCAGTAGAAAATCAAATGTGACCTAAGCCCCAGAAAAATCGAGCCCTGCTTTCTCGGAGACTAAGCGAGTGGAGAAAGAGTTCTCGCGTTGGACAGAGAGGCAGACGTCAAGGTGAACTCATCAGAAAAGTCATTGATCCGAGGGATGGGGCTGCAGGAAGAGCGAGCCAGTCGGGATGAACACCACGTAGGGTCCGGAAGAAACTAACGGATTTTTTTTAAAAACACTAAATCGAAATAGAGCTGACAACACAATGAGTAACTCATAATATCAATCCTGAATGTAATATACGCCCCAGAATGTCTCTAGTTGTGAAGAACCAGTCTGGTCCATTCTTCGTAACTGAACTCAGCACGTTCTCTACCTGCTGAGAGGAGAACTGATGATGACGGACGGATGTAACCGATGCCATGACTCCCTCGGGCAGACTTTTGAAGGAGTCTTGCAGGAAGGGAGCCAAGAGCATAGAAAATGGGGAAGGAATGTAGCGGGGGGGTGGGGGGGGGCGAGGACAGGCAGTTAGTTGTTTGCCCCTTGCAGTGCTTTGTCACCCAATTCTATGAGAGAACAATTTTTTCCCTAATTGTTAAAAGTTTCTCACAGATAACTATGCCTCATGAGAAAAAATATAGCATGAGGACACGCTTAGTTTTGCAATGTAATCTGACAAATATTCGTTATATACATAATGTTTGTTATCTTACATACTACACAATGATGAACAGAAAGGGAAGAAAGTTACAAAATGTCACATAACTTTGCAACTTTGTCTGAGGCCAATCAAGCTAATCACCCACTTACTCTAAGTTTCATATCGGCCTCCAAAATTTAAACCTGGATCTCTGGAGACCACCCAGAATATAGAGGCGAAGTTCTTAAACGTTAACTAGTGCAGAGCTTGGCCAATAACCTGAAAAAAAACAGATACAGAGTATGGGCTGCTTGGTTACAGTTACAATGCCATCTATAATAAAATATTGAAACAAGGCAGAGGATAGGGCTTGGAATATAATGTGTAGTTAGGCAGGGACAGAACCACAGGAAGAAGCATGGTTGAGGGAAAGATCCTCCTTCTCTTAGGTGAAAAACTAAAAGGTAACAAGGAGGAGAGACAGAAGCACTGTGATCATACATTTCAAAACTGTGTGAATTAGAATATTTTTTAAATGTATCCTCTTCAATATAAAATAATATAAAAAATAAAATAATAAATCAAAGTATTATAAATAGAATTTTAGTTTAATATGCTCTATAACCATCCAACGTTTGTAATTTTAAAAAACTGTAAAAAGGCACAGAGGTTTTTTTTCTTTTCTTTTTCTTATAAAATCTCTGATAGGTGGAAAAAAACACACAAACAACTTATTTCAGTTCAAATAATATTTAGTACACAATATATTGTGCTCAACACTGTACTAGGTAGCATGCTCTTCTGAAAAGTACAGGCTCTGTAGTCAGGAGTACCTAAATAGGTATGTGTCTTTCTATTGAATAGGAATTAAAGGAATAAAACAAATAAGAATTATATAGTTTAAATTTTTATAGAATGTATTGGGGTGACATTGGTTAATAAAATTATATAGGTTTCAGGTGGACAGTTCTGTAATACATCATCTGCGTATTATATTATGTGTTCACCACCCCAAGTCAAGTCTCATTCTATCACCATTTCCCCCCACTTTACCCTCTTCTACCTCCTCCCAACCCCCTTTCCAGGATTGGAAAAATAGAAATTCTATTGTTAAAGGTGAGATAGTGGAAAAGTTGAACTTTTTTGAGAGTATATCATAAAAATAAAGGTGAGAAGATTGTATTTAGATATATTGCATTCAAGAAATTGCTCGACTTTTTATGGCACTAGACTGTGAGCTGAAAAAACAGATATGAAGTTCAACAGTGGGTAAGGGCTATAAATAGATTTCATCTTAGCATGTGTATTAAAATAATTGGGCCTTGACCGATGTGGCTCAGTGGATTGAGTGCCGACGTAAGAACCAAATGGTCACTGGTTCGATTCTCGGTCAGGGCGCATGCCTGGGTTGCAGGCCAGGTCCCCAGTTGGGGGTGTGCGAGAGGCAACCACACATTGATGTTTCTCTCTCTCCCACCCTTCCACTTTTTCTAAAAATAAGTAAAGAAAATATTTTTAAAAAATAAAATAAAATGAATTGGTATGTTTGTGAAGGACAGAAAGATCAAAACTGCATACTCCCAGCAACTTTTTGTTGCTGTTATTATTGTCGTAAATATACATGGTATGAGCAAAATGATCTAATTTATATTCTGTCCTACTTATTTTACTATCATATGACACCTATCAATTCCACATGGGCATAGAAACCTCTTAATTCTCAATGAAATCAAACTTCATCTCTTCTTATTAGCGTGCTTGGCTTGGCTTTAAAAAATAATTTCAATGTATTATTACTGATTTCATATAGTGTGATTTGGAGCGTATTGCAAGCTGGCAGAATTTTTTCTGGGGAATGTCACCATCAAAATGCTTTTAAGTGGTAACTCCTTGAAGATATTTTATTTATTGTTTATGTGGTAAGTTTTTATTTTCTGATTTCAGAATTAATTTCACAAAAAATTAGTTTGAGTGACTAGGTTTCAGTGTTACCTGAATAGAGACAATCACTCTCAGAGTAAGAAAATATTTGACTTTGCCTTAGAAAATATGAGAAAACTATTTAAACTTTTACAAAGGCCTTAGAAAGCTATGATCAGATCCAGCACAGCTACCAAATGAACAGCTAGAGAAAAAAAATGAAAATGAGGTCTAGCACAAACTTCATTTGTCAGTAGCAAAAAGAAAAAGAAAAAAGGGAAGAAAAGAAAAAGACAACTACACAAAGAAATAAAGAATATAGACATATTTCTTGGCTTGCACATGATTGCACTGGTTGCCAAAAGATGGTTCAGTTCCACTGTCTAATACCAATTGTAAAAACTGTTGCCCAAATAAACCTAGAAACTTCCCTCTGTCAAGTCTAATTTCATTTTTCATTCATAAATCCAATCACATGGTGTTTATGAAAATTAACCCACACACTAAGTTTCTTCTTGTTTAAATACTTTTATGATATATTCCACCCTACCTGGTACAAACCTACGTTGAATAATAAAAATACAATCACTGGCTGGAAAATGTCGAAATTTATCTTTAAAATCAGTATAAGAACACTCTTTGCCACTGTTGGGGGTTTTGTAAATGGAGAATTATCCATCACACCCACTATACCAATTTTGAAACAGTATTGTTATTAAACTATAAAAATAATCTTTCCAATATCAGAACCCCCAACTGAATTTTAATTCTCCTAGATTGTAAAAGCATTGAAAAATAATCCACTGAGAATAAAAACTAAAGAGAAAGAGGGAATTAATCAACCAAATAAATGCTGAGTTCTATTATGAATCAGAAACTTGGCATTTTGAATGATTAAAAATAGAAGTGTAAGACAGATTCTATACTAAGTGGCTTTATAATATAGTTGGATTTAAAATCTAAAAGGAGAACTAAGTGTTGTGGTGATATTTCATTTATTATTCTATTCATCTTAAACATCTTAAGTCTGCTGGCAATTGAAAAGAAGCAAACACCACTCCAAAAAGTAGGAAAAGTTCTAGCTATCCAAATTCTGCAATGCACTGTAATCTGACTCTTGAATAAAAATCTACCAACCCATTGTAAAATTCCTCATTTGGGAGTACAAATTTGGGTGGAATTCTAGGAATACTACAGAACAGAGGTTTTGGAATCACTTTGGTCTGGAGATGCTTGTAGTGAAAGAGGTCTTTGAGAAGATCTTGTCCTGCCTCAGACTCAGTTAAAGAATTCTATTCTACTCTAACTTCAGACCTAGGATCTGGTCAGAAATCACTACCACAGCCTATTACTTGCCCCAGCCCTAGTTCCCTCCACAGAAGAAGAGCTTCACCATGACCATCAAAGAACAATTTTTCCCTCTCTGAAGGAAAAAGATTTTGTCATTTAACAGAAGAGATTTGTGTTTGGCATCTTTTCACTCACTTATACCATTTAAATAAAATCCACCGTCACAAACAAACAAAAACAGTGTTGATCCTTCCTATAGGAAGAACCAAAAAGAAATATTCAGAAGAGGAACTAAAAAGTTTTAACTACTTTAATGTTCCTGGATAAGAACTTTCTTATTTAGTTTTAAAGTGACCCTACAAGTTATTTTAGTAACTGCTAGAGAGATATAGGCTCGTTGGATGAACACAGGTATTTTCTGAAAACATAGAGTTACAGTATTCTTTCCTCTAGACCAAAGTGACAAAGTTTTCACATGGTACCTGTTTTAAATAATATTATTAATGGTCCATTCTTTTAGATTAATAGATTTATTAGCTCCTAAAGAGAAAGAGATTCAATTTTTAAAAAGTCTTAAGAAAGGTCTATTTTTACAAATGCGTGTTGAATCCATAAAGACCAAAGGGTACATTTTAGCTCTTTCAAAACTGACCTTCATCCACTGGATTCAAATTGCTTTCAAAATGTCCAGGATCTCAAGTTTCAATTACTTATTTTCCAAGTAGTACAATGATATATGAAAATTTTAATATTTCCAGGTAGCAAGATCTTAATAGAATGTGGCCTTTATAGATTTAATCTTGGGGCTATACCTATTTGTGAATGACCCTGAAGGCTTATAATGACAGTAATAAGTTATCTTGCTAAAACACAAATGTGAATATTATAATTCTGGTGCTTGTAATTGATAACTAAATTATAGGTAACCCCCATATAACATAGTTGTTAGGTTCCTAACAAATACCATGTTATGTGAATCCATGTTACACAAAACAAAGAACTAGTACAAAAAGGGATGTTAGGTTCCAAAAATTAAAAAAACAACTTATTATATTTTTATAATTAAGAGAAATATCTTTATTAAAGCAATTTTCATCAAAAGTATTACATATTAATATGAGTTAAGTAATGTTTTCTTCGTCATTACCACTAAGCGCCATTAACCAAATGCGTTTTCTTTTTGACAAGATATCCTCATCCTCTGAACTTTCTTCAGCATTATCTTGATTTCTATGCTCTACTTTTTGCAAAAAATCTGTTATTTTTAGGTTGCTTGCTTTCAGCTGAGAGATCTTTATAAATTTTGTTATACGGTGCTAAGCACTTTTGAAGTTCTCTCTTAAACTCTGTGCTCCTGTCAGTGCAAGGATCTTCATTTAAGAAATATGACTAACTGTCCGGCTAAGCCTAGGCCTTTCTTTACGTGTTTTAGAGTAAAGCGTTTAACCTCTTTGTTTTCATCAGTGCTATCGCCCCCAAAGTTATCTTGGCACATTCCAGGTGTCATTTCCACTGAAATTGCTTCATCAGTTTTTTCTTCTACCAGCAATTCATAGATATCCTCTACAGCCATATCATCAAAACCTTCCCCTCCCAAAGACTTAGCAAGTTCTACTATTGCATCCATCCTGTTTTCTGCTGGCTTGATTAGATTTTTACTTTGAATGACTCCAGCCATATGTTTTTCCAACAAGTATTTAATGTTTTTGATTTTATTCCTTTAATGAATGAGTTTATTAGATTAATGCAGTCCAAAATTTTATCACATTCAGTATTATATGGGGATTTCCCTAATTTCATGTTATATAAGAATTTTCCCCAATTCTCTAACTATGTTAGAGCAAAACAGTGTTATAGAAGTACTGTGTTATATGGGGGATACCTGTAGTATAAGTCTAGTCAACTGATCATCTTTGTGTGTGCAGCTCAATGTAGCTTTGTTATTCTTATTTAATTTATTATCTTATTTAGTACACTATAAGTAGGTAATTATAGCCATACCAACTAAGCAATTTTATTCCACCGTGATATTCCTATATTGTAGAATCAGGAAGGTCTTAGGACATATCCCTCAAAGGGTCTACAATCCTTAAAAAAAAAACCAATGCAATGAATATGCTATTTATCCTTATTTTTCATCCAATCCACAATCAGAATCAATAAGGTCTATGGTCAATGAATGTTTTTAAAAACATATGTGCTGTGAACTAAAATTGCTTTAAAAAAAGTCCATTAAAAAAAACAATATATTGACCAAGTGTTATATAAGTCTAATATCAAAATATTGTTCAACATCAGTGCTATTAATACTCACTTTTATTAGAACATCTATAAACTAGTCTGGGAAATCTTAAACAGAATTTATATTACTTCTAGCACTGGCACTGTGATCAATGTAGCTAATCTGATTTTCATAAAAAACAATATGAAAAGTCTCTCAGGAAATTATTTGAAATGAATTCAAAACCAAAACCATGAACTGAATTTGACTTTCAATTGGAAGAAACTGGCTCAATATCATCTTAGATGCAAATTAGCACTATTAACTTACTACCCATAATTTTGTGGATACCTAATATCTTGAATTGTTGAACTACAAAGCTCTACTTTTAGGTAGAGTTTTAATTTTTCTCAGTTTATCAGTGAGGAAATCAAGTCATGAAGGGAATTTAATTTGCCCAAGACCACATCTAAGAAGTAACAGGGTTGGTTCTTGCATCCCATCTCTCTTAATTCAAAGTCTAGTCATTTTCACAGACAAAAAAGGAGGGCTGTATTTGTAAAAAAGAAAACTCTATCTATTATCTCACTACCAGAATATTATTTATTAGAAACCTAATTGCCAAATGCTGTGTTTAAATGCAATTATCCTCTGTGTTAATTTCCTAGGGGTCCTGTAATAAGATACCACAGAATGGGTGGCTTAAAACAACAAAAAAATTTATTCCCCTACAGTTCTGGAGGCCAGAAGTCTGAAATCAAGTTGTCAATGGGATTGGTTCCTTTAGGGCAGCAGTTTTCAACCTATGGGTCGTGACCCCTTTAGGGTCAAATGACCCTTTCACAGGGGTCGCCTAAGACCATCAGAAAACACATATATAATGACATATTGTTTTTGTGATTAATCACTATGTTTTAATTATGTTCAATTTGTAACAATGAAAATACATCCTGCATATCAGATATTTACATTGTGGATCATAACAATAGCAAAATTACAGTTAGAAAGTAGCAACGAAAATAAGTTTATGGTTCGGGGTCACCACAACATGAGGAACTGTATGAAAGGGTTGCAGCATTAGGAAGGTCGAGAACCACTGCTCTAGGGGGCTCTGATGAAGAATCTGCTCCATGTGCCGCAGGTGGTTGCTGAAAGTGCCTGACGCTCTTTGGCTTGTGCATAACTCCGGTCTCTGCTTCTCCCATAGTCACCTGGCGTTCTCTTGTGTGTGTCTCTCTCTGTCACTGGGTCCCTCCTCTTCCTGTAAAAACACCAGTTGCTTTGGGGTCCCTTTCATAGTCTAGGTTCACTCTTCCCCAAATATTCTCCCATATCATTGTGCTTAGAAAAGAATTTAGAATTTATCAAACTGTTTTGTAATTATGTATTTACTCATCCATCTCCTGGAACTGACTGAAAGCCTTTTATAGGCAAGGTTATGTTTTATTAACCTTTGGATCTTCATCCTCTAGGATTAGCTACTTAATAAATATTTGCTGGATTAGGACAGTAGTAACGGCTTGCTATGCTCAGTTCATTTTTTATGGTATATTAATGGAAATTATTTATTGTTAATCTAGGTTTTTTTGAAAGCTCATAGTAGATGGCCTCTTCCAGATTAACACAGAAACAGTAAAGCAATGATTAATAAATTGCCCATCAAAATACTATATTTATTGCATAAATATATTAGGAGGATAAAAATGAAGTAATTTATAGAGGGAAAGTCATAATATTAATTAGAATGAGGTGAGGAAGAGGAGAAATTGAAGTCAACTGAAGGAGGCATCTGGAGATATTACTAATACATACACTGCCTCAATTTCCCCCTCATATGCAAAATGGGTTACACTAGTACCTATTTTACACATAAATAGGATTGTACACTTTTTGGTACAAAGTCATTGCTCAACAGGTATCAAATAAATGAATAATGAATGGGATCAAAAGGAATTAAACCTGCATCCACCACTAAACACCACCACTAATTACTTGAGCAGTTTTTTTCTTTTTAAAAAATCAAATAGAATCCACCTTTGTAGAGACTATGATACAGGTCCTATACCTAAATTCTAAAATCAAAAAATTTTTTAAAGTCAAAGCTCATTAATGGTCACTCTTTATCTTCTTCAACCACCTTAGGATGGTAAAATGAACTTTAAAGGAGGAATATGGTAAGAACACTAAAACATGAAGAAGTCCTCTCTCTCTCTTTCTTCCCTAGGCAGTAAGTAAATACATAAGCTCAGTTATGAAAATCTTTTGGTGAAATATGTGAGTTTTGTTTTTGTTGGTTGTCTCAGAGAGAGTGTAGAATTCATTCTTTTTATTTTCTCCTAAGTTTTATGCTAAGATTCTCTGTTGAGTGTCAGAGTTCCATTAAAAATTCAAAGGAAGAATATTAAGGAAAATAAAAATTGAAGGGAGAAAGAAGTCAGTAAGATCTGCTTTAGGCAAGAAGGGCTTTTGAAGACTCTTGGGGGTCAGATGGTCTCCAAAATAACTACGTTCCAAAATTTGAATCCATGATGGTGTTTGCAATGGCTAATTGCAACGCAACTAAAAAAGGCCACAGCCTAGCACACAGGACTACCTAAAAAGTCATTGAAGAAAGGAAATAGGCTCTTGGATAGACCAATTCTGCTATCATTATTTCTTCTGTGTTGCCACTAAAAACCAATATCAAACATTTCCAACTTCAGAGTGCTGCTATGAATCTGTAGTATAGGCTCAAACGTAGAAGGGAGATCAGAATAAAAGACTTTCTGTTCTTAAGGCTGCAGACCACGCATTTGCTATGGCTGTTTCTGAAGACTCCAAGAAACTTGGACAATAATTCATTCAGCAGGAACTTAAGATACTTTTGTGGTGGATTGTTCAGACTTTAAGGGAAGCTAGTGACACCGTTAAAGTGGTCTTTCAAACTGAATTTAGATAAATTGGGAGTTGGCTGGGAGAAACGATCTACCCAGTCCATGAAAACTGGGACTGAATCCCTCTCCTGTCTAGAGAGGCATGATGCTGTCCCTCTCACTGCATGGGAATTACCCCTTCATGGTCTTACACCTTTTTACTTATTTTAGAAAAACCCATAGAAGGAGCACAAAATTATGCAATGAAACACGTCATGTGTCAGTAAAACCACTATAAGATTTTATTCTAGACAATAACTTCCTGTTTGACCTTAGGAGGTTATTTTGTTGGTCTATCCATATATGTTTGAAACTAGAATTAATAATTAGGATAAACATAATTATCTTACATAATGCATCTCCTCTGTAAGGATTAATATCCTTAGCCTTTTAAAATAAGAGTACTTTACCCATACAAGAAAATTACTATCATTATTCTTTATGAATTTAAATGAGTATAAATCAGTTTTTCCAATTCCTGTCTCTTTTCATTTTAATGATGACTTTCCAACACTTAATTTTTCTTCCAATTTCATAAATGCCCTCATGTCTTAAGTTCCACCCTTCTTGGCTCGTATATTTTATACACAGCATGTCTAATAAATAATACTACCATGAGCTCATAAGACAACAAGCTTAGACCTGTTATACTACAGGCATTTTGTACTTTCACTGTGATTCTGTTTTCAAGGTGGCCATGCCACCATTAACGTGGGTGGCAATACTAAATGACGTTGGATACACCTAGAAAGTCCTTCTTGGTTTTGTTTTTTGAATCTTGGAAGGAATGAGGTAGAAGTAAGGAGACTTCGGGTAAGAATATAATTTGCATCCAGGGAAAGTAAAATGGCTCCTTCGGTTGTTTCTGGGCAAGTGAGGATTCTACATTGTACTCCAGAAACACCAAAACCCCCTACCTATAGACCTGCCATCCCCTCCCTTTCCCATGCCGGGACTTACCCTCTCCCCTCATAAAATCTCCGGAGTGTGAAAGCTGACAATGCAGGTGTCTGCAGTGTTGGGGGCCACGCTTTAACTAATGTGATCCTGCTACAGCTGGTGGCATTCTTCAGTCAACATGGTGCATTATTCCATTCTCTCTACACCAAGGCACCTAGCAGTGCAGCACAGCGCATCTCTGCTCTTCTGTGATCACCCTGATCACCTGTGACATCTGTAAATGCCCGAAGGGAGAAAGGATCACAGGGCTACCACATTCCTCTCTTAAAGTTCATTCTATCATCCTAAAGGGGGCAATTGCTTTCTGTAATTTAAAGGATAGCATTCCTTAGGTATCTTTTAGAATTGGCTTCCTGCATACAAAACTCGACTAAAGGGCATCTCAAAAAAATTTTTTTTTAATGAAAATAAAATATTAGTGGTTAAAAAGGTAAGGTTATACAATAGCTGGAGATTAAAAACTAAGATTAAGATATCACATGACACCAAACAACACTTTCAGGACAAACGGAACAAACATAAAACCCTGCCTGCCCAATTGAGACAAAGCTGCTTTACCAAAGCGAATGCACCTAAATCAGATCTCCCTTACAACAGAACTCGGTTTAAAAGCATCAGTGTTCATTTCTTCCTAAACACGAGTTCGAATTCATCTAAAATCTAACATTGCCACAGGAGACCTCTAGGGTACAATAGGTACAGCTCTTGGAGCAGAGAAATGGCATCGTGACCCCTACAGTCAGTCACTGCAGATTGCAGTGCGGAGACTCTTCTCCAGGAAGAAACCAGAGCGCCCATCGTAAAATGCTTCAGTATGGGAAATCGACAAGAGATGGGAAATTACTTTGAAACCCTTGGAGGTCCCCAACGCCAACCAAAGCAACTCATCAGGACTGACTTTTGCCCCTACTTCCTGCAAAGAAACAGAATGAACCATCTAGGCGAGCCCGCTGGCTGCACAGTGCGCACTGCAGCCACGGAGCGCAGGGCTGTCGCTGTCACATTCCAAACAAGCTCGCCTGCCGCAGAGCGCCGGGGCCGCGCGCCCTGCTCCGCGGGAGTTCGCGGGACTCCGCGCTCCAGGTTTCCGCGGTCACCAGCACAGCGCGGGAGAGCCCGGAGGAAGCCTGGGCTAGCTAAGTCCCGGAGTCCCTCGAGCATTCTTTCCCTCTGAGCTACCTTACCCAGGCGTCTGGCCCAAGGAAGCGCATGCCTGGGCTCTGGGCCGGCCAGGCTAGCATTTTGCAGGCGGCCACTGCATCGCCGCTGGAGGCCCCCACCTAGCTGGAACTTTTGATTGTCACAGACTCACAAAGCAGATTCTCCTGGTCTTCGCTTAAGTAACCTCAAGTTCTTCCAAGCAGGACACTCAAGCTTGCAGCCAGGAGCAGCTCTCTCCTGGTGGCGGTGGTTTGTCAGCCTAGAAAAGCGATTCACAAACAGTGTGCTTCAAGAATTTTTAAAACCTGCAATACCTGACTACTGATTTAGTCAGAGGTACTGACCTCTTTTCCCTTAGATTGTCAATAATAATAATAATTAATTAAAAAAATAAAAGGCAGCCAAAACAACAATAACATTCTGGAGGAAATGAATCAACATTATACCTATTTTGTATCAGATCAGCAAAATCTATATATTTTAATGTGCTGCAGAATTTTAGTAATTAGTTTATGGGGGCCAGGAAGTGAAAAGGTTTGAAAACCGCTGGTCTAGAGCTCATCTGCTCTTGGTGTCTGTCCTCAGAACCGGAAGGTTAACTCAGCAAATTTCCTCGAGGTGATGAGGTACTGGAAGGCTCTTGGCAAAGTGTAAAACTCTGCTTAAGGAGAATGTCAGTCTTCATTGTGCCTTTAGAACTCCCCTCCCTTGAAAATAAAATCCCCACCTGAATGTAAACCTCAGGAGGGGTTTTGTTCACTGCATTACCTCCAAAGCATGGAACAGTGCCTAATAGTAGGTAGCTCGTCAGTGAATAATATTTGAATGAATGAAAGTACAAACATATACACTTAAGGAAAATGATCGGGTTGGAAACATGTGAATTCTTGCTTTTCCCGGTAGGGAAGCGACCAAACATTCACTGGGCACTACTCTTTGCCAAGTCTTCTAGGCTTTGGCAGGCCAGTGGGGAGCAGAGGAGGGCTGGCAGACTAGCATTGTTCAAGTACAAAAAAAGGGGGAGGGTTATAAGATCACTCAGTTCAAGTCCTCAACCCTGGATTCCAAGGATGATCCATTCATTCCCACCCCTTCACCCGCTGCACCACCGCCACCCCTCACCTAGTCCCACTAAAAGCATATTCGATAAGCACTTATTAAGTGCACACGGAAAGCACTTATTAAACGTTTGTTGATGGTCAGGGACCCAGCTGCCTGCAAAGCACATTTCTCCAAACCCTCTCTGGGCCTGGAGCATCCTGGGCACTGGGGTCCTACTACGGGGCCTGGCTCCCTGTACTCCCAGCATCAGACCCTCGGATAAAACGGCCCATGCTGAGTGCCCACCATCAGGGTTCCTTCATGGGCGCCCAGGTGATGGGCTCACAGCTTGCTGGGAATGCTTCCTTCTGAGAAAGAGGTTTCTGCCAGCTTCCCCGTTCACCTGCAGCCTGGCAAAAGCTGGGCTGGGGGCCCTCTCGGGCTGAGCGCTGTGGAGAAAAGCAGGATCCACGTGTCCCACCTCCAGCCTCAGACTTCACCACCAGACTGGACAACCGCTGGGGCACGGTGAGCCCAAGTGTCCCTCCCTCGCGCCTGTCCAGGTGCGGCTGCTTCGGAAGCCAGGCTCCCTTCTCCTACCTACTTTCCTTTTGAGTTTCTGCTAAAATCTGGAGACGTGGACTCCACCGGAGGAAACTCCGGGCCCCTCCATCTGAGCATGCGCCAGTGCCCGGCTGCTTTTGGTCACCAGCTCCAGAGCTCTTCAAGCTGGGGCTGCGGAGCGGGAGGGGCGGGGGAGGCGAACCGGGAGGGGGTGCCCGGCGAGGCGGCGGCTGTCGCGCCTGCGCACCCAGCTCCAGCGACCCCAGGTTTTCTATGGGATTCCCAATCTGCAGCAGAGACTTACCCGAGCGTGTTGCCGCGGCCGCTGGGTTTGGAAGGCGCGATCCAGGAGGGATTTAAGCAGCCTAGAGCTCCAGACGATAAAAAAGAGCGCGAGAGAACGACGCACAGAGACAGACAGCTTAACCGTTTGCCCGAATTAAATATACATAAGGAACTGTTGAGTTTTATCATTTTCGTTAAGTGACCGTGCGCAGCGCTATAACTGTAAGTGGAAAAAACAATATTCGTTGCATTCTGCCTGGGTAGTGCAGCCAATGGTCTGGGAGATGCTTTGGCTATGGTCACATACTTTGCGTTGCCTATAGATGCGGCTACGTGCGTGGTGACAGTTGACTTGGTTAATGCTGTTAGTCCATGGGGGACTTTCTGGAATAACGGGGTGGGGGGAGGGGAGTGTTTATATGCGGTGTGTTGGGGGGGGTGGGGTGTCTTAGGCTAGATTTAAGAAAGGTGAAACAGAGGTGATTTTTTTGTAGTTTAAGCCTATAAATAGGAGGGTTACCTTACAGAGATTTAAGTAACTAATCGACCGATTGTGAAGTTTTCCGGTTGCTGATAAAACTATTGAGTGGTCACAGTCAAGTGGCAGCCCGTCATGCGTGGGGTTGGTGCAGCGTCTTCCTCACCGTGGAAGGTGTTTGCTGGGTAAACCTGAGTGAGCGAGATGGCGTGGACATCAGGGCTGGTTTCCAGGCGGGATGTTAGTGTTTAGAACCACGCAGCTAGACAGACGCAAAATAAGCCCATTTCTCTCCGTTTTCGGAACCGAGTGGATCATGTTTCCTTTTTGATTTTTCGTCACGACGGTGAGTGGGCAGAAAAGGGACAGATGTTCCACCGCACAGGCAGCCGTCTATTTTGAACGAAGTCTGAAACACAGAACGGCTGAATGGGGAGGAAGACCCAAACTAGCTACCTGCCTTTGCACCCCGTGTTCGCGTTCCGGAATGCGGGACTGGGGAATGTGAGCCCAGACGGGTTACCTCTGGTCGTGTTTTTTTAAAGGAGGAAAGGTGGTTTTGTGTTTTTTGTTAAAGATGGGATGTTCCTACCCAGAAACGGGAGAAGGGTCTTTGCAAGGTCAACCCCTCTGTGGAAATCTGAGGTGCTGGTGAATGGGGGAGGGGGCAGCGAGAGGAAATGGGGGATGCTCCATGCAAGTGCTCATCACAGCCCTGCATGGATCAGTGCCCTGTGAGACGCGAGAGTGGGAATCCATTTTTCTAGAGTTACCCTCCTGTCCGTTTTTTGGAGACTGAAGTGAAATGGAAATGCAGTGAGTGTGGAAAACAAGTGTATACTATCTGCGTGTCACATCCCACTTTAAGACAAAGAGGAGGAAAGGAGATGCATTTCTAGATATTATTTTTAATTTTTTAAAAATTCAGGTTAAGACAAATTAAGAAGGAAACTCTTATGAAAACATGTTTTTTCTCCACTACCATCAAAAGTGCCTACATGTGTGAGTGGTGATAGTGTGTGTGTGGAGGGGGGGGGTTCTGCAACACTGAGCACCTCACCCACGAGTGCATGCAGGTTAAGCTTGGGTGTTTAATAACCCCTAGAAAATGCTGCACTGAAGCAGGTTGGCAGAGTGGAATGAGGCACGCAGACAAGGGAAGAGCGTGGTCAGTGTGTGCTGGATTTCCACACACACACACAAAGCAGATCTAATTCCTGGGGTGAAATGAAATAAATTTTTTCCCAAAATAGGGCAGCTCATTAGAGGGCTCTTTGCCCTTTTGCCAGTCCAGCTGTTTAGAACCTACTCAAAGGAATGTATAATTTACTTAAATGGATGAAATTTTAAATAGAAAATGAGAATATCCTCTCCTTGGAAACCCAACGTATAAATTATACTGCCTTCTCTGTTCCATCGTTCCTTAGTTCAGGGCAGAAGGAGCAACCATTTGTCACAACTGAACCATCCTCCTTGTCACCCGTGGGAGCTGAATCAGCTCCATGAGCAGGGCAGGCATGCACAGCACTGAGAAATGGGTGGTGGAGGAAGAAGGGAAATCTGGTGTCAAAGTTCATAGACGTTTGGTCTCAGATACCCTGGTTCACAGGCTGACAGTCACAGAGGGTCACATCCGGCCCAGACCTTCAAAAGCCTCTAGTCCAAATGCCTTGTTTTATAAATGAGGAACCGAGGCCCAGAGCCATGAGTAAGGGAAAAGTCCATGAACTCCTAGTTCGGGGAAGGAGCGGTTAAAAAGTACTGTTGAGTGGAAAGGGGCCTGCCCCTCACACTTTTTAGCATCCTCGGTGACATTGCTGAATTGTCAAATAAGTAATTCTTTGGTCCCCAAACATGTTTCGAGAGGGTCCCAGGGGTTCCTTTCCACACCATCACAGTTCTCTTACTCTCCTTACTCATAAGGCCTCTCTCTTCCTTTCCTGTTGCCCCTCACCTCCGATGGGCCCACCTCTTCAGACGGTTAAGCTGGCCTTCCTGGCCTCTTCTGCACCTCAGTCAGCTTCTTTAGAATCTTTGGAGTTTTTTTGAAAGAGGATGTTCAGCTCCTGTTTGAGGACTGCCCAGCCCTTTCTCCGTCCCCTCCCTGCTGGGTTCCCAGGCTCTCTCAGGGAATCCTGCCTTCAGAGACACTGCAGGCACCCTGCTCTTCCCTCTGCCTCCTCGCCTCCTCCTGAACTGCTGCAGCGACAGGCGTTGGGACACTGTGGAGTGAGGAAGCTGCGGTGTAAACACGCCGTGGGCCCTGCCAGCTCTCCTCTGCCTCCTAGAAGGCAGGATCCAAATCCAAGATGCCTGTCTCTGGCCTTCCTGGAGATCCTCCAGCGGAAGCCACCTTCAGAGGAGGGGATCGGTGGGCGGACACGAAGACTGAGAGGAGCGTGCTTGGCTGGTCCAGCCCGACCAGACCCTAGAGGGGCCGGCAGTGCAGCTTGTTAAATCCTTTCGAGACTGCAAAGGGCTTGTGGGGCTCTTCTTGCCCAGCTCACGTCTCTCTCTTGCTGGACAGGGGCTGCAATGCAGGCAGTAACACCTGCCTGAGTGACCCTTCTTCTCTTTCCTCCTATTTTCCTCATTTTCCCTCACTTGCTTTCTTTATTTTTCCATTTCTTCCGTAAAAATTTCCTGAGTGTCTATACAATAAAGGTCCAGGCATTTTTAAAATAACCCAGGTCTTCCTGTTCCTTCTCCAACAATGTAATCTCTCAGGCACTCAGAAAGATAACCCAAACCAACCACAAATGTCCCCTTGAGGGAAATGCCAGGAATTCTTACCTAAAAAAGCTAAAGCATTAGAGGAGACTGCGGAAGACAGAGTCTGAGTCTCTGTCTCATTGGAGAGAGTATCTAATACCCTTGGAAGGTGTTGAAGAAGCAAGGTGTTCAGTTTCTCAACAAATTTACCATTTGACAAGTTAATTTAACCCCTCCCCTCGTGGTAAACCTTTACTCAATTGGGATGTGCTCTCTCTTACATAGAGTCTGTTCTTAACAAGTGCTCTTGCGTCACATGTCACCTGGTCTTGTTATTCCATTCTGAAAACTGGCATTCCAGGATTATTCTGAACACCTGGTGGCCTCTGGAGACAGCAGAGACTTGTAGCTGTTAAGTGCCCTGCTTTGATTTACAAGGCTATGGATCTCATCCTGTAACAGGCTAGCTTGATTAGAAATGCTGTCCTGGGCCAGCTATAGGTTTTCTCTTTGGGTTGCACATGGTTATGGATTCCATACATTGCTGAGGAGCTCTGTGGGGAGTTTCACAGAATGACAGTATAACTTTAATATCAAATGCACGCTTTCTTAATTCACAAGAGCAATGTATTTTAATGTCATCGCAAAGGTCCTTTTCTTTGTATTGAGTGATTTCTATGCTCCCAAGATTGGTGATTATTTAGGAAGATAGGAAGATTCCTTTTTAGAAGGAATTACATTCAGTTAATCTAAGATTGAAATTGGTAATGTCCATTTTAGTTATATTTAGTATATATAAATATATTAAATTTCCTAAAGTATCAAATGATAGAGATAAATTAATAAATGATTGATATTTCTACTATCTCAGGGGTTAATTCACATAACTAATAGAGTATATGAGCCAGAAGAGATTCATATAAATTACCTAGACCATCCTGCCAGTACAGAAAATAAAATAGTGTATTAAGGAATATTTTTATCTGAAAGACATATTCACCATATGAAAACAAAGTCCACAAGGTCCAAAATTTTAATGACCTTTTTCCATATTTCTACAATATCTGTACAATAGCTTATATAGTAGATACTCTATAATATTTGTCAATTCAATTAAATATTTGTTCTAACAAGAATCAATTGTATGTGCCTTGTTAATTATATCAAGAAATTAAATCTTCTACAAAAAGCATGTGAACAATTAACATTGTTATAAATATTTTTGTTGCTGAAAAGAAAAGCTAGACTGAAGGTTATTTTATAATTTTCAGTAAAGATATAAAGCACTATGTTAATACCTTTAAGGGTTCTTTTTAATCCACTCACACGAACATCCTCCTGTTAATCTCTTAATAAGTAAAACTATAAATTATTCTTACCTATTTTCTAGAGTTGATATTAATAATTCAAAAAAGCAATGCAAACCTAGACTACGGTAGCTATATGTGCCACTCATTTAGATGATGGGTCTCTTGAGGTATGGAATTATTTTAATATGTTCACACTGTGAAGGGACCATAACATTACATTTCTCATTTATGCTTGGTTTCTAAAGACAACTTACGCTCTCTTAAGTGAATCAAAATAGTTTGAGTTGCTCACAGCTTGATTCATTGAGAGAGAACTTCACAAATGGGTCTCTTTGGGGTGCTTTAGAAACTACTTAATGAATGAAACAGAAATGGAATAGCAAATTACTGAAGAATCCTCAAAGAGGTTTGACACTTTAATAATAAGGTGCCTGTGAATACATTAAAGAGATGTTCTATACCTGATCAGCGAACTTAAAGCATGCAAGTCAGATAATTTGTTAGGATTCTTATGCTTTCCCTGTACTCAACTGCCTTACTTCATTGTAGTTCTAACACAGATGACCTGCTCTGTAACCACCAATTTTTGTATTGTTTAGAAGACAATGCACTGTATTTCTAACCATCTGTTGGGTTATTTTCAGGTGAACGGATCTATTTCCTTTTGTTCTAAATTACACTTAAGACTTAGAGTACTCTCATACACCAAGTGCCTTCCAGCTCAGTATATCTAACAATAATTGCTGAACTTTTTATAGAAAGTAGGTCTCTCTTAATTAACAAAGATTTCATTTTTATGAAGTATTGCTCATAAAAGGCAAAGTGTTCACAAATCAGTTAAATTTGCCTACAATTATTATAGATCTATAGAATGAATCCTATTTTTTTTATTCTTGCTCCTGTAGGGACTTCCTGAAAATACAAATGTGTCACTTTAAGTGAACTTTTTTTCTCCTTCCTTTGGATCTTGTTTATTATTTCTTAAGCTCTGAAGATCTGTGAACTTTTGAGGAGCTGAATGTAAATAGATTTTTGCAAATCATTAGCATGTTAAATGTGCTTTGGAGCCTGGATGAATTTTTTCTAATGCAAACAACTAGACCCTAATATTTCTACTGTTTCATATTTCAGAATGTTTATAACAGTTGAAAGTTTCTTAAAATAGTAGATGCTGGTGCTACAGGAATCTCTGGTGTTTTATATTTCACATTGGTTTATTAATTTATGATTAGTGTGCTTATTTCTGACTTGTTGAAATATAATCTTAAATTATCAGTGAAATGTCCTATTGGATGTCCAATAAGCATTATTAATAAAGTTGACATGCTTATTAACATACTATTTACTTTTTAACGCATCAAATAATGCTGCACAAGTCTGACTTAATTAGCGACTTGTTTGTTGGAATTCTTTGACATTTGATGCTATGAGTTAATGGAAGGCTATTAATTTTACTTATTGCAGAAGTTTAAGTGTTTTTGAAATGTCTACGTAAGATGCTTATAGTGCTTGCTTTCTTGCTCATATGGGAAATTTTATGAAAAATAAAAAGGACTGAAATAAATTTAAGTTTTATACAAAATTGTTAGTTTTCTTTTAAATGTTTATAAATATATTCTTTCCTCAGAGTGACTGAAAGCCATCTATTTAATATTTCCTTATTTTTAGTTTGTGAATGGGAAAATTCCTCAGCCCTCACCAGTGTTTCAACTGGCTAGAAAGAAATGAGAGGAAATATAAACAAGAGTTTTCAAGCTAGATACACTTAGATAAAAATCCCCTGTCCCAGTTTATTAGTTCTATGCTCCTGAATAACTTGTCCAACCTCTCAGCCTCAGTGTCCATTTAAAATAGTAGTTCACAGGATTCTTGAACCGAACTTAGAAAACTATATATGTAAAGAATATAACGCCTTGTTATTAAAAAGTGCAGTAAGTGATAGTTATTATCATCCCTTTCATGGAAAATCCATGGTTCATAAACCACCTTAGTCTCTGAACACTAGTAATCCCTTTCATAATGGAACCTCTGAATGACAAATTGAGCGATTAAGAGCACTGAACAGTTAATAGTTCTTAACCTACAAAACAAATACCTGTTGCATAAATGTGCCAAGCACTGTGTAGTCACTGTGGAATCAACATTAAATAAGATACAACACCAGCCGTCAATGAATTTATGCCTAATGAGGAAGACAGATAAACACATTCCAGTGAATCCAAGGAAATGAAAGGCAGTATAGAGGAGAGAATTTCTAGAAGAAATACCTACACTGAGTCCTCAAACTTCCCATTTCTCTCTTTCTTTATTTAAATGACTCCCCTTTCCATCACATCTTTTCTTTACTGTTGTTATTCTGCCATATAAATTGTGCAAAACAGAATATGGAACTAAGAGGATATTTTTATGTTTGTTTCCTTATTAAATACATTTTAAGGTCACCTATTAATTATTTTCAATGTAGCTAAATTACGTGGCCCTTGTGCCCCACCCAAACCTCCAGTAGATTACTAAACTTGAATAAAAAGCATTTTAAGATACAAGTCTTTTGGTTTAAATATAGTACAATACTGCTATCCTTTAATACCTTCCAAAAAAAAAGGAATTACTATCTGATACTCTCCCCCACTTCCCTTATTATTCCAACTAGTTTTATGACTAATCTTTCAATGTCTATCTGTGGGAGGACTCTGATGTGATCTAGTCTTTCATTCTTTTCCCCAGGGCTTTCACAATAAGGAAAAAACCCTCCTTGCACTGCAAATGTGTTTCCAGGTCTCTCTCTCTCTCTCCCTCCCCCCAACCCCTCCAAAAGGCCTTATTCTCTTCAGCTCTTGTAAGAGCCTTTTAGCTTCTCCTAAGCTTTTTCTTCCTTCTCCCCTACTTACTGCCTCATTTACTAAGGAATTTCAAGTGTGTTTCTTATTGATGGTTAATGAGGAACATCCGCTCTCCCTTTGAAGGCTATTAAAAGTTGCACCTAAATTCTGAAGTTCTTTTGTATAGTAGAAGTCTTGGATGATTCACAGAATTGGGTAGGACTTATGGTTCTAATTAATTTGGAAGGCTTATTTTCTCACTTGTGAAATGGGGATAATATATTGACCTTATGAAACGTTGAAGACCTATGTAAATATACCACCTAAAAGTGTGTAGTGGGTAGTAAATAATTCTTCCTCCCATTCCGGATCTCCACCTTCCCTCCTGCATCCTCTTGTGTGCATTTCATCATTTTTCCTAGCCTCACGTTCTAAGTACTCTGCTTTTTCCAAGTATGTTTGCCCTCATTTTCCGGTAGTTAATAGCTAATACACATACATCCCAGGTAGCATGCTGAGTTTGGTCTTAGAAAATGGATACTAACTGAATCAACACCCTAGTTTAGACCAGCGTCCCTGCATCTGTTTGGAAAAGCCCCTCCATTTACTTAAGACATCCCTCCTACGAAAGTCCCCAAAGCTTCTAATGACTAACATCCAGTTGATGAACAATCCTTCCTCACTCCAGTGATGTATAGAGCTCTTCATAAATAATGTCTGGGGACCTCTGCCAGCCTGTAATTGTCTTCTGACCTTTATCTCCTCTCTCCTTTCCCCTTTCCCCCAAGGTGCCTGGAGAGCCTGTGACACAGTCTGATGACACCCTTACTTCACTTCTTCGTGGCCTTAGCACTATCGTTTATGTGTCTCTTGTCCACCATACAAATGCCAATCAAATAACACCAACCAAATGGCACAAAGGGAGAACTTAGTGGTGCACACAATCCACATGAAAGAACGTGTCCAGGTCAGGGCTTCATTTGTTGAGTGTAGGACTGTGCACATTCACAGAGCAGAGAACAGATCTCAAAGCCAGGGTGAGGGAGAAATGCACATACATGCCGATACATATATACGTATATGCATACACGGTATGTACACAATGAGTTCAATGTACTAACAGATTGTTCGACATTTTTAAGCAAAATCTCCAAGAGCAAACAGCTGCATAACATATCAATTGCTTATGAGGCAGCATTAAAAAGAAGACCTATTGAAAGTTTTCTCATTCTAGATGAAGTGGCTGAGTTGAAAGAGACGGTTAAACTTGATGGTAAGGACACTTTAGACTTTTTTTAAAAGAAATATTTCCAAGACATTCAGTTATTTCCCCTCAAAAGTTTTGTAGAAACACTTTTGAGGGAACTAGTATTTCCTACATCCCATTCTTAGATATTCCTTGCACACTTTTATATTAATAATAAATCTGAGTGGTCTGGTTGTAAAGGCCCCAGTATCTATTTAGCTTTGCTTAACCTTACGTTTCCCATGTTTGTTCAGGGAGCTCATGTTTTAAAAAATAGTTATTACCATGTCATAGCTGCTTTAGAAGGACAAAACCTGAACTGGATGTGTATAATGGAAAGTGCATAAATCTAGAAGTCATTACACGTGTTTTAGGCATGACAGCTGTGCTGCAGTCATCACAGGTATGAAGTCCTAGAAAAGTTACTTAACTTTTCTGAGTCTTAGTTTCTTTGTGTGAAAATAACGATGAGATTACCAACCTTCTCTAGTTAGCAGTTATGAAATTGAGATGACTTTGAACATATTCTATGGATATGTAGTGCCTTGTGATGGGACGAAATTTATTTTTATCATGCGACTTTAGAATTGTAATTTATTTTTGATAAAAGATATAATTTAAGAATCAAAGTACTGGTCTTGTGCAAATTATTGCATCAAGGTTGTATCTGCTTCTCCACTGCTTAGTTCTAAACTGAGCTGAGGTAGGGGAGATTGAAGTGTATGTAAGTGGGAATTTATGTTTAAATTAGACTGAACTTTTGCATACCTGGAAACAACCACTTTTCTGATACCTGAAAGTGACCTGAAAAGACATAGATCAGCCCAATAAGTCATCCTGGGATGAGAAAGGAAAACACAGTACAGCATGTTTGAGGCAGTGATGAAAGAATAAAGCTAGAAAGCCAACCCATTCAATAAACTCCTTATAAAAGGAGCAGTACAAAATGGCATATGATTTGTTCATAAAACCAGAGGTCTAGGCAAAGGAGAAAGGTCTAGGAAAAGGATGCCATTCTTCCAGAGAGGTACTCGGAGAGGACCACGGACACAGAAGCTTTGGCTCTTAGCCAATATCAGATTCATCTGAATATTGGAAGTTATTTCTAGGCTGGGTCATGGGAGTGAGGAAATGAAAACAGAGCTCATTTATTTTCTGTAATAACACTAACTAGCAGTGTTGTAAAGAACTCGGCATATATAGTGCACTGCGGTGAATATTTATACACAGTGCTTCACTGAGTCCACATTACAGCTCTACCTGGTAAGTGTCTGCCAGGTATGCTTCATTTTGTGACTAAGTGACTGTGTCTGAGGAAGACATTTATCCAGGGCCACACTGCTACTAAGCGAAAAGATGTTATAAAAACCCAGGACTCTCTCCGCCAATCTACACAGGCTTAAAAAACAAATGAAGCTTTTTAAATACTATGGAAAGCATATACAGTCAAAAAGAATAATGTAGTGAACTTTCATTTACCCATCACTCCGTTTAACTAATATTAAAGTCACTTTTCTTCCCCCTCCAGTAGGTTGGTTTGAACAAATTAAGGCATTATATTATTTCATTTATGAACATTTAAATATATATCTATAAGGACTCTTTAAAATATGTCCTCAATACTGTTACGCACCAAAAAAAATTAATACCATGAAATATGTAGTCAGTGTTCGAATCTCATAAAAATTATAATAATTTATCTGAATTAGCATCCAAATAAGGTCTTACATATCCCAGTTGGCTAATAGACAGCGGCCTGTTTTATATGACATTCATATAAGCCCTGCTTCTCTCTAGAAAAATATGGTGTAGATAAAACAGACATGGCTTCAGAGATGGACACAGTCACTGAAAAAAAGTTACTTAACTTTTGTAAAATGGAAATTATATCCGAGATTTATTCAAGGGTTAATATTATAATGTCCACGGAAGTGCGTAGCAGAGACTCTGGCGTGTAAAAGGCCTTCAGTGAATGTTAATTTCCCTTCCTAAAAAAAGTTAAGAGGAAAAAAAAAAGGAATAATAGGCCAAGAAGCTTGAGGAAGCTTCTTGGAGTGCTTTGGCTACTGATCCCTTGAGATCGCTCCCATTCTGTTTCTGGATGGAAATTTGACCACAATTGTGCCAAAGTGGCTAATGGCTAATAGCTCTGAATCCTCCCCATTGCCTCTTTACAGCTCTGTATGGTTTCCCACATGAAAAGGAAATAAAGTTGTGACTTCAAAATTATCTCAAAACCAGAAAAATAACATTATTGTAAAATATTTTTAATTTCATGGCAATGAAAAATAATACAATAACATATGACATGTTAGCAGAAGTTAATGTGTTGCAGAGGTCACAATGAAAAAATAACAAGTAGGGGCAATTAATCTGATTAGGATTTGAGTTTGTTTTTCATATTAACAAAAAGTTGTTTCACTCCTCGTGCCTCCGTCTCTCGGGGTATAAAAGAGGAGTTCTGAATAAAATAATCTAAAGATTAGATATCAGCAACATGGGAAAATGGAAATAAAACTGGGCTATAGATCAGAACTAAACAAATTCTGACTCCACCATTTCATAGCAGTGTGGCCTTAGGCAAATAATTTCATCTTTCTGAACTTCAGTCTTCTCGTTTGTTAAGTGTGACTTTAACCGATGTCACCAAATAGTGGTAAAAACTAGAGATACCATGTATTAAGGGCCTGGGAGAACCTTGGTATTTAACTGACACTCAGATTTTAGTAATGAAGTAGTATTTGCTGTTCTTAAAGGGCTTTTTATTTAAATTGAGAAAATTAAATAAATTCCTAATGAAGAAATATACAGCTGAGGATCCTGACATGCTATCTCCTGTTTTGGGTACATCTAAAACCATTTGGGAAGGTAATGGATACTTTTCTAGAACATAAATGTTTGAATTCAGAACATTGTGTTTATAAAGGCTCATAGCACAATGACAGTAACATAATGTTCTTGTACTTCTTGTGCCTGCTTCTTTAGTAAATATAAAGTGAGCAGCTTCTTCTATGGTACGTGAGAACCACTTGCTAAAATTCCAGCCAGAGTACTCAGATTTTTGTAATAGGTCTATAAGTTTATACATCTGTGAAGAAAAACTCACTGGGAGATGTTATAATAGAAGAAAGGTTAAAAATGACACAGTATTTTAACTAACTTCTCTGGATGATAGCTGTTGGTTCCTATGGTAGAGAACCAAGAATCCTGTCATTTCTCTGAAATTGGAGCCAGCCTGGACACCACAGATTGCTGCTGACAGGGTGACTGAGTTTATCTCATTATAACTGAAAATTTTCCAGTTGTGTGGTTGTCTAGGAGTAGCTGTAAGGGCAGAATATTTCCTTTTTATTAGGTGAAGGAGACAGAGATTACTTTTTTCTTTCAGACTTTATATCTAGTTGTACAAACTCATCTGATGGAACTCTAAGAACTAGGACTAAAGGACACTGCTGTTGGCATTCCAGGCCGTTCATTGAACAACACCCAGTCCTTCAAGTTCCTGCTCAAATAACAGCTCTTCAACAGCTTGACTGAAAGCTAAGGATTTGCTTTTCTTAAGTGCTTAGTAATACCTTCTTCTGAGTAAAAAGAATAATAGTCATTGTAGAAAATTTGGAAAGCAGAACATAGAGAAAAATTTAAAAATCCTGTATAATCTGTTATTTAGAGGCTGTATTTTCCTTCTTTGCGAATATTGTTTCTAATGGAGACTACTCATTTCTTTAAAATTTATATCCTATGTTTCTTTTCCCCTTAGCATGACCCTTGCAATTAAAACTCTTCACAAATATCATTTTAAGATATTATACTCCACTACATGTATGGGCAAAGTTTACCTCACTATTCTCTTATCATTATACATTTTAACTTTTTAAACACCACTGAGAGGAACATCTTTGTGCACATAACTCACTACCATTTTCAGGGTAGCCTGGACAATGTCCTTGGCATATATTTCTGGGCATCTTTAGTAGAAAAAGTAATTTCTTTGAACCTAGGCTGGCTACTTAGGGACAGGGGGTATGATTCTAGAAAATAGTAGGCCAGAAGAGCCATAACAGGTAGTACTTAGTGGGAAATTTGTCTAAACTAGTTTGCAATTTTCTGGGCTGACTTTAGAAGCAGATGGCTGCATTCCTTTTGGAAGCTCTGAAAAGTCTCTCCTGATCAAAACCTCTCTGCAATTGCCTGAAATCCCATCACTTCTGTCACTTTGTTTTGGAACAGGAAGTAGGAAGGAGAGCCAAATCTAGGCTGAGATCCCAGAACACTGGTTTATACAATTTTAACGGCATGTTTTGCTTTTATAATCATTACTACTACTACTACTACTACTACTACTACTACTACTACTATGACTATTACCACTATCATCATCATCTTCATATCATTCTTTGTAGTATCTTCCTAATTGGTCTGTGAATTTCTAGAAAGCAGACCCAGGGCATTATTAATCTTTGAATCTCTCATAGGTCTAAATGAAGTGGGTCACGTGTTAACTTACTGTTCAAATGATGGTATTTTGACCAAATAGAATGCCTGCCTAATATCTTTGTCTTTCAAAACATGGCACCCAGCCCACTGGCTAATACAAATACATCCATGGTCCTTTGTGGTTCAAGATCATGAATTCAACATTTCTGGTCTAAAACACAGAAACTCTTGGATCCTAACTTGCTTCCATTTTAAGTTTAGTTTTTAAAAGATTTCTGTACCACCTGCAGGCAGTGTCCATGTGCCAGTGAAAATCCAGCATTTATGAACCCATATTTTTACATCAGTTGTTATAGGAACCATATTTATTAAATTGCACAGTCATATATGAATACAACCTAATAAAAAGGAGCAAATTCTAAAACAACGTCAAGTCCTCACTTCTTCAATCAATTACAACATGAAAAGTGATTGGCTGGCAGACATGGAACCAGAAGGAAAATCATAGCTGTAGGGTCATAGCCCTGAATTTAAAATCCAACATAACCCCTCACTAGTTGCAGGGCTGAAGTTTCTTTGCCTTAAATTGGAAACTGTTAGATCTTCCTTGCATAGTCCTTGTAAAGATGAAATAAGATTAGGGATCAGGCATACCTAGGACAGAGCTGGGGATAGAGTGAATGTACAATACCTGATAATTATCGATGTTATTGCTTACAGTGATATGTGACTAACTAAGGCCCCTAAGTCCTTTCAGGACATAAATATAAACAAAGAGTCCTGGCTGACCTGGCTCAGAGGGCTGAGTGCCAGCCTGCAAACCAAAAGGTTTCTCTTGTGGGCCAGGTCCCCAGTGGGGGGCCTGAGAGAGGCAGGCAGCCTTTCAATGTTTCCCTCCCTCTTTTTCTCCCTCCCTTTCCTCTCTCTAAAAAATAAATTTAAAAAAAAATCTTAAATATAAACAAAGCTTGTAGACTGAACATCTATTTAATTGACCAGCGCATTCCCAGAGCCAAGTCCAGTGCATAGATGCTCAATAAATGTGCATTGAATGTACAAAAGAAAACCAAAGGGTTGGAGTAGGAAGATGGACATTTCTGGCCACATGAGGAGATATTTGAAAGGCAAAAAAAGGCCCTTATATCGGCCTGGGTTTCCTCATGTGAGTAATTTGCACTTCTGACAGATATTTACACGTTATGCTGCTCAGGTGTTCCAAAGCACCCCACAGTCAACGAAGCAAGAGAGAAAAGAGGAAGAGAGGCTTTTTGAGGTGTGCCGTGTTTGTAAACACTCATGGCATCTCTCTGTGCTAAGGATGCTAGAGGTGCTTTGCTTTGCATACCTATTATCTCATTCATTTTTACAATTTTTTTGATGAATAAATTGACACCACTAACAGGGGTTGAGTAATCCGCCTAAAGTAATGAAATTTGTAATAGCTCTAAGATCCACTAGAGACCTGGGCTCTTTCTACTTACTTTACCTTTTTGTTTTTATATTCATTATGTTGCGTTCCTATGCAGTATTATCTCTCTGTCTCATCAATTCATTCATTCTTTTAACAAATAGCTATTAAAGATCTATCATTTGTCTTGTACTAGATATATAGGGTGAACTAAGACAGCCATAATGTCTGCCTTCATAGAAATCACAGTCTAGTTAGAGAAACCAATATTAAGCAAATAATCATGATAGAGCATAAAATTATAAATAGGATTAAGTGCCATGGAAGATACTTACTCTATGCTACCAAAAAGCATTAATAGAGAGATCTCTTTTGAGTTGTTTGAAATGAAAAGTCATTAGGAGTGTGACATTTGACTTGAATGATGAGAAGTCCTCTTTGAAAGATCTTGGGAGAAGAGAATTCTAAGGAGAAAGGAAAACTAGTGCAAAGGACCTAACATGAGAATAAACTTGATCTGTTAGAAGAGATAGCCATAAAGTGGGTATGGCAGCAACACAGCAAATAAGAGGTACTGATAGAGGATAAAGTTGGAGAGGCAGGGTGACCATACACCCCAATTTGCTTACGATAGCCCTGAATAATGGCCACTGTCCTTGCATAAACAATAGCACCCTTTTTTACTCTGCAAGTGTGCTCTTTGAACAATCAGTTATATAATCTTCCTATTGAGAGTTAAGTAAGGGCCAGAATATTTGGATATAGCTATCAAATGAATAAAATCTTCAGAAACTAACTAGCAAATAAATTCCTCCTTATGCTATTGACTGTCCCTCTTTTAACCTGAATTGGAACCAAAATGTTTTTATTTTGCATTAGCCTGATGTATGAAGTGGGAAAAGTGAGATATATAGATAAGGCTGGCTGTCCACGGAGAACATCCTGTGGAGAGGTTTTTAGATTTAGGTCTGAAGGAGGACCCTAGTCTTACATAGTGACTGGGGCAGCCAAACTGATCAATTAACACTAAGAAAAAGAAGGAAAATAAGGAAGAGGAGGAGAGCTCCTAGTCTATGCCATGCAGTATTCAATATTCTATATTATCTCATCTTTAATTTTCGCAATCTATTTTAAGATGAGGAAATGAGAACTAAGAGAGGTTTTAATAGCTTCATTGAGGTCATGCAGGGAGTGAGAATTAACTCTGGAATTTGAATCTAACTCTGTCTAACCCTTTCCATTAAGTTATCCTGCCCACCTCAAGTTTTCCAGCTTAGCCTGTTATTCCTCAATCCCTCAACATACCACGCTCTTTTGCACCTCATCGTGTCTATAATTTCTGCCAGGTGATCCTTATTCACTTATTGCAGAAGGTGGCTTCTCGTATGAAACTTTTCTTAATTCCCACAAATGTGGTTGATGGTTTCCTCTGCCTTTTCATGCAGCTGTACAGATCTGTATTGCAAAGTTTTACTCATTCATCCAGCCATTTGTTCATCTACTCAACTGTTAATTATTGATCATAAAACAGTGAACAGGACATAGTATCCAAGTCATGGAGCGTATAGTTAGAGAGGATTAATGAGCCAAGACATCAGTGTCATTAAGAAATGTCTTTATCAGATCTTTATCTCATTTTTTCTTTCATTTGTCCATTCAGCAAGTGCCTACTGTGCTAGCAGAGGCCTGATAAAATATTGAGACTCTTTCAAAAATGAAAACTAAGTGTTAGCATGCATCTGGAAGTATGAGGTATGACTAGTAACAGATGAAACTGAAAGATGAAAAAGGCCAAGGCTAGGTCATGTGGCCCCTAAGGATCTTATGAAGGAATTTAGACTTTTTGTTTGGGCCACAGGAAGGAATCAGATGGTCAGATAATTATTCTAGTAAAATGAGTATAGCAGCAATGTCAAGAATAAATTTGAAAGGCAGAGACTACAAACAGGAAGATTAATTCGGTAGTTGTAGATCTTGCAAAAAAAAAAGGGGCGGGGGTGGGACAGACATAGGGCCAAGATGGAGGCGTAGACAGACACTCTGCGTCTCCCTCCACAACTAAGAAGGAATACAACTACCTCAAAACTAGAGACAAACAGAAGTTCCAGAAAATCGAGCTGCATGGAAGTCCAACAAAGATATAAAGAAGAAATACTCATCCAGACATGTAGGAGGGGTGGAGCTGGGGCGGAGAGGATGCGGTGGGGGGGCAGCAGTGGTGGCAGCGGCAGTGGCAGGCAGGCAGAAAGCGCAGTCACACATTTTAAAAAGTCAGGAGGGACACCTGGGGAGCGTTCCCAGGTCCTCACCAGACCTCGCAGCTCATGGTCCCAACGCCGGGGAAAATCAAGCCTCATTGCTTCTGACTGTGCAAACCAGTGGGGTTTGGGGTGGAGGAAGAAACTGCCAGTCTCTCAGCAGAGTCTGCTTGTTTAAAGGGCCCGCATGGTCCTAGAACATCCGCAGACCCACCCACTCTAGGAACAACAGCCAGGGCAACAGCTACAGCGGTGCCAGTCCCATTCAGAAGTGGGAAAAGTGCCTGGAAAAGGGACAAGTGCTGAGCAAGCGGCATTGTTACCTCTCAGACCCCTCCCCTTCAAAAAGCGCCACAACATGGTGAAAGGGATCGCCCTCTACTGACAAATACCTAAGGCTCTGCCCCTTACAATGTAACAGGTGCAACAACTCTACCTAAGACACAGAGACAAACAAACACAGGAGTCTGTCAAGATGAGGAGACAGAGAAGTATAGCTCAAAAGAGGCAACAGATTAAGGTTCCAGTGAGAGAACTAAGTGATGAGGAGATAGCCAACCTAACAGATGTAGAGTTCAAAATACTGATGACAAAGATGCTCACAGGCTTGACAGATATGCTTAAGTATGGCAAATGCATAAGGGAAGAGGTGAAGGCTATGCTAAATTAAATGAAGGAAAATCCACACAAAACCAATGGTGAAGGGAAGGAAACCAGGGTTCAAATCAATGATTTGGAAGATAAGAAAGAAAAACACAGTCAACTAGTACAGAATGAGGAAACGAGAATTGAAAAAATGAGGAGAGGCTTAGGAACCTCTAGGACAACTTTAAATGTGCCGACATCCAAATCATAGGGGTGCCAGAAGGAGAAGAGGAAGAACAAAAAATTGAAAACTTATGTGAGAAAATAATGAAGGGAAACCGTACAAATTTGGTGAAAGAAATAGACATACAAGTCCAGGAAGCACAGAGAGTCCCAAACAAGCTAGACCCAAGGAGGACCACACCAAGACACATCATAATTAAAATGCCAAAGTTTCAAGATAAAGAGAGAATCTTAAAAGCAGCAAGAGAAAAGCAGAGAGTTTCCTGCAAAAGGGTGCCTGTAAGACTATCAGCTGATTTCTCAAAAGAAACTTTGCAGGCAAGAAGGGACTGGCAAGAAGTATTCAAGGTGCTAAAAAGCAAGGACCTACAACCAAGATTACTCTATCCAGCAAAGCTATCATTTAGAATGGAAGGGCAGATCAAGTGCTTCCTTGACAAGGTAAAGCTAAAGGAGTTCGTCATCACCAAGCTATTATTATATGAAGTGTTAAAGGGACTTACTTAAGAAAAAGATCAAAATTATGAACATTAAAATGACAACAAACTCACGACTATCAACAACTGAATCTAAAAAATTAAAACAAAATCCAACTAAGCAAATCAGAATAGGAACAGAATCATAGGTATGGGGATCATTTGGAGGGTTATCAGCTGGGAGGGGGAAGGGGAAGAAGTGGGGAAATGGTGCAGGGACTAAGAAGCATAATTGGTTGGTACAAAATAGACAGGGGGAAGTTAAGAATAATATAAGAAAGGGTGAAGCCAAATAACTTATATGCCTGACCCATGGACATGAACTAAGGGGGGTGAGATTGCTGGAGGGAAGGGAGATTCTGGGCAGAGTGGAGCAAGGAAGAAAAAATTGGAACTACTGTAACAACATAATCAATAAAATATACTTTTACAAAAAGGGAGAACAAAGAATGAAGTAAGGTAGAGTCAAGGGGATGGGCAGGAGAAGACGATACTGTGATTGACATGACAGGAGTCTGACTAATTGGAACCAGGGAACAAGAAATGGAGGAGTATGTGCTAACTCCTAAATTTCTGACTTGGGCTTGTAAAGTCATGACTCTTCCCTGGGACCAAGATTCCCACTATATCCTCTGTTGCCTTATGCTTTTCTAGAAAGTGAAGGAGCCCATTTCTTCTGCCTCCTTCCCAGTGTTTGTGTTGATGGCCTCTGGGTGAAAACTGCCTTTGAAGAGAACACTAGCCTTGCAATCAGGAGACGAGGCCCTGGATCTAGATCTTCTACAGATATTCTTTACACTCCTAAAAAAGCTGTGTCTTCTGTAGGCCTTTGTTTCTCATCTAGAAAAGGAAAGCATTGACCTAAACTAGGATCTGTTTATTTACTTTTTATTGATTTGTGAGGAAAGCAAGAGGAAAACAACTGACTTCATTTCTGCAGTAAATAGTTGTAATTATAATGAATATTCAATATTGTATTTTGCCATTTTTCCACTTAGAATATCATAAGTAATTTGCAATGTTTCAACATAGTACTCACAATTTTATATTCCATTCAGTTAACATTGCATACTTTATTGTGCATTTCCGTAATGAGGAACGGTTATTTATAGTTCTAGAGCTTTGGCCATTATTAAATGAGGCTGCATTAAATATGTCTTTGTGTATAACTTTTTCCCTTGGATCATCTCTTTAAGGTAGCATCCCCCAGTATCAAAAGTGTTGATATTTAATGCTTTTTGACTTCTGGTATTTTCTAGTGGGTTGCACCAACATATAATTTTAGTGTTTGATTATTTGTAGGATTGAACTTGGCCATCGATATTTCATCTTTTGTTCCTATTCTGTTCATATTTTCCCACAGCTTTCTATAATATCCTCTTCCCCTGTATTTTTAAGCATCTTTAATATTTAAAAAACATTTATGTTGCATATCTCTCCATTTAGTTATTTGCGCTTTTTTTTTTCCTTTTTGGTATTTTTAGACTCCCTAAACTTTGAATTTTTATGTAGTTATACCAATCAATCTTATCCTTTATAGTTTCTGCCACTGCTTTTAATGTGTAGTAAGTTAACAATCTTAATAAGTAGGTTAAACATGTTTTTCTAGGTTTGTTCATTATTTGTGTTTACTCTGGTATGAATTATTCACACTCTAATTATATCTTCTGCTTCTAATTGTTTCCTTAATAAATATATTTTTTTAATATTTAAAGCTATGTGTATACATACGCAATAGCTATTCACATTTGTCTATCATATTTTTAGTTTCTAATTGTTGTTTTGACTTAATTTTTATATTAAACTGTTCCAATGTTAATGTTTTTAAAAAATGGTATGTAGTATAATTCTGACTTACTTTTTTCATGAAATTGCTATCAAGTGATGATGATGACATTCCTTGCAAAATTATATTTGCTCTCCCTCTTTTTCTGAAAAGTTTCCTTGATCACCTGTTAAGTAATTATGTATAGCTGGATCTATTTCTAGACTCTTTGTTCCTTTATGCTGATCTATAAGTCTATTTTTGTGCCAGTAAGTCCTTATTTGAGGAGAGCTCAGGTTTCCTCTCTTCAGTCTTCTCTTCTCTTGGCTAAATAGTCTCAGGTCCTTCAACTGCTGCTTTTGTATTTAGCGTCCAAGCCCCTCCCTTCACTGCTGGGGGTCAGAAGCTAGCAATTGTGAGGTGACTGACCGAGCTGTGGAGTACCCTTAAGTTCCCTTCCTTGGGTGAAGAAATGCATAGGTCGGGGCAGCACGCAGCAAGAAGGAGAACCATGAACCCTTCCACTGATGTAGCAGTTTGGTCCAGGAAAATGCTTTCTTGTTTCTCATCTCCTTTAATAAGGCAGAACAGCTATCAATGAGTAAGAGCACTTTCGGGGTTCAAATCCTAACTCCACCGTTTTCTTGCTATGTGATCTTGAGCAAGTTTCTTAAATTCTCTAAGCTTTACTTTTCTTGACTATAAAATGAAGACGTGCTGGTATTTACTTGATAAAGTTATTGAAAGATGGAGTGCATAATTCATAAACACATAGCAAGTACTTGGTAAGCTAAAATTGTTACTGCTAAAATATCATTTACATGCACGTCTTATTTCATTTAACATTTTGAGGTAGCTATTAATGTGTACAATTTAATGTTGGATAAACAGGGTGAGAAAAGTTCAGTAACTTTCCCAAAGGCAGCATCAAATAGAAGTCTAGAGTTGGGATCTCACCTCATCTAATGTAAGGCCTGTCCTTCTCATAGATGACATTTCTGCACAGCATAATGTAAGGGACTTATACTGGTTCTTTGGTTTCTGCAATGGTTACATAGGTGCCATTGTAAATTCTTAGGCGAAGATAAGTAGAAGGTTCAAATATATAATTGTCTTGAGATTTCCTTTTGGCTTCACTACTAAGTACTTCCTCAACCTGCTGCGCCAAGTGGCCGTGACACAGGCCCAGAAGCATTTGTCATCCCCACAGGGAGGCAGAGGAAGCAATGCTTCATTTCGTTCAGCACGTTACCTGTGCTCTCAGAGAGGCCACAGATGGGGGTGGGGGATGTCACGTAAGCAGCCTGTGCATACCACTGCCAAGTCAAACAGAACCGGAAGGTCTAATTTTAGCTGTCTCAGCCTTGGCATTGTCTCTTTTAGCCAAGATATTTTTCCCGCACCACAATAAAGTGCTTTGTTCCAGCCTTGCTGGATACTTCACAAAGGCCTAGCAAGGACAGGGTGAGCGTAATTCAGAGCTAGAAACACATCAAAGACAGGAACCTCACTGGAGAGGGTCAGCACTCCTCTGCAACCTTTGGTAAATAGGTCCTCTCTACGCACTCACGTCCCTCCCAAAGATCCAAGAAGAGGCGCATGGTTGACGTTTCTTCCTCCAGCTTCTTCGTGAACCTTCTGTTAATTTCTCACCAACAGGCGTCTTCGCGCCTTCATGCCCGGCGTTTGCCATTTACTCCCTCTCTTCATTCCCGCCTGACCAAGCCCACTTCTTCCCAGATCCAAGTCTTGTGTTCTTTCCTACGGTGTCCTGAAAAGCGTTAAATTAAGAGCTAGAAACAATTTTGCATTCACAAACTGCCTCTGCAGTTTGTTCACTACAATGACCTGGTGAATTAGGTGAGGTGGAAACTTCCATAGAACTTTTGAAGGTGAGAAGTCAAAGCTCAAAGAAGAAGCTGACTTTTCCTGAGGTCACCTGGGAAAATGCTGGCAGAGTTGGGACTGAAACCCAGCTCTGATATTTTACAGAAAGGTGTCCCATGAGCCTATCAAAGCCTGGAGAACCCACACAAGCCGTTTAAGAGGGCCCTGGGAAACTGATCTGAGGTACCAGCTGTCTTCATGACCCACAGTTCCAGGTTGAGGACCCAGAATGGTGGCCCTTACCTTCAAGTAAATCACCATGTCCTTATTTACTAAAAAAAGGACAGGGAAGGTTGATTTACAGACACATTCAGAGATACTACTGTTGGCAAAGGAGAAACTATATTTTCCATCTACCCTTATAGGTTTTTGGCTAAGCCCCACCCCTTCTCATAATAAAAGACAGATTAACAGGAGGAAAACAAGCAGAAGTTTAATAACATGTATACCTCCTGTGTACATGGGAGATACCCATGAAAACTGAGTAACTCTTCAAAATGGCCCAAGTCACAACTTTAAATACCATCTCAAGTAAAGACAAAAGATAGCGGTTGGGAAGAAGACCAGCAATCAAGGTCAAGATTGTTTCACAGATTTGAGTCAGATGCCTTCTCCATTAGTAGGAGTTTCTATAGAGATTTAGTGATCTCTCCCTAGTACAAGAAGGAGACAATGTTACGGACAGAGAGTTTTCTTTATAAAGGTGTCTTTCAGAAGGCTAACTTCAACTCAGTTTTCAGAGATTCTCCTATGTTTGCTGTTTCTTAAAAATAATCAGCATAAAATAATTCTTATGCCAACGAGGCATGTTTTGGGGCAGCATGTTTTGCTCTCCTTCACCGTTTTGCCTCTACCTTGACCTTTAAGTAGATTCCTCTTTGGACCTCTTTGAACAATCCTAGATCTGGCCTTAGGCACTCAGACAGAAGGAACCTATGAATCATCTTTTTCTCTTTGAATTTTTTATCTTTCAAATTTGAATTTCAGTCATTATAATGCACATAGGATAGTTCTTTCCTGTTTTGTATCTCATTGAAACTGTGTGGTTACATTATCACAATACTGTGTGTAACATTATCACGCTCTATCTCATAGAAGGCATCCCTGAGCCTCCAAGAAGTCTCCCAACAGGGTTATCCTGAAGGTTAGAGACTCTGGCCCAGGGATTTCCCCCAAACAACACTGTGTCTCCCCATTACTGCTTCTCCAGGGTGCTGAGATGAGTGAGAAGGTGTCAGACTCAGGGTTTTCCTAAGCTGCTCCTCCATATTCCTCACTTAACCTAGAGCTAACCAGGATGGGCCTCAGAACTAAAGGTCTTTGGCCTGCAAGTGAACCCTCAAATATTGCTGTGAATTAATTGTTTGAAAAGGAGTGACTTGAATTGAAAGTACCAAAGATTTGTCTTTCCATGATTCCTGAGATTGATTGCTTTGTGAACAAAAGACATTTTGTTCACTTGTTTGTTTGTTAAAATTATTTATCTACATATTTTCTGATAACAGATGTAATATGTGTTCATTATAAAGAGTTCAGAAAGATGTTGAGGAGTGAAATGTTGTCATTATACTATAGCCTGTATGTTAGGACTTCAGTATAAATTATGCACTGCCCAAACTTCCTGCTCATACAAGCTTGAGCATATGCATACAGAGCAAAAGCAAGGCGATACTACATATACTGTTTTGTGACTTGTTTTCTGTACTTAACAGTGTATTGCAATATCTTTTCCCTTTTTCTTTCCTTTTTCTGGGACCTGAAAACTCAAAATGAGCACACTTATGTTAATCATACTTCGTTCATGGCACACTATCGTCATTGTCTATATAAAGCCCCTCTGTTTTATTATATATATATTTTATCTTGTGTACTCACTTCCATTCCCCTCCTCCCTTCTATTCTATTTAATACACGTCCCCAAGTAAGTGTTTGTACTTGAAAATGTGTGTTTTAATTTGAATACGTGGCATTACATCAATACCAATCTATGTCAATCAACACAGATTTACCACTTTTGATGGCTTCATAATTTCCATTGTGTAGTTCTGCCAAAATCTATTAGTTTCCTATGATGGATATTTAAGTCATTTAAAAATATATATATATATATATATATATATATATATTATAGTTTTAAACAATGTTGAGATAAACATCCTTGTTTAAAAGTCTCTGCAAATTTATGTGATTATCTCCTTGAGATAATTTTGAAGGATAAGTTTGTAAAAAAGTTCTTCACCCAATTTGCTGGTCTCTTCATAAGGGCACCTACCACAGTCATCTTGAGTCTCTGTTTCATAGGTTCTCTCTTATTGTTCAGCTGAAGTTCTATCACTTTGTTGACAGGGATCACAGTGATTTAACAACATTTCCTGGTCACCTGTTCAGTGGTAGGCTTGGAACCTGACAATCACTGTGACCTTGAGAAAGCCCAGGTCTGGTGAGATATCACATTTGTCTTAGGGTGACCGCATGGCACAGGGTGTGGTGACAGCAGTGTGTACAAGAGTCGAGTGGGAAAGAGGAAATCACCAAAGATGAGTTGCCTCATCTATGTCTGGAAATACGGATTACTGCAAGGCCAGAATGGAGCTAGTGGGATAGCCGGTGCACAACCAGAGAGCTTTGAGATGGATGATACAGCAAGTTGGAGCATTGGGTGGGAGCATGGGGAGGGGTGAGACTAAAAATGCCCCAGGTGTGGGGAGGACAGAGCAGGTTCCTGGGTTCAGGAGGGAAGATCATGGGTGGCCACTGAAGGCGTTAAGAAGAGCAGTGACATGATTCACTCTTATGCTTTAGAAAGGCCAGTTTGGCTATAGTGTGGCAGATGGATGTAGGGAGGGCAAGACTGTAGATGGGGAAACCAGTTAGGAGATGTTGATGGCCTGATCTGAGATGGTGGCAACAGAGAGTGGATGGGATTTGAGAGAGCTATGAAGTACCATCTACAGACCACTTAGCTCGATGACTGATTCGATATAGGAACATGAAGGGGAGGGCAGAGTCTTGGATAATCCCAGGCTCTGAACAGGTCCCTGGGAAGGTGCTGGGGCCTTTCCCCCAGAGAGTAACACAGGGAGATAATGTGTGAGGTCTGATGAGGTTATGGGATACAGAAGTTGACATGTCTAGCCGGCAGTGAGAGATTAGGCCTGCACTAGAGATATATTTGAGAACCATACTTACCTTTGTATTGCAATATATGATAATATTGAGTAAAAGTTTGTAGAATAAGTTTAGTATCACACTTTTTTCAAATAGAACATTTATAAAGCCACCTTTATATGAGAATTTCAAAGGTCTCTGTATTTAAGACCCACTCACATGAATTAAAGTGTTTTTTAGATTATTATACAGATAGCGATTTAAGAACATGGTGAGTACCAGCGGCTCTCAGGAGGGCAAAGAGCCATTGTCCATAGACACTTGGACATGTCCCTCATCCCTCAGAATATCCAGGTTCCCACTCTGAGAACAAGGAGAGGGCACACACTACTGATGCTCCAGGCTGCTCCTTGCCCTGTGACTGGGGACGTGTAGGGGACGTGTAGGGGACGTGTAGGTGACGCGCGCGCCCGTGGTGGTCTGCACTTCTGTCTCACCGCTCCCTGCTGCTCTGAGACAAGGGCCATGGTCCTTCCCTGCGGGGACTTGGCAGCACACCCCAGAACGCAATCTGGTGGACAGAAGGCTGTGATTATTAATGAAAGCATTTCCTCTGTCACCTCACAGAACTAAGTGAGGTCCCGACGGTGCCAGAGACGGCCCGTTCCTCTCATGGAAGCTGATTCCCAGAAGCACGTCGGAGAGTTGCAGACAAGACGCACGGGGAAGTAAAAATAAGATGCAGAAAAGTGGGCGGCTGCTTGAAACACTCCCAGATGAAAGGTTACTGGCTATTAATCAGCTCACACTTCTGTTCAGTGCGTGAGCAAGGAACTGGATGGAAACTTCCCTCAGCAGTTGATGCTTTAGTGAGCGCTGTGGGGTCCTCAGATGACTTTCCTCTGTCAGGTCAGAAACGAAGCACTTTTACTTAAAGGAAGGGGAGTAAATAGGATCAGAATAAATTCTCCATGTCTCACAAGTCGCATGTATCTGTTACGTACAAGGCCTGGTGTAGATATCAAGGTTAGAATGACTCCTAGACATCTAGACCTGAATCGTGAAATGCCTACCTGTCTTCTGGAGCTGTCCAGTTTGCGGGGTCCCGTGATCAGGATAGTAATAGCTACTGTTGGTTGAACATCTGCTGCGTGGAAGGCACCGTGGGAAGGAACTTAATGTGTTATCTCATTAATTTTTATAACAACCCAATAAGCAAATGCCATCATTTTCATCTGACAGATGAGGAAACTGAGGCTCCAATGGGCTCTATAACTTATCAAACGTCATACGCATTGCATGTAGCAGCAACACCGTTGAACCCAGATCTGATGCCAGCACACTCTTTTCTTCATCGAACCAAGTTTAAGTGAAAAATAAAAGACATTTTTTCCCAAATGACAGAGAAGGGAACCCACAGCGTGGGATAAAAGGGAAATTGAATCTGAGCTGGAACTTTTCCAATGTTATAGCCTAGCACCTGGGTGCCGTGTGTGGCATTGGCCTAAGCTGTGGTTCCCAGGTGCTTAGGAAAGTTCTCTGTGCCCAGGAAAGGAGAACGAAGATGGCAGTCGAGTCTGATCCCCTCAAGGCTGATCAGGCCCCTCGACCCATTGCAGGTAGTGTCCCTGAGCACTTGACCACCTAGTTACCAGGAGAGTTTAGTCTGGAACCACCTGGTCAGATTCAAGGGCTAAGGTCCACTGGCAGCTCCCATCCTGGGGTCAAGGCTATCGCATTCAGCAAACCTCCAGGGCCCCTTCAGGCTCTCTGCCTCTGAGCTATAGAGGGACAGCCTATAGAGGTAGAGAGACCGCTCTTCACACCCTGGTCACAAGGACATGGATTGGCTCTTCCCAGTCCTACAGAGCCTAGGCCCTTCGGCCCATAGAAGTACCCAACAATCACAAGCCTCTGAGTCTCCTGGCTGAGGCTCAGGGGCCAAGGCACTGCTGGGTTCTGTTACTAACTCCCTACACTCCCTGGCATGAGTCCCCCAGCCTCCCTGGGGCTCCTCTAGGAAACAAATAGTTGGATCAGATGATTGATCCCTGGGGCTCACTTCTCCTTTCACTTTCATGTACTTATTATACTTTCTGGAACGAAACTCTTGTCACTTGCTCTAACACTGCCACTGCTACTGCCATCAAGATGTTTTTCCTCATTTATTACAGATCAAACAAATAATCCCTCATCTTAAGTCGCTGAGAGTGCAGCCTGTGCCCCCTGCCTGTTTCGTGCTTGTGGGCCAGGACCTTGGCTCTAATCTCATGAGGTTCAGAGTTTGAAATAAAGTCACCAGAGAGCACCAGGAGAGAGGATTTCTCCCCTTTCCTGAAGCTGCTCTGGTCCCCAGGGACAACACGAAAGGCCAGCCTGTGATCAACCCGCTCCCTGCTCCCTGGGAAAGGCTGCTGGGGGCTTAGGAGCACTTGGCATCAGAAGGATGACGGAGAACAGAGCAGGAAGAACCAGAGTGTCACACATTTGCCTGTATTAGAAAAGAATACCTGACACCATGTGCGGGGCAACTTTGAGTCTTGGATTTAACAGTCTCTGGAAACTCACAATCGGTTGTCATTTGTTTACAGGACACAAGAGGGGTGGTCATGGGGATCGTCTGAACATCTTGGCACAGGGATAAACATGCCTCCTGGCTTATAGGCTTTGAGTGTTTGGTCAGGAGACAGCTTGCTTAGGGGGCGGGAGAGTGGGAACACCCAGCCAGCTCAAGAGACCAGGGTTCTCATCCAGGCTCGGCCATCAGTTTCCCGTGGCATCTCGGACGACCTCGAACTCTCAAACCTAACACCAAAGGCGTAAAGCAGAAGAGCCCAGAAGGAAATCTTTTCAGGCTCTGCTCATCCTTAGTTGTGTCATTTCTAAATGCTTGCTGCTAGTGTCCCCAGGACAGGGTCTTGAAACCATATGAGGGATGCCGTATGGAGGCAGTGAGGAATCAAAGAGAACTTGGGTTGTGTCTGCTGCTTTGGGTGTTTTCTTCATAGACTTATCTACTTTAATTTTTATTCATGGTTACATCAGTACTTCCCAAACTGACTGAGAATCATACTCACCTGAGTTGCTTATTAAAAGTACAGAATTCCCTCAAAGAATGGGCCTCATGAAGCTGTATTTTTAACACGGCAGCCAAGGGTGATTCCTGTTAAAGTTTGGAAAACACTGTTTCAGAGTTTTTCCCATGGGGACCAGTGGCAGATCTGGTGAGAATCTGTCCCTCTGTTCCTTGTGATCTTTTTAGCTCTGTGCTATGAGCGTTCCTCTCCCCGTGCTCCATGTTCCAGGAGGTGTGAGCAGCTCCTGCAGCCAGCTCAGAGCCCTTCAAGATTGGAACTATGTCTTCTCTGAGTATCCCATGGTGTCCGACACAGGGCCTTTCTCATGGAAAATGCCTAGAAATGTCTGCTGAACTGACTTACCCAGAGTTAAGCATGTCGTGGATCATTATTGATACAAAATCATGCCATCAAGGACAAGATGGCATTGGGGCCGAGTAAGATTCAGAGAGGTGGTAAGGGAAAGAAAGGGCGGTCTGGGCAGGAGTCTAAGCCTGAGCAATGCTGGTCTCTTCCAGTTATTGCCAGGTTCAGGTGAGGAGCCCAGGGCCTAGAGAACACCTGATCTGTTAAAGGCTGGACCCAGGTAACCTGACACTAGACCCAGCTCAAGTTCTAATCAAGGCTCCTTCTGTACCTCGCACTGTCAGGTATTCCATAGGCCTCCAACCTGACCCCTAAAGCCCTTCTTCCCCTGCTCTGAGTCCTATTTCTAGGGCCATTTCCCTGCTGATGTGCTCATCCTGCTGTGTGTGCACCTGTGGCCGGACTGCTCCATCTGAGTCCCCTCATCTTACATGAGCCTTGCCAGGCTGATGGCCAGATTCCCTGGGAGAAGCTGGACCTGCCATTCTGTGTACCACATCACAGGCAGCAGGCCCTGCTGTGCCTGGGGAAGCTGGACTCTATTTGACTTCTTTTAAAGACCAAAACGTTTTATGGAGGAAAGATGGATGCTCTTGGGTGCCTCTCAGCTCCCCAGGTAGGCCCTTTCCCTCTTCCAGGAAGTCTTCCAGTTTTCTCTTACGGGCATTCTTATGTGCTCTGCCTGTTCTGCTCTAGAATCCTGCTACCAAGACAGGGGAGTAAGTGGGTGAAGCCAGTTAGAAGGTGCTTGCAAAATCCAAACAAGAGATGACAGTCTGTATTAGAAGCCAGTGGGGCTCCAGGGCACTTCTTTCACTCTGTACTACGCTTTTGATGAGCTGGTTGAGCTGGGGTAAGTTACTTGATCTCTGTGCTTCAAACTCCTCATCAGTAAAGAAGGGATTATGATTATCTCTTACGGTGCTGTCATGTGGGCAGATGTTGCACTGGGGCCTTTTGTAAAGTGTATACCAATTTACTCTTTCCTGCAGTTAGGGGGGTCTGGTTTTCACTCAAGGGCCCATCACTGGTGGGGTTCTCTTGTGCAAAAGGACCCCTCCACCAGTAACTCAAGCAGTGAGAAATTATTTGGTTTGCAGATGGGCTGGCTTTTACCTTGAAGCCTGGAACTCAAGCTTAAAATTAATGCACTCCAAAAAAACTGTCCCCTCCCTTCTAAGGTAACAAACACTCAAGTACAGGCAGGTTCACAGGTAAAAAAAAAAAAAAAAAAATCCACATGCGCTGACTCTTCGAGACAGCCAATTTGAATTCTGTGGCTCAAATTTTCATATTCACAATGCATGTTGCAAACCAGTGAGTGGGGGTTGGTTTAGGAGGGCCTGAAAGATCATGTGGTTCAATTCATTTATCAAAGAGGGAAATGGAGCAACAGGGAAGGAAAGGATCTGACCCAGGATCACAGAATCAACTAGAAACAGAGCTGGGATAAATCTCCCTCACATTACGTCATGAAATATTTTCACTGGGAACGTGGAGAGCTTTGCTTTCGTTTTTACCCTTTTTTGTATTACTGGCCCCAAGTGAAAGACATGCTTAATCACATCATTGCAGCCCCAGAACAAATAAAGTACAGGTGGGGAGAGTTAACCTACGGATGCTTTCTCATTCATTTATCAAGCAGTACTAAGCACCACCTGTATGCCAAGAACTGGGGGTACTGAGGTAAAAGACGGGGTCCTGCCTTCAAGGTGTTCAAAATTTAATGCCGAAGACAGACAAAGAAATAACCTCCAGGAGGAGAGACTAGTTTCTATACAGTTAAAGGAAACATTTCTACCATATGCTGCTTGCATTTTGTATTTATACTGATGGTTCCATTGATTCTCCTCACATAGATTATTATGAGGCTGGTTTTCTGGGAAGAAAAACACATACCAAATAGCATAACTCGATGAAGATCAATGACAAGGTCCTTGCGCACCTTCATAATGGCTCAGCCCCCCTCATTCATTCATTTCCTCAAAAACTATTGGTGGAGCACTTAGAATGAGGTATCAAGGATGCAGAGATAAACAGACACTCCTCTCTCTCAAGAAGCTGACAACCTACCGTGTTTCCCTGAAAATAAGATGGTGTCTTATATTAATTTTTGCTCCTAAAGACACGCTAGGTCTTATTTTCAGGGGATGTCTTATTTTTCCATGAACAAGAACTCACATTTATTGTTGAACAAAAAATCAACACTAATTAATAGCCTGTAGTCACGTCATCACAAACATCAGCATAACCAGCCAAACCCTGAATTCCATCAAGAATTTGGGGGGAGCTCTAGCAATGACTGCCGATGGGTCTTATTTTCAGGGGAGGCCTTATATTTCTAAGCTTGAGAAAAATTGCACTAGGTCTTATTTCTGGGGAACGACTTATTTTCGGGGAAACAGGGTAATAGAGAAATAAAGAATGATCACGGAAGCTTTTACCGGGTAAGGGGGATGCCTGGGAGAAGAGATGCCTGCGTTGGCCTTGGAAAGTCTGCAAAGGTTTCACAGAGGAGGTGGCGTGTTAGCTGAAGCCACTTCTGGAAGAAACACTTTGCTGAGCAGACAAAGGGCATGCCATTCTAAGAAAAGAGGCCAGCATGTGCAAGGCATGGGCTTGTGGGAGCACGTATGCCCAGGGACCTGTACTAGTTGGGGGTTGCCCGACTGGCATATGAGGTGAAAAGGCAGGTGAGTAGGCGGGACCCGTGCCATGGTAGGGAGACGGGGCTACGTTATGTAGACAATGGAGAACTGTTGAAGGTTTTAGGGAGAGGTTTCTATTTTGGAAATTCATTCAAGCAGAAGAAGGTGGGTTGGAGCCAGAGAGCCCAGTGAGGAGGCTGATCATTAATCCAGGCAGGTCTCGCTGAGGGCATTGTCAGTGCCACTTTGAGCCAGATCAGAACTGGATTTTCTGCATGATTCACCCTTTGCCAGACACACCTGAGTGATGGTGCTGAGCGTGAGGTGGAACCAAGAAGCATGAAGTTATGCATTTGAGTCTTCAGAACTGTGATTCATGGTCCTGACGATGTTCCCTGCGTGGGAGAGAGACCACCCTCTCCCCAGGCCGCTGGGACAGTTTAAGGAATCATAAATGATCCATGCAGAATCCAAGCTTTCTTGCCTAACAGAGAAGCTAACACTTTGACCTTCTAAAGGCATTTGGAGGAGGTGGTTTTAAATAACCCTTAATCCATTTTCGCATTATTAATAAAACTCACTTCTGAGCTTGTGGTTTTGGTGAATCTAACTGTGTTTTCCGAACAAGGCCCTGGCAAAGTGACTAAGCTTTCTCTTGTCTTTTTTTTTCTTTTTTTTTTCCAGTGCCAGGAGAAACTAATTCAGCCACTCACACCTTCCTCTGAGTTGCTTCTCCTGTCCCTTCTCCTAACATGCCTTCCATCCACCTGTCTGTCTGTGATTGTGCATAGGAGTCTTGCAGATCCAGGTTTCAATTTTAGTTCTGCCATGCATCACTTGTCTGATCTTGAGAGAACTGTCCTAATCCCTGTTCCTGAGTTATCACAGAGTCTTAGGCAAGTTCGTGAGGTGCCCAACACACTACCTGCCCCACAGCCACCACCCAGTATTCAGTAGCTCTTATTCCAGTTCAGTTATGGAAATTTGTAATTCTATACTGAAAAGAACCAAGTGAGGCACTGAACGTTTGGGTAATACTCGTACACCTTTTGATCATCAGGATAACCATGAATTACAGTTTTCTTACTCTGACTAATTAAACCTGACATCTGAGTACTTACTTGATTTCCATATCCAGCTGTAGAATCCCACAGTAACTCATAATTAAGAAACAGTCGCTAATAAGATACTTGGAACCTTAAGAGCAAAAATAAGTAGAGAAGCTCCATGAGAAAAGGGCACAGTTGCTGATCCTCGGGTCACTGTTTCAAACAGAAGAGCCTAGAACACGAATGACCATTTTCCTGGCATCTTCTCACAGGGCTGCGAGGTTGGTACCGAGGGGGAGGCTTTCCCTGGAGGTAGTGGCTTGGTTTCATTTCAATAGAATAATTGTTCAGCGTTAGGGCAGGTTACTGACATGGGTGTGGGATCTGTTTGAGAAGAAGGTAAACAAATAATAATAACAAAGTATAGGATGAGATTATCTTTTCTGGGCTATTGCAAGTGTAGACCTGCCTCAAGCCTGGGAGAGAATTTGTCTCAAGCACATTGAATGAAGCACTAGATCCCCTTTTAGGTAAATCCTGCAAAGACTAACTCAGTTGCCTCTAACAGGATTTTAAAGACCTTGAAACGTGTTCCTTGTTCTGGTGGTCCCTTAGCTTTTCAAGCTTACTTTGACTTGTTAAATCAATCCGTAGTTAATTTGTTTTGTTTTCATTCTTTTTAAAATTATGAAACAACACTAAAGGAAAATTTTTTTAAATTTGATCTTCAATTTTCCTGTGCAATTACAACTGTTTTAATTTTGGAATATTTTTAAAACCTTTGTTTACCTACCTGTTTCTTAATTAGCCATGATGGTGAATCTGAAAGAGTTTTTTTATTATATCTTTTTTATTAAGAAAGAAATTGAAGATAAAGCAGTTAATTAATATTGGCATAAGTAACAGACATAGTAAATTGCCAAATCAGGGGTAAAAATCAGAAATGACTTCAAATGTACGCTCTGTTCAGTTACACTCTGCTACGGTAATTGGCCACCCAACCTGGCACATTATCAGTGTAGGTAACATTATTTTATGCACTATTCCTTTTACTTACTAGCAGTAATAATAAAAGAATGGGATCATATCAACTGAAATTAACCAACTAACTTTTTTTTTTAAAGCCACCAAGACTTGGCCAATACTGAAAGCAATGTTGTAGGAAGTCTCTGAAGATAAGAAGAGAACTAGAGACTTGATGTGACTAATAAAAATGAGCTGTTTCCGTCTGAAGCAGAAAAAAAGCTGCGACTTTAGAACTAGGACAGCTGAGACTCTCTACCATGGCTGATAAGATTTTCCAAGCCACTTTTTGATCATTTGGCTCTGAGGCCTTCTTCTTGTTCTTGTCAATCTCAATATCCCCACAGACTAAATGTAGAATTAGACACATGGGCAGAAATGCTAATAAACTTAACTCATAGAAGGAAAATACAAACAGCTTTCGTATACTTTACAGGACTAGCATAAAAAGGGGGAGTTGCCCTCCCGTTTGGTCAGCAGTGCTACGTGAAAGGCGGTGCATGACGGAAGAGAATGGGCTCTGCAGCCCTCTGAGCTGTGAGAGGGGGGCTTTGTGCTCACCTCTCTTCCACGATACCAAATAGAAGGAAGGGGACTTGGGGAGACTTGGCTCAGACGCCACGAAGGGCGTTCCCACCGAGGAACCGCTGGGAAGTCCGGCCTGGCCCCTAACCAAGTCGGAAACAATCCCAGCCGAGGCGCTGACTGCGTTAATGTGCTCTCTTCAGGCAGAATGGGGAAACAGAACAGCAAGCTGGCCCCCGAGGTGATGGAGGACCTGGTGAAGAGCACGGAGTTTAACGAGCATGAGCTCAAGCAGTGGTACAAAGGGTTCCTTAAGGACTGTCCGAGCGGGAGGCTGAACCTCGAGGAATTCCAGCAGCTCTATGTCAAGGTAAGTTGTTCCGTTCACCTTTATTCTTGAGGCCGGAAAACAGTGTCCTCATGACATGTAACTTCACGTGGAAATTAGAGCTCAAAGTAACCAGTTTGTTTCACCTCAAAAGAGAAACTTACTCCCAGACAAAGAGCACAGACTGGCAACGGTCAGCGGGAAGGGGGCTGGGAGACTGGGGGGAATAAGGGGAAAAGATGAAACAAATGAACAAAAGCTCATAGACCAGACGACAGTGTGGTGATGACCGGAGGGACAGGGGGCAGCGGGACGTAGGAGAGGGTAAAGAGGGATAAATGGGGACGGAAGGAGACTTGGTTCGGGGTGGTGAGCACACACAATACAATATACGGGTGATGTGTTAGAGAATGGTACACCTGAAAACTATATCATTTTATTACCCAGTGTCCCCCCAATAAATTTAGTAGAAAATAATAAATAAAAAGAAAAACTGACAATTTTTAAAAATGCAAAGGGGTGTGTTTCGTTCTGGAGATAAGCAATTTCTGAACAAGAAGAGTAATTGTTCAATCAGAACCCTGACTGGAGTCTAGAGGATGGCGGAGACTGGTAAAAGAACGGTAAAATTTCCGACAATTGTGTTTGCCGATGATTATTGACAAGCTGCTAGTTACATTATTGTTTGGCTTAAAAAGGTATCTGTACCTCTCTCGGTTAAAAAGAAAGTAGACAGATTTTCCAACCGAGAAAGGTCCTTCTATTTTCATATGAGAAAAAAAAACAAAAAAAACAAATTCCCACATTTTGAAGGGTTTGGGGAGGTATGGTGTACATCCGGGCATTGATGTCTACACATGGAGTCTTAATATTTTGTACTATTTAGAAGCTAGTCTTTCCTGGAAATTCGATAAAACTGTTCCATGAAAGGTATAATTTCAACTGCAGTGGTATTGTTTGGGTTTGTCTGAGTTTATCAGACATGATTCAAGACATTCCATTTTGCATCTGCTTCTATAATGTTAGGCTTGTGGAAGAAGTGTCTGCTTTTCCTTTTAACTTTTACCGACTAAAGTACCAAATAGAAAATATTAATTTTTATCACTGAAGCGTAGCCACTGACCATGGGAGCAATCTGAAACATTCACATGCATAATGTGTGTGGGATGATTGCATAAAATATTAAACACTGTCAATTGTCTCCTGAAGTTGAACATTTCACGCAGCCGGTGCTGCAGAATTCCATCCTTGCACATGTACAAGAAAGGACATGTATAAGAATGCTCATAGGTGCACTGTTCACAACAGCAAAGCTGGGAAACAACCCAAATGCCCATCAAAGAGAGAGTAGAAAATAAACTGAGGTATATTCCCACAAGCACTCAAAAGAGTGGAACTGTGGCGACACTAAAACTTTCAGTGCAAAAAGGTGACTCTCAGAATATTCTAAATTCAACACAAATAACATAAAAAATATTCTATGAGGCTACAAATAAACGCTATAAAATCATATAAAAAGGAAAGTAAGAGAGTGATGAACACACAATCCAGACTGATAATTATATCTAGTTTTGGGGCAAAAGGCAAGGGATGTGGGTGTAGCCGCGTGGTTAGATATAAATTGTGTCAAAGTCATACCTGTGGTTTGGGGTGGTGAGTCTGCAGGTGTTTGTCATTATTAGAAGTTCATTAACCCTACATGAGTGTCATTACTGCAAAGCTGAGCACCGGAGGGTACTATGTATGTAAGTGTGTGTAGAAAGGTACATATATACTGCCATACATTCATGTAATAAGATTACTGTGACATTTCTAACAAGACCTAAGTAATTCATGTTCAGCATGTGAAGGTCTTTTCTATAGAAATGCTGAGAAAGGTTTTCAATTGATATAAATTGCATTTGTAGAGAAGTGTGATGGTATGCATGTTCCTAGATAATTGTATATACTGCTCTTTATAGTTTTCAAAGTCACATCTTCTACTATTTTATTACCCAGGAGTTAGCCTGAGCCTCTGAACTGTCTTCCCTCTCAGCCCCAAGGAAAGTACAGACAAATGAGGTTTGTCAAAACCACTTTCATATCACTAAAGGACATACAAGCTGTCACTCTGTGTTTAAGAGAGCTCTGTGTGCCACATTCATCACTATTTGTTTAAAACGAGCGGAGTCTTGTCTTTGAAGACATGTTTGAAATGCAGGAAATGAGGTATTTCATGTATATACTGGAAATACTCAGCACTGAAAAGGCACCAGCCTCAAGATGGGGCGAGGGGAGGATGTAGACATTAAACACAGCTCAGCATTTCGAGGTACAACTGACGTAAACGTACCAACAGCATCTCCCACCCACACCTCCCCCACTCCACCGCAGTGGGTTGTTTTGTTCCAGGAAGGGAATACATCACTTTTCGGATGGGGTTTAGACTCTTGGCAGCCACGTTCAAACTCAGCCTGTGCTCTTGTATCAAAAAGCGAGAAAGCAGAAAAAGTCTTCCTCTCCTTCCAGAGTTGTCCAAGGACATAATACAAAGAAGAGTCATGTAAGAAATAGGCCACATGCAAGGGAAAAAAAGGAAGACTCGTCTGATAGGCTAGAAAGGAAAAGCACAGAAAAATGTGAATTATATAATGAGGACCAGGAGAAGGGCTGACGAGAAAAGAAACTTCCTTTAATGCTGCTGAAAAGTGCAGATACTCAGCAAGATGCAGTCCTTCTCCTGGGGATTAGGCCCTTTTCAGTGGTTCCTTCTAGCTCAGCATGGACGTTGAGACATCCTGGAGTACAGCTGAGCGAGCAAAACTGCCGGTGGCCTCTGCCCTCCTGTCTGTGTGGTCAGCCTGGCGCACGTACTGTTGCCACCCTGACCCGTCTCAGGCTCCAGGAGAGTCACGTCGCTGCTGCAAGACAAATTCTGATGAGGTGTGGGGAAGAGCAGGATGATGGGAGAGGCCCTTCTGCAAGGCCAGGAGCCACAAACCCCAACTTTAGAAGCCTTTGTAACCAAAATACGAAGGAACTCTTTTCATTAAGTCTAGGTTTTAAAATGTCTAACACTGAGGGGCAGGAAAACAAGGCATTATTCCCGGTGTGACAAGAAGACTACAAGGAGGGGAAAGGACAGTGAAAACCGGTGTGCTGACTCGCACCGCAGTGCACAGCTCTGGGCATGGTCCTTTCTTGTGTGACACAGATTTCGTTTTTTGGTCATAGTGACCATAGTTACGTCATTTCGATTAATACAAGGCCCAGTGGCTCGCACAGAGCCTGCTGCGGAGCAAGCATCAGTGTTTGCTGAGTGAATTATATTAAATGCTGGCTGTGTGTCTCCTTCCCAGGAAGCCTTGTGGCGGAGACACATAGAAGTAGCCGAAGGTCAGTCCTGGCGGCCCTGAGGCTCTCAAGGCTATCCGGAAAGACACGGTTAACCACAGTGCAAGGCAGAATGAAATCCTTGCTTATGGTGGGGCAAGAGTGGAAAGGAGAGGTTAATTTCAAAACTGGAATAGTAAAATAAAAAGTTAATTAAGGCAGTGGTGAAGGAGAAAGGCCTCAGAAGAAACCAACCTTACCGACACCTTGATCTTGGCCTCTTACCATCCTGAATGGTGAGGAAATACATTATTGTTTTCACCACCCAGTCTGTGGTACTCTATCATGGCAGCTCCCAACACACTAATTCAGTGCCCCTTTATCTGATGTATGGACACCCCAGCACATGTAGGAATGTCTGTGTCTCTGGTCACAAACATTGTAGGAGATGTTTCATTGTCCCACCACAGCACTGCTGTGAGAGGTTTGCAAGGGAGCTGTTGCATTTTGTCACAAAGACCCAAGGGCCTGAGATTTCCCCCCATGAGCATTTCCTATTTCCAGCAATCATAGTGATTGCCAAGTCAAGATCACAAACTGAGATCAAGGGTTGTGATTTTAACTATATTTTCAAAGAAGCAGCCAGTTTCAAAAGTAAACCTACCCCGGGGAAGAGCAAGCAACTGCATGAAGGAGGATTTGTCCCTCTCCAAGGTCCTTTTCCTTGGAAGGTGATGCCAGTCTGTTTTGTTTAGTCACTGTGACATCAAAGCCAAAGAAACCATGTAATAAAGCTGGCAGAGTCCTGAGAAGTCCCAAATAAGTTCTTGTATTTCTTTGGAGAGTGACTGTCAGGATTATTTGCATCAGCACCACTTGGGTGACTTCAGGTCAAGTTGAAAGAGCAATCAGGGGTAGTTAAAAATGATCATGGGATTGGGAATCTGACAGACCTGAGATTCAATCCTAGCTGTGCTACCCTTACCAGACGTCTGTCTCTCTGAATCTTTGTGTCCTCATCTTTAATATGGAACTAATAAGCCTGGACCTATCACCTCAATGGTAGAGTCCCAGAGGAAAGAAGGGAAGTGAAAATGATTTTGCAACCTATAACAAGATGTTTTTCCATCATGAATGATGATCTACTCATTTACGCTCAGAGAGGCAAGGTGAAAAATAGGTTCTATTTTACATGCCAAAGCCAAAGGCAACATAGCCAGTCTACAGAGGAGGAGGTGAGGCTCTGTGGATGTCCACCATGGTTCCAAGGTGGGGCAGCAGCCGTAGCAGGAGCCGCCATGAGATGGATGGCCTTGTTCCTATCATAGATCCTTAAACACCGAGCTCTGTGCCCTCCCCAGCCCAAAGGTGTCCCCCAGCACCCTGCTGCCATAGAGGATGAAGTGTGGCATTCCAGGCCTTCTTTATTCAGTTCCACCAGCCACTCAGTGTCCTGTACCTCACACAGGTTCACCTGCTAAACCCATACTTCTTACCGCTTTGCAGATGAAGAAAGAGATAAATCCGCCGAAGTAACCAAAAGCCAAAGGCTTTCCTTCCTGGCTCTAGTTCAGTTCTCCTAAGCTTCTGCTTTTCCGCCAAGCAAACCCCATTGCACCACTGTTTCTTCGCAAGAGTGTTAGGTGCGAGGCAACTTGGAGATGTACCCGAGGCAGGTGGGATGGCGGGTCTAGAGAACAATTTGACCATTCCTGGTTCAACTGTTTGGATTTTAGTACAGTTTATTTGCGTATAACAAAAGAATGCCTGCCAGGTCATTCTGTGTCCATCCCAGTAACCATTTCCTGAAGAGCTGCTGTAGTTTGATCATTAAAAATGTCCTTCCAGCTTATCCATAGAAAAGTGGGTTTATTTACTAATTCATTTAGGACTCATTTCCCCTGTGTTTCCTGTTGGACAGATGCTGTCCTGGGCAGTGTCATCCGTAAGCTCAGAGCCTGGTGGAGCTCGGATATCATCTCATTTTTGTGCAATGCTTTTCACTCCTCAAAACCCAGGAGAGATTTCCTTGCTCTCCCCATTCTCAAGGCCAGACGTCTCTTCCTCCTTCATGTTCTTCCGACGTTAATCCCCCACCTCCGTTCACAAGGATGTTATGCTTTTGCCACACAACTCTGCAAGCTCTCCTCACGCTCTCACCAGGGAGAGCCCTTCTGCATTCCCCAGAGCCTACACGTCTGTCAGTGTTTTGTCTGAATACACGTAAAATACGTGTGCTTTTAATCAGAAGGCTGATGGCTATGCAGCTCTGCCCATATACTAGCCACGTGAACTTGGGAAAGTCTTATGCTTCAAAGTTTGTTAAATAAATCAACAAAGCACTCCAGACCTCAGTTGCCTCGTCTATCAAATGAGGAGAATACTCTGAATCCCGCTTAGTTCCTGTAAAAGCCAACGAAAGTGCTTCATAAACAGTGAATCGTTTTACCTGAGTTAAGACTGATCAGTGGCTGGATTAAGGCACCTGAGCATGGGGTGTCTTACAGATGCCAAACAGCCCAGTCTCGGGCTGTGGCATTTGTCAGGGAGAGGGAATTCCCCCTTCTGCCCTTCTTGCATTCTTACAGCTAGACTACTGATAAAATTGGCACAAGGCAGAATCATAAGTGAAAACCCCAAATTATTATATGTACATGGGAGAATTAAAAGAATAATTATCTGATAGAGAAGTAGAGCAGGCCGTTTATATATTCTTTACATAAAGATACAATAAATTTTGGGGACTTTGATAGGACAAGAGAATAAACGTTTGGGTAAGTAGTTAGTAAGGAATTTAAGTAGAATATAGGTTTAGGGCAGTCGTTAGTAAAATTGACAAGGGTTTGTTTGTATAAGCTTCCCAACCCTGAATTCTCTATCTCTGGCAATAAGGTTGTCTGATCTTTAGTCTGACTACTCTACATCTTAGCCCTTTTGTAGCAGGGAGGGCACCTCTCCGTGGAGATTTCTTTCCTGCATTTATGCACTTATAGAGACAGAAGAGCAGCAGAGAGCTCCTCCTGCCTTGCTGCCTGCTTCTCAAGTGATTTTAATTCAAAATAATCAGTGTGCCATTGTGGGTATAGCTTGTGGTGGCCTGCCCTGGGACCCAGCAGCATCAGAGCTGTCTCCCCCATCAGATATTTTATCAAAAGAAAATGTGGCAAAGGTGGCTATTACAGCTTTGCAACATCAGGTTCAAATCAAATTTGAAAAGAAAAGTCTTGGCTCAAAAGTGATTTTTGGATGGTCGGTTTCCAAGCATTCAGATTCTGCTTGTTCATAAGGGGTAATTAAGAGGAGGCCTTATTAAAAATTTGTTTGGCAGAGCAATATATAGAATCATGTTAATTCCTTCAGGAAATAGACATTACATAACATACAAAAATGTCATCCAGATTGGGCTGGTGAAGACACTAAGATTTTTAGTAAAAACCTGGGAATTCATTTCAATTTGAGATGTTTCCCAACATGATCAGACCTGCACTTCAGCTTGAATTAATGTAGAAAACAAGAGCTGAGGTCTGACATCTCTAGAAAGAGATGACAATAAAGTTCCTGTCCTGGGAAAACAAGGTCCCATGTGAGGCTCCAAAGGCATTTTATTATTATGGGGAGATTGTCTCAGAGAATAGCTAGCTACCAGCGAGTCTTTATTAGAGTGAGCCTTTATTCCAGAGGGGTTTAAGTGATAACCTTCTCCTGTCTCCAAGGGTGTGAAATTCTTCTGGATGGCTTCCACACCTTGGGATTTGGCTTTCCTGTGATACAATAGGTGTTAGTTAGAGATATCAGTAGTCCTTACAGCCAAGGTATGCAAAGGAATGCTCTTAGATGGTACCTTGGCCTCTCTGGCCTCAGGATAAGGTTGGAAAGAGCCTTTTAGAAGTCTTTTAATCCATCCCATATCCCCCACACCCCCTTCCCCCAGCTCACCTCACCCTGAATTTACAAAGGAAGAAACTGAAGCCCTTGGGACGGGGAGGGACAGTCCAAGATGGAGCAGTTTCTTAATTGCTTTACTTAGCATCCAAAAGGGTGGGTCTCAACTCCACCCTGAGTATGGAGGTTTTAAGCCAGGAAGACCAACTCTCCTCTGAGCTATTATCTACAGCTAATTGTTACAGGCCAATCCATTTCAAACTGGAAATAGAGCCAAAGAAGAAGAAATAGCCCATGCCTATTATAGGATTAGACTTAAAGATCCAAAACCATGTCTGGATCTCTGATTGTAAAGCTGTTTTTACATTACTGGGATTTTACAACCATTTGAAAGGGTGATAAGGACTTGGACCTGCTACCATTGGCCCAACTTGGCGAGAATCACTTCTCTCCCCCCCCTCCTGCAGTTTATCAGGCACCTACCAGAAGTGAGGCTGGAGCTGTGAGTGGGACCCAATCACAGCTGTTCAGTGCCAGGGACGCCCCAAGTCCTGAATGTATATACAGGGCAAGCAGATGGTTTCTTGCCAGGAGGTGTTAGGTGACCACAGAAATTCTGATGACCTGGGGTTGTAGTCTTCTTAAAATAGCATGATGACAGTACCAGGAATGAGAAGGGTTGTTGTTTTTTTTTACTTCCCTTGGAAATGTTCACAGTAACTCAGTGAATGAAGCTGTAAGAGCTCACAGTGTGTCCTCAAGCAAATGACTCAGAGCTAGAGCAGACCGAGATCTTCACCGAACATTTGCTGTCTGTACCTTGTGTGTGCTACCCCAGACTGAACGCAGAGGGGATCACGGGTGGGACACCCATGGAGGTCCTGTGCCATCTAGCGGGCGTTAAGCCTTCCACGCAGACAAATGCAGACACAACACAAGATCCATGAAGTTATGGGTCAGCAGCTTGGGGAAGGGAAAAGGAGACAGCGGGCCATTTGGGGGGCTTTACCTCCTACTTTTTTCTGGAGATATAGAAATGAATATAATAAAGTACCAAGGCAGAGATGGGAGTGAACTCCCATGTTCCACAGACAGAAAGAAGTTTTGTGTGGCTGAGCAGAGGAGATGGGGGCGAAAGATAGGTTAGGATTAGGATAAGTAGGCATGGACTTAGCTTATTCCTCTGTAAAATGAGGGAAAGAAGCATAGACTTCTTGGATTCCCTTCCAATGCCGAGATTCTAAAAAGCAATTGGGCCTGTCACTAGTTATCTGCTACTATGTCCCTGAGCCACAAGTTATCTGGCATCATGGCAGTTTTCCTGTCCAGCTACCTACAGAGTCAGAGACTGTGTCTTATTCATTTCTGTATCCTCAACTCCCAATAATAACAAATTAGTTGGTTGATAGAACATGTTAATAAAGGACTCTGCCTTATAGCTTAACTGAAATTCAATTTGAAGAGCAAATGGAAGGAATGGAACATGTTACAGTGTGTTATCCAGCATAATAAACCTACAGAGAATCATAATGAACAATTCTGATATAGGATGTTTAAATAAGCAGGATGAAACGGAACAGGATAACGTAGCATCCACATGCTCAGAGTCAAGTGGCTAGCTAATTTTCTTAAGAATATGTGATGCACTCACCAGCAAAGAGAGTAGTCAATGAACTTCCTTGAATACTACTTTCCCAAAGAGAAAACGAAAGGATAAAATGTAAAACTAGAGATATCTAATATAAGACAGCTACCTGAATGACTTGAAAATTAGGCTGAATGTGTTAGAGTTTGCAATGAGATTGTCAGAGGAAAATGTGAAAACTGAAAAGAGTTTCTTTTCAAAGAAATGCGAGGGAGACCATAAAAGACAGGGATGGTCTGTCTGCTTTCTGCTTTCTAAGTCAATTTCCCTGCATAGTCAAGGTAGGACTTATTTTTATCCATGTTCTTTTGAAAAAATGTGACATGTCTACCAGCAACACGAGAGGTGATGACATCCTGTTAGAGCTAATATGTTGTGGCTTCGCAGCTCGGCCCAAGTCAAATCTCCTGCAGACTCTGAAGCTTGGGCCTGGAGACGTCTTTCAAGATGACATAGCTGGGTTGCCAGGGTAACTCCCTGGATGAGGATCTGGATGGCTTTGGGAGGGATTACATAAGACAAGACCAACTGCAAAGAGTCAAAGGATGCCCTGGAGTTAAGAGGTGGAATGAGTTGGATGACACATTGCTCAGCTTTTAGGACAAGGACATGGCAAGGACATTTGAAAATTGGTAGCATTAAGCACCTGGATCAACCACCTAAATAGAAAAATCTTAATGGTCAGCCTGATGAAGAAAGCTCTGGGTAACTAAAAATTCCAGTTGATACAGAATTAATGTAATAGTATATATCCAGCAAGGAACTATTTCCCAAAGAATCAATCTATCTTCTTTTAAGATTTCAAATATATTGAAGGTGCTCTGTTATTTTGTTAGGGATATATGTTAGTATGCGTTTATTGTTTAAATGGATGAATGACTCCTTTGAAGAACCAAAACTCTATTGAATTAGTAACTCTCAATAGAAGAGACATGAAGATCGTCCAGGGTGTAATACATACACACACATACACACACACACACACACACACACACACACACATACATATTTTAGTTAGGTTAAAAAGTTCAGCTGAGTGCAACAGAGACATGGTTTCAACATGACTGAAGAATATTTTTCTTTCATGAAAGGTTCAAGCTGACCTGGCAGTTCTGCTCTATAAGCTTGAGGGACTCAGCCCCGTTCTCTCCTGGTAGCCCTGCCTACAGTGTTACTTTGATTCACAAGTGGCTCCCTACAGAGTCACTTCCCAGCTCGTGAGAAGGAGAAGACAGAAGGGATGGGAAAATATGCCCTTACCTTTAAGGACAAGAACTAGAAGTTGCATGCATTGCCTTAGACGATATCCACAGTTTCGTCTCACAATACCTGACTGCAAGGGACACTAGGAAAGCAGCCTTAGTTTGGGGTGGCTATATGCCCAGCTGAAAAGTCCATTACCATGGAAGAAGAGAATACTAGATAATAGGGGATTGCCAGCAGTCTCTGCCCAGAGGAAATGTTTTAGGGGGCTCCTTCCTGTCACCAGCTTATTTTCTCAAGGTCAGGTGCAAGATGTGCAGCTGTCTGAACTTTCCCGGGGATGGGATTTTAGGCCATGAGAGGCAGAAATGGACTCATTCTGTCTGTGATTCTGCTTTACCAAGAGTGGGTGGTGCCCAGATACCCTGTTCTACAGCCTGGGCTGAGCCAGGCAGCCTCTCCAGAAATTCACTCTGTCTAGCACTGGAACTTGATGGAAACTTCATCCAAATAGAGAGTAAAACTGACCATAAAGGTTCCAACATACACATTAAGTCTAATCAGTCATTAATGTGTTGGTATAAATAAGTTGATTAGAAACATTTGGGAGAGCATGTTTGGTGGCGGGGCAAGAATGGAGTGGGTAGGCTTTGTTTGCTGCAATCAGTGTGGTTTATTTTTTGGACACAAGAAGCTGTTGTCCATCATTTGCTTGCATAAGACCCTCCTGTCACCTCTGCCCTCTTCTTGTGCCTGCTCCGACTCTGTTCCCCTCAGGGCACCTCTGCTGGATGTGCTGCTGGGCTGGCGGACTGAAATTAGTGCTTGTGTTGCTTTCCCTGTGCCAGTTTGGCAGAAGAGGCATTTATTTGCCCACCTGACATGAATAACACATAAAGATGAGGACTGTGGTGGCATCAGGCAGATGCAGCATCACGTGAGGGACAAACACCTAACCACAGGTGAGAGGTGCTGAGACGTTATAATCACACTTGTAATAAGATCTACTGATGCGGAACGACTGGCCTTTGTATTTCATCCATCCATCCGTTTATCCATCTCTCCGTATATACACTTATTTACTCATTAAACATTATTGAGCATCTGCTGTCTGAGGACCCTGAAATGAACCAACAGCCTTGGCTCCTTTCCTCAGGGAGCCCAGCCAGTGGAGAAGACCATAAAGTAATCTGGAGCCGATGATACAATGGAGTAATGTTGTGCTAGATGTCATTTAAAAATGAGTAGCGCTGGGAAGTGGCTCGAGGCGGGCTTTCCAGAAAAAAATAATAATTGAGCTACATCTTAAGTGAACCAGGTGGCAATGAAAAGAAGGAGCTCCTAACAGCAGCAAGCATTTGCAATCATTTTTTTTTTTTAACCAAGATTTATTTTTTCCTAGTCCTAGTCCACAAAATCCTCTTGCAAGGCAAGATCCTAGATATTTCTCAGCCACACTAAAAATACCTCCGTAATCTAATGGAAACAAACACATTGGCAAAAGGTTCCCCTTCCAGCCCATTAGTCAGCCCTTTATCAAAACAGCCCTGTCGGGGACCGAGACCATGACGATGGATCACAGCGTGTCAGTGATATGGGACTGGAAGCATCCAGATGACAGGGCCTTGGCTCTCGGTCTCCACTCTGTGTTTCCAAGGAATCTTCCTTTGAACTTGAGCCAGGCGGGGGCTACAGCTCAAGGCCCTGAACTGTGCTTGCTTTGATCCAATAGTGTCAGTGTTGGCTTCTTTTCCCGGGGAACATGAAAGTCTTTGTTCCATAAAACAAGCAGTTGTGACACCTTTTTTTTTTTTTTTTTTTTCTCTTTTTGGTCCTAATGGCAGTTTTCAGAAAGACAAAGGAAAAGGAAAGGGAAAGGAGCTAATATTTACTGAGCCCTTACAATGTGCCTAGTAGATGCAATGAGAGAAACAGAGACGATAAAATTCTTGGGAACAACATTGAGCAGGAACAACAATAAGAATAAGATTAACAGCAAACACGCTGCATTTACCATGTGCCAGGCATTATTCCGTGCATTACAACTGCCTTTTGCACTAGGTACCACTACCGTCTCCATTTTGCAGAGGAGGTAGCTGAGCACAAAGAAAGAGAAGTGGTGTGTCTAAGGTCACGCGACTGATGAGTGGCTGAGTGGTGTATGGGCTTTAACTCTGGAACCCCCAGATCTGACCTTAGTGCATGACCTTGGATGACTTATGTAAACTCTCTGAGCTGCACTTCCTTCATCCAGATGATGGAGACAGCAAAGCCTCCCACACAGCTCCGTTGTGGGGCTTTCGACTGTGCTGAGAGATCAAACCTGCGTGGAGGGGAAATGCAGGGTGACGTGCCATATAACAGATCACGGCGGTACAGTCAGGCATGGCTGCTTTGGGGCAGGCTTCATCGAGGAAGCAGGGCTTGAACTGAGCCTAAAGGTACACTTGCTCCAGGCTAGGAGGAGGTTTGCATGATTGCTCTGATGGGGACAGTGACAGCATGAGGCAACTCTGTCTTCAGCAGGCCCACTTTCATTTCCTTGTGCCCTTTGTCTGCTTCTTAGCTCCCACCCCCCGGCCTACCCACTCCACTCTTGCCCCGCCACCAAACATGCTCTCCCGAATGTTTCTAACCAACTTATTTATACCAACCCATTAATGACTGATTAGACTTAATGCGTATGTCATGCTTGGTGATTTATAGTTTATCAGGAAAACCAAAGTAATAAGCATGGGATTTCAGGGCCTAAGGAGAGAACCTTCTTCTTACGCTGAAATTCACAGCACATCACACCGGTGGACAAAGCAAGGCTTTGTCGGTCATTAAAGGGTGAGAATTTGACAAGCTGTGTCCGTCACTCCAGGTGTGCGTATGTAGGGGGTGAGGTGCTAGGGGTGAGGAAGGGATAGGTGTTCTGAAAGTTTTTTAAAAGTTTTTGCCCTTCTTGACTTTGGGTGCTTTGGCAGAGGACTTTCTGCGAACTGGTCCTTTGCTGGGGCTAAAGCTCTCAGCCCTGAGGAAGGAAGCAGAGAGTGGTCCCAGACAGTGCTTGACACTCATGTGATCCCTGAGACTTGTGCGGCGGACCGACCAGCAAGGAGCTCCCCGCCCAAAGTGTTCCTTAGTATAAAGGCCTCCTTCTCCCACCCCAAACATCGCATCAGTCCTTCATCAGAGAACCTGGTGCCGGGGTAAGGGTTACTGCCGGTGGGAAAACCCAAAGAGATACTCAGCCCCACCATCCTCACTGCATGGATCACCCCAAATATGCCACCAAAGTGATTAATCGACAGCCATTGCAAGGCCATCTCCAAAAGAGGCCAGGAGAGCTAGGTGAATCTAAAGTAGTGGTAGAAGAATGCTTCCCAACCTCAGGGTATGCATTTCTAATTTATACCTGCCTGACAGGGCCCCTCCCTCCCGCCTCTGATTCAGTATAAAGGAAGTGAGATCAATATCTATGCTTTTAAAAGCTCATCGAGGACTGTGAAATGCATTTCCAAGTTACCACTGGGCTTGAATACGACACTAAATAGGGACAGACAACCCTGGGTAACAGCCACTGTTTCATCTCCCAGAAGGTGGATTTGTCCATTCGGCAGTTCATTTATTCACTCAACAAAGAGTTCCCAAAGCTCTTCTCAAAGCCAGGCCCCAGGTTCAGTCCTCAGCACCAGGGACACAGAGAGGATAAGACACCCAACCCTGACGTTGGGGCGCTCATGGTTCCCCACTCCTCCTTCCTTGCCTTTCCTCCCTAGGCCACTCCCTTCTTTATCCTCACCCCCAAATCCACCACCTTCACTGGTCCCCTCTTCCTCTCTCTTCTCTCACTTTCAGGGGCTCAGACTGCACTACAGCATCCTTCTCCCACGATCCATCACGGCCCACGAATGGTCAGGGAGTCCAGTTTAAGTGGAAAAGAGAGAACAAGACTGTCTGTGTGACATTAGCAGCTGCCGGAGAGACCTCTTGAATCTTCAGCAGGGGGTCCTTTAGTGAGTGTATGGAAAAGATTAACCGAAAACAGAAAGTTGGAATTGTAGAAAACAAAGAAATCAGTTGAAAAGTACAGTGAAAGTATAGAAAATATTTGATGAATTATACATGTGTCCACATTCCTGAAATCATTATGACCAAATTTAGATCATGGCCACAGGATGGAAAACAGAAGCAGCCAGGGCAGCGGGCGAGGTCTGGGCTCCTCAGCATTAGCCAGTAGGGTTCTAATCTCAGCCCCCGCTGAGCGCATGAGATCTCACAACCAGCACTTCTCTGGGCCTGCTCTTTCTTCATGGAACGCGTCAGGACTGGGCAACCTGTAAGGACGCTTCTTCCTGGGACAGTACACTCTTCACTCATCACACTGCCGAGGTGTCTTCCCCACGCAGAGAGCAGGGCCCCCTGCAGGAAGCTGCTCGGGTTCCCCTGAGCTGGACAGAGCTCCTGGCCCGGCACTCAGTTACTCCCCTTCTCACTTCCCATCCTGTTGCCCAGAAGCAAAGGATACATCCCTCTCCTACCTGTTGTTTATTCATTTATTCTACAGAAGCGTAAGTAGTGCCTGGCATTCAATGGCTCTTTGTAGAGTGCAATCAAGAACTAGAAATCAATCAGGGAAGAGCCTGCCTCCGAAGAGGTCCCCATCCAGGGGAAGAGAGGTAAACAGTTGACTCTTTATGGCAAAAATGTGCTCAATTCCCTTCAAAAGAGGTCACAAAAGGTTAGGGAGGTGAGGATAGGGAATTGGGGTGGCAGCCGGGACACGATGGGAGGTCTGTCAGAAGAGATTCCCGAAAGAAGTAGAGTGCAGCTGGGCTCTGACCTGGGGTAGTTCCCCCTGGGCTGTGTCGGGGGACGTTGCACCAAGTGGCCCTTCTTTATGGGCAGAGCCCCCCGGGCGTAGCTGAGGACTTGAGAAGACTTGGCGGCCTCTCTCACCACCTTTGCTGTCAGAGCGGCATAGGAGGAGGTATTGAAACTGCACTTCCTGTTGTCAGACTCCGCTGTAGCTGTCGGGCGGAAGCACTGGCTTAACAATGTTCAGCAAATTACATATTCACAATGAATCCTGTTGGCAGATCTCCCCAGCCCTGGGCAGCAGAGGGTGCCTCTGACAACCTGACAGCATAATTACCCCTCACTCTGAGTTTCGCCAGTTGTCATATTCCCAAGAGCTTTGCTTAGCAGTCAGCAGGGCAGCCAGCTTGATGGGCTCCGCACGACAGTCCTTTCTCCTTTGTTGCCCTACCTCCCTTCTCCTCTCAATGATGCCAGTTTGTCCCGGCCTCGCTTTGGCCAACACCAAAGGGGGCGTATACGCCCCATGATCGGGTCCAGAACGTCTTGCCATCCTAGCAGGGCCCAGGAGGAAGAGGATCTCTGGGTGCTCGCGTTGCATTAGGTCTCCCCACCCAGGCAATTCAAATATTTTCATTTGGCAGCTTGAAACATGGGAGCAGTTACGACGGGCCACCCCATGCAAAACTGCGAACCCTTTTGTTGGTGAAACAGAGGAACCGTAGGTTTGGGGATCAGAGAGAACCAGGTTGCAATTCTGAGGGCACCTCCGTTGCCACATTTGTCAAATGAGAATCCTCTCACAGAGGAGCTGGGGTTAAATGAAAACACCAAGCATGATGCCTACACCTAGGAAGTTACCAACACATCCCAGTTTCCCCTCGTTCTTTCCAGAGGCAAGGGAGGTTTTACCTCTTCTGTTTGTGTCCTGTGTATAGATTATTGAATCATATCAACTTTATCCTCTTTAAGTGCAGCTACAGTAATAGCCATGGATGCACATGGATCCATGCTGTATTATTTATTAAATGAAAAAAGCCATGTGCAGAACACTGGATAGCATAATCCTATTTTTGCAAAACATACATCTCTCCTCACACCCCCACATTCTTTATAGTGTTTACGTTCAAGAAGGTTTGATGAGAGGGAGACCTTTACTCCTTACTTTCTACACTTCTTTATTGCCTGACATGTTTACAACACAGATGTATTACTTCTCATTTTAAATTAATCTTTAATGATGACAAAAGCCCTCCTACTCTTCGCCTACAGGAAAAAAAGTACAAATTTCGTGTAGTCCTTTGATTTCCTTATGCTGGACCTGTCTTAGTTACTTGACTACAAGAAACTGAAAAAAAAATCTAACAAACAGTAGCTTAAATAGGGAAGAATTTATTTTTTCTTATGTAAAAAGAAGTTTGGAGACAGAGATTTGTTCAGTATTCAGTCATGACTTCTGAAGCTTTCTTGGCCTTTCCCTCCTGGATGCTGGCTGATCGTTGAAGGTCCGGGCATCACGTCGTTAGGCACGTCTGCCAGAGAAAGGGAAAGGGCACCACCTGCATCAGTCTTTTTTTAATCAGGGGATCAAGATTAAATGATTTCCAGGAAGTGCCTCCTCCCCACTCACCTTCAACAGGCATACTCTTCTCTCTCTTTGGCCTAAACTATATCACATGCCCAAAATACTCATATATACACATATATTTATATATTTAATTATAAATATAATTTAAAAGCGAGCAACAGGATTGTCATTAGTAGTTTTAGTCCAATCATCCGTTACCTAGAGCTGGAAACACCGATGCCTTGAGCCAAGGTCAAGTTAACAAAAAAAATGGGGCAGAAGGGGTAGTAGGGGTTGGCTTAGACCACCTGCCAAAGGGCCTGATAATCTTACCTTCTCCCTGCACTAATCCGTGCACTAGCTAACCTAGGCAGGGTGCAGTCACCAAACATTCCTCATTGTTGCACCGCCAGCCCTGGACTCAAGCCGCTCTCTTGGCCTGTGACATGCTCCCTTGGGACGTCACGATGAAAGGAACAAGGTGCTTACATACTGTGAACATCCCCGAGTGGAGCCCAGTAAGCCACACACTGCTTCTTGACTCTGGGTGGCTCTGTGGTGCCTGTCAGGCTCTCATATTTAATTGATGGACTCCAATGTATTTATCATTCAGTCCTGTGAAAAGGCAAAGAGCAGCCTTGCCCCATCTACCCCGCTAGCTCCCTGAACACTCTCTGCAGCGTTGCAGCAAGTCCCGCAAAGATGGGGAAGGACAGAGCGGACTTGTCCAAATGCCCCGTTGCTGACTGGTAGTGAAGTGGGAGGTGGCAGGAACTGAGGGACCAAAGTGCATCTGCTTTCTAAACAGGTTAGCTTGTCCCAGGTGAGTGTCATGTAGACCCCAGATTGCAGTTACTGTGTGTGTCTCAGCTTCCCTGCTGGGCTACAGCTCGTGGAGGTCAGGAGCTAGTTGAGCACCCTTGGAAAAGCTAACTATTTAATCAGACTGGTTTGAGGAATCCCTCCTGTCTTGTGTTATTTGGGCTCCAGAGTCCATCAGGTCCAGTGGCAGGGCTTAGGAGCTTTGACATGATCCCTGAGGAATAGTATGAGAAGCAAGACCCTCCGAGCTCAGCAGCGGGGGATCCTCTGGTGGACAGGCTGCAGGGGCACGGACTCCTCGCTCACTCTCCTACTGCATCCACTGTAGACTAGGACGCTCTTCTGAGGAGGTTGGGCACTCTGAATAACCCAGGGACCAGCTTGCTCTGGCACTTGGCTGCCCCCAGGGCTTATCCCTCCAGTGGGAAAGGCCGAATTTCAGGAACATGGAGAAATAGCCATCATGCTGACCGTTCTTCAGCTTTCCCTGGTTCCTCAGTCTAAGTTTATCATCTCCTCATGAACTTAATCACACAGTTGTCAGAGGGGCTCTCAGAGGTCATCCTGGCCAACCTCTGTTCATCACACCAAAGAGGAAACTGGGGCTCAGAAGGAGATCTTGGATCCAGTACTCTGCCCAGTGGAGCTTGCAGCTTCTCATCCCAGTTCCCAAGCCAATTTCCTGGCTTCTAGAATCCATGCAGTTAATGTAGACAGATGGAAAATAGCAGACGTGCTCTGGGCTCAAGGCATGCAGACCCTGTCAAGGTGTGGAGCTGCCATACACTGAGTGGTGACTGGATCACGCAGAGGCAGAGCTGTGCTAAGGAGGCAGCCAACAGAACCGAGGGATGCTGTTTCCATGGCAACTGCCGTTCATCCTGGGCTTGCCAGGTTGGGCATTCTGGAGTTGAGCAAGGCTGGATTACTGCCCTTATCATGTGGCATTATTTTCCGTTCTGAAATGCCTTCATCTATGTACACACATTCAGGTACATACACATCTCTGCCATTTTTCTCTCTTCCTTTTTGCCCAGGGCACATTTCAGGCTTGGCAGCACCATTGCAGCCCCAGATAGCATCAGTAACCTGAACAAGGGATATGGAGGAGGGACAAGTGAGGGAGGTTTGGGAGGGACCGCCTGTTGTCATGGTACCTAGAGATCAGAGGAGGAGTTTAGTGGTCATTTTTGTTGTTTGTGTTAAAGGATGTAGTTTCTCGGTGAATCAGTTTCCTAGTGCTGCTATAACAAATTATTACAGAGTAGCTTAAAACAACACAAATTTATAATCTTAGAGGTCTGGAGGTCAGAAGTCTAATATAGATTTGACTGGGCTTAAAATCATGGTGTCGGCAGGGTTCTGTTCCTTCTGGAGGCTCTAGGGGAGAATCTATCCTTTTTCCCACCTCCCAGAGGCTGACTGTATCCTTGGCTCATGGCCCTTCCTCCATCTTCCAATCCAACACTGTAGACTCTACAAATCTCAGTCTGCGTTGGGTCCACTGGCATAATCCAGAAATAATTTTTTTTCATCTCAATCTTCTTGACTTAATCAATTCCATTTTACAGATTTCAGGAATTAGAAGGTAGATACCTTTGGGGGCATAATTCTGCCTACTGTATTCGGGTTCTGTGAATGTGGTTCCTCAATAGCCCATTATTGTGAGAATTATAATGTTTGCCACTCGAATAGCTAATGTGATAAGCACTCTGATAAATGTTCACACATATTAGCTCATGTAATCCTCACTGAAGGCCTACACAGATGGTATAATTATCCCAATTTACACATGAGGGTTATAGACATAAGAAGCTCAGTGAAATGGCCCAGTAAGTTTAGGTGAGGGAGGAGAGGACGGAATGACCCCACGTGACTGCTTTCCATTATGTCACCCCAAACTCTCCCATCTACTGCTTGCAGTCATTCTCCCATGACGAAATGAGTTGGGGGCACTACATTGGTGCAAAACTTGGCATTAGGCTTCAATATGTTCAGTCTGGTAGATTTTCAGGTAGAAAAGGCCCCTTCTAGCCAGGGAAGTAGAATAGCCATGTCCTGACTCCTATCCAGTGCTCCTTTTACTGTCTCCCTCCCTAAAAAATGAGGGTAATTCATTCATTCACTGACTGGGGATTTATTGGACACCTACTATGACCAGGAACTATACTGCAAATGAGATTCAAAGACGAGTTAGTGTCACTCTTAAACACCCCCCCCCAAGACCTCCTGGGGATGTCACAAGGCTATTCTAAGTGATTACAATAGTGTGATTAGTGCCACTTTGGAATCCTGTTTAGGGTGTTAGGGTGTTAAGAGTCATGGAGGAAGAGCACTCAACCTAGCTCTGAGTTCAAGCTCCCTTTATGAGCTGCATCATAGAGGATGTGTAGGACTTTTCAGGACAGAGGACTGTCACTCTGGCCTAGGATCCCTCACGCATGGATCAAGTTCCTAATTAAAACCAGGGGGCCACCACAAAATGCAGTATCTCTGCTTCCCTGGAAAAGTGGGCAGGTAAGTGAGCAATATGCTAGTCATGTTATTACCTTCTGAGAAAAAAGGTTCACACACACCATTGTCTTTTGTTTGGTGACATTACAAATAGATTCCAAGTCTCGGAAATCAAAGAGGGTGTATAATTAAAAAAAAAAAAAAAAAAAAAAAGATCACACAATCTTCAGTTGCTTGTATGAAAAAACACAGAAACTAACCCCTGATAAATTCAGAAAATAAAAAAATACAGTGAAACTTCTTAATTTAAACTCACCAGGGAAGGCTTATTTGAATTTTGCATTGTTTCTAAGGAATGCAATTATAATTCTCTCACATCTAAGCATAATAAAACCATAAGAGAATATTTGTGTAATCAAATGCTAATAAGTAGAATAAGGCAAGCTAACATGAAAATAATAGGCTTATGTTACGTAATTGTGAGTCATGAGCAGTCTTGTCTTTTTTATATACAAGAACGAACATAATGAGGGATAGAGATCTAGCCATCATCTCAGTTAGGGAATCTCACTTAATAGCCAGCCCATTAAAAACCAACCATTTTGGGGGAAGCTTGTGATGTTTAGATTGGATTCTTCTGGACAGCTAGGAAGACTTGAACAAGTCACAATGGGAGAAGGTGACCTGAGTAGGAGAGGTCTGTCTCCTGTCCTCACTCATTCTCCCCAATGCCTCTAGGTCCCTTTCTTGCCTCCCTTTTCCCCCATTCACCACAGAAGCCATTCCCAGAGGCATCCCCAGGCAGTCAACATTCTTTCAGCTCACTTCATCTCACACCATTCTTGCCTCTAAACATAGAAAGACCTTTAATGAATCCTAGTAACCCACATTCAAAGCATATTAAAACAATCATTCACCACAATCAAGCAAGAATCTCCCGTCCCTCCCTAGGAATTTAAGATTGTTTAGCATTAGGAAAACTACAAATACTTTATAATATAATTACACCAATATTTTTTTAAAACATAATAATTTGTATAGATGCATTTAAAAATGATAGCATCCTCTAAAAGAGAAAAATAATTTAATATCTAACAATGGAGGGAAATTTTTTAATGTGAGGTAGGCATCATAAATCTGCATTGGCATCACCGTCCTTAACAATAAACATCTGTTAAAATCAAGACTGAAGAAATACCCTTGACCTTTGACCCATGTTATTTAATTTTGTTATAGAAATTCTCCTCCATACAGTAAGATAGGAAATCAGCATTAGTATCAGAAATTAAGACATATGAGGTATATCTGGAAAAAGTCCAGCCATTGTTAATATAATGAGAATGGGTTGCATGACATTGATGTAACCTGGCCGCCAAGAAGAATGGACTGAAATGCACATGCGTGAACAATGACAACTTCACTGTACTAGTCAATGGGGGCAGTAGACTCACATTGAGTGAGCATGTGTACTGTGTGGCCATCACATTCAAAATAACTGAGTGAGGAGAACAATGAATCTGCATCAAATTTTGCATTAAGCTTGAACATTCCTCTGTGGAAACTATTTTAATGATTCAGAGGCCACAGCTGTGGGCAGCTGGTGATTGGCAGCTTCACCTTCACAACGCTTCTGCTCATACATCATGTCTCGTGCAGAGTTTTTTGGCAAAATATTAAATCACCCAGGTGACTCAGGACTCCTACCACCCAAATTTGGTGCCCTGTGACTTCTGGTTTTTCCAAAACTAAAACCGCCTTTGAAAGGGAAGAGATTTCAGACCATCGATGAGATTCAGGAAAATATGATGGGGCAGCTGATGGCAGTTGGGAGAATTGTGTGAGGTCCCAAGGTCCCTACTTTGAAGGGGACTGTGGCGTCACTGTCCTGTGTACAGTGTTTCTTGTGTCTTGTATCTTCTTCCATAAATGTCTCTATGTTTTATATTATGTGGCTGGATACCTTCTAAACAGACCCTGTATGCTAATCATTATTGAGGGACCATGTACCGCCCATGATGCCATGAGAATCAACAGAAAAAAATAGGTCAATAATTATTAATTTTAAATGATTATATATAAGTTAAACATATAACAGTCAATAATTAATCAAAAAACATTAGAAAAAGATAACACAACAGCAATAAAAAAGAAGTGCGGGACTTATATGAAGAAAACCTCAATGCAGGACAGGAAAGAAAATTTAAGTAAATGAAGGGAAATAGCATTTTCCTGGATAACTAAATGGCATATTATAAAGATACCAGTTATTCTGTAATTAGTTTTAGGTGTCATTTGGTGTCAATTTTAGATTACTCTGACGTCCATTTGGAAGAATAAACATCTGAGAGCCGCGGACTTTTAAGTAAATGAGATCGTTGTTCTGTTGGATATTGAAACATGTTTTACAACTTCATTAACTAAACCAGTAGAGCATTGATGCCACAACGACAACAGTAATAAAAGAGTCACTGTCGGGTCGGAAACAAGCCCTGACGTGAGTGTGTAAGGTGTAGTGTACGCTCAGATGCCATCCTAGACAGATGGCGGATGGGGCATCTGGTTGAGTTTTCATGGGGAGAAAGTGGAAAATAAATCCAGATCCTCTCCCTCCAACAGACATTAAATAAATCCCAGAGATATTAAAGAGTTGACTGTTTAAATAAAATAGCAGAGGAACGCTAAGGAAAGAGAAGCGACTATTAATCGATTGTCAGCTTGAGGCGCCTGGCGGTTGGGTGCAGGACTGGTCCTTGAATTAGCCCCTTTTAATAGACCCGTCTGCCCATGGCTGACTCCGGCTGCCAGCAGCTCTCTGAAGTTAGAAGGAGGGGTGCTCAGCCCTTCTGGTTCCCAGTTGTGGGCACTGGCCACAGTCCCAGGACACCAGGAAAAATCTGTCACTGGCTAAAAGCTTCACTATGATTCTCAGAAGAGGCACTGGGAGGATTCATTCATTTATTCACACACTGAGGAATTACAGCCACTTCGCCCTGGGTCTGACCACTACCAAGGCCTGCTGGCCCCACATGCCTGCCACAGAGACTGAAGCTGGGCTCAGCCCCAAGGTTTTGTAGCGGCAATAAAGGGCTATTTTGTCTCAGGCCTGCTCCTCCTGGCCTATCCCAGGAGCTTCACCCTCATTTCAAGAACTCTGCACCCAAATGGCATCCTAGCTAGAATGCCAACCCAGGCCCATGTGACTCCACACTCGGCCCCTTCCAATATACCACTGCTGTGTGGCTGCCTCAGCGTGGCACAGGAGGGAAGATAAGGATACCCCAAACACTCGGATAGCTATACATGCACGCAAGCCTGCAATTGCTTCCAGGATTTATTTGGTTATTCATTCTTTCAATGAGGTACCTGTCTGTGCCCTGCTCTGTGCTTTGAAGGATGTACCCGAGTCTCATAGAGCAGACACATAACTATGAAACAAGACACAGTAAGACAAGGCCCCCCTAGAGAAGTATGTGTAAAGGGTTAAAAAAAAAGCCCAAATCCGGGTTAGAGCTTCCAGCCTGCGTGAGCAAAGGCGTAACAGAGTGTGAGCAGTTGAAGGCAGCAGCTGTACCTCCTCTGGCCTCCTCTCAGTCTGGCACCATGGCTGACACGTACAGGATATCAACGTTCGTTCCATTCACCTAGCATCAGAGGCGTGTGGAGAACTGGAACAAAAACCAGTAATTCTCCGCGTCTGGCATCTCGTGTAGGGGAGGGAGATGTGAGGGGTGCTCCGTGCCCCATTTGGAAGGACCAGAGTCTCCCCTCTTTCCTCTGGGCAAGAAGGGACAGGGAAGTTCTTAAAGAGAGAAGTGATGTTGTGGAATCTGTGTTTTAGAAAAATCGCCCCCCATGTCCTGGAGGGTGATGAAAGGCTGGAGGTGCAGGAAGTTGTTTCTTCCAGAGAGAGACGAGACTGTGAGGACTGCAGGAACCTGAGTGTTAGGACGTGGGTTCCCGTTGGCAGCAACATGTCCTTTTAAATGGCGTTAAAGAAAAAAGTCCAAGTCCAGAGCACCTCAAGCAGGCTGCCCATCACTGGGGTGCCAGGGGATCTTGTTCTCTACTTCTAAGGCCCTTGAACTTGGAAGGGTTAGCTGAGAAGGCACTGGACGCTGGCAGGCTGGACCTTGACCCGAGCAGGAGCTCTGCCTCCTGCCTGCTCTGAGGTCCCGCCAGTGTCTTTGAGGAGCCGGGCTCGGGAACTGGCTCTCTCTGTCACCTGCTCCCAGCTGCCGGAGGACACGGCCCTTCTCTCTTGGGGCCTTCATTCTCTCCCCTGCCGCCCCTGTTTCCACCCTGCCTCTCCCACAGCCACAGGGCCTCAGCTCCTTCTTGTCCGAACTTCTGCCTGGCTCCCCCTGGGCAAAGGGCGTGTCTGCCTTCAGTGCAGGGCTCAGAGCCAGGGGAGGCTGCGGGGCCCCTGCCCATGTCCCGCCTCTGCATTTGCCCTGGGGATCTGCCCCTCCTGGATCCCTCCTGGGCTCCCAGCCTGTGGCTCCTGAGCTGTCTCCCCTCCTTCTCCACCCACCGCAGGCTGGCTTTTCAGGCTGATATTAGGTCCTTCGCTGCTCTGGGCACTTTGGTGAAAGGCCCGGAGACAGGCAGGTCTAGGGTTCAGTCCGAGAGCATTAGCTACCTGTTCTTGCGCAGGTGCATGAACTCTCAGCTCCTCCCCTGCTACATGGGCAACACCACCCACCTCCCGGGTTGGTGCGGAGATGCGAGGAGAAGCTCACATACAGCAGCTGCCCTCGGAGGTGCACCCAGAAAGGACTCTCGGGCCGCCCTTACAGAGAGCTAGGCTGTGGCAATTTCCCCGGAGAAATAGACATTTACTCCCGTGGCAGGATTATCCTAAACCCCTTCTCTGTATGAGCCCCTGAGTGCATCAGACTAGATTAACCCAGTAGTGGGTTACCGCCACCACCAGGAATGCCGACCAGAATCCCTCTGGGTCATTCTAAAGGCGCAAAGCCTCCCCCCAGAGCCCTATGGGTGGGGAGGGGGGCGGTAGCTGCTCACCCTCCAGATGCCTGGGCAGCTGAGCGGACATAAATGAGCAGACAGACATTGCCGGTTCTTGGACAGGACGACTCAGTATTCCAGAGATGTCTGCTCTCCCTAAATGAACAACAGAGCAGCTCAAGCAATCCCTGTCAACACCTCCTTCAAGCTTGCTTTGTTTGGTTGTTTTGTGACTTGACCTGATTATTTGGAAGTTTCTCTGGGAGAATAGATTTTCAATAATAATCAAAAGAAGAGGAGTGGAAGGGATGCTTGCCACATATTTGAATATATTATAAGCTTGCAGTAATTAAGGCACGATGCCATTGACAGAGGAATAGACTGACTGACAGCAACAGAAAAAGAATAACAGATTTAAACCCAGGCCCCCAGGACACGGCGTAGATGTGGCAATTTGAGCCAGTCGGGAAAAAATGGAGTCTTCATTAAATCCGTAACAGTTTTCTAGCTGTTATATTTACAAAACGCACATGAATATTCACAGGTAAGTGTGTGTGTGTGTGTGTGTGTGTGTGTGAAAGAGGGGGGAGGGGAACAGAGGGGAATATTTTGAATCTCAGTGGAGGAAAGGCCTTTTAAATTATGACACCAAAACCAGAAGCCATTTAGAAAAACACTGATGGACTTTCCTTGCAAATTTAAACCTCTGCACAGAAAAGAAAAACAACTTAATAATCAAGTTCACTTATGATCTCCCCCACTCCTCCAAAAATACAAAAGATATTTAACCTCACTAGAAACCAGAGACATGCAAAACTGCTTAGATAATAACATGGTATCATCTTTCTTCTGCGAGAGCAGAGATTAGACACCGTCAGGGGTGCAGGGCAGACGAGCACCCACTGGTGAATGCCGTCTGGCACTCTGCACCAAAACTGAAATGTGTACTCTCTTCCACCAGCAATCCGTTATAGTGGATAACAGGAACCAATTTATGAATAAAAAAATTTCACAGGAGTACTGGTAACAATGAAGTTTTAAACAATTGTATAAGAGTTAATAATTGGGTTAAATAAATTTTGAAACATATCAGCCATAACAAAAAAGAGGGTCATATGTTTAAAGCCAGTGGCATGAAAAGATTTTCATGACCTATCACTAAATGATTACATCTACTTAGAAATTGCAAACATATGTGCTTGAATGTGGGCATGTGTGTGCAGAACTGTACATATGCACATGCATAATCAATGACTAGAATAAAGAAAAGGCTTTCTGTGGGTATGAATCACAGCTGTACCCCCAGTGCACGAAATATAGTCAATTTCAATAAATTCTTGTTGAATCAATGAATGAACAATATTGCTGTTAATGTCTCTCTTAAAGTATAGGTTTTTGGGTTATTATTCCTTCATTGCTATGTTTTAGATTTTTTCTTTATAAATGGGTTTTACCCTTCTAGTCAGCAAAAGAACATTGCTATTTTCATTAAATGAAAGTAAAAGTACTTTTTAAAAATTATCAACACTGAATTCCCTTCAGTTATACATCAAAGAGTTCACGCCTCAGAGGACAATTAGGAAAGACATGTAGACATCAGCATGTAAAAAAATCTTTCTTGATTAAGTTAATCTAAAATAAGAAAATCACTGTATATGACCTGTCTGGTGGAGAGCTGCCTTCACCCCTGAAGTTGATCAGGAGCTGTTGAGTTACCCCCTGTACTCCAGGCACTCAGGTTACATAGATGAGCCAGGCGTGACCCTCCTTTGAGGATCTCATAGCACAGCAGAGTTGGGGGCAGGCGTATAAACAAATCCATCCCATGATGAGAGGTAAGTGTCCCAAACACATCCATACAGGCAGGGCTCTGCCATAACTCATAGGAGAGTGTGGGCTCTGGGGTTGAAAGGAAAGAGCAGTCTGGGAAGACAGCTCAGAGGAGGTGAACCTTGAGCTGAGTGACAAAGGCCTAATGGGAAGCAGCAAGGGATGAGAGAGAAAAGAGATACAGGTAACCCCCATATAACACGGTTGTTAGGTTCCTAACAAATGCTGTGTTATACAAATCCATGTTATACAAAACAAAGAACTAGGACAAAAAGAGGGATTAGTTTCCAAAAATTAAAAAAACATACTATTATATTTTTATGATTAAGAGAAATATCTTCATTAAAGCAATTTTCATTAAAAGTATTACATATTAGTATGACTTACGTAATGTTTTCTTCATCATCAGTACTAACCTCCATTAACCACATGCGTTTTCTTTTCGACAAGATATCCTCATCCTCTGATCTTTCTTCAGCATTATCTTGATTTCTATGCTCTACTTTTTGCAAAAAATCTGCTATTTTACGTTGCTTGCTTTCAGCTGAGAGATCTTTATAAATTTCTTTGTAAGGTGCTAAGCACTTCTGAAGTTTTCTCTTAAACTCTGTGCTCCTGTCAGTGCAAGGATCTTCATTTAAGAAGTACGACTAACTGTTCGGCTAAGTCTAGGCCTTTCTTTATGCATTTTGGAGTAAACTGTTTAACTTCGTTTTCATTAGCGCTATCGTCCCCGAAGTTACCTTGGCACATTCCAGCTGTCGTTTCCACTGAAATTGCTTCATCAGTTCCTTCTTCTACGAGCAATTCTTGGATACCTTCTACAGTCATATCGTGTTAGAGCGAAACCGTGTAATAGAAGTACCGTGTTATACGGGAGGGTCCCCCAATTCTCTAAGCATGTTAGAGCGAAACCATGTTATAGACGTACCGTGTTATATTCCTGGCGAAGAGAACAGTGTGGGCAAAGCACGGCAGAGGGCTTAGGAAGGATTTGCAGCAGATCGGTGCAGGCGTGGGGTGCCTGACCCGTGGGCTGGGAGAAGAAGCTGGGGAGGTTTGCAGGACTCGGGCCCAGAAGGGCCTGTGTGACTGGGATAAGCAGGGTGGCTTTCACCCGAAGGTTGTAGGAGGCCTGGTGGGGAGGACCTCAGAGAGCTTCCAGTGGAGAAGTGAAGGACTTGAGCATTTGATCTGCACGTGGACTAGTTCATTCTGACGTCAGGGTAGAGACAGGTTGCCGGGCCGGCTACATGCACAGGCTGCTGCCTGAAGGACGCTGCACTTGGTTTAACGCTCTGACAGTGCCATCTTCAAATTCTTGATCGTTTTTTACCAAGGAGCCCATATCTTCATTTCTCCTTGGGCCTGGCAAATTCTCTAAAGAAGCAGCAAGACTCGAGGCTGGCTTCGTATTGTAGATGACCAGAGAGAGGGCAGCTAGAACCCCCTTCTCTCCATCTTTCCCTCTCCCATCCTTTGCATTTGGCAGCTTCTCAACACACTGTCCAAGGAGGGAGTGACAAAGGCAGTGCGTGGCATTGCCCAGGCCAGGGTGGGTGCCTACAGGGCACATGTGGGAAAAGTGAGTCCTTAGCCAAGGCCCGCTGGGTCCTCCTTCACCTAGCCCCATACTTCCATTTCCCCTCTGCGTGGAAATTTGGGTCAGCCAGCGAGAATGGGGTTCTCAGGGAGGGGCTGGGGAGGAGGAAGACAGGTGTTTTGCATATCTGTTTCTGTTTTCTGGGAGCACAACTACCGCAGAAGAGAAAATGGTTACCTCCCTGCCTTGAGTCATGTAGCTTCATGCCACCCCGTCTGTGCTTTGGTCTATTCCTCTGTAGTCCTGCTGCAGGGCAAAGCCAGCACCATCTCATATCTCACAAACACACACACACACACACACGCACACACGAGCAGCTCTGGGCACAGGAGCATTTGTTTTTGTAACCATGAGGGTTTCCTTCCACACATCCCTGCGTGCACCAGCTGCTTAGCAACTAGCTCTGGGGCAGAGCTGGGGATTCAATGCCCCTCTGGCTGCCGCAGCCAAAAGGGCCCCACGGGGGGGGCGGGGGGGCCCACACCAGGAGCTCCAGCTGAAGAGCCTGGGTGCGCGACTGGCAGAAGGACACCCCAGAGATCAGAGTCAGGCCTCTGGAGCCTGGCCGGGAATCCCCAAGGTCTGCTGGGAAGGATGCTCCAGAAAATAGAATCCCGACAGAAAGCCTTGCGTGGCGGGAAGCTGCGGGGATGGCTGATGACAGGTGGCAGGCAAAATGTGAACGTTCACAAATGTCTGCTGAGAGGCGGTGCCGTGGCAGGATCTGGGTTCAGGCCATCATTATGGCTGCCCTCAAAGCTCCGCCCTGGTTTACGTTCTTGTCTCTGGAGCTTCGGGTCAAAAGTTCCCTCCTCAGGGGTCCTCTGCTCTAACAGCGAGATAAAACAGATCAGCGCCAGGGCTCTACGGGTAGACTTCCTAGGTTCACATCTCAGCTCTGCCATTTAATAGCTGACCTTACCTCTCTGTGCCCCGGTTCCTCACCGATGAGCCCTACTGCATAGGACTGCTGTAAAGAATTAAGTTAAAACTCATAAAAGGACTTAAAACAGTGTCTGGCGCATGGGTACGAATCTATGTGCGATGAATTACGCTTCAACGGGACAGAGGCGCCCTGTGGTCAGAGATGGCACACGTTGTACTGCAGGTGCCAAAACAGACATCCGCAGGCCTAGGGCGAGAGGAGGAGAGAAGCTCCGTTTTGTTTTGTTTTGTCTTAGTGTCTCCTGGCAGTGTACAAAAATGCTTACACAATCAATTGCATGAACCACCCGTGGGACTGTTTTTTTCACACCCAGTGGAAACAGACGCAGAAGCAAAGTGCCCCGCCCGAGGCCACGTGGCCACTTTAGAAGGGGAGTCGGTGTGACGTGGTCACCACGGCTCCAGAGCCCTTGTTCATCCCCCTAGGCCACGCTGCCTCCCTTATTGCTTCTAGAGAAGGAATAAAAATACCGATTTCTTTCGGAGGGGTCTGGGTTTGCTGGAGAGAACGACTCGGAGTAACATTTCGGAAATACTGTTTAACACGTTCAGCACGCAGCCCGTTTTGTCTTGCTTTCCGTTTAGCCCCCATATCTGATTTCACCGATAGCTGGCGGCCGGAGATCTGTGTAAGGTCGCGATAAGACCGCATGTATATCTTCAGATATATTTCTTGTATATATTTATGGCCATCTTTACCCTGTATTCTTTTAGAAATGCTTTCTAAAGACTTCAGAAAAGTATACTGTCAGTCACCGGGGACTGTCGCGGTCCGAACGGAAAGTACAGCGCCAGTCACCGGGGACTGACATGGCGCTTAACCTGTTAAAGCTGGTGCCTGGGAAGGGGACACACAGGCCAGGGTTTGGGGAAATGGAGGGTGCCGCCAAGGAGTGAGGGCAGCAGACACCTGGGCTCGGGGTGGAAGCTTGGATCCACGCCACCATCCCACGCTGCACGCACAAGCAGGAGGCCCAGGCTGCCTGGCCGCTCACTGGCCTAGAGTCCGCTGTGTCCCCAAGTGTGGGAAAAAAACTGGTGTCCGGGCCCGAGATGTTATAGTCTTTCTCGGAGGCTCACAGCTGTCCTGGTCAACACACAGACCCCTGCTTCCTTGACCAAGCAGACAGCTGTCACGTGTACATATCCCTGAAGTTCATTTATAGCACTAGCCTATACTTCTAGAATTTGGGTAATTAAAACACATTCTTTAGTGCTGGACACACTGTCCAGAGCTACAAGTTTCCCCACATATGAGCCACAAGAACTCAGAATGACGTAAGTATGACATCGTACCGATTTCAAAGACTTAGTCTAAAAAGTTATAAAATATTTCATTGGTAACTTTAATGTTGATTACATGGTAAAATAATGTAATTTGATGTGCTTTGAATATAGTGTGTGAAATATTATACGTCATGCAGGAAAATAAGGGTGAGCTTTGTGGTCAGAAGAGTCTGGGACTGAATTTCCGTTCTGCAGTTTCCTAAGTGTGGGAACATGGGCAAAGGGGTTTTCATCTTTTTCAAAGCCTTATATTGTTTATATAAAAAATCTGCGGGGGCAGAATTGGCTGCCGGCTGGGATCTTTGGGATTTAGTGGGAGGATGAAGACATCAAGTCAGGAAGCCTGGGGCCGGGCACCAGTTCCTCCCGCCAGGGGAGCTGCGTGACTAGCGGCAGTGAGGTTTCCTTGCCTGCGTGGACTGGCTGGGAGGGCTAAGATGGTGCACGCAAGGACTCTCGCACAGCCCTTGGCTCCTGATAGGTGCTCAGCAGGTGAAAGATGCTATTTTATTATCGTTATTATTTTGTGTTTGCACAAGGCTCTATTCTAGCTGTGCCAGGAATATAAAAACTGAGGAACACTAAAAAAAAAAACAGAAAAATGATTTTCTTTTATTTTTTTATGGAAAAAAAAATATAGGGTGATCAGTTAATACTCACCTCCTATGTGCACCTACTATGTGCCAGGTGCTGGGCTAGGTGCTGAGTGGGATGCAGAAAAGCAAACCGTGGGCCAGGATTCCAGTCTGGTTGGGGGCAGAAGAGAGGCACTCCCGAAGCCAGTGAGCAATGCAAGGCCGCCAGGGTGGGTGTGTCTCACCTTGCAGGGTGTGTGGGGTGCATCCTGGTGTATCTAAATCTTCCTCTTATCATCTTCAAGCTCATATAGAGCCCAGGTCAAACAGAGTCCAAGACCACTGAGGCAAGGAATTTTGCAACATGAGGAAAGCTGAGGGGTTAGGGACCTCCCTCACCCAACCAGGGCAGTAAAAGAAGTTTATCCACCCCTGCCCCCCAGCCGTGCCCCTTCTCTGGCCCTTTAGCAGAAGAACAGAAAGACCAGACCAGGCCTCTGGAGCAGATCCCTGCAGAAAACTCCCAGCTATCTATTTGCTAGATAGGCTGGGTTCCAGAGGCCCGATTCCGGAAGGGAGTCCTGTTTACTGCAACCCAGAGTCCAGACCTGCTGGGGCAAAGTGGAGAATTATGTGGGAAGGGCCACGAGGTGCCCCAAGAGTCAGAACTCAAGAGCACAGAGAGCAGGAGCATAAAACCCACACAGAAGGGCAGCTGATCCTGGGATTCAGACCCCCCGCTCTCTCTTATCCTCTCCACGGAGCTTCAGACAGAAGTGATGGACCTTTCCAGTAGTTCCCTCCACTTCAGTCTCTCCTCCCAAACTCAAGACTCCTTGGTTTTCCTTTCCCTGAGGATTGACCCCAGCAAGAACCAATTTAGGGATTAGACCTTGGGGCGCAGGGCGCGGGGGAAGTCTATGGGGAGTTGGCGGGCCGGGGCCACGGCTGGAATCCTCTCACCTGAAGGGCAGCGAGGGCAGGAGGTGCAGCAGGTGGGCAACTCAGGCTCTGCAGCCCCCCTGTTTTCTGATCACTCCCTGCACACAAGGGTCAGAGTAAAAGTCCCGACATCGGGAGAGGAATTTAGCCATCGGGGTCTTTATTCTCACTGTAGAATGGGCCCCAGGTTATATCGATGCCTATGCTTCTAAATCTGTGTCACTGCCAGCACGACAGACACTTGACAAGAGCATCTGATTTCATTAAACTTTTAGAGACTCTCCATGCGCCAGGCGTGGTTTCAGCACCTTGCCGATCACTGTCGCACATGAAATCTCTAACAGCCCTCTGACCTGGCTTCCACGGCTAGCTCCATTCAGACTTGACTTGTCCAAGATCACATACTAATTAATCAGTGGCAGAATTTAAACTCGCTTGGCTCTACAGGCTACACTCTCAGCCAACAAGCTCCACACCCCTGATCTAACAAATTCAGGAACAGAGACACCAAAAGGGGGCAACATCCCAATTCTGCCTCGAACCCTCACCACATACGAACAGTGGGTCACCTGCATCCATTCTAGTCTGACAGCGTTCGGCATCTCTGAAGCCCCCGCTGGCCCAAGGATCTGAGAGGTCCCTTAGGGGCTGTGGGCTTTGGCTCAGCATCCTTCAGGACAGCGGGCGGTTATCTGAGACCGCACCTGTCAAAGCGCTGCTCTGACCGCGGGATAATAAAGGGCGTTCCTGCTGAGCTGAGAGTTTCCGCCTGGAGCTCAGCACACCGGGTCCTGCTCTCCCTCCTGGGAGCCAGAGCTCAGCTTCTGTGCAAGTGAATCTCCCGGGAGGAGGCGGGGCTTGTGAAAGGGCAGATCTGAGTCAGCAGGTTTGCCATGTGGCTGTGGGGTCTCTACACCGCTCCCCCAGGATTCAGAAGCTGCTGGTGGTCCAGGGAGCACACTTCAGAAAGCAGCCCTGTAGGTCCTGGGCATCCGGGCCTGGAAGGGGGAAGGCCAGGCAGAGAGATCAGGGGTGTGTGTGCTGGAGGCAGTGGGCTGGAGCGGGGGTCTGAAGGGAGCGGGAGGTAAGAAGGCAGTCTCTTTGTGGGGGGTTGGGGGGACAGCCTGCACAAGGTGGTGTGGATGGCAGAAACCAGCTGGAGAGATGCCCTGCGGGTCTGCTGAGCCTGCCTCGGGGGATGCTGCGTGGGGGATGGGGAGCAAGGACCAGAGGCTGGATGAGGGCTGAGCTGGGGCTGGGGAGACTCAGCCTGGGAGCTGATGCTGTAGATGAGGTGGCAGTCCTGACTCCTGACAGAGAGACTGTCCTCTCACATTTCCATATTTATCTCTGCAGGAAAAACAGAGAACAGCCTTGCGGGACAGGCTCGGGGTGCGGGTGGGGGGAGGGTTGTTGGTAGCAGTGATGGGGAGCCGGGAGGCTGGAGGCAGGCTCCCTCCACCAAGCTCATGCATAAAGATGCTGAGCCTCCCCTAGGAGAGCCCTTCCGGTTTCCCCAGAGCAGAGGGGAGGGGTGGCCCTGGCTGGACAGGGCACCTGATAAACAGCAGCCGGGCAGCCCTAGGTGGTGGGTGGTGTGGGAAGGGCCACCCAGGCCAGAGAGGGCGGTCTGCAGGTGACACGTGGCGCACCAGAGTCATTTCTCCTCTCAATTCCTCCGTTTCTCTGGCTGCAAATCAGGAGATTGAACAGAATGGCTTAAGGTTCCTCACTGCAGGTTTAAATTGCTGTGACCCTGCCATAAAGAAGGGCAGATGCTTCGTGACAAAGGCGTGTTATGAACTTTTTCGAGAAGAGCCCTGTCCAATCCAATGGAAAACCTTGTGAGCCATATTCCTCTGAAATTTTCTAACTACTGTATTTAAAAGGGTAGGAAAAACCAAGTGGAATTAATTAGAATAACACTTGATTGCATGTCCTCTGTTCATGTCTCTCTCTGCAGCCAACCCTTCCGACGCCTCTTGGGGCAGACGGGAGACGGTGGGAGTGCAGCAGTCAGGGCAGACGTTACAGTAGTGGTGGACGGCGATCCGCCGGCAGGGAACATTCTAGAGTTGGTAGGAGGGTTCTCCCTGTCCGGGAACGGGGGGGGGGGGGGGGGGGGGCACATCTTCTCGGGCAGCGGCCCTGCACATGTCCGTTTCTCACAAAGGCATTCCGCTTCGGCAGGTAGAACACCCTGGCTCAGGCTGTCACCGTCATCACTGTCCCCAGTTGTGCTGTACAGTGGTCTCTCACCAGGGTTGGCAGACTTGGTGGCCTGGGGCACTGCAGCAGGATTCTCACTGAGAAGCAGCCAGGCTGCACATTCTTCTTGTCCCCGTGATGTTGTAAGAGACGAGTTGGGCACAGGGCGTCGATCTTGAATAGACCGCTTCATTCTAGGAGGCGCTGGGGAGAAGAAACAAGTAACCAGTTTTAGAACCGGTTGCAAAAGCTGCTGCTCTGTGCACTGTAGTGGAAGCAAATGAAGAGAATAGCACGTGAGGAGTCCTTTTCCGGTTTCTCCCCAAGGGCCCAGCCTTCCGCCAGGCATCAAATATCCTCACCCCTTCCCTCGGATCAAAAGTGAGTTCCTTTTCATGTTGATAAAACAATCTTCTTTCTAATCTGGCAGATTAGCTTTCATTGGCAACTCATGACAACATTCAGAGCGTAACTTGCTAGTGCTGACCTCCTATTTCGTAAGAAGTGCTAACAGTGGACTGATCTGCGCTGGCGGCTCACAGTCAGCAAGAGAAGTACGGAGGGAGCCCCCTGTCCCACATCAAGATGACGTTGATCCCATTTGTAATGTGAATTGGGTTCAGCAACAGAAAGAAAGAGAGAGTTCCTCTGATTGCGTAGTCTGAGTAACCAAGGAGTATCCTTCAGGGTCTGTGTCATGACTGACAGAGATGAGACAGAGATAGAGACATTACAGAGAGAGAGATAAAGATACACAGATACGGGGATGGAGTCACCCTTCAAGGTTTATCCTGTCGTTAGGACATCCTAGCACAAGGGCACGGTAGGTGCTTTCCTTAAGGATGAATCCAAAATCAGGAAAGTAGCGCACACACTTGCCACATTCATTTTTTATTTCTTTATTTTGGAAATTTCACTTCCAGGATCAAATAAAAAAATAAATAAAACATTATAACTAAAAGGGATTTTGAAGCTGACCTGATTTATCCGCTCATTTTATATCCAAAGAAATGGATGCCCTAAGAGTCAAAACGGCTTAACATTCACACCCGGATACCCCATCGCTCCCTGCAGCATCCTTTCCTCTCCGACAGGCTGCTTCCTTTATCCATCCTAAGGATGCGTAAAGCGCCTACAGCTAACCACATCCTGTTCCAAGGGCAGTGAGGATACAACCAAGAACAAAGCATAGTATTTCCTCTAAGGCAGAGGTGCTTTTGGCTTTTCTCATGGCGAGAACTTTAAAGGGTAGGTTGCCACCCCACCTCTGCCTCTCATTAGCCTTGGGTGGCTCCTGCTTTCTTACCAGGACACCACACGCCTGCAGCCCTGGGGGAAAAGGACCAAGGATCCGAGCTGGAAATGAGTGAGGAGTCTGGATTTCTACTGAAGATATGTAGTTTTCTATAAAAATACAACAGAACGTCTCTGGGGGTTTATGACCTTCTGGGGACATGAAGCAAGGGTCAAAAAATGCAATAGGGACTTGGTCTAGGACATAAATAAAAACTGCTTCTCCTGTCCCAAAAGGCAAAAGCCCCTTTTCTAGAAACTTATTCAGGACTAAGTTTCTTCTCAGAGAGATGGAGTTATACAAGGACCGTGAATTAACAGTGCTTGCCTTGTAATAAAGACTGAGGTCCTGAGGAAGTCATGACTGTAGAAAATAGGTATTGTTCCCCAGAGGACAAGTGAAGGGACAGCTCTGAGAAGTGACCTTGGGATCTGGGGGCGGGGGGAGGATAGGTGTGTCTTAGGCTCCTCCCAGAGAGTCCCCGCGTGGCAGCTTCCGCGGAAGCTCCGGTGTTCAGCGGAAGCTCCGGTGTTCAGCGGCATTTACCTCTGATTTGTTCCATTCGCTGGAGGACAAGGACCAGGTGGCACATTTACTGTCACTCTCTGTTGCCTCTCCTCACCCTCCCTCCTGCCCATGCAGAGCTCAGCAAAGAGCCTGGTCGCAACTAGGCTTCTGTGACTATCTGTTGAATGAACACTTTGGCAAGAAACAGTTTGGGGGCTCACTATTCCTAATTAAGGGGAGATGTTTGTCTCCTCTTTCTAGCCACGTGGCCAAGTGCATGTACTGCTCTGGGGATGATTCATACCCTCGTGATGGTAGTGATGGGAATGACAAGTCTTCAGGCCAAATGGTGAGCCTTCCTTAGCATAGGAGTTGTGACAACTGTCAGAACACATTTCAACCCTTTCGCTGGTCATCGGTTGAAGGTGCTGCCGTCTCTTCGGGCTTGAGAAAGACCCGTGCTGCTGAGTTAGTTTACGGACAGATGCTTCCTTACTGAGCACCTGTGTGATCTGGCCCTGTACTGGGCCCCAGGGAATACAGTGGGGCTGGGGGGGCGGGACCCTGGCCATTCCCTGCCTCCATTTAGCTTACAGTCCCCTGGGGGAGAAAGGCATTGGTCAGACAACCCTACAAGCATTTTTTCCCAATTATGATCGATGTTGCCAAGGGCGGGATGCACTGATGTGCATGTATGTGACCAGGGCTCAGAGAAGGATTTCCTGAGAAAACGAAGACTAAATCAAGGTCTGAGGAATGACTGAGGGTTCACTGGTTTGGGGCAGAAAAGGAGTATTCCAGACAAAGGGAACAACGTGACTGTGACCAAGAGCTCAATAAAGTTGCCATGAAGGAAGCCTGAGGCACAGGGAAGGCAGGACGGGCCTGGGATCCTTTTGTTCCTTCTGAGAGCAACCCAGCGGGAAGTGGACATGAGCATACTTGGGTGTGAAAAGGTCCCTCTGGAGCTGTGCGGGGAGTCGGATTGGAGAGGCCCCAGACTGAGCGTAGGGAGAGCGGTTAGGAGGCAGAGAATGTGTGAAATCTGTGGGGCTGGAGACAGCGCAGTGAACGGGGACCCTGCTCCCAGCAAGGCCTCATGGGGAGAGCCTGAAACCAAACTGAATACCAAGTTAATCCTCAAGGGCACCAGCTTGGCCAGAAGCCCAGGATGTGCTCTCCCAGGGGCCATCTGTAAGCCTCAGGGTATAGGATGTAGCAGGGCAGACTTGATGGGTCAGGGGGAGAGGAGGAGGGCCTGCAACACCCAGGGGCACAGGTCCTTGGAGCCTCAGAGGGCCTCCGCATCTGTCATCTCCGGTTAATCTCACAATTCTATGCCACAGGTATTCATTATTATTGTCCCATTTTGTGGATAAGGAAACTAAGGCTCAGATGGGCTACCTGACTTAGCCAACATCACACAGTGAAATGGAACTGGGTTCCCATCCCACCTCTGCCTCTCATCAGCCTTGGGTGGGTCCTGATTTCTTTTAAGGACAGACACCACACTCCAACAGCTCTGGCGCGCGCGCGCGTGTGTGTGTGTGTGTGTAATGGGAGGATACCAACTATCTGTGCTGTGCTGGGTCACAACTGAGGTCCAGCAATGAAATCCTCGGCCTTGGTCTTGATTAGCACATCGTCATAGCAGTGGCGACCACAGACGGAGCTGGGAGCCATAGCCCCCCTTCACCTGCCCTGGGCACAGCCTGCAGCTGGGAGAGGAGGGGTGAGCCTGGACTGGCGTGAGGGGCGGTATGTATGCCCCTTTTGTCCCTAGAGGGTATGCCCTGCTCCCCACGTGCCTGCTGCATGGCTCAACCCTGATGACAACGACGGAGATAGGGAGTGAGCGCAGGATGAGTGCTGTGTGCGGAGGAGGAAGCGGACTGATGGGCAAACAGAGGCAGAACCTTGCAGACCGTGCCATGGATGAGTTGGATTGCAGCTCAGAGTTGAAGCCTGGGCAGGACTGCGAGGAGCGGGAGAGGCACCATCCTATACTCTGAGCTGAGTTTGAACTCCAGCCTGCCCCACATCCTTAGTGGTACCACCTTATGCCAGTTACTTAACCCATAAGAACAGCCCTCAAGGCCTCAACTTCTTGAAGAGCCAGCGGAGGAAGCCTGTGATCCTCCAGAGGGCCTTGCTCCCTGATAGGCTTTGGGAACGGCAACTCCTGCCTTCGTAGCGGGGCCTGAGGACATGCGCACTGAGCCAGGTTGTCCACAAGAGGCTTCTGAAGCCTCTGATCAATCCCAGCAGAGGTGAGGGCAAATGAGCTCAGAGGCATGGGAGCCATGTTTTGGGGGTGCAAGAAAGAAGATCCTGCCCTTGGGGAGGGGATTGTATTTGTGAGTTCATCAGCCTGAGAGGATAGGCTTCTGACCTTTGAGAACAAAGGACGCGGAGGTGACCTGAGCACTGATGGCATTCCCCAAGGCTCGCAGTCGTCCAGGAGTCCTCTTGTGTTCTTTGATCCCATTGCAGACTCTCTGTCAGGCTGATTAATGGGCAGAAATCTATTGTGAGGTCTTAGGGCCACCCCACATCAGCCAGGAGCGGGGCAGGGGACCGAGGCCCGGAGAGACTGTCCTCCTCTGGGCCTCGAGGCCACCCGCTCTGACACAGCACGTCGGCCGTCACAGTGGGCCACAGCTGGGCCTGTGCACCCCTCCCTGCCTCTGAGGGCCAGGCCACGGAACTTCTAGGGGACCTGCATCCTCCGTCAAGAGTGAGGCAGGCTCGGGGAGATGGAGAGAGTCTAAATGTTGGAACCGCAAGGTAGAACCATTTCTGGAAAGATGAGGCCTATGGGCAGCAGGATGGTGCAGAGGGAAGACTTTGAGGGATGGAGCACAGGGTTCTGAGGCTGTTTCTTAATGCGGCCACCGAACAGCCTCTGGGCCACCCTGCGTGGGATCCAGCATTTGGGGACAATGACTGCATATTCAGCACAGGAAGGCTGGGGCACATTCACTACCCCTCTTAATATTCACAGCTGGATAGATTGTCCCAAAGAAATACAGGGCTTGGGTCCACTGTCTTTAGGGAAGTGTCCTCTGAGGGAGCTGGTTAATTCCTGCAAAATCTCCTACTGGGAGAGACAGAGCGCAAGGATTTCCTCCGGTTTTCTTCTGCACGTTGGTTGGTTCCGAACGAGGGCGTGGTCCAGACTTGTGTGAGCCCAGAAAGCTTCGGACTCGAACCCATTCCTGATCAGGGGTGAAAAATAGCCTGCATAGTAGGAGTACCGTGGTGGGAGCAAACTGTACACTAATCTTTGTCTTTTTCTATTCTGTTCAGCACCTAACGCCGTGCTAACACACAGTTGCTGCTTAATAGGTGTTTGTTATGTTAATGTGTCATGAAAAAAAAAAAAAAGTACCCCTCGGGGGCATTTTAGTAATTTTTTGTAGTACACATGCAATGCCAGAAGGGGGCGATAAATACCGACTGAGGATTTTAAGCTTTAGGGACGAGAGAAGTTAACAATGACATAATGCAACAATTTTTTTTTTCTTCATCAAATGTGGAATTAGGTTTATTTCCTCAGCTAATACTCGATTAAGAGAAACAACAAGACGTGGCAGAAATGCTCAGACCTATCTGCGTTCAGTTCCTGCCTCTGCCGCGGGGCAGACGGGAACGTCTCCCCGCCATGCCCTGAGCCTCGTTTCCTCGCCCACGGCACGCAGGGCACAGCGGGAGGTTGCGCTCCAAGGACTCCAGGAAATAACACGCATTGGAAGTTTTAGAACGAGCCCACTCCAGCGCCCTGTGGGAATCATGAAAGCTTGCCAACAAATGATGAGGCGGAGAAAAACCTCTCCCTAACTTCCCCCCTTTACCTGCTGTGTGCGTTCCTACTCTCAGCAGGCCGTTGCCACAGACGGACACAGTGGGAGGAGAATTAAGAGTCTGCTGGGCCTTTCTGGGTGCTGTTTCCTGGTCCGTGAGATGGAGCTGAGGATAACCGTTTGACAGGAGTGTTGTGAGAGCTAATGACATAGCACAGATCACACTGGTCAATACAGAACCCAGGAGCCGCATGTGGTTATCTACACTGATGTGTAAATTAAGTAATATTAAAACATTCAGTTCTTATGTCACACATGTAACATCTCAAGAGGTACGACCCTTATTGTCCTCATTACTCTATGTGGGTTTTTTTATTTTTTTTATTTTCTCTTTTATTCCCCATACCTAATCCGTGGTTAACACATGACTTGCTGGCTATTATTCTGAACTGTGTGGTTTATAGGATACTCCATCATCACACGAAGTTCTGCTGGACAGAGCTGGCTAGACTCTAATAGATGCTCAATAAGTGGTAGCTGTGCTCAGCAGCAGCGTTTGTTACCCTCAAGTTGGCCCTGCAAACAGTCCTTCCACGTGATCGTTCAACCAGATCGTATTCAGCACCTTTGGTCTGCAGAACCTGTGCTATAGGCTATGGATACATAAGTGAGCAGATGGACTTTGCACTTTGGGAATTTTAGTTCAGTAATAGATATTAAATGCATAATCCACTAAATAAGTAGGAATGACAGATGGTCTAAACCTCTGTCCTAAACACTTGCCTCTCTGTTACTAAGTAAGAGCTAAGAACCAAACCATCCCCTTGGGTCATCTTGAGGATTCTAGGAGATGCTGAATGTGCGATTGGTTGCAACTACAAAATACAATTATTTAGGAAGAACAGCTCAAAAAGAAATTAGTTCACTCATTTATTCACTAAGTGATTACTGAGCACCTACTATGTAGCAATTAGGCACTGAACAAAATAGCATAGCAGCCAAGACTCTCTGCACTTCTGGAATTGACATTTCTAATGGAGAAAGAAAGACAATGAGTAAGTAATGAAAATATGTTGTATGGTGGTCAGCTTTTTGGAGAAAAATAGAGCAGTGAAGCCATATAGGGAATTCTAGGAATACAAGAGTTGACATTTTAATAATGAGTATTTTAATATTCCTCAATACCATTCAGTTGTAGTGAAAACCCTTCTCTTGCCTCGTAGGCACATGAATGCATTCAGTTACTGCAACATTCCCACTTCACAGATGAAAGCGAGCTGCTCACAGAAGCGACACACAGACAAATCGAGACCCTGCCTCACCAGGAGTTCATGGAGCTTCTCCTTGAGAGGCCCTAAGGGAAGGGCTGGGGTGAGGGTGGGGCGCAGAGATGAGCAGACTGTCACACAGGCCAGAGGAGCAGAGATAAGGGTAGGACTTACCACAGTCTAAGGCAGAGGGTTTGAAAAGATTCATCTAAATAAGTGAAGCACCGACCAAGCAGAAGGGGAGATTTGCTCCAATCTGGAAGCTTCATGGTGGTGGAGCATTTGAGCTGGACGTAAAGAAAAGATGGGATTTCTTGGTTGGCCAAGATGACATGGGGTGACAGAGGGGAGGCATGTGAAGCATGAAAGCAAGGGGCATGTTTGGTGACACCTAGGGACACAATCAGGACACAGGGGCATAAAGCAGAGGAACGAGAGAGACGTGAGTTGTCTGTAACCCAGGAGAGGACGCTCACTGGAACCTGACCATGCTGACACCCTCATCTTGGACTTCCAGCCTCGAGAACTATGAGAACTAATTTTTGTTGTTCCTAAGCCACCCGGTCTGTGAGTTTGTTTTAGCAACCTGAACTAGAACACTAAGACATTAGTAAAGTATGTATAATTACATATATGTAATTTTCCAACCTCCAGATTCTCTTATCTATTATATTAAAAGATTTGTTGACTACTAATATCACCAAAAATTATTTTCGCAGCAACATTTAATACAGGTGTGGAAGCAAAGTGCATTGACTTTATAGAAAAAAACAAAAACAAAAATAAACACATTTTAAGCAACAACATGCAAAAAAGAAAAAAGAAAAACTTTTACTTCTAGGTACTGTTTTCCCCCAAGAGAAGTGAATATGATCACTTCCTGCAGAGGCCGAAGGGAGCGTGGCTTCATTTTTCTGTGGTGATCCAGCCAAAGCTAAATTATTTCATCAAAAAAAGGAGCATTCCCCTGATGGGGAAAGCTCAGAGCACTCAGATCATGAAGGATGACTCTTCTAAAGGAAGCAGCCCCCCCAGACGTTTGAGGGCTCTCGTGCACTCAGTTCTTCCGACACAAACACACTGGCTATACAAGTCAGTAATTAGACCTTCTGAAAGGCGTATGTAACTTTTATAGCTCAACATTTACCATTGATTTCTTTCTCAAGGATTTCCAGACTAGATTAATTTTTAATCTACTGACCTAAAGTACCCGGCTATTTTTAGATAAAGCTGTCAGATATCCCTTAGCTTAAAAACATACTGTGAGAGATAAGAGAGGTAAAGCCTTACGGGGCCAGAAACCCTCACGGATGGAGAAAAAGAACAGCCAACGGTCTCACAGCAGTGCCAGGGGAAAGGCTGGCAGGAAAACAGCCCCAAGGAGACCCAGGATCAGCAGAGGGGCCTGATCCGCCCTGCTCTTCCACACGTACCAGCTCCACCCAAGATCCCTGGCCCCATGGGCACAGCGGCAAACACCACCTGCCCAGCAGGAGATGGAGACCACACATGCACTATTCACAGATGACACTGTGCTATACTAAGTTCCTATTTGGCCTTGGTCCCAGATCCTGCCACTAAAGCTTCTCAGATTCTTGGAATCTCTGGAGTGATAACAGTGTCTTTTGTATGTTAACGAGATGATCCATGGCTGGGGGCCCCTAGATAACCCCCTGATGGGGGCTGGTCAGGGAAAGACCAAAGCTGGATTAGAGGGTGGGAACTCTCAAGCCCACCCCAGACCCCCAGGGAGGGAAGAGGCACTGGAGATTGAAGGCCATCCCCATGGCCAGTGTTTGACTCCACCATGCGTATGTAATGCAATTCCATAGAACCCCGTAAACTCTAGGATCCTGGAGCTGCCGGGAGGGTGGGGTGCCCAGAGAGGACGTGGAAGCTCCACACACCATCCCCCATACCTGTCGTGTGCATTGCTCCTGTCGGACTGTTCTTGAGTCGCCTCCTTCATACCTTTACGACACACTGGTAATAGTAAATAAGTGCTTTTCCGAATTCTGTGAGTCATTCTAGCACATTGTCAAAGGAGGGGGTTGACAGGTCCCCCATCTTTACAGCAGGTCTATCAGAGGTCGAGGTGGCAACCTGGCACTTGTGACTGACACTTCAAGTGGGGGCAGTCTTGTGGGGCCATGCCCTTGACCTGGGGGGTCTGTGGCCTCAGCAGTTGGTGTCAGAATTGAATCAAATTATTGGGCAACTAGTTGGTGTCCAGAGAGTTGGAGAGTAGGTGGTTGTGACAGGGAAAAGAAACTCCACACATTTGTTGTCAGAAATGTGAGTGAAATAGAGTCCAGACCACATGAGGCTCAAATTTACCTATTTAGAAATTTTCAAGTTGAAATTGCTTTGTTTAAAACTCAGCCTCTGGCAACATGTGGTCAGGTGCCTAAGCTCCTGAGGGTTATGAGGAGGGGGCACCTGTTGAGCAGGTGGAAGAAGCAGCCTCTTCCCTTCATAATGCCCCTCCTTGAAACCACGCCTGAGCTTCAGGAAGACTTTGGCCACTTCTGGGTTCTAGCTCTTACCCAATAATATGACTGTTGTTCATTTCACGTTGGGCTCCCCCATTAAACGTGAGGTCCTGATCTCTGTACTCCCAGCACTGAAGACAGGGCCTGCAAAGATAATGGTCCCAATGGACTTTGATGGATAAGGCAAAATGAAGGATAGCAGAAATATGATATGTTTAGGGAATGAGGGACCAAGGGAGAAAATTACCCATCACAACCATAGAAAGAGAAGTTGTTTGGTGGAGGAAAAAAAAAAAAAGATTCTCAACTTTTTGTTTTGTGACATTAATACAATGATTGTTGTTGTCTTTGCCACTAAATTGTGGGGTGTTTTGTGGCACAGTGGCAGTAACCAGAGCGGACCTTGGTGTCTGGAAGAGGCTGCTACTGAAGTTCCAGCCTAAACTGGATTCCCCCCTCCCACCCCCCCCCACCCCCCCGCAATGTTGGTTCCTTCTCTGGGCCCCATGCATGGGGTCCTGACCTGGAAAAGCACATTGTGTCTCTGGAGGGAAATCTTCTACCTTCCGGTGTGCTTCCGGGTGTGGAAGGAGTGGGCAGCGGGTCCCAGGTCAGGACATACAGCGAGAAAGAGAAACAGGGACCCGAAGGGAGACAGCCCCGAGTTGGGAGGGCTGGCCTGTCCCACTAGCAGGTGGCAAAACTCACAAAGGAACAAGAATACCAGTGACATCCTCAGGAATATGCTTTGAACTTCGTATTTGCTGGATCTACTCATCCAGAAACACATACACACCTGCTCTGCTTTAAAATAACGTGGTTACTGGGGCGAGGGGGATGGTGTTTTGAGGTTTATCTGCTTCTTTTCTATCCTCCACCTGGAAAATGTCCTTTAGCTTTGCTGGGGCAGACAGAGAATCGGGCATCAGAGTCCTGCCATTTGCAACTGCCTGAGACACGCAGGGGGCGAAGGCCGCCGCCTCATTCTGCACGGCCTGGCTTCTCGAGGTCTGTGCTGTTTTCTCCTTCTGCATCTATTTTCTCCCCGACACCCTTGCCCACTCATGGCTCCGAGAAGAAACCTCTTTATATCTCTCAAAAGGGAGCCCAGTCAAGTTCTATTTTTAATGGCTTTTAAATGTCTGCTCTACAAAAGAAAAGCCCCTGTAAAAAGAAGTCGGATGCTGAGCCTCACCCCGAGATGACAGCAGGCTGGGGACAGGCAGCTGGTGGCAGAAGGAACCAGGTCCGGGCAATCTCGCTCTGGCTCCTCGGGGGCAGTGGACCCAGATTTTCTCATCGAGAGAAATGTGGGGGTTCCTGGAGCACCACCCCACATAGGGAGAGAGGTCTGCTCCCTGCCCTGGTCTTTGTCCTTGTGGGAGTGAGCGGAGAGGCCACGGACGAGGGATGCCAGCTGGCTACCTGCACCCAGGCCCCACCCACTCGAAAGCTGTGTGTCACCATCTTGCCCACAGGAAGCAGCAAGGATGCTTGTGAGCGAGGTCACATGGAGAGGCGGACTGACTCCCTGTGCCTGCCCTTGGCCTTGAGCGCTGGGCCAAACGGCAGTCACGCAGGAGAGCCTGTCACGGCCCCTCTGACGTTGCCTTGAGCCCACCCACGTGCTGTGGCCTTTCCTTCTGTCCTGGCTCAGACCTCAGCGCAGACCGGGGCCTGTGATTCTTTCCCTGCCCACACCTGAACGTGTGTGTGTTCTGCTTTGTAGTTCTTCCCCTACGGCGACGCCTCCAAGTTTGCCCAGCACGCCTTCCGCACCTTCGACAAGAACGGGGACGGCACCATCGACTTCCGAGAGTTCATCTGCGCCCTGTCCATCACCTCCAGGGGCAGCTTCGAGCAGAAGCTGAACTGGGCCTTCAACATGTACGACCTGGACGGCGACGGCAAGATCACCCGCGTGGAGATGCTGGAGATCATTGAGGTGGGTGAGCGGCGGCGCTCGGGGGGGCCGTTGGGACCTGGGCCGTGGGCCGCAGAAGGCAGACCCCCGCGGCTGCGGCCAGCTTCCTGGGCGTAGGCCTACGGCGGCTTGTCTTCTTCCCTCGGGATCCCTGCTAGTGACACGCCAGCCCTTGACTTCTCCTAGCCCCGCCCCCCCCCCCCCCCACGGGCGCCATCAGCAGAAAATCAGCGTGTTAACCAGCCACTGGCACCCTGTAAGGTCTGCCACAAACGTAAGCGTACTAGGCGTGAGGGATGTTCTCGGGACTCAGTTTCTTCCCCCGCGGCTGAGCTCTGCTCTGCCGGAAATCGCCCGCCTGCTCCAACTGCGCCCCCACCCCCCGTGGGCATAAGATGCTGTCAATGTGGCCCCTCCGACTTGCATTTTTAAAAAATACTCTAGAGTCAAAATTTACAGCCCATAAATCCACCCGCTTGGACTGCACAATGAAATAATTTTTGGCAAACTTAGCACAGTGCGCGACCATCACCACAATCCAGTTTTAGAACATTTTCCTTCCTCCGGAAGATCCCCTTGCCCACCTGCCCGTCCCCACCCCCAGACTCAGTAAACTGCTGGTCTGCCTGGTCTCTGTGGGTTTGTCTTCCTGGACGTGTCATGTAAATGGAATCCAACCATAGAAGTGTGTGGCCTCTTGTGTCTGGCTCCCTTTTTTTATCGATGCTGCAGGATTCATTACACTCCTTGTTATCGCTAACATAGTATTCAGGTGTATACGTATGTCATATTTGTTCATCGGTTCACCAGTTGGTTCCAGTTCTTTGCTATGAATCACGTTGCTATGAATGTTTACCTGCAAGTCTTTGCTCGGTGGGCATTTATTTCTAAGGCACTTTCCTGGGGGGGCCGGTGGGGGGGTTGTTTCTCCCCAGGAAGTTCCCACATCGAGAACTGTGTATGATTAATGGGACGGTTGGAATCTTCTTGCTCTGGTCTTTAGTTTATGAACATAGTACCTAATCCATAGCTCTCCTTACACAAACTTTTTCAGGGCTAAATTTTAGTGGTCCCTCTTGCTTGATCATCTATACAGATTGTAAGTTCCTGAGCAGGGGAGACCACACTCCATCTTTTCCTAAATCCTCGAGGGCTGGCTGGAACTTGCTGACTTATCATCTGCACCTCAAACTCAGAGTGTTTAAAGCGGAAGCCATCATTTTCCTCCGAAGCAGGAATCACGTTCCTAACCCATGATTCTTGATCTCACCGCTAAGCTACTCTTTCTACCCACTCCCTTCAGCCAGAAACCTGGCAATCATCCAAAATCCTGCTCTACCCAATTGGTCGTGAGACTCACACATATATGATTATGTCATTCTCTTATTTAAAACCACTTCAGGAGTCCTTTGACATAAACTGAAATTCCTTATCCCATCCCAGGAGAACTTTATGGTCTGCTTCTTGTTTTCCTCAGGCCATCTACAAAATGGTGGGTACTGTGATCATGATGAAAATGAATGAAGACGGCCTCACGCCCGAGCAGCGAGTCGACAAGATTTTCAGCAAGATGGATAAGAACAAAGATGACCAGATTACACTGGATGAATTCAAAGAAGCTGCCAAGAGCGACCCTTCCATTGTATTACTTCTGCAGTGTGACATTCAGAAATGAACGGAGGTCAACGCTATGGACCGCACAGAAGTCTCAATGTTCCATTCAGTCTGCAGCTATTCACACACACACACACACACACACACACACACACACACACACACACAAAGATATTGCTTGGACTTCCTATACATGGACTTGCTTCTTGTGTTTGAAACACTTGTGTGCATGAGAATGTCATTTGCTAATGAATTTTCAAAAGCGTATATTATAAAACCAACAAACAACCTGCCACAATGTGATACGTGTAACATTATTTCATAATCAGCCCTCCTTCTCCAAAGCCAGTAATGTGCTGCAAAGAGTTATATGATTTCTTGTTCCTGTTTTGCTAATGCTTGTGTCTCCTTGATTCCACAATGTTGGTGGCACTGAGACCCCCCCCCCATGGCACCGTAACAATTAATTATAAGTGTGTCACCATTCTCCTGTAAAATAGTACTGGACAGACACAGAGGGGTCAAGGCTCCTCCGTGTGGTCCACACCCAAGAGCTTGTATTACCAGTGACTAAATGTACGACATTTGCATGCCGTCTAGGTTTGCCTTAACGTACCTCATCTGCATCCTCCCAATCTGGAAAGAGCTGTTTTGGAATTAATGCAATATAAAACTTAAAAGTCCTGCTAGATGACTCATTAATTAAGTAGATCTATCTATATATACATACACACGAAGATATTATTTATTGAAAGTAAAAAAAAAAAAAAAAAAGATGAAAGTGTATTGATTTCTGCTTGAATTTTCAAAGGCTTCCGAAGAGGTGGCAAAAGATGTCCCAAATAAATTTATAACATTTGACTTTTTCCCTCAATTCTTATTTCTTAATTCTGAATTTGAAACAGATGTTCATAGTTATCACCGGCCAGCTAACAATAACTTACCAAATCTACCGTTACACCAACAACTCGAAGAACGAATGACAACAACGGGGAAAATGTGACCTTGCAATGTCACCCTGGTCCTCGAAAGAGGGACAATTCATATGGCATGTTAAGTTTACAGAAAACATACACCTTTTCGCATTCTCAAAACGTGCTGTGACGTGAAAATAAATTGTATCTCAGTGTCACTGCAGAGCTAAGGACACGTCATGTTCTGCACGACCAGGCTGAGGACACATTCAGTGGGCTGGGGAGTGTCCTCCAGAAAAAGCCTGAAGGACAAATCCAAAGCACACTAGTGGTTCTTTTTCGTGAGGGAGCAACACTCGGACCTTTTTAACTTGGAGGAAGGAAGAAGAGATGCCACCCAAAACTCTAAAGGTAGGTCTCCCTTTTCTGAGCATGCCTAGAGCAGCTGTTTCTTTGCACAGTACTGTCCACCAGGGCTTTTGATGGTGAAGGAAACGTGAGTGTCTGCACCAGCTACGTGTGGTCAGTGTGACTGAGGGACTGTTTCTCGTTTTAATTAATTCACTTTAATCTGGCACAGGTAGCTATTATATATCAGACAGCACGGTGCTATATGATTCATTTTTTATTGAGCACTTTTTTCTAAATACTCTTGTTTTGTCTGCCTCGGGATCATTAACTAAGACCAGAGATCAAGGTCTAAAAATTCCATTTGTCCGCTCAACAGAAACTGAGCAAGCAAACTGCTCACAGACAGGACCCCAGCAAACTTCTGCCCTGGAGAGAACAGTCCCAAGGGTTACCAGAATGTCCTGGCACCCTGAACCCCTGAGCTAGGTGAGTCCTAAGTGGGAGCACAGAGAGCTGGAAAGGCCCACTGTCCCCCAGCACCCTGTCCCCTAAGTGAGGGTGGACCGAAGCGAGGAGCTGAGTGAGCTCCTGGGAACAGCCCTCAGCTAAGTCAGGCTCCGGGCAATGCAGTCACAGAAATCCTCATGGACCTACTATGGGCCCAGCATTACTGACAGACAATAAGTACACACACACACGTGTGCAATTGTAAGAACAGAAAGAAAGAGCTCCGCAAGCTAGGAGGGATGGGGAGCAGTGGTGCTGCCTGCCACTGGGTGGTTAGGTGGCATTTGAAGGAAGACCTGAATATGAAGGAAGTGGGCCTTGCAGGTATTTCAGACACTTAAGGGAAAAAACCCTCCAGCAAACAAACCAGTTCTTTTTATAACTAAAATGTAGAAATCGGGCCAGCAAGTGAGCACATTGGTCTTTGCTTGTTCCGGTCCTCATGGCTCCGGAATGAGGACTGGCACAGTGATGCTAGAGAGCGGTCAGGCAGAACGTGGTCCCAACAAGTGAACTTACGCTCTCTCGCCCTCTGCCCCAGCACCCCCACTCCTGGTACACTGCCCCAAGAAGGTCTCGCAGAGGGCCACGGGGGGACGACGTGTCCCAGGATGTCCGTGACCGCTCTGTGGTGTGGGAACTGCAGGCATACTACATCTCAGCGAGGGACAACACACTGTTGTACACACAGCAACATGGATATACTTTGAAAATACTGAACGGCAAGAAAAACAATAAAATCTATTGCCCAGTATCTTATAAATGAAAGTGAAAAATACACTCTCACGGAAGAACATCACAGTCATGTAAAATTAAAAAAAGCAAATACCGCATCATAACGGTTTCCTGGGACAGGGTGGTAACGGGGATCATTTAGTTATTACTGCTTCACAACAATTCATCCCCAAAACTTAAGTGACTTAAAACAGATACAATCATTTTATTACTTCCCATGACTTCTGTGAATTAGGAAATTGAGAGGGATTCATGTGACGGCTTCTGGCTTGCGGCCTCTCAGGCAGCTGCAGTCATATAGCAGTAGCCTGAGCTGAGGTGGGGAACTGGAGCAGCTGGGGGCTCGTTGGGTCTCCCTTCTTCTGTATTCTCAGGGCTCCGCGGCGTGGGCTAGTGTGTGCTTCCTCACAGCGTGGCGGCCCTCCTGTCTGTCTGAAAAGGTCCTTTCTGAGGTCCTAGTGAAGGATCTCAGTCCTACCCTGATTTGATTTGTTTGCACAGAAGCCACTTCGTAATTTGAAAATCAGTTGTCATCCGAAAGAGTCTGCAAATAAGGCACAGTCCTGGCTCTTATATGTAACGGCTTCTTCTTTCGTTCGTCTCTCCCCTCTCACGTTGTGTCATAGCAGCAAGAGGCCAGGAGGCACCGCTCATATTCTGTCAATTTCTTCAGAGATCACCAGCGTATTAAGTCCATTTCCTATTTTCACATGGCCATGATATCGTTTACCAAACTTTCCACCCCTCCATAACAAGGGGCCCATTTCTCCCACGTCCAGTTGCGTTTCCTTCCTTCCTTTTAGCCCTCACCAAAAGCATCCTTGGGATCCATTACCTTTTGGCTAACACTCTCCTGAAGGTTCTTAAGATTCATGTGTTCACGAATCTAACCCTCTTCAAGGTCCTTCCAGCCAGTGTCACGTGGTTTGGATTTACTTTTCTCTTGGTACTTCTACTTCTTGAGTAGCAGAGATGTAGTAACCAACAGAGCTCCGCACCAAGTACCAGTGCGTTCGCCCCTCCGCACCTTCCCTGTCCCTATGAAGGGCACTCTCTTCCATCCAGGTTTTTAGGCGCCGAGCCAATTATCCTTGAGTCCTCTCCCAACTCCACTGTGCTCTCATCAGAAAGTCCCACTGCGTCCACATTTCAAATCTGAATGCCTCTGTCTGCAGTGCTTTAGCCCAGGTCACCACGGCCTCTTCCCTGGACCACTGCAGAAGCCTCCCCGTCGCTGGCTCTTCCCGTGTTGGCCACCCACTCCTTGCCTATTCGCACACCAGCCAGAGGAGTCTTGTAAACGCTTACTCGGGCCAGGTCGGAGAATGTGCTTAGGGCTCCAACGACCTCGCTCCTTCCTGCCGACCTCTGAAACGCAGCCTCCAACCCAGCATCCCCTTCGCTCTCGAGGTCAGGACTGGCCTTGATTCCTGAACAGGAAGCTCATTCTCACCCTAAGGCCTCTGCCCGGAGCGCTTTCTCTCTCTCATTTTAGACCTATGCTTAAATCACCTTCTGCAAAGACTAACAAAATACCACTTCTCTCAACTTTCAACTCCTTACCGTGTATTACTCTTCACAGCAATTACCATTATCTGAAATTATATCTGGTGTTGATTCCCTAACTAGACTGTAAGCCCCTTGAGGGCAGGTGTAGTATATTACTCACTGTAGTATTCCCAGTGCTTAAAAGAGTTGCCAGCAAATGGCAGGAACTTAACTGTTTTTTAACGAATTAATCTCTACATTCTTAAACTAGAGAAAAGGTAGGCAACAAAAGCCCTTGTAAGCTTGCCAGGTGGTAAGTAGTTTCAGGCCTCCTTCGTTCCTATGGACTCTATCCAGACGCCTAGCGAAATTTAATAGGTTAGGTATAAACATTATATATAATTAGGAAAAAAATGCATTCACTGACTCAAACAGCTAATTTATATCCACATTGGTACCTCCCTAAAGAACAAAACCTATTCCTATAATATTTTTATCTCTTCAAGTCCACGGTCATTTACTCAAGTTATGATATATCAGTTAACTGTTTAAACTTTTAGAACTGTTGAATTTCAAACCAATTTTCCTGAAAACATGAGTTGGTCAAAGCATAGGCACCTGTGTGGACATAAACGAGTCATGAATATAACCGGAAAGTTATTGACGCAGGACATAAACAATTGTACTAATTTGTACCACACCTGATTTGTACTCAGACTTTCTTCCATCAGACACTCTGGGTCACTGGGTTTTCAGCGTAGTCGGAAGCATTTCTGTTCCAGTTCCTGAGGCCCAGCCAATAGTTTCTGACCCAGAATGGAAGCCTTTTGGTTTCCACATAGAGTCCAGGCATTATGAAGACACAAAAAGAGGTCTACAGAACGGAAGGAAGGCAAAAGTGAAATTTGGGAAATATTTAGGAAAGCATCAATGCCTGAATTTTCAGTGTTATCAGTCTAACTGTACTGTCTACACATCTTGGTTTACTAAAACTCATCACATTTGTCATTTTAAGAATGATTTTAATCATGTCCACCCCAAAGGTTTGAGAAGGTAGGATTTAAGAGGCTAAAGAAGTATTTCTTCCTCATCTTTGGGACTTTGTTACTGAGTTCAGTCACAGCTGTGCTCATGATGAACTATGGGGTGAGGAGTCAACTGTCTTATGTACTGAAGTCACTCAACACATAAAAAACTGTATTTTTAGAAGTTACACATTTTAAAAGAACAATTTCCTTTTTTCTTTAATTTTAATGTTACTATTAGGTTAGCTAAAGATAATTTCCATTATGATAGGTAAAACCAAAACTTTGTGAGGTGAAAGCAATGAATAATCTTTGCCTTAGTAAGAGATGCATGGATTCCTGAAGATTGTATTTCCCATTCTATATTAAGAACATTCAGCCCCGGCAGGTGTGGCTCAGTGGATTGAGCACTGGCCTGCAAACAAAAAGTCGCTAGTTCAATTCTCGGTCAGGGCACATGCCTGGGCTGCTGGCCAGCTCCCTTGTTGGGGAACGTGAGCGGCAACCACACATTTATGTTTCTTTCCCTGTCTTTCTCCCTCCTTTTCCCTCTAAAAACAAATAAAATATAAAAAATAATAATAAAAAAATTAAAACCCAACACAAAAACTCAGACATTGGATTAATATAACTAATATAGGTTTATGCACTATATTCTAATTTTTATTTGAAAAAGCACATGCATATTAAAAGTTTTGATAGAAATGGTTTATAAATGTGACTTTAAAAAAATCAAACTTTGTATGGTTAGTGAAGGATGTTTAAAATATGCATTTATCTTTCTTTAAATTCTTAGATTAGAAGAGCACAAGTTTTGGCCTTCTCATTTGCCAACTGATCTCAATTTAAGACTAAATTAAACTCCCACCAAAATAAAAGACAAAATCCAGTTTTCCTCAGTAACTACAGAAGTGCTGCTGCTTTTAAAATACTGCCCTTTTTCTTAAAATACCTCCTTTCCAATTCCATAAATATTTATGGCTAGCAATACAGAGAATGCTTCTTGTTGTACATCCATGTCTTTTTAAAAAGTTCAGCACTAATTCTAGTATCAAACAGAGAGAATAAAGGCAGGAGTCCTAGCCATGTTTTTTTTAAGTTCATAAATACCATTTCTTACAATAGACTGTATTTTATCATTCTAAGAAGCACCTCTTTGAACAACTCTCTGATCAGGATGTGCCTTCTAAGTGATGTCAGCTCACCATCAACAAGATGGCCTTTGGCTCCTGGCTACTTTCCTTCTCCAGCGGGGGCCACTGTCCCCACAGTTTCCCCAGCCCTTCTCCCCAGCCTGGTCTGCAGCCCCTTTGGCCTGTGTCCTTTCTTAGCTGATCCAGGCCTTGCTCACCCCTGGACTGAAAACTGAAGGATTTTAAACCAGGCAAGCACACGGCACATCGGGGTGCAGGAATCTGTCGTGATCCAGTTCTGACACAGGCCAAGTGGACGACAGCTAAGGGCTGAGGGACAGACACTGTGTCAGAACTGGGGATGCTTCATGCCCCACAGAAGGGTTGCAGAAACAGACAGCATCTTAAATCTGGTGAAATACAGGAATTGTAAGTACAGTCCAAACCTGGGGTTTTACGTCCAGTGTTAAAAATGACCTGTGCAGGGATTCAGACCAAAGTTTTTAGAGTTTTGTGTAAGTCCCTCCTAAATAGCAAGCGGAGATCAGATAATGAATCCACTAAAAACTGGTCCCCGTCCATGGATGGACTGTGCACCCCACCTGCTATGACTCTGCTGTGACGAAAATGTCATATCCATGAAAAGCAGACTAAGTAAAATCAGGGGATCAAAACATTTATTTTGCTTCTTACAAATTCTATAGAAATGAACCCAAACAAAACAAATATGTACACGTACATATGTACAAAACTTTACTTCTGAAAAATAATCTATAAAAGTAGATGGTTAAAAATAAAACAGGAGTAAGCAAACTGAAGACTTAAAACCAGTGCTATGAAACTGATTTTCTCAGAGTGAAGTAATAGTAATCTTAAACTGCTGGCTGTAGCTGGTTTGCTAGGCATATTTACATGTTTTACTGTGGCCAGCTATATCAAGGAATCTTTTATCTTAGAATATCTTCAGTTTCATTTTATTACATCAGATAGTCCTGAATTCATCTCCCTTTACAAAGCTTTCAACATGAGGACCCATCAGCTTTGATTTTCTTCTTCCTCTTGAGTCACAGGTCGGAAAGGCAGTGTCATCTGTCCTCGTTCAGGATCAGACATTCGAAGGATTCTGATCAGTCTACTTGACGGAAGTGAGCTAGAGGAAGGAAAATTCATTACTCAAATCCCCAAGAAAAATTTTCACAGTATAAGAAAATTCTAATACTCCTCATGAAAATATAAATCTAAATGGCTGCTATCGGTCCTAGGGGGATATGTCTAATATCTGAAGTTCCAGAAGAAATATAGCTTGCAATAATGAAATAATTTTGTTTTCATTAAAAAAAAAAATTAACTGCCTGCTAAATGCTATGAATTTTCAGTTTGGAGGGCAAACAGAATGAAGGGGATTTATAGATCAACTTTTTCTTACTCCTGTTCTTCTTGTCTAGCCAGAAAGGAGCTACCTGATATTTCTAATAACAAATTTAAATCCCCATATGATCAAAGTGACTGCTTTAGAGAGAGAATGTCAACTCCCAGTGGCGCTGTGCCTGCCACCTTTGAGGTGCCCGCTAAGTGCTGCCCAACCGCAGAGTAATCTTTATTCAGAAGGACTGGTACTTGTAACCTAGCAGGAAAAGAGCCAAGACTATGGAAATCATGAATTGTTTCTTTAGTCTAAATGGAATTACTATAATTATTTTATATTAGTTGACCATGATAACCATAGAAGAGGAGATTCAAAATAGAAATACTAACAAGTCAATAATCACATTCAAATCAACTTGCTTCTGTTACAGAGGAGAGAGGACACAAACAAAAATTTAAATACCTACAAAGGGAAATTTACCTTAAATCTCCGTGACCAGTATTTGTGCATTTGCACTTTAAAAATTAAAATTATAAAATATTTTCCCCCCATTTTACATACTTGACATATGTGTTCAGAGCAGTTTTACGTTACCTCATGCTTTGAGGAGTAAGCAGGATGAACTGTCTGAAACGCTGGGAGTCCGCCATCTTGAGTATCATGTCCATTGCGATCCTCCGGTTGACCATGTCCTGGGGAACAAAGGCAAAAGTTGGCCGCCACTGTACCAGCCAAGTTCCTGGGAAACAGGATCCTGCTGGTATCGTCAACCCCTGGGTTTTTATCCACGATCACCCACACTACCTTATCTCTGATGCCAAGCACAGAAAATATCTGGAATTATGTGGGGAAAACCACCACATACATCTGTCTTCCAGGTAATTTCTGCAGTGGAAGTATTTATAAGTATGGTTGCCTCCCTAAAACGTACTTAGCAATTCAAATAATGAAAAAGTGTTCAAAAAACACAACTATAACATAATGAATCTACTCTGTGCAATAACTGCCACTCAGGAGAACAGTATCAAACGTGACTAGCTGCAAACTTAAGTCTCTCAAATTTTCTCTCAGTGATTAAGGTGTTTTAAAAACTCTGCCTGCCTCCTTCACCTTCTGTAAGATGCGCAGCGTGGGCCAATTTGAAGTTACTGACCAATTTCTCAATTAAATCTTTCAAGTAAATTAAACAGCACATCAATGTATAGAAAAAAAATGTTTACTTTTAACAGGTTTTGAAATGAAATGAATTGTATGCTTACATTTTCTGAGTTAAATAATTGAAAAAAGAAAAAAATCAAGGTGCCCCCTCCACTCTCAAAAGCTCCTGGACATTGAAAACACAAACAAATGAACACAGACATTTTAAAGGACTTTTGGAAACCCGTGTGGAGGCGCAGCGTGCTGCCCCAGAACGTGGGCTGCGGAGGCGGACGGGGACCCACGTCCTGCTTACACTGCTCAGTGGCTGGCGTGACATAAATTCTTCCAGCAGGCTTATCTGTTAAGTACTCTGATATAGAGTCAACAAAAATATCCAGAGCTTGCACACATGGAATACTGCACTTTCAAAACACTGCCCTGGGAGGCCTATCATTTACTAACAGAGCTGTCAATGCACCAAAAAAATACTGACTCTCAGAACTTGGGTACATTCTTCTGAATAATTCCGATGGGGCAAAATGCCATTCTGATTAAGACCCTCTAAGTTTCTGAAAGAGAAAGTCGTTCTGAATTAAACATGACAAATAAGATGGGTGATAAGGCTGCATAAAGGTACTTTGGACAAAAAACAATGCAGGAAAAGAACAATCACCTTCTAAGATCTGTGAAGTAGCTTAGAAGCCAATTCCCAGAGGAATTTCTAACTAATCATCAGCAATGATATCACTGTGGGGTGGGGGGTGGGGGGAAACACTTGAAAGATTAGCACTGACAACTATAAATTCAGATTCAAGAATAAGCTTTTCCTAAATGCTTATTATGTATGGGCTAGGCATTAGGAGGTAGAAATATGAAGACATAGTTTATAACCTCAAAAAGATTACTCTTTGGCGAAATTCAGACATGGTAAGAGGCACTACCACAAAATTAAAAAATAGAGAAAATATAATAGTATAATATATAATATTATATAAGAACATGCTTTATAACATAAAATATAAAAGTAATAGTATTGCGTTAACGTGAGGTAATGCTGAGGGCGCTCTGAAAAGGTCCTCATCAATTCTGCCTGGCCGGTGGAAGTCCTGAAGGCCACATGATGGTGACATCTAAACCAAGTCTTGAAAAATGAGCAGGGGTGTGACACACCATGAAGAAGGTTGCCACAAGCAGAGGCACAGGGTTCAGAAAATGACAAACATCAAGGGTCTCGATGTCACCCTTGATGTTTGTGAACTGACATTTTCCCCAGATGGCACAAGTAACCAAGGGGGAGTTTTAAACAACTGAGTGACCAAAATCCAATTAATTTTAGGAATCCATGCGGGCAAAATGGTGAAGGAGAAACTGAAGGAGCAGCAAGACTAAATCTGGGAGTGCGGACAGGAGGTGGCTGTAACGGGCAAAAGCGGGAGGCGGCGATGAGCGGTAACAGGGAGGAGGCGGCAGAGGTCAGGGCGGCACTTTAATAAAGAGGAGGAACACGGAGCGGCTGGACTTCATGTGCGAGTGGAATGGGAGAATCATAGATAAACCCAAGTTTCGCAGTTAGGTGATTGGACTGGCAATGGCAATTTGCCCCTCATCGAAGTAGGAAACTGACGAAGAGGCGGCGGCTTCGGTGGGGAAGAGAAATTCAGTCTCAGACACGTGAGTTTGAGACGCAGGTCGTTGACTAGATTATGCCAGACAGGTGCTAGCTGGGCATGCGGGCCAGGGGGACATCGGAGCGAGACACTCAGACCTGGCAGGTCTCCAAACGCACGTGGTCGTTTGGGGAATGCTATGTATGTTGGGGGAGGGCAAGGTAGGCTTTGGTATCCAGAAAAATCAGTAACAGTGTAAAAATAAACAAGAAAGAAAGAAAGAAAACCTCAAACATTTAAGGGATGGCAGACAGAATACAAAGTAGAAACAGCAGGACCAGCGAGGAGGAGCGTGGAAACCAGCAAGAAGGGACAGTTTAAGAGACAGAGGGTAGGTAGGTCTGTGGTGGCAGCTACCCCAGTATTAAAGTAAGATTTAAAGTTCATTTACGATTTGTGCTGGAGTAGTCCGAACCCCGATTACAGGGGATTCGGGGAAGAACAGGCGCGAAGCAGAGACTGACTAGCAGCTCATTTGGGAGGATGACTGCACTTGCCGGACCTCACCGGAGCCTCACGAAAACCCTACGAGGCAGGCGATGGACAGCTTTACTTTACAGGTGCTGAAACTGAGGCCCAGTCGTCTGGGGAATTGGTGGCAGAGGTCGGCCTCAAGTTTCAGAGTTTAAACTTCAAACGCCAATGTTCCTACTCCCCGGGTTATGCACGCTGCTCTCTGAAAAGTGGCTGTGAAGGGGAGGGAGGGGACGCACAGGCACGGAGGCAGTCCCAGAGGGCGGTGGCCGGCTTACAGCTGCCGGTTAGAATGGAAGATGGAAACACACACACACACACGGGTGGACGGCAAGGACACCCAAAGGGAGAGAGAAGCGGAGGCCACAGCGACACAGCACCACTGCTCTTCAGCTCTTCGTGGCCGCCAATCACGGCCTCAAGTGCCCGGGCAGTGTCTTTCGTATTTCGGGTAAAGCCTCAGAGATCATTGCTTCCATTCAAAACAAATGTCCGCCCCCACCCCCCCAAAATGAGAGAATTTAACATTTCACACTACCATGTAGACATCAAACTCATCCAGGCATCTGAAAGGCGACTCAGCAATGGACCATAGGGAAAGGATGAAGCAGACGGTGGAAAAAGAGCGCTCCCCTCCAGACAAGGCTCTCATGTCATTGAAAGCAGTTCTGTTTCCCTCTCCAGGCTGCACCTTGAATGAGTTAACCAAAGAAAAAAAGGTATAGAAAAGGCATTACTACATTCTTTACAAAAAGGCTGCCTAGCATTAGAAAGAATGGGCTTATAGCTTAAAATAAAAACCAGTCATGTGACAATAACATCTATTCCATTTAAAATATTTTACAGTAAAACAATGAGCTATAGAACAGGTTTTTGTTTTACTGTGAGAAAATAAAATTGAAAAGATTTTCTCAGTGTAACTGAATTAACATACCAACATTCCAAAGATTTAATAATAAAAATGCCAATGTTAGTGATTAAAATAATATAAACTAGTCTTCCTGGTGCTTTCAGTGTTTTTCTCCCCTCTAGCTTTACTGAGCTAAACTGACATTAACGTTGTATAAGTTTAAGGTGTACAATATGATGATCTGAAATATGTATATATTGCAAAATGATTACTACAATGTTTAGTTAGTTAACACATCCATTAATTCACAGTTACCTTTTCTGGTGGTGAGAGTTATTGAGATCTACTCTCTGAACAACTTTCAAAAGTGACAATGCAGTATGGTTAATTACAGTCATCATTTTATACAAGCATAAAAATAGGCACACAGACCAATGGAACAGAACCAGGAGTTCAGAAATAAACCGATGCAGGTATGGTAAACTAATATTTCTGACAAAGGAGTCAAGAATACGCAATGGAGAAAGCGTATTCTCTTTAATAAATGGTGCAGGGAAAACTGGATACCCACATGCAAAAGAATGAAACTGGACCCATATCTTACCACCACTCACCAAAACCAACTCAAAATGGGTTAAAGACCGGCAACCATAAAACTTGCAGAAGAAAACAAGGAAAGAAGCTCTTCTTCTGACAGAGTTTGTGCCCTCCCACTGCCTATACCTGTTTGCCTCACGCCCTGCACCTGGCACCCACCATTCTACCGCTGCCACAAGTTTGGCTCTTCTAGGTGCTACGTAAATTACACCATCGAGTACTTGTCTTTCTCTGTGTGACTTATTTCAGTTACCATACTGCTCTCCAGTTCATCCATGTTGTTACGTGGATGTCAAGTCCCTTTCCTTTTCATGGCCGAATTACAGTATATCCCTATGTGTGTTTGAGTGTGTATCACATTTTCTTTACCCATTCATCTGTCAATGGCCACTTAGACTGCTTCCATGTCTAGGGCACTTCAGATGCTGCTGCAGTGAACATAGGGGTGCAGATGTGATTTCATCTCCTTTGGGTGTATACCCAGAGCTTGTACTTTGGGTGTCAAATCCAAACAGTCTTTGCCGAGATCAATGTCAAGGAGCTTCTTCCCTAGGTTTTCTTCTGGAAGATTTCAAACTATGCTAAAAGCTATAGTAATCAACAAGTGTGATTGCTTCCAGATTTGTTCTTTTTTCTCAAGATTGCTTTGGCTCTTCAGGGTCTTCTATGGTTTCACACAAATTTTAGGATTGTTTTTTCTAATTCTGGGATCAATGCCACTGGAATCTTGATAGGGACTGAACTGAATCTACTCAGGCTTTGGAAAGTATGGACATTTTGCCAATATTAATTCTCCTGATCCATCAACATGGATCTTCCCATTAACCTGTGTCGTTTTCAGTTTCTTCCACCGATGTGTTAGTTTCTGGTGTACAGGTCTTTCACCTCTTCGATTAAATTCACTCTTAAGTATTTTATTGTTTTTGATGCTATTGTAAAGGGATTGTTTTGTTTGTTTCTTCTTTCAAACTCTTCTAACGGCCAAGATAATATTTTGTTACTTGAATTCCAGTGACATCTAGTGGTTATGCTGCTTTAAAAGTAATTACTGAATGTCAAAAAGCATGGGACCAACTTAAACATTAAATAGGCTCACAGTGGCCAAAGAATGCAACAGTAATAAGCTAAAATTCATAAAACCTCTTAGAAATATAGCCCCTTTAATAAATAAATGTTAATGAGAATAAAATAGCAATTAATAAAACTGATAGCATACTGTCATATAATTTCCTGAGAAGATGGTACCGTGTTTCCCCGAAAATAAGACGGTGTCTTATATTAATTTTTGCTCCTAAAGATGCGCTAGGTCTTATTTTCAGGGGATGTCTTATTTTTCCATGAACAAGAACTCACATTTATTGTTGAACAAAAAATCAACACTAATTAATAGACTGTAGTCATGTCATCACAAACATCAGTGCAGAACCAGCCAGACTCTGAATTCCATCAAGAATTTGGGGGGAGCTGTAGCCATGACTGCCGCTGGGTCTTATTTTCAGGGGAGGCCTTGTATTTCTAAACTTGAAAAATATTGCACTAGGTCTTATTTCCAGCGGATGTCTTATTTTCGGGGAAACGGTATAAATGAACATTAGAAGGCATTTTATTTCCTTCTGACAAAATTCCACATGCACACATATGCTACACAAGGTGAACAGCAGAGCACTAGCCAGTTTTACGTCACAATGTTTTATCATATAAGTTTTGGCAGACACTAAAATGTTACATTTATCATTTGCAAGTCTGAATCCTCCACAAAAATCCACTAACATAAGCAGAAAAAGCCAAACCAAATAAACAACAAAAAAACACAGATATAAAAATAAAAGTAAGAACTAAGTGACAGCCTCGGTTCCCATGCCCCCCGCCCCCCGCCCCCGTGATAGCTGAGTGTCAAGCCGAGCTCCGTTCAGACTCCATCAGCCCCTGGACTCACAGCCGCAGATAAACGACTGAATTCAGTAGTTTCTCTTTCCTTCCCTACGAGTCCGGGGTCGGGCCACTGGCGCACGGCTTCCTCTGCGCTTCCTCATTCCCCCAGTAAACTTCCTTTCTTCTGCTCGCTGCCTCCCTCACGGTTCTCTGAGCGACTCCGTTCCTACATGATGGCGCCGAAACCCGGGACTGGGACGCCGGCTCAGTCAGGACTCCGGAGTCGGACTCGGGCCTCAGCCGGCCCCAATTCTTGGACCCAGCCGCTCAGACCTCGACACGTGGGTGGCTCCAGCTTCCCCTCTGGCTCGCTAACCCCGTCTGCCGCCTCCTTCCTCCGACCCGTCCCCTGACTGCCATCGACCCCGTCAACACCGGCCCTCGGACTTACAGGTGAGTCTCCACCTCCGTTTTCTCCGGTGGTCCTTTTTCCTGGTCTAATCCGAGACCACTCCGGGCAGTCCGGCCCTAAACCTGGGCGCTCAGTTGGAGCCGCTCCCGGGGTCAATCTGGACCTCTCTCCCAGGCCTGGTGAAACCCAGGACCGCCTGGGACGAGTCAGCACTCCTCCTCTCCGCCTTTGGCCCTCCACCCTCTGGTCGAACCGGGGGACGCTCCTCTGGACAGAGCGCGGAGGCGGAAATGTTGGCTTGGACTCGCCCTTCCCCTCCTTCTCGGATCCACACTAACCGTAACCGTTGCCATGGGAATCAGCCAGTCCCCCCCACCCAAAAATAGCCCTCTTGGGTGTTTAGCCGTAACCTCAGACCTCTCCACCTAAATGGAGAAGTCAAGGCACTGTCACGTAGTCCCAATATCCTCCGAATAACCGTCAGTAGCCAGAAAACGGCCCGCTTAGCTTAGGGGCTCCCACAGACCTCCGTAAGGCTCCGGGTCAGAACTTCCCTGTGCTCAGGCTTCCTGGACTCTTCAGACCACTCCCTCTGTACACAGCTCATTATCCGCCCAATTCTCCTTATCCGAGAAAAACCCCACCTTCCTCTCGACCTTCTGCACCCCCTTTAACCCCTTCTCCTTCCTGACACACACACACACATTAGTCACAATGAAACGCCGAGACACAAAATTTCAGAAATAACCAAAACAGTTATTTATTCGCAGGCCTGCAGCTTTAGGTGCCGCCCTGCCCGGCGCTCCTGCCTCCGAGGCCGGGCCGCCAAGGGAGAGCAGAGGCGCACGGTTTCCCCGCCCCTGCCTCCCGTGCCGCCGGTACCGGATCTCCCTGGTCGCACGACAGCCAGGCCGGCGAACGGTTGGCGCACCGGGATCCCTCGGTCAGGGCCGCGACGCCCGCCGTTGCTAGGGTGATTCACCGGAAGGGCCCAGCTGGCGTCCAGATTCGCCGTAGCCGCGGACCCCTGGGTGTCCGGGCCCCGCCCCTCCCCCACTCAAAATCTCCGTCACCTAACTCCTCACAGCTTCCGCCCTCCCCGCTGTGCGCCGGCACGCACGCACGCACACAGGACGCACGCGCGGGAGCCAGGCTGCGGCCCAGGCGGGGTGCCCGCGCTGCCGCAGAGGCCGCTGGAAGGCGCTCATTGGGACCCAGCCCCACCGGCACGTCCATTCACCTCTAGTAAAAGATACCCCTGCAGCGGCCCCCTTGGGGGCACGTCTTCCCTCTCCCAACCCTGCGGCAGCACCGGACACGCCCACCTCTTTTGCCGGCTCCTCCATCCGCCCCGGCTGCTGCCCCGGCCACTGCCAGGTGGGACCCGCTGGGCCAGCGGAGGTCAAGGTCAGGCCCCACCACCAGAGGTCCGGGCCCGGACTCCGACCCCACGGGCAGCCAGGCCGCCCTCCGTGCCACCCGGCCACCCGGCTGCTCCTCATCCCCCCCCCCCACCCCTCGCCACCTTCCCCAATCCCAGAGGCCCATCCCAACTCCCCTTCCCTGAGTCATTCCCATCAGCCTCGCCCCTCTAGTCTCCACACGCCCCTCCCCGAGGTTGCTGATAAGAGACGGTGTCATACAAATACATGTCCCACTTCGCCTGAGGGACGCCTCTTCTTACCCACCCACTTCATTAATCAGTCGGCCCAAACATTCAAAAAGGCTCCAAAAATTACAGACAGGACCCCCCAATTACGTGGGGTAGAATACACTTTGAGAAGCCCAGAGAAAGCAGACCTTCTATAATGTCGCACATAATTTAAAAGAGAGGCCGACAGAGAAGGTAAACGCTTCTCACTGAAATCCAATTCCTAATTTTCATCATAAGACAGTAATATAGTTGTCTGGAGGGAAAAATATTTTTAAAAGTTAAAGGAAAACAAAAAACAAAACAAAAAACTACAACGGCAGCTTCAGTCAATAAGGTCAATTTAATTTTCAACACTTTGACAAAGCATCTCCTAATAATTAACCTGCAAAGTTAAGATACTTACTGATATAGTAAGAGTTTCATTCTTGTGGTCAAAATTCATTCTCCCACAGTAGGCCCGCTGAGATAGTAAGTTGTCAAAGTACAATTTGCACCGTAAAGTCAAACACCTTGAAATTTAAAAAATTGGGCAGATTAAAAAGAATATAGATACAGAAGTGTATAACCAGCACGATCTTTAAACTGGCATGTAAGACCAGAGAGAAATAATCCAAAATGTTAACACTGATTGGCAATTTTATAGGTGGAATTTTAGGTGACTTTTCCCTCCTTCTCATTATTTCAGTTGTGTCTCCACATTTTTACCACAAATATCTATAAAATGAATAAAGATGTAATCTCACATTTAATATATCCCATCATTTCAGCCAGTCCATATGGCTCATATGGATGTATCAACCCATCACCCTGATACAGAAGATGCAGATCTCGTCCACGAGGGGACTGAACTCTAGTAGTGCTGCTAAGGGATAAAAGACCCATTCGCCTGTCTGTCTGTCTCCTCTCAACCTAAGAGCAGCGCAGAGAAAGGGGAAGAGTGACCTCCTTCTCACTATGTATCCACAACACCCTACACACGGCCTGGCCCAATGCAAACGCCCCCGTCCTGTCTCTGTTTATCGGATGACATTCTACTGTCAGAAGAACCTTCTGCAGTTATTCCCTCACTGACCCACCTTTCTATTTATCGGAACGGAACCACAGGCTCTTACTTTATTCAGTGGGTTCCCATCCATGACTGACCTCATTCATTCTGGTCCTCAAATTGTCCCAGATTGCGCCAGTAGGAGCCCCTTCCACCTGCCCCCTACATCCTCATCACGACTCCACGTTTTTTGCGCACCTGCTTACTTGCTGGCACCGGGAGAGGCTCACCTACACCTTCCCTGGTACTGGAGACACAGCAGTGAACGGAGCACAGACTGTGCACCCACCAAGATGCCCCATTCTCGTTCATGACAGTAAGTCAGCTGAGATGCTGCTTCAGTGGGTCCCATCACACACCTGTACGCCCTAAGAACATACGACCTTCAAGAGGGAAAGGCTGTTTCAGAACCAATGAGCTCCCAACGAGCAGCCAATGGCCGGGCGTCTAGTAAAGGAAAGCTAATGGGGTAGAAAAGTGGGACAAGCTTGCTATAAAGATCCTCTCAAATCCAGAGCTCCCTGAGTAAACTACAAGATCGCGAGTACCAGCAGACAACGCAGGCAGTGGCCGCTCTTCGCTAACCGAACCATGCAAAGTTCTTTTCATTTAATTTTAATATTTACAAGAGACAAGGAAAAACAAAGGTAAACCAAAAAAATATATGTGGTAATATTTTTTTTAATGCACTTACCTTCTAAATTGTTGGTATGTTTTATATCTATGGGTCATTATTTCTTCCAGTAATTTAATAAACTTTTTTAAAGTTCTTACTTTAGTATCCAGATCAAGATAGGTTTCTTTTGCTTCTTGGTACTGCCTATTTTATGAACAAATATTAAGTAAATAAATGCCATTCAAAGAAACATTAAAAAAAAAAAAAAGAAAGTAACATCTCAAATGTATATTTCACGGGGAAGAACAGGGTGTAGGAGCGCTGAGGGCCCAGCAGCAGGAGACTTCGGAAAGCTCCCAAGTCCGCCACCAGGGTGGGCGCGGGCCGCCCGGCCTGGGCAGCCTTTAGCAGGGCTGCGCAGGAACCAAGTCCCGCCGTCGGCAAGGCAGGGAGAGCGCAGGAGGAAGTGCCCAGGCGGGGCCCAGGGGAGGCCGACCTTAGAGAATGCCGGCAAATATACACCTTCTAAAGCGAGGATCACACTGGAAGGCAAGAAATGTTTCTCTCAGCAACAGATGTCAACGTGGGAACAGAGAAATAGAGAAATTAGGGCTCCTCCCACCCCCCAACCCTGGCTGAAGAAGACAACGTCAGAGGCAGAGAGGGCACGGCTCCTCAGAAGTGGTATTACGGGGGGCAACAGCTGTTGCCGTAGAAGGGAGAGAAAGTTCCTGACAAAGCACGAAGGGCAGCCCTGGCCAAGACTCCCGCAGCAACCGCCCCCTCCTCCTTCAAGTGCCCAGGCCGGGAAAACCCAACTCCTGAAAAAGTGCGGAACGAGGCACAAGCATAGCATCCATACAAAGGTATCTAGGGGGGTAAGAGCAGCAAACTCCCCCTACAGGCCAAGAAAACTAATTAGAGCAATGATGGCACAAAGCAGAATAAAACGGACTGAACACTATGAATTAAAACAAAACAAATGCTACCAGGAAGGAAGCCCTCAAAACAGCAATGAAAAAACGGAAATAGAGAGAGAAACAACAGAAGGTGATAACCAGACAAGAGGAGGTGAAGTGAGACCTTGAAGGTAGTGGGGCAGGCTGGACAAAGAGACCAAAAAAAAAAAAAAGATAAGACAAAGGAGAAGGTGATACAAAGGGGCAAACACACAACGCTAAAGCAGAAATGAGAAAACAAAATGGGGAGAAAGCAGATGAAATGCAGACAAAATACATGGAGAAGACAAAGGACATACAACATATGTACAAATGAAGGCCTCAAAAAGAAAATTAAACAGAATAGAAAATATTTATAAGTAAAATACAAGAACCTTTTAAGAAATAAGACAAATCTACATACTGAAAAAGAACACCATGTACCATGGGAAAGGATCACAGATTCTGAAATTCTGGGCAAGTTATAGGACTTGAGAGGTGATGAGTACTATCACAAACGGATACTCAAGACAAAAGATTTTCTATTAGGCTAAACTATTCTTCAAAATTAAAGACAAATAGTTTTGAACACGCAAAAACACACAAAAAATTATTCGTGCAGCCATTCAGGAGACAATTAGAGGACAACTTCTCAAATGCTGCACAGACATTTGGAAAAAGATAAAAAACATTCCTCATATCCAAAAAATTCACAGGACAATGAAAAAGCACATAAGAAATTCACACAAAAAAATATTCTGTAGCAAGTTTTGCAGTAATTCAGAAGAAAAAAGTTACTTTGTTATTAACAATAAACATGTGAAAGACTAGTTTGGCTATAAACTATATGCCATAGCAACATTTGATCCAAATTTAAAATTTACATGTCAACACTTTTTTTATCTTGATAACATATATGGATAACATAATGAAGTAGGAAAACTACCAACTACTTACCTCATTATTTCCTCCCGATCTCCATGACTAGCATGTTCTGCCTGTATCTTTTGTCTTAATCTATTAATTTCTTTGTCTAGAATTGATGCAGACTTTTTTACTTCTATCCGCTCTGGGCAGATTTGTCTTGCTTGTGACATTTTCTCCTAAGATAACAGATGTTTAATATCTTTAAAACTCTTCTTTGAGATAATTCATTGTACTACTAGTGCCAAGACAGGCAAAGTAAAATTCTAAACTTATATCTACAAAATGTACTTTAATTACACTGAGTATCCATGTTATTTCTGTAAGCTTTATATGAGAATATAGTCCAGAGTCATAATACATCTTCAAGAGAAGATCACATTACTGTGCACATCTTTAATAATTTGTAAGATCTCCACAACTTCCTAATGAAATAAATTTCAAGTAGCATCTATGAAGTTTGGCACCCTGGGTACTTGAGGTCAGAGGTAGCTTTCTGTGTGTTTTAGGATGGACTGAACACTAAATACTGTTGAAAACTCAAACAGTCTCATGTATGTAAAATATTAACAAACTCAAAGCACTGTAACGTATACTACTTATTTTATATTCACAACATTCTGTATGGTAAGTTTTGAATAAGTAAGGCATTAGATTACAGTTTCAATCATTTCCTAAGGTAAATAAAGGCAAAGCTGGAATCCATCTCTTCTAGTTAGACCAAGGCTGCCTTCAACTTAATCTCAAAAACGGGAACACGCTTACAGCTGTCGAGGATGTACAGTGAGGAGGAGCCGAACTGCAGCCCAGCCCACTCCCAGCCACTCAGAGGCCAGGTGACTTTTCTGACAGAAGGCTGCCACCCACTCGCCCAACGGGGCACGTGAGGAGCCATGATGGCGGTGAGGGCATGCCATTCCCTGATCACTCACAGATGCGATGTCCGACTGGGGCAGTCCTGCCGAAAGTCCTCACCCCCTGAGAGTCCCTAAGTCTCTTTCTCTCTTGATTTGCCAAAACAGCTGTTACTTTATGCAAAACAGATATTCATTAGCCAATCTATGTTTGGAGACATAACATTAAGGAAAACGCACTTTAAAAATCAGGACTAAGGTTGTAAGTAAAAACATAAAACCAAAAATGATGGATAACCTCTAGTTCTTTTTCTTTCATATCCAGTTCTCGTTTCTTTTTATTTAAAGTATTCAAGTGTTCTTTTTGTTTTTCTTCATAATGCCGTTTCCCCCGTTTTTGGGTATCTACTTCAGAATCAGCAAGGTTTAATTCATCCTGTTTGAAGAAAGCCAAAATAATCTCTAAAGGAAACATTGTTTTAAAAAAATGACCAGCACAGCTATAACACTAACTGACCCCTCCATAAAGCGGATAGGACTATGCTGCTTCAGGACAGAAGTGTTAGGAGTTCATATCCAGATGTGTCTGAATAGAAGTGAGGCGTTTCTCAAAATAAGAAGTCACATTACTCTATTCAAACTCATATATGAGGTCTCCATGTACCATGGTGCTTTCGGCTTCATTGTGGTAAGCGCAGTAGTGCGTGTGAGGCCACATTAGCCCGAGAAGACTCCGAGGAGGTGTGGCGGGGTGAGCATTTACACGATACACGCACACGGCCATTCATCACAGCAGCTTTCTCAAACAATGATCTACAAGGTGACTCCATTATAGAGGTTTTGGACATTTTACAAAGTATATAGACTGCCCAACTCCACCTGTGGAGATTTAATTTTAGGTCTGGAATCCCCAAATCTCAGCTTTTAACATGGCTCTTGTTTCAAGACCATGAAAATAAGTTTAGACTCCCAGTTTGTTCATTTGGTTTGATATATGAACATAAATGGGTAGAGCAATTTATTGCAATAGCCCCAGAATGGAAACCCATGCCCATCAATAGGTAAATGTATAAACAAACTGTGATATATCACACACAATGGAACACTATTTGGCAATAAAAAGGAATGAATTACTGATTCAGGTAAAAATGTGGATGATTAACATAACCAAAAAGAACCTTTTATTGTACTCACTTTTTCTTTCAAAATATACAGTATACAATCTGTGCTACAGTGTGTGGTAGGTTCTGAAAAGAGTCAAACCCCCCCAAAAGTAAGAATACATAATGTGTGATTCCATTATATATAATTCTAAAAAATGTGCAGACTATAGCAACAGAAAGCAGATTAATGGTTGTCTGGGGATACAGGGGTAGGGAGGGACAGATTACAAAGGGGCATGAGGAAACCTTTGTGCAGGAAGAATATGTTCTTTTTCTAATTGTGAAGTTTTACAGGTCTATATACATTATCAAAATTTATGAAATCATACACCTAGTTGTGTATTTACTGTCACTGGTATCGTAATAAAACTTCTAAAAAGGCTCCCCATTTAAGAACCACCAAATTAAATTTTAGTTAGTTTGTTCCTTGAGCCCAGCACTGGTTATATATACTACAATTACTATGTTCAGCCTCAAGAGTCGCAGTTATAAAGAGAGAAAGAAACATATACAAACCAAAATAGTAATAATAGCATCATGGAAGACAGAATATAGAGAGATATCCCAAAAAGGAAAACGGATATCTAAATATGAAAAGTACTTATCTCACATAACAAGAGGATTTAGGCTATTTCCTAACCTAAGAATACAACTTATTGCATCTTGTTCATACTGATAAAAATACCACTCACGTAGACATTTGATTTTATATAGCTTTTATAAAAACTTTATTAAGAATAAAAACACTACTACGTGAAGGGGGAAGATAGGCCGTTCCTTTACTTCAAACAGGATAAAAGAAAACGGGTGATTTGTGTAGCAAGAGAGATTAAAGTTACAAATTGGAACAGCTTATGAAATAAAATGGTTGTTCTCTGAAAACAGAACTTGTTTTCTAATCATTTTTGGAAGCTGTCGAAGTAAATAGGCCCACATTTGCTTAGGGAACTGAAGGGGTAAACCACGTTAGGGCACATCTGTGCTGGTTAACCCTCCCTCCTGGCAACTTTGGAAAGGGCAAGACTTAACTGGTTAAGAGAAAAAGAAAAGAACTACGGACGTTAATAATCCCTTTCTCCACATTTACCAAGGATGTCTGATTTGTCCTTGTATATTTAATTAATTTATGTCCTAGGTACCATTACATTTAAAATTACAAGAGAGTATTTCATCTAATTTCATGTTATTGATGGTGAAACAAAGAACTAGAGATGTTAAAAGCAAATTAATGACAGTCATCCTGGTTTTGGGGTGAGGATTAGGGTGGGTTAGGTGTGAAATGAAACTCTGGTGCAGCCCTAAACCTGGAGAGTTTCTAACCTGTAAGAAGGTACAGTCTTTAAAAAATAAGCTCAGAAGCTAGAAGGGATAGGATCATTGAAAATTTTTATTCTCTTGGATGCCGAAACAACCAAATTGTTACTGAGCACCAATGGATAAACTGCTACTTGTTTCATATAAACCTACATTAATTATGAGGTACTGAAAATTCTAAAATTATAAAACATGAAATCTTGGAATCTGCAGAAGCACAGTTACCCTCCATAGAAATAAATGTTCATTATCTACATCAGAAACAGAAGCCCTCGACTCCGATAATGCTCAACATGGGTCACACTCCCTGTCCAACAGATCTGGTTTGTTAGTCTGCAGGGTCATGAAAAACAAACCGTTCAGGCCTGGCCGGGTAGCTCAGGTGGTTAGAGCGCTGTCCCGCTGCACCAAGGCTGCAGTTTCAGTCCCTGGGCAGGATACGTACAAGTCAGCCAACACATAAATGCATCATTAAGTGAAACAACAAACTGATGTTTCTCTCTCTCCTTCCTCTCTCTCTGAAATCAATAAATAAAAATTAACTGTTCAAAGTGAGAAAAATATCCCCTATGCCAAGATTTCAATGACTGACTATAAATTTAAACTATCCTCACCACCCATCACAAAATGAACAAACGCCTGACAGCAGACACTCTGTCTACAGGCTGCTAATGTATAACGACTGCAATTTCTCAGCCACTGTTTCGCTAGCCAGACCCTCCCTGGTCCTCCGGTTACTGGTGGCTGTGTGATGAGCTGCTAAGGAAGGAAAAGCTCTCGGCTACTTGCTGAGTGCATGCAGGTTAACCAAAGGACTCACCTCCTAGCTCTCAGTTATTTGCGGCCAAGGCAAAGAGCTAAGGGCAAGAATTCTTACTGCCTTCTGCCCATATTTTCTGCGCTTGAACTTATTTACGGACTCCCAGTTCCAGGAGTTGCTTTAGCTTAGAGGTCCCTAAAAGAACAGAACACAGCTTACTCTTCATCATTTCTTGTTTATAATTTAAAACTGTTTGGGATAAGTGATTTAGGCACTAATCTTTCTTTTTCTATGTCATTTTAGAGTATTCCGCCATTTTGATTTTGCCACTCTGTTCAATCCTTTACCCATTAAAAAAAAGTTTTAATCTTACCTTTGTTGTAACTTTACTGATTCCTGAGTTCTGAATTCTACTTTGTCTATTCTTAAGATTTTTCAGATTTATCTTATTCTCTTATTCTAGTTTCTTCTAGAAACTAATTTTGCCTTCTTTTACCCTAGACGTTGTCTTTTAAATTCTTATTTCCTATAACAACTACTCACTTAATTTGTCTTTCTTGGTATTTATACATTTTCCTTCCTCCCAACTTTAATATCTTCTTAATCAGTTAGGCTATTTTCCTATGTTTTATTCTTATATGAAATAGAAAAAAATTAATCCACCTTAGGTTATAATAGCAGGCAGGAATCCCAGCTCCACAGACGGCTACTACAGAGAAATCTACCACAGAGAGCGAGTCCTCTAACTTCCTCTAATATTCTCTAAACTCTTTATTAAATAAAAAAAATTTTCAATAAACACAATTACTAAAATATTTTATGCATGCAAATTATTTTAAACTTTAAAAATCTCTAAATATATTTTGATTCACAGGGAGTAATTAATTTTGCTGCAAGGAAAAAAAAGGGATACATTAGAGTGGTATCATCAATTACCTCACTCTTAAAATATATAATTCATTCTTCTCAGTGTTTTATAAATAAAATTTGAAGTCCTGAGAATGAGCTATTCACAAAAATGATAATGACAATAAAATATTGATAACTAAGCTAAATAGATAACTTGAGGACAGCTATACAATTTACTATTGAATAATTTTACTTCCCTAAATTTCGTTTCAAAAACCATGTGTTAAAAAAATCATCTGAATCCAAACTGGAACGCAGCTGAGACAGGCGCATACGCAGGAACTGGGCAGCACTCTACTTCAGGCTGGCCCCAGTTAGTGAGGGGGAGGCGGGAAAACAGAGCAGGTGAGCACAGAAGCAGGGCAGGCAGACAAGACGTCCCTGGCTATAGCTCCAAAAGGAGAAGGAAAAAAAACCAGAAGATCAAGAGGGGACAAAAGCTGTAATCTTCCAGGAGAAATAGAAAGTTGACAATTTATTCTCGTAAAGGCATGAGCAGAGCATTTCATTCTAAGGCCTAAGGGTACAAATTGGGCTTACGTCCTACGTTCACGCGGCTATATTTACATCTAAGCATCCATTCTGACTGGGCAACATTTAGTGAGGCACCGCAGACAGAAAACGGAAACGTAAGCTGCACACAGAGTAACAACCACACATACCTTCAGCGGGTCTGCCAGCTCTGAGAGCTGGTTCACTTTCAGTTTAATGGCGTCATACTTGTTTTCTGCTTCCACTTTCAGACTCCTAAGATACTCCATATTTTCTTTTTGTTGTTCCACATTCTTCTCAGCTGTTTTCATTTTGCTTTTATTGTCTTGAGCTTCATCTTCCTGGTTACATTGACGAAGCATAAACAGTTCATTAAAATACTTTTGTTATCAGATAGAAAAACAGTACAAACAATTCTGAGAAGAGAAACTACAGGCTAAAGGCAAATCAGATCAAAGACAAATTCAAAGGTTACTAGGACATTTTTATACTCCTAAATGGTAAAGTTGGAAGTAGAAAAAGACAGGTTCAGAAATAATAAGCGATAACATTTAGGACACAAGTTAAAACTATATTGTACTTGAGGTCATAATCAAAAGTAATAACCTTTATTCTATCTACTCACTCTTCTTTCAAAATGTAGTGTATATAAATACCTACCTTAATAAGACAATGTGTTAGATACTGAGAAAACAAAAATAAACAAATAAACAAGATATGGTCCATTCCTTTAAGATATGTAAGTCTATTAATGAAAGGAATTAAAGCAGAAAATAAGTGGAAAACAAGATTACTAATAAAAAATGAAGACAAATTCTCATGAGAGTAAAGCTCCACTGGTCTGTCTTGTTCATTATATCCCTTAGCAGTTAGTACCTTACAGCACAGACACTAATTAATATTTCTTCATTTTAACAAGACTCTGCAATCTATCTAATCTATTGTGTACTAAGTTTAGAAGCTAAGCTGAATATCCTAAATAGTTGTGGGGGGAAAAACAGAGTAACAAATATGTGGGCTGTTAAGTAAAAGCCATTCACTTGGGAAAAAAGAAACAATGCCAAGGAGACCAACTATAACTAAGACATCCATTACTATTGATACCCATTAATTCTAAAAATATCATGCTAAGCAGTGTGGTTTAAAATGCCACTGCTTAATTTTAAGAGCACAATTAAGCTTTGATAAGTTTTGTTTCATGTAGTAAAAGTCAATTATTACGCATGTAAGTTACGTAGACAAAACATTAAGGAATCTGAAAGCTATCTACCAGGTAGTTCCCACCTTATCTGTAAACGGAGATAGCAATCACAGAAAGTAGCCCCCAAAGGATTAAAGAAAAAGAGCAGGGAGTACATGCTATTAAACTTAAGGACCATTTTGTCGTTTATAACATTAAATTGAGGAAAGGCGTCTTACCAAGGTTGCAATATCTACAGACTGGTGTTCTTCTATATTCTCGAGTTCCTGAACTTCAGAAATATTTTTTCTTATTTTCACCTGAAAGAAAGTATTTAGATTTTAATAATATAAAAAGAAATAAAAAATAAAAATAAACACCCTGGGAAGGATGCACACACACACACTTTGTTACAGAAGGATTCTGTATTTAATGAAAAAAGACACATTAGTACTAAATGACCCAAAGTAAGTTATGTATCAAGTCTGCCATGATAACCTCATTGGTAATCCAGTCCCACCCCAAAAAAGATGTAAGCACTCCATCTTCGTATTTCAAACAATGACAATGTTGAATCCATAGACTCAAGTAATGAAAAGATTACTCTAATCCAGCGGTTCTCAAAGTACAATTCAAGTACCCCTGGGTGCCGCTGAGACTCGTTCAGGCATTCACGAGGTCAAAACTAGTCTCATAAAAACATGACGACGTTAGTCACCATTTTTGCTATCACTTTCTCACGAGTGCACAGAAGGTATAAAATTCGATGATGTGTATGTAATATTGCCACAGACCGACTGAAGAAGGTGACATAACTCAGCTGAGTTTTTATTAAGCCAGACAATAGATATTTACTTACAAAATCATAAAAATGTCAAACTTCTTATAAATAGTTTTGGTTTTGGAAGAGTTATCTTTCATAAGAATGTTAGTTATGTTAACAAATAATGAGTTCATCATTCTTTTAAATTAATAAACACTCCCAAACTCTGTTTTAATCTTTAACAATGTAAATACTGATAGATAAAACCCACGTGGCCTGAGGCCAAAAAGTTTGCAAACTCCTCTAAGTAAATGCCAGAATTAAAAAAAAATAGCTTGTAAGTGATCTGTTGAAAAAACAAAATGATGTATAGTTTTTGTACCTTTAACTCTTTATAATGTAGTTGGTACCTTCTAAGAAATTCTTCATTTTGCTTAATATCCTTTTCAAGGGCAGTCAAATGGTGCTGAAGATTTACTATCTGGGCCTTTTTATTTTCCACTTCATTCTCCAAGTCACTTGATAGAGGAGAGGATAAAAAATACTTTAAGTCTATTTCTAAATGTTACAAATTCTTTAGATCTTCACAAAGAAAAGCGTATTTTTAATAGCTTATTTGCAAAACCCTACTCAGTTAAACCAGTTCTATACTCCTACCAAGTTATTAATAACATGAAATACAGATTTCAAAAAGCATCTAAACTGGAGTCAAATTTTACTTATTTCATTAGTAAGTATGATATGACTTTTGTGTGACAGACATTGTGCCCATGGACAGGGAGAGACAGAAACAGAATTAAGACATGCAGGACTCAGACAAAAAGAAAAAAATCAGGAAACAAACTATAACATTAAAATATGAAAGTGCACTGCATTTCCACAGTACCATGGGGCATAAGAGTGGCAGAAATGACGACTGAAGTGTAGTCTGAAGTTTCCAACAGCTGGACCGAGCACGGGGCAGGATGGAAAGAAACTCACCAAGGCGCAGAGAGATAAAAACGTAAAATTGGCAGCTCAGCATTTACTGCTGGTCAATAAATGCCATCAAAGTTTGGGGAGTAAAAGCGAAGGAGAGGAGGGCAATGAGAAGGGATGGAAAACAGAGCACCGAGAAGCTAAGGCCGCACAGGCCTCTTGCTGCAGTCCCTGTCTCCAGAAATAATCTTCTCCTGCCCCCCGACCCGAACACCTGTCTCCCGGAGTTGTGTGCTTGGTGGAAGAGAACCACCTCAGCAGTCATGCCATATTTGAATAAGATGCATACTTTCCCACATTTTAAGATCTCTGAAATCATCTTTCAGTCCATGGTTCAATTAGCAGCATTTTTTTACTGATACATAAAATAACACAGCACTTTAAATTTGATGAAATGTAACTATGCTACCTTGCTGACATTCTAAATTTAAAAAAAAATTAATAATTGTTAGCTGATAAATAAATGATAAAGAAATTATAAAAATGAGGAAAGGAGAATAATAGTGGTATTTCTGGTAAAAATGGGAGCCAGATGCCAAAAATTTACAATGGCTCCTCGGGATTTAATAAGAAATGTTTATCATACATAAATCTATACATTTATTAACAAAGTCATTTTGTTAAACCTGACAAAAAATTTACCAAGTAAACAAACTTTGAAACTTAGAGCCTAAAGTAAAAACCAACAAACAATATTGCTAATTAAACATTTTTCTGACTATTAAGAATAAATTTAAAGAATCAACATAACTTACATAAACAAAATGGCTCGATTTTACAACTTCCTTTCTTCTGGGTTGGACAAATTCTGTTGCATATTTGCATATACTGTTTCTCCTGAGTTTTAATTACTTTTTACACTGAGAAGGACCACGTGCTGCCTAATTAAATGTGGATGAAAACTCAGCTCAGCATGAGCTGCTGGTATGGGATGGACACACGCTCTGGGCGCTGCCTCTCTAAACAGCACACTCTGACCCTCTAGCCCTTACTCTGCTGTATTTGTCTCCTTATCACTCGACCTTGACCTGGTTAGTATTTGTTTATAGTCTATCTCCTCCTTTTTAGTAAAAGCTCTAGGAGAGATAAATTATTTTGCACTTTGTATCTTGTGGCATTTTGTGCCTAGATCAGGGCCTGGCACATTAGGTACTCATTCAGAATCTGTTTTAAAGAACATAAAAAAAAATTTTTTTTAAACATACTCTAGAAAATTATATTAAAGCGTTACAGTAGTTTGAAAGTCCAAAAGTCCACAAGTAATTTTCTTTTAAAGATAGTTATTGATTTTAGAGAGAGGAAGGGAGGAAGGGGGGGGGGGGAGAGAGAGAGAGAGAGAGAGAGAGAGAGAGAGAGAGAGAGAGAGAGAGAGAGAGAGAGAGAGAGAGAGAGAGAGAGAGAGAGAAACATCGACTGGTTGCCTCCCATATGCGCCCCGACTGGGGAGCAAACCTGCAGGAATGTGCCCTGACCAGGAATCAATCCCCGACCTGTTAAGTGTACCAGATGATGCTCCAACCAACTGAGCCACAATGGCCAGGACCACAGGTAATTTTTTTAAGTGATGTTACATAAAGCAAGAACCATGCTGATTATTAGTCTGAGAGTTTACTCCCACACTTCTTTTGCACCTTATGCATATTTTTGTTAAGTACATATAATAATTGTGGAGTAACAGATCGATGCTTCTCTCTCACTCCCATTCCTCTCTCTAAAATCAATTTTTTAAAAACTAATAAAAATACAGAACTTGAGTCAGAATGTAAACCAGCACACTTGTACCCTCACTGTGAAAAATCACAGCACAAAATAATGGACACGTTTACCGTGGGTATCAACAGTCATGTAGCTGATTTATATTCTGACTTCTGCTTGTCATCTCCTGGCAGACAGGTAGCAAGTTGGCCAAGGAAACACACTTTATGCTCTTAGTCCAGAACACTGTTATCAAAGTAATGATGGAAAAATAGCCATCAACCTAGAATTCTACACCTAGCTAAATAATCTTTTAAGACCAAACAGATTACTCAAAATTCTTCATAAAGTAACTAGTAATATAGTAATATAAAAGGAACTGAACTCCAAAGGAAGCAGTAGAAATAATATAGCAAAGCTGTACTGGACACCAACCTTATTTCAGAATCCACATCTCTGCTCAGGAATTTAGGTCTTGTATATTCAGATGAATAGTAACGTCCTGCAAAAACTTGGTCACCGTCAGCAGTAAAAGCTTCTCTACAATTCTTGGGTGGCTTTTGGGATTGCATTACTGCACGAGCTACAGAATTATTCTAAAAACAACAGGGGAAAAATACACTCTTTAGGTTATGCCAAAGCATTTCTGATACACACAATTTCAAAATGTTATCTGTCATTGTTTTAAGATTCAAGAATTTTTACTTAAACATTCAAGTAAAATAACTCCATAAAATTAAATAAAAACGTTTAAAAAACCACCTTGAAGATGCAAAGAGTTAAAATGATTCTTTAAAACACAGTAAATAATTCTTTATGATAAACTGATAATTTTATTTTTAAATAAATTCTATCTATTTAACTATTTAACTACTGCTAACTATTTAAAATTAAAAAGTATTTGAAGTAACTCTTCACGTGAAAATATTAACTTTAAACTAGCTCATACAAATATTATTTTTTCTAAATGATTTTTACACCTTAGAAATGATGGAACTGAATGGGAAATTCCAATAAATATTAAGATACATTAAAATACTAAAATATGTTGGAAAAACTTAGAAATATTTAAGCCCTGGAGGAAGTAAAAGGGGGAATTAGGCTTAACAGAGGTCTTGTCAACCTGTCTGGGCACAGACCTTTACAACAGAACTCCGTTATTTTCTTTCACATGTCATTCTAAAATATGATAGAGCTAAGCCCACAAATAATTACAACATGAACTTGCAATACACACACATGTGTGCGCACACACACACACGGATTACTAATACCATTACTTCTCAGTTTCCATTAATGAGAAAAACAGACACTATTCTGTTTGTCTTAATTACAGAGTTGTTTTAAATCTCCTTATTCCTTCCCAGCAAATTTATGCCAACACAACATGGTGATTGAATCCAACAAGTATATGAAAATGCACATACAGGTAAAGAGTAAATATTGACTTTAGAGCACTTAAATTTTTAAGAAAATAGATTCTTAAAATATCAAGTACTTGTTTAAAAAGTAGAAGGATAATATTACATAATTCTGTAAGGGTAAATAAAAAATGAATCTGGAAAGCAATCAACAAAGAATGAATCAAAATTTTTTATAGCACCATGCATCAAATGAACATATATTTGTGAAATTATTTTTGAAGAATAGCTGAAAGTAATAAAATCCCCTGTGGCCGAAAACGCACAAACCACCAGCTCTATATTATTCTATAGACTTTCCTGAGAGGCTAAAAGCACAATGAGGAAACACCGATGACCCAGTGGTATGGGATGGGCCATGAATTTGCATAACCACTTCAGTGCTGAGAGTGTTTAAACAACATAGAACAGAGCAAGCCTCGGGTCTTACTTTGATTAGAAGTATTGTCTCTATGCCTCTCATGTCAATCAGGCTATTTGCAACGACTGCGTTATCTATCTCTAAAGCTGTCAGAACCGTCGGGAAATCTGGATGATAAGCGGCTCTAGGAGACAAAAGTATATAAGGAGTAACATTAAACTTTAATTATAAGCATACCTGTATATATTAATGGGTGAGTAGATGATATTCTGATAAGACAATGAAAAATATCTGATAACATCTGAAAACATCTGATTAAGTTAATTTTATTTATTTAGCAAACATTTCTAGAATATGTGATAGGCACTGTTATCCAAATAGTATATGCTCACCTAATCCTTACGGCAACCATGACGTAGACAGTACTATTTTCTCCATTTTTTTTTTCCCCCAGATGAGAAAGCTTCAGAGCTTAATAAATTCCCTGATGTCACAGAACTAGTCAAATGCTAGGGCTAAGATTTAAACCAGGCAATTCAGCTCTAGAGCCCAGATTCTTCTGCTTTCAAGTTAGGGTAGAGCTGGCATATATTAATTAGCCTCCTGTGCACAACACCCCGACTCAACATTTATGGAGCCCAGATAAACTTGTCCTACCACATATTATAACTACAGCATCTTTAAATCTTATATGCTATCATAAATATAAAATTCAATTAGTTAAAACACATTTTTAAAAGCTAAATAATTTTCCTTCTGAGACAAGAAAAACTAAAGTGCAGATTATTATGAAGACAGAGGAAATATGAGAAAATAGATAGTCTTATAGATAGTAATTTGGGTTCCCTGAAGAGACATTCAATCTTTCAACTAAAATTTTAAACGTCTGTGCTATTAACAGCACTGAAGAGTAGCTGTACCAAGACCAGTAGGTACAGGAGCAGTGAACATCTAAGGGGAAAATGGTCACGGTATCCTTAGTGCTTTCCTCCTCCTAGAATTCTAAAACAATGAAAGTACTTTTTTATATACAGAGTGGGGCAAAGTAGTTTTACAGTTGTAAGTAAGCAAAACCATTTATTCTTGTATTATTATTTATTATTGTATTATTTTCCATACGTACAACTGTAAACCTACTTTTTCCCTGCTCCATTCATTCATTTGACATGCATTTAGTGAGCACCTACTATGTCCACAGGCTGAGACAGGAATAAAGAAAACAGACTACGTCCTTCTCACCACGGAGCCGACATCCTACTGAAGGGAGACAGAGAACAAAGAGAAAAGTGATATTGGGCCTTTCCGTACAGAAACGATTGGGCAAGCCTCACAAGTGACACTAGGCAGATGCCCAAGGAAATGGGAGCGTCACACTGGCATCCTGAAGAGCATTTTGGGCCAAGGGAACAGCACTTGCAAAGGCCCTGAAAGGTATGTCAGGGAAGCCCGGAGGCCAGCGCGCTCTCGTGGACTGAGCAGCGGGGAGAGGGCTGGGGCAGGAACAGGAGAGCTGGTGAGATCAAAGATCCTGGAGGTCGCAGCGAGGCCTAAGCAGGATGGGTGCTTTGAGCAAAGACATGACCCGACTTCACTCTGGCTTCAGTACTGAGTGTGGGGGTGGCAGGGATCAGACGCAAGAAAATGAGCCTATTGCAATGCTCAGGTGAGGCTTGACTGATACTGGCTGGGACCGGGGTGGTCCCTGCAGAAGCGTTTAGAACATACATGTATATGTGTATATTTTTACACGGAGCCATTAGGATGTGCGGTGGCAGAGAAGAGTCAAATATGACTGGAGTTTGCCTTTTAAAACTGAAAACCGAAGATGCAGAAGATGCTTGGAAGAGCAGGTTTTGGGGCAGAACCCAGGAGACCAGCGTTCCCACACGAGTGTGCAGGACGTTCTCCCCCTGCAGATGCAGCCACCTTGCCAGGGCGCGCTGTTACTACGGCGATGCTGTCTGTAGCACAGCCGAGAGGTCACTTTTATGAGGTTTTAGATACCAGAGGTCAAACTAGAAATTAACATAAGGTCAAATTCTCACTGACTCTTGGTTCCCAATCCTTATTTCTAGTATAAAAGCTCAAAATCAACAATTCCAAAGAGGACGTTAACTACTCTTCGACAAATCCACTTTTCCCTGTACTCCTGCTAAACAGCAGTTGTGGGCACACCTGTTGGGTAGTCACTCCAGCCAGAGACCTAGCAGTCAACCTCAATGCTTCCTTCTCTCACATGCAAGCGACGAGCATTATTGATTTTGCCCTAAATCTCTTTTAATCTATTCCGTACTATCTATAACGTAAATGCTTTTTTTCATAGAATATTCATGATGCCGTGCCGCCATGCATTTTGCACCTAAAATTCTATCTGCCTAGAAGGCATTTAACAAACTCATCAGTTTAGAAGACTCATCAGTTTTCTACAACTACACACTCGAAGCCAACTTTGTCAAAGCTGACAAAGAATAAATGAGAAAATAGGTACATACTTACCAGGGAAGTGGCGAGGCAGCCAGCAGCTACTCAGGAGGCCCGCTTGGGTGCTGTGCCCCGGCGAAGTTTGTTAGGGCCGTCAAAGGACACAATCCCAGGCGGCTCTTTATGGAACCTCCGAGGCACCAGGAACAATGGCGCCCAAGTTCTCCCTGAACGCCGCCCTCTTCCTGCGGCTGCGTGTGCCCCAGCCCCCTCATCGGCACAAGTTCTGTGCCCCTCTACATCTACTTCTCTGCACTCCCGCCCGCGAGAGACCTCATGTCCGGGCCTCAAGGGCAGGGAGTACTTTTCTTGCTTATCCCCCTGAAATTAAAGGGGCCTGATAGAATGTTACAAGTCAGTAGTGTACATATGGCTAACATAAAAACATTTTCTTTGTGATCTTGCATGTGACTTAACAAAATCAGAACTAGTGCTTAATTCCTGACGCCTTACCTGTGTCTTACGTCATACATGTCATTCCGAAACTCAGACACTATGATCTGCGGCCGTGAGGTCCCTGGTGAGTAAAACTTTCTCATCAGTGCCTGAAGTACTCTTTCATCAGAATGGTTATGGCAACAATAGGCTTGCAGAAGTCCTTTTAAGCAAGATTCAATAGCCAAAGCATGTTCAGGGTCCCGAAGATGAATACAAGCTCCTAGAAGTGAGAGAAAATTATTAAAAGGCCCATAAATACTTACTTTGAAATATTAATGTAACTATCTCTCTATAATAGTTCATAGTGATTTTACAAGTTTCATATAAAGCAGCTGAAATAATACTGCACACTTTAAATGAATGGGAAATCCCACATACCCACTGAATGCACTGGGGAGAGACCTCCCTAAACTCTGTGAAAAAAGCTGTCCCACTCCACTGTAAATCAACAGTGCTTTTTCCAGGTAAGTTTATACTATTGTAGCCTTTCAATGGTGTTCTGAAAATCAATCAAAAGATTTATAGATTCTTTATCATTTTCTATAAAAATGATTAAATATTGAAACTGTAGACTAGCAGCAGGAAAAAAATGCCTCATTTATTGAAATGAGTCCTGGCACAGAGGTACATATTTAAAAAGGCATTATACCCTAGCTCGTGTGGCGCAGTGGACTGTGTGCCAGCTTGCAAACCAAAGGGTTGCTGGTTTGATTCCCAGTCAGGGCACGTACCTGGGTTGTGGGCCAGGCCCCCAGCTGGGGGTGTGGCAGAGGCAACCACACATTACTGCTTCTCTCTTTCTCCCTCCCTCCCTCTCTCTCTAAAAATAAATAAAATCTTTTTAAAAAAATTAAGAGACATTACTACAAGATACAGTAATACAGTACTTTACTAAGAAAACATGTTTTATATTTACAGCATCACTGTCACCTAATGTACAGAATTAGAGATAACTCCTTAGGAGAATGCAACTGATCATTAAAAATCTCATGTATATATAGAGATAATTATATAACCCCAGATTATACAGTTGGTAGAGGACTTAAAAATGATGTTGTCCATCCTTAATAGAAACTAAGAAAAGGACAAGTCATTTCATAGAGGTTACACAAAACTCAGGTGGTGAGTGTCCTTCCAAACATATCTTGATGTCACTGGATTTTCCTACTCATCAGTTACACTCAAGTTAGTTCATTTATTTATTCATTCAGGAAAAAAAAAAATCAGAATCAGATTATTCAACTCTATAATTACTTTTTCTTTTCCTAAGTTCTCTTTGACTATTTTATGCTTTAAAGATACAAAAGAAAAGTTACAAAGTTTAAGCTGACTCAACACTATTTCTTAAAATATGTACAATGAAATTCTACACATAATTATATAGCTCTTGGATAACAGTCTTTAGAGCTAGACTCAACAGACCCTCTCCTGAAAAGAAAAACTTATTTCTAGTGTTCATTACATCCTGATCAAATGGTGACAAATACCTAAGGGGCCTACAGGCTTATAGGTAAACTGCCCGCGTTTATAGGCTTCATCTACTGCTTCAAGGAGAGCTGGAACATGAGGGCCGAATCGTTTCAGCCGGTCAGTTTTGCTGTCTCTCAGATCCTTCAGCTGCCTCTGATTATAGCTCAGTGCATGCTTCACGTCTAGCTCTTCTCTCCTGCAGAACGAGAGGGGAAGAACAGAGGGGATACGTGACACAGACAGAAATAGTCAACCTTTCCCCGTAACATCTGCACACCAGGGAATGACCCAGCTACCCTAAAAACTAAAAGTAGGTATCTTTATTTGAAAATAATTATGTAGGGAAAAACAGAAATCCTCAAAACTTAGCATGAAAAAAAAGATGCATTAATGATGAGGACTAGAAATCCCAGAAGCTGTCCAACTCTACAAGTATAAAAAAAGTCTCAAAACAAAAAAAGTAAAATAAAAAAATTAAAAGATCCCTATATAGACAAAACAAACAAAAAAACCCCAAAATCCCCATGTTTTTTCTCTTCCTATAAAGAGCAAAACTATATGATCCTCAAGTAACTAAAAATTGTCATGGTAAGCATGTTGAAACTCACTTAATTCTAGTATGTTCTTCTTTATCCTTTTCTATGGCTTGCTGAAACTGTTCAATTTCTTGAACGGTGGAGCTTTCTTGATCCTGTAAGGCCTTTAATCTGTCTTTTAACCAAGATATTGTTTTTTGTCTTTCCAAACGCTCAGGTTCCAAAGACTGGTCGGCACTAACAGTAAATAATCCAAAGTGGAAAATGTTAAATGAAAAACTTAACATTTAAAAAACATAAAGAAATGTGATAAAAACCCCTTTAGCAATAACACAGGAAATATAGTACTGCATTTTACCTAGAATACTTCGTTAGAAAATGAGGTAACCATGAACATTGCAAAGTAACTATCTTACCTTTTTTTTAGTTCTTCAATTTTTTTGCAAAGCTGCTCATCATCTTTCCTTAATGCTCTATATTCATTTAGGGAACGGTTATATAAAACCTAACAGAAAATTTGACATACTTTAGTGAAATAAAAAAATAAATATTCCATTCAAGTCCACTTTTCCAAGTCTTCAAATCAGAGGCAAATATAAGCAGGAATATATCTTTTTAAATAAAGTACATAAAAGGCCAAATGAAACCTCTGCATTTTTTAAAGTCTTAAAACAGCATAAATGTCTATACAATTATAAAACCTCTATTTAAAAATGAACAAACAGTGTTTATATTTGACATGCAGTTTTTAATATTCCAGGTTGGACAATTTCTCTCACCTCCGCTTCGTTATAGGCCCTTTTCTTGGCAGTAACGTCTGCTTTCAAAGCCATACATTCTGGGGCTCGTGCATTTGTCTCTTGACTAATCTTTTCCAGTTTATCTTGAATATCCTTGTATTTATTTTCTGCTTCATCAAGTCTGCCCTTTAAGAAAATAACGTATTTTATTTTTCTTCAATAAACAAAAATTTTTTAAATTATATATAGCTCACATCCCAGTAATAAACTTAATTTCACTCTGACTTAAATAAACTCAAGACATCAGGCAAGCAAACATAATTATATAAAATACTGAAATGTAATTAAATTTTAATTCCACATTTTAAACAAATGTGCTTATCTTCTGGGGTTACAAAGATGCCACAACAACTGTATTCTAAGTAACACAAAAAGAGACACAATTTAACAGAGAATAGGTGTGCAAATTGATCCTAGAGTTTGAATACAATAATGCTGAAGTCAAGTATATCTATTTATAATTGTGGAAGCACAGAGGAAAAAACCCACAGGTTTGCCAGAAAGAGGAAAGCATGCTTTCAAAGCAGGAGTAGCATTTGAGCTGAAGCTTGAGAGATTAATCAAAATGCACCGGGAGAAAAGTTGGGGAAATGTGAGAGAGGAAGATGGAAAAGCACACAGGAAGGGATTAATACCCACTGTAAGAATTAAAAATATTCTGGAGATTAAACTGAGCAGGTAGTGCTGAGAGATGAGGGACGGAGCACAAGGACCTTGAATTCAACAATGATCAGCTTACAACTTAACCCTCTCAAAAACAGGGAGACAAGATATGACCAAATCTGTACATAAATCACTCTGGAAGCACATGGAAGGCAGAGTGGAGGGAAAAATTAAAGGAAATGATTCCAGGAAGAAGTAATATATATTCTGAAGCAAACTTAATTAGGGGACAGAATGGGGCACTGATAGTAGGAATAGATTAGAAGGGACAAATAGGAGAACAATTTAGGTCAGGGGTCAGCAAACTTTTTCTAGAGAGAGCCAGACAGTGTATAGCTCAGGATCTGTGAGCCACGCTGTCTCTGTCACAGCTATTCAACTAGGCACGCCAAGTTCAAGGTGTCTGGAAAAGGCATGTAAAGCTGTGAAAACAGGTATTCAAATCAAGCGCTCAGGATAAACAGTTGAATAGAAGACAGAGACTAGGGAATTGTAAATACATAGGATATTTAGGAAGCATTACATAAAATGATTAACAAAGTTCTATTATTGATAATATAATCTGTATGTTTCTTATAAAAATTGGAAGTTGGTCTATGTGTTACATGAACTAAACATAACTCATATATTTTCAGTTTTAAATTAGGTTAACATAAGTTTAAAGTCTGTTTTAGACTCTATTATTCAGAAACCTTCTATTCAATAATCATTCTATAATCAATAACCAAGCATATACTATGGGAAAGGTTTTACGTAAGACAAGAGTAAGAAGGACATAAATATAAAATCAGATAGTCTTTATTGTCCAGAAATTGACCACTTACTCCATAGAATGCTCAAATAATAAAGGGGCGCAAACACCAACAGAATGAACTATCACCCAGCCTCAAGATTCTCCCTTTCACATTAAAAAAAATAATAAGTAAAACATAAGCATCTATTGTTCCGACTGGACTCCGTTTTTAGATAATGGTGAATACCCAGAGAGGTATGTACCTTAAGGCTTTTCCCTATGACAAGCTAGGAAATGAGGCTGAGAAGAATATAGTGAAAGTTTCAGAGTATTCTCTCAGAAATAAAAACGTGAGGTGAGAGCAGTAGGTGGGGTTGGACTTCCACTTACTACCTGCAGAGGGAGTAGGAAACTCAGCCCAGAGATCGCTAAGTAAATGTACTACCTTTAGCATTTGTTATTTTTACATACTCATCTGTTACCTTTGCTGGATTAATGTCACAACGCTTAAAAGAAAAAGACATACCTGCTTAACTTGCAGGCATACAGAAAGAAGGCAAGGTGGGAAAGATTACGTCCTATACTACACCCAAGCTTGGGGGCCAACAACTCCTAAGTAAAACGAAATACTAAGAGGTAAGTCAGCCACACTAAGTTCTGGGGTCGGGGTGGGGGCAGGGGCGTGTCCTGTACAAAAAGAAAGGGCCAGTAGCCCTATCTGTGGCATGACAGTGTGAGGGATTCCCCAGGGCTGGCAGCACACCCTTGTGAACATATTAAGAAAACCGCTGACCTGTAAATTTGGCATGGGTGAATTGTATGGTATACAAACTCTATCTCAATAAAGTTGTTTAAAAATGATTGAAAAGGTGAATATAAAGAGTGGATCTGCTATCTGGTCAAAAGGTCCACGAGGAAGAACCCAATGGATAATGATTGCCTTTATTTACTGCTCAACCAACTTCTGCTTCTAGGCCCAGTGGGAGACTCTGGGCTTTCTGGACTCTCAGATAAATTATGTAGTTTCTACCTGGGCTCTTAGATCTCGGGTGGAAATTAACGCTAACAGATCTAAGAACTCATCTCACCTGTGTTCTGCCATATGCAATCCTCTGACCGTTCTGGGCCCTGAAACTCAATTCCCTACAATTCCACACTCAGTTCTGAAGTCTTACACAACATGACACTTAACTTGAATGCTCTTCTAATTGAGTATTATCCCAGCGCTCTTATTCCTCAAGTGTTTCTGTTCCTTAGAGAACCTAAGAGCAAAAGCTTCCAGCTCTAGCATTTCCAGCTGACAACAAAGTACCACTGTCCACTCGCCTGAATGTGGAGTTCTACTGTGTTCTCCTCAACAGGCTGACCACATCCCAATACCGTACTCTGCCTAAGAGTTCCACAGCAGCCCTTGACCAAAAGTTTAGTCAGCTTCACCTGAATAATAAGTTCAAATCAGATAAATATATAGGTTGAAAGTGCTACCTTCATAGGTCATAAACAGTCTAAGATCGACAGTCTCATGATTCAACCTACCAAACCGGTAAAAGAAAAAACTATAGTTACCTGCTGTTCTTCCAGTTTCCTCTGAAGTCTAGCAGCACGATCTTCTCCAATTTTGATATTATCTCTGATAGCATTCAACTGCTTTTCAATTTCATTGACCTAACAAGAAATTATATAGCAAATCATTCTGTAATCAAATGTACTCTGTATAATACAAATATATATGAATAATTAAGTAAAAATTACCACTGCCCAAGCCATTTCATGTTTCAGCTCTTCTAACGTGGTCTTCATTGTACTTAGTCCGGCGATATTTTGAAAACGTTCTTCCTTCTCTAAGCACTGGCGCTTCAGTTCAGTAAGTCGCTTTAGAAAAAAGAGGATATATTTCTGAAAAGATAAGATTTTCTACAAATGCATTTCTTTTGAATACACTGCCCCAACAAGTACTAAAAAAGATTTGCTAGGAAATGATTTCTTTAAGGTGAAAAGAAAAATATTTCTGTTTCTTTGGTATATTTTACTAGGTGCAATAATTTTCAATTCTGCACTAAAAAAATGTTCCAACACCCTTCAGATGAAGAACAGCAAAGGAATAAAAGGGTTAAGAAAACACCAGTATAAACAAACCTCAAAACAGTTTACCATTTTCTCTCTAGTCCATATCTGATACACAGACTGATAGTTTTTCTGTGCAAAATACACCCCATGCCCAGTGAAACATAGTGGACCCTGTACTCACTCCAAATATAGTGGAAAGCTCAGAGGGAATTTATTTCCAAAAATCAAACAAGGTGTAGTTTTTCCTCACCCAGGCTCTCTCTTAATGATTAACAAATAAAATAATCAAACAAATACTAAATATGACATCAAAGCAGCCCCTAACGTGGCTTCTAAACTTCATACTCTGCACACCTGGGTAGACAGCCTCTCCCCTTCATCCATGTTTACATGTCCCACAGGACCTTGCACTGTTCACCTTACTGTGTCCCCCCATCCAAGTCACTTCTCGTTCTCCAGGATTATTTCACCCCACCAGTGCTCTCTTCAAACCTCATACACCAGCCACACTAATCCCTCATTCATTCGCCCTGCCTCCTACTTCAGAACAGTTAGTAACCATGACAGAAGTATGTGCTCCAACTCCCACCAACCTTAGCTATAAACCTAATGCAGTCACTCCCCCTGCGGCTACAAAAGGTGGCTTCGGCATCCGTAAGCCCAGCCCCCTCGCCGTCCTACAGCTGGGATATTGCCATCCCCTTCAGCCTTCTCAGATCTCCATTAGTTGAACTGTTACCTCATCTTTCCATCTTCCACCTCATCCTCTTCGCCAGCTGCCTCCCTTTATCATATTTCAATCTTCACTTGCTCATCTTTCCCACTTACAAACAAAACCACCACCGCCCATTCCTGTGCACCGCCTCGTCCTCTAAAGGCCTCCTCCTTCCATCCACGGGTCACGAAAACTCTCTCTCTTCCACATACTCACATTTTCAGCCCCACAAATCTGCCCTCCGTTTTCACCACTACCGAAACTTGTCTTACTGCGGACATCTATGGATATCGTGCCACTAAATACAGGTGCGTATTTGTCAGTCCTTGTGGTGTCCGCCCACTCAGTACAGTCGGGACTGCTTCCTTTCCACATCCTCCCTTCTCTCAGCTTCTACAACTTCCACGGCCTTTCTAAGGGCTCCCGCCTGGCCCGGGCCCACTTGCTTCCCCTCCTCAGTCTCAGACATTACCTGCAGCTTAGGTACCAACAATACAGGGACGACTCTCCCAACCTGTTACTGAGGCCAGGCTTGACTTCTGTGTGCCCAACTCAAATATCCAGCTTCCCACTCTACATTTCTATTTGGAGGCTTTATAAGCACCCCAAAATTAATTTGTTCAAAGCGGAATTCATCTTTCTTAAAAGAAAAAAAGAAATAAAAGAAAAACTGGTTCTTCTTTCCAAGCTTCCCATCTTAAAAAACTTACTCTGCTGATGGGGTCATTAACGTAGTTGTCATTCTGTCGCCCTTTATGTCTCTCCTGGCTCAACTTGACTCCTTAGCGTACTATTCAACACCTGCCCAAGTCACTTTAAAACTCTTCTCCCCATTACTGCTGTCTCTACCCTAATTTACATCATCGTCGTCATCTCTTTAGACAAAGATAACACCTTTTTCATTGATCTCGCTACATTTACTCTTCCTGTACAGCAACAGAGGACGCTTAATTAACTGGAAAAGGAAGTTCTTATTAAGTGCATATTTTGCATAAGAAACTCTGCTACAGGATATAGGGAAGTACTTCTTAAACTAAATAATCAAAATACCTAGACGGCTGATGACAAAGTATACCATGAAGAAAGTGGGTATTTAATCCCAGTCTGTCTAAAGCCAAGTTTTTCAAAGTCCTGATTTATTATTTTTTAAATAATGAATGTAACATATACCAAGTACATTTGATTCAATATGCAAGTATTTCCTTTCCCTAATATTGGGCTGGCCAAAAAGTTTGTTTGTTGTTTTCCCTAAGATGGCTCTAGTAGCGCTTGGTTGTCTTTAACTTCATTCAAAACAATTTTGTTAGACTGCGTTGTGACAGCTGTTGTATCAGCGCGCATTTAAAGAATACTTATCAAAATCCATGAATTTTTGTGTAGCCATTTTAATATTGAAGGTGGAAGAAAATACTCAACATTTTCAGCATTTTATGCTTTTTATTTCAAGAAAGCTAAAAACACAACTGAAATGTATAAAAAGATTTGTGCAATGTATGGAGAAGGTGCTATGACTGATCGAATGTGCCAGAAGTGGTTTGCAAAGTTTCGTGCTGGAGATTTCTCATTGGACAATGATGCTCTACAGTTGGATAGACCAGTTGAAGTTGACAGCGATCAAATCAAGATATTAACTGAGAACAATCAATGTTCTACCACACGGGAGGATAGATGACATACTCAAAATATCCAAATCAATAGTTATTCATGAAAATGAAAAATGTGTCTTTTATTTTACAGAAAAAAAACGTATGGACTTTTTGGCCAACCCAATAACAGCACTGATACCTCAGAAAAGTGTGCTACAAATTAGTCCTGTGGGTTATAGTGCCTCCTTGCCCACTGCCACGCAGTCCGAGTTTGAAGGGTTGAGGTGGGGAATAAAGACAAATACGCTCATCTTTGCTTTCCGAGTTGCCGCTTAATGAAGCACACAACTATAGGTTTAATTTTAAATAGACACTCCTCAAAAACTGGAAGTAAAAAGGTCAAAGTGACAACTAATAACTTTGACCTGAGTCAATCATTAGTCAATTCTGTCTCAAAAGGACAGGCTAAGAAGTTGCTAAAAGCTCAAGTGGCTGCACAGAAGTGACTCACAGAAGAACAAAACACAGCATCACACAAACACTGGTGGGACTCAATTTCCTGAGTGAGCGGCTAACAGGTAAGCCTTATGACTTGGAGACCTCTGACTGCCTAACAGACGGGCGGGCCTTCGGAACATGAAGAAGGTGTAGGAACAAAATACAGCCCATGTAAAACAGATGTAAGTCAGTCTCACTGGCTTCCGTGACTTCTAATTCGATCAAACGTGCACAGCTGCCGGGCTGGGAGCACTGACGTGACAGTTGCTACCGAGCACTCAGAGCTTAATAAATGTTAACATTTTGCTCATGTAGCGAAAGTCAGCTACCATATAAAACAGTAAATGCACATTGTGTTTAATATCAGCTTAAAGCCTGTGCTTATTTTCCCATCAAAAGAAATATTACAGATTTTAAGCCACTTATAGTGGGAATTAGTGATATGTTATTGTAGAACCAGTCAGTCATATACCAAGAGATAAATATGTAAGATACCGCCCCACCCTTTAATTTACAATCTAATAGAGGAAGACGTGCACATCTGCATTATTTCAAAACAAAAATGAAGGTTAATAAATACTCTGAATATAAAAATCACACTTCATATATTTCAGAGTGCTTTAAAACATCATTGTTTTTCTATAGATGGATTTCTACATCTAGGCCTACAATTTTACAGTACCATTTTAAGACCTTATGGGCATTGGACTGATCTCAAAGTTAACTGCATTAAGTGTTACCTCTTCTCCTTGACTTATCTGCTCCTTTGTTCTTTCTTTTGTTTCCATAATGTAGGAATAATCTTCCTTCATCTGTTCCAGTTGGGTTGCTTTCATGAAAAACTATATCAACAAGGAAAACACAATTAAGGGTTTGCAAAGTTCCATGGAACTATGTAAAAAAAAAAAAAAAAATTTGGTCTCCAAAACTTTTAGACCAATTATGTAAATAAGACCTGGGAAACATACATAAATACACATAATACACATAAACACAGAAGAATATGTCTTATTTTAGGCTCCAAATCTATTTAACCTGTATGTTTACAACTACATGTTCATTTGCAAAAGGTGTTTTTTGTTTTGTCTTTTGAATCTTCACCCAAGGACATTTTTTTCATTGCTTTTTCTTTTTTTTTAAGAGAGAGAAGACGGGAGAGAAACAATAATGTGAGAGAGAAACATATTGGCTGCCTCCTGTACACACCCAGACTGGGGAACAAACCCGCAAATTAGGTATGTCCCTGACAGGGAATTGAACCCATGACCCTTCGGTTATAGGACTACGCCCCAACAAACTGAGCCATACCAGCCAGGGCTCTAGAAGCCCATGAAAAGAAAACACTTTTGCTGCGACAGTAATACCACTGTGAAAGCTTATTTTCACTAATTCCCCCATTCTTTAGACAATTATGAAAACAGAAAGCATTTGTATGTTTGATCTTGGTGCATTGTACATTTTTAGAAAAGGAAATAATTAAAACAATTCAAAAGTTACACTGTAAGTTTTAGTAGCAGTCACAATTTTGTTAGCTTTTTGAGTTTTAAATAATTTAAGGTATAAAAGTTATTATGTATGTGTGGTTGATTTATGGCTTTGCATTTCCTTAAAGATTAATTTCAGAAAATAATACTCCATTTTCCCTCAGAATTAAAAGCTGAAAAGTGGATGCAAGGATTTATCAAAAAATTAACATTTTTTGTAATACTAATTTATCATCTTAACAATTTCCTAAACTAGTCCTACAATATTATTTCAAATATGTGGCTTAATAAAAAAAACCTCAATATTTATTGTATGAACAAAAATTATGTTAAGAATATATGCTTAACCTATGAATGTGTCCTTTCACTAAGTTACATTTACTTGGTTCTCCTTACTTTGTATTTGTCTCCCTCATTTTTAGACTGTAAAAACTGTTTGCTCATCTCTTGTGTTAAAACAGAAACTGGATTATCCACCTGAAACAAACAAACAAACAAAAGGTTATTTTTGAGTATGTCACTTTAACGCCTTAAAGATAACTGTACTGAAATATACAATACAACTGACCTATGGTGCCATCAAGCAGGCTAAGTAGTAGCCAACGGTTAGAGCATTAGGATAAATATACAAAGAAAAATGTTAAAATGCAGAGAAAATGTTTTAATATTTCATGATACTAAAATAAATACTATAGTCAAAATTAAATATTCTCCTGTTGCATGAGAGCATAAGAATTCTCTGAACAAGTGTTTTCATCGGAAAGTTTTCATTTCTTCTGTTTTATAGAGCATCACACTCCTAGCTACTAGTGTGCTATCGGACCAGCGTGGGAGCAGCCCCAGCGTGGGAGCAGCCCCAGCGTGGGAGCCAGCTGACTTGAGATCTCCTTTGGGCTCTGTCTGTACCCTCGTATGTAGCCTTGGGCAAGGGAGTGAGTTTCTCCAAATACAAAAAGTCCAATTCAGATTCTTTTTAACCAGAATTATGATAAATATTGTTTATTTTTCTTACAACAGTTTTTCAGATTTCCCACTTGTTATTTTTTCATGAAGACATCATGAAAAAAATGGAGATATTGGAGCCAGTTTTCTATCTTTTGGAGGGGAGTCATTTTAAGCCACTGCTTGGATTAAATCACCTTTGGCCAACAAGTACAGTACAGTTACGATAACAGTAAAGTACAGTAACAGGTGAAATTAGACCTGAAAAAGCTTTTTAAAAAATATTACTTGTTTCAAAAAGATTCAGGGTCTTCTATCTTTGGTGTTAGTAACAAAGCAACCGGTATGTTAGAAAATAACCCTGTTCCTAAATTATAGGATGTGTAGGGTCAGTATAAATGAAAAGTTTTAAACGCCTTCATTTTACCATCTGTAAAATACTGACTGTACTTTGTTAGTATGTCAGTGCCTAAAACCTTTCTTTTAAGTAAAACTTCAGGTCCTATAATTTTTTAAAAAATCTATGAAATTATAAAGACACTTATACATATCACATTTTCTTTTTGTTATTATATAGGCAGACCAGGCTGACTGCTACATATTTTTTGCAAGGTCTGCTCTGTATCTTAATTTCACACTGCATCTGACTTCTTAAAAAGTAAGACCTAAGGCACCAGCTTTAATGACAGACATCTCACCACCAACTTCTGGTTGAGATCCCTGAAGTTTGTGTTCTTTCTCCACGTCCTTGTCACTGTTTCTGAAATGGGGCTCCTAGTCCCTACACTACTCTAGGAATTACTTAAGAATCTTGCAGCTTTACCTACTGAGACCCTGGAGCAACCAGAGACAGGTAATCTTAAGAGAAAATGCAAGAAGGGGAGGCAAGGGGACAAATATAATCAGATAGTTAAACACATTAAATATTTTCCTCCCTCCTGGTTATTCTAGACCAGTACTATCCAATGGAAATATGATGCAAATCACTCATATAATTTAAAAAATTTTAGTATCTACATTAAATATGATTAAAAATACAAATTAATTCTGTTAATATATTTTTAATCTTATATAACCAAATATTATCATTTAACCATGTAATCAATATAAAAATTGAGTTATTTCCTTGCTTTGCGTTTCGAGGTCTGGTATTTCACACACACATCTCAATGTGGACCGCCCGCATTTCAAGATCCGCGCAGGGCTGGTGGTTACTGGCACGGTAAGCACAGCTCTGCACCTTCCGTATTTCGATCAATGAACTTGAACCTTTAGAATAATATGCGAAGAGGACTGAAGGACTTACGGTAACAATCTTCAAATATTCCAAGAGAATAAACGTATCCCCCAGAAAGTGGGAGCTTAGAAAAACAAGCTTTATCCAACTTTTCACATAAGAACTTTCTGACAAGCACAGCTGTCCCCAGGGGGAAGCAGAGATCTCAGGCAGACATGGTGTCCCCGTGAGGTAAGGACAGAGTGTGATAACTGTGCTGGATGCCCTTCAAGATCCTCCCAACACCTATGATTCTATAAACTCTTAACTTCTAGTTTTCCTGATTTTGTTTGAGAAATCGTTCCTATTTATTTGCATCTGCTTTTATCCAGATTTTAATAATTATTTTTCTAAACCTGTGTTGTCTGACACACAGGCTGCTAGCCGCGTGTGGCTTTTTACATTTGAATTAAGTAAAATTAAATTTTAAAAAATTTAATTTCTCAGTCACACCGTACAGGCACTCAAGAGCCAGGTATGGCTGGTGGCTACCCCCCCGGACGGCCAAATACAGAATATGTCTATCATCACGGAGTTTTCTGGACAGCTTTGTTCTAAAGCAACCTGGGAAAGAGACCCAGACTTGGAATTGTCCTTTTTCCTTGGTGACTCGTCTTGGTGTTGTTAATCCTGGGATAAGGAGGGCGGCACCATGGAGACAGCATCAGAATGCACGGGGAGGCCGGGGCCCCGATGCCGGGGCCGCCAGTAACCACGCCCACACAACCGTAAGTGCACAGTTACTTTTTCTGGCTCCCAATTTCTCACCTACAACATAAAGGGCGTGGATTAGGTGACCGCCAAAGATAATTCCAGTGTTAATGTCGTAGGGCTGTATGGGCCCTACTTCCAATTATTCAAAATATCTTAGCAGAAAGGACCCAAGTCTTGTCTGCTACAGGCATGATCAATATCTCCAAAGTACAGAAAGAAAGGCTTTATCCTTCTAGAGTAGATCTGCTCTCTATGAGAATTTAGCAACTGAACTTAAGAAACTATGATGCCATTCTGACAAGGAGAGCAGAAAGCAAAGGAACTTTCAGCCTTTAGGAACATAAATTTAGCACACATCGGTATAGACTCGATGTTCTTGACTGCTCTACCGAATTAAAGGTGTTATAATATTATGCATCGAAAATTCCTGTTGAGTTAGTAAATTTTAAGGAACTTCCCTAACAATAGTTATTGAAATTCTTCCTGTGATCAATCTTAATTCTTTCTACACCACAAATGAAATTTTAAAAAGTAACCGGGTGCATTGATTAATCTGAAACACAAATTTAGCAATTACCTGTATGTTAAAATGATCAAGAATTGCAATCAGCTCTTCTTTCCTAGCAGAAACCACAGCACCTAGTTATGAGAAAGACAAAATGACCAGACTGTTTCTAGCAGAATAATACAGAAAAAACTGAGCAACGAGTTGTAACTATAAGATGAACTGCTTTTGGTTGCCATCAGGAAAGGTACCACTGACTGCACATACGCCTGAATGAACTGGGGGGGACACACTAGTCGGGACGAGTTCACACAGGGGGAAGCAGCCCAGATGCAGTAACCGTGCTTCTCCCCACAGCTAAACATTTGCTGCTCCTTCTCATCTGTCCCGTCAGCAACTCCTACCACTCACCTCCTCTTCCTTTATGTCCCCTCCCACCCTTGGCTAACAATCTCTTTCCACATGTGACAGAAACTATGGGGGTGAAGGGAGGTCTGCAGATGACAGCAGAATGGCAGAGCCTGTTTCAGGGAATCCCAGGTTCTGCTGGATTACAACCATGTGTACATATGTGTGAAAACATGCACGTATGTAGAACGTATGTAGACATATATGCAACCAACGAACCATCTTACAAGAAAGAGGTCTCAAGAGATAAGCAGGGCCCTTTCCATGGATACCAGCACAATCACGGAACTCTTTCAAACCAGGTATTTCCTGATCTTGTCTATGAAATGGAAGGAAAGGAGACACGACAAACCTGACTGGCTTTTCAGTTTGTAGGACCGACTCCCGTCCATGGTGATGTGCTGCTGCACCACTATGGAGTCGCCGTACACGTGCGCCCTGTACGCGTCGTCCCCTCTGTTCCTCAGTGTGATGGAGATGTCTGCTGAGCTAGAGCAACACGGTTAAGGCACATGAAGGGACCGTGCATCACAGCACTGCGTCCCCAACTTCCAAGTAATGGGGCTCACTCGTTTGAAAAGTCACTTGTACACCAGAGGCTGACGGTTGACGGGCTACTACAGAATAATCTTAAAGACACCACACCTAACAAAAAAATTAAAGCTGAGAATAAGGGAAGCTTTATTAAAAAAAACAACAGAGTATTCTACCAATAACATACATTTGTGACATAATCAGAGCACACATACTTCAGAGACAAGGAGAGACAAACACTCCCCACACCCTTGTTGTCATTAGTCACGTGAGGAGGACGGGGAGGTGGCCACGTGGAGGCGGCAGCAGGGCCTGAAGGGGGGGGAGGGGCACCAGACGCCCAGAGACAAACAGAGACAGAAGACACCTGGTTCCAAGCTCTCTTTCTGGTCACTCAGGAGACCCAACTGCGCCTTTACAATAAATCTCCTTTTCAAAAGCTCCTCTGAGTAAATTAGCATATGTGTTTGCTCTTATTCAGAAATACCTAACAAAAACAGATATGCTCCCACCAAGCTGTAATTAACAGCACGTTTATGTGCTCCCCGAGTTGATTCTAATGGAGACTCCAGGATGAAAACCATTAACTAACGTGTGACAGAGGAAGGACATCTGACCTACAATATAGAGCAAAAAGTATTTATTTCATTAACTAGTATGATTACCTACTATTAAGTGAATTACCTCAGGAAAACATTTTAAAATAAAGTAACCACATATGCTCTCTGAATTATCAAACATCTCTCTTGATTAGCTAACGTCCACTTCGTTAGTTTCATTCCTAGCTATGGCTTGCATTTTAAAGCTACCTTCAGTATTTTGAGAACTTTAGTATTCTGAGAACTGTCTTCTAATAAACATAGGAAAGTCACATTATTCAAAAAAGTAAGGCTAAGAAGAAGCCTCAGTGATAAAAAAACAACAACAGAAAACCTGTGTGAGGAGGAAGACACCCGAGCGGGGCACTAACGGCTACTCCCGACCACAGTGATGTGGCTGACGCTGAATCTGGGTCACGGGCCAGAGCCCAGCGTCTATAAACACAGGAGATGCTTAAGAGAAGAGAGAGATGCCCGTCAATGAGCTCTTTCAGAATGACAACACCAACAGGCAGCGGCTGCTCTCTCCACTCAGGAGGCTCCTGCCCACACAAAGGTACCTGGCAGCACACACCGATGGGACGCAGGAGCAGGGAAAAGGCCATGTAAAAATACGACGTCTGTGTCCCTTCTCTGGGTAGCCGGCTCATCTGCAGTCAGTTCTGTCACCTCGAGTTTTCATCCCCTCATACCCCACTCTCAATGCCACAGCTGATGGCAAAACAGGACTCGTGCAAAGACCCCCATGCCACTGGGGCTGGATCAGGGAGGCCGGGGCAAGAAATGGTACAGGAGACCCAAGGCCACTGTGAGAGCTTTCCACGGAGGAGATATATTAACGGAACGTAGGTTCCCTGTCCTCATGTCACTGAGAAAGGGCTGGTGTGTGGTCAGAGGGCTGAGCCCCAGGTCAAAGGTCTCAGGGACAGTTCCCTGGCGTCTACCAGCATGCGGGGCAAGCATCCTGATGGCAGCGCAAGGCCCTGGTGCCACAGGTGGAGAGTGGAATGCTTGACATGGGGGAGCAGAGTCCCAAGGCCACCTCACACCGGTGCCAGACTGACAGCAGCCCCCAGGCGGGGGGGGGGCCTCAGCGACTGCAGACGCAGAGCAGACCACAGACAGGGCTGAAAAGCTCAGTGAGCTGACCCCATAAAAACGTGGTGACAGAATCAGACACGATAAAATAAGGGGAATTTTATAGGCACCAAATGTTTCAAATGAGGAAGGGAATAGTAAGGGGTCTGGAAAAGCTGTTTATAGCTACTTCTTCAGACAAGGTCAGTAAAAAGGAGACTGAGCTCACATTAAAGCTTTTAACTGTTATTAACTCTGTTTAAAATATATTGATGTTCCTGTCTACAGGCAGCTGTGTTCTCCAAAGCTGATGATTTGTGTGAGCTAGTACTTTTCTTTCTTCCTTCCTTTTAATGGTATTCTAAGGGCAAGTCTCAGATGTTTCTGCTTTGGTCCAGGTACTTCCCAGATGGGAAAAAATAATTTAGGTGAGTCATAAAATGTTCGATGATACGAAAATAAAATGTCTTCCCAAAGCTTCTGTTTGAAAGATCAATGTGTTATCTGGGTAGGGAGACGAGGTGATTGTCTGGACTACTAAGAAATGTAGTTAAATACAATGAATTAAAACTGAGTGGGGACAATTAAAAGTGTTAAAATAACTAATTTTTTACTTCAGACCTAATTGTATTTGGTGACTGTGGGGGAGAAAACCTTGCTGGGCTGAGGCCCAAATAAGATAAGCAGAGACAAAAAATATGCTGGCGAATTCTTACCAAATATCTCTTTGCCAAGGCCACACAGCATGGGAAATGATTTTCTGTATATCTGCTTCTCCTGAGTCAACTTGGAGCCCTGGCTCGGGGTTAACATTCTTAACGTTTCTGAGAGATCCATAAGAAACCTGCAATCCTGATTCACACCCCTCCTTGTTCTACTTTTTAGCAATAAAATGAAGAAGTTAAATGGATGCAACACTGAGCAAAGTCTGCTGCATTGAGAAAAAAGGCAGCGCTGTTAATGATCCAAGTTCTGGATGTTCTGGGCACGGGGCATGGGAGAGGAAGGAGCAGTGGAAGCAGCCTTCCGCGGGAACTACAAGTCTAAAACGTCTGGTCGTCAGGAGAAACAAGGTCCCTGCAGAGCTCTCTGAGGCAGTATTGAAAGATAAGGACATCATCGTGAAGACAGCTCCTAACGGGTAAAAGGCCATGAGTCTGTGATGACGTCAACTGGGTATACAGTTACGTGAAGGCAAGCTATAGCACAAAGAAATATGAACTTGAAGCCAAAGTGGGTAGTTATATTGGACTGGCCAAAATGTTCCTTTGGTATTTTCCTTAAGATGGCTTTAGTAGTGCTTATTTGTCTTTAACTTCATTCGAAACAATTTTGTTAAGATTGTTTTGTGACAGCTGTCATATCAGCGTGCATTAAAAAACAAACTTAAAACTGGTGAATTTTTGCGTAGCCATTGTAATATTGAAGATGAAAGAAAATATGGAACATTTTCAGCATATTATGCTTTGTTATTTCAAGAAAGGTAAAAAAGCAAGTGAAACGCGCAAAAAAAAAAAAAAAAAAAAAAGATTTGTGCAGAGTATGAAGAAGGTGCCGTGACTGATAGAACGTGTCAAAAGTGGTTTGTGAAGTTTCTTTCGTGCTGGAGCTTTCTCGCTGGACGCTGCTCCACGGTCAGGGAGACCAGCTGAAGTTGACAGTGATCAAATCAAGACATTAACCGAGAACGACCAACATTCTACCATGCAGGAGACAGCCGACATACTCAAAATACCCAACTCAATAAAGTTATTGGTGAAAATGAAAAATGTGTCCTTATTTTATGGAAAATACCACACTGACTTTCTGACCAACCCAATAGGAACATTCACCAAGGGTCAAAACAGATCACAAATAAACTTATGACGGTGTTCCTCCTATCAAACTCTTTGGCAAACCACCTGGGTAAAAGCTAGACTGTAAAATCAGAGACGAGAGAGTGGAATGTTCTTTTGAAATTCTTAAAGAGCTGGGGACACCTGGTTGGTCATGGATTCTGCTTTTGCCTGTGTCATAGCAGCATGGACTCGCTGAAGCTGGGTTTGGAACAAGAGTCAGGAAAGTCTAGTGTTTAAAAATACTGCTTTAAACACAAGAACACAGATTTATCACTGCTCATTCTTCTAGAACAGTAACAGAAACAAAAGTGTAGGTGGGCAGGCACGTGACAATAATGTGCACAAGCTTTCTGTCCGGAGAGGACAACATGCAATGGTGGGCCACGCGGGGAACAGGGGCAGGGAAAGGGATGAACAGATATGGTTCCTCTGCTCCAGTTCCAGGAAGCCCACTCATTTCCCCTAGTTGTCTGCATGAATTGGGGATCTGAACTAGGCATTTCTTACAAAGAAATGTGGAAAGCAAGCACTTACTTCTGTCCATCTTTCACAAAACCTTTTAAAGAAGATCCTCTGTTAGTAGCGATTGCTTTTCCACCAAGACCAACTATGAGAGCCGTGAGGACTGCACTCTTCCCACCTAAAGAAATAGGCATTGAAGAAGTCACATTCGTTAGAGAGAAAAGGAAAGGCCAACTCCTCCTACAATATAATGTAAATATTTTCAGAATGAAAATGTGAATTAGCCTAACCCTCTAAGTGCTATACTTCAATTATATTTTTCTTCCAGTATCAAAGGAACAAACTTAAAAAAAAAGTTGTATGTAAGATATCTAGCTAAAGCTATTAGGAATAAAATAGAATATTTCAGGAATTAAATTTTTGCCACTAATAAGGAAATGGAAAAAATGATTGATACCTATCCAACTGAAAAATACCATTGTTTCTTGGCTCATCAGCCTATGAAACGAACTATTGAACTATACAAACATAATTAACTCATCTCATTTTTATTACATTCTCATTTAATTACAATTTACTTTTTCCATAAATTCTTAGAAGTCAGAAACTATTTTTAACATCCCTTGAATTCAAGTTCCACAGGGACAGGAACGTTGCCTACTGTACTCAATGCTGCATCGCCACTGTCTGCCCATAACAGGCACTCATAAACGTTTTATGCAGTATTCGGACAGTTATTACTCCTAATTTGAATATTGCTCATTTGTTAGCTCTTTGAAAGTGCACTTCTTTTTACCCTAGCAGACTTACCATTTCATGGACCAGTGCAATCAGCTCTGGTCAGCCCATCATCTTCCGCAGCACAGTTCAAGTTAACCAAGTTACCCCCCGATTAACTCACTTAGTCCCCGGAATGCCTTTTAAGTCCCTACCTAAGTCCCTCCTTTTCCTCTCATTCCAAATTCACTGCCTCCGCTACCTGTACTCTTCTTAACTCTTATTAATAAAATCACTTTCGAAAGTTTAAAATAAGGAAGGATCTAACTGCAGAACCCACCAGTCTTTCTTCACTTATTGTCCCATGTGAGACCCGTGCGTCACTGACCCCTCTGTCCAGTCTCTCCTTCTGAAAACACTTCCCTCTGGACCGAATGCAGAGTGCGGGGAACCAAGAACCAACCAGGCTGCGCAAGTCCACACACCTGGTTTCCCGTCCTGGCAGTGTTACCAGCTGTGGGTCGGGCAGGCCTCCTCTCCCCGGGCACTGGCTCAGCCAAGCTGGTGACACCTCACGCCTGGCTGGTCTCTCCCAAGTTATCTTATTGATCTTTCAAACTCCTGTGTCTTCCCCTTCTCATCTACTCTCCACAGTGCGGCCAGTAAGGTTTTACAAATCTCGATCAAGTCATCACTTTACTCAAAAGTTTTAATTGCTTCCCCACTGACTTCTGAATGAAACTCCAAAATCTTTATCATGGCATTCAAGACCCTCAACAGCATCACTTCCAACAGGCCCCTCCAGGGTCAACTTCTATCCCTCCCTCCCTTGTACGAGACGATGAAGCCATATTCTCCACACGCATCTGCTTCTACCCCCTGAACCTTCCCCAACAAGCAGTCTTTGCCTGGAACAACTCAGCTTATTCTTCCCCAGTGAGACCTGGTACCAGCAAATACTACCTCCTATTAATGCTTTCATTGGTCACAACAGTGAGAATTTGTTTCTTTTATGTTGGGATGCCCATGACACTTCACTTACGCTCTGGTACAACACGTAATAGATGCAGACACGGGGCTGCTCAATTACAATAAGGGTAGCTTGTCCTCTCTCCTATGGTGTGAATTCCCAGGTAAGTCGAGTGAAAAGAATAAGCAGGAAACGTTTATGTCTACTGCATAAATAATGAACCTAGAGTTGACTCCTATTTTCTTAATGTGTAGAACGGCAGCAAATGCTGAAAATATTCATGAATACGAGTTACAGACCTAAAGCTTAGATTTTCAGTACTAACAGCCACCCGTTTAAAGAAGTTAATGCATTCTAATCTCAACACAGTTCTCAAAGTCAAGGACGAAGGAGCGTGAAAGCACTTACTTCCATTGTTGCCAACTATGAAGTTGACATTAGAGCCAAATTTAAAGGGTCCAAGCATTGAATGACACATGAAATTTCTTAGCTGAATACTCTCAATTATTCCAACTTCCGCTGCAGTCTGTTAATAAAAGACAATGGGAGAAGACACTTAATCTGTCTAATGCACTCACAATAATCATCCAAACGTCTGATGGCAGGAGAAAGACCAGCGGTGTTACCAAAGAAAAGTTACAGAAAGTGAATGAAGTTAACGTCACATAATGCATAAAATGAAACTAAATGGGAAGCTTTTATGAGTAACTACTCACCCTAAAGTTCTTAAAGAAACTAATAAGTATATCAAAGGTTTCTTAGTATAAATAATACTAATATTCTGAGTAATTTTTTGTTGGAGTGGATATATCATTTTACATCCCCACCAGCGATATATGAACGATCCAGTTTCTCTGCATCCTTGTCAGTTTTTAGTGTTGTCATTCTTTTTTTTTTGTTAATTTTAGCCATTTTAATGGGTGTGCAGTGACATCTCATTGTTGTCTGAATTTGTATTTACCCGACGACAAATGATGTTGGATATCATGTCCTGTGCTTATTTGCCATCTATACATCCTACTCTTCAGTGAAATGTCTATGTGTTCTGCCCATTCTCAAATTGAGTTTTTGCTTTTAACTGTGGAATTTTGAGATTTTTATGTATACAAGAGACTGTAACTTTATAGATATGTGGTTTATAAATATTTTTTCCTTGCCTGTGGTTTGACTTTCATCCTCTTAACAGGGTCTTTTGCAGAAGAAAAGTTTTAGTCTTCCTGAGGTCCAATTTATCTTTTTTTTTTTTCCATATTATGGTTTTGGGATTTGATGTCAAGTCCAAGAATTCTCTGGTTAGTCCTAGATCCCCAAAACCTGTCCTCTATTTGTTCCTACAAGTTTTATAGTCTTATGTTTTACAGCTGAGTCTGAGACCCAATTGTGAGTTAATTTCCACAGAAGGTGTGAGACAGGCTCAGACTCACTTTCTCGCCTATGGAAATCTAACTGCTCCAGGACATTTGTTAAAAAGGCTGTCTTTCCTCCCCGGAACTGCCTTTAGGGACCTTCGTCAAAAATAAGCTCATCACAGTTTGTGTGGGTCTGTTTTGGGCATCTGTTTTGTCCCACTGACCTCTGTTTACTGTGGGCACATCACTAGTCTTGAAATAAGGTAAACTGAGTCCTCCGATTTTATTCTTCCTTTTCCAAACTGTTTTATCCATACTAGTTTCTTTGCCTTTTCATATAAATTATAAAATAAATGATCAATATCTATAAAAAATCTTGCTAGAATTTTGATAGAAATCGCATTAAACCTGCTATCATTTTTAGGAAAAACTGACATCTTTTCTATGGTGAGTTTTCTAGTCCGTGAACACAATATGTCTCTCCATTTATTTAGGTTTTCTTTGATTCATTTCATCAGTATTCTATGCTTTTTCAGCAAAAAAGTCGTACACGTATTTCGTTAGACTTATACCTAAGCATTTCATTTTTGAGCAACTGTAAATGGTATTATTTTGAATTTCAATACTGCTATATTCAATGTTACTATGTGAAAATTGACTTTTTAAAGAAAATGTTTATCTTGTATCCTACAACCTTGCTAAACACACTGATTAGTTCTAGAAGAGTTTTTCTAGAGATTCCTTGAGACTTTCCATGTAGACAGTCAGGTCATCTGTAAATTGTGAGGTTTTTTTTCCTTTCCAACCTGTATACCTGTTGTTTGTTTGTTCCTTAATACACTGGCTAGACCTCCAAGCGCTATGTTTAATAAGAGTGATGACCAGACACTGCTGCCTTGTTCCTGAGCTTAGGAGAAAAACAGCTCCGTGTTTCACCACTGAGGGTGGTATTAGACGCGTTTTTTTTGTCCATGCTCCTTAGCACATGGAGGAAGTTCCCTCTGTTCATATTTCTTGAGAATTTTAATCATGAATAAGTGCTGAATTTTGTCAACTTCTTTTTCTGCCCTGAGTGATATGATCACGTGATTTTTCTTCTATAGCCTGTTAAAATGGTGAATGACACTGACTGATTTCCAGATACTGAATCAAGCTTGTATGCCTAGAATAAACCACACTTGATCATGCTATAGAATTCTTTTTATATATTGCAGAATTCTATTTGCTAATAATGTGTTAGGGAGTTATACGTCCATACCCATGAGTTACATTGGTCTGTTGTTTTCTTTTTTTAGTACTGTTTGTCTGGTTTTGGTATCAAGATAATGAATTGAGAAGTGTTCCTTCCTCTTCTATTTTCTGCAAACGACTGTGTAGAAGTCATATTAATTCTTCCTTAAACATTTGGTGTAATTCTCCAGTCAAAACAACTGAGCCTGAAAATTTATTAGAAGTTTTTAAACAATGAATTAAATTTCATTCATAGTTGTAGATTGATTCAAACTATCTATTTCATATTGGGTAAATTGTGGCAGTTTGTGTTTTCAGGAATTGGTCCGTTCCATCTAAGTTGTCAGACAGAAATACAGAAGGAAATCACAGCTCTATACACACTTCTATACACAGACGTGTATCCAGCAGTGAACGGTATTCCCTTATTATCCTCTGGATATCTGCAGGACCCGTGGTCATAGCTACCATTTCATTCCTGCTATTGATCATTTGTATCTCCTAATAAGCATATCACAAAGTTTCTTAATATAAACAATACCAAATTGTGAGTCAGATAATTGTCCTTTGGAGGAGGGTCATCTTGTGCATTGTGGGAAACTATTTCTGAGAGTGGCTGTATCAATTTACATTCCTTTTTCCAGTCTTACCAGAGGCTTGTCAATTCTAATTGATCTTTCCAAAGAACCAGTTCTTTGTATCATTGGTTTCTCTACTAACTTTATCTAATTAGCAAAAACTTTAAAATTAGCCAGGTTGTTTTACCTCAGCTTTTTAAAAAGTCATATTGCTTTTCTTGATATTGAGTTATCAGGAGTACGACATATAAACCACCATGAGAGACATGACAATCAAAAACCATAATGTAATTTTGTACCTACCAAAGTAGAGGTACCATTCGTGAAAGAAACTGTACTTTCATCTTCGTCACCATTATTATCAAGATCCTCCATCTCTTCTAGTCTCAGTCTTTTGGCGTTTTCAGGAGAGCAGAAATTATCTTCCTTTCTTTTGGCCATCAGGTCTGAAAAGACATTAAATTATTATAGTAACAGTGAGGTAAATCAAGCATGGCATCCACAGGATCATTAAACGAACAAAACAAACCAGACGAAGTGAAGTTTTAAGTACGGTGTTCATTCATTTTTACTTTAAAGGGGTAAAAGTATCACCTGCGCGGAGAGAGAGGTCCGTGAGCTAAAGAATGCAGGTGGCCGCCAGGGGGTGGAAAGGCAAGGGAACACACACTGCCCTCGAGCCCCCACAAAGGACATGACCCGCTGCTGCCTGGATTTCAGCCCCGCAAGACGTGCCAACTTCTAACCTACAGAAGTATTAGGTAATAAATGTGTGTGTGTGCGTTTAAGTCATCTACATGTGTTAGACTAGTTGATTTTACTTCCATTATTCACAGCCAAGTTTTTTTTTTAACTATATTTTATTGGTTATGTTGTTACAGTAGTTCCAATTTTTTTCCCCTTTGCTCCCTTCCACTGAGTACCCCCCTTCCCTCCAGCAATCCCACCCTGCTTATCTCATGTCCATGGGTCGTGCATGTAAGTTCTTTGGCTTCACCCTTTCCTATATTATTCTTAACATCCCCATCTATTTTGAACCAACCGATTATGCTTCATAGTCTCTGCACCATTTCCCCATTTCTCCCCCTCCCCACTCCCAGCTGATAACCCTCCAAATGATTCCCATACCTATGACTCTGTTCCTATTTTGCTTAGCTGGATTTTGTTTTTATTTTTTACATTCGGTTGTTGATAGTTGTGAGCTTCTTGTCATTTTAGTGTTCACAGTTTTGATCTTTTTCTTAAGTAAGTCCCTTTGACATTTCATATAACAATGGCTTGGTGATGATGAACTCCTTTAGCTTTACCTTGTCTGGGAAGGACTTGATCTGCCCTTCCATCTAAATGATAGCCTTGCTGGATAGAGTAATCTTGGTTGTGGGTTGTCTTTCATCACATTGAATACTGCTTGCCAGTCCCTTCCTGCCTGCAAAGTGTCCTCTGAGAAATCAACTGACAGTCCTATAGGCACCCCCCTGTAAGTAACTCTCAGCCTCTCTCTTGCTGCCACCAGGACGCTCTTTATCTTTCACCTTTGGCATCTCAGTCATGAGGCGTCCTGGTGTGGTCCCCTCAGTCCAGCTCGCCCAGGACCCTCAGTGCTTCCCGGACCTGTATGTTCATCTCCTTCACAAAATTTGGGAGGTTTTCCTCATTTTTTTCAATTCTTACTTCCTCATTCTGCACTGGTTGCCTGTTTTTTTGTTCCTTATGTTCCGAATCATTGATTTGAACCCCGGTTTCCTTCCCTTCACTGTTGGTTTTGTGTGGGTTTTCCTTCGTTTCACTTAGCATAGCCTTCATTCTCCCCTTATGCGTTTGCCATACTCAAGCATATCTGTCAAGCCTGTGAGCACCTTTATCACCAGTCTTTTGCATTCTGTGTCTTTTAGGTTGGCTATCTCCTCATCTGTGAGGCTGGCTATCCCCTCGTCACTTAGTTCTTCCACTGGAACCTTGATCCATTCCCCCGTTTGGGCCATACTTCTCTGTTTCCTCATTCTGACAGGCTGCTGTGTCTGTTTGCCTCCGCGTCCCAAGAAGAGCTGTAGCTCCTGTTACATTGTGAGGGGCGGAGCCTTAGGGATCCATCAGTGCAGGGCGACCAGTTCTACCACATTGTGGCGCTGTGTGGGGGGAGGGGTCTGAGCGGGAACAATGCCGCCTGCCCAGCACCCACTCCTTTTCCAGGCACTTTTCCCACTTCCGTATGGGACTGGCGCCCTCTAGCTGCTGCCCTGGCCACAGTCCCCGAGTGGGAGGGTCTGCGGACGTTCTAGGACCGTGGGGGCCCTTTAAACAAGCGGACTCTGCTGAGAGACCGACAGTTTCTTCCTCCGCCCCAACCCCCGCTGGTCTGCACAGTCAGAAGCAATGAGGCTTGATTTTCCCTCAACCATGATTTGCGGGATCTGGTCAGGAGCTGGGAACGTTCCCCAGGTGTCCCTCCTGACTTTTTAAAACGCGTGACTGTGCTTTCCACCGGCCGGCTGCTGCCCCCCCCCCCCACGTCCTCCCCATCCGGGCTCTGCCCCTCCTACCTGTCTGGATGAGTATTTCTTCTTTATATCTTTGTTTGATGGACTTTCACGCAGCTTGATTTTCTGGAACTTCTGGTTGTTTCTAGTTTTCAGGTAGTTGTATTCCTTCTTAGTTGTGGAGGGAGACGCAGCGTGTCTGTCTACGCCTCCATCTTGGCCGGAAGTCACCTCCACCTTGGCCGGAAGTTCTCATGGCCAAGATTTTATTGATAGGGGCCAACCTAAATGTTTTGACGCCTAAACTCACAAAAGGTAAAAGATTTTGTGTAACTGTGGTTTCTAGTTTCCTAGATCTATTAGGGATAGCATAATGCCTTCTGAAATTATTCCAGAGCAATCATCCAACTTTTACAAGTTATAGCACCAATAGTTTCCCTGAACTGTTCCTTAAAAAAGTCCATGCTGACTTCCGGCCAAGATGGAGGAGGAGACAGACAAGCTGGGTCTCCCTCCACAACTAAGAAGGAACACAACTACCTCAAAACTAGAAACAACCAAAAGTCCCAGAAAATCAAGCTGCATGGAAGTCCAACAAACAAGGATATAAAGAAAAAATACTCATCCAGACAGGTAGGAGGGGCGGAGCCAGGCAGAGAGGACGGGGTGTGATGCCGGCAGGAGCGGTGGCAGTAGCATCACGCCAGCGGAAAGCGCAGTTACACATTTTTTAAAATTGAGAGGGACACCTGGGGAGCGCTCCCAGCTCCTCACCAGACCACCCAGCTCATGGTCCCAGCGCCTAGGAAAGTCAAGCCTCATTGCTTCTGACTGTGCAAACCAACAGGGGTTGGGGTGGAGGCAGAAACTGTCACTCTCTCAGCAGAGTCCGCTTGTTTAAAGGGCCCCCACGGTCCTAGCATGTCCGCAGACCCACCCACCCTTTGAACAACAGGCAGGGCAACAGCTTGAGAGGCACCAGTCCCATACGGAAGCGGGAGCAGTGCCTGGTAAAGGGGTGGGTGCTGAGCAAGCGCCATTGCTCCCTCTCTGACCCCTGCCCCACATACAGCGCCACAACATGCTGAAACGGGTCACCCTGTACTGACTAATACCTACGACTCCACCACCTATAACGTAAGAGGTGAGACAGCCCTTGCCCAAATCACAGAGGCAAACACAGAAAGATCAGGAGACAGAGAAGTACGACCCAGAAGCGGGGGCAGATCGAGGTCCCAGCGGCACAGCTAAGCAACGAGCAGACGGCACGCCTAAGGGACGAGGAGGTGGACAACCTAAACGAAGCGCAGTTTAAGGCACTGCTGAGTAGGATGCTCACAACTCTGACAACAAAGATTACACAGGACAGGAAAGAATGAAGGCCGTCCTGGCTGAAATGAAGGAAAATCCATATGAAACAAGTGGTGAAGGAAAGGAAACCGGGGTTCAGATCAACAAACTGGAACACAAGGAAGAAACAGACAGCCGACCAGTACGGGAGGAGGGAATGAGAGTCAGAAAAGATGAGGAAAGGCTTAGGAACCTCTGGGACAGCTATAATCGTGCCAACATCCGAATCATAGGGGCGCCAGAAGGTGAAGAGGGAGAGCAAGGAATTGAAAACTTATGGGAGAAAATAATGAAGGAAAACTTTCCTAATTTGGGGGTGGAAATGGACATATGGATCCAGGAAGCACAGAGAGTCCCAAACAAACTAGACCCAGGGAGGACCACACCAAGGCACATCATAATCAAAATGCCAAAGGTTAAGAATAAAGAGAGAATCTTAAAAGCAGTAAGACAGAAGAGGAGAATTATGTACAAAGGGGTGCCTATAAGACTGTCAGCTGATTTCTCCAAAGAAACTTTGCAGGCAAGAAGGGACTGGCAGGAAATATTCAAAGTGATGAAAAGCAAGGCCCTACAACCAAGGTCACTCTATCCAGCAAAGCTGTCATTCCGAATAGAAGGGCAGATAAAGTGCTTCCCAGACAAAGTAAAGCTGAAGGAGTTCATCACCACGAAGCCATTATTATATGAAATGTTAAAGGGACTTATTTAAGGAAAAGGATATCAAAATGATGAACATTAAAATGAAAACAGTATCACAACTACCAACAACAGAAGCTGGGGAATGAAAACAAAGGTAAACTAAGCAGACAACTAGAGTGGGAATAGAATCGTAGGTGTGGGAAGCATGTGGGGGGAGGGCTGCTGGGAGGGGGAAGGGGAGAGGGAGGGAAAGGGTGCAGGGATTAAGAAGCAAGGTAGGAGGGTGGGGAATGGACAGGGGGATGCTGGGAAGAGCTTTATGCACAACCCATGGGCATGGACTAAGGGTGGGGGGCTGCTGGAGGGAGGGGGTTGCTGAGTGGAGGGGAGCAAAGGGAAAAGAAATTGGGGCAACTGTAACAGCATAATAAAACATACAAACAAAAAACAAACAAACAAAAAATCCATCCTGATAGACTATTTTTTTTACCCAGAGACTAAAATGTGTACCTGGAAAATTAGTATATTTAAAGTTACACAAGATTTTCTAAACATATGAATGCTGCACCTCAAGTCAAAGTTCATAGTCTGTGATTGAAATGAAATGTTTTCATTACTAATTGCTGCTTCCATTTTTCTCTTTAAAATACATATAAGTCCTCAAAAGATAGGTACCTAATAACAGTTTGCTGAACAGAGAAAAATCCTTGACACAGGTAATCAAAAATTTCTAAGACAGAAGAAAAGAATATGAGACTTCTAATCTCAGTCCTTTTCAGCCCCTCAGGTACTTCACCATAGCAGCCTGGTTTGTACCAGGTACCTGGGCAGCGATACATTCTATGAGCTTCTCTCTTTCATGAATTTGGACTGAAAGATTCTAGTCAGTCCTCCCTAGCAGAGATGACGAGAGAAGACAAGAGCACAGGTCAGGAATGCCAGTCCTAAGTGTATTCGTGTGCCGGGAGGGCGGGGACTAGTGGAGGGGTGTTTGAGAGCATAAAGTAGCTGTGCAGAAGCAGGACAAGGACTCTAGGGGACAAATGCAGGAGAGGAAAGGAGGGCGAGGGGATGACATTCACAGAGTGATTCCTTTTACAATTTTTGTTTTTAACCACTGCTTTCCAAACTTACCCTGACAGGGCCAATTTCAGAAATACCTAATACCTATACATATTTTAGAAGAACTATTTTGGAGAACAATCTTTGTCAACTCTGTTATTATGACAGTTCATTAAGAGAAATGAGCAGTTCTCCCACCTTTTTAATGCTCTGAAATCACCTCTACAACATGACATTTACATGTTTTCTGAAAACAAGAAATTGAACTAGGCTTAAAGCTTTAGATAGTGAAGACAGGGTTAAAGCTCACTTTATGAAATCATTTAAATTTCTATCTTGTATATTGATTTTTACAGGTTCACTATATCCTCCTAAATCAATTTTTTCATTTTATTTTTTTAAATATTGATAACTTAAAGTCCCAAATTTACTACACAAATCACTTTGTTTTATAAAATCTTCAACTACAGTCATGACTCTTTCATGCAAATTTGTTTCATTAAATTTTAAACATTTTCTTCAAAACTAGCTCTTTGCTCTATCACGTCTAGTTTTTCCTCAGTAGGAATATTTTAAATATTTATTTCTATCTTTATACACCAAATATAGGGAATATGCAGTGGGACTAGAATTCTCCCACAGTGCAAGTTTAAAAAAGCAAACAGAGACTTCCACTTCCATGAGGATGGAATACGTGGTTCCCCGCCCCCTCCAATTCCTTCTGCTTAGCACAACTAAAAACCTTGAAAAGTATATATACAGCAAACACGAGAAAGCTACAAACGGAGGCAGTCTGGCTAGCGGCGCAGACCCCAGTGAGGTCCCCGAGTTTCTGTTTTGCTTCAGGCTCCCCAGCCTCAGAGACAGCGACTGGGGAAACACCAGCAGGTGCAGGGGCCGGGCCGGGCTAGTGAAAGCTGCTCTCACGCGGAAGGATCGGGAAGAGGGCCCCCTACCCAGACAGGGAACTTGCAGGGAAGAACTGTTCTACTCCAGCCAAATACCACTGACAGCACTGTGCCCACTCCTCCCCACCCTCCTGCCAGCCAGCCTAGGCCAAGTGTGGGCAACCCGGGCCTCCACCCTGCTGAGGCTGTAAAGCCTTCTCAACCGCCCAGCTGGCCTGCTGTCAGACAAGGCTGCGCAGGCCAGGCAGGGAGCCCACCTAACAGCCCAAACGCCCACCCACCAGGCAGCAACAGGGTGCCTGCCCCTTTCCCCCGCTCCCCCTCGCACGGTGCCACAGGAGGCCTCTCACCAGGCCCCAGAGAGGTGCGGAGGCCGCCCCACTGCAGGTCTACCGTGACCATGGGGGAGCAGGAACTCCCACTCTGGCTCAGCAGTCCCCGTGGCTAAGGAAGAGCTCTGGTGCGTTCTAGACCAGAGTCGTGTGTCCGTGGCCCAGTACCGCAGGGCGGCAGTTCTCAGAGGCTGTGGTCTCTCAGAAGGTACCACGGTGTTCAGAGAGCTTTTGTTTATATCTATCAGTATTTACCACATGACAAATTAAAACTGTTAAACTTTTAAACGCCACACAAGCACACATTATATTGATTGTCAGAGCAGTGACGTCATTACGTGTCTCATAACCTCTGGAAACCTCCACTACACAGTCACAAGCGAAAGCCCGTGAAAGGGGGAACCAACCAACACCTGACTGCTGCTGTGAACCAGTGTGGGCCTGGGAGACCCTGCGAAGAGTCTCACAGGTGCCGGGACCACACTCGGCAAACTGCTGCTGTCGGGGGGACTGGAAGCGAGTCCACGACGCAGGGGCCACACGTCACAAGATACAGCCAGTGAACAAGAAAGTCAGAGCAGCAGAGGCTGACCACAGAATGACCTGCAGACTTTATATTCAAAGTGTAGTCCTAGGACCTGCAAGCAGCATCTGCATCTCCTGGGAACGTGTTCCAGGTAGCCAGACTCTCAGGCCCCGTCCTGAACCGAGTGAATCAGAATCTTCATTTTAAGGCGATCTCAGATGATTCATAAGCATATTAAAGTCTGAGGAGAACTGTTATAAACAACATTAAAGAACTTAGACTTTATCCTATCCTGAAGGCAATGAAGAAACTAATTTACCATGACTAATTATATATCATGCAAAGGGTGTATTAAGTAACATCCAGAGGGCATTTAACCTGAACAAATGCCTTTAGAAACAATATTAGCATTACACTCACAATTACACAATAGTCAACACTTTTTTTTTTTTACAAAAACTTAATGTTTACTTTGAATCTCTTACACAACTCAAAACCTGAAAATCAAATAGATTCCCCAAATTATTTACTAACTAGAATCAATGCGTAGGACTTTCAGCTTATTGCTAATTTAAATTCCCTAGAATACCAAGACATTTTCCCCCAACACTTGCTTCTCTCCCATCCATCAGCTATTTCCCTTCTCAATTACTGAGCAGTAATTCATTTGTTATAGAAAAGCAAAGAAGAGACATTACTTTTTGGTTTTCACAACATTAAATGCCCCTTTTAGACAATGTTTTAATTAATGCCTAATACATGATCTCAGTTAGCAGGCACTCAGATATCAGCTGACTGATTTTAATATTTAACCACTCGTAGAAAATAGCAGTTTTTCAAGTAAAACTTGGGGGGAGGAAAGTGCACAAAGGTAAGTGTGCTAAGCGTCTTACAATAAGTGTGAGACTCTGCACTACACAGAAGCTAGTGCGCTACATGACGACAATGTTTTTACTTGCTGTGTGCTTGTCTGGGATTTGCAGTTTGCTATTAGGTTGCCACGGAAACTTGTGCCTAACAGACACGGAAGGATCCTGCCTTTCAAAATAGGAATCACTTTGTAATTTAACGATAATGGTTATAGGTGTCTTGAGAGTTAGATACAGATTAAAACAGTAGAACTGTGTCCTATAGGCTAAAGAGACATACAAACAGACTCCCCCTCCCCAAAATACTTCTTAAAATTCTAGAATACACAAAAAGGGGAAGAAGAGCCCCTCTGAAATTTTCAATACATCCACAAAGATTTTCATAGTTTTGAATATTTATTTACAATAAAAATACCAGAATTAAGGAACATATCATGTCTCCTTCACAGGAACCGAACTCCATCAGAGCAGGAACAGTAACATGTGGGTTTCAATAAAAATAAGTTCAAGAAGAAAAATCAATAACAAAGGATTCATTACAGCAGGTCTGTGCATAGGAAATTTGATAAATATCAAATACATTTTAGCAGGATTATAAATCTCTAGATTTTTAACTTTATTGTATCTAATAATTCATACTTCCCATTTATCAAAGCTGGAACTAACAGCAGGGAAAAAAGACATAACAGAATTAGAATTCTCATTTAAAATTTGTGGTTATAAGCCCTGGCTGCTGTGGCTCAGTGGATTGAGCGTCGGCCTGCGAGCCAAGGGTCGCTGGTTCGATTCCCAGTCAGGGCATATGACTAGGTTGCACGTCAGGTCCCCAGTTAGGGGTGCGAGTGAGAGGCAACCACACAGTGATGTTTCTCTCCCTCTCTTTCTCCTGTCCCCTCTCTCTAAAAATTAAAAAAATTTAAAAAATCAAATAAATAATTTTTAAAAATTTGTGGTTATAAAAAGGCAAATTGCTGCTACTGTTAAATCTGCTGTGGACTGTTTACTTCATCCCCAATTCCATTCCTTCCAACCACCATGGACACATTCATTCTGCATTAAATAACCTTAATTTTAATGTACTCAATTAATTAAGTACATTGGACGATATCATGAAATCATATGAGATGCAATAGATAATATTATAAATATTTAAGTTAAAAATCCCGTAAGTCCATCCATCACACAATTCCAGATCAGCAAAACTGGGAAGGACTAAGTACAGAATTGCCAGTAATAAATTTGAACACTCAGATTTATGTTTTAAAAACATCTCTGTGGCCTCAATGCAGAGGAGCGATGATACAGAATATGGGCAAGAGACCAGTCTCTACAACACAAGGGGCACTGAACAAAAAAGCACCGGGCAATGTCAGAGATGACAGGAAGAGATGAAACCAAGAGATTTAAAAGGCTGGGTGGGTAATGTGGGGGAAGAGAAATCACGTTATTGAATAACCACTTACTACATGCTTAGCTTTGGAGAGAAGCACTTTACGTATTCCTTTTACGCCTCAACATCCTTATCAATTGTCCTTATTTAACAAAAGGGGGTACCGAGGCTCAAGAGGACACCTGGCCAGGCTTATATGCCTATAACTTAGCAGAGCCCAGGTCCAAACCCAGGTCTGTCAAAACCCAAAGTGAAAGCTCTTTAATGCCCAGGTTCTTTCGGGCATGAACAACTGAGTTTAACTAACAGTTTGATTGTTTATAGGCTGTGAAGCTGGCTATTGATCTGTTCATCTTCTTGTCTGTCCTTTGTTAATGTACAAAACTACAAAAACGATTCTATGTGATGTGTCCCCTCCAATGTTACTATGCTTTATGAGGTTTTATTTTATGTTTAATTTTCAGAAATAAATGTCACAGTTAATGCTAAATGCCATTATACGTAGACTAAGCAGGTCTGGCAGGGAGGGGGGATAAATAATAATTTATTTTGTTTGAAAACACTGAGTTTGAGGCGCTCCTAGGATACTGAGATGGACAGGCCAACAAGCAATAAAACACACTCTGCAGGAAGCTAAGAAAGCCGCAGAAATTATTCTGAATGTGGTCACCACAGACAGTATGTTGAGTCAAAAAAGATGTATTTCATTAACTAGTGAATCAAGAATGCTAACATTAACCATAAGTGACTATACCTGACCCTCAGTCATCGGGACTTCTGAGTATGTATATAGAACTGCAGTCCTTAAACATGCCTTAAATATAATGCATACTGTTACGGTAAGTTTTGTTATGAATTAATTCCTGAAAGTAAGCCAAGTACAGCTTTGATTAATCTTCCAACTTAGGTCTACAGGTGATGGTCAAGGCTTAGGCAGGTTGTATATAAAATTCTACATCTAAGCACTCAAGAAAAGGAACCCCTGGAGAATAAAACCTGTTCTTCGCTGTAACAACTTTAATATGTCAATTGCACTGACTTTTTTCCAGGATCAATAAACGCCTTACACGAATTATAAATAAATATAAAAATATAACTATATCTCTTTCACTCTATCCTCTCCCCAATATATTTAAGCATCCTGGGAGTTAGGTATCGTGTTGTTTTCTCCAATTACAGAAAAGAAACTGAAAACTTAAAAGAGGTGGTACCCACTCGCTCAGGGTCACACATGTGTTTTTAAACACATGTTTAAAAACATGTTCTTAACCGTCTAGTGAGCACCAAACTTTTTTGAACTCACACCCATTCAGGAAAAGAAATTCTGAATACACATTTCCACGTAAAATTAGTACTCTGTGTATTTCACACAGTAATAGAGAGGAAGTAAACATAAGTAGGTCCAACATGCTCCCTCCCCAGCTTCCCACTCGGAACTGCCTGCAGGCCACTGTCTATGCTATCGAATATTTGAAAAGACTGCACAAGAGCCTTCAAAAGTAAGGGAGTTTGGACTTTTTTTCTTCTGAATATACATTCCAGAAGAGCTAGTCTTTAAAACACTCGCTTTTAATCTCCTCCTCATGAAATATACTCAGAGGAACAAGCACTCGCATAACTTGTCTTCACAAATGGTTGCTTTTCCTAGGAATTGTCACAAGTACAGCCCTTTCTCTACCCGAAGAGTCTCGTGTTCCGTAATTCTCAATTGGGATTCTGCTCCAGTTCATTTCCGTAAGAAAACAGGGGAAAGAAAGGCTATCATACAAGCTCCGAACATTACAATCGAATGTTTCTACATAATACAGTTCGCGTTTTCATGAAACCGAGATTTAACCGCAAATCCACTTTAAGTGATAGTTGCAGACATCTCTGAAACAAACACGCTTGAGTTGCTTCTTTCTGGGGAGGTGATCATCAGATTCGTGGGAAGAGACCGATTCCCGACCGCTGTGCCCCTCCAGCTACTTCTCAAAGCCGAAGGGCCTTCTGGGGCGGGGAAAAGGGTCCCACAGCCCGAGCCGGGACTGCACGGCTGGCCGCCACGGCCGCCCGCAGCAGGGGCCCAGCGCACACGCGCAAGTTTCCCGCGGCAGAGGGGACCCGTGCCGCCCGCAGAGAGGGCGCGGAGCTCCCTGCCGGCCAGCCCGCCCGGGCCCACGGAGACCACGCTGGACGCCGCGGCAGCTCGGGTGACCCGGCCGCCGCCAGACACGTTCGGGGTTGCCCCCTAAGGTGTCAGTGACAGGGGGATGGACCCAGCGCAACGGAGAGCGAAGGCGCGCACACTCACCCTACCTCGAACAAGTCGAAGTCTCCCCAAGGAACCCAATCGGCGGGGCTGTCGCGATGCAACAGAACGCGAAGGCCACCCGGGGGGCGTCTCCGCCTCGGCTGGCCGCCGTTGGCCCGCCGGGAGCCGCGCGCCCGCAGCAGGAGAAGGCAAGAGCCCGGCCGCCCCGGCGCCCACCCCGGGACGCTCCGCGCCTGCGCCCCGCCCCCCCTCTCGCCGGGACTCCGCCCGCGCGTGCGTGTTCTGCAGTTTTCGCGCCACTGTAGTCGAAAGGAGGGGCCGGAAGTGCCCCTGGGCGGCCGGTAAACTGGTTGGAGCTTGGGCTCGACCACCATGGGGCGCTGGGTGGTGTGTCGGGGGGTGTTGATTTGCCTAAGTGAAAGGGAAGATTATTCGGAGGCCCCAGCAACAGCTCCACGCATGCGTACAGCGGACTGGCTGGGAGCCTGCGGCCGGGTCGGGGCAGGGCACTGTCACTTCCCGGAAGGGGCGGAACCGTGTGTGAGAGGCGCCGGATTTGAAGTGCTCCTCCCAGGAGCTTTCCGGGTCACGGTCATGGGGCTTAGGCCCCATACATCATTGCTTAGGGAAAGAAAGAAGGTTTCCTTTACTTTTTATTTTATTTTATTTTTTTAAGAGAGGATTAAATTCAGAAACTTGGAAGCAGCAATAGTAAGGATTCAGGCCAAGCCGGTACGTGACCGAGGGGCGTCTTCCAAAACCGAGGAGAAAGGGTTGTCTGGGTAAGTCCCACCAATCGTGGAGAGGCGAGACCGCCCGATCCTCCCACTGGGTCCCTAAAAATGTAGATTAGGGACGAGCCTTGTGTCTGCGTCCCCGTCGCGTCCGCCCCTTCTCTGAGAACAGCGTCGGCGGCTCCCGTGTGCGTGCGGCGGGGAAGCCGCCCGCCGCCTCCCGGGGCCCTGCGCTGAGCCGCGCTGGCGGGGACTGTCGCCGGCTGCTCCGAGCTCAGCCATCTCTGCCATGGCCGCCGCGTCCTGAAAGTCCTTCCCGCGGGCACACCGTGGGGCAACTCCCACGCCTGTGCTAGGCCCTCCGGGGTGAGCCTTTGCCGGTCCCCGTAGGCAGACTTGGGTGCTCCTCTTTTTCGGTGTTAACGTGGTTTGAAAGTAACTTCCATTATGGCAACTGCCTTACGGCATTGCGGTCGTTTATTTACAGTCATTCTTCCCCCGCGGGGCCCTATGTTGTCAAACCGGTCAGTAAATATCGGGACTACTATAACTTAAGTGTGCCTTGACTTCGCTTTCAGAGCTCTTCTCTGCCCGACCTTAACGTAATGTCTTGGCTCAACTCTTAACGTGACAGTGACATGCTGATCTAGACAAGTAATCTTTCTATTTTCCTTTCCAGATGGGAAAAAGTGGCATTTAGCGCTACCCCAGTCCATGCCCACAAATAGATGTAAGACGGCTGCTAATGAAATTCCTTTCATCAAAGTCACGCTTCTGCCTCTAAAGATAATCAAATATATATTATATTCTTATAATGGCCCTTACCATTATAAGAATAAGTATGACATAGTCTAAATAAGTATGACATAGTCTAAAAAGGCTAAAAAGACTGCAACATCTGGTAAACAAGGGGGAACGGTGGGAGGTGCCTGCTTAGATGTTGCTTCCTTTAGGAAGCCTGCCTTGATGCCCTAGAGTTGATAAGGCACATCTTTTTTGATATACTTCTATAATTCATTCTTCTTACCTCTGTACCTGTACTCGTTCCATTGTTATAATTGTTTTTATTTTTAGTTTCACTTATTCTACTGAGGTCTTTAAATGCAATGCTTGATCTTGCATTATTGTATCTCCAGCATTTAGAAGAATTTCTGGATAGTAGGCATTTAATAAATATTAACCGGTAACAAAGTTAGGCCTGGGTTATGTTATGATTCAGAATTTAAGCTAAATTCACATGAAAGTAAAACTGATCAAATAATTTTAAAACCCAGCATTAATTAGTAAAATTATGTGGGAAATCCCATACAGTACACTTCCGTACTGAAGTAAACGTTACATCATTTACCAGTCTTTATCATCTAAATGGGAATAAGGTAATTTAAAGTATTTCCTACCTTATTATTAAAATAAACTTTCTAATGTTTTTGCTTAAAACTGAAATAAAATTGCCAAACTGTTTAATAAAATGTATTTCTGCATAAATCAAACCACTGACCTCTTTTTATGTTTTTTAAATTTGATTCATTAGTGGAATTAGCAAGGTTCTGTGCTTTTCTCACCTCATTCAGTTTTATAATTAACCAATAAAAGCTTATTAGCTTTTAAGGAAGTTTTAGGAGCATAAATTGATTTATGGGCACCATATGGTTACATCAAAGGATTTCTTTCTGTTTTAACTTAAAGTGAAATTTTAAGTCCTTTCTTTAAACTAGAAATTCATGTTCTTTCTACCAAGCAATAATACCTGACATAGAGTAATTGGTGATTTTTTGTTTTTGTTTGTTTTTTTTTAGTTCCAAGCTACCAAAATTGATCATGAGATTCAAAGGATGTCAGAATCTTATAATCTTGTAACTTATCTGGTTAACACTCCTCATTTTGGAGATCAGTTAAGTCTTCCCAAGGTTATACAGTTAGTCAGTGTTATAATCCAAGACCAAAATCCTAGACTTCTTATCCCAAGTCCAGTGCTCTTTTTACTAAACTAAATAAATTGAACCCACTAATAGGTAATCAAGTTATTTGTTATGGGTTATTCTGACTTTGTTGATTCACGTAAGTAATTCAGAATTCTGAGTGTTAGGAAACTATGTAATATACATTGATTGCATAATCATACTGACATCCATAAAATTATTACATTATGAGTAAAAACCAAATCTCACACCACAAAAATTTCAAATTCTACCCCATTAAAAAAATCAAAAGCATGGCAAAATTAGCCATAGTTTGCGGCATGTGTAACATTTAAAAATTTTATTTAATGCTGAGCTATTTTCAAGTAATCTCATCAGGTTGACCATGACCTCATACAAGAACCATCTGTTCTAAGTTTGAGTGTGGTTGTACTTGAATATCTTAAAAGCTGTGGCATTCAGTCCCTTTCTGGAACTTTATTTGCTTTTCTTGCTACTTAATGTCACTTCAGAGGCTGGTGCAAAGAAAGGGACAAGGTGTACAATAGGTCATGAAAATAAACGTTTTGTATTAGCTGCCTTCTTAAAATATGCTAGGGTGTTATTTTTCATAAAATATAGATTTCACATAATTTTATCCTTTCAGAACTATTGAGGTATTTTTTTAATAATCTGCTTTTATGAATGATTTTCATAAGGAACATAAGTGGTTTTCAAAAGGAAATTAGACAACTTAGGTTGCAGATCTTTGAAGATAATCTTAAATAGTATTTTAAAAGAATATTCTAAATTACATTGTAATTACAGTCTAAATTACATTGAGCGTTTATTCTAAATTACATTTAGAACACTTAGAAATTTTACAATGGACTATAAGGTAGCACCATATTTGAAGAAGTAAATTAATTTGTGACAGAGGTTATGGCACCTTTAAGGAAATTCACTATCCATTACCAGAGAGATGGTGATTTTAATGTTTCAGGTTATTAAACAATATCACTCTGGCTTCTATAGGACAATAGTTATGTGGGTGGAGAACAGTAAGAAGTAGAAGCAGGGGGACAGTTCGGAGACTGTTACAGTCATATACAGGCAACACTGGGGGAGTGTCATTATTGAAAGGGGAATTTAAGCCCTGGTTGCTGTGGCTCAGTGGATTGAGTGCTGGCCTGTGAACCAAAGGGTCACTGGTTCAATTCCCAGTCAAGGTACTTGCCTAGATTGCGGGCCAGGTTCCCAGTTGGGGGCACCAGAGGCAACCACTTCTGTCCCTCTTTCTCCCTCCCTCCCCCTCTCTCTAAAAATAAATAAAATCTTTTTAAAAAAAGAAAATGGAAATTTAAAAAGAAATGGGGATTTAGCATAGATTTTGGAGACAGAGAACTAAAAATGACTAGGCTTTTGGCCTAAGCACCTGGGTATTCTGGGAAAGACTAGGTGTAGAATAGTTTCAAAGAGATGAATTAGAACCAAAAGTTAGATGCGTATTATGCATTCCTGTGAAGGTAAAATAGGGATTGAATGTTCTAGTCCAGAGCTGAGAGGATGATGTGGGATAAATTAAGTTAGAGGGGGTGCGTGAAGGGAAGTCCCTTCATTATAGACTCTCCAAAGGGGGCTCCACAGCAGTGTCTTCTGCATAGTTTGCCTCTGACTCTAAAAATACTCCTCTTGTGAGTCTCTCTGCTCACTTTGCAATTCCCATGTTTACCCCGTCATTTAAATATTGTTGCTTGGCGTAGTTCTGATCCCATATTTTCTGTTAAAAGTTGTGAAGTCTATAAAAATTCTTGCAGTATCCAGGAAGACCTAATAGAAATTCATTGATGGCAAGTTACTAGGAGAAAAAAGTATTCACTGGGGCATGTCAGAGAGAGAGACTAGCTTCTATAAAAATGTCCTCTGATTCCCATCTTTTAGGGAAAAAAATGGGGGAAAAAAGTTTTTCACGAGAGCAGCGATTCATTCACACTTACGAAGAAACGGCAGAGCATTCCTGCTGCATAGGCGTGTGGTTGGGGAGCACGAAAGAGACTCCGTTTTCTCAAATCCATTTCGGTAGATATATGGGAACTGTAGGTTTAAAAGGCTTTGAGGTAGATGTAAAAATATGGTGCCCAAACGGATTAGCAATGAAAGAGACATTTTTCTAGCATGGCCACTTAACAAAGGAAAAGTGGACAGGAGTTAACAGCTCAAATTTTACTTTCTGAGAACTAACAGGTAATTCCATGACAGCCTTTTTTTCTTTTTGCTTTTCAAGTAGCTGGTGTTACAGCTTTGTGATCTTTTGTTCATCTTATAATAAAAGAGTAGCCCAAATAGATGTGCTAGGTAGACCTTGCTGATACCTGTGCAGTTACCCATGCTAGTTCTGCAACGTAACCATGGATGCCTATTCTTTAAACGGGGTTTATTTCTGACAAAAGGAACTAAAGTTAATATGAAGAATTAAGTTTTAAGTGTAGTGATAATAATAAGGTATTATTTTGGGGTTTAGTTAAAAGCGCTGGTTAAAAAGAATTCTTTATCTTGCTTAAGGAATCCAACCTTTTTGGTATACAGGATGACGCTCCCTCCTACCAACTGAGTCACCAGGCTGGGGCTAAACTTTTCTTTTATTTAACTTTTTAAATTTGAAAAGTAATACATGCATATGGTTATTTAAAACGAAAAAAGACACAAAGGAATATACTTTGACGAGTAATTCTTTTCATCCTTCATCTTCAGTCATCCCTAATATATAATCTGTTTTGTACCTGTTTTCATTTTTAAAACTTAGAGACCTTTTTGTCAATATATATAAAAATCATTTTTTTAAAAAATTGATCTGAGAGAGAGGGAGGAAATGATGGGGGTGGGGAGAAACAGAGAAACATCTATTTGTTTTTCCACTTATACATTCATTCGTTGATTCATGTATATGTCCTGACTGGGGATTGAACCTGGGACCATTGGCATATTGGGATGATGTTCTAACCAACTGAGCTACCCAGCCAGGGCCAATACATATAAACTTACACCATTTTTATTTGCTGCATCATCTATTCCATTGTTTGAATATACCATAGTTTACTTAAAGATGGATCCTTTATTGATGGACATTTGGTTTTTCCCAGTGTCTTACTACTATAAACATGCTGCAGTGAATATCCTTATACATAAATCTGCACATATCTAAGAGCATATCTTAAAATAAATTCCTAGGATAGTTATTGCGCAATCAGATATACTGGCATTTAAAATTTTGGCAGCTAGACTCAGGGTCACATTTAAAGAAAATAAGATCAGTTATGATAATTGCCCTCCGGTGAAGAACTGCATAATCTCCTTCAATGACAACCCATTTCGGTATCCAGCTTGCTTCACAAATACAAGAATAGCAAAACTATTAATAAGAACTTCCCCCTCAAACTTCCTGTTTTTAATTTTATGTGTTGTGATGGTTAATACTTCAAAAGTCTTGTTACCCTTTGTATTTATAGTAATGCCTTAGAAAATATATGTGTCTCCCCTTATTTTCCAGAATTAAGTACAATTTTTCCCAGTAACAAACAGCTGAAACCTTAACTCTGACTCTTGCTACAATATGCATTCAGCCAGTGGGACTTTTTGATGTGAAATAGACAAATTAGCACTGAGCCACCATTAGCTACCTAATTCTTCTTTGTATTCAAATCTGTATGTTTTCTTTGTATGTTGAAGTATCAGCAAATATTTATGGAGTTCTTTGTAAAAAATGAATGCACTAAATAATACTTAGGTGGCACTGGCCACATTATAAAATTAAGATTTAGAAAAGCTCAGAGAAAATGACATAACGACACTGCCAGCATTTATTTTCTTTGCAGCCATGTGCTATTTGAGAAAATTTGCTTTTAGTATGAACTCTTCAAGGAACAGACAACATAGAACTTTTTATTTAGAATGATTTTGCATTATGATGATAGCCTTTTGACTTAATTGTTTTTAATAGTACCTTGTATTTTCGGAATGAAGTAAGGTCATAATTCAGAGGATGATAATCTGGATTGTATTTGTGTAGTCAGACTGAATCTGCAAATGCTGCATAATACCTTTATCAGATAATAACAAAGAAAAAGAAAAACAGGGCCTATGGAAAACTGCAAAGAGGTTACAGTAGCAGAGTATAAGCCAATTTTGTTTTTTAAATGTCATGCACGCAGGAAATAGTTTAACATTAGTTTTCTTTGGCTAGTGGAACAATAGGTGGTTAACAACGTTTTTTCTTTTAAAAGATCTTTTATTTTTCCACAACCATGTGGAACCTTGCAATTAAAAAGCCAGTCAATGCTCTTTTTAAAAAGATAATTCCAGCTTTGGCTGGTGTCGCTCAGTGGATTGGGTGCTGGTCTACAAACCAAAGGGTCGCTGGTTCGATTCCCAGTCAGGCGCAAGCCTGGGTTGCTGGCCAGGTCCCCAGTTATGGGCACACGAGAGGCAACCACACACTGATGTTTCTCTCCCTTTTTTTTTTTCCCTCTCTTTCTCCCTCCTTTCCCCTCTCTTAAGAAGTAAATAAATAAAATATTAAAAAAAAATAAAGATAATTCCATATTTCTCCAACTCTGCATTTTCTGTCGTCATCAGAGTTTTTCTTCATTAAGCTCTTGTTTTTTTCTTTGGCTTGTTTGCTTGTTTGTATGAGTCCTTTTGCTTTTTTGTTTTTCCTGATCATGATAGAGGCTGGTCCTGGTCCCTCTTCAGGTGTGAAAATCAAGAAGTAGAGAAGGTAAATATGTTTTACAGAATCCCTGTCTTTCTACCCATCTTGCATTTATTAGCTGAAACAAAATCAATTATCACCATTATTTTTTAATTTTTTCTTTTATTTGTTAAATTTCTTGCAGTGTTAAGGTAACCATGTAAAAAATTTTATTCTCAGCCACTGCTAAAGAGGACTTAGGAAGAGGAAGGAATGAGGGACAAGGGGACCATTGACATTTGAGTTACATTTAATTTAAAAATAACTTCTTCAGTACTGCAGAGAAACCCATATTTCATAACACAGAAATTACTTTTAATTTGTTAGTTGCATCAGCATTTTGTAGCCAGTTTGTCATTTACCCCCATTTTAAATAATTTAGGTGTGCTTGGTTCCTTCCAAAAAGCTAGTGAAAGAAGAAGAATCCTCTCTTCATGAATTATTCCTAACGAGCTTGTAACTATTGTTTGAATTCCTCTTCTGAGCTTCTGTTTCCTTTAACAATTTCTGAAAAGCGTGTCAAGGGACAGCCGATAACCAGGATGGGGGTGAACGACCTGTGGCGGATTCTGGAGCCTGTGAAGCAGCCCGTCCACCTTAACAGCCTTGCGGGGAAAACCATTGCGGTGGATCTCAGCCTCTGGGTGTGTGAGGCACAGACGGTCAGAAAGATGATGGGAACCGTGACAAAGCCCCACCTCAGGTACAGTGGGAGTTCCTAGAATGTAAATGTCTGACTGCACAACTAGCTGCCATCTTGGTTTTGAGATTTTAAAATATATTAATTAATATGTCTAGATCTGCCATCTCTACATTGCTGACTCACAAGTTTGTGCCTCTTCCCTTCTGAGGTCCAGGCTCACGTACCTGGCTGCCTGTTTAACGTAGCCCTTGGATGTTTTGGTGACTGGAAGCCAGGAATGTGGGGGCCGGTCTCTCCCTGTTTTACTTTGCCTCATGTCTAATCCATCAGGAAGTCTTGCCAGTTCTCCTTCCGAAATATACTTTTGTGTTTGTTCACAAACTCCTCTTGATGTGCAGAGGTACCACCTCCGTGTATGCCGTCATCTGTCATCTGTCCTGCTGATATGACAAATGGCTTCCCTCCCTCGGCTCTTAGCCTCCTCCTCCTCCAAACCGTTTTCCAGCTCACAGTGAAAACAATCATAAATCTCCCGTGCTTAAAAGCATTCGGTGGTTTCTCAGTCCGGTGAAAATAAAATCATAAATAAAATGATACTGCATATAACCATTTAGGTCCTAGTCTAATGTTCTGGCCATTAATGGCATACTGCTATGCTGACTTTTGCTATCAACATATGATGATTAATATATCACTGATTTTTACATTTCAGGAACTTATTTTTTCGTATCTCACATTTAACACTAATGGATGTAAAATTAGTATTTGTTATGGAAGGGGAACCCCCAAAGCTGAAAGCTGATGTCATAAACAAGAGGAATCAGACTCGATATGGGCATTCTGGAAAAACGTGTTATCAGAAGACAGGGAGATCACATTTTAAATCAGTGTTAAGAGAGGTGAGCATTTGAATCTGATTTAATAATTCTGATCTGAATTGGAGAGAACATTTTACTTTGGTAAAAATTATTATTCATTTATCTTCAATATTCACTAGCCTTATTGTACATAGAAGGCCAGTGTGGACGGAGAAGAGTTTATATTTTGGAGTGAAACTGACCCAAGTTCAAATCTACCTCATTTCCTATTCTATGAAATGAGGATAGTAGTACTTCTCAGGGATGTGGTGGGAATTAGAGAAAATATCTATATATCTAATATCTAAAGCAGCTAGTACGTAGTCAGGACTTGATACCTGTTACCTTTTTTGACATCTTTACCATTTAAAGAATTCCTAGAACAGAGATCTCATTAATTCACACTTCACTCATTCAGGATTGATGATTGTCGTATATTGAATACATAGTTGGCTTTGTAATTTTTTAAAGTACTGATTGTTATGTTTTAATATACATTACTTATAAAAATGCTATATATTTTTATAAAAGTTAAGAAATTATCCATACAATAAAATATATTATTAAAACAATAAGAAGCTACTATTATTTTGTCTCTTCTCAAATGTATGTATTTTTAAAACTTGCCATGATAGTGGCATAAACAAATTTTATCTTGGATTTTTCAATTAACGGATCATATCCAAGCTTCCCTGTTGCCTCATTGTGTTGTAACGCTTGTACAACATGTATGGAGCTATGAAACCATTCTCTAGGATGGTATGTATTATTTATTTTTCAGTTCTCCTATTATATGTGAAATTATGATGAACATTTTTTGTGTACGGAGCTTTTTCTTACGATTTAGGATTTTAAAGCAAAATTACCAAAAGTGGGATGTATAGACCAAAGCTTAGGAATGATTTTATAGCTACAGTCAATTACTTTCCACCAATATAGCTACGAGATAAGCAATTCCAGTTCACCTTCAAGCACATTGAATGATGGGAGCTTTGTCTTTGTATTATTTAGTATTCAAAATTGAAGATATTTCTTATATATCTTATATGTATTTCTTATATAAATACATAATACATATTTAATATGTATTGGCCTTTTAATGGTGAGCTTAACCATTTAACAGCAGCGGAGTAAAGCAGGGCTGCGTCCTCGCGCCTACGCTGTTCGGAATCTTCTTCTCCATGCTCCTCCAATATGCCTTTAAGGACTGCAGCGAGGGTGTCTTCATTCACACCAGATCCGATGGCAAGCTCTACAACCTGGCCCGTCTACGAGCCAAGAACAAAGTCAAAGAGGTGCTCATCCGTGAGATGCTCTTCGCCGACGACGCAGCTTTGACATCACACTCCGAAGAGGGACTCCAGCAGCTAGTCACTTGCCTTTCCCACGCATGCAAGGAGTTCGGACTAGCCATCAGCCTGACGAAGACGAATGTTATGGCTCAAGGCACGGGGACTCCCCCATGCATCACCATCGACAGATACACCCTGGAGGTTGTCAACGACTTCACTTACCTCGGGTCCACCATCTCGAGCTCTCTGTCAGTCGACTTGGAGGTCAACCGGAGAATCGCCAGGGCAGCCACAGTTATGGCCAGACTGAACCGGCGAGCGTGGAACAATTCCAGCCTCACTGAGAAAACCAGACTGCGCATCTACCAAGCCTGCGTACTCAGCACTCTCCTCTATGGCAGCGAGACGTGGACCACCTATGCAAGGCACGAAAGGAAACTCAACAGCTTCCACATGAGGTGCCTGCGACGCGTCCTGCATGTCGCCTGGCAGGATAAGGTCCCCAACACCGAGGTGCTGAAGCGAGCCAATATGAGCAGTTTGCATGCAGTTCTTAGCGAGAGACGCCTCAGGTGGCTCGGCCATGTCAAAAGAATGGATGCAGGCCGTATCCCCAAAGACCTCCTCTACGGCGAGCTAGCAGAAGGCAAGAGGATGACAGGGCGCCCAAAACTGCGGTTCAAAGACATCTGCAAAAAGGACATGACACAATGCTCCATAAATCTCAACACATGGGAAGTTCAAGCAGACGACCGCCTAGCCTGGAGGCTCGCGGTCAGGCAAGGTACGTCACGCGCGGAGGCTGCGCGTAACGAGGAGGCGGCCCAGAAAAGATCGAGGCGGAAGCAGCGTCAACAGCAGCAACAACGGCCATCTGCCTTCACCTGTAACAAGTGTGGCAGGGATTGTCACTCCCGAGTCGGACTGCACAGCCATTCTCGGCGGTGCAGATAGACTCTCAAGAAGCTACGCCATCGTCTCTGGAGACGGACGGCTGCCGACGACGACGACGACGACGAGTCCCTTAGTGGATAGTGGCCATCGCGTCTTTGCCCCAGTTATCTCTTGAGGATTTAATTTTTGTTGTTGTTCAAGTTCTTTATATATAGAAGAAATAAATTTTTTTGTATGTTTTATTGATTATGCTGTTACAGTTGTCCAAGTTTCTTTCCCTTTGCTCCCCTCCACCCAGCAACCCCCTTTCCTCCAGCAGCCCCCCACCCTTAGTCCATGCCCATGGGTTGTGCATAAAGCTCTTCCCAGCATCCCCCTGTCCATTCCCCACCCTCCTACCTTGCTTCTTAATCCCTGCACCCTTTCCCTCCCTCTCCTCTTCCCCCTCCCCGCAGCCCTCCCCCCACATGCTTCCCACACCTACGATTCTATTCCCACTCTAGTTGTCTGCTTAGTTTACCTTTGTTTTCATCCCCCAGCTTCTGTTGTTGATAGTTGTGATCCTGTTTTCATTTTAATGTTCATAGTTTTGATATCCTTTTCCTTAAGTAACTCTCTTTAACATTTCACATAATAATGGCTTGGTGGTGATGAACTCCTTCAGCTTTACTTTGTCTGGGAAGAACTTTATCTACCCTTCCATTCTGAATGACAGCTTTGCTGGATAGAGTCATCTAGGTTGTAGGTCCTTGCTTTTCATCACCTTGAATACTTGTTGCCAGTCCCTTCTTGCTGGCAAAGTTTCTTTGGAGAAATCAGCTGATAGTCTTATAGGTGCTCCTTTGTAAGTAATTCTCCTCTTCTCTCTTGCTGCTTTTAAGATTCTCTCTTTATTCTTAACCTTTGGCATTTTGATTATGATGTGTCTTGGTGTGGTCCTCCCTGGGTTTAGTTTGTTTGGGACTCTCTGTGCTTCCTGGATGCATATGTCCATTTCCTTCCCCAAATTAAGGAAGTTTTCCTTCATTATTTTCTCCCATAAGTTTTCAATTCCTTGCTCTCCCTCTTCACCTTCTGGCGCCCCTATGATTCGGATGTTGGCACGATTATAGCTGTCCCAGAGGTTCCTAAGCCTTTCCTCATCTTTTCTGACTCTCATTCCCTCCTTCCGTACTGGTTGGCTGTCTGTTTCTTCCTTGTGTTCCAGTTTGTTGATCTGAACCCCGGTTTCCTTCCCTTCACCACTTGTTTCATATGGATTTTCCTTCATTTCAGCCAGGACGGCCTTCATTCTTTCCCGGCCTGTGTAATCTTTGTTGTCAGAGTTGTGAGCATCCTACTCAGCAGTGCCTTAAACTGCGCTTCGTTTAGGTTGTCCACCTCCTCGTCCCTTAGGCGTGCCGTCTGCTCGTTGCTTAGCTGTGCCGCTGGGACCTCGATCTGCCCCCGCTTCTGGGTCGTACTTCTCTGTCTCCTGATCTTTCTGTGTTTGCCTCTGTGATTTGGGCAAGGGCTGTCGCACCTCTTACATTATAGGGGCAGAGCCTTAGGGACTCCTCAGTACAGGGTGACCTGTTTCACCACGTTGTGGCGCTGTATGTGGGGCAGGGGTCAGAGAGGGAACAATGGCGCTTGCTCAGCACTCACCCCTTTTCCAGTCACTTCTCCCACTTTACTGGCGCCCCTCTAGCTATTGCCCTGGCCGTCGTTCCCAGGGTGGGTGGGTCTGCGGACGTTCTAGGACCATGGGGGCTCCTCTGAGAGACTGACAGTTTCTGCCTCCACCCCAACCCCCACTGGTCTGCACAGTCAGAAGCAATGAGGCTTGATTTTCCCTGGCACTGTGACTGTGATTTGTGGGGTCTGCTGAGGAACTGGGAGCATTCCCCAGGTGTCCCTCCCAACTTTTTAAAATATGTGACTGTGCTTTCCGCCCGCCTGCTGCTGCCACCACCACACTGCATCCTCTCCGCCCCAGCTCTGCCCCTCTTACCTGTCTGGATGAGTATTTCTTCTTTATATCTTTGTTTGTTGGACTTCGATGCAGCTCGATTTTCTGGAACTTCTGGTTGTCTCTAGTTATGAGGTAGTTGTGTTCCTTCTTAGTTGTGGAGGGAGACGCAGCATGTCTGTCTAGGCCTCCATCTTGGCCAGAAGTCCTATAAACATTTTTTTATCATATTTGTTTTTAATTCCTATCCCTGTTTTTCTTCTTACTTTTGGCTAAAATTTTATTTCTTTTAAAAAGAAATAGGTGGTTTTTAATCAGTGATTATTTCACCTTAATAACTATCGATAATTGAAGAGAATATCTGTACTGGATTCTTTTTTTTTTAATTGTTTATTTATTTGTTTGTTTATTTATTTTTAGAGAGAGGGGAAAGGAGAAAGAGAGGGAGGGGAACATCACTGTGTGGTTGCCTCTCACACCCCCAACTGGGGACCTGATGTGCAACCTAGTCATGTGCCCTGACTGGGAATCGGACCTGCAACACTTGGTTCACAGGCCAACACTCAGTCCACTGAGCCACAGCAGCCAGGTCATTGTTTTTATGTAATCAGTTACTGGAAATGACCATGGTCCACATACTTAGAGCATTAAATACTCAGTATAAAGCAAAAAGATGCTTATCTCTTTTTGAGAAAATTGCTCCATTCCTATTTCTTTATTGTAGTAGTCGGGATTTTCTTAGGCATTTTGTTCGGTGTTACTTGCCCATTATTCATTTTTCTATTTTCATGCCCTCCGTTACTAGGCTCTGCTTCCTCCTAATCCACTGGCAACTTTTAGGTAAAAACGCGAAAAGCACAAGTTAGTCTTTTTCCAATACTGTGTCCCTCCTAGTGACAGAGACTTAGGGTACAGAAATTTACAGCCAGCTTCGTCACAAATTCTGTGCTGGTTTTTGAAGAGAGTTGGAATGACAAATGGCACAGGAATCTGAAATAACTTTCAAACTCTTGTTTATTATAAAGAATACTTCCTGTCTACAGGAAGGTCAAAGCAACTGTGATGTTGCAATGAAACAGTACCTGTAATAGAACTGTTTCCTGAAAAGTACCCTTCCTGTCCACATAGTACTTTGTCTTTTTGAACCTTGTCCATGTTGGGCAACACATCTGACAGAGATTTTTCTTTTGTAATACAGCATGCAAGCAATTGATCAGTTAAAGCAAAAGAAAGATTTATTTTGTCAGTCTACAAACTAGTGGCCTCGTTTCTTCACCATGCCCAGTATTCCCCACTGACAGAATTTGAGAATTATACGTGACAAGAAAGAATGCGCCAGGCTGTAAGGCTACACTATACACTGCTACGCTGCTCAGTTGGCTGAAGTTCATAACCCAGAGGAAACTCAGAGAGGATTATTTATGCATCAGCAAATCAGGGGAACATCCTGCACAGACATGTGACTCCCCTGAGCATGTCAACAACTGACCCCTCTGGTTTCCCACAATCTGAGAGTTTCATTATACAGAAGAGATGACAGGGGGAAAGGAAGAGGACTTTTAAGACCTCAAAGTTGTATAATAGCATCTTTGGAAGACTTCATATTAGGTTGACCATCATGTGAGAAGAATTTTTGTAGTTTTACAGAGGTAAACCTTAATGAGATTAATTATTGATCAATTAAAGGTATTTCCAGAATCTTGAGATACCACTGAGTGAAAACAATGAACATTGAATATTCATTACTTTCTTAAAGCAGTTTTTAAATGAATTTTCAAAATTGAATATGGATTACTTCTTAACATTAAAAGTGTTTAACAGTTTTAAAACAACACCATAATAATCCCCCATGAATCTTCTACAGTTCCTAGCCCTTGGCCAATCTCGTTTCATCTGTTCCCCCCTCTACTCCCCTATGTACACATTTTCTTGAAGCAAATCCCAGCCATAATATTGTCTCACTTTCAATATTTCAGTACCTTTGTCTAAAAGATAAGGGCTCTTAAAAAATAAATTACAAAGTAACCACAATAAATTCAGCAGTTGTTCTTTTAATGCCATAAAGCATTCAGTGTTCAAGTTTCCAGTTGTTTCTTAATTTGTAAATTAAGTATCATAATCTGTAAAATACCTAAATAACTACTCTTAATATTTGTAATATAGATAAGTAAATTAAACACTGAAAAAAATTAGCAATAAAAATGTTCTTAGAATCCTGACCAGATGGCTCAACTGATCGGAGCATCCTCCCATGCCCCAAAGGGTTGCATGTTCAGTCCTGGGTTGGGGTTATGGGTCGGGGCACGTAAGGGAACAACCAGTCAAGATCAGTCTCTCTCTCTCTCTCTCTCTCTCTCTGTCTCCCCCACCCCCACCCCTTCTTTCTCCCTCTCTTTCTAAAATCAATAAATGTATCCCCGAGTGAGGATTTGACTTAAAAAAAATTAAAATGTCCTTCGATTTTCTGCATCTGCTCTTCCTTTTCAGTGTCTCGAATTGCTGAATTGCTTGGGTGTCCCCTGGGTCCAGGCTGCGGGGGAAGCGGAAGCCATGTGCGCGCACCTCAATGCCCGTGGTTATGTGGACGGCTGCCTCACCAACGACGGGGATGCTTTCCTCTACGGGGCCCAGACCGTTTACAGGAATTTCACTATGAATACCAAGGTGTTTTTCCTTTCTCTGTGAACTTTTGTTTTACAAACTAATTTTAAAAGGGATTATTTAAAAGGGAGCCAGGAAGCAAATCCCCTGGCCAGACTATTCTGTTATCTCTTCAAAAATGCTGATTGTGTCCCTGTTGAGAAACCTTGCCTCAGAGCCCATGTATGTAAGAATAAACAGTTATTAAAGTGGTATATATTTTTGACATTAAAGATATCCAGATATATTAGTTGGTAAGAAATGTTGCCAAATAGTTCTTTTATATAATCCTGTTTTTACTTAACACATAGTTAATAACGAATATTTGTATATGTTTGGTAAAAAAAAGGTTTTCTGGAAAAATATGCTCCACACTGTTAATGATATCAACTTGAGATGAGGCAATTACAGGGAATGTTTACTTTCAGTAATAGATATTTTGCAGTGTTTAATTTTGTAAGATGAAAATTTACTTTTGTATATATCAAAAAGCAATAAAGAGGGGGAAAATGGATACTACAATTTTTAAGTCATTTTTGAAACTATGACTTTATTTCCAGATATTGAAGTGTTGGATTCTATGAAGATTCTGGTGATCAGGATAATTTCCCTATTTAAACTTTTAGGAATAATTAAACATTTAGAGACACCTTTGACGCATTTTTTGCAATGCTGCTTAATGTATAAATATTTGCTTTTTGAAGATTAAACAAATCTGTACTTTCTTCTAGGACCCTCATGTTGACTGTTACACAATATCATCTATTAAGGACCAGCTAGGTTTGGATAGAGAAGCTCTGGTTGGACTAGCAATACTACTTGGCTGTGATTATCTTCCAAAGGTACACTGAAATTGTATTTATTTACTATTCATAGTGTGGGATTTTTTGATACATTATAATCTACATAATTATAAATATAATATGGTTCTATGATTAAAAATTTAATTTATAATTTTAGACATTATTAACTATTCAATAGCGAAAATAATCAGCATTTCAAGTGGCATTAAAAAGCCGGCCCATTGTGGCACTGAATGTTATAAACGGGAATAGAATAATAACTGTTTTCACAGCTTGAATCTCAGTAAACCATTGCTCTAGATTCAGATTCAAGTTCAGCTACCTTTTTAAAAAAAATAAAGGAGTTGCTCTTTTCTTGTATCGTGCCAATGTCAGTTTCTGTCGCTGTTTTATCTCTTTTTTGGTCTTCATTCTTTAGCTTTCCAGCTGTGCACATGCTCAGTGTTATTACTGTTGCTAGGCTACATGATTATTGGGGTAAGCCATTCATCCTTCCATGCATTTTTGCGTTTCACTCAGTTTTGTTCATGGAAATCTTTTATTTATATCTTAAGATGCACAATATAGTAATCTGTAACAAATCAGTATAATAAGCGAGTGATGAATTAAGAATTACAAGGATAACCCCATTTTTAAATACTCTATCTAAAAATATAAAGTGACTTGTATTGTAGTTCTTTTTATATAGTGCCATTATTATGTCCCTACTCCCTTCTGATCAGCTCTGTATTCTTACTGGAGCCTTCATTATGCCATACTGTATACTCTATTCCCAAGAAGGAGGACATATAATTTTTTTTTTTTTTTTTTTTTTAGCTAGATCCTAGGACAGAGGAAAAAATAGCAGGGAAGTCATTATTAACCCTAAGTTCTAATTTATGTCATCAGTGACCAGATGTTTTTTTAAACTAGTAAGTAATGGATGCAGGAGAAAAGAAACTTTTAAATAACACACAAAAATATTATTTTATTATTATTGTAATTCTGAGATAGAAATTTTCTATTTTCTTTATGTAATTATATCTTAAAGACTAGAAGCAGCCCAGCGCTGAGTGTAAGAAAAATGGCACACTCACAGAAACCAGCTCTAGCCCCAGTGGTCTTACGTTACGCATTAGCCTTGACTGTTTAAAACATTTTTATCTTTTGTGACCAAAACTGCCATCTATTTACATTGTTCTACTTAAGGATGGCTAAACTCTGTACTAACATGACTTGTCTTCAAAAATTTTTAAGATGTAGCTAAATGCTAATGAAAGAAAGGTGATATCCAAAATATTCAGCAACTCGTACGCCAAGACACGGGCGTGTGGCTGCCCTCTCTTGTGCCCTGTGCTGCCATTTTGTAGCGGAAGCCTGGTAGGCTGGGAAGGGGATTTAGGTTGGAGGGGAGAGAGACCCTTTTGCCAGCAGGCACTCAAGACGCTTGGGGAATATGTTTAAACTGACATGCCTGTTACAGTGCATATTGGCTCTATAGCAGCCCTGTTTGTAAGGACATACTCAAACTTATAGGAACTGAAAGACTTAAACCAGAAATTGTCCTCTGAATACACGTTTACTGGGTTGGAGCTTGTTTAAGTTCTCCTAAGTTATTAATTTCAAGGGTTAACTTGGGACTCTCCTTTGTTCTTTTTTGACATCTGGGTCTTTAAATATTAAATTGTTCATAATAAATGAACATGCTTTTTCCTGATTACCAATAAAACATAAAGTTAGGTCAAATTAAAATATTATCCAAATAATTAACAAAGAAAAATGTCCTCTAAAATTCTGTTCCTCCTTCCTCTAAAATAAACAGTGTCAGTGGTTTCGTGTATAACCCTCTGACTTTTTTCTTTGCATAGATTAACAATATAATTGTTACTTAATTTATAGATCTAGATCACACCCTGGGCTCTTCCGTGGTTTTCCCTTGTACACAGCAAGGTGTCTTACACATCTTTTCCTGTTATTAGATAGTTACCTCATTCTTCCAGCTACCCATTTTATTGAATGGACTTACTGTACTTTATTCATTTCCTAGTGATTAACATTTGAATTTCTTTTCTCACTTTCTGAAAGGGGGTCCCTGGAGTTGGAAAAGAGCAAGCATTAAAACTTATACAGATTTTGAAAGGACAAAGTTTACTTCAGAGGTAACTAAAAATTAATTTTCTTGTGACATTCTTATTGAATTTAATAGTGAATATTACATAAAGTATTATGCTTTCCAAAACAAGGTTTCGTATTTTTAAACCGATTTATATTTTCATTTGAAATTACTTATTTTTATTTATTCTGAAGTTTTCTAAAGAAAGGATGAGGGTATATATTCTAAGCCATACTATATTTTTTTTCATTATTAGCTCACTATAAACACAAGTAGTAAAATGTCAAATGCATTTACTTATAACCATCAGCATTTGCCATGGGCTATTTTAGACTATATATTTTATCACTAAGTAAAGATAATATGGCATTAAAATAATTTTACATTTAAAATACTTTGATATTGAATTTAGTTTTATAAGTGAAATGCCTCACATGTTACATATATTTAATAAGTAACGCTTGATCAAAATTTTTACCTCTCTACCCTTTCTTCTATAACCATATATTTAGTAATACATTAATTTAGATTAATTTAGACTGTACAATTTAAGGATGAGAGACAGTTAAATACAGAATATATTGACATTTACAAACTGTGGTATTTACTTTTGAAAGCATGTGAATACATTGACTTGATGAAAGCAGTGGCTTATAAATTAATATTAATGATGATAAAATAGAGTGAGCAGAGGAAAGAATGAGGACAGTGAAGACGTACGGCAGTCCTGGCCTTTACCTGCGTCTGAGGTGGAGAGTGCATGAAAGGAGACATTAGTTGTAGAAATCAAGAAGCCAGGACCATGGAAACAATTTCAAATCACTGTGCTCTTTCCTATGATACTTCTCTTTCAGCTGTAAAGCTATTGATAGAGCCAAGACTTCAATAAATTCTTTATTGCTAGCAGTGACCACTGCCAAAGCAGGAAAACAGGGTATACTTTGGCATGGAGTTGAGTTCAGGAATTATGTGAAAAATAAGACAAAGAAGGAAAAACAAGCCAATATGGTCCTTGGCTAGCTACAAATCGATCTTGTTGAAACAAGTTTAGCAAATTTGTAATTTTGGCAACATTTTATTAAATGCTGATCTTAACATTTGAAAATAATGAAATTATATTTCTTGTTATAATTATATTGTTTTAATATTGATTAATTTTGACTGACTTTCCCGCTATTTATTAACTTTTGAAGCTCTATTATTTATCTAACAGTCAGCAGCAATTAATGCTAATTTTTAGCAAGCTTGTACTCAGTCTTGGTAGTATATGAGTTAGAAATTCCAAAAGCTAAATACTAACTCTTGGTGCCAGTTACCACACAGTAAACTGAAGAGATAATTTAACTTTATAAGCTTTATAAACATACATACATACATTCATTCATTTATTTATTTATTTATTTATTTATTTATTTATTTAGAGGGTGCAAGGGAGAAGGGGAGGGAGAGAAACATTGATGTTTGAGAGAAAAATCCATCGGTTGTCCCTCGCATGTCCCCAACTGGGGACCTGGCCTGCAGTCCAGGCATGTGCCCTGACTGGGAATTGAACCAGCAACCTTTTGGTTCACAGGCCGGCACTCAATCCACTGAGCCACACCAGCCAGTGCTAATTTAGCTTTTTATTAGAACTTTAAATTCTGTAAGTAGAGGAATAATTCAGAACTTATGTTATATGATAATGTTTAACTGTCCTCTTGGTGATGTTATGTTGACATGGAACTTCAGCCAAAAATTAACTTTTATTTAGTAGACATTTTAGCAGCAATATACATTTTCTTAAAATTTTTCCTTAAACAGGTAAAGTTTTTGCAGTTTGCATAAGAGATTAAGAAAATGACGATTTCAAATGATTTGGGTTTTTAAACAGTTCTTACCCAGAAGCTTAATGTTTTATTTAGTTTTATACTTTGCCCTTCACTCTTGTTTTGATACACAGTAGTGTTCCTGTACATGATTCTGTTTGTTTTATACTCTGGCACATAGAAAAGATATCAAAAATAGATGTATATGAGTGATTCTCCCTACGCGTATGCCTAAGTGAAGATTGTTTTTTAAAAAAGGTTGAATGAATACCTGAGCACACACACATATACTCCTTCCCTCCCGCCTCCCTCACCCCCTCTCTGACACTTTCTCCTCCCCTGTTGCACTTCTTCTGATCTTGGGGCACATTTAAAAATTAAAGTGCGTAGATTGAGGATTTTCCCAGGCTAGGCCAGCGAGCAACTTTATCTACCACAAAAGGGAAAATAAGTTGGCAGGTGGAAGGGAACAGAATAACCTGATACTGAGAACATGACATCTTGGTGACCTTGGCTTTTTCGTTTATTTGTTTGTTTTTTCTTTTTAAAACCTAAAACCAATTTCTTTTAAAGGTTTACTCAGTGGAGTGAAAAATCTTGTTACTCTAATCAACCGCTAGTTATTCAAAAGCTGGCGCATTGCTCTGTGTGTTCCCACCCAGGTAAGCAGACACAGGGAGTGATGTCTTGGAGTATTGGTGATGGATACCCACTTTTTCGTCCCTGTTGTTATGGTTACATTTCACAGGATCTTCCGCACTCGACTGGGAGTCCTCGGAGTCAGGAGCTGTGACACACACATAGTAGGCACTCAGTAAATGTTAGTTGAAAGTAATGTGATGTAAATGATAGATAGAGGGTAAATGCAGTTTCAAACTACGAGTCCAAATTACTTAGATCTTAAAATTATGTTTTTAACATAGAAATCCATTATAAGGGAAAATTATGCTAATGGTCTTAGGGGAAAATGGAATTGAAACTATTTGTGTCTGTATCAGTGATTTACCTTTATATATTTAAATGGTTCTTAATTTTCCCATAGTGCATTTATATTGTGTAAAGATAGTGCCTTGAAACGAATTTCTAAAATATATTCATTATTATTGAAAATAGTTTGGTTTCTCTTCATTTATCTTGGTAAATATAGATGTCGCTGATAAATACTAGATTAGGATGGTCTTTCACTCTCAGGAGAGGTTGAGAGGTCATGCTAACTTTTAAAAGAAATCCTGCTTTATCTATTTGTCTTAATATGCTTTCATTAACATTGTTACATTGTAGATGAAATCATGGAAGAAATAATTTTTTATAGATAAGATTCCATTCTGTAGTTTCTTAATACCTTATAAATGACAATTTTAGGTCATATCAATTATGTATGCTCTTCTGTATTCTTAAAACGACGTTGAAGGGGATCATGCTTTCCTTTTAGAGGGAATGAGGACCCCACACCTGTGACGCAGTCATAATTTATTCATGTTCCAACAATAGTTTTAAAATATTTATACAGTGAGAGCTAGACATTAGAAGAGGTCATTAACTGTCATATTCTGTTATATTCTCATTAAGGAAACGATTTCATGAATTATTCTAGCAAGTAAATCTTTTTCAGTGCTAATAATTATAACCTACTTTTCTTGCATTTAGCTATCAAAATAATCACCAAGGTTTCCATTGTTGATTATTATGAATGTATAATTTCAAGTTACAAATTAATACTTTCAAATAGAAGGAGTCACAGAAACAAAGAAATGTCATGTGAGAGTAAGCTCAGGATCTACTTCACACTGAGAATTAACTATTGAGACTGTCTGTTAGTCTCTTCCACCCACCCAAATGTATTGAAACCCTTCTGTAAGCAAGGCACTGTGCCAGGCAGTATTTTTAAAAATTTGGACCAAGGCAAGAATAAAAGAGTATGTAGAAGATAATTCTAACAAGCAGTGAAAATCATACTTTTTTCTATCTCCATAAAGGTTCACCTAAGGATCATGAGCGTAATGGATGCAAATTATGTCAAACTGATCTATACTGTGAGCCACATGACTACCAATACTGTTGTCCTTGTGAGTGGCACCAAACAGAGTATGACAGGCAGCTGGCTGCAGTGGAGAACAGTGTTAAGAAGTATGTTTGGTTTGAGCTCATTCTCTTCTGGCATGACCTATTTTATAAACCTGTGGTTTCATTATTTCCATCTAACTTCCCTCCATGTCTAAATTAGTAACATTTTACAAAATCTTTTTCTCAGTTCTGTTAAAAAATTTGGATATCTCAGAAGATAGTAATTTAATAGTTATTCAAAGTGAAACTTGATGACTGGGATACTATACAAGAACATTTTTCATCCAATAAGAGGAGACTGGATGAGATGGTTTCAGAGTCTGATTGTATTAATAACATGTATATAATTTATTTTCAGAAAAGCTTGCAGTTGTGAAGGATTCCCATTCCATGAGGTAATAACAAATAACTCAAGTGAGTTTCTCTCAGAAGCTTTTTAAAAAGTTTGAAGTCTCAATTCCTATTTTCTTTTCTCTTGCTAGGTTATTCAAGAATTTCTTTTAAACAAGGACAAATTGTCGAAAGTAATCAGGTACCGAAGACCTGATTTGTTACTGTTTCAGGTATCTGAAAATAAATTATTTACATATGACGTTGGATACTAGGAAGATAAGAAGGGATAATCACTTTGCGTGGTCTGAGACGAGATTTGAAACAGCCCGCTGTTGCCTGCCCATGTATTTTTCAGCCTTTATTTGTAATCTTCATTTCTTTGCTACATAGTAACCATACTTTGCAGACCATAAGACAAATTACAGTTATGCTGTTTATTAGAAAACACCTTGAATACCTTGTACAGATACATTGTATGCAGGGATATGTTAGGAGAGAGGGGCTAATGGCCAGAGAATGTCAGGATAAAGGACGCATATTGTCATGAAAGGTCGTGTAGTTTACGAGGGCATCGTGATTTGTAATCGGTTACCTAAATTTGAATTTGAATAGTCTGTAACTCACTGCGTGACACTGGATATGTGTTATCCTCAAAATAGAAATAATATTGCTCATCTCATGAAGTTGCTATGAGGATTAAACAATCATTTATTTTAACCCCTAATATAGTGGCCAGGGAAACAGAGTGACTCGGTAAATTACAACTACTTGTTGCTTACTCCTACCAACAACAGAAATAATAATGGTAACCAATATTGAACATTTGAATTTTTTTGTTTAACACATTACATGAAATATCAACCTTCATAATCTATGAGCTAAGTTATATTTTACAGATGGAAATCCTGAGGCTAAGAGAGATTAAGCAATTTACTCAACATCTAGGAAATACTGTTCTGGCCTTCAAACCAGGAACTGTCACACTGAATTATGCAAAATTGCCTCCTTGGGAAGCTCATTGCTTTTTCTGCGAATATTCTCAATGATATTACACCTTAATGTTAATTCTGAAGGAAAAAACATCGCCTGAGTGTTGTTTATCTCTAAAAGATAAGAAAACCTTGTTTTATTTTTATTATTTTTACAGAGATTTACTCTTGAAAAAATGGAGTGGCCCAATCATTATGCATGTGAGAAATTGTTGGTGCTTTTGGCCCACTATGACATGATAGAAAGGAAACTTGGTAGAAAGAACTCCAATCAACTACAGCCAATTAGGTATAAATTGTATGAAGAAATTTCCGTGTTTCCATTTGAGTATCTTATGATCTAAAATTTTCTTCTTAATATCTTGGTAAACATGGAAGAAAGGTCTACAGGAATAATAAATGCTTATTCAGGGTTTACAGTCAAGATCACATAGTAGGTTCAGGCTTTGACACACTTTTATGTTTCAAACATGCAGTAATAATAGATTTTTAAAAGAAATAAATACTATGAAAAGATATAGCCAGGCTTACCTAGATAACTTTCACTGGGTCAGAAAAGAAACAAACATGTAAAGTGAAGAGAACTGAAACTGAGAATTGGTGAATCTCAATGAAGGGCGTGGGAGTGATCTTTGTACTATTCTTGCAACTCTTTTATAGGTTTGAAACTTTCAAAATAAGTGTCTGGGGGAAAGTAGCAAAGAAAAAAGATAAACTACAAAGAAAGACAATCAGGACACATCTTTCATAACAGTAATAGATGCCAGAAAATGATGGAATAATATTTCCAAGATTTGAGTAGAAATAATTGGCAACCTAGACATTAAAATGTTATTCACTCATTGGTAAGGCATTTTCAGACATATGAAGACTAAGAGTTTACCACTCACAGATCCTCATTAAAAGCACTCTTAAGGGATGTAGTTCATGCAACAAGAAGACAACTGAACGCAGAAGGAAGAAAAAGAAATAGTGATCACTATAAAAATTGATAAAACATATTTAGCTAATTTAATAAAATGACTGGAAAAGCCACCTAAATACTGCATAATGCTTGATGATTATAATTTGATCATAAACTAAACTTCAAAGTATGCATATAGACATATAAGGGTAAACACTAAAACGTTAGAAATACAACCTCTCTCTTCCAAACTAATAGGAAAATAAAACTATCAAACCAAAAGAATATAAGAGGAAGGGAGAAATAGCAAAGAAAAAGCGTGATAACAGAAAACACAAAGCAAGAAATGTGAATGAGTCCTACTATGTTAGTAATCACAATAAATGTACGTGGACTAAATTAATGTATTAAAAATATTATATTGAATGAATAAATAAATTTCAGAAATCTGCTTATAAGACATGTGCATAATAAAACTACGCGAAGTTTGAAAATAAAGAGATTTAAGAGGTTTACTGGGCAAATATTTGCCAAAGTGATGGTAGTAAAATTAACAGAAACAAAATAGACTTAAACCAAAAATGATTATGGAAAAGTGGTATACTGAATAGTAATGAAAGGAACAATCTACTCATATGATCTAATAGTTATAAGCTCTATCTACTTGACAGTAACATTATGTTTTGAATAAATTAGTTGAAGAATAACTATATGATAATTCCTTATAGTATTTTTAAAATATTATAAAGATAGAATAAAAATCGATGGAAGTTGAATTATTCAACCTATAAATTGAATACTGCCAAATAACTCATGCACCATAACCTTATTACATGAATTTATGTTTCAGAATTGTTAAAAACCGGATCAGAAATGGAGTTCATTGCTTTGAAATAGAGTGGGAAAAGCCTGGTATGTATTCAATTTAAGCAAAAGTTATACCATTTAACAAATATTATACAAATATGTAAAACATATGTATGTTTATAAAAAATAAAGAAGAAACATGTACCCAGGATTAATTTCATAGTTTACTTATGCTATTTAAATAGGCTTTGACTAATAGTAACGATGAAATTCTTTGTCCTGGCTGGGCGGCTTGGTTGGTTGGAGTGTCTTCTCATACACTGAGAAGGTTGCGGGTTCGATCCCCGATCAGGGCGCATATGGGAGGCAGCTCGTCCTTGTTTCTCATATCGATGTCTCTGTCTCTGTCTCTGTCTCTGTCTCTGTCTCTGTCTCTCTCTCTCTCTCTCTCTCTCTCTCTGTCCCTCCCACCTCCCTCCCGTCTCCTCTCTAAAATCAATGGGCATATCCTCAGGTAAGGATTAAAGAAAAAAAGATGAAAAACTTTTAATGTTTTGGTTTATATTTCTCAAGAAAATGCTGCTACAAATGGTCTGCTCATTGGACTTCATTGTGTAGCCGGGTCTACAGAAATCAAGGTTGCTGAATGGCACCTGGGGTCCTCGTCCTCTCCTTTTCGTACTCTTTCGTTTTCATGGGAATTTATAGTTGTCAGATTATTCTTATTTTGCTACAGACGGAAATACAATGAACTCTTTGAATTAGCACCAAAACCGAAGGCAAGAGAAGGACAAAATATTTAAATGGAAAACTAAGCCCAAAATCATTTCTATTTGGCTTTGAGATGAGATTGCTCTCTCCTTCATTCACCCATAATCACACAGAGTTGTCAGTGACGGTTTAAGTTCTAGGTAACGTTGAAAAAGGACGTTAATAAACAATTGCATAAACCGTCCTAAGCAGTGAAAGGAAAATGGAAACTGAAAGAAGTTTTGAAAACTGTTTAGGTCCACTTCCCCCAGTGGTAGTGTGTTTTCGTTCGCCTAGTGTGGCCCTGCAGACCTCTGTCTAGAACTGAGGACAGGCGGCCTGCCTCCACCTTTCCCTGTGGGAGCTCGCCTTTCAGGGAGACGATGTATCTTAAATTCACCTGTTCCATTGTTTCTACTCTAGTGTTTTTAAGATTTCGTTTGTTCTTAGAGAGATGGGAAGGGAGGCAGAAAGAGAGGGAGAGAAACATCGACGAGTGAGAGAAACATGTATCAGTTGCCTCTCACAACCCAGGCGTGTGCCCTGACTAGGAACCAAACTGGAGACCTTCCACTTGGGACGATGCCCACCCAGCCCAGTCAGGGCAGTTGTTTCTACTTTAAACTCATCAACTAATATTTTCATTAGTTTGGCTTCTCAAGCAATTTTGCCCTCAAGTAGGATAAATGCAAAAAGCCGGTCTGCTACTTAGAGATCTTATTGTCGGTACATATAAGCATTCTCCTTTTCCTTTATCAGCTGCTTGGGAGCCCACGAAGCCTGGGGATACCTTCGGGAGATTGATAACCTCTGGAAAATAGTACAGTAGAAATGCCTTATCCGTGGTTGCACTTTCTGTGGTTTCAGTTACCAGCAATCAGTCGTGGTTCAAAAATATTAAATGGGAAATTCCAGAAATATACAGCTCACAAGTTTTAAATTACGTGCCTTTCTGAGGAAATATCCTGCTTTCCCTCTCTGTTCTGCCTGGATATGAACCATCCCTTTGTCCCCTGTCCAACGTATCCATGCTGTACATACCACCCAGCCATTAGTCACTTAGTAGCCATCTCGGTCATCAGATTCATTGTCACAGTATTGCAGTGGTGGTGTTCAAGTCACCTTATCTTACTTAATAATGACCCCAAAGTGCAGGCGCAGTGATGCTGACAGTTTGGATATACCAAAGAGAAGCTTTAGCGTACTTCCTCTAAGTGAAAAACACTACAATATGATATTTTGAGAGAGCCCTGGCTGGTGTGGCTCAGTGGACTGAGTACCAACCAGCCTGAGAACCAAAGGGTCTCTGGTTCAATTCCCAGTCAGGGCACACACCTAGGTTTCGGACCAGGTCCCCAGTTGGGGGCGTGCAAGAGGCAACCACACATTGATGTTTCTCTCCCTCTTTTCCTCCTCCCTTCTCCTCTTTCTAAAAATAAAATATTTTTTTAAATATATTTTGAGAGAGAAAAAGGCCACATTCACATAACTTTAAACATAGTGTATTTTTATAATTGTTCTATTTTATTATTAGTTATTGTGTTAATCTCTTACTGTGCCTATTTATAAATTAAACTATCATAAGTATGTATGTATAGGATAAAACATAGTATCTCTGGGGTTCATTGCTATTCGTGATTTCAGGGATTCCCCTGAGAGTCTGGGATTGTATCCCCTGTGGGTAGAGGGAACTACTGTGATATTTTCAATGACCTTATCAATTCTATTCTTTTCAGAAGCCACCACCACCACTAAAGAAAGTTCATATTGAAGTTTTAGGCAATCGTCTATTCCCATTCTTTATCTGGAAACTTAACACTTGTTATACTAAACTGAAACCAACTGACCTTATCTAAACAAAAGTTTTTATCCTCTAAGCTGCTTCTACTCTCTCTGAAGCAAGAGAATTTAAAATTCTAATCTAAAACTAATCTCCTTGCAGCTCTTATCAGGCAGAAGAAAATAAATTCTGTAGTAGAATCAACAGATTATTAGAACCGAGATGTTGGAAAGCAAGATTTGCAATGAATTGTCCGTTGACTTAGTTTACCTGGTAAGCTTAGTTACTGGGAAAACCGAATTTTTAAAATCTGTAATTAAGGCTGGTTTACTGTATTTTTAATCTTTTAGAACATTATGCTGTGGAAGATAAAACTGGAGAATTAGTTCTCCAGACAATTGAAGAAGAATCATTATTCGAAGCAGCTTTTCCTGAGATTGTTGCTGTTTACCAAAAACAAAAGTTAGAAATTAAAGGGAAGAAAAAGGAAAGTAAGTATCTCATTTGATAGCTATTTATGCCACACATAGATGTTGTAGAAGATCTGTCTGTTCTATTTGAATCTATATTGTCTTAGGTTTTCCTGAAATTTCTACATGAGAGTAAGATTGTACACTCAATTCTTTGTCTTGACATACTTTTAAAGCTGAAAAGCCAGAGTAAGCCCTTCTGATCTGTGTCTGATAACTTAAGTGTTAGTAGTAGTAATTACATTAACCACTTAGTGAGCAGCCAGTATACGTAATGTATTTTGGATTATAAATACATTTTCTTTATTTTCCAGAACTTGGTGAGGTAAAGAATTTGATTATAATTGTTTCCAAAAGAAAATATTTTGTTAGTAATTATTTTATTTAATTACTTATAGTTTCCAGGAATGCACTGACACAAAACGGAGAAATTGCTTATATAGATTTCAATCTGAACTCTTTAGTTTATTTGTTTACTGAAGTTAAGTAAAATAAAACTGACTTTACTTATTGCTGTATATATTTTTTCTTTTCAGACATGAAAACTAAGCCTAAAGAAAACAGTTTGCCAGAAGCAGATGATATGAGTTTTCAGCCACTCATAACGTTAAAACCCACACGTGAAATCTTTTCTGAACCAAATTCCCAGTTAAATTTGGATATTTTCCCTGGTTCTACATTACCCCAGGAATCTATCTCTGCGTTATCAGATATCTTGCCTTTACCTGAAGATGCTCTCTGTTTGGATACCCAAGAACATTTCCTATCTTCTTCAAGACCTTTGGCTATACAGCACAATAAAGCTGTCAGGAAGTCTCTGATTACAGAATCTAGTCAACAGAATAGCTCCTTCCAAAATGTGTCGGCACTTGCTGATCTACACTTGAGTGCCATCGATTGGGAAGGAACTTCTTTTAGTGATTCTCCAGTTATTCCAAGGAACTCTTGCTCTCATGGTTTAAAGTCAGAACTTGAAACAGCCATCCCTGATAGCTTTAAAACTGTCCCAGGACAATTGTCACGCGGTAAAGTGTTGGACTGGGATCTTCAAAAGACGAATCCGGAAGAGCACCTGCTTTCTGGCATTACTGATTTACGTCTTCAGGATTTGCCTTTAAAGGAACGAATACTCACAAAATCATCACATCCTCAGAATGATGTACGACCAGATATGGACCCAAAAACTTTGTCTCTATTCACAGTAAAAGAATCCTGTATTGCTAACAGTAGTGCTGATTATCCATCACATCTCTCAAAGGATATTCTAGGAATTTATTTGCAAGATGAATCGAACTCTAAAGTTCTAAAAGGAGACCAACTGTTTCAAGAAAACTATAGTGTGAATACTTCTATACCTTATTCTGTCAAAAACATGACAGTAAAGACCTCTAATGTTGGAGTCAAACCACCATATACTTCCAATCATAGTAGAAAACTTGATTTGAAAACCACTCAGAAAATTGTAGTGAAAAAAAGTGTTTGCCTTGACAGAGACTCCTCTGATGAAGAAAGTATCCCAGCGTTTGGGAAAGCCAAGTGTGCGGCTCAAAAAATGAAGCAGAGCGCTCAGAAGCATCAGCCAGCCCAGTTCCAGAAAAACGATGCCAACAAATTGGTACAGGTTAGAGAAACCAAACAGTGTGTCCAGGCTTATACAACAGCTGGAAAGGAAGAAAGCTATTTCCTAGAGGCAGCAAAAGGTTCTCTGAGTTTTCTACAGTGTCCTAAGGAAAAAGGCGACGCCAGTACTTGCTTGGATAGCCCTCTTCCTTTGTGTCAGAGGTTAAAACTGAGGTTCCAAAACACTTGAAATGAAATTTAAAATGTTTAACTGTAACTTAGTGTTCTGATGCCATCAGCATCAGCAGGAGCAGAGGGAAGGTACCTAGTTAATGTTTGGCCGAAAATGTAATGTGGTTCTGTATGTCAGGAGATACTTTTGTCATTTTAATCAAGATTATAATTTTTAAAAGTTGCCTCAAATTCCCATTTCGAAAGATGATCCTTATGGTGAAAACTATAGATAATGTATATTTTTTAAATGTATTTTTGCCATTTTATATATCTTTATTGACTATTCTTTAGGCATAGCTTTAAAGTGTTAATATACAACTAGACAGTGTAAATGCTTTATTTGCTCATTTTTACTCATTTCTTGCACACGCCTTTGAAGTATTTATATTTCAGCTTGTTCCCAAGAGGATAACTCTTTATAATTGCTTATAATCTTGCAATGTCTTCTCATAGGACGTTTACGAGAATTACATTTTCTCTCCATTTGAAGATGCGTGTAGTAGGCCCTTTCAGTTTTGTAGCTTTATTCCCTTTTGTGAGGGGAAAAGGAACAGGAGGAAGATGATCAATATATATAGCAAAAATCATGGTTGTAGTGCTGAATAACCGTAGGGAAGCTGCTCTCTACATCTGTCCCTAAGTTAATAGGTACGCCATATAGAAAATGATTTGAAAAATAGAATGTGTAATCAGAAAAGAATTAGAAATTTGTTCAGAATCACACAGCTAATTAATAATGATGTGTGGATCGGATTTCTTGCCCCCTAATTTGTTTGTTTTTTCTGCTTTTATTTCTATAACACTTTTTTCTTTCCCTTTTGTTTTGAAAATAAATCTATATAATGAGTTCAACATCTCCAAATATTAAGTTATGCATTAGTTCATTTATCACTCAAAAAATCTAGAGGCGATCTGATTAGAAAGGAAAAAGTAAAAAGGCCACTATTTGCAGATGACAAGATTTTGCATATAAAAAGTTCTAAGGAATCCACTACTCTAACTGATAATGAGTTCACCAAGTTTGCAGAATAGGTCAATATACAAACATCAATTGTAGTTCTGTACGTCCTCAGTGAATAATACTAAGTGAAGTTAAGAAAATTCTGTTTACAACAACACTAAAAGTAATAAAATACTTTGAAATATATTTAACAAAAGAAGTACAAAATTTATACTCTGAAACCTACAAAAGTATTGTTGAATGAAAAATTTTTAAAACTTGAATAAATGGAAAGACATATCATGTTCATGGGTCTGGAGACCTGATGTTAAGATGGCAAGCTAATTTATAGATTCAATAGAATCCCCATCAATTCCACCTGACTTTGCAGAAACAGACAAGTTGATTTTAAAATTCATATTGAAATTTACGAATACAGGATAGGCAAAGCAATCTTAAAGAAATAGGATTTGCCCCCTTTTTAAAAAGTATATTTTATTGATTATGCTATTATAGTTGTCCCAAACTTTCCTCCTTATCCCTCCTCCACCTGGTACCCGCCTTCCCTCCAGCAATCCTTCCACCTTAATTCATGTCCATGGGTCATGGATATAAGTTCTTTGGGTTCTCCACTTCCTATCCTGTTCTTAACTTCCCCTTGTCTATTTTGTACCAACTGATTATGCTTCTTAATCCCTGCACCTTTTCCTGCATCCTGCCCCTTCCCCCTCCCAGCTGATAACCCTCCAAATGATCTCCATGTTTATGATTCTGTTCCTGCTATGGTTGTTTGCTTAGGATTTTTATTTTTATTTTTTTATTCAGTTGTCGATAAATGTGAGTTTGTTATTTTAATGGTCATAGTTTTGATCTTTCTCTTAAGTCTAACATTTCATATAACAATGCCTTGGTGATGATGAACTCCTTTAGCTTTATTTTGTCTGGGAAGCACTTTATGTGCCCTTCCATTCTAAATGATAGCTTTGCTGGATAGAGTACTCTAGGTTGTAAGTCCTTGCTTTTTCTCACCTTGGTTACTTTTTGTCAGTCCCTTCTTGCCTGCAAAGTTTCTTTTGAGAAATCGGCTGATAGTCTTATGGGTACTCCTTTGTAGGTAACTCTCTGCTTTTCTCTTTCTGCTTTGAAGATTCTCTGTTTATATTTTACCTTTGGGTATTTAATTATGATGTGTCTTGCTGTGTTCCTCTTTGGGTCCAATTTGGGATTCGCTGTGTTTCCTGGACTTGTATGTCTATTTCCTTCATCAGATTAGAGATGTTTTCTTCCTTTTTTTTTTCAGATAAGTTTTCAGTTTCTTGCTCGTCCTCTTCTCCTTCTGGCATCCGTATGATTCAGATGTTGGCACTTTAGGAGATGTCCTAGAGTCTTTATTTTTATACTCTTCTCATTTTTTTGAATTCTTGTTTCTTCTTTCTGTTCTGGTGGAATGTTTATTTCTTCCTCATATTCCAAATTGTTGATTTGAGTCCTGGCTTCCCTTTGCTGTTGGTTCCCTGTGGATGTTTCTTTATTTCACTTAGCGTAACCTTAATTTTTCCTTTGTTGTTGCCAAACTCACTGAGTTCTCTGAACATCCTGATTATCAGTGTTTTGAACTCTGCATCTGATAGATTGGCTCTAGCCATTTCATTTAGTTCTTTTATTGAGGTTTTGTTCTGTTCTTTCATTTGGGCCAAAATTCTTTGTCTCCTCAATTTGGCAGTCTCCCTGTGTCTGTCTTTTCTTTTCTTTTTTTTTTTTTCCGTGAATTTGGTAGAGTTGCTTTGACTCCCTGTCTTAGTGCACCTGTTAAGTTGTATAGGGAAGAGTCTTAGGTATTCGCCAGGGTGGGGCAACCTGCTTCACTGCTTTCTGGCTCTGGGGGTCAGGGGGGAGGGCTCGGAGAGGAGACAGTGATGCTGCCTGGCTTCTGGAGGTTTTCCCAGCACTCACCCTGTTTCCAGTCACTCCACCCACTTCCCGTATGTGACTGGCACCCTTCCAGATGCTGCCCTGGTAAATGCCAGCGTGGATGGGTTTGTGTACGTTTTAAGTCCATGTGGGCCCTTTAAACGGACTCTCCTGAGAAGCCAGCAATTTCTTCCACCATCTTAACACCCCCTGGTTTTTACAGCCAGAAGCTATGGGGATTTATCTTCCCAGCGCTGGAACCCTGATCTGTGTTCTGGCCTGGGGCTGGGATCACTGGCTCCCAAGGGATCCCTCCCTATTTTTATCCACCACGTGTGAATGGGGAACGGCCTGTTCCGCCACTGCTACCTTTTGCCTCTCAGCTCCACACCGCATCCTCTTGCCTCTCTACCCCAGGACTCCGCATCTCCACCCCTCCTGCCCGTCTGGATGAGTTTGGCTTCTTTAAATCCTTGGTTGTCGGACTTTCATACAGTTCAATTTTCAGGCAGTTCTGGGTGTTATTTGCTTTGTGGTTAGTTGTAATTCTTGTTGCACATGAAGGCGAAGTGTGTCTACTTACGCCTCCATCTTGACTGGAATTCAGGACTTGTCCTTCTTAGTTCTGATTTTAAAACTTACTACAAAGTTATAGTAATGAAGAATGTGTTTTCATGGCATAAAGGTAGACCTCTATATATTCATCAGTGAGATAGAATTGAGGGTCACATTTATGTTCAACTGATTTTTCAACCAGAGTGCCAAGACAACTTATGGAGAAACAATAATTTTTCAGCAAACACTACTGCTACAACTGGGTATCCACACACAAAAGAATGAAGTTTGATCCCTACCTCATAAATATACAAAAAAAAAAAAAAAAAAAAAAAAAAACCCAAATGGATCAAAGACCCAAGTATGAGAGCTAAAGTCGTAAAACTCTTAGATGAAAATATAGACATAAATCTTTGTCACTGGATTAGAAAATGATTTCTTTGATATGGCACCACAAACTCGGACAAGAAAAAAATGATTTCATAAAAACTGAAAACTTTAACACTGAAGAAAGAAATTAAAGAAGATACAAATAAATGGAAGCATATACCATGCTCATGGATGGGAAGAATCAACATCATTAAAATGTCCATACTACCCAAAGCAATTTATAGATTCAATGCAATCCCTATTAAAATACCAGCAACATATTTCACAGACCTAGAACAAATACTTCAAAAATTTATATGGAACCAAAAAAGAGCCCGAATAGCCACAGCAATTTTGAGGAAGAACACAGTAGGAGGAATCACAATACCTCATATCAAACTATATTACAAGGCCACGGTAATCAAAACAGTCTGGTACTGGCATAAAAACAGACATATAGATCAATGGAACAGAATAGAGAGCCCAGAAATAAACCCAGGTTCATATGGTCAACTAATATTTGACAAAGGGGGAAAGAACATCAAATGGAGTGAAAAGAGCCTCTTCAACAAATGGTGTTGGGAGAACTGGACAGAGACATGCAAAAAAATGAAACTAGACCACCAACTTACACCATACACCAGAATAAACTCAAAATGGATCAAAGACTTAAATGTAAGCCATGATACCATAAAAGTCCTAGAGGAAAAAATAGGCAGGAAAATTTCAGATATCCCACGTAGCAACATTTTCACTGATATATCTCCTAAGGCAAGGGAAATAAAGGAAAGAATAAACAAATGGGACTACATCAAACTAAAAAGTTTCTGCTCAGCTAAAGAAAACATCAGCAAGATGCAAAGGAAACCAACCATATGGGAAAATATATTCGCCAATGACATCTCAGACAAGGGATTGATCTCCAAAATATATAAAGAACTCATACGACTCAACACCAAGAAGACAGACAACCCAATTAAAAAATGGGCAAAGGACCTGAACAAACACTTCTCCAAAGAAGACATACAGAGGGCCCATAGACATATGAAAGTATGCTCAACATCACTAGCCATCAGAGAGATGCAAATAAAAACCACAATCAGATACCACCTCACTCCAGTCAGAATGGCCATCATCAACAAATCAACAAACAACTTGTGCTGGAGAGGATGCGGAGAAACGGGAACCCTGGTGCATTGCTGGTGGGAATGCAGACTGGTGCAGCCACTATGGAAAACAGTTTGGAATTTCCTCAAAAAACTAAAAATGGAACTGCCTTTTGAACCAGCAATTCCATTGCTAGGATTATATCCGAAAAATCCTGAAACACCAATTCAAAAGAACTATGTACCCCTATGTTCACAACAACACTATTTACAATAGCTATGTGCTGGAAACAACCTAAATGCCCATCTGTAGATGAGTGGATCAAAAAAACTGTGGTACATTTACACAATGGAGTTCTATGTAGCAGAAAGAAAGAAGGAACTTCTACCATTTGCAACAACATGGATGGAACTAGAGAGAATTATGCTTAGCGAAATAAGCCAGGCAACAAAAGAAAAATACCTTGTGCTGTCACCTATTACAGGAAACTAATGAACAACACAAACAAATGAGCAAAATTGAACCAGAGCTATGTAAACAAGTAGACTAACAGTAACAAGGGGGAAGGGGGGAGGGAGAGAAGGGGGTAAGAAGGGGAAGTGTCAAGTCAAAGAACATGTATAAATGACACACAGACATGGACAATTGAGTGGGGACTAAACGTGGGGGAAGGGAGGGGCAGGGTGCAGGGAAGCAAGAGGGGGAAAAAAGACAACTGTAATGGAAAAACAAACAAATTTTTTTAGTGGGGGAAAAATGAAAATATGAAGAATGGAAATGCCACTTCCGTGAATATTATGACAAAGATTTTTCCTTCATGTTGTATATTTTTCTCCCTATTTGATCTCTCCAGAGTTTGGCATTCTAAACAAGTAAGTAATGACTTAAGTTTCTTTGCATAGAACTAATAAGACCAGTTGTTAATAGAGGTTCCTTTTTTTTGACCAAGTCTTTGACTGGAATGTCATGCCTAAAGGAGACATACTTGGGCTCAGGTTGTTACCAAAAAGCCCTGAGGAACTGGGAATGACTTTCAAAGGTAATAAAAGCCCGTGAGATAAAAGACCTGGTACCATGGTTGGTTGTGCGGTCAGCAGCAATCTCTCCAGGGAAGGAACGAAGGTTGTTTTCCTGAAAGATGGCTAGAAGGGACCTTAACGCACAAGGAAAGACCAGAAAGACTTGGAAAGGACAGGTGTGTACAGGCAAGGAAGAATGCCAGGAATGTGGCCCAGCTTCTGTGCCCTGAAGAGCAGACTGAGGGTCACCCTAAATGTTCCTTGGGTAAGTTCCAGCAAAGCAGAACTAAAGATCATAAGTGATCATTTGCTGCTCTTGTTATGTTTATGCAAATGAACAGGATAAATTAAAAATGGACTTAATGTAATCCCTTTAAAGACAAGGAGGGTAATCTTAGGGAGAAAAATCACTATTCAAGGAAAATCACAATGACCAGTAGTAGACTGTAAAGTAGGGCAGCTAACCGTCTTAAAAGTTTCTTCTCATTTAAAATATGGTTTCACTTGAAAATTAAACCATGTCTGTGATATCACCAAAGAGATTCAAGTTGCAGGCAAGTAGAATGTCAAGTGCCTTGCAACTGGATGTCTTCCCAATAAGACAGTCTTACAGATTTAAAGACTTGTTTGTTGGTTATGTTACATAAATTAACATGTGTTTTCTGTTTTCAAAGGGCATAAGCCTATGACTGCATTACCTGAGTGATTGTCTGTATGCATAAGCCTCACTTAATCCTCTCTGCAGCGCTGCCTCCTGAGACTCAACAGTTTGGCTGAACTAAATGGCTGGGTTGGTGAAGAATGGGGTGGTCTGTGGGCTTCACTTTAAAACTGGTTTCTCTTTTCTATCCTAATGGCTTGGACAGAAAGGGCCCAGAGGTCTGAGAGGGGGGAAACATAAACTATTTCCCTCAGCCCAAACTAAATATAATGGGCAAAAGGGTTTTGGACAGGCGAGATGTGCCTAGCACACCTTCCTCCAAAGAAGCCCCCCCCCCTTTTTTTTTCCTAATGTGGAACATTGAAAAATTAATCCCTGCCTTTTGTCATCTAGTAGTTATGGACTGAATGATGTATTTTAACCCTTTTCACCAAATCTGTTGCCCCCAGAACACAACAAGGATGCCAGCCTGTTGAACCAAGCACGCCGTTGTCCGGAGACCGCCAACTGACATGGAGCCTGCACGATCCTTCCCCATGTGGGAAGGCCACCCTCCCCTCCACACCCCCACTCTTATTAGGGATTTCTGGACCCAAGGGTAGGTAGGACGACGACCATGTCCAGCTTGAAGCAGCTAGAGGAGCTTGAGACCTTCACCCATTGTCCTTTACAAGATTACAAAGGGTCTTAACATCTGAGAGGGAGGGATAGTTATTTTTTATGAACCATGGGTATGGACTTGGGGGAGGGGATTGCTGGGGGAGGGAGTTGCTGGGTGGAGGGGAGTAAAGGGGAGAAAAATTGGAACTATTGTAACAATATAATCAATAAAGAAAAGCTGGAAAAAAAGTTAAAAAAAAAAACTGAAAACTTTGTGTTTCAGAGGACACCATCAAGAAAAATTAAGTAACCCACAAGATAGGAGAAAACGTTTGCAAATCATAAATATAAAGAACTCTTAAAGCTCAATAATAAGACAACTCAAAAGTTGGTAAAATATCTGAATGGACATTTCTCCAAAGAATATATACAAATGGCCAGGAAACACATGAAAAAATTCTCATTAGTTATCAGAACATTGCAAACCAAAACCACAATGAGATACCGTTTCACACTTAATAGGATGGCTGGAATCAAAGACAGATAATAAGTGTTGGTGAGGATGTGGAAGAATTGGAATCCTCATAATCTGATGGTAGCAATATAAAAAGGGGGAGCCACTTTGGAAAAAGTTTGGTGGTTCCTCAAGTGGTTAAACATAGTTAGCACACAGTGCATCAAATCCACCCCCAGGTATATACCCGAGAGAAAGGAAGACACATCCACAGAAAAACTTGTATACAGATGTCCATAGCAGCATTACTCCTAATAACCAGAAGTGGAAGCAACCAAAATGCCCACCAACTGATGAGTGGATAAACAAAATGTCCATGCAATTGGCAATAAAAATAAATGAAGTACTGATGAATATTACAACATGCTAAGTGAAAGAGGCCAGTCACGAAAAATCACATGTATGATTCATTTTTTATGAAATGTTCCAAATACAAACCTATAAAAACAAAGTAAGCCCATGGTTGCCAAGGGCTGGGGGAAAGGGAGAGAAAATGAAGTAGGGAGAAGGGAGATGACTGCTAATGGGTGGGTTTGGGGATGAGTGGGTGGATGATAAAAATAAAATGATTGTGGGGATGGTTGCAAAACAATATACTAAAACCTCTGCATTGTGCGATTTAAATAGGTACATTCTATGAGTAGATTATATCACAATAAAGCTGGTTTAAAAAAACTTGAAGAGAATCTTGCCTGTCCAAACTTGTTTGAATATCCAAAATGTATATAGCCTAACCTCACTGCTAAACATGGACAGTCGTCATCATTTTATAGATTAGGAAACAAGTCCAGAGAATTGAAGAGATTTTCCTAACACTGGAGATGAAGTTTTGGTTTATTAATCCAGTAGTTACATTATGCCGTGTTGTAAAATTTGGGACGCTTTTGGATTTTTGTGCTTCTTCTGAAGTTGTAATTTTACTCGTTTTCTTTTTTAATTCCACTAAAGATATACAAAGTGCTTTGAAACAAGTTTCACTTTGTTTTAGAAAAATGTCATCTTTGCAGAGCACTTCCTGTGTGCAAAGTACTTCTGAAGAAGCAGAATCCTAAATGAAGGCAATCAGTCCTCTTCTCAAGGAACCCACCTGTCTTTACTGAACTGATAAGTTTTTTTAAATCGGGTTATTTGCATAGGCCATATTTATCTTTTTTTTTTAAGTATATTTTGTTGGTCATGTTGTTACAGTAGTTTCAATTTTTTTCCCCTTTGTTCCACTCTGCCCAGTAACCTCCTTCCCTCCAGCAATCCCACCCCCCCTTAGTTCCTGTCCATGGGTCGTGCATATAAGTTCTTTGGCTTCACCCTTTCCTATATTATTCTTAACTCCCCCCTGTCTATTTTGTACTAACCAATTATGCTTCTTAATCCATGCACCATTTCCTCATTTCTCCCCCTGCCCCTCCCAGCTGATAACCCTCCAAATGATCCCCATACCTATGATTCTGTTCCTATTCTGGTTTGCTTAGTTGGATTTTGTTTTTACTTCTTAGATTCAGTTGATAATTGTGACTTTGTTGTCATTTTAGGGTTCATAGTTTTTATCTTTTTCTTAAATAAGTCCCTTTGACATTTCATATAATAATCGCTTAGTGATGATGAACTCTTAGCTTTACCTTGTCTGGGAAGCACTTTATCTGCCCTTCCATTCTAAATGATAGCTTTGCTAGATTGAGTAATCTTGGTTGTAGATTCTTGCTTTTCATCACATTGAATACTTCTTGCTAGTCCCTTCCTGCCTACAAAATTTCTTTTGAGAAACCAGCTGATAGTCTTATAGGCACCCCTTTGTAGGTAACTCTGCTTTTCTCTTGCTGCTTTTAAGATTCTCTTTATTTTTCACCTTTGGCATTTTAATGATGATGTGTCTTGTGGTGGTCATCTTTGGGTCTAGCTTGTTTGGGACTGTGCTTCCTGGACGTGTTTGTCTACCTTCTTCGCCAAATTTGGGAAGATTTCCTCCATTTTTCCACATAAGTTTTCAATTTCTTGCTCTTCCTCTTCTCCTTCTGGCACCCCTATGATTCAGATGTTGGTACGTTTAAAGTTGTCCCAGAGGTTCCTAAGCCTTTCCTCATTTTTTTTCAATTTTTGTTGCCTCATTTTGTACTGGTTGATTTTTTTTCTTCCTTATGTTCCAAATCATTGATTTGAACCCCGGTTTCCTTCCCTTCACCATTAGTTTTGTGTGAATTTTCCTTCGTTTCACTTAGCATAGCCTTCTCTTATGCGTTTGCCATACTCAAGCATATCTGTCAAGCCTGTGAGCATCTTTATCACCAGTGTTTTGAACTCTATCTGTTAGGTTGGCTATCTCCTCATCTGTTAGGTTAGCTGTCTTCTTGTCTCTTAGTTCTCCCACTGGAACCTTAATCCATTCCCCCTTTTTGCCCATACTTCTCTGTCTCCTCATCTTGACAGTCTCCTGTGTTTGTTTGCCTCTGTGTCTTAGGTAGAGCTGTCACTCCTGTTAGGTTGTAGGGGGGCGAAGCCTTAGGGATTTGTCAGTACAGGGTGACCTGTTTAACCATGCTGTGGCGCTGTATGTGGGGGAGGGGTCTGAGAGGGAACAATGCCACTCACTCAGCACTCGCCCCCCTTTCAGGCACTTCCCCCACTTTCATATGGGACTGGTGCCCCTCTATCTGTTGCCCTGCCTGTTATTCCCAGAGTGGGTGGGCCTTCGGCCATTCTAGGACCGTGGGGGCCCTTTAAACAAGCAGACTCTGCTGAGAGACCGGCAGTTTCTTCCTTCACCCCAACCCCCACTGGTTTGCACAGTCAGAAGTGATGAGGCTTGATTTTCCCTGGCACTGGGATCGTGAGCTGTGCGGTCTGGTGAGGAGCTGGGAACGCTACCCAGGTGTTCCAACTTTTTAAAACGTCTAACCGCTTTCCACTGGCCTGCCGCTGCTGCCACCACCACACCACATCCTCTCTGCCTTGGCTCCGCCCCTCCTACCTGTCTGGGTGAGTATTTCTTCTCTATATCTTTGTTTGCTGGATTTCCATGCAGCTTGATTTTCTGGGACTTCTGGTTATCTCTAGTTCTGAGGTAGTTGTATTCCTTCTTTGTGGAGGGAGACCCAGTGTGTCTGTCTAGGCCTCCATCTTGGCCAGAAGTCTTAGTATTTACCTTTTAAGATAATACTTCCATGTGGTTAATTAAAAGCATGAAATAGTACAAAAAAATAGAGTGAAAAAATTTATTTCCTTTCTATTCTTAATGCCCAGACTCCATGCATCTAAGAGGCAAGCAGTTTCTAATCTCTTATATTCAATAGATTCTTCCAGGGGTGTTCTGTACCAATATATTAATATATCTGAGAAAGTATTCCATATCAATAAGTAGGCCTGTCACATCTGTGCGTGTTTGTACAGATACCGAGATATATATGATAACCATGACTGTCACATTTAATTTTTACTGTTGGCAAATATACATTAGTTGAAGCATTTTTGATTCTCTAAGGCCAAATAAACTATTGAAAGTCAAATATATTTAATATGTGTAATTTTTTAAAGATACTTCCACACTTTTCTAGAGGGCAGAGCCATTTTGTGTCCCTGCAAGCAGTATAGTGGGCGTTTCAATTATGATGAAATATAACCACCAAAACTTAACCAATCTTTTTCATTTTAGCCATTCTTGTATTTTTATTTTCTTTATTACTTGTGACATTGAGTATCTTATGTGCATATTAGCCATTAATATATCTTCTTTTGTGAAATTCCCTTTTTTTCCCCACTACTTTTTCAGTTGGGTTGTTTGTCTTCTTGTTTCAAAATTGTGTTCTTTATTTTTTTCTAGATACCAGCCTTTGTCAGATATGTGTTTTGCAAGTATTTTTCCCCAAAGCTGGCTCATCTTTTCATTTTAACTGTCTTTCAAAAAGCAAAACATTTTTAGTGTTTAAGTCTATTTTATTAATTTTTGTTTGCAGTGGCCTATTTAAGACATTTTTGTCTAACCCAGTGTCCTATCTATTTTTTTTTTCTCTTTTGTTCTACAGGTTTAGTGGTTTTTCACTCTAATATTTGGGTCTGTGAGCCATTTCAAGTCAATTTTTTGTATACGATGTAATGATTGAGGAACATTTTTTCCCCCTGTGCAGATATCCAGTTATGCCACCACAATTTGTTGAAAAGACATATCTTTTCCCTCATTGAATGTCTTCGGCTCCGTCACTGAAAATCAAATGCCCATGTAAGTGTGGGTCTGTTGCTGAACTCTGTTCCTTCTACTGAGCTGTATGTTGATTCAATTCCACACTGTCTTGATTACTAGAGCTCTATAGTAAGTCCTGGTATCAGGTAGTTTATCTTTGTTCATTGTCTATATTTTTCTGTCAAGGTCAACAAGCTGCCTTTGAGTTACTAAGACTACTAAATAATTTACAACCTTAAATTTACCTTTCTATAGAATTTGGGACTGTTGAACTTCCCTCTTTCTTGAAAGTCTGTTCTCTTGTGTTCCAAGTCAGCACTGCTCCTTGGTTTATCTCCTACCTCCTTGGCTATAACTTTACACTCCTCGTAGACTTAAATACTCCTGCTCCTTTAATACTTTTGTTCCTCCAGTTCTCTCCTCATACTCGAGGCACTGCTTCTACCTGCTTTTCTACTCTTCGTGCCTCAGATATGGATCTTCAGCCAAAGCTTCTCCTGATTTATGGATCTGCTTATTCAGCTAATTCCTGACATCACTGGAGATTAAAGGTATAATAATAGAGATGGTAGAAACTCTGAGTTGCCAGATACATCTGGCCCTGGAAGTAATTCCAAGCCTTGCTGTAACTGGTTCCCAGTTCTAAGTGAAGTCATTGGGTTGTGGGCATTCATTCACCCTAGAGATATTTACTTAGGGTCAACTGAATAAGTGTGCACCTCAAGTGCGAAGGGTCACCAGGAAACACAACGTACATGAAACCCAGTTCTTATTTTAAGGGAATTGACAAGAGCAAGGTAGGGAAATGTGGCATGTTTACATACAAGAATAAATTATATTGGCTAGCACAGAATTAGTAAATGAATGGAATAGGTAGTGAATGCTACCTGAGTCTCAGAGGAAGGAATATTCTTTTGGCAAACAGATTTGACTGGGCTTTGAAATATTGGCAGTCATCTGGCAGAAGTGTTACAGCATCATGAACAGAACATCTCAGTGGGTGGTCTGGAAGTGGTGGCATGGGGTAAAGAGAGCCGACGTGCTTAGGGATGGCGAAAATCCATTTCAATTCTGAGGATTGGAACTCTAGTCTCCTGGGAACACATTGCCTTGCCGTGCTAGCAAGGAATGACCAGGGATGAGAAGTAACAAGGAATCGAGCAGAAAGCAAGCTACAGTCTTAGGGCAAAGGGAGAAAGACATAGGACAAAGTGTAGCAAAGCTGACCAGGATGCTAAAGGGCTCTGGCCATCTAAGCCACATATAAAGGTTTATGTATGAGTTCATCAATTCACACAGTTAGCGCCCAACCTGGTAGTGGAGGAGGAAGGAGGGAGCCGCACAAATTTAAAATTGCTGGGCAAGGGAGAAAAATAACATCACTTGAGCACCTACTCCATGCAGACTCAGTTCTTCACAAGCTTTTATCCTCTCGACAACTCTGTGAGGACTATTGCAATGTTTCGAATATTCGGAAGGAAAAAAATAATTCTTATTAAAACACTTCTCTGGGGATCTGCTAATCATGAACATTCACTGTGGGTACCACAGTCGGCTGTGATAGTTTAGGACCATTCAGCCCCCATAAATAAATACTTACAAAATCTAGAGGTGTTCTTGGGATTTTACAAGGTGAAAACAAGGTGCTTAGTCAAAAATAAGTGGTAACTAGTATATTGCTCAGTCACCTAACATACTTATTGAACAACTACTTTGTGTAAGACTCCTATGCTTTTCTGTGTATAACAGCCAGCTGGAGGTCCATGGAATTTTAAGTAATTTTTTCAAACCAGCCAGCTGGAAAAAGCTTGAGCGGGGCTAGAACTCAGGTCTCCTAAATCCTTTAGCGAAGGAATTTCCCTATATTTATGTTTCCATACTTCTTTCAGTTCTTTACTCAAATATGAGACCAGAGAGCCTTTCCTGGCCTCACTTAAAATAACTCCCCATTACTCACTAGCACTCCTACCCTGCGATATCTGTGTTTTTCTTCACACTTAGCAGTACCTGATATTACACTGTACATATTTTTCATTGTTTCTTCCCCAAACTTGAATGCAAACTGGATGCAGGCAGGGATGTGTCCTTTTTGTTCACAGAAGACTGCAACTGTGCTCAGTGCAATAACTTGTAAATGTTTGGATAACGCCCCCCACCCCCACCCCGCCTCTGCCACCACCCCACTGCAGAGCCTACACTAACGGTGGCTGCACATTCCTTGCAAATGGGACTCCAGGACTTCAGCACGGCCCACAGGGCTGGCGCATCCTGGCCCCAAACATCTCTTTAGCTTCAGCTTCAGTCGCAGCCATGAGCCTTGACTCTAGCTCCCTAAGGTCACCTGCGGGTCCCTGCACAGATGTTTATGCCTTTGTTCATACCCTTCTTTCTGCCTGAAATGCCTGCTCCTCCCTTGTTAGCTGGACAACCTCCTCTTCCTCTGCCAGGAATCAACTGAAACGCCCTAACTTCTCTTTAATTCCAAGCAGCATTTGTTGCCCTCTGTGCTCCCGGAGAAACTGTGCAAACCCCCGTGGTAGTGATTGGCCACATTTCATTCATACACTCAAAACATTAGTTGAGTGCCTACTATGTGGTAGGTACAATATCCTTTTTAAAAAGTGTGTGCAAACTTTCTCTAGGACAAGGCTGAGAACTCTGAACACAGGGATGGAATCTTACTTATCTTTACAGTCCCCACAGCTTTGCACAGTTTAATTCTCTGCTTCTCCGACTCTTATTTATCCATCAAAACTCAGCGTAAACATAGTCTTCTCAAAGAAAGGTTTATACAGCTTCTCCTGGATCCCTGCCCTTTCCTTTAGTCTTCTGAAATAGTCTCTCTGCATAGTTTTGTGTGGACTGATTTGCATTTTGTCTCAGACACCAGGCTGTGAGCATCTCGTATTTCTGAATCTGTAGCCCCTGGAAGAGGCGCTGACACAGAAGCCCCGTTGGTGAATGGGCGCCGATTGCCTGGCGGTGAGCCGGGGCCTTAGTTCTTCCATTCTCTGTGGAGAAAGATCAAATCCAGTTGGATGGCTCCCTCCATCAGTTTGATCACTAGTCCCCTTTTGTCACTTGAAGATGCCATGTGAGATGCCTTGCTTCCTGAAGGTGAAGAGGCTAAATCAACTGCAGACCGGTTCCTATTATGCTAGTAGCACTTAGGCTAAAACAGCTTAAATCATATCACTGGAGGCAGCCTCCTTTTATCTGCAGATTAACGTGGCAACAGTCTATCACCTTCTTAGCCAGGAAAACCTTTTATCAGCCTCAGCTAACAGCTTGCATTAGCACCTTAAAGGACTTGCCACGTTGCCTTTAGAATGGCATGCTGCAGACAGAGTCAGCCCCTGCAGTCCAGAAAAGTGAAACCTTTTCTGAGGATGGCCACCATGGGTAATTTCTTTATCCCCAGACCACACAAATTCAATAAATTGCCTGGGGAAGGGAAGGTCATCAGCAAAGAAAGTTGACTATCCTCTGGTGAGAATGACTAAATATTCTGCTAAGATTGGGGGAAAAATTTTTTTGTAAGCACAAAAACAGAACTTCTTTGGTAGGGATTAAGCATCTGAGTTTCTCAGCATTATTCTGTGCCAAGATGCGAAGAAGGAAATGTTGACCTCCCCACAGTGGCAAAATTGGCCTCTGTATTTAGGCTTCTCTGATCAAAAACATAATGAAAGAATTCTATACTGTTTGTATCATCATAACTTAAATCTCTTCGTTGAACTCAACATATACTGCCTTTCTGCTGTGAGTGAGGTCTGAAAGCACTGTCCTTTGAATCTGGAAATGAGAATGAGTGAGTTAGTCAACATCCATATGGTAGATTGTAGATTCTTTGCCTTTTTGTTTTGTTTGAAAACAGTGCCGGTTGTAGTAACTGCCCCAAAGTAATTATTATTGCTAAAATCATTTACTTTTCTATTAAACTGAAAATGCTGACTCTGTAAGGGCCCGATGCTGGAAGACTTATTTTATAGGGTTGTTCAAAGAGACCTCTCTAGTCCAGGCCCTGTGACGGCCCCACGACTTCACAGCTGGGATGGTTCTAGGGGGGCCGTCAAAGGACTCCTTACAACCAGGTCTGCGTCCTGTGAAACAGACCAAAGGATACTTTCTTCAACTTGGGAGGCCATGGTCTGCATAATTGTCCACGTTCTGATAGAGACTGGCCACCTTGGGCAAACATGCCCTGCTTCCGCGTGCTTCTCCTTATTCACGGGGGGGGGGGGGGGGGGGGGGATGACACTTCCTTCTTCTTTCGCTCCCATTTATATGTTAAGCAAGAACAGTCTCTTGGAGAGACACACCTTAATGTATACATTTAGCATTACTGGTTGTGTTTGCCAAATCCACTCTGATGAACCACAAGTGATGCCTTTTAAATGTATTGTATGCTAACCTGTATAATTTTTTGAGAAGGCAGTTGTCTCTCGTTTGATATGAAGAGAGACAAAGGATATTGAGTAGGTTCAGTTACGGATGTCTGGCCGTGCAAAGCATTAGTGAATCTTGGGAGAAGAAAAAGGACACATATTGAATATGTACTATTACATCCACCCACTTGCCTAGTTTTTTAAATGCCTCACATTTGCTCCACGGAAACTCTGAAAGGCAGCCTTTTAAGTCCCTATTTATTATATGAGGCTAAGAGAAGTTAAGGAACTTATCCAAGGTCAACACACCTGGTAAACAGCAGGGCCAGGGCCAGGATTGGAAGCTAGAGCTACTAGTCTTGGTCCACAGCTTCTTTGGCAAGAATTAAGGCTTCTGTGTATTCCACATCTATCTTAAGTTTATAGCACTTTTATTTGCTTCTTATTGTTTTAAAATCCTCACCTGAGGACATGCTTTTTTATTTTAGAGAGAGGGGAAGGGAGGGAGAGAAAGAGTGATGTGAGAGAGAAACATTGATTGGTTGCCTTTCGTAGGTGCCCCAGCCAGGGGACTGAACCCATAACCTTTCGGTTTGCGGGATGACACCCAGCCAGTTGAGCCACACCAAAGGCTGTGGCACATTTAAGGAAACCACCTGTCAGAGTGATGCAATGACCTCTGCTGCTCCGGTTTCTGGAAACTGACCGCTAGATCAGAGGAGTTCAGAGTCCCAGAAAAGCTGTATTGTGAACATTCAAGAAACGATCACAGAAGTTACCTTGGGAAGGTTGGGTGTGTGAGGAAGGCGTTGGAGGTCAGGGACAGCCAGGGCACCTAATCTCCCAGAAGTTTCATCCCCTTTCTTCAAAGCTCTAACCAGCAGGGACAGATGTCCCCAGGATGAGGTCATCTGCAAGTTCTCAGTTAAGAGTGTCTTCCTCATGGCATTCATTTCGGACCTGAATCACCTTTGCACAGGGTTTACCAGGGGCCAGAGCCCATAATAATCAGTTAAGTACTTTTTTACTGATCTTGGAAGCAACGTGGAGAAGTAACGCCACATGCTTGTGACCACACAGCTGATGCACGTCTCCTCCTGGTTGTATTGCTACCTTCAAAGGACAAGTACCATCATCCTTTGCAGTAACTGCTAAAGCCAGCGGTTCTCAACCTGTGGGTCGTGACCCCTTTGGGGGTCGAATGACCCTTTCACAGGGGTCGCCTAAGTCCATCAGAAAACACATACACTCATGGACATGGACAACGGGGAGGGATATGATTGAAAAGGGGACAACTGTAATTGAAAAACCAAAATAAAAAAATTAAAAAAAAAAAAAAAAAGAAAACACATACATAATTACATATTGTTTTTGTGATTAATCACTATGCTTTAATTATGTTCAATTTGTAACGATGAAAATACATCCCGCCTATCAGATATTTACATGACGATTCATAACAGCAGCAAAATTACAGTTATGAAGTAGCAACAAAAATAATTTTATGTTTGGGGGCCCCCACAACATGAGGAACTGTATGAAAGGGCCGCGGCATGAGGAAGGTTGAGAACCACTGACTAAAGCACCTTCTAATCTCTCTGCGCCAAAGCATTCGTGCCCTTTGTAGCACACCCAGAAGCTAGATAAACCTATAGATGATGCAAACCACATCCTGGCACCACGCCCTCCCTCCCTCGCTTGCTCCCTGCAGGAGCTTCCCAGCATACTCAGTGCAGATTCCCAAGATCTTGACGGGGTCTGTCAGGACCCCTGGGGCTGAACCCTGCCGGTCTCCCTCATCTCTGGACTCGACCCCCTCGCTCCCCTTGTTCCCGTGCTGCTGTCTTTATTTCATTTCCTTAAACACGCCAAGCTCACTGCACGTCCTGGCTCTTTGAACTTCCTGTTCCATCTGCCTGATCTTCTCACAGATTGCTGGATAGTAAGCTCCTTATCACCAGCCACTCCAGCTCCTGCTCCTTCACTCTTGCCTCTTACCCTGAGTTATTTTCTTCACCAGTTGTTAGATGTTTTTGTTTGTCTCCCATACTGCAGTAACAACACAAGAAGAAACTTCGTCCTGTTCTTTGACCATTCGCTGTAGCGTCTAACTGTGGATGACATGTAGCACACACCTAATACATCTGTATTGGACGAACAAATGAATGAAGTTAAGCTTTGAACCCAAACCGGCCTAAAGCCAAAACCCACGTGTTGAGCACCAATATGCTGCAATTTTTTTTTTTTTTTTAGTGAATTCTTAAGATGGGTCCAGTCCTGGTCTAGAATGGCACAGAGTACAAGAGAGTAACATATAGTCTCTCCCTTTAAGATCTCTATAACTTAGCAGTGACATCAGACTCATCGGTACTTGAGATAATAAATGATACAGCCAAGTGCCGGGCTAAGAGGGTGGCACCAGAATGCAGAGGGGAGTGTCAGCAGCACCCAGGTGGTCCTCGGAGATTTCCTACAGGTGAGCTGATAGGAGGCTTCAGTGGTGGACGCAGTTTAGAGAGAGTGACTGAAAACTATCAGGCTCCTTGGGTAAGACAAAGTCTGATGAATTCACCCCAGAAAGAGTAATAACTGACAAGTATTTCAGGGCATTCCATGCTGGCAACATTTGTTAGATCCTTTTATGTAGAAAGTAACCCACTCACTCTTTACATACAAGTATAAATTTTACAGAAAACAAGGCCAATAAAGGAAGAAGAAAGGAGGAAAGGGATGAGATTTCCAGTTTTGGATGCATGGTTGGGGGTGGTGGTGAGGGTAGACCAGGACCCGGCACGCGGGGAGTGTCAGATATTGGGTGTTACATATGCTCAGGTGTGGAACTGCACAGAGCCCTGGCCACTGGCAGACACCATCTAAGAGTTTCTCAGAGGGCCGCAGCTGCCCCTCAGGGGGGACCCCCACCTCCAGTTATGGCTCCCAATGAAGTGCAGAGAAGGAGATCCCTGAGAACCTGGCCACCAGCTAGTGAAGATGACTTACTGTGCTCAGAATTAACAAGCATCCATCCATCCATCCATTTATGCAACAAGCAGTTTCTATGTGCCAAATATTTAATGTCATGCAAATTTCAGGGGCTGTAGTAAGGGCTAGACAGTTTCCTTGAGGAACTTATGTCCTATCCACCAAGAAAACCACATGCTGTGAAAAACTTGTGACAGGATAGGCCATCAGTGCCTCCACGTCTGGGTGGAATGAAGACATTTATCACATATGCCAGGCTGGGCCACAAAATCGCACCAAACCAAACCAAAACGCTCCCGGAAGGGAACGACTATGCTAATCTTTCTTTCTTTCAAGCTTTTCCCAGAAAGGTGATAACAGAAGATTTGGTCCCAACAGGGACACAGGCAAGGGATTTGCATTTTAAAGTTTGACAGATATTTATAGGCCTTTTGATCTCCCTTCTCCCCTCTACCCACCCGCCCCCAGCCTCGCGGCCTCTGCCTCCCCCAGCCATCAGTTCTCTACATTGTACCAGGTGTAATTTTGAACAATGGCTGTTCCAGGGCCGGAGGACGCAGGCGCCCTGGTGTTTTGTGCTCACAGTCACGCAGTTCCAAGATATATCAGGTAATTTTCTTAATTCCCAGTCACTGCGATCACCCCGACTGTTCCCTTTATTAGTTACCTTTCTCGTTTTGCTGCTGTTGTTGTTAAGGGAGGAGGAAGACGAGGCTCAGAGAGGTTCAATAACCTGCCCAGAAACACTGAGAAGCAGTGGAGACAGAATGAAAGCCCGGGACTGCGTGCCCCCAAGCCTATGACCTTTCCATTAAGCCCCGCTGACTCCAGCCAACAAGGCTGGTTATGACAGGCAGCTTAGCCGAGATCCTTCCTGGAAAAGGCTGTCTGTCCTGCATTCCAGTTTTCTCACTGGTGTTATGCTGGAAATAGCCCAATAAACGTCACCCTTTGATTTACTCAGGGCTGACTTGCAGCTGTCTTTTCCTTTGCACCCTTCCTGGGCTCTGAGTTCTTCCTCTCCTTGTCCCTAGTATTCCACGCAGGCTGCCACAGCCCACAGCTGCGGGCCTCGGTTCGGAACAGCCCTCTGCAGCCCCGTGGGATTTGCTGAACAGAGCTCCTCTCTGCCTCCAAGAAAGCTGGTTGGAAACAAGCTCAGAATCTCAGACCCTTACATTTTTGCAACTGGGAGGGATCCCAAAAACCATCTAGGAAACAGAGGTTCAGAGAATGTCTCATGCAAAGTAGATGGCATGAGATTTATTAGAATTCTACCTATTTGCTATGTTAAAAGTATAAGATAAAGGACACAAATCACATTAACACCCCCATGTGCTGGGTGCTTTGATCTTGTTTCCCCTTCACTACAAGCCAGTGAGGTACAATTAGTTGTTATCCTCGAGCTGGAGATGAACAGGCTCCGAGAAGTAACCCACTTAAGGTTTTACAGTAACTGAACTTGTCTGAGACTGTAGATTACTCGACCCTTCCTTTCCCATGAAGACTGTGAAGACGCCCTGGCGGAAGTGACTGGCCCGTGAAATTTGCTCCTGTGCCAAAAAGCAAGGAGCCCACACAATGCAGAGATGAATACGATCGTTCTGGGGACTTACTGAGGTCAGGTCTACGCTGGCATTCACCAACGAACCGAGTGGTATTTTCACCAAGATGGCTTCCCCTGGGAAACTACGTGCCTACCTGCAGTGTCTCCCCAAACGTTCTAAGACTATCTATTACAAAGTAGAAGAGTCTGCAAGTTCCCTTCATCCTTGGAAAATTCACCGCCCACCCTCAAGGAGGGGGCCTCCGAAGTGCCAAATTGGGGGCCATAAGAAAGTCGTTGCTGGTGCGAGTCTTCCTGTTGAGGTGGAGAGATCAGGTTCAAAGCTCCAGCTGCAGCTCCCCCACCTCCACTCCCCACCTTGTCTCCAGTCCTGAGAGGAAATGCTCCTTCTCTGCCCCCTGCTGAGGTTCCCTGTAAAAGCCTCTGGATCCTGCTGAGCTGGGGGGCAAATCGAGAGTTCGAGGAGTTCTGCTCTCTCAGGATACACTTCAAAATCATGGCAGAGGCTTCTGGGAAGGTGCCTCTCCAGAAAGAATGCCTATGGCAGCAGACATGTCCTCTGCTGAGCATGCGGGGTAGATTCCGGTGTGGATTGGGCTGCTCCTAAGAAAGTTTTTTTCTTAATGATTCCCTGTCAGCCATGCAGCTTGTGGGTCCCAGTGTTCGGAATAACGGGGGTAAGAGATGATCCTGCTCCAATGGCTTCAATCTTACCCAGCAAGCCCCAGCCCAACCTTAATCTCTTGTGAGGTGCAGCTCACAACCTATTTCTATCAAAACATCTTCCTTGGCCATCTGGCCATACTAACTTCATTCCCTCAGAAATGAGATATGCCCACACAGAACTATCAGAAGGATAGACTGTCACTGGTGGCATTTAGTTGTGCCTGGAGGGACACCTTTGATCTCAATACCTATGAGAACTTTTCTGCTTCTTGATATTATCCACCCTGGAGCAAATAGTTGACCAGCTGATGATAGTGTTACCAAAGATCCCAACATGGCATCATTCTGCTAGCTTGCCAGTAACGACATGTTGTCCTTTTAGAAAGCACTCATGATTGTTAGCGATCCATCCAGTATCTCTTAGCCCTTCTCTGAGTGATGAAAACCTTTAAAATTTTATGACATCTATACATTTCCTTACCGGTAAAATACACACAGGCACCTACACGGTGTTGTCACACACTGTATGAGACACGCAAAGCCCTTCCTGACCTCTCACAGGCTGCAGACCGCGGGTCTAGAGTGAGCACCCTAGTCCAGGGACATCACCTGGTCCCCTGTACCGCCCCCCCCCCCAGAAGGCAGTGGAGCTTCTGGTTAGGTAATAGATACAGTACTTAGGAAATGAGTGTTGCAAGTGGAATGAATTAATCAATCTAAAAGCAAGTTAGTGAGAGCAAAACTGGCTTGGTGATAGCCTGGCCCGGCAATAATGGTATTGAGTGGCAATGTGCACAGTCAGGTGGGCTTTGGATCCCACTTAGAGAAACTCTGCTGTAGATCAGGGAGGGATGTGCGGGGCTGGAGAAAGACAAGAAAAGAATAGAAAAGAAAAGAGAAAAGAAAAAGAAAAGGAGGAGAATAATGGTATTTGGAGTGCACAAATCTATTAACCGTAGCACAGGCAGAAGAGCATTTCTCTCTCCCTCCGTCACCCCTCCCCTAGCTCCCTAACTCCCCTCTCTCCCCAACTCTTTTATTCTATCTTCCTCCTTTTAATCTACTGTGGCTATCAAGAACTTCTGATAGAGCTTCAGATCACTGTCCAGAGTGATCAAAGATTAGCCTACAGATATATATCTATATCTATATATCTATATATATAGATATAGATATATATATTTTAAATTTTGTTTGCTGGAGTCACTTCAGTGGCAGAGGCTAGTCAGGCAGGAGCTGCCGAACAAGTACCTTAGATGGTCACCAAAGTGAGCAGAAGCTCCCAGAGCCCTTTTGCTCTACGTTACAGGTGCTTCTCCCCACAGGACATAGAACAGAAGATGCCAAGGCTGCCTCTTGCCCTGGATTATGGAGAACCCACTGAGGCTGCCTTTCAGAGGCACAAGGATGACCATTTACACCTGGCATTTCCAAACGCAGTTTCCTGGGCTGGGATCCATGAGTGGAGGGACCACCGCCCATGTGGCAACATGGAGGTCTAGACCTGACACCCATGGATCCTGACTCAGAAGGTCTGGGGTGAGCCCAGGAACCTGTATTCTTTTAAAATTACCAGGAAATTCTGATGGGAACTCTGATCTGGAAACCCCAGGAGGACTCTAGCACCACATTATCTGTTTCAGTCCTCCAATGGGCTGATGTAAAAATTTCCATCTGAGATCTGGGTGTGGATGCCTCCAGGCCTTCTCCCAGTTTGCTGTCACTTTTTCCAGGAAGTCTTCCTGGGTTATCCAACAGAAATCTATCTATCCATTCTCTCTCCTCCCACGACACATTTTCAGTGTCTTTATAACAGTTTATAACACGATCCCCTCTACTCACAACATCTATCCACCAGCACTATGCAATGGTAGAAGTAGCATGCCAGCCACATAGATAGTCTTTAATTTCCTACTAGCCATATTTTCTTCAGTTACAGTTCCCATCCGATCTTATTTTGTGTTAGTTTCAGATGTACAGCATAGCGGTTAGACGGTCATGTACTTTATAGAGTGGTGCCCCCAATATGTCAAGTACCCACCCAGCCCCATTACATGGTTATTACAATATTACTGACTATATTTCCTATGCTGTACTTTCTATCTTTGTGACTGTTCTGTAATTACCGACTGGTACTTCTTAATCCCTTCACCTATTCCACGCAGTCCCCTCTGTCAACCATCAGTCTATGACTGTTTCTATTTTGTTTGTTTATTTTGTTCGTTAGATTCCACATATAAGTGAGATCGTATGGTGGTTGTCTTCCTCTGTCTGACTTACTTCACTTAGCATAATAACCTCTAGGCACGCTCTTGCCAAAGATAAGATTTCATTCTTTCTTTTGGCCAAATAGTACTCCATTGTGTAAATGCACCACAGCTGTTTTATCCTCTCATCTACTGATGGGCACTTCGGTTGCTTCCAGATCTTGGCTATTATAGATAACACTGCAGTGAACATAGAGAAGCAGATAGTCTTTCAAATTAGTGTTTAGGGTTTCTTTGAATATATTCCCAGAAGTAGAATCGCTGGGTCATATTTTTTAAATGAGGCCAGGTAAAAAATTAAGTACTAAAAAAATCTTAATTTTACTAACATTTGTGTTAATGTTTGACTTGTAAACATAAAATAGTGTTTTATTTAACTCATTATATCCAAAATGTTACTTCAACATGTAATCACTATAAAAATCATCAGTGAGACAGTTTACATTTTTAAACCACACCAAGTCCTTGAAATCTGATGTGTAGTTTACACCGACAGCACCGCTCAGCTTCCAGTGGCCACATTTCAGGGGGGACAGCCACACGTGGCCAGTGGAGGCCATCCCGGGCGAGCGTGGCTCCGGTTCTTTGAGAGCCACTCTGTGATGCTGGGCTCATGTCCTTCAGATGAAGAGGTCCATCATTGCCTGGGTCCCAGATGGTGCTTAGAAAGTGTTTGAGTCGATTCCAACCCAAGTTTCTCCTAAAGAGTATCTTTGATGTTTTTTGTTTGGCTGGTTGTCTGTTTGAAGGCAGAGTGTCTTTGGAGATAAGGCATAGTATCTTTTTTTTTTTTTTTTTTAAGGAAGGGAGAAGCAAGACAGAACTGGTTTCATTTGAGAAAAGTGGGGCTTAGAAGAACCCCAGGGGCGCAGAACACTCATTAAGAGTCAGAAAGAGGCAGTGCAGCCCAAGGCACAGATGCCGGGCAACTTCGGGCACAGTACTCATGTGGCCGTGGTGGCTCTGACCTGAGTATCCACCCTCATTTGTGCAGGTCACCTTGTGCTGCCTGGAACACACTGTCCGCCAAAGGATTTGTTTGGAATGTAATGTGATCAGGTAAGTCCTCCCAAAAGAGCTACAGCAAGAATACGTTCTCAGCAAAGATGGTTTCTGAAAACAGGTCAAGCCAGTTCATACCAGGACCACAGGCCTTTCAAGAGAGTTGATTGGCTTACCTCATAATTCACTTATACTTGAGTCTGTCAGAAAAGAATTCTCTCCAAGCCAGTGCCCACAGATATACGATCGTGGCTTTCCAGGAAAGAGATATCTCCTAAGCAGTCAGAGTTCAAGGTTCTTTCTCTAGGTCCTAGGAGGTCAAATAACCCATGCATATATAGAAGTGTAAGGATGGCAGTTGGAACACCCTAGGCTGATTGTCACTAACAGTGTAATAAGTTTCAACTAGGTACCTAAGGAGGGTCAGACTCAGACTCTGGACTGGATCATATTCCCAAGTGAAGCTCAGGATATGGTGGTAAAGAGCCAGTCTTTGGAGATAACACCCGTTTCTTCAAATGCCAGTTCACCCATCTATTTGGAACATTCGTTATATTAGAAATCTTAATTCGTACAGTTCCTAAAAGGGACTTTCAGTGGTTTGTGCAAAGCGCTGTAACTAGCGGTGGAGGCTTTAGACCACTAGCATGTGACCTCAAGCAAGTTACTTGACCTCCTTTAGCCCCAGGTCCTTCACTGTGAAATGTGGGTAGTAACAGTCCCTGCCTCTTCAGCTCGTGTGCCGATCAGACCGTGAGCTAAAGTGCCACTCCATGTATGGAAAGTGCTCCGTAAGAGTTCATAACAACTTGAAAATTAAACCCAACACAATACAGGATCATTTAAAGTAGAAAGTGAGTTTAAAAGGGAGAGAAATAGATATTACCAAGTAAGTGGATGCTGAACACACATCGTGGCACGGTCAATGTCGGGCTGCAGAGGGTAATTGGAAGAAAGGATGCTGTCCTCTCAGTCCCCAGCTCCTAGTCTAGTTGAGGGGACTGTACCACTGGAGGAGAACCTTGTGCTGGCCTGGGTAGCACCAACCATAAGCATGACAGAGGCCACCAGGAAGTTGGACGGTAGTCAGAATAGACCAGAAAGAACGATTAGGATTGGGGTAGGCAATGGGATGGCAGCACTCACCGTGGGCGGAAAACCTATGCTCGTGAAGGCACAGCCAGGGGAGGAGCAGCCTGACTTACCAGGGAGAGTGGCTAGGGACAGTCCGGACCGGAGAAAGGGGGAGGAGAGGAAGAGATAGGAAGCCTTAGTGCCAAGAAAGACGGGCAATAAGGGTTTCAAAAGAGAAAATAGAACAAGGACTCCTCAGCAGGCCTGACCCCTACAACCTTGGGAAAAAGATGCCGAGATGCATAAAATGGCAACAGCTTACGTTGCGGACAAGAGATGGGAGGGGAGGAGAAGGGAGGGAATGGAGGGGAGCAGGGATTTTTATCTCTGATCCCATGGGCTGTTCGTTGACACTGCGTTCCTAGGGCTTGCCAGCTCTGCCAAGAACACTCTTCTGTAGTGTCTGTCACTCATGCCGGGGACTGAAAAGGTGGTGCAGCCCTCAAAGACTGTGGTCCATTCTTAAGAACATCTAGGACAGGCTCGTTGAGGACACTTACCTTCTCTCTGCCTGGCTGTCTCACTCATACTCGCCCAACCTCATCTTCCTATAAAGGAGAATTAGATGACATCTTCAGACTGTTTCGAGCTACAGGAAGCGAGAACACTGCGCACATACGTACGGGCTCAGTTATTTTTGCAGGATTCCATTTCCTCTGTTCGCTTTGAATCCATCTCCTGGTAACAGCTGTCTGGCTCCCTAAAGCCAGCACCAGCTGCAATAATGAGCCCGCCATTTGAGCCTGGGGATGATACATACTCAGCCCCGAGGTGCAGCTGTTCTTTAAAGCCTGAGGTCTCGGCCCTCCCCCTGGTCTGGACAACAAAGAGAGCCATTCATTAACCCCCCACATTTTCAGTTTTTGCAAGGGGGATCCCCTATTCCTTTTACCAAGGGCACAGTCTCTTAATTCTGCCATGTACTGGTAGTTTCACCATAAGGAAGCACAAGATGGACGTGATACCATTATCCACATCAGGAGGGTGTTGTGAAGTTCCTAAGATATAATAGATATGAAAATCTTCTACGAACTATAAGGTGCTGCTCCTGTTGTGGTTTTATTAAGGTCCCTTTTCCTGAGTTTAACAAGTGAAAAAATTACTGAGCAATCCAGGACAGTGAAATAAATGTTCTGAATTGGACTGTCCCTGTGAGAGGTCGCTGAAACACAGAGGATTTCTGGAAAAGGCAAGTTACTTGGCCAGGCATGAGGGACTGGTGGAATCTTGAGAGGTTAAGTGAGAGGGAGGGACGTTTGGGGGAGGGACACAGCCCAGGCAAAGGCCGGAAAAGAAAATGTGTTCAAGGCACAGTGTAGAGGCTTCCTGGAATGGGGCGGAGAATGGGCCTAGGGGCAGGGGGACGCAGAGTTGGAAGGGTCATAATGGGCCGGACCACAGACGGCCTGAAATGATGGGCAGAGACGCTATCAGGAGAGGTTCTGAAAGCACGGGGAAGTCGAGGAGCTGCAGGGGCCATCAGTCCTGCTCCCTGTTTTCTCTGGCTTGTGTCTGTTTAACAGGCAAAGGGGCCTGTACTGGACGTGCCCTGGGCTTCCAGGGCCGGGCTCAGGAGGTCTCTATCTCTCCAAGTCAGCGTTCCCCAACTTCCCTGCTTATTAAAGAAAAGATGACCTGGATTTACCAAATCCGAGTTCTGGGAGAGCGGCCTAGGAATCCTCCTTTTGAAAACCATCACTCCTCTCTCCCCGGGGTGTTCTTGTCCTCATGAATTGAGGAAATGCTGTCAGATGACCTGGGTGATTCCCCACACTGCTGCCTCTCCGGTGGGGTGGGCTTCCTATCTGCTGGGGTGGGGCGGCGGGAGGATGACTCTGCTCCTTCCTCGAAGAGCTGGGAAGGTCCCTTGGTGCTCTGCGCCTTCCCCCGATGGGACGGAGAAGACCGAAACGTTTCCTTCAGGACAACTTTTCCTTTCTTCTTTCTTGTTGCCCTGCCTTAAACTGCCTTCCTGTTCCTTCCCACCCCATGCAAGCTCCATGCAGAGCTCCAGCAAGGACTCAGCAGTCCTGACCCCCGACCTGTCAGCGGTGTCCTGTTGTCTGTACAAGGAGCCTCCTCCAACACAGTCCTTCGTGCTCCGTCCCTCCCTCCCTTTTTCTTCCCATCTTTGTCCGTCTTTATTTTTAAATAAGTGTGCTACTCAGATGCTTTGATGCAAATCAAGGGCAACTGTTCTTTTGGGTCTTTCTCCTCTGTGCATGGACCTGCTCGGTCAGCCTTGCCTAGGCACTGCTCTTAAAACTTTAAATTTTCAGTTAATATCTTTTTAAATTTTAGGAAGTACTGACAACTATAAAGAATAAGAGCATCTACCAATGATTGAATGCTTACTGTGTCTGAGGACAGTTATGAACTTTCCTTACATGTATGAATCATCACAAGAATCCTGTGAAGCAGGCACTACCGTTATCCCCATATTACATATAGAGAAACAGACAGAGAAATCAAGTTACCTGCTTAAGGTTACATAGTTAACAGAAGTAGAAGGGCCCAGGTTTAGAAGCTCCAGGGTCTGTGCTTCTAACCATGACACAGACAATCTCTCAAGAATAAAGTCAGATGAATGAAGAAAAAATGTCCTTCAATTCCCATCACCAGAAATAACCCCTCTTAAACACTTCATCACTGTCCATTGAAAAAATGTAATTAGATCAAAGTATTTTGCAATCCAGCTTATGGATTCTCCTTAGATTATATTTCTTATATTCTGTGTTCTTCATAAATATGATTTTTATCGACTATGTAGTATTCTGTCACATGGAGAGGACATAATTTACATCATCGTTCTTCTGTTGTGAAATCTTGAGGTGGTTTCTAATTTTTCATTATGACAAACATTCTTGTTCATAAATGTTGACTCTGTTTAGTTCTAAAGAATAAAAGTCGTGTGCCAAAACCATTTTTAAACCTAAAACGCATCCTAGAGACTTCAAAATATTTAAGAAATCGTACCAGCTGACTCACAAGCAGTGTGCGTGAGGGACCATCTCCTCACCTTCTGGCCCACGTTGCCAATTTGGGAGGCAAAAAATGGCCTCTCCGTGTAGTTTCCATTTACATGCCTTTGATTACTAGTGAGATGGGCATTTTCTTCCATGTTCATTACCACTCGTACTTCTTCTTTTGTGCACTGTTTATTTATGCCCTTGTTCATTTCCCCAGTGGTGGGCTGGTGTTTTTCTGATCTGTGTGAGTTCTTCACGGCCATAACTATTTGGGAGAACTCTTTTCCCAAGATTGTTCTTTGCCTTGTGTCTGCTTTGTTAGGCGCTAATTAACTTACAAATATGGAGCTCTGAATGAAAAATGATCCAATGTAGAGGCCAGGGTTTCTGAAAATAAGCAGGCTAATTATGCAGATATCTGAGCGAAACATTTTAATATTCATTTTACTACCAGGAGTTCATGCATCTTAAGCACTGGCCTTGGAGAGGGCTAACGTAACTGCGCTTTTCTGCTTTTCAGGCCGGTAGAAACAGAGGGGAAGGCTTTCCGAACAGCCTCAGTACAAGTTGCTTTCAACTTTCTTGACATGGGCATTAAAATGCCACCCCAAATACCCGTGGTAATAAAGAATCCAACTTAAAAGGGGAAGTAGGTGTAAATGTAACACATGAGTTTTTTTTTTTTTGACTCTTGCTAGCCAGTTGCTGAAGAATCCGTGTTGAAGCCGGCCAAGCTGCTTCCCCTCCCTCGTCTGTCGGGGAAAACCAGGCTATTTGCGGCTAAATGTTCACACAAGATTTTTTTTTGAACCAAGAGGAACTGCTCATATTCTCTTGCAATAAGAATCACCCAGACATCCTGCCCTGCTCTCCAGGGAGAATTAACTCTCACTTCCTCTGTTTATTGCCCTGGTTCCTGCTCTGATGTTCCCCTGCCCTACACAGTGCCTTCTCGTCTCTGCTACCCCCCATCGGCCGCATAACTGCCCATTTTGTGTGGACCTGATGACTGGACTCCCCCGCCCCCCACCCTCAATGAGCAGATTTAGTCATATTTTCAGAAGAGAAGGCGGTTTCTGTTCTGATCAGAACCTGTAGGGGTCGCACAGGCACACGGCTACCTGTAAGTGGACTATTGTCAGGGAAAGCCACCGGCTTGGCTTCCCTCTGCATTCATTTGGCAAAGAAGACTTACACAGGGCTTGGCTGTGCAGTGGGCTGATGCGCTAGGTTACAGAGCTCAGGCTTGAGGACAAAGGAAGTCATACAGGTGTTTGGGCCGGATAAGGATGCTCCTCTGATATTGCTGAGTGAAGGGCATGGAGATGAATATAATTTCAGGGCGGGGATCCTCCTCTGGAAGAATGGCTTGAGAAGGCCACAGGGGTTTTCTCTTTCTGTTCTAAAGGTTTTCTACAGGCTAGCATAATTGTCTTCTGTCTCTTGGCTCTCCTAGGAAGTGAGCCACATTATTTCATTTCTACGTTTTTCTCTTATTTTGTTCTGGTGACAAAATACATAGCCCATGAAAATCATCTATTTGCACATTACATGATGCTTCACTATTGATTTTTAAGAGGATTGACACCAAAATATTAGTCTTTGGCTTTCCAATGAACCTCAGACTCAAACTGGGAGAGTCAAAACTTTCATGGTTTCCCTGGTTTGTAGGGAGAGTAATGACAATGATATGAAAGTAACGCATGCCCTGGCTTTGCTAAAACTCTCGCAGCCTGTAACACAGGGGCTCTAGGTCAGTAACCAAGTGGGAAACTGCTACTTCTATTTCTCTTTACTAGTTCAAGCACATAGGAAGATATTACATTGCAATTAGATGTTTTCTTTTCACATGCACACACACACACACACACACATACACACTCCCTTTGCCCCACAAGAATGATCTATTTGTTGGTTGCCTGTTTGTTAGCTGGGTGCCAGGATTGTGTGATGGCATGAAAGGGTGCAAGGTGCTTAACTTAGTCCTCACTGTGTTCAAACACTGGCTCTATCCCCTGCCTGCCAGGAAGGCCAGGGGCTGGTTTGGCCAGTGAGGCTGCGTGGCTGTGGATGGGAATAGGGACTGGGAAGTATACGAGGATCAGGGCTGTGAGACCCTAATGGCCAAAGACAGCTATTGAAACCAGGGCACGCGGAGTGTCCGCACGATTAGCTTCAGAGCGGGAGGCTATGGAGACCGGAAATGGGTGCATCACTGCAGCTGACTCTGGGTGTGTCAGCCGCAGAAGTGTTGGCGTGAACTTGTGGCCTTGAAAGGAGAAGCTGTGTCCATTGAACTTGGGCGAGGTCCTTAGCATCCGAGTTTCACTTCCCCTTATGTGAGATGAAGATGATGCCTTTACCTTCCCGAACCGAATGGAGGATTGCCTGAGATCATGTATATGGGGCTCTGGTTTTAGCACCTGGCACAGAGTATGTACTTTAAGTACTCAGAAAAAGGAAAGTGCAATTGTTGTTATTAGTACATAAAAGTGGTCTATGGGTGAAAGAATAAGATATTCTTTCTAAAATGGTCAATTACAGGAAACTATGCCTACATAGCAACCTTACCTTGATAGCGTGGTCTAAGCCCAGGGAAAGCACTAGAAAGTGGTAAGGGAGACAGATGCCTTCTGTTCAGGAGCTGCGAACCCAAAGTTACAAAACAACCTCAGGACGTGAACAAGGGCCCCTTTCAAAACCCTCCCTCCCTACCTGCTCCCACATGACACAGCATCATTCACTGGGGCCTGGCCCCTCCACTTTTCACTCATGACTTAGGGCAACTTTTTCTACTTCTCTAAACTTCTGTTTTTTTTCTTATGTAAAATGGGGACAAAAATGCTTCTTTCTTTAAAGGATTTTTTATGAGATTTCAGTGGGATCAATCATCCAGAGCACTTAGGAACAAAGAAGTTTCTGATCATGACCGCTCTCATCGCTGGAGTAACTGTGCGTGTGGCCGAGACAGGGCTAGCTCTGCAGATCTTACACACAGCACTCCCTCAGACCATGAGAATTAGGCCTGCCCACTAGTGGGGGCAGAGAAGAGTTATGTGGGTGTGAGTCCATCTCAGCCTCTAATTTAGGGATGAGGAAAGTCTAAACCTACTGCATCCTTTCAGCCCCGACAGTGCCAAGACCCTGGGCCGATTTCAGGTGCTCTGTGGGCACTGCCTACATGATTGAATGGTACCAATTAATCCATCTTCTCATTTTTACTGAGTTCCAGTTACAGCTGGAGTTTAGGCTTCAAGAGCACCAGAGGGACCACCATGCTGATGCCCCCCACTTTTCTCAGGTGTTTCAGCCAATGGTTAAAAGCCAGGTGTGAATCCTGGGCTATCAGCCATTTGTTCTGGTGTCTTTGGCAAATGACTGAAGTCCTCTGTGCCTCAGTTTCTTATTAGGACAACAGTATTGGTGACGATAAGAGCTCCTACTTCACAGGTTGTTGCAAGGATTAATGTGAGTTCATCTATGTTAAGCACCTGGAATACTATCAGGAGCAGCCTTGTCCTCCAGGCCTCCAGGCCTTTTCCACTCAACAGGCGTCCGCCGGCAGCTGGAGCGATCGATGGCCCCTGTGCTCTGCTGTCCTGCACCTCCATTTCCACAGGACGAGTGCCGAATGTCTCACGGAGACAAGCAGGACCAATGTAGATCCGGCTCTGGGTTATTTCTTACTAGACAAACGTGGACAGCAGGAAGTTTCCTTGTTCCAAGAACAGGTTTCGGGGCCCAGCGATACTGGGGGGTGGAGGCCAGAGGCAGAGGAGTCAGAGCGCAGCGTGCCGTCCTGATCCCGGTGACAGTAAGAACAAAGCCTCCATTTATTGAGGGTTACAGAGTACCAAGGATTTGGCAGACATGTTCTCCTTTAGAAAAATAGAACTTCTGAAAATAGAAATTTAAGAAATTAGCGATTTTAGAAAGAAGCCATAGAAAAAGGAAAAAGTTATGGCGTCCGAGAGCAGAGACATACTGTAAGAAAAACTGTGACCTTAGAATGATGGCTGAAAGCCTGCTATGACAGTGGCTATGACAGTGGCTACCACCACCACCTTGGGGCTACGGAGGGCCCCCTTCTTTTTGAGTCATATTGAGGTCACCTGCTTTGACTACAACCAACTGAAATAGAAAACAATGGTTTTTTGAAGGTGGACTTTTGGGTGTTACAAAAGGATCTTGGCTTGACCAGGGAAATCTTAACTGGGTCTTTTAACCTCTTAGAGCCTTAAAACTTTCATCTGTAAAAAAAAAAAAAAAAAAAAAAAAATTTAAATAAAGATTAATTATAATCTGTGTAAATTTCCTTGAATAACATCAGCAGATTCTAGGCTTCCCAATAAGAGCTGAAGGAAAACGAAGGGGAGAGGAAAGGAGAAGAAATCACTTACTATATTTATTATGTTTTATTGATGCTGTTATTCTGGCAGATAGGGCTAAGTGTCCTTTAGTTGATGGCCAAATTAAGAGCATTCCTCATCACAGATTGACTGTGTGAGCTGCTTCTTCCCTGAGCCTACCTAATTAAAAAATACCACCAGTGTTTTAATTAGACCATTGACATTTTGTTTCAATAACTGCCAGGGGCCTTAAGTAACCGCGTTAGAGGACACGCTGGTATTACTCTGAAATGTAACCCACGGTGCTTCTGGTATGAATACTAATTTGTAGAATGAGTTACATGGAGAAAAAGTAATGTGCAGGGGACAAATGGGGACAACCTTCTCCGAAACACAGCGTCTCTCTTTCCCAGAGCATGAAGGAAGTGGAGCAAACTCACAAGACCACCCGACTTAACACATCCAGCGGCATTTGGAGCTATGGTGGGAAAACCTGGCAGGCTCCGCAGTTAACTTCGCACTTCCTCTATACATTTCAAAAACCAGGTGTGACGCTGCAGCTGGATTTAAAAAAAAAAGAATCTTTCAGAAGGCTGACCGGCAGGTACGCTACAAACTCCTTGCCTTAAAGGGGCTCTCTCTTTCCCGGTGTCTGCTGTGACAAATCCCAGCGTGCTCAGTTACAGTAAGGGCTTCCCGCCTCTGGAAGGATGTTGCTTGCTTGCGAGGGCTCTGGATTCACTGGGACTGCTGGCCTCTGCCGTTATGCCTATAGGCTGGTCTGCGCCCTACAAAACCTAGGGAAATCTACTGAAGAGGAAGGAAAGGAGGAAGCTGGTATCCACCAAGTGTCCCCTGTGTCCCTGCCGCCCAAAAGCCCCATGGAGCAAGGGTTTATTGTCTGCATTTGACATAGGAAGGAATGTGAGTTACCTCCTCCCCAGACCACGCTGTCTCTCCAACAGCATCTGCTCTGAAAGTCTAGGTGGTCTTGGTGGAGGGGATGGGCCCTCTGGGGCATCGCTACTCTCCACCAGGCCCCTGACCACCACCTCCTGGCTGCAGAGCTCCGCAGGTTTGTTTTCTTTGGCTCCCTCTTTAATGAGTCCCACAGGACAATGCTAAGTCTAGTTATGTAGCCTTAATTGGTTTAGTTACAACAAGATAATTCCTTTTTTCTTCTCCTGGAGGCCTTTCTGTTTAAAGCCGTTTTAGCTGGAAGATGCTAATTATCCATGAGGAGAAAGTGACACCTGAGGAGTTCATCTTCCATCTTGGTCCTCGCTTTCTCCTTTGAACTCGCTCCGCCCGGCCCTCTTTCCCACTTCATCACTTGTCCCCGCCGTCATTAAAGAGGCTCTGCCTGGGCCGGGAGGCAGACCTTTGTCACTTGCCAGGGAGCCGTTCTCTCTGCAGCTGCCTCGCAGGCATGGCCGACCTGCGCGACACCCTCCTCAGCCTGGAGGATGGCTTGGGCTCCTCCGACAGCCCTGGGCTGCTGTCCTCCTGGGACTGGAAAACCAGGGCAGGGCCCTTCGAGCTGCACCAGGCCTCCCCCACTCAGAGCCTCTCCCCGGCGCCATCCCTGGAGTCTTACACGTCCTCTCCCCGTCCGGCCGTGGCTGGGCTGCCCTGTGGGCATGGAGGTGCCAGCCACGGGGGCAGCGGAGGCTGCAGCGGCCATGGCCCCGGTGGCCTCGTAGAGGTGGACTACAACGTGTTAGCTTTCCAGCCCGCTTACCTGCAGGGCGCTGGTGGCCCCAAGGCGCAGAAGGGCACCAAAGTCAGGATGTCTGTGCAGCGGAGACGGAAAGCCAGCGAGAGGGAGAAGCTCCGGATGAGGACCTTGGCGGATGCCCTGCACACTCTCCGGAATTACCTGCCACCTGTCTACAGCCAGAGGGGCCAGCCGCTCACCAAGATCCAGACGCTGAAGTACACCATCAAGTACATCGGAGAACTCACAGACCTGCTCAACAGTGGGAGGGAGCCGCGGCTGCAGAGCGCCTGAGGCCCGGGAACCCAGCGCCCGGCTTCCTGGCCCAGCAGCACACAGTCATGTGTATATAGTAAGCCTGGTGACCTCGTGGTCAGGAAAGCTCTCAGGGACTGCCCATTGAACTTGGTGGAACTGCCAGAGGAGCAGGTACTTTGCTTCCCGTTTGCCCACGATTTCTCAGGAGTCTCGCCCTTTGCAAAGAGACAGATCAGTGTGCCTTTCTCTGTTCAAGATATTTTAAAGGGTCAATGACTGTAAGTGCAGCTTTTCAATAAGGTAGAATTGTTACAATTCATCTTCTCTGGCCATGTTGGTGTCGGGATGTTGCTTTCTGTTGCTGACTAAGCCTGTATTGTGTACAGGATCCAGGGACACCTGGATTCTTATTTAGAATGTTCTCTGGCAAGTAAAGGACTTCAGCGCTTCTGTTTTAGTGCGCGTGCGCGCGCGCGCGCGCGCGCGCGCGTGTGTGTGTGTGTGTGTGTGTTGACTGAAATCATGCCTTTATGTGCAAAGGCACCCACAAAAACCTTAAATGCAGCAGGAGAGAATGTCATGGCAAACAGAAAGTCACAGGCAGACAGGCTATAGTGAGACAGAGTGACAAGCCTAAAGGCCAGCACCTCGAGCCTGCAGGACGGGTGCAGGGGATGGGGATGGGGGGTGGGGCGGAGGAGGAGGAAGAGAGGTTTCAGCACCGTGGAGGGGCCCGAAGCAGAACTGGGAGGACAGGAGCGCCCTGTGCCAGGCCTGCTGTGAATAGGACCCCACTGGATCCTGTCCCATACTCATTTCTCTGTCCCGTACTCATTTCTCGTATGAAGAGATTGGTTTAAAAAGAAAACCAGACTATATTAATTCTACAGAAAAGTGCAAGGGTCAGGATTAGAACCCAAGTCTGCCTCTAATCCCTTCAAAAGTATTTATTTCTTTTCCCACAGCATCTTCCCCTCCTCCAGCCCTCCCCATCACCCCACATGCATCCATACACAAACACCCCCCCTTCTCTGTGCCTTGTCTTAGGGGGTGACTGTAGCACCCTCAGCTTGGCTAATCTGGTGGCACATGGCATCATAAAGGGGGCTTTGAACAAAGGAGATTCTCAAAACCTAGTAGGCTTTAAGGCTGAATGTTTTCCCCCTCTGATTGTTAAGTATTTGTATTTGTTTTTCAATGTTTATGTCTCCTGTATTTTTTTTTTTTTCTTTTGGTGATTCTTCTTTTTTAGTGACAAACTACAAAAGCAGTAGAGATAGTCACAATTTAATGCCAAGATTTTCTACTTTTTCCTTTGCATAAAGCATACAAATAAATACAGGCGTACGTACATTTTTGAAGAATACATTTAATTCTGTAATTGCTTTTTAAAAAAAACTTGGCAATATATAGTAAAAGACCTTCAAGTTAACACAAGAAATTCTATAATGTAAGTACCATTAGTACCTTCATCTTAGAGATGAGGAAGATGAAGCACAGACCCGCCCTGTGTCACACATGTGAATATACAGGGGACGTGGGGATCCAAACGATGTTCCCTACTCCAGGTGTTGCATAATTTTGTTAAATGAATCCCCTTTTGAATAATATTTAGGTTGTTTTCAGTTTTTTTTTAATTACAAAAAATGCTTTAACAAACATCACAACTAGCTTTATACACTGATATTTTAATTAGACTGAAAAATTCCCAGAACTGGAATTCCTGGATCAAAGTATATGCACATTTTCAAGTTAAATAGATACTAACAGATGACTTCTATACAGGTTTGTAGTTATTTCTCCTTGCTCTAACATTATGGGACAAAACCAGCACCTTGTTCCCATTGGATATTATCTTCTGAACATTTTTAATGGATAAAAGATGGTTATGTCATTGTAGTCATTTAAATTTCCCCATGTGCTATTTGAGATGGTGCATCACTTTAAGTTTTATGTTATTGTTGTTCATTTTGGTTCTTTTTTTATATCTTGCCAGTTTATGTCCTTTGTCATTTTTCTATTGGTTATTTACCTTCTTGTTAATGATTTGGGAGCGTTCTTAGTACATTATATATGTTAAAAATATTTCCTTCTAATCTATTATTTTGTTATAATCTTTGTTTATGATGTCTTATGCTTATGATTTTGATTATGTTATCTTTTCCTCTTTCAAGCTTTTCATTTTTTATATGATCAGATGTCTTTCATGGCTCATGTATTTCTTCCCTTGCTTAATTTTCCCCAGTTCCAAGGCCATATAAAGATTCAGACTTCTGCAAATATTTTTGTAATTATTTATCTATGGCTCTTTAACATACCTACACTTATTTTTTGTCTATTTTTGTGCATAGAAGAAATACAACTTTATTTCTGATTAGTGTTTTCATAACTGAAGAATATCTTGTCATCAGTGGGTAGTACGTGGTGGGCACAGTTGCTAACATGTCATCTGGTGTATACAAACCTCCATCAACTTCTCATACATTTGTTGGTGGCATTTTAGAGAAGAAACTAGGAAATGTTGGGCAATATCAAGATTTCTCGAAAGGACTCTACCCTGTACATGTATAGATGTTCATGTGAGAGTGTATGTGTATACATGTATGTATTTGTACATGTGCACGCACACATGTGCTTGTGATGTTTCACGTGTTGGTGGGTGAGGATTAGAAAGAATAGTTTTAGGGGAAGGGGGTCTCTAGCCTTTGATCAGCTTTTAGATCAACTGTTATTTTCCTCACCATTTTTCAAAGAGTGAAACCCAAATGCTCTTCTTGACTTCTGATTTTTTTCAAGTCCAAGCATTAATAGTTTATAAATAGCTTGGATAATTTTGGTTGCCCTGGGGACTAAATACTGTGGATGGGTTAGGAGGTCATGTCCTTACTCAAAAAATCAAGGGAAGCCACAGACTCACTGTCTAGCTGGGCTTGCCCTCAGGACTCCTAAGGTACCCGGTGGAGGGGAGGCATCTGGAAAGCCAGGAGGTGGAGACAGCACAGCTGCCCTCTGCACAGCTGCCCTCGGCCCCGCTGCACTCAGCCCCGCTGCCCTCAGCTCAGGTGCCCTCTGCCCCGTTGCACTCAGCTCAGCTGCCCTCGGCCCCGCTGCACTGAGCACAGCTGGCCTCTGCCCCGCTGCCCTGAGCACAGGTGCCATCTCTCTTCCAGCTGGCGTCTCTCTTCCAGCTGGCTCCGAGGATGCGGCTTGCGACCCTGGTCCCTTGCGCTGGGCAGTAGGAGGAGAGCATTCTGGCAAATCCTCATTCCTTCCCAGGGCTTCTCTACCTTTTCTCTGCATCTCTGTCTCTGGGACCCTCCCTTCTCCCGCCACCAGAGGCATTTCAGAAGGGGCCATTTATCTTTTCCGCTATATTATTTCCCTTTGAACTTCGGCGCCCACCCCAAACATTTCCAGAAATTCCTCTCACTTCCCTGCTGGCACCTAGAGTGCTTCCTCATCCACAGAAGCCTGACTTCTGCTCCTCTGGGTCCAGTTAAGTGCTCCACAGTCACACCGGGCTGAGCTTTCTCTATTCTCGCAGTTTGGACCACATCGCTAATCGGGAGAGAGGCCAGAGCAGGGCTGGGAAATGGTCCACACACTCACCACTCAACAGAATTATTCTTACATTTGCTAAAACAGTTTTTAAAAGCAACAGCAAAAGAAGACGCCGATGCCAGGGAAGTCCCATTACCATGGCTCGGTAGGCTTTGTGCCTGCACTGGGGGACGCTTGATTGCCGACAGTTCCTGTAGGCGCTGCAGGCTGCCGGCTGCGGGAGGGAGCCTGGGCCCGGCCCTGACCCCTGCGGGCTCGTCTGCAGCCAGCCTGGCATACTCCTCCTGCCCTCCTATGCTGCAGAGGAAATATTGAAGCTACAGAACTGCCTCTTCGAGCACCTGGAAGGACTAGATCTTGATACTTTGGTTCCAGAGAGGCCCTTGAATTCGAAGGAGGGAGAAAGCAAAAAACACTTGAGGAGGCTGGAAAAAGGACAACTACGGATTTGTTTTGTCTCTTGGGTTTGAAATCTGTTGGCTCTCCCTCCCTCATCTCCCCTCAAGTTCTTCATTTGAATCAACTCTGTTGAATTCGGTTTCTCTAAGTGGGGAGACAGGTGGGACTGGAGGTCAGGGGCCTGCGGGGGAGATAGGAGGGGCTGCAAAGCAGTGCCCCCGGGCTATTCCCAGCCAGGTAGGCACCAGCTGAGGATGGATTCCTTACTGAAGTGTCAGGCTCGGGGCCTAGGGCTTTCTATCCTTTTCCCCCTTTCATCTTGACTGCGGACAACAGGAGATGGCTATTATGAGCCCATTTTGCAAATAAAGAAACAGGCTCAGAGGGGCCACCGTCACCTCGCCCACCGTCCCAGAATGGGTGCAGGGCTCAGGATTCTACCCAGGTCTGCTTGACTCATTCCTGTGACAATATACTAAGGTCTCCGGGCCAGAAAAGCAGCAGTGACAGGCCTTGGCCACTAGTCGGCGCTCGTGCTCTGTATTCCCATCGCCCAAACAACTTGGTGGCATTTCTATAGACCAGGGCAGCTGTTAAATTATGATACCCTTTCAACCCTGCTCCCACAAAGTATGAAGCGTGATCTCTCGCTCTCTCTCGAAACAGGACTTTTAAAAAAGTGTGGCAGTTTTGTAATAACTTCGGGGCGTTTCTATGCCTCCAGAGTTATATAAAACCTGATTTCAAAAGAACCTGTTCTCAGGGACTACAGCTTATACACCTTTTCTTCAGTTTCTTTTAGGTTGAAAGTGAAAAAATTAAAATGGCAATACTTATAATAATAGCAACTAATATTTATTGTGTACTTACTCTGGCTGAGGCATTGTTTTAAGAAATTTGCATGCAATAACTATTTTAACTTGTATGAAGTAAGAAATAACTTTAACAACCCTCTGAAGGATTGAAGTAATCCCCATTTTATAGCTGGGGAGACAGAGGCACTCAGAGGTGAACACGTGGTTCAAACCCCAGCCTGGCATTGTGCAGCACTAACCAGATGTGTCTTTATATTGCTTCAGTGAGTACAAAGCATCTTACATAAATCATCCCGCTTCATTCTTACTGGTACCTCACTATAGATGAAGAATTTTGTCTACTTTACCGATGAGCACATGCAGGCTCATAATGACAAAGCATTGCAACTATTAACAAAATGACAGAGCTGGCACCAGATCCAAAATTTTGAACTCCTAATCCGATTCTCTCTGGCTCCACTGTGCAGTCTCCTAGGAACTCCAGGCATGCCCTAAACCCTGCCCCCAAAAGCATCTTCACAAAGACAGAACAACAGGACAGGTTCTAGGGCACATTTCTGCAGAGCAGGTTTTGCGTGGAACCTGTCTGAATTTTAAACCTAATCCACGTGCACACACAAACAACATCCACATGCAACCTAGGGTAGTGAAACCCTAAACCTTGAGACAGAACTTTATTTCCCTTCATAATTCAGGAATTAGTACCCCCAAGAGACCCCATCATTATTTTTACTACATGTCTAATTACTTCCTAGCAGCTAGAGCTGATGACATTTAAGAAATTTAAGTTCCATGATGCTCACAAACATCTCAAAGCCTGATGCGTTCTGGGGCAGCTGAGGGCTCAGCCGTGGGTTGAGGACCAGCCCCTGGGACAGAGAGCAGACAGTGTGATGATGGCAGGAACCTGGACATGCACCTACAGGCAGTGTGGAGACCGGAGTCGATGTCAGCTGGCCCTTCCACTGCGCTGGACTAAGGGGACGCAGCGACAAGATGCCCACAGTCTAGTGAGGGAGAGAAGTGGGTAAGGAGATGAAAGGACCCACTGCCCCTTGCAGGACTCAGGGAAGGGGTCACAGAGGAGAGGGCTCTTGAAGTTGTCCTCTAGGCACTTGAGGGAGCCAAGAGCATGCTCAACAGAAGGAGCAGCCCCTGCAAGAGCCTGGAGGTCTAAGTAAGCTCAGGGCTTGGGGGTCAGAGGTGGCTGGTTTGACTGAAGCTCAGACTGAGTTTGAAGGGGCAGGGGAAGGAGGAGGGACAGGCAAGAGGGGACAAGAGGCTGCGGGCTTGAGTGTCCTTCAAGCTGTGGGGAAGCTGGCTCAGCCTGACCTAACGCAGGTGGTTGTTTACCTGGGCTTCAGTTTAAGCCCCACCCTGAACGTGACGCAGGTATAAGGAGCAACTGACATTGTGGTCCAGGTGGCTCGATCACTACACACTCAAGTGCATTTTACTTTACTTTTGTGATACTTCTTTACATAACCACGAAGGGGGAGTCCGGTCTTCAGCAAATAACAATATTTTCTGCCACCTGTGGCCAGATGTGCAAATTAAAAGGGTAGCTGGGAAAGGCCTGTAAGATGGGAGGCCAAGACTAAGTGAAACCAGCCAGGACGATAAACCTGAACATGTTTGTGCACATCAGAAGCATCTATCTCTCTGCTTATTGGATTGGGAACTTCTCCCCAGCAGGCATGTGCCAGCAACTAACACCCTTTGAATGAAAAATTACTATGAAGCAGGGATTGTGCTAGAGACCAGGAGTGTGGGGTAAATAAAACAGTTTGCCTCTTGCTCTCGTGGTTAGGGTCTCGCGCCCCTGTATCTGGCCCCCAGGCTGTTGGTTCATACTCTTGGGGGAGATCCCAAACTGGCCCCCATACTCTGAGGGTGAGGGGAGACAGAAGAAAGAGGGAAGCCACTCCAGATTTGTAGGTGGCAGGTTTATTAAAGAAGAGGACTTATATATGAGGCTTGTCTTGGGTTCCTCAAGACAAATGATCTCCGCGCCCACCTGCCCGAGCCTTGAAAGTTTCCATAGAGCCCTTGACTGGGTCCAATCAATCGCATAGTCAGTCCAGATGGTGTTAACAACACCTCAGTGGCCCAAGGCTACATCCTTGAGAGAGCTCCCTGTGTGGGACGGGGAGGGGTGAGGAGCCTCCAAAGACCAGGCTGGTGGCGGTCACATCCTCCTGATGACCTTCTCAGACACAGGCCTGGCTCACCAGAGGGGCGCGCTCAGGACACACGCCCTGGTTGGCACTTTGTTACCTTAATTATGCTCAGCTGCTAACCCGGTCGAGGCTCCTTCCTTGAGCAGCTCCTCAGGTGATGGAGGGGAGAGGGGTAGCAGCCTGCCCCATGGTCATGTGTTTGGTGCTCTGGTTTCTAATTTGCTGCCAGTGATGGGCCAGCCAAACACAGCACGGAAGAGACTTTCTTAGGATCCAGAATCAGCTGCAAAGCTTTGTCTGGCCCTAACCAGCTGAACAAGTTCTCTTCTCCTCTCCAGGCTTCCATGTTCTTACAAGTAAAATGAGAGCTGGGCAAGGTGACCTCCAAGGGTCGTGCCAGCTGGGGGATCTCCCTGATTTTTTGTTAAAGCCATGTTGCTCCTGTGAGGGTGTGTTCACTGAACTGTGGCTTTGGACACAGACCTGGGAGGGTCTGGCTGCCCCCAGAACAGGCCTTGGTGACCGCTGTGGGCCTGCGGGGACTTCTTCACTCAGTGCAGGGCTTCCTGCTGGTCGCACCTGCTGGAACAGGTGCCAAAGTATGACTGTGGGGAGAATGCCCAGGGTCTGGAGCACCCTTAAGTCACCCAGGGAGCATTTACTGGGGACAGGAGAAAGCAGACAAGGGATGACTCCCGCAGGGCAATGGGAGTGCCATTTGCGTGGGGGTTAGGGCAGCTGGAGTCATTCTGGTTGAATGTGTAAAATTAATTTAAAAAATTTAATAAAAGCCGATGTCCTTGGATGGCACCAGTTCCAGGGGGGGGGGAGGAAGCTCTGGTTTGGCAGGTCTAGTACCTTAGCGATAACAGGCCTTGGGGTCACAGAGGAATGTACTTGATGCCTGGTCTGGATACTCACCAGCTGTGCGACCTGGAGAAAGTTACTTAACTCTCCGAACTGAGATTCTTCATCTGTGAAGCAGGGATTTTCTGTGTCACATGGTTCTCATTTAAAAGCCCCTTCTAAGTTCTGGACTCACACGTAGGAAATGTGTAAGAAAGGCCCTTCTCTCCTTCCACGTGGACCCCAACTCCTGCCTGGAAGAAGGGAAGAGTAAAGAACCCCTAAGGTTGTGTGTATGTGAGATCTACGGAGTGTAACGTAAGTGGTTCTCAGTATTTCAGCAATTCACTGTCTTGTGCAATATTTTTTAAATATTAAAAATGCCCCAAAGTAGCCAAATTAAACTGTCTAGGGCTGTTAAGTGAAGAAAGAAGGATGTAAATCTGCATACTTTCTGTGCTCATGGAAAGCCTGCTGGAAGGTACCAGGAGTTAAACTTTCCGTTGCTAGTCGCATGACCGTGCAATGGCAGGGACCAGCCACAGGAGGGAGCCTGTGCCCGTCAAACGGATTTAGGAAGCGCCGTGGGTGAACGACGTGAGCGCTGAGCGCTGAGCGCAAACGAGCCTTGGACAGTCCCAGTCCCTGGAGAGGCACCCGCTGAAAGAAAACTGCGCTAAGCCCTCCTTTATAACAGGAGCTGACCCCACGGAGGGAGGGCCAAATGCCGCAATGAGGCTGGCATTGAGAAAGGCATTCTCGGGTCTGAAGGTCAGGATACCCCCTCCCCACGTGTTCTCGGCTGCGGTGAATCGCTAGGTACCACAGTGACAGGGCGCAGTCCCGCGGCGGAGACGCGTGCCCAGGGCGCGCTCAGAAGCTGGAGGCTCCAGGATACTCAGGTAGGAGGGCAGGGGAAGGGAGCCGGAGCACCTGCCCCTGAGCCCACCTGAGCAAGCCCGGAGAGACGGCAGAGGGGAGCAGACTCTAGTCCCCACTTCGGCTGGGAGAACGATGTTTTCCACGGGCCTCCTGGACGCCACTGAGGGCCCTGAAAGGTGCAGCTTCACCCCCTCAGAGAGTAGTCAGGGAGGGGCCCCATCTTAAAGGGAGGGGGCGAGGGGAGGGAGGAGGCAGCATGTGTACTGGAACTTCCCACGTCAGGTCTCTGAGCTGTGCGCACTGCTAAGCCCCACCAACAAAGGACCCTGCATCAGACACCTGTCACACACGAGCATTGATGGTCAGTGGGTGGGAACCAGCCATGATGAAGGACCACAGTGGTAACCAAATCAGTAAAGACAAAAAACAGCGTAACATACACACACACACACACACCACGAAATACTAGTTTCCCCCCCATTTTTTCTCCTCCCTGCTCCAATATATTGGAAGTCTTGATCCCAGAGAGGACAAGGGGGCATTGGGAAACAGCAAGCCACCCCTTTCTACTCCAAGGTGTCTCTGACTCCAGGTCTCTTCAGTCACAAGACCAGCAACGGGGGGAGGTGAAAGCGTGAACTGGCCACAGGACTACTGGCTGTATGAAGTTGTATCTCAAACTATCCCAGACTTCTAACACACAACACTACCTGCCAGGGTATGGCATCTGCGCAGAGTGTCACTGAGTGCACACGAGAGCCATTTGACAGAATGTGGTTGGGACCAGTGATTAGAAAGGAATCCTTTTCCGTTTGTTTTCAAGTTAAGCCTGATGAGCAAGTCTTATTTGCCCAGCCCATGAGCACTGCTGGTCAGGGCTCTTCCCACCGCTGCTCAGGGTTGAGAAGGGGGAGGAGGAGGGCTCCCAGGTCAAGTGCAGCCACTTCTCTCTGATGCCCCTGCTCTTCCTCACCCCTCCCAGGTCTAAGCACTTTTAGCCAAAACACCTGAGCAGCACCTCTTGGGGCTTTGTAGGATCTGAAGACGTAGTTCTTCAGTTAGTTCCAGAAGAAACAGGATTGAAATCCTGGAAGAAAAAGGCTTCTACGGGCCTCTAGCGGGAGTCAGAAAATTTGTGTCAAAGCTGGACAGGAAATATTAATATTTTAGGCTCTGGTGGGTCATGCCATCTTTGTTGCAAATATTTAATTTTTACTTGTAGTTTGAAAGAAGATATAGATAAAACACAAATGAAAGAGTGTGGCTGGGTTCTAATTAGAGCTTTATTTATGGGCAATAACATTTGAGTTTCATATAATTTTCAAGTGCTCTGAAATGCCATTTTGATTTTTTTCAACCATTCTTAGCATGTGGTTTAAGTTTACAGACATCTGCCTGCTCTTGATGGTCCCCTTTAGGATTGTGTGGGACAGTAAGTATAGCCCTAGGTGTTCCCCGCAAAGCTTCTGTTAAAAACCGCCCAACTGGGAGAGCAGAAGGTGGAGGACGTGACATTATAGTTCCCCACAGACTCTTATTCCAAAACTCCCAGGTTCCCAGCTCAAGGAGCCTGCTGCGGGGCCCCTCCCAGCCTCTGTCTTCCTCTACCCTCTGTCTCAGCTGTGGGATTCCTGGAGGAGAGGGGCTGCCAGTCTTAGCGATGACTAGCTCAGTGTCCTGCGCTGTGTGTGTGTACGTGTGTGTGTACGTTAGAGAGGAGAGAGCATCTTCTCCAAGCCCCTCCTTGCATGGGTGGACACAGGAGGGAAGCAACTAACCCATGACACGCCGCAGCCCAGAGACCCGGCAAGGACTAGGGGACAGTCACAGCAATGTGTATGCTTTTGAGCGCCCTCTGTGGCTCGGCACCCTGCCAGCTGTGCCTCTCTCTGGACTTCCCAGCTCCCTGAGTGCCATTGGCTGACTCTGTCTTGGTCTCAGGTCCTGGTCTCGGGTGCCTGGATTTGACTGCTTGTCCAGGCTTCCCAAGTTCTGCCTCGATTAGGGTGTTGCCGTGGATCCAGACTTTGATATGCACCCTCTGAATCCAAGCGCTGTGACCTTGAGTGAGGCTTCTTCCACCTCGGTCCCCCATGAGGAGCGAGACTGGGCCCCCTCTGGGGAACAAACACGTGTTGGGTAAGTAGCCGGCCAAGGTTCTCTGCAAGGCACATCTCGGGCAGGCTCCCTGGGCTGCGTTTTAATGAATGGGAGGTCATTATTAGATGGTGGCCAGTGGTCTTCTGAGGCCCCTCTATCTGCTGGGCATAGACACAGAGCGGTGCTATTCCTTACAGTCACTGTCCCCAGCTAGAATGCAGGCACCTTCCCCTTCCCACATCCTGGGCAGACTTCAGAGGCTCTGGCTGTTTTATTAGGATGAGTCCTGAGTCCTGTCCAGTGTATGGTGCTAACCTCCTACGGAATTCAGAGTGGCTCTCCTTGCCCTGCTCAGAGGGCTTGGAGTGGGAGGGGGGCATGGTCTCCTTTCCTTCCTCCTCCTCTTGCCCTCCTTCTGCTTCTCCAGCCTTGTCTGGTCTGCAGGTGGGGGGAGAGGTGGGCAGGGAGCTGGCGAGGGGGCAGAGCTGTGTTTGTAAAGGCTCCCCAGCCAGCTCTGTTGGCATTGGAGAGATGAGACGGGGGTGGGGCAGGTTCTTGCTCACATGTTCTCACAGCCTCGGGGAGGAGGACCCCACATGGCAGGCGGGGCCCCCGGGGCTGCACTCAGGAGTGGGGTGAGCCAGCAGGGGCTGGGAGGGAGGCGGGCTTTGTGGTGACGAGCAGGTGAGGTGACTCCTGGCCCCACAGAAGGATGTGATTGGCTTGTTTGAATAGTTCTGGCAGGAAGGTGCAACCCATTAGGTTCGGAACCAGGTGGGGTGTTGCTTTCCCAGCTGACAGGCAAACTAGCCAAGTAGGGAGACTTTCTTACTGGGGGTGGGCGGCGCGGGCATATCTGGCCAGGGCAGGGGAACTCCTGGCTAAGCTTCTGGGGCCCTGTCAGGCTCCAGGGTATCAAGGCAGCACATGGAATCTCATCCAGTATAGTCACCCCCATTTTGCATGGGACTGAGACATGGCTGGGGCCGCGGTCCGGTGGGTGGGCAAGGTGGCAGCTAGTGTGATGCCGAATTGAACACAAACGGCCTTTTCTTTCTTCTACATTGCCATTATCTGAACCCCACTCCAGCCCTGTTGGGGAGCACCTTGCCAATGAGGAAGCTGAGGAGCAGAGAGAGGTGACATGGTCCAAGTCACGCAGCCAGACAGGGACGGAGCAGAGTTAAAACTCAGGGTGCCGGAGCCAAGGCTGCTCCCCGGCTGGCCTAGCTGCCTGCGGCATTGGCCCTGCTATCAGGAGAACGGCCCCAGCCAGCGGGCTCCCGCATCCGCATCTCTGTGCCAGATGCATCAGACAGGACCGCGGGGATACAGATGGGAACCTGCACAGCGTTTCTGTGGCTCTGAGAATCCCTTTAAGACAAGAGACTGGCCTGGACTCTTCAGGCTGGTTTATTTGTTTTGTTGTTGCTGCTTGTGGAGAAATAAGAGCTGGGACAATCCAATTAAGTGTATGCATATCCAGGGGTGGGAGTCAAAATATTTAACAACTGCTGGAAAGACGGTCAGGTCTAGTGGGGCCAAGCGTTAACCCTTTAGTATCAGGATGGTAGGAAGTCCTGGAGGGTCCTGGAGGAGGGGCTGTGGCGACAGGAAAGATACTCAGGGACCTGAGGCGACAGGGCTATCTTCTAACCAGTATGGAAGCATTTCAGTATCTCCCCATCAGCCTGTCCTTACCCTGTGATCAGCAGTCCTGCTGCTGAGTGTATCTGCCCCACTTCAGTGCTTCCCCGGTCCGTAAGGTGACGCATGTGAGGACGTCCATCCCAACATGGTTGGCTGTGGTGGGGAATTGGGGTCCTCTGAGTACCTGTCCTTGGGGCGTGGATGACATAGATGGTAATAAAGAGGAACAGACCAGATGAGCAACAGGGATGGAGCTAAAAACAGCCCCACTGTGTGGCATAAGACACAAGGAGATCAAGGTGAATGACAAATGACCATTTGTATTAAAAAATAAGCAAAGAAACAGCGGCATGCATTTTACAAGGACACATGGAAAGAGGAGACCATTGACAGGTATTAGCATGGCTGCAGGTGGAGGGTGGGTGGCCATGCCAGTGTGGAGGGGCCACAAAGGCGCAAATGAACAACAAAACAGGAGAGGTGGTAATCTGCCATCATGGAAGAGTATGAGTAATTCAGCCCTCTGCAACCAGGAAAGAACGGGGACAAGGAAAGTCAGTGAACCATCACTCACAGGTCATTGCAGCTGCGTTCAAAGAGGAGGAGTGGGGTGCACTGGAGGGAGAGACCCGCCCGTTCCTGCCAGCAGAGAGCAGGGCACTACCTGCCACCTTGCCCCTCCAGAGGCCTCATCTGCCTCCGTCTCACTCCTATCTGGTTATGGTAGAATTTCCTCATTATTATTATGGTAAGAAGTTGTGATTTTTTTTTTCAAAAGAAATTTTAATAGAAAATTTCTTCTGTCCCAGAGGCTAAATAGGCCACTTCCACTGGGAACCCATGGGAAATAACCCAGTCCTGTGCTCTCGCCTAGCAGCGCGGGAGGCTTGAACATGCAGCCTTCCTCCTGGGCAACAATGTACCTACTCAGATGACCAGGTGTCCTGGTTTTCTCTGGGATGAGGAAGTTCCCGGGACACCGGGGTTTCCATTTTAAAACTGAGACAATATCAGGAAAACCAGGAAGAGTGGTCACCCTGCACCTGTGACTGAGGAAGCTGAAGAAAACAGATCATGGGACTGTGCCTCGTGGTTTCTGCCTTGGGGATATTTTTAATTTTTCTAGGTGGAAATAAAGACTAGGCCCTAAGTTCCATCGCACCAATGAAGAATTATTAAAACAGACGCAGAATACACCTAGGAGACAAATCATGGGCTTGACACACCACGTCTTGGGTGCCTCTGAGTTTGCTTTTCTGCACCCTACCTGCAGTCTGAAGGCCTTAGTTTATTCACCTACCTGCCCACCTTTCCATCCATCCATCCATCCATCCATCTGTCCACATCACCTTTTTGTTTTGGAATCAGCCACCGAGCATCAATCAGGGGCCAGTCCCTGCAGATACTGAGTTGAATAGCGCCACACAGTGCCTGCCCGCAAGGAGCCCGCAGTTTAATGCAGAAGACCCAGTCCAAGCAGGAGACCAGAGACTAGGAGAATACCAGTAGCTGGAGGCTTGTACACAGTATAACGGGACACAGTAGACGGAGCAGCCAAATATGACTTGGGTCAGAAGACTCAGCAGAATGGATGGTGACCATTTGGGAGGTGTGGTTGGCGTTGGCCGGGTAGAGAAGGGGGCCGTATGGACACAGGGCGCAGGCAGGGCCCAGGCTAAGGGAACACACACTGAGCGAAGCTAGATCGGGCGTGTCAGGCTGGAAGGCAAGAGTGGACAGTGTGTGTCCGGGTGGACAGGGCTGGGGGAAGATGTGTGGGAATGAGTGAGGCAGAGAGAAAGGTGGGGAGAGCCTAGAATAGGGCTGAAATGGTAGGTTTGGCCAAATTTGGGCACGGTGGGAGTCCATTCCTTGGAGTAGTTTTATGACCTGACTTCTCTGAAAGAGCCTTTCCTCTGCTGAAGTGTGTTATGAGTGTAGACAAGGGGGACATATGTAGCATGCACTTGCCCAGAGCCTTTTAACCTTGGCACAGGATCCTCATGGCACAAGGGAGTTCTCCTTGGGAAGTACTCAAGGGTCCTTGGGGGACACCTCCAAGTACCTCTCCTCCAAGAGCGTTTCTTTGTGCCCTGATACAGGCCATATTCTGCCACATTTCTTCCTTAAATAATTTATAGACTGTGTCCTTCTGTCTGTAGAATTGTAAAGCTTTTAGAGCTGGCAAGGACTTTCAAGATAGCTAGTAAAAACCCAGAGAGCCAGAAAGGAGACATCACTGAACCGATCAGAGGCAGAGGAGGATTAGAATTCAAGCCCTTGCATTTGAAGACCACAAATATTTAAGGTACTTTCAATATAGAAGTAACATAACAAGGCCATTAAAGTAAGCATGCACATGATGTTGTCAAGGAAGAGTGATCGTTGTATCAGTAATCTGGACTAAGCCGTTCTAGCTAATTCTCTAGCTTTAGTCCTGAGCTGCATCCAAGCAGATGGGTATGATGGTTCAAGTTTTCAGCTGCTAGAAGGTAACACAGAAATAAAGGATGTCAGTTTCTATCAGGAGCAGATGCAGCTGAGCAGTCCTATGTCAGAGGCTTTAGTAAGTTCCTTCACAAACATGCAAAGCCTATAGAAGGTCCTGGAAACTCAGTCTTCAAGGAGCTCTTTGTCCAGCTGAAGGTAAAGAGCTGAAATCCAGTGTGCTAGGTGCTATGAGAGAGGGCAGCCCAGGGTGCAGGGGACCGCGGAGAGGGGCCTCTCTAGGGGGCAGCGGCTATCCACTGAAGGGTGTTCTAAGGCAAAGAAGTTTGCTGAGCAAAGAAGGGTTGGGCGGTTGGGAAGGGACTTCTAAGCAGGGGGAGCACCACGGTGAATGCTGGGAGACGTGAGAAGGCCTGGGAGGGGGGGTTGCTTGGGAAACTTGCATATGTTTCATGTACTCAGATTGGCTGGGGGGACATTCAGGCTGCTGGCGAAAGGAGAGTGAACAAGAGCCCCCAACTGAGCACATGTTAACCGTTATTACTAACAACGCCTCACTCTCCCCTGTCCTCTCAGAGGTGAGCATTTTCATGCTTACACGTAGGCCAGGCCCCAGACACCAATAAGAAGCAAGTTCATACTTCCCTTACCTCCAGGACTGACACCCAGCTGGTTATCTGTCCACTGGATTGTGGTGGGAAGGAAAGGTCAAGGACGGGGGGTGGGGGTGGGGGGAGGGAAGGGAGGCCCTGGACATGTGGGTAAGAGAGGGAGGGAGAACTGAAAAGTGGGAAGGTGCCCACAGCGAGAAGAACGCAGAGCCTCGGGAGACAGACTGCGCGCAGCCCACAGGTGCTTGGGGCATCTCAGCTGACTCTGGGGTGCTCTTGAAAGCATGGAGGAGCGGGTACCACCATCAGCAGAGGCTTAGCCCCTTCCGGGTTCGTTCGGGGCTAGTCCAGCTGCTTCTCTATGGGCATGGTTAACGAAGAGGATGTCATAGTCTGTGGGTCAAGACATTTGGAGGGGGTAGCAGGGGGCTGGTGGGAGGACTGAGGCAGACAGGTCACAGCACGGTAAACTTTCAGGGCTGAGCTTCTGGGGACCAGACCTGCTTTTTATGTCCCATGCAATGCTTTCCTGTTGGTTAGTGCATTTGCTTTGCGTGACCACCCTGCGAGAGAGGAACTTTTCTTACAGATGAAGAAACCAGGACGGAAAGGTGAAGGGACTTTTACAGGGCTCCCCACAGGGTCCAGTGGGTTTGCGACTCTCAAACCTGTGCCCCTCCTACCTCCCCTGCCCCCTCATATGCCCACAACGAAGACCAGTCCTTTCTGTCCCCATGTCTCATAGTTGCCGAGGGGGAGCCGTTGGTGACCCCTCCTGTGTGTGTGTCTTCCTTCCATGTGCCGTCCGGACCCCACGAGAAGCAGAACCTCACTTTCTGACTGCTCAGCAGTGCTCAGAGATTGTGAACATATTTCATTCTCAAGTAAACAATGCCGGACTTCTGGATAATCTTAGCGACTGTAAATGATTAAATAGCTAACTTCTGGGAGAGATCGGAGAGCATTCTTCTCGGGTGCTTCATCAGCGATAAAATGTAAACATATTTAGAATAACCTTATGCTACGTATGATAAATTCGGTATGAAAATTACCTTTTTCAGCTGTGTGCAAACTGCATTGGAGACAAGTGCTTTGGATCCTTTTCCACAAGAGAGGGGGCCAGCTTGGGGGAGCCACGGAACCATGGCATTAGGGACAGAGAGCCCCCAAAACGCCTGTTCAGCAGCCACCTGCTCCCCCACCTTGCCTTTCCAGCAAATGATAACACTGCCGTTGGTGGGACCACGTCTTGTGTCTTGTGCCGTCATTTCTCCTGGCCCATTCCTGCTTGCTCCTACCCTCTCTCCTCTGGCCAAACCTCCCTGGAAGGGGCAGGTTTTACCTCCTTTTAAAATACCTACCAGACACTGTAGATATCACTCTCTTTTCTCTGGCTCCCGCTGTGGCTTTTGATCAAACAAAAGCAGTGAGAAAACCCAGATCCCACCCTTCCATGAGGTCAGAGAAAGTGACTCTCACCTTGTCCGTACACCCCTTTGCCCACCGGCTCCCGCGCGCGCGCCTGGCTCGGGGCCTGGGACTTAACACCGTGTGGCCTTGCCGGGTGCTTGTCTGAGGCTGGCGGTCCGCGGGTCCTGGGGCCGGGGCAGCTGGCCGCGTTCAGGACGTGAGGCGGGAGCTCTGGGAGCCTACAGCTCGGAGCAGCTGGCCCCGAGGAATTACTGCAAGTTTGCACAACTTAAAGATCTGCAGTTTGGCAGTTCGGGGACAGGAGGGGGAGGGGGAGGGGGAGGGGGAGGGGGAGGGGGAGTGGGCGGGCGGGGCTGGGTCCCCTCGCATCTCGTTTCTCCTGCTCCGGTGGTTCACTGAGCCACCTTGCTCACTGCAGAGGGGTCGGCAATGCCTTTCAGACAACACGCTGCCCTCCCTGAGGATCTGGTTTGTTCCTCGACCTCAGCCTCAGGCTTCTCTCTCCCACAGACGCCCCCCTCTTCCGTTTTCCAGAAAGGAGTCTCCCCTCGGTCCCCTTCTGCTCGGCGCACGGGTCTATGCCCCTCGCCTCTTCTGACCTGGTAAGGCCAGGAACAGAGCCTGGAAACTAATCTCGTTCTGGTCTGGGCAGGAGTTTTCAGGTAGCGGGGCTGGTGGTGAACAGGCAGAACGGGGGCTGTTTTCTTCCTTCGCACTTTGTTTTGAAACAAGTTGGGGCCTCAGGACTTCCTAAGAAAAATTCCGGCCAACCTGCATTGTCGCTTGGGCCCCGGCTTTTGAGAGGCGGTTGCCAGAGCCTCTGGGGCCTCGGAGGAAGAGGACCCTCTCCCCAGACTCCCAGCCCCGGAGAGCGCGCGGGTGGGAGGTGCCCAGCGCCCCTGCTCCCTCCTGGACAGGGCTCGCCAGCCCAGGGGTGACTGGGCACTTGGGTCTGGGTGGGGACGTGCGCCCTGCAGGGCTGCCTCTCTCTCTGTCCAGCCATCTCTCTGCCTGTCGGGTGGCCAGACCCCTGCACAGTTGGCAGCGTCCCCAGCAGAGCACTGCGCCCTCCGTCCTCCACCGGGGCACGCGGGGATCGCTGTCTCGACAGAAGCGAGGTGGCGGGCGGAGCTGGGACCCAAGGGGCGGTGGCCAAGAGACCAGCCCCGCCCTGCCCCGCCTGCGGCTCCCCGGGCGTGCTCCTGCGGGGCTGGACAGACAGAGGGACAGTGGCGGCCACGCTTCCCTCCCTGCCGCCGCCGCAGCGGCCGCTGGCCGCGCAGCGAGGCCTGATCCCTGCAGCGCGGGCGGGCGGCACTGCGGAGCCAGCGGAGTCGGAGGCACCGGACTCCTGCAGGTAACTTGTGTCGCCACCTCCGGAGCGCCAGCTGGGGAGACTTGTGTCTTCGACCTTGCAACTTTCCCCACCTTCTGCTGCCCCAGCACGCCCCCCCCCCAGCCCCTCCGTGGCCGAGGTCACGGGTGCGTGTCCCCAGAGAGCTAAGTCTGCAGGGGACTTTGCATCCTGCCGGGTGCTCCCTGTCCTCCGGCCCCATAGCCCCCGCCACTGGAGCCCTAGAGGTCCGCCTGTTGCGCGACCCGCGGGCCGCCAGGAGGGCGCCTGGGTCCCACCCGCCGATATCTCAGATCGGCTCCTGGGCGTAGCGGGTGGCGGCACGGCGTGGAGGCCGGAGGATCTAGGAGCTGGGGAAGGCGGCGGCACTTTGCAAAGGGGCATCCTGGGGCGTTTCTGTAGCCGATTCCTTCTCTTCCTGGAGAGGAGGCGCTTTCCTGGCAGATGTAAGTGCTTCCCGGCGCCTGCTCCGCCTTGTTACCCGTCATTTCTCCCTCTCCCCTTTGCCCCGCGGCAGTGAGAAGTGCCCCGCGACAGTTGCAGGGGAGAGGGCACCCTTATCTTGGCGCAGCGCTGCGCCCTGGGGCGGCCGCGTGCTCCGGCTGGGAGCGGTGTGGGGCTCGCAGAGTCCGCGTCTGCGTGAGTGCTTGTGGTGGGAGTGGGTGCTCCAGGTCGGAACTTCCTTTTCCCGCCCCACTCTGGGCGGCTAGCTGCCCGAGCGCCCGAGGGAAATGGGGGGCCAGGGCGCCCGACTGGGGAGAGCCGGGCTGGCGCCTTTGACTTTCGCATTGCAGGGCTCCTCCTGAGCACCCCCGCTTCACCCCCCTCGTCTCGTCTCTTTGGGGAAACAAGCACCTTTTGCACCCTTGGTTTCTCCGCCACCTCGGCTGGGGAGACTGAGCCGGGCTTCTAACTCGGGCAGTCCCTGCCGGGGGGCGGAGGACCCCAAAGAACTCCACCCGCCAGGATGATTGGGAGTGAAACGGGGTGGGGGGCGCTGATCTGTTGCCCTGGAGTGAGTGCTGGGGAGGCGGGGGCAGAGCTGCGCTGGTGGTCCTTGTCCTCCCAGAGTAGACTTTGTGATTCCCCGACTCTTGCAAGGATTTTGCATTTCATCCTACCTTTTCAAGAGGGGCGCAGCTGAGGAAAACCAGGGCGAAAACCTCGTCCGTCCCTTTTCACCTATTTGCTTAAGTGGTTTGCATAATCATTCGCTTAGAACTGGGTAAGTTACCCGTAGTTGCCCGCCTTTGTAGACTACTTGCAAATACCTGGCCAGGTAAACAGGAAGCAACTATTTCCCTAAGCACCTGCCCCCTTGCTAAAGGCAGATGCCCTAGCACCTCCTCACCCCCACCCCCGCTTATATCAGGCTTAAAGGATGGCAGAGTCTGTGGTTGAACTTGGAGTGATGTGTAGGTCTCACTCTTCACCTGGGCTGTAAACTCCTCTAAAACACCGATTCACCCACGTGCCTTTACAAGCAGCCCACCCTGCGGCCGCTCTGGGCTTTGCTCTGGGGATAGAGTTGTAAGATGAGTTTTCTGCTCCCAGTCTAGTTCTGTTCTTTTCTTTCTTTTTTAAAAAAAATTTTCACCAGCCTCCTCTCTGTGCTAATATTAAAGCTGTCTTTTCAGAACTAGGGTTTGGCAATATTGGAGTAGGGGGAAGAAAGGAATAGCAAAGTGCTTAAGAACTTGAATCAAAAGCATGTTGTGAATACAGTATTCAAAGGGGACTTGTGGGGTCTGTTTCATTCAGTCTTCATGTCTGAGCCGTGATGATCACGAATGCAGGGAGCTATACTTTTGATGGTCAAGTATATAAGAGCAAATTGGGAGGCGGGAGCAGTCTTTGTTCTACTCAGAAATATTAAAATATTAAGAATACAATGCTCCGAGGCTTGGAGCATTGCTGGAGGCTTTGCTCCAGCAAAGCACCAGTTAAGTATTTTTTCATTATTATTATTACTATTATTATTATTATATGTTTTTAAGAAAGGAGGGGAAGAGTGGGTACTCTAGACACCTCCCCTATCATCCCTTCACTATCATCCTTCACAGACTCTGCCTCCCTCTGTTCCACCAGAGAGCTCAGCCTGCCAGGGCCTGGCACTTGGCATTGGAGTGTGTTTCAGCTTTGAGAGAGCAGGCACTGCAGGACTTTCCTCCTTTCTAATTTTTTAGTGCGGAACAGTCATTGACTGTATACTATAGGGCAGCTACTCTGCTTAGCACTTTTTCAGGCATTATCTCATTTAATCCTCAGAAAAACCCTGTGGGGAAGTGAGGCTGTCCTTCTTTTCACAGTATTTCTGTGGGAGCCAGCAGTAGATGGGGCCCCTCTAGGTACATTCTGAGCAGGAGGGGAGACCAGCCGGACAGGGCTGGGCTGAGGTCTCACTCGCAGGTGAGGCTGGCGCTCCTGGATCGGGGGTGAGTGTGTTTATTACCCCTGCTTCTCAGATGCCAGGAGGCTGGATCCTTCAGAGTGGCACTTCTGTGAAGTCCCACAAGGAGATGTGGTAGAGAACAGACCGGGACTAAAGACCTGGGTTCCAGCCCTGATTCCAACCTCCTTATGGCTCCTTGACTTGACATATGTCACTTGGCTTCTCTGAGTCCCAGTCTGGTTATTGCCTGGACTCCAGGTGTCTAAAATATAACTCATTTCATCCCCATGGCAACCTTAATGGGTGGGGTCTATTATGACCCTATTTTAGATGAGAGAAAAGAGACAAACGGAGTAACTTGTGCAAAGTCACACAACTAGGATGATGTGAAGCAAGCGTTCTAACCCCTGGCCCCCCTGGCTGCGAGCCTCTGTGGGATTCTGTCTTCCTTGTGTGTCGCTACAGCCCCAACGCTGTGCCCCGCGCGTAGTAGGATTCAGACTGGGTTGTTGAATGGTGACAGAGGCAGCTTGCAGTTCCCAATTGACTTTTTGGCCTCTTGTCTTGTCCTTAAAAGGACCCTTGAAAACTGTACTAGGAAAATGTTCTTTTTGCTTTTGCCAAAACAGTCTTCTTTTTGATGGAATTCTGCCCAGCTGGTTGGGAAAAAAGAAGACGGACCATGAAGATCATGGGCTAGGCAAATATTATGGCTGTTTCCGGAAAATGTGTTTATTATCAGTGAGAAACCCAGAAAAAAAACATCACAGAACACTTAGCACTTGGAGTCAAATCCATTAAAAAGCCAATCAGTAACCAACTCACAAGAATTTGTTATGTGGGGGCCACGTGCCCTGGACAGCTGGCAACAAGGGCAGTCGATCATCTCCGAGCTTGAACTTACTAGTGGACCTGGGGACTCAAGATCGATAAGCACAGAACAGGACAATACAAGATGCTAGACATTATTTGAGTCCTGATAAAAGTCCCAGTGACTGTGTCACATTTGTATAGCCTATTGTAGGGTGCAGAAACGTTCATAGGGTTCTCTTATTTCAGTTTTCCTAGTAACCGAATGTGGTGAGTGGTGGGCAGGGTGGAGGTTAGGAAGCTCATCTTGCAGATGGAGAAATTACGGTAAAGTGAGCCTTGGATTTGGCCATGCCCGGGTGTCTTATGCCTCCAGGTCCATCATCGTTCTGCTTCACAGGAAGGATACTGAGATTCGGAGGGTCCTTAGAAGTAGCTGAGTTTGAGTATCGTCCTGAAGCTTGCTTTTCGTTACTGGTCTTGGCTAGCCAGGGTGCTTAGTGGGGCAGGGGAGGAGGACACATTGTTTTTCGGTTTTGTTTTTGCATTCAGAGACCCGCTACGTGAAATGTGGATAAATCCCAGTTCTTATGAGCACAATAACAATGTTTAGAATTTATGATAAAATTTAGAAGCTGATTTAGGAGAATTTTCATCCTTTATCCTTTCTCTGGATCACTGTTTATAACTTTGCAACACACACAGACACCTACCCCCCCATAAAAGGAAACTCCTCTTGTTAAACTAGAGTTCCTGGACTGGGTTGTAGTATTTTTCTTTGTGGGCAAGGGGTCTCACTCTCTTTGGAATCCTGCGGAGCCTTGCACCATGGTTTGCTTGGAGAAGCTACTCCGTAACATTGTCTTTAATTGCACAGGTGTTGAATGATAAAGGCCCAAGATCTGCCGTTAGCCAATGATGTGACAGAGAAGCAGTTCATGTTGACAGCAGTGGCTTTAGTGTGCTTGCTGGAGTCTCCAGCGAATGAAGCCACCTCAGCTGATTCTTAACTGAGCGTGGAGCAGATGCTTACAAACGTTGACTTTGTGATTGACTTGTGTAGATATCTATATCTATGTCTATATCTATATCTATATCTATACACACACATATATCCTCTTTACATATGCAAACATTTACAAGTATTCACTCACCAAGTACCTGAGTACTCAGCCAGTGTTATGTACTATGCTAGGGGCTGGGTACGCTGTGCTAAAGGAAACAGATATGGGGGTGGGAGGGAGGGAGATAAGCAGTTAGACTGTAAGCAAATCAATGCAAACAATTTAGCAGTGGCAGACACTCCAGAGAACTTCCCTGGGGGAGCATAACCTGGGTGGAGAGGGAGCTGATTTAGACGCGAAGCTGAGAAGACTTTCCTGAGGAAGACAATCCCAGGCTGGGGCAAGAGCGTGCAGAGTCTAAGGCAGGATGAGCAGAGAGTCTCGGAGGGACTCCAGGAGGAGCAGGCGGCAGGGTGGCTGGGAGAAGGTCAGAGACGGGGGACAGGGGCCCCATCACGCTGGGCTCTTGAGGCCAAGTTCAGGATCTTAAGAGTTTACCCTGAGGGCTGTGATAAGGAGTGAATGGAATTTCAGGAGCCAATTTGTATTTCTAGAAGGTCCTTGGTAAGGGCTGTGAGGAAGAGATTGGAGGTGAGCTGAGCGGGGGGACCTGAAGCCAGGCCGGACAGAGTGGAAAATGAGTGGGAGGTGAGGAAATGGAGACCAGACATGTATATATAGGTTGGTTATCTAAGGGCACAGAGAGCCCGAGTGAGTGCGAGCGAGAGCTTGTGTATATGCGTGAGTCTGTGGGAAGGCGACCTTGGCTGAGGTCAGGGAGTCCAGTCCACCTCCTCCATAAATCAACACATACACATCTCTGAGTGTGAGTTAAATGGCACTAACTCTTCTGGAAGATTTGACATTGGAATCCTAGCCTTGGCTTTATCTCCAGTTGCTGGGTTAATTTGAGCTTATCATTTGTTCTTCTTTGTGTCCCCCCCCCCCCCCCCCCAAACAGGCTGATGATTTTATGATTAAAAAAAAAATAGATATCTTTCTAGGAATATTCTTCTTCAGTAGCATCATTTATTTCTGTTAATTTGGATCCTTTTTGTAAATTGAGTGAGGAGAACTTTGAGTGGATCGGTGGCAACATTTGTGGTGAGATTCTGAGCATTTACTCTATGATGACCAGTCTGCTTTCAGACGGACTCTCACGGAGAGACCCCAGTGAAGAGCTTGGTGGTGAGGCCATGCTAGGCCTCTCCAAGGTCCATGGGGGCGAGGCCCGGTGGAGAGCCTTGGGCAAGGGTACAACCAGCTGTCATGTCTCAGTGCAAAACTTGCTACCCTGGTCTTCCTCATCAAATGAGATGCTTCCTCTGTACCCATGAATACCTTGTAAAAAGATGCCAGACAGGTACATCTGTTCTGTCCTCTGGGAACAGCAGAGTTTGCTATCTCAAAGATTAATAATAAATAGCACAGATAGCCTGATGCGGCTTTGATCACCCAGTGATTGATTTATGGTTATAGGGAATTAGAATTTAAATAGGACCATAGACCTGAATGTAACTCCGAAGATCAGTTAAGATGTTTGCTGCCTGTTGAAGACTTCTTCCAGGAGTGCTGACTTATATCCTGGCAACTAATTAGTGTATTGAGATAAAGGAATGTCAGAAGACTAAAATTTTGGACTTGAACATGCTTACATTTTTTACTTTCATTCTTCTATGGACTACTATGGCTTTCTTAAGCCCTGATTGACATGCCCAGGTGAATCTGAAAGCACTTCCTGTGATTTACCTAAGGTAAAGAGTTTAATTGATCAAAGAGATGGGAGAACTCTGTGGTTAGTGACTGTGGTTTGCAGATGTGGATTGAGAGGGGACACTTGGATTCCGGCAGGGTTGTTTCAACATCTTTGTCTTTGTGGTCAATAAGGCATACCTTCTGGGCAGTGGGTTTTTTTTTTGTGTGTGTGGGGGGGGATTTTAAGATCCCAGTTTTCTTAGTGTGGTACCCTCATGAGGCCACTGATGAAAGACTGCCACCTCCCCTCCTCCCCTTGGTGACAACACTTTGCCTGGCCAAGATATAGCCCCACAGTGTTTCAGGGTTGCACCTTCTTGGGGAAGCTTGTCTCCTCTGGCCTAAGAGTATAAATTGAAGTGTCCTCCTATCTGTTTGTCTATTTGTCTGTCTGTCTATCATCTTTCTACCTATCCATCACCTTTATCAAAGTGTATAAAAGGTATCACTATCCCCATACCTTCTCACCATGTCCTTAAATCACAAATCCTATAGTGTAGGCTCTCTGAATATGGACATTCATACGATGCCTTAAAAACTTCACCTTTTGCCCTGGCTGCTGTGGCTCAGTGGATTGAGCGTCGGCCTGCAAACCAAAGGGTCGCTGGTTCAATTCCCAGTCAGGGTACATACTTGGGTTGCAGGCCAGGTCCCCAGTTGGGGGCATGCAAGAGGCAACCACACCTTGATGTTTCTCTCTCTCTCTTTCCCTCTCTCTAAAAGTAAATAAATAAAATCTAAACAAACAAACAACAAACACTTCACCTTTAAGCAGTGTCCCCAGCCTCCTTGATCTAATTAGAAACCGAACGCCAGCATGGTGCCTCTCTTTGGTGATGAGCACGAGGCCTCTGTCTCCCAGCCGCTCCAGACTTACCACGTGGAAGCGGCACCACACCTGGTCTTCTCATCTAGTGTCTTCCATTTGGGGCTTCGAAGGCCAGAGAACAGGGGGGCCCTAAACTCGGATGGGTTCGCTTCTAGTTTTTTTTTTTTACCAGTCACTCCTCTCACCCTCATCAGCAGTCAGGAGCTCACTAGCAGGCCCTGCTCTACAGCTCTTCATCTGTAAGCGTCAGCGACGTGGAAATAAGGCCGTTTCAGCATGATTAGATGTGTGGGTTAGGTGTCCGGCTGCCCCACCAGGGCTGCTTTGGTGTAAGGGGTGGGAGGTGGGATGGTTTGGAGAAAGTGGGCTCCAGGTCTGTGGAGGGGATGGAGTTCTCCCTCCCAGGACGGGGGTGGGACGGGGGAGGGGGCTGTCCCACCTGCCCATCGCACAGGTGCACACTCTGGAGGAGACAGGGTGCTCATTAGTGGGGGCTGCTTAGCTGATGGGTCAGAGGGCGACAAACCGCACAGAAGTACCATACTGGGGACAGAGTTTCAGTTTTACCAGATGAAAAGAGTCCTGGTTATGGATGGTGGGGATGGTTGCCCAGCATTATAAAGGCATTTAACACCACTGAACAGTGCACCTAAGGATGGTTAAGATGGTCAAATGTATGTCATGTGTATTTTACACAATAAGAAAATTGAAGAAAAAAAAAGAAATTGAGATTCCAGTGCTATGAAATAGTATTGTCAAATGTTTTGCTCTCAGGGCCTACCTTTACATACTTAAAAGCAATCGAGAACGCCCCAGAAGCTTTTGTTAAGATGGGTTAGAGCTATCAATATTTATATTAGAAATGAAAGTAGATACCTTTTAAATTATTTATTAGTTAAAAATAGTAATCTCATCTTTTTCAAAGCAAAACTGTTATTGTTTTACATTTTTATGAGTTATTTGTTGTTTGGCTTACTACGAGACAGTGAGGTCCTTAAATTTGCTGCTGCATCTGTTCATGTTCTGACACATCATACACCCTCTGGGAAGCTCCATTGGACACTTGGGAGAGGGTGACAATGACACAGAGAAAGGACACCTTAATTTATTACAAAAATAGGTTTGGTCTCATGGACCATTGAAAGGGTCTTAGGAACGCCAGGCATCCCCGGATCCCATTCTGAGAACCACGAGTGTAGCATAAACCCACAGGCCAAGTTAATATTTTGTTACGTTGTATGTTTTAGCCTCTTTTCATCTAATATCATCTGAACTTGAACTTCAGCAGTTCAATGTGTTACTTCTGTGATTTCAAATAAAAGAACTAGATGAACCCTTCAAAGAAAGGACCATAATTTTTTTTTTTTCTGAGTTTCTATAACAGACAACAGCCATCTCACACAAATCCTGCGTGTACCATTCTGTGGTGAGCATTGTCACAGTAGAGTGGGGTGGAACGACTCGCAATTGCCCTGCTCAGCTCACCTGGGTAGGACACTCACAGACATGGAAACCTCGAGTGTGAAAAGCGGGTAAAGAAAGCTGTGTTTCACTCCAGGGTATGCAAAGTTTGTTTTTCTTTCCAAAATGCATTCCTATTTTCTGTGGAGTGAGGACCTTTCTTTTTTAAATCCTCACTCAAGGGTATGTTTACTGATTTGAAAGAGAGAGAGAGAGAGGGAGAGGGTAACGGGGAAGGGTGGGGAGAGACAGAGTGAGAGAATGAGAGAGAGACATCAATCTATTGCCTCTGGACAACCAAGCAGGGCTCAAACCTGCAACCTAGGTATGTGCCCTGACTGGGGATCAAACCCATGACCTTTTGGTATATAGGATGACACTCTTAACACAGAGCTGCTGGCCAGGGCCAATGAGAACTTCTTTCCAGCACGTCGGGTGGAAAGCTTGCACCTGTCTGGAGAAGGTGCCTAATGCTGTCTCCTGGGCTGTGTCCTGAGCTGTGAGCTGTCACTGCTGTGTTCTCTGGGGGATGTTTGGAAATGTGAGTGCTCTTCAGGGGGTCTCCTTGGCCTCTTTCCAGCTCTTCCCCACCCTGTTCTTCCTTGCGTGGAGAACTTGGACACTTAGGGAAAGGTGCGTGCACTTGGAAAATGGACTAGGAAGAGGATTCATTTTAATAAGTCAAATAGGAATCCTTTTCACTTGCATTGCCTGGGGATCTCATTATTGTATAATTTTTTCATGTTGATGAAGTAAGGAATTGCTCATAGCAGATAGTTCCCGGCAGAAAATTAAAAAATCCTAGCGTGGCTTCCCCGAGCAGAATGGGATGTTTGTGAAAGCATAAAAATATTATTTTCTACTTTCCAAATAATGGATTAGATGCTATAGAAACCATCGTATTTGTTTTACTGTGTTTTTAAAAAAGTTTAGTAAAACTTTTTTTTTTCCTTGACTCCACGAAATAGTCACTGTGTCAGCTGACTACAGCAAAAGGCACTTGGCTCTTGGAGAATTTTGCTGAAAATATGCTGAGGATCTGTGATTTGGCAACAGTACTCTGTTGCTTCTAGAAGCAATACATGCTTTTCTACAAGCCTTTGGGAGTGTCTTCACGTGCCAGGTGCTCCGACTGCATACAGAGAAGCACTAGCTTGGGCAGGCAACCCACCCCGGTGTCCCGAGGCCCCCAGGAAGGGCTGTGTGATGAGAAGACCCCCCCAAGCAGCCTTCTCCGCTCTATTTGGAGCAGGAAACTTCTAGTCTTTTCCCCTTAAGCAGAGCATTCGTTTAGTCCATTTATTTCCACCGGACATCTCCCTCCTGTCTGCGGCGTGCCAGACATTGCTATCCCTGTGTCTCAGTGACATTGCTGGGAGTTGGGCTTCGGCAGGGACAAGGAAGAGATGCCTGTTAGCGTTAGATGTGTGCGCCCGGGCATTTGTGTGGTATATCCAGGGACGGTGTCCTGGAGGAGGTGACATTGGAGCTGATCTCTTGCCGACAGAACTGGAGTTAACTGGAAAAGAAGGGAACAGAGGGAACAGCTCCAATGAGGTCTGGAAATGAGGGTGGGGATGGAACACAGTTTGATGGGGCAGAGGCAGCGGGGTCAGAAGCAGGTTGGTGCACGCCGAGACCAGAGAGGCCGGCAGCAGTGTTCTTGCTTAAAATCCGAAGACGGGAAGGAGCCACGGGAGAATCACGCAGGGGATTGACACTTCCTCATGTGTGGGTTAGAAGAGTCCCTCTGGCCGCCTGTGGAGAGGGAAGGGGTGTTAGTGAGAAGTGGGACAAGATGACATCACTCCCTGCTGTCACTGGCTTATTTCCTGATATGATTGGAGGTCCTGGGGAGGGGCCTCAGTCACCCACATAGTTCATTTGGCCTGTTCCCTGATACCTGAAATTCCTTAATTTTCTAAATTCTCTCTATATTGTATTTTAAGGTCAACAAGGGAGAACCCTCTGGGAAAGTGAAAAGGAAATTTTGGCCACACGTCTGTTTCCTCTTCCTGTAGCCCCTTCATCTCCTTTGGGTAATTATCCCTCCGTGTCTGAATGTTGTCTTGGTGGAACAGTACATGCTAAGCATGTCCCTGGATGTTTCTCCTGCCAGCGTCTTCTGGCCCCAGCCCCAGCGTAGCCATGGGAAGACAGGCGGCGTAGGCTTAGCCCAGCCTGTCCGATGCTCCAATGGTTGAGAGACTCAGGGCTGGATGGGGCTGCTGAGTGTGTTTGGTCCTGAAACGGCTCCCCGACCAGACCTCTTCTGTGAGTAGTTTCTGCGCCCAGGTCCTGCAGAAGTGCCCTGGCTCCTGCCTGATTCCAGGTGTGGCTCTTCAGACTTCTCTTTGACCCTGAGAGCTTCAGGGGGGCTTCTGACAAAGACTGGATTTGATTAGTGAGCCACACCAGTTGCTCTGGCTTGTATCCAAAGAACCCTAAAGAGCCACGGGAAATGTCTGAAGACTTTACTTCCCATCATTAGTAAAAAGTAATCTCATAGCCTTGTCAGTCGGTTTTGGAAGGGGAACAGGCAGCAAACGAAAGAATGCAAGGATGGTGTTTGCTGAAGGGGAGTGAAGGATGGACTGAAAGGGGCTTGGAGACCACGACCCTGCAGCCGGCCTTCGCTGATGTCCCAGTCTTGCTGCAGGTGGACTTCCTGCAGGTGGTTTTGCCACAGGTGTGTCTGCCTGCGGGGGCGAGTGTGTGGGAGGTCACATAACATCAAGCAGATGAGGCAAATTCTGTAAACTTAGAATTCCAGTTCTTACTCAAATGGCACTCAGGGCTCTGGCAATACTTAATGATAAAAATAATAAAAGCAAATATTTGTATGGCACTTACATTAAGTGCTGGGTACTGTTATAAATGTGATACGCGTATTTTCTCATTTTATTCTTATAATACTTTAATGTAGGTATTATCTTAAATTATTATATTTATCTATCTATTTTTTATCTAAAGAGATGAGGGAACCTCAAGGAGAGGTTTTTTTTTTTTAAATATATATTTTTTCTTTTTTTAAAAATATATTTTATTGAATATATTGTTACAATAGTCAAGAAGAGGTTTTAATAATTTACTCAAGTTATACAACTAGAAAGCAGCAGGAAAAAAAAAGCCTGGACATTTCAGAGGCCGATGTTAGCTGGCACGAAGAATGAACTTGAGGGTAAGGAACGGGGATGGGTCTAAGGCAGGGAGGGCTATTGTAGTAAAATGGAACAACCCTGAGTGTGTGGATTAAAGCGGAGGCAGGAGAGAGAGGGACAGGGAAGGGATTTGAGGGAGCTTCAGGATGAGAGGATAAAGGAAAAGGGTAGGCTGGTCTATTTTCAGGTCGGGTCCTTTTACAGAGATGTGTCCAGTAGGCGGTTCTATGGGTCTGAGCGGCAGGAGAGAGACCTGGGGGGAGGTGCACACACGGGGCCTCCCCAGTCGTTAGATGAAATTCCCAGGGAGAGGAGCAGCATGTCAAAGAGGGAGCCGGGGGGCTGGGTAGGGCGAGGACATGAATGGGAGGCCTGCAGATTGTATCCACCCTCAGACTTGTTTGATTCGGCTTCTAGTCTTCAAACATTAGAAACAATAGTTGCCAACCTGTAAAAATAACAGGAAAACTTCCCAAGAAAATGAGAAGTGGGAGTGTTTTTTACAGATTGGGAGATCTGACCTCCTGAAGCCTACAGGTGAGGGCCCGCAGTGCCCTTTTGTCCAGGTGGGTGCTCCTCAGCTCGTCCCAATGGCCTTTTCATTTTGGGCACCTCCCTGGCCCCTGCAGGTATTTTATTTGGTGGCCCCGGATTGGATTTAAGGTTTGGGAAGTGGAAGCAGAGTTCCACAGGAAACCAAGAATGAGTAATGGGACAAGAGGCATCGGGGAACCTCAGGGTCTGGGAGGTTGGCTGCGAGGGAGGGGGGAGTCCTGTGCTTGTGACAATAGTCCTTTGGGGGCGGTCACCCGGAGGTGCCCTTAGCAAAAATGCTTGGTGGAGCACTAGGGCAGGAATCGTAGGGGAAGAAGGGAGGGTATGTGTAACAAGTGATTTCAGGAAGCTGTGCTGCAAAGAGCGATTTGGGGAATCTTTGATTTTGTTTTTTTTTTTCATCTATGCATGACTTGAGCATGTCTATATAACAGTGTTTGTGATCTAAAATAGCGCTTTATTTGTCCTTGACTTACATTTTATAACTACAGAGAGTCCAGTCTTAGCTTTGGTTGTTCTTATTAAAACAGAGCGCTCCCAGGGTATGGAACGGGGTGCGGGGCTTTTCATGCCTGAGGAGACAGCCTGCCAACCTCAGAAGTTACCTGTGTTAAATGTAGTTTTGCTATTTTAACATGTGATCAGCAGTGCCTTGAAGTGGATAACTCTACATTTTTTACGGAAGCAGGAGAAGTGGAGCACTGCCCACGTGGTGATTTATCATCTGCACTTACTCCTGCGTTTCTATACTGCCCATGGCCTTCTATCATTGGGTGGTGATATCTGGGGCAGTCTTATCAACCAGCACCCCTTCTGTTGCAGTCTGGCTTGGGGCCGTTACTGGTTTTATGCCACATGCCGATTTTTCCATTTGTTTTTTTTGTATTTGTTTTATGATAGAGCTGGATCCGATAACTTACTGTATGTGAATGTGTGTGTGTGTGTATGTGTTAAAACAGATCTATCTTGTGTTGGGTGAAAACTCTTTTTATTAATGAAAATCTTTATCTCCCTTCTGCAGTGGCTGATAATTAAACTACTGTGCTTCTGGGGTGACCACAATTTCAAAAGCACATTTGCTGTGATTTTTTTTTTTTCCCTTTCAGTAATGCAGTGGTCAAGAGCGATATTAAAATTCGACATGGAATGGAAGTAGCCGGTAGCTATTCCTAACCCTAATCCTAACAACTGTCAGCCAACTAATTAAATCATTAATTAACTCACCAAATAATTTTTAAGAGCATACTATGTGTTAGATGAGGTGCTGGGCACCAAGGATATGGTATTGCATGAGACAGACAAAAATTCCTGCCATATTTGAGAGGGGAAACAAGTTATAAATAAGAGAAAGACAGTATATGTCTTTAAGTGTATTTTAGGAATTGATAAATGCTAAAGGGGGGAAATAAAGCAAGGAAGGGTGAAAGGCATTTCCTTGGGGGGTATTTTATATATGTGAACCAAGGAAGGCCTCATTTGGAAGATATTCTTTGAGTAAAGAGCTGAAGGAATTCAGGAAGTGAGTCATGCAATCACATGGGGATAGAGCATCCTGGGGCAGGGATCAGCCAGTGCAAAGGCCCTGAGGCAGAAATTTGCCTCACTGGGCATAATTAAGGACTAGCTCAGAGACCAGTATGGTAGCTGGGAATGAAAGTGGTTTCCTCACTTGAATACAGATAATCCTCCACAAAGGCAGGAATTTTTGTCAGTCTTATACAACACCACATCCAGGATATGAATCCGATTATAGGGAAATACAGTTATCAAACTATTAAAATCAATTTATGATTTAGTTATATTTGTGCTTCTTTATTAGATCATTGAGTAAGATCTAGCAGTAGGCATGTAACTACTCTGATTTCAAAGTAATATAAAGAGTATACATGATATTTTGACAAATCTGGAACAACTCATATGATATGAAACTATTTCAAATTCCTATTGGGGCAAAGTCACAGCTACAACTAACACTGCCCTGGGCCCCTGCCTGCATTTTTAATAAGAGGAAATGCTCTATTTCAGTTAGAGGTTAGTAAAACGTCAAGATTATTTTCCCCAGTTACGTTCAAGGACCTCCTGCATTCTCTTTTACAGACCCTGCTTTGTTAGGTGGAGGATCGATTAAATGGGGTCCAAAAGAGAATTGGGGTGACTGAGTGAAGTGCTGCTGATGTTTCTGGGACTGTCCCATCTGCATTGCAGTAGGCTTCCTTTTCAGTCACTGCCTTTCCGGGTGGGTGGCTGTACCCAGGGCCAGCCTTGCCCTGTTTTGATTTCTAGCAATAGTGATAACTCTAAGAGGTGTTTTTGTTTGTTTGTTTGTTTTTACATCTATCTGGTTCCTTGTGGCTAACTAGTTCAAAAGGCCTGGGTCCAGTCCATCTGTTTCAGCAGATTCATGTGCAACCCGTTCTTCTGCCCTAGGGACCCCTCCCACCTCGGTTACTCCTGGCTTATAAGGGTGTGGATGGCAGGGGCAGGATTCTTGGCTTTCTGAGAAGAGACGATCTGTATAAATATCTCAGTGTCGTAGGGCTCCACCTTGGCCATCCCCCAAGCTTTCTAGTCCCCATGTCTCTGCACATTTTCTTTCCACTCCTTGAAGAAGGGGTTCTGGCTCTTAACTGTCTCCTTGTTCATATCCGATCAAGTGCTCAGCGCAAATGTCACCTGTTCATATGGTTGTCCCTACTTTCCTGTCCTGGAAAGACCGCTTACCTCCTTTAAACTTCTGCAGCACCTTCTGGGTACCTCTCTTCATGATGCCCAATGTATTTAGCCTCATAGTGCATGCAATCATTTACTTCCCCATTTACCCTCCTGGGAGCTCTTCTAAGTTCCTATACGCCCCAAGGGCAGGAGCCATGCTTTCTTTTGTTCCTCGTAGTTCTCAGGATACTGCCTGCCAGGAAGCAGAGATGAGAGAACAGCAGAAGCTTGTGGTTCCTACAAGTGACAGAGGAGACATTGGCTGAGGGTTCTGTCCGACCCAAATCTGTAAGTTCACTCGATGTCTAGACACCGCCCCCCTCCAAATACTGACCTAGGATGCTTCACACCTTTTCTTTTTCCAAGAAGAAATAACTTCCTTCTTAAGTGGTTTTAATACTTGCAAAGATTTTCACATAATGTTGAGCAGTCCAAAGTAGGAAGCAAAAATCACCCCAAATTCCATCACCCAGACAGGATGAGCTTCACATTTTGGCGTATATTCTTATAGATTGTTTTTTCATTTTATAAAAGCAGACGTATTTTGTAAGGATCAAGTCATGCCATATATTGTATTCATGGCGGTCTTCGTTAGCATGTGGTGACTGTCTTTTTGCGCAGTGGAGCATAGTGGTTAAGGGAATGGCTTTCGAACGTTGTCATGTGAATTCAAACCACGAAGCTGTCACTTAATAGCTGTTGACCCTGGAGAGTCAGTTAACATCTCTATTCACCAGTTTCTCCCTCGGTAAAAGGAACGCAATAGAAACACTACTTGTAGGAGGGCAGTGAGGGGCAGCGGGCTCAGCATGCACACACTGGGCAGCGCCGGGCTGTGCAGGGACACTCACTGTCCTCATTTCGGCGGTTTTAATGGCCACAGCCTTCTACGGCACAGCCACCTCCCAACCCACCTCATCTCTCCCGTGGTGATGGACATTTAGGTTGCCTTTGTCTTTTTGCGCGTATGAGTAATTAATGATTCAGTAAACATCCTTGCACACTGGCCTGATTTATTTCCGCAGGATGCGGTCCAACTGTGGACCTGTGGAGGTTTGTGATGCATGTTGCTACGGTGTTCTCCACAAGGCTTCCTGGAACTGGTGCACACCCTTGTCAGCACTGCATGATACGTGTTTTCCCCTATACCCTCCCAAACTGCTCTCTTTCAGCTCCTCTTGTTGTCACTGTACGTACAGATGTTTGGTGCATCAGCCATCGGACACCTGGGAACAGATGAGACTGAGCACAGGGTCTACAGCGCTTAGATTTGCGGACAGTTTTTGGCTGAGGTCAGAACCTCTGCTTTTGGCCAGCCCTGCTGTCGGGGGTCTCCTGCAAAGTGGAGGGAGCCAGGGCAGGGCACTCCTTCCTGGGGCCAGTGGAAGGGTGGTGGTCACATGGGCCACTGGGGGAGGCCCAGGGCCCTGTGGACACGTGGAGATGACCATGCTGGGGACAGTGGCTGTATGGTTTAGCTTCCTCTTAGGCGGTGCACACCTTCCAGACAACCTCCTTTCTGCAGGCTGTCTTGCTGGGCACCTCCCTGTGTCCTACATGGGAGGTTGTCTAGACACACAGAATTGGAGGGAAGGAAACTGGTATGTAGTCCCCCATGCTTCCAGACTTCCGGATTTCTGGCATTCACCCATTCTGGATGGCCAAGAGGAATGTTATTTATACTAACTGTTTAGATATAATTTAGAGGTGGTACTCTAGAGAGCACTTTCTGGGTTTTCTCTCCAAAGACCAGAACTTCTAGAAATTTATTCTTAATCCCTGAATATATTAGACCCTGAGAAGTTTTTGTTTTCTTCTTGGGATAGATAAAAAATTTTTAAAAATCATTGTAAATTCAAGGATTTCTCATATTTTTTAAAAGTATATTTTATTGATTATGCTGTTACAGTTGTCCCAATTATTTTCCCCTTTGCTCCCCTCTGTCCGGTATCCCCCTTCCCCCAGCAATCGCACCCCCCTTAGTTCATCCATGGGTCGTGCATATAAGTTCTTTGGCTTCATCCTTTCCTATATTATTCTTAACTTCTCCCTGTCTATTTTGTAGCAACCGATTATGCTTCTTAATCCCTGCACCATTTCCCCATTTCTTCCCCTTCCCCCTCCCAGCTGATAACCCTCCAAATGATCCCCATACCTATGATTCTGTTCCTATTCTGGTTTGCTTAGCTGGATTTTGTTATTTTTTAGATTCAGTTGTTGATAGTTGTGAGTTTGTTGTCATTTTAGTGTTCATAGTTTTGATCTTCTTTTTCTTAAGTCCCTTTGACATTTCATATAACAATGGCTTGGTGATGATGAACTCTTTTAGCTTTACCTTGTCTGGGAAGCACTTCATCTGCCCTTCCATTCTAAATGATAGCTTTGCTGGACAGAGTAATCTTGGTTATAGGTCCTTGCTTTTCATCACATTGAATACTGCTTGCCAGTCCCTTCTTGCCTGCAAAGTTTCTTTTGAGAAATCAGCTGATAGTCTTATAGGCACTCCTTTGTAGGTAACTCTCTGCCTTTCTCTTGCTACTTTAAGATTCACTGTTTATCTTTCACCTTTGGCATTTTAATGATGATGTGTCTTGGTGTGGTCCTCTTTGGGTCTAGCTTGTTTGGGACTCGCTGTGCTTCCTTGACTTGTATGTCTATTTCCTTCACCAAATTTGGGGATTTTTCTTTTGTTATTTTTTCACATAAGTTTTCAATTTCTTGCTGCTCCTCTTCTCCTTCTGGCACCCTTATAATTCAGATGTTGGCATGTTTAAAGTTGTCCCAGAGGTTTCTAAGCTTCTCCTCATTTTTTTCAATTCTTGTTTCCTCATTCTGTACTGGTCGACTGTTTTTTTCTTCCTTATGTTCTAAATCATTAATTTGAACCCTGGTTTCCTTTCCTTCACCATTGGTTTGTGTGGATTTTCCTTCGTTTCACTTAGCATAGCCTTCACTTCTTCCCTTATGCGTTTGCCATACTCAAGCATATCTGTTAAGCCTGTGAGCATCTTTATCAATAGTGTTTTGAATTCTGTGTCGGTTAGGTTGGCTATCTCCTCTTTGCTTAGTTCTCCCACTAGAACCTTGATCTGTTCCCCTTTTTGGGCCATACTTCTCTGTTTCCTCATCTTGACAGGCTCCTGTGTTTGTTTGCCTCTGTGTCTTAGGTAGAGCTGTCTCTTCTGTTACGTTGTAAGGCGTGGAGCCTTAGGTATTTGTCAGTATAGGGCAACCTGTTTGACCATGTTGTGGCGCTGTATGTGGGGGAGGGGGTCAGAGAGGGAACGATGCTGCCTGCCCAGCACTTGCCCCTTTTCTAGGCACTTCTCCCACTTCCATATGGGACTGGTGCCTCTCTAGCTGTTGGCCTGGCTATTGTCCTAGAGTGGGTGGGTCTGTGGATGTTCTAGGACTGGGGTGGCCCTATAAATAAGCGGACTCTGCTGAGAGAGCAGCAGTTTCTTCCTCCGCCCCAACCCCCACTGGTCTGCACAGTCAGAAGCAATGAGGCTTGATTTTCCCTGGCACTGGGACCATGAGCTACACGGTCTGATCAGGAGCTGGGAACACTCCTCAGGTATCCCTCTCGACCTTTTAAAATGTGTGACTGCACTTTCCATCGGCCTGACACTGCCACCGCTGCTGCCACCACTGCTGCCACCACCACCTCATCATGTCCTCTCCACCCCGGCTCTGCCCCTCCTACATGTCTGGATGAGTATTTTTTCCTTATATCTTTGTTTGTTGGACTTCCATGCAACTTGATTTTCTGGAACTTCTGGTTATCTCTAGTTTTGAGGTAGTTGTGTTCCTTCTTAGTTGTGGAGAGAGACCCAGCATGTCTGTCTAGGCCTCCATCTTGGCCGGAAGTCCAATTTCTCATATTTTAATGTACTTCTTAAAATTTGACAATTTGGAAAAAGTAAGTAGTGCAGACATATTTTTAGTATGCTGTCTGACTCACCTAGAAGGTGTCGTATTATTCTCATTGCTTTGAATTATCAGATTTAAATATAAGTGCCATTTTTTCTGGCACTCTAAATCCAATTATGGTGGTCTGATTGTGATATTTTAATTTTATTTAAGCAAAACTCTGGACCACAGTTCTCATTAGTTAGGCAAGAGAGAGGTAGGGTTGAATTTCACCTTTCATTATTATGACTGTTATTTCACTTCAGATTTTATTGAACATTGGTCTGTGATGGATGAACGGGGGCAAGACTACAAGACGGACGTGTACTTGCATTTTCCCTGAGAGTTCAGTGCATCTCCGTCAGATTGGAGCTTTGGTGGGGAGTAGGTGCGATCAGCCAGAGCACGCCATCTGCAGGAAGCTGGAGCAGGGCCGTGAAACTGTGTTAGAACACGGGTGTCATTCCTGCGCAGGCAGTGTCAGCGCGTAGAAGACAGAACGTCAGAGCAAGTGACTAACCTTTTCTCTAGACTCCAACTGCATAGAGCATGCTTTGAGTTTCAATAAAAGGCTACCCTTGCTTTTATCTTTTCTCATTTGCTTGTCTGACACCAGAAATGCCACGACTGAATTCTGGAAGATCAAGCATTGGGGGGAATATCCCCAGCCCCTGTCAGCAGAGGAAGTATCTATACAATCTGTCATTCTGAGCTTTCTGAAGATACAGCTTCCAAACGTGTGTCTGTGGTCCTTTTACTCTATGTTGGAGCAGTGGTTCTCACCTGGGGAGGATTTTTGTCACAACCCTTGGGGGTGGAGAGACACATGCTACCGGCATTAAGTGGGTAGAGGCCAGGGGTGCTGCTAACCATCCTCCAGGGCACAGGGCAGCCTCTCTAAAAAGCATCACGTGGCCTCAAAATGTCAGTAGTGCTGAGGTGGAGAAACCCTGCCATAGAAGTTTGCAAGATCAGGAGGCTAGCTGGCTGCCCTGAGGGTACCCAGAGGTACCACTTACCTGGAAACCTTATCACAGGCCAGACTTAGCCTCGCTCTCAGCCTTGCAACGTTGGAAACTCACTTCCCAGTGTCTCAGAGCTGATCAGACTCTAGGAGGTTGACTTGCATAGAGACCCACAAGAAACTGAGTAATAAACCTTTTCCTGCCTTATGAACTTCCCCTAATCAATAGAACTAGTGGACAGAGTGAGCTGAATGCTTGTGTTGGCTGCGTGGCTCATCTACTCCCTGTTGGCAAGGTACCTGCGGACTGAAATTGTTAGGAGGTGCCTCTGAGAGCCTGGAATCAGAACAAGGGGGGATTTGGGGCGTATCTCACGATACCCGAAACTCTGAGGTCTGGACACATAACTTCCACTCGAGATGAATCCCATTAGGCTTGGAGTGGCTGCGTCTGTAAGATAAGATTCTCTTTGCAAGTACTGAGATGGGTCTTGGTAACTAACTTTGATCTTTTGCACTTTGCTTCCATTGCTGACCGACTGCCTTTCACGATCTATATTGATTCTTTTAACTAATTTACTATAATTTAGCCTGCTCGGGGAAGAAGAGTTGGCTCAATAAAAATGTGTCAAGCACTATCATCTGACAGGGATAATTAATATGAGGATTGATATTGGGACATAGTCCCTAACTGGAGGCTTCCTCAGTCTAGTGGGTGGCACCGGGGTGACAATATTTTAGAAGAATGTGAGCAGGACAGTGACAGGTCCACTCAGGATTCTGTGCAAGGACAGAGGACACATATCTGTGCTGTAATGTCACTTGCACTGTCTGCTTTGATCTCTCAGACACTGATGCTGTAGTTTAAGTTTTGGAGGGCAGCCTTATTCCCGTGATTCTGAGTCCCGGGAGAAGGGCATCGGGTGTCAGTAACTCCTATGCACTGTCTGCTTGTCCGTCTGATAGTCCCCGTTCTGTTCCAAGCTTGGATGTCAGGTCTCTGGCTGATGGAAGCGTCCACCATGCCGCCTTCTCTTCACCTTTTCACCCTCAGTAATGGAGGTGGCCGTTCTGTCCGTTTTGAATGATACAGTCAACCCCTCAGGAAATTTAGCCGCACTGGAGGGCAGTGCACAGATGACGCAGTGTGTCCCCTTTTATTGTGAAGAGAGGAATTCTGCAGAGACTAGCAACACTTGCGCGCACTTGCTGTATTTTGCCAGGATCCTGATGAATCACTCAGCAAAGTCAGAAACCTGCTTATGTGCTCAGTCACAGATGATACTCTCTTCTTTGATCAGTTACACACTGGTAGGAATGGCAGGAACACAGAGAAATTGGATTGTTAAGCAGCAATGGGAGAATGCTTTGGAGGTGCACATTTGTGTTCCCCAAAGCCTGCTGGTTTGGGGCATGGTCTACCCACTGCTCTCAGTCCTTCCTTAACCTTCCCCAACAGCTAAACATGGATCTTGATTTTTCTACACTAATTGAGACCAGGCAGACCTCCCTGCCATGGAATCCTGGCTCTGGCCAGGTGTGGAACTTTGGGCGAATAGCTTCTCTGAGCCTTCCTGTCCCACCTGTGAAATTGGGACTAACAGCACTTACCCCTTACAGTGGCTGAGGACAGAGGGGACATGTGTGAAACCCCTAGGAAGGTTCCAGGCATGTTGTGGAGACTCAGAAAATGCTAGTTCTCATTTTCTTTGGGGAGGTCACCACTTAGAACATAAATGCCCTAAGGGGGTGTGTTAACTGACATAAATTCACACCTAGAGGTATTGACTAGGATTACATCCCCCACTCCCCCGCTCCTCCAAACTCCAGTTGATTTTTGGACAGGAATCATGGTGATGGAAAATGAGGCAAGGCACAAGAATTCTGAGTCTGGGAGGAGGGAGAGAGAAAGGGACAGCCTAGGATGTTATTCATTCATCAGACATCCACGGAGAGCCCCCTAGGTGCTATTCCTGTAAAAAAATACTTGCTTAACGTCACAGTCTGTCAGTCCCTGGGCCAGTCCTGTCCTTCTGTGATGGGCTGGAGGCCAGTGGTGCTTGGGGTTTCTTAGACATGCTCAGCAGCCTCTGTACTTTATTATTTTTGTTTCTTGGTTAATTTTACCTTCTCTTAAAATGTGCTGCATTCGGAAAGAAGTCTGATAGGGAAAGGAAGACTCTCTGTCTTAAAAGGCACAGCAGCATTTCTTCGGTTTCCTTTGAATGTAAATATCTGAGGCTGCTGGGAGGCCCTGGAGCAGGAGCAGGACAGGGAGCTGGAGGAGGATTATTTTAGCTCCCGAATCGATTTTATTTATCTCTGTTGGGATTCCTCCACCTTTTCCTCCAAGAATGCATTTCAGAAAGGCAGTTTGGGTGGAGCTGCGTTTCTCTCCCTGAGTCATTCTTCCTTGTCCGCTCTATGAGAGGCAGGAAATCATGGAAGGGTTGCCCTGCGCGGTGTTGGCTGGGACCGGCTGGGAACCTGTTCTGCTCCGTGTCCTCTCCGCTGCTTCCTTGATGTTGTCAGGACGCCTTTACCTGTTTAATATTTGGTTTGGGGCCCCTGGGCTCCTGGGGCGGGGGTGCATTCCGTAGCTTCTCTGTAACCCTTGTAACTGGCATAACGCCCCACAGATCTTAAACTATAATGAATGTTTGCTCAATGACCGAAATATCCAGAGGCACTTCTTTGACTCTCTTTCTGAGGCTCGGAATCAGTCTTTTTTTCTTCCTCTCAAACCCACACCTTTGGACCAGGTATTGATCAGAAAACATGAAAATCAATGGAGAGATGCTTAGATACTAATACAATTCTAAGGGAATGCATCAACCTGAGGCAAAGCTTACCTTGTTGGCAGTTGGAGATATATATATATATATATATTTCTTTTCTTTATTCAGAGAGAGAATTGAAATTTTGCCTTTTTATTTCTTTTGCTGCAAACTTAATTCTTCCTGCCTATACACCACTCCATGCACAGACCTACACACATGCATGCGGACATGCATGTACACATCCATGCATTCATCAGAGGACTCATCAGCACATGCAGTCATTTCTAACCTGTGAACTATAACAGTGAACAAATAAAGCAAAATTGAATTTGCCCAGCCTTTGAAACCCATTGATTTTAAATTAGGGCAGCAATGTTAATTCTATTAGGGCAGTCACACTGAGAACCTGGTCTTGGAGGTGGATTAAAATGTATTCGTTAGAGATTTATAAGTATATCCTTGATGGATTAGCTAGGAAAATAACACTCCTTGAAGGAACTGTGTGTGTTTGGGGGTGGGGGCGAATGAGGGCAGTCCTAATTCTAGTGCCTAGTTTTATAGCTGGATGTTTTATAGGCCTTGGGGTCCATGGAGATGCCCCAAGTGTCCACTACAGTCAAGATCTGAGAGTCCTTAAGCCTGAGAGTGGTTGTAAATCCTGAGCCTCCGTGATGATGGCTCTTGATCCATGTGTCTAGTGGGAGTGATGGTTCCTTGGGGCCGGGGAAGACTGCCTTTTCCCTGAGAGTTAGGTGGGGTCTGGGATATGTGCTAATCAGTAAAGTACCCGTGTGCGGAATCTGAGATAGAATGTTGTGTCTTGGGTGTGTTTCCTCCTTGGAGTTACAACTTGAATGATGGTTTCTCCTGCAGGTGAGAGTGACTTTCCAGTGGCTTCTTTGTGCAGTCAGAGGACAGGATTCTTCTCCTCCTTTTGGGCCACTAAATGCCTCTGTGCACCACACATTCCAGCGGGGGAAGAAGGGCAGAGCTTCTTGGATGACGATGGATGTTCCGCTGGCCAGGATGAGGGCAGAGTGCAAGCCATCAACGCCACAAGGGTAAGAGTTCCCCTCTGATATTTCCTCTGGCACCATTATTTGTCAGAGGAAGGGGAGAATGAACCTTACAGTGAAGTGACAGAAAAGATGGTCAGACTCCGGGGAGACTGGCTCGATTGTGAAATCACTGGGCAGTTGGGGCAGATGACTAAGGAGGAATGGAGAGCATCAGCCTGGAAGGGTTGAGTTGAAGTTATGTCCAGGGATGTGGCGGCCAACCCAGGAAGATTCTGTGTCCACATTGCCCACCCCTGCTTCTGACATTTATAGCTCAGACGTAAGGGAGTCACGCTCCTGTTTTTGTGACAAGATTCTGTTTGCGTCCATTTGAGTTGGTTTGGCTTAAAATGGGGGCTGTAGAGCTGTGGTGAGAAAAAGTCTGGCTCAGGTCACAGGTGGGGGGTTTATGGGAAGTACCTGACCCAGAGACGCATTTTCATTTGAGACACATGATGTTGAAAACATGGTGGGCCCATCCTAGTTAAACTTGAGATATTCCACACAAAGAACAGGACTTTAGGTTCTCCTGGAACACAGAAGATACATCTACACTGGCCCTCAGTTCCCACAAAGAACTCTGGCACTGGGCAGCCTCTGCCTCTCAAACAAGCATGGACCATTCACCACAGTCCCCAACCAGCCCACTTCATTGGTCGAACTAACTTGATTGGCCGCTGGAAGCATTTCATTTTGCCATGCCTGGTCTGATCATTCTGTAAGCTCTTGGACAAAAACATTAGAGCCTTTGTTCATTCTTTCAGATAAAAGGGAATATCTTGCACACTAGACTACAGGCAGCAGTTAACGCTGCAGACCAGGACAATATGTCATCGCTTTCATGGAAGTGCTTAGGCTAATGACAGTGATGATCAGACTTGAGGGGTGTAAGTCTGTAAAACACATTGTAGTATCTTGCGGGTACCAAAATAAAAGGGCACCTGAAGGACTATGGGAGAAGGTGAGTAAAGTTTGGAAGTTGTGGGGGGAAATATTACTCTGGCCTACGTGTATTCACATTCTCCAAAAGTATCTCCCCTGGACACCAGAGTGTCACCACTAGCCATTTGTGCGTGGGTTCCTCCCTGTGAAGGGACTCAGTTGGAGACTTGATGGCATACCTACTGCAGAGGTAAGGCTCCCCTCTTGTGTGGCAAAGTCCACATTTTCCCTGTTTCTGGTTGAAACTCCTCTCTCTGTGATTCTTTGCTTTTCACAAATAGGATCGATTTCTGGCTACTTGGCTCATTAAATCATTCAGCCGTCTGAGCAATCCTCTGCTTAGAGATGAGCTATGTGCATTACAGGGATCCCTGGCATTTCCAGTGGGGAGACCTCCATTAAATAGAGGTCCAGGGGCAGGAAGGGGAAGGTAGAGGTACTCTTATCTCCATCTCCTATTTTTTGGAGTAAGGCTTGATACGTATCTTCTGTTTTGTTTTTGAAAGACTTTTGCATTTGTCATTTTACCATCGAAGTGGGTCTGTCATCTTTTATAGATCAAGAATCTACCTTCCCAAGTTCACGTAGCCGGGAAATAGCAACTCAAACACAAGTGTGTGCAGCCCTAGCCTTTTACTCTTTTTTTCAATTCAGCATGGATAAGGGGACCCCATCCATTCATTTCGTTCGGCTCAACATATAAAAGTTGGGTTTAGGTTGTGAATGTTCTGAAATAGCTGACCTGGGGCCTGTGACTACTCGGACCTGTGCCATCTGCGTTATGTCAGCTGTGCCCGTGGTGTAAGAACATGTCACAGGTGGAACAGACCTAGGAGGGCGCTTTCCTTGCTGTCTGCTCGGCCATTGAGACCCATGTTAGAGCCAGGCGCCCTCCGGGGGCTGGCCTGAGTTGTTTGGAGGATGGCTCCAGGCCAGAACCTTAGGGTGTCCTGGGAAACAAAGACCGAAATCCAGAAGGCTCTTTGCTTTTTTGTATGTTCTGCTCTCTGGCTCTGGGCATGTGTTTCTAGATGTTGCATAAACAGCTATTTCTTTCTCAGGACTGCACTATGTTAGCTGTGGTAAAAATACTCCGATGCATGAAGGCCTGCTCCAAGGACTATCAGCCTCTTCATTTCCAAGTTCACGATCAGGGTGGACTGTATAATTCCGTTGACGATTCATCTGCTCTGGCCCCATCATTGACTTCTCATGTTCTCTCTCTCTCTCTCTCTCTCTCTCTGTCTCTGTCTCTCTCTCTCTCTCTCTCTCTCTCTCTCTCTCTCTCTCTCTCTCTCTCTCTCTCTCTTCCTGTGTGACCCGCGCCAGTGTGCTGCGGGTTGCTGTAAGAGAAAATCATCACTGGTGTTGTGTGCTCAATCCATGAGTGTGGGTCGAGTTTAGATTTTCATTTTTCTTTATATTTGCTTGGTTTTATTTGAAATATTCTCACATGGCATAGACAGAAATAGAATTTAGTATGACCTACCTCTTTTTAAAACAAAAACAATTAAAAAATGAATACAATGAAATGCAGCTTTATTAGAAAAATGTTCCCAACAGATGGTAGTATTAATGCAGAAAAATGCCCCCCTATTTTTTCTTTGATGAGAGGACTAATGTAGATTTTGGACAAGTGGGAAGGAAAGAGAAATCTAGGTTTTTATTTCCTTTTATAAAATTGACTTAAAAAAGTGGTTCTTCCGGGCCAAGATGGAGGCTTAGACGGACACGCTAGGTCTCCCTCTACAACTAGAGAGGAATACAACTACTTCAAAACAAAGGATAACTAGAAATTCCAGAAAATAAAACTACACGGAAGCCCAACATATGAAGTTATAAACCAGCGGTGCCATTTGGGCAGGTAAGAGTTAAAGAGGGCAGTGCTGTTTGCGGTCGCACCCGGAGCGGCGGGCGGCGAGGAATCCCGGCTGCGCAAGCCCCTGGTGGTGCGCGACCCCGGCGAGGAGTCCCGGCTGCGCAAGCCCCTGGCGGTGCGCGACCCCAGCGCTGGGGAGAGCAGCCGCCGCATCGCCTTGAACAGTGAGGCCCAGGGGGACGGGAGGACGGATCCCGGTCTCCTAGCGGAATAACTGTGTGAATCCATCCTGAACCCCCGCCCCCAAAGAAAGCACCACAGGGCTGCGAAATAGGTCGCGGACAGGCGCCGGTCGCTGATTTGTGACGCGTACGCAGGCACTGCCCCCTGCCCCCTATAGCCAGCCCAAGAAAACAAAACGCATCTGTCAGCATGAGGCAGACAACTATAGAAATCCCGGTGACACAACTCACCAGGCAACAGATAGAGAACCTGACAGATGAACAGATAAGAAACCTGTCAGAGGCTCAGTTCTGGGCCATTGTTATCAGGTGGCTTACAGAATTCACAAAAGAGCAGGAAAAAGATAAGAAAGAAGCGAAAAACATTCATAACGAAAGGAACAAAACCGCATACGAGACAGATGGTGAGGAAAAAAAATCCAGAGTTCATTTCAACAAACTGGAATATGGAGAAGGAACAAGCAGTCAACCAATGCAGCGAGAGGAAATGGGAAGCAACAATGAGAGGATCAGAAACCTCTGGGACAGCTATAAAAGGCCCAACATAAGAATCATTGGTTTGCCAGAGAATGAGGAAGATGAACTAGAACTTGAAAAATTGAGTGAAAATATAATAAAGGAGAACTTCCCAGACTTGGGGAAGGGAATAGACTTGCAGGTCCAGGAAGCAAGGAGAGTTCCCAAGAGACTGGACCCAGGGAGAACCACTCCAAGACACATTATAATCAAAATGTCAAAAATTAAAGATAAAGAGAGAATCTTAAAAGCAGCAAGAGAGAAGAAAAGAATTATGTACAAAGGGGTCCCAATTAGACTATCAGCTGACTTCTCAAGGGAGACCCTGTAGGCAAGAAGGGACTGGCAAGAAATATTCAAAGTAATGAAAATCCAAAACCTACAACCACAAATACTCTATCCAGCGAAATTGTCATTCAGAATAGAAGGACAGAGAAAGTGTTTCCAGGACAAAATAAAACTGAGAGAGTTCATTAGATCCAAACCACTGTTATATGAGATGTTAAAGGGACTGGTTTAAAAAAACAGAAGCTAGGGAGATGAAACAAAGGCAAACTAAATAGGCAACGAGAGTGGAAAAGGAACTGTGGGTACGGGAAGCATATTGGGGGGAGGTCAACAGGGAGGGGGAATGGGGAAAGGGAGGGAGATGATATAGGAATTGGGGATCAAGGTAGGAGGGAATGGAATAGACGGAGAGAGGTTGGGAGGAACTGTATGCACAACTAATGGACATAATCTAAAAGGGGGGGACAACTGGAGGGAGGGGGCCACCGGGTGGAGGGGAGCAGAGGGAAGGGAAATTGGCACAAATGTAATATTTTAATCAATAAAACACATTAAATCTGAAAAAAAAAAAAGTGGTTCTTCCCAATTAAAAACTGGTTTGTATTTGTTATACTTGTGTTATTTTTCTGAGCAAAGCAAGTGCATGTCAAAGCCACTGATGCACACACGTGCACACATATGTGCCAGCCTGAATAGACACAGATTCAAGAGTGTTTTCCACGTGCGTGTGGGAGCAAGAAGCAGAGAGAGAGGTAAGAGGTTAAGGGCATTGAAAAGGCTTAAGAGGCATCACTTGGAGGGAAGAGGATCAATATAGTTTTTCTTTTAAGTTCCCCGTGAATATCTTGGACTTTTGATATCTTTGCCTTTCTTTTCCGTCTTACAAACACCAAGAGGCACCAGCTGTCTGAATACAGTATACAGTGTTCTCTGAACAAGCACGCTGCATTGGTAGTAGCAGGGGGGTTGATCCTGTGCGCCTCACCTCTTCCTGAGGGAGCGAATCAAAAGAGGAGTTGATTTCTCTGCCTGTGTCCACGTGCCTTCTGGATCCACAGATGTGCCTGATTTGAGAACCTGCGTGCCCTTGGCGTGCTAGTAACAAAAATGCCTTACCATACACTGCGGCATCCTTTAATAAGGATGACAATAAAAGTTGTCAATTTGAAGATCAGCTCCTCCCTCCCCCCTCCCACTTCTTGAAAAAAATAATTAAGTACTCCTATTTGAGGTGCAGTGGAAAGAGTCTGCCCCCTAAAAGCTGGGTAATGTTGCCTATACTCTGATCTTCAGGTTCCCCTACGTGCAACATTGGGGTATAAGATCTTAGGACTGTTGGGAGAATTATAGGAAATAGTTCATTCGTTCACTGATACCTGCTGGTGTCCAGGAGCTGCATGAATTGCTGGGAATTAAGGGATGAACAGGAGTGTATATTAAAAGACCACAGTACAGGATGCAAAAAGATGCTTAGCAAATTTTCCAGAAAACATTTTTGATGGGAAATTTTAACACGTATGAATGTAGAGACACTCATACATTAAACTTCCCTGTACCCATCACTCAGCTGCAACAATTATTAGTTCATCTTGAGTGATTAATGTCCCCCATTCCGTTTCTCTCCACAGATTATTTTGACATAAATGTCAAACACAGCACAATTTTATCAATAATATTTTAGTATGTATTTCTAAAAGATAAGGGCTTTTTGAAGAGCATACTTGTAATATGATTAGCACATTGAAAAAGTAACAATACTTTTGCCCGGGCTGGTGTGGCTCAGTGGGTTGAGCGCCAGCCTGCGAACCGAAGTGTCACGGGTTCGATTCCCAGTCAGGGCACATGCCTAGGTTGCAGGCCAGGTCCCCAGTTGGGGGCGCACAAGAGGCAACCACACATTGATGTTTCTCTCACTCTCTCTAAAAATAAATAAATAAAATCTTTGGAAAACAAGAAATTATACACACGCACACACATACACACACAAGTAACAATACTTTTATGTTATCAAGTGTTTAGCTAGTGTTCAACTGTTGCTGATTTTCATATTTTATTTTAAGTGTTTGACTAGTTGGAGTCAGGATCCATACAAAGCCCACACGTTGAACCTACTTGATATAGCACTTATTTGATCATGTCACTTGTCTTATGGTTTCCCAGAGTCTGGATTGTGCTGATTGCATCCTATATAGTTTCACTGAACAGCTTTTTCTGAACTCTCTATTTGATTTCAACTAGAAGATCTAGAGGCTGGATCGAATTCAGGCCTTTTGTTGGTGGGGGTTGGTGGTCTGGAATACTGCAGAATTGTGTATATACTTCCATCAGCAGGCACACAATGCCTCGTCTCTCTTTGCTCTATCAGGCTGGGTTAGTGGGTTCAGGCCCTCTGTTACTCTGATCTACCTGTAACGAAATTCCCCATTAACTTTTTATCCTGGTTTTAGACGTCGTGGGGAACCAAGTGATAAAGGGAACGTTGGCATTTGCGAGCCACTGTGGGCCTATAAGGAAACCTCTCTGTGGCGTGTGAGGGTGGGAGTTCCTTTGTCCCTGCCCCTGACACCGGCCGTGGGACAGACACAGCCAAGGAAACCGACACTGTGCTCTGGCCCCTATGACTTGGAGAAGCTCAGCTTGCCCTCTGAGCAGAAGCATTTGATCTGCTCCAGAGATGCGTTCCTTTTCTCTGTTAGGAAAGCCCCACAAAAAGAAACCATTGGTTTTAGGATGTGTGTTGCTTTTGATTAGATATGTGGAATGAAGGGACCTCCTAATGGGCTTCTTACCGGCATAGAGTGAATGATAAGCAAGGAGGAGAGGCAAGAGGATGGATATGATGGGCGATAACTATACTCTTTAGAGAAGTGACCGCGGGAGGCCTGGGAGATGGATCCTGTACCTGAGGATTATGAGACCTGCTTAGGCAGATAGTATCATGAAGGCAGGCGCTGGCTCTCTGTGGCTTTTCGGGAACGCCGAGGAGATGAAAAGTAATCCACCAGAAGGTAACATCCATTAAGGTCTTAGTGGTGGCTTAGCTCAAACTAGCTCCTTGGAACGTTTCACTCCTATACTTACCATGAGCAGAAGTTTGCTTTCAGGGAGCTGAAGTTCCAGGAATATTTGGACCAAGCCATGAGCTCTGATTTAGGTTCTTCAAAGAAGATATCTAACTAAAAATAGAAAGCAGAGGCAGAAAGAAGTCCTGTCTCTTCGAAGAGGTCAACACAACTAAACGGTGCGTCAGGCCACGCTATGGTCTCTGGTTTCACGGGCGCACACTCAGCGTTGGTGTCCTGGGAGGAAATGCCCATGTCTTTACGACCATATGCTTCCTGCTGGGGCGGCAGAAGGCTGTGGCCTCTGATGTGTCCTTTTCAAAGGGCAATCACTTGGGTCTGCGACAGCCTTGACTTTCCATAAACATAAGGGACAATAAATTTCTTTTTTACATCGTTTCTTCCTCAGATGATGTCACCAACTGCCCATTTCTTCAGAGTAGAAAACATGCCCTCCTTGAGCCTTCCCGTTCCTTGTCCCCTCTTTCCAGTCAACACCAAGCACTATCAATTCTATACACTTTATAAGTGTTCCTTTCATTTGTCACTTCCTCCTTATACACACCATTGCTGTCTGAGTTTGAGTCTGCTCACCTCCTCTTACCTGTTCTACTGCATCCTATCTCCTGGGCCCCAGCCTGCCCCCCAGCAGTCTTCCACCCTGTGGACCCTGGGGTCTTTCTCAGTCACAGTCACAGAAACAGCCACGTCCACTGGCTGGCTAAGATTGTTCAGTGGTCTTGCCTACGGACTCTTCAGACAGTTGTATAGCAGGTGCTTGAATAACATCACTTCCTTCAGAGTTAAGTTGTTTTGTTCCGGTTTTGATGAGATGCCATAGGAGCTGAACTCCTGTTCATACCAATCTAGCCCATGGTAAAATTGGATTTGTCGTAAGTTCTTCCAGTTAGCACCGTAGAACCTGTGGGCGTTAAGTGAGGAATGGTCTGTTCACAATGTGGCTTTTGCTCACACTTTGGTGCCTGCTGTTGGCAGTTCTCTTTTCCCTTATGGCTCAGCTCATATGACAGTCTCCTACCTTTGGTTTATCTGCATCATCTGTTCTGAGGAAGCACCATTGTATTGAATGGCCTGGTACAATGCATCCTGGTTAGTGGCAGGACTGAAAACAGGGTTCTATGTGCTGGGCCAGCATAGACTTCGCTGGCATAGATTGGGAGATGGTTTGTGAGGGGAGGGAGGAGGTGGGAGAGGAGGTGTTTGTGTCAGGAAACTGATAGTGCATTTAACTGAAAAAGGTTTCCCCAGTCAGGTTCCTCCTCTGTGGGTGTGCCTGAAATGCCATCCCATGCAGTGTAACAGGATCTTTAAGATATAAGGTCCTTGAGGACAGGGAAATAATTATATCCTCCTGATTGTCCACATTCAAACACAGGGAACAGGGCTTTCTCTTACAGGAGAGAAACACTGAAACATAAGGGGAAACCTACATCTTTTGGGGGAGTTGAGCTGAGCCTCCAGTTGGGGGCGGGCTGCGGATCAGAAGGGAGAGCTGTGTTTTTGAGGGTGCAGGACCGAGCCCTGGGGACGGGAAGAGATTAGCTACTAGCCGGGCAGCACAAGCCTGACACATCTGCACTGAGCATTTCCAAACACCGGCTCCTCTTGGTTGAGACTGGAAATGCTTGTATTGCGTAAGTGATCCAAAATTCATTGCTTTTTGTGAGGTGGGAAATAAATTTTGGATGCTTAATAAATAGAGAAATAAGAATTGGTGTTCATAAAAATTATATGGATGTCTTTTCTTTTTCCTAAAATATGGATTTATGAACCCCAGTTTTTGGAAAACAAAACTGTTTTGTGTTGATATTTTTCTTTTTCTTTTTAGGCAAAATGTGTAAATGTACTATCCCTTTTTTTATTTCATTTCCTGCCTTTCTGTGGAAGGTAACCCATCATCCTGGAAAGGGCAGATTAAAAATAAGCTTGGCCAGGCACTGCAGATCAGTGCTAATGCCGTCTTGTGCTCCTTCCAGGTGCAGCGTGAACCTCCTCGTCTTCCTTCCCAGTCAGCTCCCTGCATCCTGTGTCCACCATGGTGTTTGGTGAGTTTTTCCATCGCCCTGGACAAGACGAGGAACTTGTCAACTTGAATGTGGGGGGCTTTAAGCAGTCTGTCGACCAAAGCACCCTCCTGCGGTTTCCACATACCAGACTCGGGAAGCTGCTCACCTGCCACTCGGAAGAGGCCATCCTGGAGCTGTGCGATGACTACAGCGTGGCCGACAAAGAGTACTATTTTGATCGGAACCCCTCGTTGTTCAGATATGTTTTGAATTTTTATTACACAGGGAAGCTGCATGTCATGGAGGAGCTGTGCGTGTTCTCGTTCTGCCAGGAGATCGAGTACTGGGGCCTCAATGAGCTCTTCATTGACTCCTGTTGCAGTAACCGCTACCAGGAACGCAAGGACGAGAGCCACGAGAAGGACTGGGACCAGAAGAGCAACGACGTGAGCACCGACTCCTCCTTTGAAGAGTCCTCTCTGTTTGAGAAGGATCTGCAGAAGTTTGACACGTTGCGATTCGGTCAGCTCCGGAAGAAGATCTGGATTCGGATGGAAAACCCCGCCTACTGCCTGTCTGCCAAGCTCATCGCTATCTCTTCCCTGAGCGTGGTGCTGGCCTCCATCGTGGCCATGTGTGTCCACAGCATGTCGGAGTTGCAGAACAAGGAGGGACAGGTGGAGGACCCTGTGCTGGAGGCTGTGGAGATCGTGTGCATTGCTTGGTTCACTGGTGAGCTCACCATCCGGCTGATGGCTGCTCCCTGTCAAAAGAAATTCTGGAAAAACCCTCTGAACATAATCGACTTTGTCTCCATTATTCCCTTCTATGCCACGCTGGCTGTAGACACCAAGGAGGATGAGAGCGAGGACATTGAGAACATGGGTAAGGTGGTCCAGATCCTCCGGCTCATGAGGATTTTCCGAATTCTCAAGCTTGCCCGGCACTCGGTAGGACTTCGGTCGCTAGGTGCCACGCTGAGGCACAGCTACCATGAGGTTGGGCTGCTGCTTCTCTTCCTGTCTGTGGGCATTTCCATCTTTTCTGTGCTCATCTACTCGGTGGAGAAAGATGACCAGACGTCCAGCCTCACCAGCATCCCCATCTGCTGGTGGTGGGCCACCATCAGCATGACAACTGTGGGCTATGGAGACACCCACCCGGTCACCTTGGCTGGGAAGCTTATCGCCAGCACATGCATCATCTGTGGCATCTTGGTGGTGGCCCTTCCCATCACCATTATCTTCAACAAGTTTTCCAAGTACTACCAGAAGCAGAAGGACATTGATGTGGACCAGAGTGGTGAGGACCCACCAGAGAAGTGTCATGAGCTACCTTACTATAACATTAGGGATATTTATGCACAGCGGATGCACGCCTTCATTACCAGCCTGTCTTCTGTGGGAATCGTGGTGGGCGATCCTGATTCCACGGACGCGTCAAGCATCGAAGACAATGAGGACGTTTACAACAGGGCATCCTTGGAGAAGTGCACAGCCAAATGAGCAGGGACGTGTGTGCCTGTATCTCGCGTCCCTTCCCGATGATAGGTTAACACAGCTTTATAAACCTCAATGGGTTCGTTAAAATCATTTAATTCTCAGGGTGTACCTTTCAGCCATAGTTGGACATTCATTGCTCCGAAATGATAGAATCCTCTTTATTTTTCTCAGTGGAGTGAATTAAATGCCTTGTTATGAAATTTATTTTTACAAGAAGGAGTTGTGATATGATTTTGGAAAAAAAAAGGGTATTGGGTGGTATTTGTCGCTACAGTGTGTGTATCGTTCTGTGTTTGTCTTTTACTCACATTGAGCTGTCAGTTACTGACAACCAGTGTCAAAGGCCCAGCTGACTGAAGGCTACATGCATGTAAGATCCACAACATGAGACAGTGCATGTAAATCCATGTTCATGTTCTAGACATGGAAATTAGGAGCCTAATAAACTGCCTAATTCAGTATGGAGAATGTCTTGGTTGTATGTTTTTATGTCAACTGAGTGCAATTCAATACGTTCAAAACTGATCTGGAAGGAAAATTCTCTTTTTCGGGCTTCCAGAGGCCTTTCTGTATGTTTCTGAGTTTTGGATATACCTCAACAATGGGCTAGTTCTTTGCTTCAGGAGGCTTGTGGTGGTTAGTCTCCATCATAAAACACACTATCCAGTGTAAACTGATTAAACACATGCATGTTTAGGACATAGTCAGATTGGCATATATGAATGAAACATGGGCCCCTACATATATATTTCCAGTATATGTGTTGCGTTTTATAATTTTCTAAGATAAAATATCATCACCTGAAAATTATGCTGCACAGAGTAAACCTAACGTGCTCATAGGCAGAGATGCACATTCAGTTAGTGGAAGAAAGGAGACATGTACACACAAATGTGATTCATTTTGGCCACAAGGGTGGAATTGAAGTTACTGAGAAAATCTATGCCAACACCCATAAAATGAGCCAACATTTTAAAAATAGCCTTAGAGACAGTAATATCTTCAGGTTATGTAGAAACCTCTTATGACAAGAGAAGACGTACATGACTCATTTCCAGAGCGGGGACAGAGCCATTCTCTCCCCTGCGGAGGGAATTTAGCTAAAGCCTTGATTTCGGAGATGTGCAGTGACTCTAACTCACGCTGTCAGGCTGGGTTCTTTCCCTGAGATAATTTGCATGGAAGAGCCACGTGGAATTTTATCCACCTTTTTATGTTTGCAGATGCATTTCATTGAAAGGACCCTGTCTGTAGGTTATCTGATGAAGGCAACTCTGACTCATCCCTCTTCTCAACGTTTCCGTGACTTCTGAGATGGATATAACTGAACGGGGTTTATAGTCACTTTTAAATCTGGAGGCTTATTGCATGCATAGGTGTCATCTTTTTGCCCATTTAAAAAAAAAATCGTCCTTTTTCCCCAAATGCCTTTGATGTTGGCAGAAATGTAGCTTTGAAGCATAGCAATAGAATTTGGGATCTGTTTTTATTAAACATTTCCCAGTTAGTGTAGTAACTTAAGACTGCTTATGTATGATAGTAAAAATAATAGTAACAGTAATAGGAATAGTAACAGTAGTGGTAATAATAAAGTAGTAATAACAGCAACAAAAATAATAATAAACTACTACATAGGTGCCCTACCTATGTAATCTCACTTATTCCTTGCAGTATTCCTAGCATCAAGGGTTTATTACTGTCCCCATTTTAAGATGAGGAAACAGGTTCACAGGAAAAGGGGCTTGCTTAAGTTCGTGTAGTGAGCCAAGGGGTTGGGCTGAGGACTTGGAGCTGTGCCTCTGCTCTGCTGTATTCCGGAGTGGTTTTAAAGACCTATTAGGACAGGGGTCATCTGAAAAGGTAAAGAGCAACAAACTGTCAGACTTTGCTTTTCTAGGGTGAGACGCGAGGGGAAAAGTCTGGCTTATGTACCTTTCCTCTCCCGGCACACAAGGCAGACTCGTTTGTTTATAGAGCTGTACTGCATAGAACGCCCTTGAAGCTGGAGCAGGCTTTGAGGTCCTTCCTTGACCCAGAATGCAGATGGAGTGGGAGGGATGTGATTCTCTAAGAATTGAAAAATCTCTCAGCCAGTGGTGGGGTCTGAAGGGGAGCTTTCAAGCCTAGACCCCTCTACTGGGAGCTCTTATGGTCGGAGCCATACAGGAGTTGGGGTTTCTGCCTGCGTTGCATATTAATTCCTGGAGATGGCTTCCGAGCGCTCGGCAGTGTGTGGGGCAGTGGCTTCCTTCTGGACTTGGCCAACTGGAAATTTCTCCCCAGAGCCTTTTTACCTCAGTCCCTAGTGTAGTCTCCCATCAGAATCTCTGCCATGTCATTAGACCTCTAGTGACAAAAAGCTGCAGTGTCTTCTTGGGTTACGCCTGTCTCAGCTTTCCCACAACCCAGGCAGCTTGACTACTTTTCTTCCCGCTTGATAAGATAAGATGGTGGGCTCTTTCCTGAGAGTGTTTGTTTCCTAGGGCTGCCGTGACAAGTTACTCATGCATGCGGTGGCTTGAAACAACAGAATCGTATCTCCTCACAGTTCAGGAGAACAGAAGTTTTTAACTGAGTCTCAGGCTAAAAACAAGATGGTGCAGGGCTAGTTCCTTTTAGAGGCCGGTGGGGGAGGGGAGGGGAAATCCACCGGGTGGCTGTTCCAGCTTCCTGCAGCTGCCTGCATTGTTTAGCCTGTGGACGTATCATTCCAATGTGCCTTGTCCTCTTCTGTGTCACACTTCTGTCTTCCTCACTTTTATAAGGATATGTGATCACATTTAGGAGCCGCTCAGAGAACCCACGGTGATATCCCCATGTCAGGACCCCCAATGTAATGACATGTGCAAAGTCCCTTTTGTCATATAAGGTAATATTTTCAGGTTCCAGGGATTAGGACCTGGATATCTTCAGAGGCTGATAGTCAGCCCACTACATCAAAGTTACACAGCTACAAAGAAACCTTTATTTTAATGGTGTGCTAACGTAAATGCTCATTGGTTGGGAAAAGGGAACAGTTGATTAGAACATGGGTTTTGGTGTCACAAGAACTTAAGTTCTAATCCTGTATAATCATTTTGTCTCTGATCATAGACAACCTCTTTAAACATCTCTGGGCATCTGTCTTCTCTTCTGTATATGGGTTGACACTGACCTTCATATAGGGATAGTGTAGGGATTAAATTGGCCACCCTATGTCACGTATCTGGTGCAGTGCCTTGTGCATAGTGTGCACTTTATAGATGATCTTCCATGTGTTATTATAACGCAAGGCTCCTTTTGGCTTATCTCAGGTAGTAGGTATGCAGGACTAGATTGTGCTACATTAATAAAATCAAACACAATTTGACTGTCAAGACATTTACAGGTGTCCGCCGAAAGGTAATTGTTGGAATATCATTGCGTGAAAAGACGCCAATGCTAATTTAAAATGAAGACATATAAATCTAGACTAGAAGGATCACATTTAATGTTGAAACAACTTTTAAGTGTATCATAAACGTTTTGGGAAAATTGAAAATGCCCCTGAGATGGGATAGATTTGAAGATGGAAGAAAACAATGGGACTAGAGTCAGAATACCTCTTGTTTGCATTCCAGATCTGCTGATTATCTCTGAATAAGCTTGGGGAAGCCACTGCCCCTCTCTCAGCCTCAGTGTCTTGGTGTTTGAAAAGGAGGAAATAACAAGATCGTGGTTATGAGGCTGTAAAAATGCGTCAAGTATATTCTACAGACACTTGATAAAAAGAAGCTATAATGAGGCCCTCCTGTCTTGACAAGGAAGACCAACAGAAGTAACCACATGTGTGTCTACGATGAACTGTATTGCATTATTTAAGAAGAAAATCAATGAACAGAACATTTGGTTCCGACAGCATTGTGTAGCTTTATTTGAACTCAGCCTTCCATCCAAATGAGTCCTGCCAGCCTCCAACACGAGTATACGTTTTATGGAAAAGTTCCGTGGTGCTGAAGGCCAGATGTATGAAGCACACACCGAGCTCCTTCTCCAGCAGCAATTATCTAATGCAATTGCGCCGTGTCTGCAGCAGGCGGACCGGATTTATTCCCGTCGGAGGAGGGAGCACGTGCTGTGGTATTTATAAACTGCAGAGGATGTTTGTCAGCGTGCACAGTACACGCATTCATCCCCGAGTGCTGGCAAGAAATAGCCTCATTGTTTCTGAAGAGCTACTGATGGATTCAAAAATTCTGTCAGCAAATTTATGGCTGCAAGGGGTTCTCTCCCTGGGTGGTGATGACTTCAGCCTGAACAGTTCTAATCGTGGACTGAATAGAGGAGTGTAAGGCCCCGGGTCAGACACTGCATCCATCCCTCCCTGGGCCAACTCCAGCAGATTCCAGAAGCAAGGAGAGTCCTGGTGTACAGTCCGTGGTGTCATTGAAAAGATGGCTCATGGAAGGTCACACACTCCCAGTCCCCAGCTTCATCTCTGCCACTGCCCAGCAAGAGAAAACTTCCAGAGCTGTCTTAGAGACATCCTACTCTACCTGTTGGTGGTCTGCACAGGCCCTTCCAGCCTCTCAGGGAGCTTGGTTGGCTTTGCTGAGGATCGGGGTGACAGTGGATCATGTTTGCTCTGCCTTTTGCCTCTGGGCCAGCCCCGATGGCCCGGCCAGCCCATGGAATGAGCTGGAAGCTGGCAGCAGTAGACTTTCCTCACTGGTCCCTTCTATCTCCCCATGGGTCTGGGTGTGATCTGGCTCCCGACTTGACTTCTATTCACCATCTGCCCTTGGGTCTTGGCAGATGATTTCTCGGGTCCTTACTCCAGTTTGCCCTCATGGCTTCAGTTTGTGTGTCTCCTCATTTCAGACCATATTCTGTGTGAGCCTGCGGCAGCCAGCTGCTGTTCACCCCAACCTGCTGATGACCCTTCAGGCTGTTGGCATCCACGGCTTCCGCTGGCTGATGTAGGCCTGGTCAGACATCGCTGCAGATTTCATAGCAGCAGCTATTGAGCAACGCTGGGAGCCTGGAGCCAAACCTAAGCTATTGCCTAGTACTTGAGATGGGCCACCTTCCCTGGCCTGTTTCTGACACCTTTTCTAACCAGCCCGCCCAGTGGCTCGCGGTGGTTGTCTGTAATGGGCTTTGCCGAGTTGGATGGTTGTTTGTGGCTACTTCCCAGGTGATAGGAAAGGACCCTCGAGCTTCATTCTGGGTGATTGCCCACAGGGACTCAGCTTAGTTATTATGATTTTGCCCATGTCCAGTTTTATTTGTTCAGGACAAATTCATTGAACGCTCCACTTTAATAAATGTCTATATTATATGTGGATATATCGTCTTGATATGCTGGTGGAAAGGACACAGCTCCTGCTTATGCGAAGCCCATGGTGGAAGGGACATTTGGGGCAACCTCTTTAATATCTCTGAGCATCAGTCTTCTCATCTGTATATGGGTTGATACCGACCTTCATAAGGATAGTGTAGGGATTAAATTGGCTGCCCTCCATCACATATAGTCCTGGGAGTGCAGAGCGTGGTTCGGGTCCGGCTTCACCACTTACTTCTCTGTGCTCACAGTCAAGTCACTTAACCTCTCTGAAGCCTCTGTTTTCTCAACTATTAAAAAGGGGCTAATATGGCCCGTTTTATAAGGTTGAGATGATACACATTATGAACACATAGGAGGTGACTGATAAACATTACTTTCCTTCTCTTTTTTGTTGGCCAATATTGTACTCTTGGCTAAGCTTTCATTACATATGATGAACTGAAGCCTTGACATCTTTTGAGTGAATCTGTGTAGTGTGGACAGTGAACCAGACGATTCAGACTTATCACCTCCTTGCTATCCACCTCATCCTTTGCCCGATAAACTCAATTGGGTTCATCTTCATGATACTGAATGCCAGGTCAAGAGCAGGCACAGACTTTTCTTTTCCTTCTTTCCCTGATGATAATATGCATTCTGAGGCAGGAGACCCCTATCTGTAACTTGGGAGCTTCCCAGAACAGCTGCAGACTTGCTGATGTTTGTAAATCCAATATTGCCTCATCAAACAATAAGGGATTCTAAAAACAATGTGGGCCCAAAACGACTGCCTCAAGAACATGGTACTTAAGTGTGGACAACCATCACTAAGGTCCATAAAAGTCACTGCAGGGTTTCTATCCGTCCCTTAGCACCAGACTTCAACAATGCGGCTGCACGGGTTTACCTAGGACAAGAGCCCTTCATTCCTGGTGATTAAATATTCCAGTCCACCTCAGGAAATCAGCTACAATGAGCAGATCTAATAAACCTGGAGGTTTAAAAGTAGTTTTGATGCCATTGAAATGTGCTGCTCTATCCAGAGTGGCAATTGCATAATAACAACATTACACATGTGCTCGCCATTGGTTTTTGTGCTTTATGTAAATGCACTCACTTAATCCTCAGAATGATCCATGAAGTGAGGAACTGCTATTGTTCTCATTTTACCACTGACAAAAGGAAAGAGCAGAGGGGTTTTAGAACTTCCCAAACCCACAGCTAGTGATTAGGGAGCTAGGATTGGAACCCAGGCACCTGGTTTGACCTCAGAATGCATGCTCTCAACTACTATAAATATAGTGGCTTAATGGTTATTTAGAAATTTAATTGAAAAGAGTTTGATTACCTCAAGAGGTTGAGTTTTTAACATTTGCTAATAGTATGACTTCCACATTTGAATGCTGGGCATTGGTTGCTCTTTGTTTCTTGCCACTGCTGGTATTGTTGAGTGCCTGCTATGTGACAGGGGCTTTCTTGGGTGTTGGAGAGAAGCCTGGAGGACTGACAGACACGATCCTGTCGAGAGCTGTGAAGGGTCTGACATTTTACTCTATCCGCATGGTGACAGGTTAGTTTGCCATAGATTCATGGATGGTGGCAGAAGACACACAGTTCCTGGGTCAGAGACAAAGGAAAGTACATTAGTCACAGCAATGGCAGAATCTAGAGTATCAGCATTTACACTTGTTTCCTGAGCTCTTTTTCAGAGAGTGATGCAAAGTGCACTTGAAGAGGACATCTGAGCTGAGAGGACTCACGTCTTTCATAATAGGAGGTAAATCTGTTTGCTCTTTGCCTTAGTGGGGGTATTGCCTTAACTATGCTGGACTGTAAGCAAACCTGCCCTTTGTTCTGGAGCACACTATCTGGAGACACTCTGAAGCTGTTCACTCTATAAACATCCTTGGAAAAGTAGATCAGAAAGAAGGCCATTCTTGGGTCTCTTTGTGTTTCTTCTCATCTTGTGAACAAGAATTGCCTCTCATGAGGCCCCTGTACTCCCAAGAATCTAGAAGTGCAATGTATGGATAGGAGCAACACACATGACGCACTATCATACTAATATATGAGGATTGCATAATTTGGACTGCAAATATGAAGGGCCTCTTGGGGGAAAAGTCATTGTGAGTTAGGGTCGGTAAAGAATTTTTCTTGAATGAGGAGAGATTTTATTAAGTCAGAGAAATTAGACAGTGAATAAAAAGAAAATACTTTATGTTGCATCACAGCTGATCATACAGATCCTTGGATTGGGGTCAGACCTAGGTTTCAATCATGGCTCAGTGGTTTATTACCCAAGTGCCCTAGGCAACCTCTTTGAACCTTCTGGTTGTTTATTGACTTTTTTTATTTCCTTTTCTACAGGGTATGAATGCTTATTAGTTGTAGATTCAGAAGTTTGGTCAATATCGTAGTGAAGGATGGCAAGACCTTTGCTTGTCTGCATCCCTGGTGGAGAGTTGAGAAAAGTGAGTAGGATTTTCTTTGTATGGAGGAAAATCAGTGATATGGCCACAACTTACCCAGATTCTTTGAATCATTTTTTATTCCTTTTATATTTACCACTAAGACACAGGCACGTGATATCCCTTCTCCAGGAAGTTTTCTTTGATTGCCCCAGCTCACGCTGACCTCTCTCTCCCTGATCATGTTAGCGTTGCCTTTAATCTATCAATTGTACCCGTTGTCCAAAGGTGAGGTTCTGACTCTACAACATGCTTCTCTGACCTGGCCCAGGTCTGCCACTTCTGCCTCCTCTCCCCTCCCTGCCTCATACCCTACTAACCAGCCGTGCCAAAGTGGTGGTGTTTGCACACACACACACACACACACCCTTGATTTTTCATGCCTTTGCTTAGACTCCTCCCTCTCTGGAAAGCTTTCTCATCTACCTCTCATTAGCTCATTTCTATTTAATATGTATGAACTCAAGAATTATTTCTTCCTCCCTTAAAAATAGAACAACTAAACATAATTATCCTAAATTAATGTCTTTCTCGTTCCCATCCATCCATCATCTATCCATCCATCCATCCATAAATCATCTATTATTTACCTATATTTTGCTGTATTCACTCCCATTTTAACAGTGTTTATTACTGTCTCTTTCTCCATTAGACTGTGGGAACTTAAGGAGTGACTAATAGGACCTCAGTGGATATTTTTCCAATGAGTAGCTAGAAACAGATGAATGATTTTGTGAACAAACGAATGAATGCTTTGGAACCGACAAACACACCTTTTGGTGAATGCACAATAAATCATGACCATGTAGCTTTTACATCACGTGGGCTTGAGCAGGAAGGTGAAGGGCAGGACTGGCCCTGGGCACAGCCTGTCTTCTCCGGCTCTTCCTCACCTTCTCACCCCTTACTCTGCCCGCCCTCATCACTTACCCCTTTCTCGTAGGGGTTTAGTCAAAGCTGAACATCAGGATTAGACAGAGTTTGGGGGGACTAAATCCTCATTGAGTCTAACCTTCCATTTATCCAAGGGCATTTTGGTTTCCGGGGAGGCCTCACAAAGACTGTCAGGCCTCCCCTGAGAGAATCCTGAATGCTGGAATTCCAGGCGGTGGGCCGGGGAAGAACATAGCGTCTTCACCTTGCAGCTTTGTCTGCCTTCTGGTTCGATCCCCGGAAGGAAAGTGGCCCTCTGCTCTCTGTGAGTTCCATCCAGCCTTTTTGGGTCCCAAAGGAGGATAATCCATCCATGCCGGCCTGGAGCCAATTTTGAGAAAACAAGCCTTACCAGGGAAGGCTACTGACAAGTTCGTTTTCCCGTGACTTCTCTGTGTGTGGCACTCTGGGGGCCAGCTTCCATGAATCTGAACACAGGGAGAACAGGAAGTGTGACCAGCCCCCCTTTCTGAGGCATGCAGTGTGCATGAAGGCCCCTACGGACGTTCATCCCTTGTGTCTGTGAGTCCTTGATAAGCATACAATGCAGTGAATTGGTGGGTCTGAGTTGGCAATGACCCTGAGATGGACTAGAGAGCAGTGAAAAGCCATTTTCCCCATGTCTGAGTTCTAGGAAGGGGACTCTGACTTTGGGGACTTCCCTGGACAAGTCAGGGTAACAGGTTGCATATTCCAGCCCTGTGCACTATCTGTGTTTTGGAGGGTTTCTGCATGTGCCCAGGTGCACATTTCTGTATGTGTTGTGTATGTGACAGGGAGGAACCACAATGGGGGCGTTTGGTTGCCCTGAATTCAGATCTTGTACTAGCTGAGTGACTTGTGCGGCTACTCCATCCTCAGTTTTCCCGTCTGTAAAGTGGGGATGGGGAAATCCACCCAATTTAGTTATCACGCGGGTTACACGAAACAAAATATGAAGAGCAGGTGGCACGGAACTTAGCAAATAGCAGGTGCTCAGTAAACAGTACCTGTTCTTACTATAGAAATGGGCTGCATTTATTGACTCGTTTGTGTACTTACTGACACTCCACCTCATGCATGCCCCCAAATTGGGGTAGCTTACAGAGAGTTCAAAGGGATTATTTCACCAGCCATGTTCCAAGCCCAGCTACTAGCTTTGATCAGGACTCTGTGAAAGAGAGATAAGAGAAACAGGAAAATAAGAATAATTAGATGAGGAAAAGGTAGCAAATGTAAAATACATTGGAAAACATGCATAGCTATACACTTACAAATATACATCTATATATGTTTGTACTCTAGCTTGGAGCAGTGTTATAAAGTAGTTTACAAAGATAAGCCTATCCAACGTGACAGGATTAAAATAATGGCAATATATGCATTCCTGCTCTAACTGCTTCCCCAGAGGATTTAACTTAGAAATGTGAAACAAACAAATGCCAGAAAATTAATAGTAAGAAGAAAGAACAAATATGAGGTAGCAGGAGAGAAATTGAATAGAGCAGTGAGCAGCCCCTGGAATTGGTCCTATCTCACACGCATGAATGCTAACAAGGGCAAACTTGGGACCTTGAGCGTGGCTGTCATCAGCCTCCGTCTTCCTGTGCTTTGCTTCTAATCAGCTTGTCTTGGGCCCCTACCCTGATGCTGCACCATGATTGCTCTTTGCAGCTTTGCTCCTGCCCTTGGCTTGTGCGCCAAACCCTGTCTTCCCAGCTCGGCCTTCGCAAAGCACCTCTCAGCAAGCACTGTGGCTCAGGAGCCCTCTGGTAGGTACCCTGCTCCTGGCTGCCCCGTCTTGGGCTTGCGGAATCCAAATCCCCATACGAACAAGTGCTGTCTGGAGACATTCTACAGCGACTGTGGGCCCCAAATCCATGCTGGCTCGCTACCTTATCTGCTTGTTACATTTGCTTAAGAGTCTGCTTCACCCACTTGGCTGCCTTGGATGTGGAGTCTGACGTGGGGGCCTTTCACTTCTCCTGACTGTGTTTCAGGTGTTGGGTTTCTTTACGATCTGTTGGGGATTTCCGTGAGTCACTGGCTGGCTTGTCAATTTGCTGATGGGATGCTGTGCAAACGTACCCAGGCAAATCATTCTCACATTTCTGCTGAATAAAATATTAAGACACAAGAGGCCTCGCTTCTTGGCTACAAAACAACGGTGACATCAATAACGCAAGCAACACTCACAATAATATTGGGTTGGCCAAAAAGTTGGCTTGTTTTTTTTCTGTAAGATGGCTCTTAGTAGCATTTAGATGTCTTTCGCTTCATTTGAAACAATTTTGTTAGACTGTATTGTGACAGCTGTCAGCGTGCATCGCGCATTAAAAAAAAAGTATCAATATTGGTGGATTTTTGTATAGCAATTTCAATATTGAAGACAGAAGAAAATATGCAACATTTTGGCATATTACACTTTATTATCTCAAGAAAGGCAAAAATGCAACTGAAATGCAAAAAAAGATCTGTGCCGTGTGTGGAGAAGGTGCTGTGACTGATGGAATGTGCCCAAAGTGGTTTGCGAAGTTTTGTGCTGGGGATTTCTCCCTGGATGGTGCTCCACAGTCAGGGAGACCGGTTGAAGTTGACAGGGACAAAATTGAGACATTAATTGAGAACAATCAACGTTATACCATGCAGGAGATAGCGACATACTCAAAATACCCAACTCAATAAATTATTGGTGAAAATGAAAAATGTGTCTTTTATTTTATGGAAAAAACTAAGTGGACTTTTTGGCCAACCCACTATCACCTTCAATTCCTCAGCGCTCTGTGCCAGGCATTGTGCTAGCTGTGCTACACGAAGTCTCCCCCAGTCCCGTGAGTGAAGGGTAGTTTTTATCGCCACTCTACAGAGAGCAAACCCAGGCACTGGGAGGTTAGAAGAATCTTCCGCAAATCAAATAAGTGTTAAACTTTAAACAAGATTCAAAACTGTTTTTCTGACTCTGAAGGCCAGCTTTCCCCACGCCACCATACCCTCTGGTTCATTCAGCAGTATCCATGGCAGCCCCGGGACAGCTGCTGGGGGAAATCAGGTAGTCTCATTTTGGGGGGGCCTCTGTGTGACAAATGTGTCAACCTCTTGACACTCTCCACCTCCAAATAGCTACTGAGGTAAGTGCGCCTTCAGAATGAAAGCTTTTGCTGCCATACTTGTCATAATTTGTAGTAATTTATTTGTATCTGCACCCGTTCTACCTTCTTTCCAACCCGGGAAGGCCAGGCTTTCTCAAAGCCAGCCTCTCCAGCTCTGTCTGCTCATTGATTATGCGTTCATCATTCATTCGTTCAATATTTTTTTTTTTAAGTATATTTTATTGATTATATTGTTACAATAGTTCCAATTTTTTTCCCCTTTGCTCCCCTCCGCCCAGCACCCCCCTTCCCCGACATTCCCCCCCCCAAGTCCATGCCCATTGCTCACGCTTTCATATATTCTTCTTCTTTTTTTTAAAAAATAATTAATTAATTAGTTAAATATTTGAACAATAAAAAATAACAATCCCTCCCTCTCAGACTTAAGACCCTTTACAATCTTATAAAGGACAATGGACGAAGGTCTCGAGCTCCTCTAGCTGCTTCAAGCTGGGCATGGTCGTTGTCCTACCTACCCTTGGGTCAAGAAATCCCTAATAAGAGTGGGGTTGTGGAGGGGAGGGTGGCCTTCCCACAAGGGGAAGGATCGTGCAGACTCCAGGTTGGTTGGCTGTCTCTGGACAACGGCATGCTTGGTTTAACAGGCTGGCATCCTTGTTGTATTCTGGGGGCAACAGGGTTAAAGGACATCATTCAATCCGTAACCACTAGATGACAAAAGACAGGTATTAATTTTTCAATGTCCCACATTAGGGAAAAGAAGGGCTTCTTTAGAGGAAGGTATGCCAGGTACATCTCACCTGTCCAAAACCCTTTTGCCCATTATACTTAGTTTGGACTGAGGGAAATATTTTAGGTTTCCCCCCTCTCAGGCCTCTGGGCTCTTTCTATCCAAGCCATTAGGATAGGAAAGAGAAACCAGTTTTAAAGTGAAGCCCACAGACCACCCCATTCTTCACCAACCCAGCCACTTAGTTCAGCCAAACCATTGAGTCTCTGGAGGCAGCAATGCAGACAGGATTAAGTGAGGCCTATACGTACAGACAATCACTCAGGTAATGAGATCGTAGGCTTATGCCCTTTGAAAACAGAAAACACATGTTAATTTATGTAACATAACCCACACACAAGTTTATAGATCTGTAGGACTGTCTTATCGGAAAGACATCCAGTTGCAAGGCATTTGACATTCTTCTTGCCTGTAAATTAAACATCTTTGATAATGCCACAGACATAGTTTAACTTTCAAATGAAAACAAATTTTAAATGAAAAGAAACTTTAAAGACGGTTAGCTGCACTACTTTATAGTCTGCCACTGGGCATTGTGATCTTCCTTGAATCTTGATTTTTCTCCCTAGGATTACCCTCCTTGTCATTAAAGGGACTGCATTAAGTCCATTTTTAATTTATCCTGTTCATTTGCATAAACACAACAAGAGCAGCAAATGATCACTTATGATCTTTAGTTTTGCTTTGCTGGAACTTACGCAAGGAACATTTAGGGTGACCTTCAGTCTGCCCTTCAGGGCACAGAAGCTGAGCCACATACCTGGCATTCAGCCTTGCCTGTAAACACCTGTCTTTTCCAGGTCCTCCTGGTTTTCCATTGTGCCTTAAGGTCCCTTCCAGCAATCTTTCAGGAAAACAACCTTCGTTCCTTCCCTGGAAAGATTGCTATGGACCGCTTATCCATCCAAGGTACCAGGCCTTTTATCTCGTGGACTTTTATTACCTTTGAAAGTCAGTCCCAGTTGCTTAGGGCTTTTTGGTAACAACCAAAGCCCAAGCATGTCTCCTTTAGGCATGACATTCCAGTCAAAGTCTTAGTCAAAAAATCGCTATTGACAACTGGTCTTATTAGTTTTATGCAAAGAAACTTAGGTCATTACTTACTTCTTTAGAATGCCAAATTCTGGAGGGATCAGATAGGGAGAAAGTATATACAGTGTGAAGGAAAATCCTTGTCCTTCTAATATTCACTGAACTTGCATTTCTATTCTTTATATTTTTATTTTTTCCCCCCACTAAAAATTTTTCTGTTTGTTTGTTTTTCCATTACAGTTGTCTCACTTTTTTCCCCCTCTTGCTTCTCTGCACCCTTTCCCTCCCTTCTCCCACATTCAGTCCCCACCCAGCTGTCCATGTCCATGGATCATTTATACATGTTCCTTGACTAGACCCTTCCCCTTTTTACCACTTCTCTCCCTCCCATCTCCCCCTTTGTTACTGTTAGTTTATTCCTCGTTTACATACCTCTGGTTCAATTTTGCTCATTTGTTTGTGTTGTTCATTAGTTTCCTTTAACAGGTGATAGCATAAGGTAATTTTCTTTTGTTGCCTGGCTTATTTTGCTAAGCATAATTCTCTCTAGTTCCAATCATGTTGTTGCAAATGGTAGAAGTTCCTTCTTTCTTTCAGTATTTATTCATTGTCATTTTCCCCCTTTGTACTCGTGTTCCTCTCTGTCTCTCTCTGTTTCTTCATCTTCTTAAAGCAGACCCTTTAGCATCTCTTGCAATACTGGTTTGGTGGAGATGTATTCTTTTAACCTTCTTTTGTCTTGGAAACTCCTTATTTCACCTTCCATTTTGAATGAGAGCCTTGCTGGGTAGAGTATTCTTGGTTGTACGCCTTTGTTTTTCATTACTTGGAATATATTTTGCCATTCCCTTCTGGCTTGTAGTGTTTCTGCTGAGAAATCTGATGATAGCCTTATTGGAGCTCCCTTGTATGTTATTAGTTGTTTCTCTCTTGCTGCTTTTAGGATTCTCTCTTTGTCTTTGAATGTTGGCATTTTAATTATGATGTGTCTTGAAGTGGGCCTGTTGGGGTTCATCTTCATTGGGACCCTCTGTGCTTCCTGGACTTGCATGATTCTTTCTCTCTTCATGTTAGGGAAGTTTTCTGTCATTAGTTTTTCAAAGAGGTTTTCTATCCCTTGCTCTTCTTCTTCTCCTTCTGGAATTCCTATGATACGGATATTATTACGTTTCATGTTGTCCTGCAGCTGTCTTAGAGCCTCTTCAGTCTTGTTCAGCCTTTTTTCATTTTGTTGCACTGTCTGTGAGTTTTTGTCTACATTGTCCTCCAGCTCGCTGATCCGATTTTCTGCTTCCTCTAGCCTGTTTTTAATTCCTTCTACTGTGTTCTTCAATTCAGAGATCATATTCTTCATTTCCTCCTGGCTCTTATTGATAGCTTCCATGTCCTTTTTGATGCTGGTATAGTGCTCAGTAAGTTCCTTATAGTTCTTCTGGAGTTCTTTGCAGTTTCCGCTGAGCTCATTGAGCTTCTCCATAATACATGCTTTCAATTCCGTATCTGATAGTTGGCTCCCCTCTCTTTCATTTAGCACTCTTTCTGGGGACTCTGCCTTTCCTTTCGATGGGGGGTTGTTTCTCTGTCTCCCCATTTTTGTGACTCCTATTGTTTGTTGGTGCTTCTTAGAATGATCTGCACTTCCTGGATCTGCCCCTGGTGGCGTCAGATCTTGTACCAGTCTGGCCCTAGGCAGCCTGTTGGAGACTTCCAGGGATCTACTGCCTTTGTCTGTCTCCTTTAGTTGATAATCTATTCAATCTGTGATTAGCCGTCAGGCTTAAGGACTATGGGTGTGGCAGCTTAATTCCTGTAGGCAGGGCCTTTGCTTCCCCTCAGGCTGATGCCACTTGGCCGGGAATGGTCTGCCTGCAGTGTGGAGATGAGTCAGCACTGGGACCCGGCCGGCTGCTTCCCCAGCTCTCCCCTCAAAGCCACCACACCAAACTCTCCCCTAGCATCTCCAGTCCTCTCTGCCTTTCCTCCGCTTGAGCCCAGGGTAAGTGGGGACCAAAATATCTTTGTATGTGATCCACTTAAGAGCTCTTTTTCTCCGGCTGTTTCTCTCCGGCTAGCAAGAAACCCTGTGGCTTTTCGCTTTTCTCAGCTGGATACTATTTTACTTTCCACTCTGTTGCTGTAGACTGGGAAGTTCAGCTGGGGATTTAGACCCTGCCCTTCTCAGGGGGAACCCCCGGCTGCTGAGCTGTTTCTCAGTCCCTTCAGCTGCCACCCGTGTGAGCCCAGCCAGCCCTTCCGCGTCTCCGCACTCCCTACCGGTCACGTTGTGATGTAGCGGCCTTTTCTGTCTCTCCGTGGTTATAAGACTTCTCTCCAGCTGGTGTTCGGTTGGTTATTCCAGATGATTTCTCCAAAATTGCGTTGTAAATCCAGACTAGTTCTGGGAGGAAGTTAGTGTAGCTTCCACTTACTCTTCCGCCATCTTGTTTCTCCCATTCGTTCAATATTTATTGCTCATGCCCTGGGTGCCAGACACTGTGCCCGGCCTTGGGGAATAACAGTCCCTCTTCCCTTTGATGCCAGTCCTTCCTCCTTCCTTGGGGACTTCCATCCATATGTCACCCATTTCCTGTCATTAATCCCCCTTCTTTGTCTTGCTGGTTCATTCCAATTCAGCCTATAAAAATCCCCAAATCCTTTCTATCCTCTTTTGCCCCCCTTCTTTTTATCACCTTAGTTCTCTTCTTAGGAGCCAGGTTTCTAAATACTTGCCTATAATTCCAGAACCTTCCCTTCCTTTCCGTACATTCACTTCCAGCCCCTGCCCTTACCAAAGTCACTCCACTTGACACTTCTGAGTTCGCACTGTATGGGACCTCTGGGCCACATTGGATCTCTTGGCCACAGGGAACACCTTTGCTCCCTCCTCCTTTCCAGAAATGATCCTTGGTGTCTTTGACCCTACTCCCTGGACTTCTGTAAGGTTCTGACCGTTCCTTCTCTGTCTTCTGTCTTCTGCAGGAGTCACTCACTCTCTGCCCAGTACTTCGAGGTGGGTTCTGCCCAAGCTTCCCTTTGGCCCATTGCTCTTCTTTCCCTGTTCCTCCTTCCTGTGAGATGCCATCCACTCCGGAGGTAAGACAGACGTTTCTGTTTCATTGTGTACTTGTTCCCTGAGCTTTGAATAGACAAAGAGATCTCCTATGGAGCACCACCGCTGGGGTCTCCCACTGCAGGTCCCAAATTGAACTCATCACGATGGTCCAGCTGTCCTGTCTGCTTCAGAGCATGGTAGCACCCTCCACCCAGTTACCCCAGCCAGAGACCTGGAAGTCACCTCTCCAAGCTGCAAGTCAGGTCCTCCCCTCCCTCCTTCTCTTTATCTTCCCCCTCTCCCTTCTCTTCCCACCATTCCTTCTCTTCCTTCCTTCCTTCCTTCCTTCCTTCTTCCTTCCTTCCTTCCTTCCTTCCTTCCTTCCTTCCTTCCTTCCTTCCTTCCTTCCATTTCCATATTTCCCATATCTTAGGCTTGTTAGTGAGAAAACAAAAGTAAGCAAAAAACAAAGTCCCAGTCTCTTCTTTCATGACCTTATACTCTAGTGGGAAAGACTGACTTCAATCAAAGACCTATAAAAAGAAATAGGACACTGCATTTGTGACAAGTGTTGGTATGAGAATGTAAGCAACAACCTTCCCCTGTAGGAAATGAGATGTCAGTTGCTATTGAAGGAAGAATATGTACTAAACAGTTCAAGGGTAGAGGACAGGAGTGTTCTCAGGAGAGGGAGCAGCATGTGCAAAGGCCCTGGTGCATGAAGCCAAGGCTGGAGTGGATACCACAGGGAACAGTGGGGCATGAAGGAGGCTGGGAGGTGGGAAGGATGGACATGCAGGGCCTGGTGGGTCAACAGGGGGTTCTGGTCTCTATCCTGAGTACATGGAACATTGTGTGGAGAATGGAGAAGAGAGGAGGTCTGGATGTGGAGATGCTAATTAAGATGAGTGAGATGCTGGTGACTTGTCAGAATAACTGACAAGGCCCGAGAGCTATAGGTCGCTTTACAACAAGTTTGTTGAGTTGGCCTAAAACACCTCAATTCACCTTTCTGACTTAAATTACATGAGCCCCATTTCTTTCTCAGATCCAGACTTTGTGAAATGATTTAACCTGACTCCTCTAGAGGAAGCTCTTTGCAGGCATATCTGGTCCTGTCCCAGACAGTCCCCCATCTGCTCTGAACCCTGGTCATCAGGCTGCATGAGCAGGACGCAGACGTTGCTGTCAGCAGCACCTTCCCATCTCAGTCCAGGGGCGTCAGCCATGCCACAGAAGCCCCCCTACTTGCCAGTGCCGTGGGAGTGGTGGTGGCCTCCTCTTTGGCCTTGGCCAACCTCTGCTGGGGCGTCTGTCCCATTTGCACTGAGACTCTGATACCAGCAGCCCAGCTGGGGGTCAGGTGGCCCATCTTAACTGTCAACAGCACTAGAATTTTTAAATTAATTAGTCGTTTTTGTCACTAAACTTCAGGCCTGAACTGGGAAACGGAACTGGGGTCTGAGGGTGAATTGTATCCCGCATGTTCCCTGCGGCTCTTCCTTCTCCCCAGCTGTGTGGCTGCGGGGACTCTTGGGACCTATTTGGTGAGTGAAGGTGCCCTCTAGTCACCAAAATCCTAGGAGGCCTCATCTTAGAGCAGCAAATCGATGACCAAGGACATGGGGAATTGTCCTGGCCACTTGCCTCCTGCCCTCTTTCCCACACTCTCTCTCTCTGCAGTGTGTTCCTGCCCAAAGGGCCACCGCGATTTTCCTGCTCTGCCGAGGGGAGGGACCTGCGGATCGAACTCTAGTATTCACTTACCTGAGTTCTACCGTGAGCTCCTGTTTCTATTTCCTTCAAGATAGAAGACATTCCTTTCGCCAGCTTCCTGGCCCCCGTTTCTAGCCATCTTGTAAACTCTTGTTTCATTTCAGGGCTGACTGGTCACTGGAAATGTTGTTTCCACTAAAGCAAGTAAAATGTCAAGCTTGTGACAATGAATAATTATCAGATTCTCCCATTCAGAAAAATCTCCCTAGGAAATGACTCTTGGTTAAAAGAAGGCAACTCTAGGGAGGCTGATGTATCGGAAGCTCTGGGCCTGTGGGACTGAGGCTGTCGGGTGGAAGACTTGGACAGAGGGGTGCGAGCTTTCGCACTTGGCATTTGAAATTTGACTTCAGTCCCCTTCTTCTGGGTGACAGGGATACATTTTCAGGTCCAGTTACTGCCCTGGGTGGAACCCTGAGATTACTCTATTCTCTACAAGTGCCTGATAATGTATGGGAATTTTTCCCACATGGATTTCATCCTTATGTCAGGTAGACTGATAAAAAGTGGGAAACTTTACTTGTATGATTTCATTCTTCTCCCTGGCTTCATGCTAGTCCTCACGGCTTTATTTGTAAGCCACTCTTCAGCCATCCATCATATTCCTGCTTCGATTCCTTATTTTTCTTACTCTTTTCCCAGCAAGAGCCTCTTCTGGGATTGGATGTTTGACTGATCAATGAACTTTTATTAAGTAATACAGTCCCGGCAGCTTTTGGTTCTCTACTCTTATTTTCCTTTCTCCAAGTTCTTTGGTGGCAAAAGCCATCTTTCTTCTGGGAAGCTCTTTCGCGGGCTCTCTGATGAGGCGAATGCTTTCTCCTGTGAGTCACAGAAGCAGGCAATCACCCCAGGCCTTCAAGGGTCCTCCCGGAGCCTTTTACAGAAACAAATGGGAGGGAGACTCCTGCCCTTAGTAGGATCACTAGTTGTAAGGATGTTGAGAGCTGAACCTACTGGTTGCCATCATTGCCACCCCGTGGGGACAGCTTGCTTGAGAATGAAGCCAAAACAAAGAAAAGCAAAGCTGACAGATGGAGAAAAAGAGCTGTCCTTAAGGCCGTCATCAGAACCCTTCATTTGGCCACACCTAGGTCAGCCCTGGCCCTTACACTTTCAGCTCCGTGAGAAAACACAGCCTGTCTGTTGTGGACGCTTGAGTTGGCTTTCTGTCACTTGTGACCAAAAGTAGCTGAAGTGGTACACGTGCCGGCGTTTCATCCAGGGACATTTCTCTTTGTTGGGCTCTGTCATCTACTTCATTTACTTCTCTGGCAGTGTGGATGACGGAGGGGCACCTGCCTTGATGTAGGGCAGTAGGCAGGTGATTTTCAGAGAGATGGCGTGAGTTGCCAGATAAAATACAGGACGCCTGATTGTATTTAAGTTTCAGATAACTAATAATTTTTTAAGCACGAGTATGCCCCATGTAATATTTGAATTTCAGACCAAAACCAAATAATAGTTAGTATAAGTAGGTTCCATGCAATATGTGGGTCATAGTTATACCCCCCCCCCCAATTTTTTGTTGTCTATCTGAGATTCAAATCTGAGTATCCTATTTTCTACCTGGCAGCTCTAGTTTCACCAAATAACTGTATTTTAAGATTGTGTTTCAAATAATATTGTGAGGTTTCTAAATTTAGGAGAATATCATCCTACATGAGTATGTTTCGTACCTAGGATGTGAAGTTTAAAATTTAACTAGGCACCCTGTATTGTTATTTGCTGAATCTGGCAACCCCATTCTCTTCCCACCTCCACCATCCCTCTGATTTAACGATAAAATGCCCAAACTGCAGTTCCCAAGAGCCATCTTGTTTTCCTTCCCCATGGCCAAGGACGCAGTGTCTGGGTTCGGGTCTCTTCAGTGGGCACCGGTCTGTCTCTCTCATGTGTCGGAAAACAAGGGGACATTACCATGGCTGAAGGGCTATCCCATGGCCTGTGTGGATGGGAAGGGACCTCATAATAGCCTGTCCCTTCGCATCTTTGCTGAGACCGTGAGGGGAACTACACTCCCCAGGAAGGAAAGCAGAGGAGAACAGCCCACCTGCCGACACTGCCGCTGCATAGGGGGACATCCTCAGAAACAGTTTTCAGTTCCCATCTCACAGGCGTGAGAGATTTGCTGTCCTGTCCCAGCCTCCGGTGCGTTGTATTGTACATTCAAATGCCTGAATTGTTTAAGGCCAGGTACAACCCTCTCTGTAGGTGGCATTTCCAGCCCTACAACGAAAAAAGCTAGGAAATGCTGAAGCTGGATGTTCCATTCTCCTCCTGACAGCTTGCTTAAAAACATCACACTTTTACTTTTTAAAGATTGTAAAGTTGAAAAGTGAATCAGTATCCCAGCGCTGATTTGGGTGTCTCCTAACATTTTTTATCATTTCTAATTTCTGCTTTCCAGAGAAACAGATTAGCTGCCTGTATTTGCTGTTTTGAATTATTTTTGCCAAGCGTGGCTTCAGGCTTCTGAGCTACCGCCCCAGAATATTAAACCCTTGCTCCTGTGGAGCTGGGGTGAATTTACAGGTGTCTGGGGACTGTTGCCTAACCTGTGTTCCCGATGCTGCCAGAGACAAAGGGCCCCGCATGGTCAGGGTGTCTCTCCCCTCGGTGTGGGGGTGCATCTCCACAGGGCTTCCCACCTTGAGCACCGGCACAAACTAGATACCACGATGACACTGAAATGTCGTTTAATCACCCCAGTGACCCTGTTCAGGCTCAGAGAGGGCAAGCCCTTTCCTCAAGGTCACAGCGCTAATGAACAGTGGAACTGGGGTTCCAAACTGTCTGACCCCAAGTCTAGAGTTTTTCTCACCGAACACACTATCGCGCAGAGGGGGCAACGCGGCCAAGTCCGCCACCTCGCTGGGGCCTGGCTGTGCCCACATGTATGGGCGAGAATAGTGGGGGGCCTTGGTGTCAGCGCAGGCCCCTCGTCTCGGCTGTAAAGTTCAGTGTTGTTCTGTTGTCCTCAGTCAAGCTCCGTCATGTTTTCTAGTGCGTGGAAGTCACGTAGAAAGAAACCTCGTTTGCCGGTTCTTACACGATTGGTCTTGGCGGGAACCTCAAGTGTCATTTCTGTGAAATGGGGATGGCATTAGTTTCTACAGAATTATGGCCTGAATTGCATGACACAACCAAACGACCACCTCGTATGTAGTAGGCATTGAATAAATGTTATTATTTTGACAAGTCCCACTAATTCTCTGTAAAGCATCCCCCCCTCTAGGTTCCCTCCACAATTCTCAGCCTGTTGCCAAAAAAAAAGAAGAATAAAGTTGCAAAGCATACTGCCTCTCAGAATTACTTTTATTTCTAGAGGACAGAAACCCTGCCAAAGAAGGAATAGAGGGATCCCAGGATTTTGTGCAGGTTTTATTTGTATGCAAAAACGAGCAAGTCTTCTTTGTTCTGAAGATGAATTTCATTCTAATGGTGCCAATGAATCTTTTAAAATTTCATAATTGCCATTCCTCGCATGCTTCAAATGGAAAGATAACAAGAATTAGGTGGCCAGTTCAGATTGCATCTGGAGATGGATGTGCATTTGAAAATGCTTCAGCTGCTCCCAGAGTCATCCCGGTCCACCGAGACCTGCAGCTGAGCTCTCTCCTGGAGACTGCAATGCCAGCCCTGCCCTGCCTGCCCCCACAGTGGCACTGGGGAGCGAGGGTGGAGCAAGTCGGGGCCAAGGGGGCTGAGCTGAATGCCCAGTCCCCAGCTCTGCCTTTGGTTACCCCTTACCTGCAAATGTGTGGAACCCTTTGCAACTTGCAAAGCATTTGTTAATATTTATAATCTCCTGTAATTGTCTCAAAAATTCTTGAGAATAGATCATGATCTATTTTGTAGATGAGGAAACTGAGGGTCAGAGAGAGTGTGGCTGACACATGACAGCCCGGACTGGTGTTCATATCACCTGACTCTGAAACTAATAATCTTCCCAGCATCTCCTTCTGCCAGTGAGCTACCTGAGAACCTGCTCTTCTGAGCCAGCAGCCAGGATTCCATGGGGCCCGGATGTCACCAGCTAAGTGCCCGGGTGGGGGAGGCCACTGGCAGCAGGAACACTTCCACCGATGGGGGTGTGATTGCATGAATATACAGTAACTTTGATTCCAGATAGGCTCCAGAGACAGCTGGCCCATTAAGGAAGAGTATTTATTTTGGAGTGATTATCGCTGAAAAGGCTCAGGCATGTCGCGTGATCAGTTAATTGAAGACGACTTCCTGTTCTCAGTCGGCTGCTGCTCACCACGGAGGAACGATGCTGCATTTGACAGACTTGTGAGTGTTGCGTCCCAGCTTAGCTCTACGTATTTAAAGCAGCCTGTGCTGTATTTGACAGGCCCTCACGTGAGTTTTTGACGTAGTAAGCTTTGTTCCCTATTGAAACTGCCCATCCTTTCCTCAGCATTGAGTGAAAAGGCCACCGTAGCAGGTCAGGGCTGCACCTGGCCATTGGAGGACGCTGTAGGGACATCGCTCACTTTTCTCTTTCCCCCAGAAGTTCTCTCTTATAAAGACTGAGCAAGGCTGCAAAGCCTCCTCTTCTTTTTCTTGATGGGAAAACATGCATGCAAAGGTCCTCGGTGCCATTGAGACAGGCCAAGAGGATGCCTAAAAGGATCACAGCGGATAAATGTCCTAAGCCGAGTGTCCTGGTTGGGTGTCCTAGTCCCTTTATGGAAAGAGTGTCCCCTGAAAACCCTCTGCGGTTGCTGGTAGTGTGTGGGTGCTGTTTGGTGAATGTTCCTCCAGTGCGTGAATCGGGCTTGGTGCACAGCTTTGTAAAGGTCTCTTGAGTCCACAGAGCTTAGGGTTTGCTTTCAGAAGACCTAGGTTGCTATTCCAGCTCTCGCGTTTCTAGCCCAATGACCTTAACTTGGTTTTTGTGGACCTCAATTTCTTTTCTTTTCTTTTCTTTTTTATACTCACCCAAGGACATGCTTATTGATTTTAGAGAGAGGGGGAGGGAGAAGTGGAGGGAGGGAGGGAAAAAGGGAAACATGGAGATGAGAGAGAAACATCGATTAGTTGCCTCTCACACGTGCCCCAGGTGAGGACTGAACCAGCAACCGCAGCCTGTACCATGACTGGAAATTGAACCCATGATCTTTCGGTTTACGGGATGATGCTCCAACCAGCTGAGCCACACTGGCCAGGGCTGGACCTCAATTTCTTTATCTGCAAATGGAGATGATTCTATAGTTATTTCTATGAGTAGTAAATAAAATAATGCATTACAAAACTCATATAAATATATTTTACTTAGTCAATAATGTAAGTGGTAAATGAAAATAATTTAAAATCTCTGTTATTAAAACATTTTGGTATTTTTATGTTTATAGTGCAACACACAGAAAATAAGGAATTATTTGATATTTGAGCATTCATACCAACAGAAATAAAGGGATGATATTTAGTGTATATAATAGGAACATAAAATGTTTCTAGGCTGCGAAAATTTGATTGAATTGTAAATAAGTACAGTTCTTTAGTTTAGGTTACATTGATATCTTCTCTTCAGAATTCTTGCAGTACCTGGCTTTTCTGCTAGTCACTTAGCACTTATTTAAGTAAGGATGTGAGCTTTCAGGTGACCTTTTGCTGGTTGACCGTCACATGGCCTTCCTTACAGACTGGCCTCTGTAACTACTTTAATAGGGTTATAGATGAAAAAGCATCATATAGTAGCTTCTGTGGATTTTTTCTCTGTCCGACCAAATAGCCTCATCTTTTTAATTTAATTTTCTTTTTTATCACTTTCCGACAGACTCTTGCCTAGTTTGTCCTTCACTACCAAACATCAGAATCATTTCTGTGAAACACAAATGTGACATGTCCATGCCTTATTTAACCGCCTCTCTGAGGATGTCATTTAGGTTTGACAGACAGGCACATGCACACATGCATGAGCCACGGGCCCAGGTGACTGCACGGGGTGTCCCCCTTACCCGCCCCCCAGGAAGCGGTCTAATGGAACCCAGTAAACACTGATTCGCTCTCAAGGACTAAGAAAGATTTCTCAGTGGCAGCTGAGGATGGAGATGGCTTCCTCGAGGCCTCGATACTCTCTGCCCAAGCCCATGTGCGGCACCAGCCGAAGTGACAAAGGCGGCAGCCACCTTCCACATGAAATCCAGCCATCACCTGAAGGCACTGGTCACACCCCGAAGATCAGGGAATGTGGGCGTGTCTGCTCTGATGGGGAGCTGTGTTTTAGTCCTGCCATTGTTTAAAATTCCCAGCACATGAGAATATTTGGTTTTATTATTGTTTTTAATTTTTTGCGGCTAAGCACTCCCTTCCTGACTGAATGAGGGGGAGGGGGACGGGACTGCTCCCCGAGGCAAACTGCCCCCTCTCCCACCCCTGTGCTCCACCGCAGGGCTGTCCCATTTCCTCCTTTCCCTTATGCTAGAGATGGGAAGGCAGTTGTATCCCATGCCTGACCTGACTGGTACTGAAATGCTTGATGCCCATTGGAGGGGCAGCCTCGCAGAAATCACCATGCGGAGGCATTCTCAGCCTCACTGGGGCCTCAGAGCCTGGGTGCGCTAGGTCCACGCACAGTGGGACCCATGGGGCCTTTCCATATCTTCCCCTCTGGGGACGGGGGGCTGGGCCCGGAAAGATGAGACGTCCGTGACAGAAGAAGGGGCGCTGGCATTGTCCAGGCAGCTGCGGTGGCCCGTACCTTTGGCCGGCACACCTGAGTGCACGTTCTGAACTTTGCATTGCTTTTCTATGTACCTGTGCCTATTAAACACTATTCCTTTCAAGGGTTCTGTCAAAGTTTTAGGTGCTCAGTTTATTATACTTCAAAGGTGCTCTGTAAAATGTTTTTTGCTCCCCAAAGCTACTGTAATTACTCTCAACACTGATGAATTTTTGTTTAAAGTAAAAACTCAGCTTGCTTAAAAGGGACAGGTATTTAAGATGGTGACTTGTTTCCAGAAAATTCTTAAAGAAGAGTTGATTCACATGGCACAGAAAGGAAAGAACTGGTCAAACACTAAGACTAATGTTATTGGCAGCTGGGCAGGAACGAGAAAGGGCAGGCCTTGCTTGGAGGGGAAGTCAGGGCTGTTGAGAGAGATGCTTCTTAGACCCCAGAATGGGCAAGGTGTGTTATCCCCTGGAAGATAGGTCCATGCTCCTGAACGTGGCAGATGGAGGCTTGGCACCTGCCTCCCTCTTCTACGCCATCTTCCTACGTCGTCCTTGCCTGTCTCCTGTGTCTGTGCTCCCGGCACCACTAAGCAGCCTGTCCCTGGCGGTGACACACTCCTTCGTGCCTCTGTGCCTTTGTTCGCACCGCTTCCTCTCCCCGGAAAGCTCAGTTTTCTTCTTTTTGCCTCTTCTATATTCATCTTTCATCATGGGCAAAACATCCTCCCTCCCATGGACCTTTCTCTGATTCCACTCCCAGTCACGTCCTAAGGAGATGTCATTGTTTTGTCGCCTGTGATGTTGTCTGGAGTCAGAATGCCAAGGCCGATGCCCGTCTTCACCAGTTAGGGTTGTGTGGTCTTGGACAAGTTACGTGTTCTCTCTGTGCTCAATTTCCTCCATCATATCACAAGGACAGTAACAATAATAATACTATTACTTATAAGTTTATGATGAGGATAATGTTTTTAGAAAGTTTTCTAGACTCACACAGTAACTTAGTGTGTTAATTATTTACCATTTTTATTATAATTTATTACTACCACTATCGTCATCATCATCATCATCATCATATACAATATTCCACCCTCGTGCTTTTATTCACACATATTTTATTCACATGATTATTTGTTTATGTCATCCTGCCTCGGTCCCTTCTATCTTACTCCCCAGCATTCAGCACAGCACTTGGCATGAAGAGGTGTCCAGTAAATAGTTCTGAATTTTAATTAGTGCTGTCCATGTTTTTCCTTATTAGATTTTAAGCTCCTTCGAGTATGTTTTCTGCTTGAAAACAGGGATGCTAACACAGTGTACCCTGCACATAGTCAGCACTCAGAAATCTTCTGAAGAAACCAGTGAATTAATGAAGAGTGTATAGAAATGAATGTTTAAATATTGGCTTTCAGAGAGCAGGGCAGACCATGGTATAACAAGAGATTTACTCTCAGCTTGTCATGTGGGCCAGGTGTAGGTGTGAAAACACCTAGTTTAGTCCAATTCTTTATTTCATAAGGCTTTTTTGAAATTAAAAGGCAGTCAAGATCTAGTATTAAAGATGAGGGTCTGCCTTCGGAGCCTGAACTCAGTGGGCGGAAGTGTTAACGGATAGATACGAATCGCTTAGATAGCTAAGCTTCTATACCCAAGTGGTTTTAAAAGTCTGTATGTCCACAAAATTGGGGGGCTTGTAATGGAAGTGTCTTTGCTTCTGCGAACTATCTAATGGATGTTATTTGATTGGCTGTTTCATCGTGTGACATTCGTCAGGTTACAAGTCGCTTGAAGTCATAATTTTCTTCAATTTAAAACGCAACTGAACAGAAGACTTTGATCCAACTTCCAGCTGAGGCAGGGCATGAATATTTCCTTGGAATTGTTTAAAATGGATTTAAAGTGGGTTGTTTCCTACCCAAGTATGATGTGTTTTGATCCACCTCACGTCATCTTCTATTAATAACGTTCTGAACTTTGGATTGATTATTTAGTTGCTCATACGATTAAATAATATTCCTTTAAAGGGATGCTTGTTAAGCTGTTTGAGTCCTAAATTAATGTTTTGTTTAAAGAGCGCCATTTAAGGTTAAGATCAAGAGATCTGGGGGGCGGGGAATGGTTTAATTTAAAAAATGATAATGCCACCTGCGTTCAAATGTAACTTTTAAAGATTTCCCCAGGGAACTGAAACACACAGGAAAAATGTAGGGTCATTATAAGAGGAATGTAAGACTCTTTGCTTTTCTTCTTTCACTGCAGGAAATGACAAATGTAAATAGAAATACAAATGAGGGAGGGATTTTGAAAGTTCATCAAGCAGTGCAGTTGTTGCCTGAAATGGCAAACTGGAGCAGATGCCTCTTGAAGAAGCTTCAGAGAAGCCCATCTGCCAGAGAAGCCTGTCCCCGGGATATGTCACAGCTGTCCTCTGCCTTTGTACCTGCCTCTGCCTCTAGTGGCTTCCATTCTCCCAAGGCGAAGCCAACACTCCTTTATTCACTCACTCCATGCCCGTCTTTCACACTGTGACACATGATGGAGCTTTGGACATGGTCAACTTAGGCACCTTTGGGTGCTTTTAGAGCGGTTTCCTTCTTCTGGGTCCACAGGTAACAGTATTTTTAGTTCACTTGCAGTCAGGTGCAACCACATGACTAGATTCTGGCTAAAGGATCTGAGCAAAAGTAACATAAGCCACTTCCAGGTCTGACTCCTAAAATAACTCATGTGATCTTTCCCTCTCTCTTGCCATCTGCAGCTGAAGGCAGAAGATCCAGAAAAGGACTCCAAGGCCCAAGAACTTAGCTCCATCAGTAGATCTAAAAGTCTGGGTTTCTGAATGATCACGTAGAGGTGAGCCTCTTGGGATCACTGTCTAGACACGTCTGCATGGGACTTTGTGTGATCAAGAAATGAATTATAATGCTGTTAAGCTCCTGAGATTTCAAGGTTGATTATCAGTGCAGTAGCTGTGTTATGTTTTCTGACTAATAGAGATGAGCAATATATAGATCTTGTCTTCAGGGAGTTGACATAGTTGGGAGAAGAAGGTGAATAAATGATGATAAAACAATATGATCAGTATAGCAAGTGTGTTATATAAAACACAGTGGGAGTAGAGCAGGGAGTAGGATGGGGGAGATGATGGTGGTAGAGAGACTTTCTGGAGGAAACCCGACATTGTGTATTTCTTACAAGCGCAGGCGTGGCTGAGGAGGGTGGGCAGGGTGGGGAGAAGGAGAGGGTGAGAGGCAGGTCAGTGTTGCCGGAGCAGAAAAGGGGAGGTTGCACATAGTGACCTATGGGGCAGGAGAGGGAAGCGGGTGTCAGACCTTAGATAGTCTCACGTGCCGCACTGGGGACCTGGACTTCTTGAGATCAGTACTATTCAAAGTCCTGATCTGTGATGATGTAAGAAGCATGTGGCAGAGTGTAAATCAATACTTGCTTCTTTCATAGGGAATGTCTTGTTATTTAAAAAAAAAAGTCGGCTGAACTAAATAGCATGCTAGTGATGTAGTTGATTCACATTCTGGCATGAACTTCTTACAGAAACCTGGTCATTCTTCTGAGAGCCACTCTTTAAGTGGCTCTGTTTTAGACAAATTATTGTGCTTATTGTGGATGGTGGGTTAGAAGGGTGTATATTCAGGGCAACCACTTGGGAAAATGAGAAAGATGATGAAGACCTAAACTATAGCAGTGGTATTATCGATGCACAAACACAGATAGATTTCAGAAATATTCAGTTACAGGAGCAGGGTGTGATTCAGAGTGTGAGGAAGAGAAATACTAATTAAAAGAATGAGTTCTAAGTGTCTTGATCAAGTGTCTGGGTGGATGGTTGTGCTTTCAATAGAAGAGGAGTCCATCCATGGACTTGGGAGGTCGTTTGAAGAATTAACTTTCAGTGCTGTTGAACCTGAAGTGGCGGAGAGACACCCAGGCAGATATGTTGAGCAGTAGGTTGAAGCTAATTGTCCAGAGACTAGATGGAGGTTCCCATTTGAGAATCATTATCATAGGAGGTATAGAAAATGGGAACGTAATTCTACAGAATGAGGAAAACCGTGGCCCAGGGTGAATTTCTGGGGGCCACCGTAATTAATGAGTTAAAGATCTCATGAGAGAGACCTGATGCTCCCCAGGACAGAGAGAGAGGAGAAGCTTTAGAAGGACTGTGTGCCAACAAAAGTTCAGGGGGGGGCCAGTAAAATGTCAGTGGCACTGTCTGCACTGGGACTGCTGATCTGGATTTCTTTGGTGAAGTCTGGGGCCGATGCAATACTGGAGCAGACTTATAAGATATTCTCCAACCATCAAGAGATCCAGGCAAGTCCCTGTTCCTCTCAGATCTTATTTCCACCTGGGAAAGATGAGGTCAGACTGCATGAGCTCTAACACACTTTCAGTTCTAGCAGTGTATAATAATAGATACAATTTTGAACATCACAGGTGTGGTAGACACATAATTTTTGTAAAAAGTGCAGAAGATATTGGCACACCACTTTTCTGGAGGCAGAGGGAGCTTAAGTGTCATGGTCAGGTTCATATAATCAATGAACTTATGAGCTGAGAATTAAAAACGAGATTTGTCTGACAACAAACCTGTGTTCTCGCTGTCCTATGCTGTACGGTGATTTTAAGGAGAGATAAGACACAGGCAGAGGGTAAGTTGAATTTGGGTAGTAGGTCATTTATAAGAGCCATCCTTGCTGTTTCTCACAAGTATTTCCTTTAATCAACGGCAGAATGTTTCTTTTGAGAAACATAAACAAAATTCAGCCCAAGCTTTGAACTAATCTGATGTTACATATATAAAAAGACCAGATTGACCAGCAAGGCATGGGGAACTTGGGAACTTTTATATAGACAAAAATATCAATGCTAGCACACTTACAGAGGCAATGCATCTTTTAGTTAAACATCTCTGAAGATGAGCTTAGTAGTTGAGAAGTATAGAGATTCCTGAGGACATAATTCTTGTTCAGTGCAGATAAGCAGTTCTCTGAAGCCAGTTATTGGACATAGTAAATGAGGGACTTATGCTTTCTCAAGGTGCTTTCCTTTGAATATGTTTTAGGAATGATTATTTTCAAAGTTAGCCAGCTTCTCGGGGGAATGTTCTACATCTACTCAGAGAGACAGGGGGAAATATTTTGAATGTTTTATTTATTTATTTATTTATTTATTTATAGAGAGAGGAAGTGGGGAGAGAGAGAGAGAAAGGCAGACAGATATTGATTTGTTGTTCCACTCATTTATGCATTCATTAGTTGATTCTTGCATGTGTCCTGACCAGGGATCAAACCCACAACCTTGGCATCTCAGGACGATGCTCTAACCAACTGAGCAACCCAGCCAGGACAAATATATAACACATTTAAAGAATCAGGGGTGTTCTCGGGCTTTGCAGAACTGGGTGAATAGGTATAGCAAGGTTGTCAGAGGCTCTCAGAGGCATTCAGACTCCTCTATATACTGTTTCTGGAGTAGACACCCTCGGTCCAGTAGTCTTGCAATTTTTTCACAGGCCCCCAAATATTCCTTTGGGAGGCAGCCCAAGTTATAAAGCATTTTAGGTATTACCAAGTCCAAATGTTCCTTCTTATAGTCAAAGAAATGAAACACAGATAGGGGACGGGTCTTGCCCAAGGTCACAGGTAGGGTAAAGCTGTGACTACAGCCCAGGCATCCTAGCTTCCAGGACTGTGCTCTGGGTCTGGAATGTGAGCAAAGTGCACAATGGAGCTCTGTCTTCGTCCCCCTGATAGTCCCCTAGGGCCCAGAGCAGCGCCTGGCACAAGAGTGTGTTGGCTGTGCAACGCTAGCAATAGACGAAGTGATTATGTTTTAGGGATGCTTAGCAACATGGAAAAGCTGAGTATGCGACTGGGTGTGAGGCCAGTTTCTCCATTTGCTCTAATTCCACCTGCCACCTGTCCCCTAGGCTGCTCAGCTCCATCCCTAGCTCACAGCCGTCTCAGGTTCTCCGAGTAGCCCAGCCCTAAAGTGGCAGGAAGGTGCGGAGCCCAGGGACTCTGCGGCCATCCCAGCCGCTTGAGTCCTGCTCTGACCTGGCTCAGATTCTTGCTGGCTTCTTGCTCTATCTTAAATCAGCGATGGAAGCTATTTCGTGACGACCCCAGTCATAAGTTCTTGTGATTTTTTTGCTTGTTCTCTCTGTCAGTCAGACTAGCCTAGGCTTTCACGCAGTAACAAATAGGCCCCCCACATCGTGGCTTAATAAAGGCTCATTTCTCACTCAGGAGTCTGGCAGCTCTCTAGGACGATTCCCTTTCAAGCAGCGACTTAAAGATCTCAGATTCTTGCATCTTGTAGCTACACCATGTGAAAAACACGGCTTCCAGGTGAGCTGGCAGAGAAAGACTGAGCTGGAGGGCTGTGCACTGTCTCATAAATGCTTTAGTTTGTAAATGACACACATCGCTTCTGCTCAATGTCTATTGGCCAGAACCACTTACGTGGCCTTGTCTAACTATAAGGGCTTTGGAAACGCAGGAAAGCACATAGCTTTTGGCAAGCAATAAAGATCTCCATCAGAATGGACTCAGGTAAATGAGATCACTGAGGTTTTTCCCGTTCTCACCCCCCTGCCAAAAAACAAGTAATAAGCTGACTCTGCAGAGTGGAATGTTCTTCCTTGTGGCTTAGCGAGACATAAACAGCAGTACGAGTCCAGGAAATGTATATGGAGGTGCTTTGGGCTCTTGAGCACTTTGCCAGACCTGGTGACTGCTCTCAGATGAGGTCACATAAACTGCCTCACGAGTAATAAAAGGTGGGGTGGACGTGGCTTGGCTGAACCCAGCTGGCTGCTTGCTCAGTTCAGACAGAGCTAAAGAAAAACAGTTGCCTAGTGGCCTTTCAACTCTGCTCCTGGCCTGTTATTTCTTCAGCCATTTATAGTCTAGTGTCTGGATAGAACTGGGCCAAAGTCTGGCAGGAATGGAGGCAGATAAATCATTTGCAGACCAGCACAGGCCTCACCGCTTTACTAGGAAAGGAAAAACCCAAAGCTCGGATTGGGGCATCGCGATGGCTCCTTTTACCGGCCAGAATGCTTTCATTTCACCCCTCCCGGTGACCCAAGCCCTGCTGTAGAACCACACAGTCCCCACCTTCAATGGGTGAATGCTCTGCCTGGCATTTGGTGGGGAGACTGTCAGGATTCTCCGAAGGCAAAACAAATACCCCTTGGATATTGTGTGGGCCTCGTGGTGGCACTCGTTGGGCATGGTGTCCTGTCTATATGTTTCCTGCCGGTTTCTGCTCCTGGGAGGGACTGTCTGTGGAAAGTGGACTTTGTTTTTCACTTTGAAATAAAGTCGAAGATTTTGAGTTACACTTGATAGGAAACAGTGGGGACAAAACCAGCTGCAAGTTATTCCCTCTTTTCTGAGCCAACACTTCTCAACCCTACATCTGACCACTTACCACATCATCGTGAAGATCTCCTCACTCTGTTTTACGCTGCCTACCTGATGGCCGCTGCCTGAGGTGAAGTCTCCACCGTGTCCCATCTAGAATATTCCAGTAGCATCCTAACTGGTCTTGCTGGCTTTGTCTTCCAATCATTCTATGGAAATTTTGATGGCTACTGTGCACCCACTCCATCCAGGTTATGCTGCTAGAAAAGCATGGCTCGAGGACAGCTTTGCTTACGAGCCTGCTGAAAAATTGCAGTGCCTGTCTAAAGCCAAAAGATAAGGCAGAACTTGGCATCGGGACATTTCAAAATCCACTCTCCCGTGCCCCATGCTACCCTTACTGGGTTGCGTACTCTGAGGGCCCCACTCCGGGGCTGATGCCCACAGTCCTTCTCGAGCCCCTATCCGTTGGCCGTTCCCTCTGTGCGCCGCATGTCGGTGCTGTGTGTGCGTGTGTGTGGAACTGTGTCTATATCTCTACAAGACTGAGTTCTCCAAGGCCTGCGTCTCTTCTGTTCACGCTATAGTTTCTTTAGGACCAAGTCCCACTCCTTCCCATAGTAGATGCCCAGGTAGTGTTTGCTGGTGGGAAGTAACATGGAGGTGGAGCACCCGGCGGAGGATGCCCCGGTTGAGTGTTGCTTTAGGGAAGGACAGAGACTTCCTATTCAGAAGCTGGACCTGGTTGGGGGTGAGAAGAACAAACAGGTGTTCTTTCAGTTCCATTTTACAGATATATGTGGACCACCTCAAGGTTACAGATGAAAATGTGCTATTAACTACCAGTCCCAGAGGAAGAAACCCAAATTCATGCTCAGCTGCTGCCTGCCGGTGAAACACTAAGCTCGGGCCAGGTTTCCATGATTAATGAGCTGTAAGGGAACACCGCGCTGTTCCATCTGCTGCTGTGGGCGTGCGGTTACCACCAGGGGACAGACGGACTTCATCAGCAGTTAAAATGAAGACTAGCTGGTGCCCAGTCAGCAGGGGGAGGATCGCTGGAGGTCAGGAGCGTGCTGAAAGGGAACAGCCTCGCTTTCAGTCCGCTGAAGGAATTGTCAGTGCATGGGGATTCCTGAGTGCCACTGTCAGCATTCCAAGGGCTCCCCCTGCTTTTGTCCCCACCTGTTCGACGCTGCGTGCCACGCAGAGGCATGGGGCACACAGATGAGCGAAACACACGGAGCTACAGGGCGCACGGGAAGTCATTTAAAAAAAGGTCCCTCACGTCTATGTCCGACTTTACAGTTTTCCTTTACATAAATTGGCTTCTATCATTATAAAGTCATATCATAAAATGGTAACAAAAAAAGTAAAAATAATATATTTTACACATTATAATATTCCTACCCACAGATAACTGTTAACATTGGGCTACATTTTCCATCCCTTTATCTCTGTCTGAGTACAGTACTTTCTGGTGGTTGAGAACATACCCTGTGTTGTCCTCTGTCACCTGCTTTGTAACACAAACACTTCCCCATGTTATTGCATAGTTGCTTTACTTTTATTCCATTTAAAAATATTAAAGTATAATTTGCACACAGTATTCACTTTTATTATTTTTTAAAAATTATTTGTTTGTTTATTTATTTATTTTTAGAGAGAGGGGAAGAGAGGGAGAAAGGAGAGAAACATCAACGTGTGAGAGACACAGCAACTGGTTGCTTCTCACGCGCCCCCAACTGGGAAACCTGCGCTGCAACCCAGGCCTGTGCCCTGACGGGGAATCGAACCAGCGACCCTTTGGTTTACAGGCCGGCACTCCATCCACTGAGCCACAGAAGCCAAGGCTAATTGTCACTGCTTTCAGTGCATCCCTCTAGTGAGTTTGATGAATGTATACAGTGATGGAACCTCTATAAGGCGTAGAACAATTTTGTCATTTCTCTCACTCTTCCTCTGCCCCGTTGTTATTAATTACTCCAACCCCCAGATCTTGGCACCCTTTGATCTGTTATCTGTTCCTATCATTCTGTTTTTGCAAGAATTTGATATGAATAGTATCAAATAGTACATATGGCTGCTTTACTAGCATAATGCATTTGAGATTCATACCTGTTCTGTGAATGACTAGTGGGTTCATTTTTATTCCTGAGTAAGAAAAAACATATGTGGATTGAGCACACTTTGCAATTTGCCTAGGCGAGGTATACTTGGGTTTTGTGCAAACCCAATCAGATTTTGGTGATTACAAAAAAAGCCACTACACACATTCACATACAGACTCTTGTATGAATATAGGTTTTCATTTCACTTGAGTACTTGAGTAAATACCTAGGAGTGGATTGCTGAGTCTTATGGTAAATGAATATTTAGAGCTAAGTATTCTATAAAAAACCCTACCCACCCACCACCCAGATATTGAGTTCTAATACCATTTTCCAATAAAAGAAAGCAGGGCTCTTTGGAGAAACGGCTGATTCTACAACTGAAGTAGGAAATAGATTCTAGCTGGGAGCATCCTGTGGGACCCCACACAAACAAAAACGAAACAAAATGCCACCTTGCTGGTAGTGTTTCCAAGGCGCATGGGGCCAGCTGAGAGACCTCTCAATGGCCCAAACTGGAACAGCGTGAGCAACGAAGTAAACGAAGGTAATACTGGATTATACCCCAAAATATGAAAGAAATATCCATTCTTATGTGAACAAATGATTGGGTGAATTAATAAATGCAGGAGAAGGGACAAACCTTCCAAGCAGAAGGATTGCAAATGGACTATGTAGATACTCCTCCTAAAGGAGAGGAGTGTTACTCCCACTTTTTAGGCGTGGGCTGTACATCATGATGTGTCCCAAAGTGAACAGTATGGCTAGGGAAGGGCTTGGTGTAACTTGAAAGGTGAGACACCTGATACACAGTACTTCAGCCAGGTGATCCAGGTCAACAGTAGTCAAAAATCATGGTGATTGTATATATTCTCAAGATGAGGTGATGAAAATGACCCTTTACCCAAACACTCATAACCCCATGAAGATACCAGACGAGTTCCAATGGAGAGGCATCCCCCAAAATACCTGGCCTGTACTCAAAACTGTCAAGGTCATAAAAACAAGGCAAGACTGAGACACTGTCGTATCCAAGAGGAACGTGAGGAGGCATGATGACCGTATGTAATGGGGTGTCCCAGATGGGATCCAGAACAGAACGAGACCTTAGGTGAAAAATGAGAAATCTGAATAAATTATGCACTTCCGTTGATAATAATATATCAGTATTGATTTATGAATTGTAACGAATGTACCTTACTAATGTAAGATGTTAATAGGGGAATTGGTATGATTTCTTCCTTAAATATTTAGTATAATTCACAACGAAGCCAGTTGAGCCAGGAGATTTTTCCTTTTCTTTAAAAAAAAAAAATCAATTCAATTTCTTTAAGAAGTGTAATACTAATTAGCTATCTTGACCTCTTTTTTTCTTTTTGAGTGAGCTCTGGCAAATCTTTCAAGGAATTTGTCCGCATCATCAAAATTGTTGACATTGTGGGCGAAGATTTCTCTGTAGTATTCTCTTACGTTGCTATGGCTCGTGGTTGTGCAGTGTGTGATGATGCTTCCTCTTTCATTTCTGAAATTTGTAATTTTCATCTTCTCTCTCTTTTTCTTGGTCAGTCTAGTTAGAAGTCTATCAATGTTATTGGTTTTGTCAAACCACAGGCTACTTACTGGTCATTGGTTTGGTCTACTCATTTGTACTTAATTCACTAAGGTCTGCTTTCATTTCCTTTTCTCTGCCTGCACGGGGTTTGTTCTGCTTTCTTCGCTAGTTTCCTATTGCAAAAGCGTATATCACGGATCTGAGACCCCTTTTCTAACAAATGGCTCTAATGCCATAAATTCCATTCAAAGCACTGCTTTTAGTACATTCCGCAAATTTTCATTAGCTTGTATCTCTATTTTTACTTTCAAACCATTCACCTGAGAACCTCTAGCCGCACATTAGAATCACCTGTGGAGCTTTGAAACACGCTAACGTTCACCCCGCGCAAGGCCATGTGAGTCAGAAAATATGGGGGTGGGGCCTTGGTATTGCTTTGTTTTAGCTTCCCAAAATGAGTTAACCCAAGATTGAGAATTTCTGCTCTAACCTTATTGAAAATGACCCCCAAACTCGTGTGCAGATTCTGGTCTGGATGCTTTTGAAAAAAATGCATATTCTTACATGCACCCCTAGAGATTTTGACTGAGCAGGTATACATGATGGTCGGTGGAAACCACATTTTTTAAAAAGTAGCCCATGCGATGATGATGAATGTGGGCTTCAGACTACACTGTGGGAAACGCTGCCATGATACAATCCATAAAGTAAGAAATGAGCCCCCGCTGTGCCAGCAGCTGTGTGCATTTCTGAGCATTGTTGGTGCTGAGGGAGAGGGTGCCTCCCCTCCCCCCCTTGCTCTCGCAGAACAAGCCCATGGCGACAGAGAGGCATTTCTTGCTGCAAACACCTGAGATGGCTTCATTACTACAACTGCTGGGCTTGGCATCGCTTTTCAAGGCCACATAGAATTAACTTCATAGATTTCAGATCTTTGCTCATGCAAGTTGCTCTGTCTAAATGCCTCCGTTTCCCCTGTTCACCTAGACTTCTCTGCCCTTCCCCCACTCCAGCAGCCTTCAGACTTCTTCAGTCTAGACTAGGTGCCTCTCCCTAGGGGCGGCATATTCACCTGGGTTCACTCACCTAGGTCCCGCCACCTGGGGCCTAATTGATGCATGTGTGGGTGAAGGGGGTGGAGGAAGCCTCCGCTGTCTCTGCAAACAAGTCTCTAGCCGAGGGGCCCGGCAAATGATTAACTGTTCAGAAGTATTATTTGATTGGATGAGACAAAGGAACAAAGAAGGAAAAAGCCAAAGACTATGCAGAATGCTACGAAGTCATGAATCACAGAAGAAAATGTCACTTAACGTATTGCTTATTAGATTCTAATCACTCTGAAATCTCCAAATCGACTTCCAGGCTTTTAATCCAGAACAGATTTATAATCTGAGAAGGACTTTAGTTTCCCCAGAAAATAGGATAAATGAGAAGATTTTTCTGAACGTCCCATTAATGGGTTAATGTAATGAGTGTTGGTAGGTCAAATAACATGGTCCTGTAAACAAGGGCTTAGACACCTGTGGACAAAGATGCTTAATCTCCTTGAAGGAGACTTAGTTTTTAGCCCTGCTAGAAACATCCACTTACAAGTGATCAGGTTGACAAACGTAGCACGGGTTTCTCCATGTACAATCCCTGTCCCAGGGCACAGGTTGGTCACAGCCTGTCATATTTTGCTGTAGGCATGTGTAATTAATAAAATGGCTTTTCTTTCAAAAATAATAGAAATGCTTGCGCATTTCCTGTGGTTATTCAAAGTAGAGATAGTTGTTTTTCTTCCACAGAGCAATAAGTGCACGGGTTATTTTTTTAATTTGAAAAATGAAATGGCATCCCTTTCGGTGTAACATCATTTAAAGAGCAGGTACAGGTATCCCTGCTCTTCAAAAGTTTGCACTGTGCCATCTGTTTTCGAAAGACCTACATTAGTGCAGGAGCTCCGGGAATCGCGTCGCTTCCTTGTGTGTCATTCTCAGGAGGCGCTAAGCCTTGTTGATATCCATTACCCGATGGTACAATGGGTCTCATCAGACATTGTTTTGCTTAGTCACAGAATCTAGTGACGACGTTAAGGGAGGATTTACCGTCCATGTTTTTTTTTTTGCCCCTAACTGAAAGAAATCCAAACAGGATTTTTTTGCTTTTACCAAGAAAAGGCAATCAGCAAAAATAGCGCCCCGCGTTTGTTTTGCAGGGAGCCCTTGTGTAGGCAGAGCTCACCCTGAGCAGTGACAGTGGCTCCCCCAAGCCCCTTCCCTGGAACCAGTGCCTTGCGCTGTGTCTGTGAGCATTCGTGCTGCATCGCCATTTACTTTGTGCATCTGTTGGCAAGACGTGTCCTGAAGTAGCAGGAAGAGCTAAGAGTGCTCGAGGGCTGTTACGCTTAGCAGAACACTGGACATGACTAAGTGTATTTCGTATCATCTGGTAGGTTAATTTTGGGGTCTGCAAAAGCTAAATATTTTTTTCCACATAAACTAATGGCGAGCCCTTCTTTACTTTACCCCATTTGGCGTACGATAGGTTCCATAGTATTGCTCTGCCATCAGGTAGTGGGGGACCCTGTGACACCACGGGCTCCGTGAGCTGCGGGGAGGGGGCACCAGTTCAGCTCCGAAGGCTGGGGAAAGAGGAAGGCTTGATGATGCATTGAAGTAATTGGCTGGAGAGTGTTGAGTAGAATTGATTGAAGAGAACTTCATTCCATCAGAAAATACTAAGTACCTACTGGGTGTCAGTCACTGTTCTAGAATCTGGTGATGTAAGAAGATTTCACAAAACAGATTAATATAAAATAGACAGAACTCCGAGTAAGGAAACTGGGTTCTAGTTCTGTGAGTGCCTGTGGTGATTGCTTGCCTTCTCTGGAGCCTGATTTCTATGTACACACAATGGATGTGCTCACGTGTGTGTGTGTGTGTGTGTGTGTGTGAGAGAGAGAGAGAGACTGGGTCACAGGAGCTCCAAGGTCCCACCCATCTGTCATTAAGGTACCATCACACAAGTGAAAAATGAAAATCTGCATTGGCGATTTCACTGTGGGAGAAGTTCTGTATCTTAAAGTTCAATATGACAATAGACTGAGGAAACCGTTTCCACGCTGAATAATGGATAGGGCGTTCATACTGCTTCTTGAAGGGTGTGTGGAAAATGGGGTGAAGGCTGCGTGGAAGGGATCTAAGAAAGTTACAGGTAAGGAATGGGATGGGCTGCTGTCAAAATGAGCACACAAGCTGAAGCCGGGCTTCGTGATGGCCGCGTGGCGCTGCAGAAAAAGAAAAGCTTGGGTACATGTAGTTCTTTGTTCATTGTTTTTATGCGTCACTCAGTCCTTAGCTCTCCGAGGTCTCCCTCTGACATTTGCCATCTGTATGATGTCGGGCAGTTTCTAACAATTTCAGAGCGAGGCTGATGCATAGGTTTGCGAGCTAAGACATGCAAGACCATTAAAGTAATGCTTGATATTGAGGACATTCTACAAGGTGAGCTTCTTTCCTCGCTGGTGTAAAAGCACCAGAGAGACCTCCCACTGCAGCGCCTAACTGTGAACATAGATTCCTTCAGGGTTATTCTCTCACAAAGATAATGGTGACTTTTACGTTCGTCTCCTTAGACTGAAGTATGTGTTCGCTTTCACCAGGATTTCCAGGTATAGCTTGCAAGTATTTTCTCCCTACACGCAAGTCCCCAAGTACTCCTTTGGTCAGCACCCACCCTCTGTTGGAGTTTTCTTTCTAAAGCACAGTTCTGATCACATGAGTCCCGGCTCAAAACCTGACACTGGCTCCCCATTGCTTACAGAGTAACACCCCGTCCCTGAGCGTGCCTTCTGAGCTCACCCTGATCCGGATGCCGCACGCCTTCCCAGCCTCATCTCACAGCGCCTACTCCACCTGCTTCAGGATCAACGGGAGGGCTTGTTGAAACACGTGTTTCTGGGCCTCCAGCCCAGTCCTTCTGATTCAGGGAGTCGGAGATGGGTCATGGAGATTCTGCATTTCTAACAAGTTCCCAGGGGATGCTGATACTGTTTGGGGACCACATGTTATGAGCCATTGCTCCCACCACACGAGTGCTGGTTCTCTTGAGATACAGCAGGTATGTATTTTTACACGTGGCATTTTTTCACGCTTTTTCATCAGGCTCCTGCTCTTGGTATATTTTCACTCACTTTCAAGCTAATTTTACTGTCTAAGGAAGCTTGTCTCTCCTGTGTATTTCTACGACATGCTGCTGGTATTCCATTTTAGTATGTTCTTCTCTTCTACACTGTACCAGAGCTAATAGTGTGTTTGCCTTTCTTTCAGTCAAGTGCCTCTCCCTTGAGGGAAGGGACTATATTTCATTAACCTCTGAATTCTTGAAAGGCTTAAATGTCATTGTGGTGCCTAGAGGCATCCCCTGTAATTACACATCCCTTCTTCTCCTTTCTCTGCTTATTCTAGCCCCACCCCCACCCGGGGAGACAGGATTCCCAAGGGTGGCAGCCACCCTCTTTTGGAGGTTGAAGGATTCGTACCATTTAAGTGTCTGAACTAATGGATTTCATCAGCGATGTTATAAAGAAATTCACCAAGGTCAGAAAGCAACCAGCCTACAATGTTGGCCTGGTAGGTTTTAGAGCTGCCTGCATCATGAAGTTGTTAAACCCCTCTGTAGTAAGTCAAGCTGTCATGGGGAACACTGGACTCAACTCCAATCAAATGCAGTATTTGAATTATTTTTAAAATGTAAAGTGCCAGAAGCGATTTTTTTTTTCTCTGTGGATCACCCTTTCCTATACTGAATGTGCAGGCAAGAAGCAGGGGAATTAATAATGAAGCCAGAGTAAGTGCACAGTCTGGAGAAGGTTTTGCTCGAAGTAAATTTCAGGGAATGCAAAATAATCAATCTCCTTAAAAGACCCTGTCAGTTTCCAAAGTGCACGGAGTGAACCCAGCTCTCCCATGTGACTCCCTGCTGGCTGTTGGGGAGGGAGGTGTATCTTAGCCTCCCCCAGCTCCAGCCCCTCTTCCTCTATCCTTCTCCTCAGCACCGGGTCCCAGTCCTGACTCTCCTGGTGAGTTTCCTATGACACACACTTTCTCTGGGGGTTTCCAGCCGACCCCGTGACTTCTCCTCTCACCTGCACGCAGCCTACACCTTTCTCTCGAGCCACAGTGTCCCTGAAGTCTCCTTGGCTGTTTCACAGGGTCTCAGATTCAATAGGCCCCTCAATTAATTTCACCATTTTCCTGATCCTCTGGCCATTTGCAGGGCATTGATTACAAAGACCATGGAATTGGTATAACTACCATGGACAACTGTTTCATCATACCTATGGAAACTAAACAAATGCATAGCGCATGTCCCCAGATTCCACTCCTAGGTAGCTTGCTAACAGAAAAATGCTTGCATATGCTCACCAAAAGATATGTACAAGAATATTTACAACAGCTCTATTTACAACATCCCAAACTAGAACCTATCCAAGTGACTCACTGACTCTAGAATGGATGTGCAAATATGGCGTATTCATTTGATGAAATACTGTGCACCAAGAACAGCAAGCGGGTGTTGGAACACCAAGGAATGGAGGAGCCATACCAACGCAATGTTGGACAGAAGAAGCCAGAGACAGAAGAATACACCCTGAATGCTTCCATTTATGTAAAGTTCAGAAACAGACAAGCTGCATTTATGCTGTGGGAAGTCAGGAGAGTGGATCCCTCCGGGGAAATGAGATGGGAAGGGAGCAGGAGGGGTTCGGGGTCACTGGGAATGCTCTTCTCCTTGGATCCTTGTTTTTACAGGGGTGTCCAGTTTGTGAAAATCCCTTGAGCTGTGTACTTAAGAGCCAAAGGTTTCTCTTATGCACTGTTTTTCAATGTCTATCGTATTTCAATAAAATTTATTTAAAAAATAAAGAGGAAGAATAAAAGAACAAGGGCCACTGATCTGAGTCTCTTTCCAGCTGAGAGTTTGAGCCACCTTAGTTATGGTTTCTGTCATTTTTATATGTTGGGGCTTTGTGACATATTTCTCCCTTGTTGGCCAAAAATAGAAGAAACAACCCCAGTAGAATGAGAAGACGTACTAGAAGATGCAGGTTGTGCAAGGTCTAATCAAAGTGATGTTTCTAAACCTCCAGGTGGGTGTTCTGGCCTCCACGGTTGCTCCTTCTCAGCCCCCAAAGCAGGTCCCCAGGGAGGACACCGGCCTCAGTCTAGATCTCAGCCCCCGAAGAGTTTGCCGGTGGGAGCTCTGTTCCCTGAGTAGCTTGTGGACCTAGATTCTCCGACCAAGAGACTGCAGAGGTTGCCGTGTGTGTGTGTATGAATCAACTTTAGTTTCTAGGTCAATGGCATTTGCAAAGCTGTTGTTGGTCACTCACAGACCTGGACTGTATCACAAAGGGAGACAGCGCCATTATTCAGTGAGTTGCAACACTGATGTTTTAGTTAACAGATAAACCCCGAAATCTCAGCGGCTAATAGAAATTTACTTCTAGCTGATGTAAGTAGCAGGGAGGTGGGCTGGGAGAGAGAAGGCTCTGCTCCTTGTGTCCTCCAGGCTTATGGAAGCGCTGGCCTCTTCAACATGTGGCTTCCAAGGTCACCTTGGAAGCTGACATGCAGCTGTGAGCTGCGGAAAATGAGAGGAGTGGGTTGTGTAGTTTTCTAGGTTAAACCCGGCAGTGGGATCCATCACTTCCACGTTTCATGGGCCAGACCTGGTCATATGAACACTCCAAACATCAAGGGGCTGGGGCACAAAGTGTGGTCCAGCCGTGAGCATGGAGGGAGGAAAACTAATTTGATGGATACCGACCCTGGCTGTGCAATGTTTGGATTTAACTGCAAGCAGGGAAAACCTAATTAAAGGTGAAAGGTGAGTAGAAAGGCAAAGGTGATCTTCTTTTGGCGGGAATAGGTCACAGGTAAGGGACCAGGAGGTAAGAGTATCTTCCTGGAGGCCTGAAGGGCAATAGAAGCCTTATTGTAACTCGGAATTGAGTTTTTAGTTAAAAATAAAAAACGTTAGTGCCACAGACTGAAATTGGAACACTGGACAAGGAGCAAGCATGTTTATAGCCCGGCGAGTAAACAGAAGAGGAGGTCCAGCTTTTTCAATGGACGATCTCCCACTCCAACCTTTTTTCTCCCTTTCCTGTGTTCTCCCTCATCTGCGGTCACCTGAGCCTGGGGCTGGGAGCAGTCTTTCCATCTAAATTTATCTGAGTTTTGATGAAGTGTTGTCAAGTTCACGTCCTAAATTTTGTCCACTTCATTGTATTGTTTCATTTCTGCTAATACCGCCTCATTTTTGGCTCTCGCTCTCAGGTGGGTTATTGCAATAGATCCCTAACAGGTCTTCTCCCTTGTAATCCCTCTACTTTGCTCTAGGCTCCATGCCTTGTCAAAATCATCTTAGAGTGTCATCAAGCAAGCATCTCAATGACTCCCCACAGCCACCAAATTAAATGTAAACTTCTTAGTTTAACGTTCACAGCATTTCTCAATCTAGTCCCCAAATGACCTACCCACCCTTATTCCCTGGCAATTTAAGAACCCTAGAAGCGCATGTATTCCCAGACAACCTAGCTCCTTGTTATTCTCAATACACTCAAGGCCATCTCACAGGCTTCCAAGCATGCCCTTCGGGGCTCCAGGTGGTGAGCTCCTAGTCCATAATAATATCTGAGTCAGATGACACCTCTTCCCAGAAACTTCCAGCACTCCACCAGGGAGAGTTAATTTCAAATATTAATATTGATCTCTATGATAGCGCTTAGCACTTTACACTGCATTTCTTTGTCAGCCACCTCCCTTGCTAGGCTGCCCTGGGAGTCGGTGTAGTGTAGGAGCGAAAGCAAGAAGCTAGGAGGCAAGTTAGACCTGGACTTGAACCCCACCTCTCCCCATTACTACTTGTGTTGCCTTAAATTGCCTAGGCTCTCTGGTTCCTCTTCTGTAAAATGGGGATAGTAATATTTACCATGTGATGTGGTTATGGTGATTATAAATGTGTATATATCAAATATGGGACCTGGCACCATGTGCCTAACTTATTTCTTCTTGTCTTCATCTTCATCTTCTTTCTCCTGCTCCTCTTCCTTTCTTTCCTCCCCCTCCTCCTCCTTCTTGTATTTTGTCTTATATATAATAAAAGACATCTTAAACACTCAGTAAAAATTTGTTTAATGAATGAACTAGAAAGCTCAGCAGCCTGGGACTAATAATTTTGTTCTATAATTCATATTTGAATTAGTTTTTGAATGTGGTATAAGATCTAGATCAAAGGTCAAGTTTCTCCCGCATGTACCAGGCCAATAGTTCCTGCATCATTTGTGAAAAAGTCCAACCTTTCTGCACTTAGTTGACTTTGTCAAAATCAATTATCTATATAGGCATGAGTTAATTTCTGGACTCTGTTCTGTTCTATGGATCTATTTGTCTGTCCTTAAGCCAAAAGCAACATTGTCTTGATCACTGTAAGCCCTCCTTGGAGGTCTGCCTTGTACAGTACTGTACACTCTCCTGTACAGTAGGTTGGGGATTTTCTCCACGTCTTCAGCTGAACAATCGTAGAGAACAATTTGTTCCTTCTGTCTCAAGGATCACTCTCCTTTATTGCCTGATTGCTGTTGTCTAAAAACTGTTTCATATGATTTGTCTGTTCTTTAATTGCTTCAAAATGGAAGGGAAATCCTATCTTATTACTCTATTTTGGCCAGAAGCACACATCTGTATTGATTTCTTTGTTTGGGTATGTGTTTTTTGATTTATTTTACTGGTTGCTTTAGATATTATAACATAGATTTTAAATTATAACAGTTAACCTTGAAATAAAATTATTCTTTTTAATTAATGTTAAAAAAAACTGACTACTATATATTTCCTTTCACTCTTCTGCTCTTTGTCTCAAATTATCTTATATATTTTCTCTGTATATGTTACATACAGTATCTTGTCATTATTTATATTTTAAACTGTTAATAGCCTATTTCAAGATGCTAACAAAAAATGACTTATATTTACTCAGATATTTACCCTATTTATTTTTTCCTATAAGTATAGAATTTCATTTATTTTAGTGTTCTATCAGTTTGAAGGAAACATCTTTTTTGTATAAGATTAATCCTTTTTAACTTTGTGTGAGTAAAAATACATGTCACTTTGCCTTCTTTTTTGAAAAACATTCTCATTGGATATAGAATACTAGATTGACAGCTTTTTTTTCAACACTTCACAGTTATTGTTCCACTGTTTTTTGGTCTCCACTGTTTCTGATGAGAAGGTAGCTGTTATTCATTTGGTATTTGCTTTGGGTCCATTTGCAATGTTCTTTTTAGATTGGTTTTACATTTTTTGCTTATGCCTAAGTTTAGTTTTCTTCATATTTATGCTACTTGGGGTTGACTTTTTGAATCTGTGGGTTGATGTCCTTCACCAATTTTGAAAAGTTCTTGCCATTTTACTTTACAATATTTTTTTCTGCATTATTCTCTTTCTTTTGTTTCTGGGACTTTAATTACATACGTGTTAGAACTTTTCCTATTATTGTCTCACAGATTTCAAATGGTTTATTTATTTTTTTAAATTCTTGTTGTTGAGTCTCACTTTGGTGACTTTATATTCATCTATCTTCAGGTTCACTGATTCTTTTCTCTGCTGTATTCATTTTAATTTTAAAGCCTTACATTGAATTCTTCATTTTGAATACTGTATTTTGCATTTCTAGTTTTCCATTCAATTTAAAAAATCACTTCTGTTTTTCTACTCTAATCACTCAGCTGCTGTTGCATACCTTTTCTATTAGGTCCTTTATTATTTTTATCCTAGATATTTTCAAGTCCCGGTCTGACAGGTCATTATCTGGGCTCTCTCTGGTTCTGCTTTGACTGGTTCCTTTATTGACCATAGACCACATTTTTTTGATTCTTGATATATCTTATAATTTTTGGTCCCATGGCAGACATTTTATATCAAAAACAGACTGAAGCAAACAATATTTACTTCCAGAAAAAAAAACATTTTTCTTTCTGTCAGGCTTTTAGAGCGAAGAACGAAGTCACGGCAGTCTGTCAGTGAACTGAGTCTGGACTTTGTAGCAGCTTAACTTCAATTAAGTTTACCCACTGCACGTGTGAAGTGTTTTGAGGGTGGCTGGGGAGCTTCTCTTCCACAAAATTTATGCCTGGGGCCTGCCACAGCTCTGGAGATCTTTTGAAGGATTATAACTCAGTTAAGAGCTTTCCAAACTGTGTAAAAACTTGATTTTACAGTTTGAATGTAAGTTTTACAGGTTGCTATGGGGTGCCCTTTGTTTTTCTAGACCACTCCCTGTGTTTTTGTGGCTTAGGAGACTTTTTCTTCCCTGCTGGCCTACCCAAACCTTCGGAAGGCAGCGCCACCCTGTGAAGCCTTGAAATGCCTTGTATTTCTCTCAGCTGTCTTGCATTCTCTCAAGAGTTTGGTGTCTGGGAACCTGTAAGGCCTCTGGTAAATTCCTTGTAATTCTCTTGTCCTGCTTCTTGCCTCTGGGGGGTGGCTGCTTTGTACCTGGAGGAGGCACTTCCACCTCACCGCAGACCTCTCTCAGAGCGCCCGCCCTAACCTGAGGCTTTGGAATATTATCTTGGAGCACTCAGGGAAGACTGGTTGGAAATGTTTGGCAGGTGAATTCAATCTCACTCTGTGCCTGGGGTTTCTCAGAATATTAATCTGTCATCCCAGCCAGTTAAAATTTCAGCTGGCTTCGCTTTAGCCCCAACTATGTTCCATCCCCCACCACCTCCACTCTGTCAATGAGACAAGCAGCTGGGTATCTCTTCTCTCTGATGAAGAGCTTGTCTTTTCTTGGAATTTAGTTAATTTGGAAAAAAAAAAAAAGATGCTGTAGATTCTCTGGCTTGTTTTGTTTCTTAGGGTGAGAATAACACTCTCTTGTGACATTGTACATACATCCTAAACAGTGCCAGAAGATTTATCTGTGATAGATTTTAATTTCTTCTAATTTATTCAGCATGCCTGGCAGTTTCTGCAGTTACTGCATTGTGGGATAATTCTGAAGGGGATGTTCCCCATAATAACCTTCCTGTGCTTAAGCAGAACAACTTTTCACTTCTATAGCACCATTCCCCAAATCGATTTTGATCTTTCTCTGTACCCAAACCTTAACCAGCTCTTGGGACAGGTAGAATTATGTGGTACTGGTTGCTCTAGAAATCTTTCTAATAATGCAACTCATATTTATGTGGTAATTTTACAGGGATTCATTCTTATTTACTGCTACATCCCCCAAGTCTGGAACAGCATGTATAGAGACCAAACATTTAATAAGTATTTGTTGAATGACGATATAATCCTTAAACTATTCCCAAAGAGAAACAGAAAGGGAAAAGAACTCACACTTGTTAAATGTCCATGCTGTGTTAGGAACTGTCAAACATGCATGTAAGATGATTTCACTTAACCCATAGACTGTCGCTGTGATGCGTTATTTATCAGTGTTTTGAAGACTAGGAAACTAAGGTCTCCAAGCTGTCGACGGCAGCTCAGCTCCACAGGAAACCAAGTCCATCTTGATTCTTCACTTTTTCTACCCCTATCACCTCGTCTCTCAGAAAAGGGCTCTCTGTGTATGAGAGGGCTGAGGAAAGCACTGTCTCTACGCATCCTTTTCTCTTGAAAACTGAGCCATCTCTTCTTGGTTGTAACCAACGTTCAAATGTGGGCATCAGAGAATAAAAAAGACATGTGCAAATTTGGATTCTCTTTATATGCTTGACATTCAGGATGAAAATGGACTTTTTTTCAGTAACAAATTCTGCTATGTAAAAATGTTAATGTACTTGAATAAATACAAATGCTACTGAGATTCTAATACTACGTATTACTTAAAAACTCTTTGGTTGTTTCAAAAAACTCTTGGATCAGCCCACACTCCCATATGCATCTCTGTTATCTTTAATAGAGTGTTCTGGTTTTTATTAAGCCAACTGAGCAGTATCCTTTGCACTAGAAGAGAATTTAAACCACCAGTTTCTGAATTTGCTACATTTAATGACTCTTTCACAGATGTACCATACATGTTTGCATTAAAACAATGTTAAAAGGTGATCATTTGGATATTTGCAGACACTGAATTTATTGAAAGAAGTGGATACTTGATATTTGAAATGACTACATAATCCCTAATTTTCTATCAATAAATGCATTTTCCAATTAGCAAAATATATGTAAAACCTTTTTAAAAATCCCACATATTGGAGTTTTAAAATCAAATCTCTTGATTGCTGATTTTTCTTTCAAATATTTAAATTTGATTACATTGATTTCTATAGATTGCTGCCATTTTGAGTACGTGTTTACCCACAGTTTTAGAGGTAGAATTTTGAGATCTCAAAGTGCTGAAAAATTCTGGATCTCCAGAGGAGAAAAGGGAGCTAAGGAGTCACTACTTTGGTGCGGGGTAATATTTCTTCAAAGGAACATCTGTCTTAGAACCTGTACAAAGGAGTTCCATTACCAATATATCAAGAGGGTCTTATTACCTGATAGCACACCCTGGGGATTATCAATATTTAAAACAAAACAGAAAGAATATCTTGTAGAATTTATTGTTAGGAAATATTTTGTTTCTGCCAAATTGCTAATCTGCTTTCTCCTTCCCTTCTAAGGAAGTTATGGAATTCACTCTGCTTGTCTTTGCCTTGATTCCCAGGAAGCTCTGTATCAAATTATTTAGAGAGCTTACCAGTATGCCAATTGCTGTCTCCCTCTCTCACACACACACCCTATATATATTACATGTATATATATTACATATATTGAAATATGTACATATGTGTATGTTTATGTGTAAAGAGAGAGAACACACTCCATTAATCAATAGCAGCGCATGATTAGCATATTTGTCTCATTCCATAGTAATGTTATGGGGCATCTTTGTTGCAAGATATCTTCAACCTTTTTACAATACTATATGAAATATACATCAAATAACAATTTAGTAACGTGTGAAAAAAGTAAAAAAGAAAGAATAAATTGAATCTACTTATAGGATTAGAGGACGGAGGCGATGGTAGAGAGAAGAGGCTAATGACTCAGAAGAGAGAGCATAGTTTATGGAAGCAGGCTCTGGGAGAAGAAAAGTGTGCGGTTCTAATAGCTATGTGAACTACAGAAAACCAGGGAATGTTTCTGAGCTTCTTGCTTATGCCTCTGTAAAATGGGGTTAATGATACCTATCTGACAGACCTGTGGTCAGAATCAAATGCGGTAACCTAGGTAAGAGCTTTACGATCTGGAGAACACCGCTCACGGGTAGTTTGCTGGTGTGTCCAGGAAGGGACGCAGCAGGAAGCTCAGCAGCTCTGGAGCTGCCCCCTCTCCACCCTGCTCGTTGTGATTTCCGTTGGGCACCTGGGCTGAGTGTCAGGGTCAGAGTGGGTAGAAGATGACCTTGAGGGGAGGCAGCACCGAGAGATTTCAGTTGTGGGCCCCAAGAGGCTGGTTTTTTTCCTCTGTCTCTTTAGAGGGATTACTGCCATCTTGTCCTACTCCCAAGTGCAATTCTTGCTCCGCCAAAGAGTCCATGCCCCCAAACCCTCGCTTGAGCTCCCTATGCTCTGAATAGTTCTTCCGGGAGACTCAATGCATTGCCGGTCATCTGTCTTCATTTCCGAAGTTCCATCTATTACACCTCACTGATCTATCCTCCTGGTGTTGGGGGTAGGTGTCAGGGACTTTGGGTGAACAAAGCCGCCTAAAATAACAGAAATATTAATTATTGTCTATTTTTAAAGCAATTCAGTTTCATTTCTTTCAATATGCAAACTACCTAGAACAAGATAAGTAGAGTTGTCCTTAAGGACCTTGCTTTGGTGAAGAACCAAATGAGATCCGTAATTAGCCCACTGATTGTGGTTAGGAACAATTAAATTGTTTAAATGCCTACTTTCCCTCCCTCGTCTTGTTTACATTATTAATTTAATCAACTGGCAATTTTTTCAAAGATTACACGGTCAACATTAAACCTCTAACTTAAATGATGTTCAGTGGTCACAAAACACACTTCCAGGTGTTTCCTACTTTATAACAGTATCATATGCTTGCAGATTACAAAGTACTTTATTGTGTAATGATCTAGTTTTGTCTTCTCAACAACCCTATGAGGTGAGCTGAGAAGTCTTTTTATCTCCGTTTCCCAGAGGAAGAAATGGAAACTGTGAAGCATTAGGTTACTTATCTAAAGCCACACAGTCATCTCATCCAGACTTTTCTGATTCTTCAGAGTTTTACTCTGTTCCTGTTAGTATTGTGAAGGAACCAAAACCAAATACAGCGGTCCCTCTCTATATCGCGGTTCACTTATCGCGGCCTCACTGTATTGCAGGATTTTAAAAAATATTCTATTTAATTATTTATCGCGCATTTTTCACTCTAAGGTGAATAAGGGACTGGGAACAGTTTATAAGTGTGTGGGAAGGGTTTATAAAGCCTTAAAATATATATAAATACTAAAATAAATGTAAGGTGCCTACTTAGCGGATTTTCACCTATCGCGGGGGTGGGGCGCTGTCCAGAACGTAATACCCGCGGTAAGTGAGGGAAGACTGTACTGGGCATGCAAGGTGGCTAATTTTGTTCATCATTCATTCATTGAGTCATTCATTTTTATTCCCACAGATGGCTACTATGCCCAGAACGTAATAAATATTTCAGCAGAGTGCTCACTGCATGAATGGAAAGGAGGCTAGACGGAAGAATTCACTGCATGTAATGGAGTAAAAAATATCTTACCTATTTTCACGTTGTCACTGTGCCATACCTGCGTACTCTCAAGTAGGGCAAGTAACACGGGAAAGAACCTCATCTTATCAGCCTTGCCTTCTTCAGGTCCCCAGGGAGGGTGATGGATGACTGTGTGAGGAATTAGCAAATTGGAAGCATTCAAATGGCCGTTCTTCCCTCCCCCCCCCGCCCCACAATTCGCCCCCCTTCTCGTTTTTTCTTTCCTCCTCTTTTTTTTCTTCCTCCTTGTCCTTTCCCAGTTCCTCTTTCTTCTCTCTTTTTATTTATTTATTATTTTTAATTTTTATTTTTGTTTTATTCAAAGACTGAGTGGCATGCATAAGGTTAGGTATTTCCATAAAACGATGATGCAGGATTGGGTCATTTGAGGATGGAGACATGCCATGTGTCCCTCGGGCTGAAACCATTCCCATATGAATTAGCCATGTTATTGTTGTAATATTTCGGGGGTGAGTTTTCCAGATGATTGGCTTAATTCTCTATTCTATGCATTACTGAGAATTTATTTCCTTATTGCATTATTCTTCTGTATTAAGAACCTTTCTAAGAAGTATCAGATAACCCCAAAATATGTTAACTTTCTCTTTGGCTGAAATTGAATGAGATTTCTGAGAAGTACCTTCCTTAAAATTATTAAGAGGCAGCCTTCTCCCTACAAGGGGTCATGTCAGGTTCAGCATGTTTCATGGACTCTTAACTGGCCAATTCTTCAGCCTCCCCAACACCCCAGCCCCAAGAATGGTTTTTCTAAAAAAATCAGATTTTATGAATTTTCTATTTAAAATATCAATTGGTTTTTTTGTCAACAATGAGGTAATGTTCAAGCTTTTTTTTTTTAAATTTAAATTTAAATTTTTGCTGTACATTGTCTCTGGGACATGACTTTCCCAATGCTTTTATTTTTTTAAAAATATTATTATTTTTTTTTTTCAGATTTAATGTGTTTTATTGATTAAAATATTACATTTGTGCCAATTTCCCTTCCCTCTGCTCCCCTCCACCCGGTGGCCCCCCTCTCTCCAGTTGTCCCCCCCTTTTAGATTATGTCCATTAGTTGTGCATACAGTTCCTCCCAACCTCTCTCCGTCTATTCCATTCCCTCCTACCTTGATCCCCAATTCCTATATCATCTCCCTCCCTTTCCCCATTCCCCCTCCCTGTTGACCTCCCCCCAATATGCTTCCCGTACCCACAGTTCCTTTTCCACTCTCGTTGCCTGTTTAGTTTGCCTTTGTTTCATCTCCCTACGCTTCTGTTTTTTTAAACCAGTCCCTTTAACATCTCATATAACAGTGGTTTGGATCTAATGAACTCTTTCAGTTTTATTTTGTCCTGGAAACACTTTCTCTGTCCTTCTATTCTGAGTGACAATTTCGCTGGATAGAGTATTCGTGGTTGTAGGTTTTGGATTTTCATTACTTTGAATATTTCTTGCCAGTCTCTTCTTGCCTGTAGGGTTTCCCTTGAGAAGTCAGCTGATAGTCTAATTGGGACCCCTTTGTACATAATTCTTTTCTTCTCTCTTGCTGCTTTTAAGATTCTCTCTTTATCTTTAATTTTTGACATTTTGATTATAATGTGTCTTGGAGTGGTTCTCCCTGGGTCCAGTCTCTTGGGAACTCTCCTTGCTTCCTGGACCTGCAAGTCTATTCCCTTCCCCAAGTCTGGGAAGTTCTCCTTTATTATATTTTCACTCAATTTTTCAAGTTCTAGTTCATCTTCCTCATTCTCTGGCAAACCAATGATTCTTATGTTGGGCCTTTTATAGCTGTCCCAGAGGTTTCTGATCCTCTCATTGTTGCTTCCCATTTCCTCTCGCTGCATTGGTTGACTGCTTGTTCCTTCTCCATATTCCAGTTTGTTGAAATGAACTCTGGATTTTTTTTTCTCACTATCTATCTTGTATGCGGTTTTGTTCCTTTCGTTATGAAAGTTTTTCGCTTCTTTCTTATCTTTTTCCTGCTCTTTTGTGAATTCTGTAAGCCACCTGATAACAATGGCCCAGAACTGAGCCTCTGACAGGTTTCTTATCTGTTCATCTGTCAGGTTCTCTATCTGCTGCCTGGTGAGTTGTGTTACCGGTATTTCTATAGTTGTCTGCCACATTTTGACAGATGTGTTTTGTTTTCTTGGGCCGGCTGTCCGGGGCAGTGCCTGTGTACGCGTCATAAATCAGCGACCGGCGCCTGCCTGTCTGCGACCTATTTCGCAGCCCTGTGGTGCTTTCTGTGGGGGCGGGGGTCCAAGATGGATTCACACAGTTATTCAGCTAGGAGACCGGGATCCGTCCTCCCGCCCCCCTGGGCCTCACTGTTCAAGGCGATGCGGCGGCCGCTCTCCCCAGCGCTGGGGTCGCGCACCGCCAGGGGCTTGACCGCAGCTGCGATTCCTCGCCGCCCGCCGCTCCGGGTGCGACCGCAAACAGCTCTGCCCTCTTTAACTCTTACCTGCCCAAATGGCACCGCTGGTTTATAACTTCATATGTTGGACTTCCGTGTAGTTTTATTTTCTGGAATTTCTAGTTATCCTTTGTTTTGAAGTAGTTGTATTCCTCTCTAGTTGTAGAGGGAGACCTAGCGTGTCCGTCTAAGCCTCCATCTTGGCCGGAAGTCTTATTATTATTATTTTTTTACATAGATGCTATTTCTTTTCCTGGAGTGCTTCCTCTTCCCTACATGCCCTGCGTTCACCTCACCTGGTGATGAAGGTGGAGGAAAGGGGATATATTTGAGAAGCACTTCCCAGGTCCCAAATCCATCTCCTCCCTGAAGCCTTGGTCTATTTTGCCATTCAAAGCAAATCTCTCTATCACCTTGGCATGTTCCTGCATTATGGCCTGGAAAACTCTGTGTCGTATTGCAATCATTTAAAAAATGTATTTATTTCCTTCTTGGCTTGAGTTTATATCTTATTCACCACCTTCTCAGGGCGCTGCACTCAGTGCTTGGCACGTACGTTCTGGTCAGAGTAGGTGGCCACTGAGTTGTTGAACTGAGCTCTCCTCTGTGCTTTGAGTTGGAATGTTTTGTGAACAATAAGATCGCTTCGGTTCTCAGGAGCCAGTCCTTTATGTTGCAGGCTGTGAGTTCTGGAAGATAGGGAAGTTTAAACTTCATTTTTTTCTGAGTTAAAAGTTTTGATTGAGACTTTATTTTGGAAACACGTCACAGAAGTGCCAAGAATCAAAGTGTTTCTTTTGCATCTATAGAAGATCGTGACCCACTATTACACCTTCTGTTCTGGTGGCCCCAGTCTCTCAGAGCACATGTTCCTGTCTCAGATGGAGCCCCGAGGGTGGCTTTGGGAGTTTCTATTTTCTTCCTGGTAAATGATTCATTTTGGGCTATTTTCCCATGAATGGGGGCATTCACCATCTCCCCCACTATAGCACACCTAGACTGAGTTTAGTTTTTCTGCTATTACAAATCACATTTCTGGATTTTGTTGGTAATGCTTTTTTCATGTGTATCTGAGATTGATGACTAACATCAGTGAATGATGTAGCAAGGATTAGGAGTCAGGAGACATTGGTTGTGGTCATATGATTTTGGGCAAGTCATCCATTCTCTCTAAGGTTCAGTTTCTCGTGAGTAATGATGTACCCGCCTTGTGGGGTTGTTGGGTGGATTGTGCAAGGTAGTGTCTGTGGATGGGCTTCTAAGCCTGCCACGCAGTTAGTGGAGGAGTTCCTGTCCTAGAGGTGAGAGGTTGGGAGGCTGGGATAGAAAGTGCAAAGGTCCTTCCCAGAACTGCCACTGGAAGAGTGAGTATCCTGTATTTTTAATTTGTTTGGCTCAAGATAGATTTTTAAGTATTTAATGCATATGCACATTATTATGTGCCATTCTATCTGGGACTCAATCTATTTTCATGCCATGAATCTCTTAGGTACTGGTGAAGCTAGTCCAGAGGTGGAGAATAATATTATTAAGGGCATAAAATAAAACATTAGGCTAAGAAGAAAATATAATGATATATAGTTCTATTTATTGATCCCTTGGGGACTCATGGACTGCAGCTTAAAAATTCTGAGTGTGTCTTAAAAATTTTAAATCCTGTAATAAAATTTAAGAGTCACAATCCCTGTACTCTCAATTTACAGAAGGGGAGAGTGGGAACCCAGGGACAGTTCCCCCCAAACAGTCCAGAACTACACAGGAAGTTTCGTGCAGTGGATAGTGACAAAAATATAACATTTCTGGTTACTCTGCTTCCAGCCACAAAGAACCCTTGGAATTATTTGTGCCTTGGGTTCTTGTTCCTAGCACCCAATGTCACAAACTTGCTGCGTTGAATGCCATTTGGAGTCATTCACTATCCGATCATTTCAACCCAAAATGGAGATCACAAACGGCGTCTTCTTTCGTACTCAGTGTACCCCACCAAAGTGCATCTGCTCCATCGAGGTTATCCTAGTATTAATTATTCATGGACAGAGCCCTGACAAATGAATTCTAATTGCGAATGAGTGCAATTGCTGTCGATTGCATAATTTATGATTCCATTTGTTAAACTAAGATGGTGGGAGTTGATGAAAGGCATTAAGTGGCCCCAAATTAAAGGCAGTTTGGGTTCAAAAGCATGTATGTATCTGTGTGAGCATAACTTGAAGTTGTTAGCGTCTCTGAGCCCCTCCCCGCTCACTGGTGATAAATACACCAGGTCAGCTGTTTTCCTGGGACCCTGCGTCTGGCTGGAGATGCACTGGTCTGAGCACCCTGAAGACTTGTGGGCAGCCAGTGATGACTTGGTCTCTTTCCCGCACGAGGTGCAGCAGCTGCCACCTTTCTCTCTGGCTCAGGGCCGTCCTCTGGGTCGTGGCCACACGAGAGCCTGGCTGGGCAGCTTTGTCTGCACTGCACCCTGATGTTTTGCTGAGCAGTGTTTGGACAAGGTGGTACACGATGCACTGGGGAGGTTCATTGTATATGATTTCCTTGAAAATGGGGAAAATGTTTTTCTTTCCATGGGACAGACCCTCCCACATATCAGTATCTCGCTGAGGTTAAGTGCAGCCCGGGAAATTGCTCACTAGGCTCTTCCTACAGCGTAACATGAGACAAGGGCTGCAGGAAAGATGGAATCTTTTGCATAATAAATTTCAAGAAAATGCTGTTATAGAAAAAAATAGGTCTTGGGGAAGATGATTTACGCTATGTGCACTGAACTATTTGAGACTCAAAATGTCCATTGTGAGAGTCCACTCCAGGGGTTTGACCTCCCATTCTTTGAAGAATCAGAGCTGTTACTAGGACACACATTTGGCCTTTGAATCTTGCAGATTTGTTCTGTAAATAGGAAATTTTAACTAATCACAAAGCGAGGGTCTGGGAACAATGAGCGTTGATGTGGCTGCATTTGTGTTATGCTCTGTGATTAACTAATTAATAAGCACGATGCTGGGGTCATTGACTTTCGACTCCATGGTGTGTACTGAACTGGGACAAACAAGTGCCCAGACTGGGGACCATCTTGCCAGCCATCGCAGGGTGGGCAGCTACACAGGAGTCTGTTCCCCGTCAGGGTGATACACTTAGCAATTCTCTGACTCCCAGGCCAGGCCAGGAGAAAGACTGTTTGTGGGTGTGGGATGGTGGGGTGAGAGGGAGCCCAAGGCCCATTCTGACTGCTCCCTGTGTGTCTGTATGGAGAGATCCCTATTCCCCAGGCCTGGTTGTTGTTGCCCTGTGTAAGGCGGTCTAGGGGGAAGGGCTCTTGAGAGAAGGGATGCCTGAGAAGAGATTCATGATGGTGTGTGGGAGGGCCTCGGCACTGCCCTAAGCCAGCCAGGCTCTGCTGTGCTCTTTGACCAGAGGGCCTATGGGGACAGTCTCTAGAAAACCTTGTTTAGGTCTACAAATTGTTATTTAATGCTCATCACTGGGTATACCAATGAGAGCTAGGCAGGGTCCTAGTGGTTGGGAAACTCAGTCACCTGAATGGTGGGGTCCGTCTGCCGAGTTCCCAGGGTGCCAGGCACTTTCAAGTATTCTCACTAATGTCCACCCCCCACCCCCGCGATGGAGGAGGGGTATTCCTGCTCCTTGGATGGAGGGTTGGACAGGCTTCTCCTACAGCTGGGAAGGGTGAGACCTGGACTAACACTCTGCTCTTTCTTTTGACTTACAACCTAGTGCTTTGAAAATAAAAGGCAGGGGGGTGAGGGGTGGGGGAATGCAGGTGGTAAAGCCTGAGCGCCCTGTGAGTGGGGCCTCTGCAACAGGACAGGGGCACAGTCTAGAAATGGCAGTGAGGAGAAGTCATGGTGTGTGTTGCCAGGGCTACAGGGAAGCGTGTCTCAGCTCCACCCCAGGGAGCGGGACAACTTGAATGACTCATGCATCCTTTCCGACTTCAGTTTCCTCCCCTGAGAAAGGGGCTGTGACACATGCGACTTTAGTAGAGTTGCTGTGAAGGCCAGGTCCTGTCATTTAAAGTGTGACATGGGTCTGTGTGCATCTGGAACATCCCCTTGACCGAGTATCATCTGGTCATCCTGCCAAGATAATAACATGTACAGAGCTTGTTTCTGTATTTTAAACAATTTCAAAATGCTTCGCAGAGTTTCTTCAGGAAAATTAAAAAAGCAGTTGATCTCATCTGGAGGCAGAGAGGGCTCCACGAAGTCATATTGTGTTAGGTCATCCCCGGGGGCTAATTAACTGATTGTCCCCCTGGTGGCCTAAGGAGTCAGCTTGTCACAGAAGTAATCGGTTTATGTGATCTAACACTCAGGCTCCTGACTGGCCGTTTACATGGTTTTGCATAATGTGAATTTCCCAGAAGCCCAGCAAGACAGGTGAGATTATGACTCTTTTATAAAGGAGCAGACTAAGGTTCAGGATCAAAGATTGTGCCTCAGGGCACACCCGGGTCCTTCCCGGCCCCCAAATTGTCAGCCTCTCTCAAGACTAGCAAATCTCCCTGTGAGCCTACCCAACACAGCATTCTGGGAACTGAGCACTCGGTGGTGCTAACCTGCCCTCCTAAGGACATTTGCCCCCCTTGGTTTTCATGCCGGAGGCCATCCCCATGCACAGTGCAAGGGATGCACCAGGAAAGAGGATCTCCAGGGTTGCATAACATTCGCACCTTCTCTGGCTTAAGTATCCAGGCAGAGAACAAACACTGTTTTGGCCCATGCCTTCTCCCCTTCTCCTTCCTTGTGCAGCGTTTCTGAAAATTGCACCAGTGCCCCTCCGAAGTCCTCCCATGTCCAGGCTATTGCTATTGGTGCTGGCCTTTCAGCGTTCTCAGTACCAGAAATAACTCTGCCTCTACTGGGATGTAGACACTTTTCTGGGTTGGCTCCTCTGTGTACCATAGACCGCTGAGCGTAACAACACTGCTTGTACATGTTGCTTTCAAAAAGTCATTCTCAAACATCTGGGGGGATAAAGCAGAGGTGCTTTTAATTAGAGAAAATGATGGGTCTCACCTCACATAAGAGGCCGCTGCTGATGGGTCTGACATGGTGGGTGATATACTCACCGAACTCCCGGAAGACTAGGAAGGAATGGGGGTGCCTGGAAATGCAGCAGAAGGGCTCCAGGCAGGGTTCCTCTGAGTCCTTGTTTCTGAACCCTGAGGACATAGGCTTATGAACATTAAATGTGAGGTTGATGGAGCTCTAACTTCACCTAGGCCGGGCCCGGTGCTAGGCTGTGGGAGATGCAAACAAGAGCCCACTTGTCCCTCAGGACTCGTAATCTAGTGGCAGAGATTGACTTGTGGGCTCAAAGGACCCTGAGCAAGAGCACACATCAGGCGCGCCCCACTTACATTAAATTTTAATTCAGAGTCTACTGAGGGCTAATGAGTATCTAAGAACAATGTGGAACTTGGGGTGGGGATGGAGAGACAGGGATGAGATCAACATGAAGACTAAAGTTGCGTATGGAATAAAAAAACTTCAGGTATTTTGTCCAGGAAGAAAAGGCATGACTTGTGTATAAAAGAAAGAGACCCAGATGTGAACAGATAAGTTAAAATTACACTGGGAAGAATTAGTAGAACTAAGAGCAACTTTTCTGGGGTACAGGGTTGAGAACAACATAAGGGATCTTGATATATATATATATTTGTTTTTTTCTTAGTACATGGAAGAAGTGCTCTACCCCTTCTTTTCTTAATGGATATAATTAATGTATAACATTATAGCAGGTTCAGGTATACAATGTAATGGTTTGATTTTGGTACATACTGTGAAATGATCACCACAATAAGCTAAAGTCCATTACCACACATACCTACAAACTCTCTTTCTTCCCTTTCCTTCATGGGGTAGCTGACTCCCGTGTCTGGGTGCAGATGAGAACATGGAGCCCTGGCATTTCCGGGGGCAGAAGGTGATGAGATGTCCAGGTCCTGATGAGCAGTGGTGCAGCTGGGGGTGGGGTGGACTAGAATGATGGCCCCTGCGGCACAAGCACTGTCCCCAGGTCCCACCAGGGCCTCCCAGCACGGGTCTGGTTTGAGCAATGCCTGGGGCTCTCTTCTTCAAGACTTCTTATCGGAGCTCAGGGCTCTACCTCCCAAGGAGGTCCCTACAGAGGACTTACATGACCCAAGGGAAGGCTTTAAGGCGTACTGAAAATGAGTGATGATGATGGGGGCAAACGGTGCTGCAGGGAAAGTATAAACTATTCCCTCCTGTCAAGGGAGGCAAATTAAACCCTATGCGCTGAGAACCAAGTCATTGTGGAACAAAGAAATTCCAGCTTGCATGAGAGGCAGAGCAGCTCTTATATGGCTTTTATTTCAAGCTAAATTCTATTTTTTTCCTGCTTTCCTCCAATGACAAGCCCGTGTGTAGGTCCCAGTACTTCCCTGCTACCATGACACAGTTCCATCTGAGCACAGGGGACCCCTAATCACAAGTTGGTTGACTTGGTTTAAGTGACAGACAAGGGGAGAGTGTGGAGAGCAGAAGAATGTGTCCCAAACATGGCCGCGTGAATGTGCTGCCTTACACGGCCAAAAGGGCTTTGTGAGTGTGATTAAGGTTACAGACTCAGAGAGGAGGAGAGTAGTTTGGATTATCCAGGTGGGCCCACGCTAATCACAGGCGTTCTTACAGGCGGAAGACCTTTTCAGGTTTCAGAGAACCAGAGAGAATCGCAAATGGAAAGGACGGGACCTGCATTGCTCGCCTTTTAGATGGAGCCAAGGAACACAGAAAAGAAGGCAGAAAATGCAAGACAACTTCTAGAGAGCAATGTTGGATGGAGGACTTCAGTTCCTCTCTGGCTATTAGCTGGAGTTTTCCTTTCCGCGTGGGTGTCTCCAGAGGGCAGAGGAGAACATGGCGGTTGGATTCCTTCAGGGAGAGCCCAAGAGAGGGAGAGAGGGGGAGACGGACAGAAGAAGGGAGGGAGAGAGGGAAGGGGCAGAGAGAAAGTGTGCTCAGCACAGACATTACAGTCTTTTTGTTTCCTAATCTTAGAAACGACATTCCGAATTTTATCCCTTAGGTGTGAGTCACTAGGTGGAGCCCACACTCCAGGGAGGGGTTACACACGGTGTGAATGACCACAGTAGTCAGGCAGCCTTAACAGCCCCCTCGTTCTCCAGGCAGCAGAAGAGGGGATTTCTCTGAAGGCCAAAGGCAAAGGGAGTAGACAGAACTCATCTAATTTCTCTCGAGACCCCCCCCCCCACCCTTACCACAGTCTACATGCTCTGTGTCAGTCCCAGAGGGACATTTAGAAATGTACTAAATGGCCGACAAAAATCTAGAATGGGAAAGGTATCATAGCCCCTTAGTCTAGGAACTTTGTAGGAAGACGTGCTTAAGGCCAGGGTAGGAGAGAGGTCAGGCACTGCACATTACCTTGGGCTATTATACAGGAAAGAACACTGGGTCAGAAATAGGAGAGCTTATATTTCAATTCATGTAATAAATAAGACTTTAGGTTGGTTACTTTAATTTTCTGAGGCAGTTTACTCATCTATTAAGTGGGCATCTACCTGTGCTGTGGCCATTTAATATGCTTCGTGGTCACTCAGGAGTTTCTGAACACACTGCCCACGTCTGGAGAATTTCCTTCAATCCTAATTCCTGAGAAACTCCTTATCCCGGCTTCCCGGGCAGCCCTGATACAGGCTCTGCCAGGGAAGTGACCGGTGACAGAGGCAACAGTCAAAGTGTACTCAGCAGAAAAAGGGCGCTGGGAGAAACGAATGTTCTGGAGACTGTGGGGGCAATGGCCTTGGGCTCTGAGGCCACATTGTTCTTGCCTCAGCCCCGCATCAGCAGCGCAGGTGGCGTGCATTGTCATTAGGGGCCTGTGGCCAGGGAGACTGCAGTGGGGCCCTGCAGTGTGACTTCGGGGTGGTTCCCAGCTACCAGGTTTCCAGCCTGACCTGCTGGCATGAAAGCAGATTCAGTGACTCTCCAGAAATTAAATGAATGAATTTAACTTAATGATACAGGATATCAAAAAAATTAAATTCCACTTCTGTTGGACTCATCTAGAATGTATTGTTTTAGCGTGTGAGAGAACACTGGCTAATCCACTACCTGTCAGGGTACCATGGGGATAAAATGAGATAATGTATGTAAAGCACCTTGCGCGGGGCTTTTAGATAGTAGGCACTGAACAGATGGTAGTTCTTAATGTTCATTTTATTGCTCCGTCTTCCTGTCTGTGTCACTTGGGAGCCACATGTAAAAGTTAAATCAGACTGCATGCTTAAGGTGCAGGCCAGGGATCTGGGCCCCGCGTGGTTTTGCCTCCAGAGAGTGTTGGGTAATGTCTGGAGACATGTTTGGTTGACACACGGGGGGTGGACTGCCACCAGGATTTATTGGCTAGAAGCTAGGGATGTTACTGAACACCGTACGCAGGACAACCCCTACAGCAAAAAGTGATCTAGTCCACCACCCAGCGAACACCGTTGAGGGTGAGAAAGCCTGCTGTAGATACAGAATGAAACCGGGCCACCGCTCTCCACTCCCAGGAACGTCCGACTGTTTTCACCAAGACAGGTTCTAGGGAAGAAAAGGTCCAGATGTAAAGTTAATCACACAATGTCATGGCCCTGACAATGCCACCAAGGCTGTGAGGGCAGGACATTACGCAGTGCAAGTTTTCACTTCGTTCCCAATGTCCTGGATTAAGGAATTAGAGAAACATAAACAAAGGAATATCTTATTTTCCACTTGGTTTGGAAGTTTTTGTGTGTCTGTTTGTTTATGTGATTTTGCTGACACTGTTTGAATTTCTGGGGTTTTCTGTGCCAGGGAATCTTGGTATTTCCCTCACACACTATAAATCTGTGTTATGCCCACATACAGCAATATAGAATTTCTCTGCAGTTATGCACTTTTATTAGTGCACAGAAAATTGAAACATAAAACATCAAGTAGGCTTTTTCTTTAAACCACAGATGAGAGTTGAATACATTCATATTATTCTTCAACTTCAAAATGACTTTGGCTCATTCCAAATAGCAAATGAATCCAAGAGAAGAAGACAACCGTAATGTAGTACCAGTAATGGGTTTGTGACTCTTACTAAGTTTCTTTCTTTTCCTGGGCCTCAACTCTCCCTGATGAAAGTATATGTGATTGGCAAACATTTCCTTTCATTCTGTGAACTGTGTTTAATTTTCTTTTTTTCCTGTTACATTAGTTTCAGGTGTACAACCCTATGATTAGACACTAATAGAACCTATGAACTAACTGATCACCTGGATAAATTTAGTACCCATATGACCCCATATATAATGACTACCATATTGTTGACTATATTTTTATGCTTTGCTTTACATCCTCATGACTATTCTGTAACCACCAGTTTGTGCCTCTAAATCCCTTCATCTTTTCACCATCCCCCCAGCCTCTCTTCTATCTGGAAACCCTAAAAATATTCTGTGTCTATGAGTCTGTTTTCTGTTTGTTTATTTCGTTTTTTTAGATTCCACATATAACTGAGATCCCCTCGCATTTGTCTTCCACTGTATCTTACTCAGCATACCTCTAGGTCTTTTCCAGTTGTTGCCGAGGGCAACATTGCATTCTTTTTTTATGGCTGAATCATATTCCATTTTATAAATGCACCACTTCTTCTTTATCCATTTATCTACTGATGGACACTTAGGTCGCTTCTATATCTTGGCTATTGTAAATAAAGCTGCAATAAACATGGATGTATATAGTCTCTCTGATCTAGTGTTTTGGGTTTCTTCACATAAATCCCCAGAAGTGCAGTTGCTGGGTTCTTTTTTGTCTCGTGCTATGTAGCCTTTGTTTTAAAGTCTATTTTGTCTGGTACAAGTAGTGCTACCCCAGCATTTAGTTTAGGTTAGTTTAGTTTCCATTTTTATAAAATATCTTTTTTCCATCCCTTTACTTTCAGTCTGTGGGCATCTTTTGACCTGAAGTGAGTCTCTTGTAGGCAGCATAGGTGAAGATCTTGTTTTGTTATCCATTTCAGCCACTGTATGTCTTTAGATTGGAGCATTTAATACATTTGCATTTAAAGTAACTGTTGATTGATATGTACTTATTGCCATGTTTTTATTCATATTTTTAAATCTTTTTTCTTTTCCTTCTTCCACTTCTCCTTAACGAAGACCCTTTAACATTTCTTGTAATACTGGTTTGCTTGTGATGAGCTCCTTTAGCTTTTTCTTGTCTGGGAAGCTATTTATTTGTCCTTTAATTCTAAATGATAGCTTGAATGAGTAGAAGAACCTCGGTTGTAGGTTCTTGCTTTTTATCACTTTGAATATTTTGTGCCAATCCCTTCTAGCCTGCAAAGTTTCAGTTGACAAATCAGTCTTATTAGGGTTCCCTTATAAGTAACTGCTTTCTCTTGCTATTTTTAAGATTGTCTCTTTGTCTTTAACCTGTGGCATTTTAATTAGGATGTGTCTTGGTGTGGGCCTCTTTGGGGTCATCTTTTTGGGGACTTTCTGTACTTTCTGGGTTTGAATGTCTATTTCCTTCACCAGGTTAGGGAAGCTTTTCATCATTATTTTTTCAAATAGGTTTTCAATTTCTTGCTCTTGCTCTTCTCCTTCCAGCACACCCATGGTGGAAATTTTGATATGCTTGAAGTTGTCCCAGAGACTCCTTACCCTATCTTCATTTTTTTGGATTTTTTTCTTTTTGCTGTTCTGATTGTTTTCTATTTCCATATAATCCAAATTACCAATTTTATTCTCTGCTTCATCTACTCTTCTGTTGATTCCCTGTAATTTAGTCTTCATTTCAGTTAGTGTATCTATCATTTCTGACTGGTTCATTTTTATGGTTTCTATGTCCTTTTTTATGCAGTTGAAGTTCTCACTAAGTTCCTTGAACATCCTTATAACTGTTATTTTGAACTCTATATGGTAGTTTGCTAGCTTCCATTTTATTTAGTTATTTTTCTGGAAATTTATTCTGTTTGGGAACTTTCTTTGCCTTCTTATCTTGGCTGCTTTCCTGGGTTTGTTTCTATATATTAGGTAGAGCTGCTACATCTCACAGGCTTGGTGGAGAGGCCTTATGTAGTAGGTGTCCTGTAGGGCCCAATAGCACAGCCTTCTGATTCACCCAAGCTGGGCATATCAGGTGCATCCCCTGTGTGATCTGTGTGCGCCATCCTGCTGTAGCTGTGCTTTGATTGCTGTTGGAATTACTGGGAGGGATTGACCCCCAGGCCAATCAATTGCAAGGACGGGCTGCAACTACACGAGAGGAGCTGCTGTGCAGGGGCCAACCCACGGAGCAGGACTCACTTCATTGGGTCTTTGGTCTCTGCTGAGTCTGCCCTCTGAGCATATCACTCATGGAGGTGGGTGGGTTGTAACCCGGCGTGGTTTGAAGCTGTCCACTGGGTGCACTGGCTCCGGGGCCTCCAGGAAGTGCAAGAGCAGCCACCCACCACGTGTGCCCTGCTGGGGGCCCCCGAGGCATGAGCTACAGAGTGATCTGCAGATGGCTGTTAGTTTTGCTGGGCTTGGAGGTGTGCGAGAGAGGCCAGGCTCTGAACCGAGGCTGCTGCGGCTAATGCCTGGCCTGTGGCTACTTAGCAGGAAGGATGCAAAGACCAGATGCGGCTTGTTTGAGAGACTTTAGGAAAGGTTGAAGCAGGAGTCACTGGAAACGACTCATGAGGGCTAGCAATGTTGATGGGTTGGGGTCTCAGAAAACCACCAGGGCAGGTGAACAGTGTTAGCCATGTTGATGGAGACTCAGATACGGTGCTCACCTGCCAACTCTATAGGGGGAAGGCTCAGCCATGGAAAAAGGCCTCTGCCAGCACTTCTGTCTGGGACAAAGCTACCCCTTCAGCCCTTATCTTGAAGCCAGACGATTCAGCTCATCCCCATATGTTCCTGGAGCCTTTCAAGCTGCTGACCCAGCACTGGAGCTCAGAGCAAGTGAGTAACTCCATATATGGGCCCTTTAAGAAAACTGCCCGGGACTTTAGCAAACCCTTTGTTTCAGCTATAATGTCCTCTGGGTTTTACAGTCATAGTTATAGGGACTTTTCATCCTGATCTGAACTCTGGGCTGGGGGTTTTGAAGTGGGGCTGGGAACTGTTGCTTCACTGCCAGGGTACCCCTCTCAATTTTTAACTGCCACCCATGGGTGTGCGGCCAGCCCATTCTGCATCTCCAGCCCTCCTACCATTCTGGATGTGGCTGCCTCTTTATATCCTTAGTTCTAGGACTTCTGTTTGTCTAGCTTTCAGACACTCTGAATGACGTTTGTTCTGTAACTTAGTTATAATTTTGATGTCATCGTGGGAGATTCCAAGTACCATGTTTACCTACACCACCACCTTGACCAGAACTGTTTTAACTCTCTTGATGGCAGAGTTTACTGGACAAAAGTTTAAATTTTTGATGTAGTCCAATTTGTCAGATTTTTCTCTTTTCACTTGTACTTTCGATTTCCTATCAAAGAAATTAATGGCAAGTTTCACAAAGATTTACTATACTAGGTTGTTTTCCAAAAGTTTTATATTTTTAGCTCTTACATGTAGGTCTATAATCTACTTGCATGCAGTTGAATTTTGTGTATAGTCTGGGTGGATATGTGGTTGCCCCAGAAGCATTTGTCAAACTTCGGTTCATTTTTGGAAGTTAAATCAACGTTGCATTCCTATTGTAAATACAACTGGGTGTGTATGTGTACATGGACATGTATGTGTGTTTGTGTATTGTTGACTTTGGATTGCTAATATTTTGTTTAGAATTTTCCATCTTATGTTTTTAAGTGAGATGGCCTGAATTTCCTCCACATTTATGTGGTGCGTAACGACATTTTGGTCAATGACTGATGGACTGCATATATGATAATAATCCCATAGGATTATAATGGAGCTGAAAAATCCTATTGCCTGGTGACAGCCTCGCTGTTGTAATGTGGTGGTGCAATGCATCACTCGTGCATTTGTAGTGATGCTGGTGTGAGCAAACCCGCAGCACTTGCAACCATATAGAAGTGTAGAGCATACCATTACAGGGGGGTGTGTAAGCACTCCGTGATGTTCACACCACAACACTGTCTAACTGTACACTTCTCAGGACATATCCTCATTGTTAAGTGACTGTGTTATAATTTCCTTGTTAGTATTTGGTATCGGGGTTATATTGGCCTCAGGAAATGAGTTGGAAATTGTTCCCTCTTGCATTAACCTCTGAAAGAATTTGTAAAAGTTCTAATTTATTTCTCCCTTAAGTTTTGAAAAAAATTCACCAGTGAAGCCATCATATGCTGAAATTTTCTTTTCAGATATATATTTTAAAATGTTTTAAGTTAGAAATTCAATTTTTAAAATAGATATAGGATCATTGAGATTTTTTATTTCTTCCTATACCAAGTTGTGTTTTCCTAAGAATTTGTTCATTTCTTCTAAATTTTCAAATTTATTTTTGCATAAAGTTATTTTTACTATCTTTTGATCTCTTAAATTTCTGCCCAAGTTATATTCTGTGCCATGCTTCATATTTCATATTTTCTTCTTTCATTGGTCAGTCTTGCCAAGTGTTTATCTATTGTATTAGTTTTTTAAATGAATCATGTTTTGGCTTTGTTTATTTTTTCTATTTTTGTTTAACATTTGATTATTTTCTTCTATTATCTGTATTTATTTTTCTCTTCCATCTTTGCATTTAATTTCCTATCCTTTTTCTAACTTCTGAAGAGGGATGCTTACATTATTGAATTTTAGTTTTGTGTCCTTTTCAATTATGGAATTAAGGTTTCAAAGTTTGGCATTCCATAAGTTTTTACATTTTGTGATTTTCTGTATCATCTATTTCAAAGTAATTTTATGAGTCTTTTTGTGATTTATTTGTTGATTTGTGAATTATTTAGAAGTGTATCACTTAATTTCCAAAAATTTGGGGATTTTTCTCTCTATGCCTTATTACTGATTTTTACCTCAGTTTTATAATTGTGATGAGAGAACATACATTGAGTGATTTTAAATCTTTGTAATTGTTACTGCTTGCTTTATGGCTTAGCATATGGACAATTTTAGTAAGTATTTCATTGACATTTATAACAAATGTGTACACCTCGGGCCCTGGGGACAGAATTCTGTCAGGTCATTAATGTTAATTGTGTTGTTTAAATCGTCTCTACTTTGGCTGATTTCCTGTTTGCTAATCTGCTCTTAACACTCAGTCCTTGATTTCTGTCATATAGCTTTAAAAATTACTGTTATTTTGTTCAAAATACTATTTGTTTTGTATTTTAAACTGCTCTTATATTGTGGGATTTCCCCACTTCGTTTTGGGTAGCTGTACCTAATCTTAGCAGAAAGAAAGAAGGAACTCCTGCCATTTGCAACAACATGGACGGAACTAGAGAGAATTATGCTTAGTGAAATAAGCCAGGCAAAGAAAGAAAAATACCATATGATATCACCTAATACAGGAAACTAAAGAACAACACAAACGAACTAAATAGGACAAAGAGCAGAATAGCAGTCAATAGGGGGGAGGGGGGAGGGAGAGAAGGGGGATAAGTAAGGGAAGGGTTTAGTCAAGGAATGTGTATAAATGACTCATGGACATGGGCAACGGGGAGGGATATGATTGCGGGAGAGGGAGTGGGTTGGGTGGGGGAGAGAAATTGGGGGAAAAATGGGACAACTGTAATTGAAAATCCAAAAAAAAAAAAAAAAAAAAGTTGTTCCCGAGAAGAGTACTGAGAACTGTGATATGTCTATTGATCAGCTCGATTATAAAGAACTTCTCAGAACCCTTTGGAGTTACCAGCTTTGGAAGCCTTGACTTTGGTGAGCACTGGTAATACTAAGATGAGCTCTTACTGGGTTCTGCCTTGGAGTTCCTGCTGCCATGAAACTACGGCAGAAGTTAAAACATACAACACAATCACTGTTTGTTTGGAAACTTGCATCTTCACAGCAATTTCTTCTTTGTCAGACCTTGGGAGCACAATGATTAATTTCTAAAGAGTAGGTTTAAATTTAATTTGACGGTAGAGGAGAAAACAAGATTGGGTGATGTTTCTGATTATTTCTCCCAAGCCGCAAAGTTGAATGCATTGTCAAACAATGAATCATTTCTCTGATTTGTGAGTGGCTTACCTAAAAAATCCTGTGAAGACATAAACATAAGCCCTCTTAGCAATTATTTTAACAAGTCATCACTATGGGCAGAGAATAGTTACACAGAAAGAGATATAAAATTCAGGGATATAGTGTTTGATTACTGGAGATAAAACTGTCCTTCCAAATTGAGACCATCTGGCTGATATAAGTATGTAAATTGTCCTCTACAAAACATGTTGTCAGAATATAGGTATACCCACGGTATTTTACTACACATCAGTATGTGATCTGGAAGATAATGACCTGAGGACGTTCACAGGGGAAAAGATAATAAATTGAAGGAGCTATCTGAACAGTATTTCTCTCTTGTAGTAACAGAAGACGTTATTGCTGTTAAGTTCCTTGGGAGAACTGAATCCTGTATTTCCCCCCTGAGTGGAATCACATTGTAGTGGAAAAATGACTGAATTAGTAGTGGGGAGCGCAGAATCCCAATTCCCATCCCACTACTCACCTGCTCTGTGATCTTGAGCAAATTACTTCCCCTCTAGGTCTTAGTTCCTCATCTATGAGAGCCAGGAGCAGCTGCAAACAGAAGCTCAGGCCAAGTTAGCTGAGAACCTACACCTTACAGAGATACAAAGATGGGGAAGCAACCCCTAGAACTACAATGTTTATCTTTGAGAGTGTTTTCCCAGCAGGGTGTTTCATTCCAGAGTTATCAATTTAGTTGAAAGCAGATGACATTTTAAAACATAGTTTACCACATTTCAATCAGATCGTTGGCCTCCGGAAAGTGAGCTGTGTTTACTCCTGTGTCAAAGGGAAAGCTCTGGGGCTGCTGTCAAGCGGTCACTGGTGTGGGCTCCCACCCTCATTCCCTGTCCCTGGCCTCTCACATCTCCTCCCGTTGCCAACTATGTGTCATATGCTGTTTTAGGACAGAGCAGCCCGTCATAACACATTCCCATGTCTCCACGCTGCTCCCATTTCATTCCATTGGTGCTCGGAAGGATTCCAGCAGTGTTCCTGGGTGATGTAAAAGTGTGTCCGGGCCAGCCACTCAGGGGCTGTATGTCCCTCTTCCTTCAGCCCACTTTCCTCAGCATCACTTGAAACCACCGATGTCACAGACCTGAACACAGCCCCTCCCCTAGGCTCCTAGATCTCTGACCTGCTCTTTCTCACAACACCTGCTTTTGTTTCCCAGACCTCTAGCTCCTGGTCTTCCTACTCCATCCACTCTAGCAGCTCCCCCATGTCTTGTTTCCCATCTTCCCTGGGTTGCTGAACACTGGACTAGTTCTACCACCTGAACATGTAATTCATGGTCACCTTACTTTGCTGCCCCATCTGAGGACCCTTCCCAGTATCTGCAGACTTTCCCTTTGTTTTCATCCAGAAAAGTGAGATGGTCTATGAGATCTCCCTCAACGTCCCATTCTCACCTGTAAACTTTATCCATGGTGTCCACTCTCTTGACCTATCCTGACCTTCCTTTCTTAAACTTAAAGGGATTCACTCTATAAGTTTAGCATTCCTTAAAACGATATTAGAAATAATGGAAGAAAAGAGAAGAGAAGAAATGGAAAAAATAAATAAAAAGAAAAGACATTAAGGAGGGAAGAAAGGAAAACTACATTCTTGATTCCAAACTCCCTTGTAGCGACTCCCTTGGTCATCCATTCAAACAGCACTGGTCGGGTACTGGCAAGTGCGGCCATTGCGCTAAGGGCTAGGAATTCAGAGTTGGATAAGGCACGGTCCTCTCCCTTACATTGCTTCTAGTTTCAGTAGAGGGATCAGCACAGAGTTACTAGAATAGGATACAATGTGGTCCATGCGGTAGCAGAGACGAGAATTGCCAGGGGATCATCAGGCAGGGAAGGTGTCAGAGTAGGACGCAGGCGTGGACCCTTGCCGGTGAGGACAGCGTGAGTGAGGAGCAGTTGCGTGCTGTCAGAGCACAGTGAGACCCATGAAATGGCAACAACTCTTAAGGCTGATGAGTCAGGCTGCCAGTGACTGATCAGGGAAGACTTTGTGGACCCAACTAGCATATTCGCATTTCATAGCACTCCCTGGAAAACAGAGTAGTGAGTACAGGTTTACAAGTACCTCCTGCAGACAGGGAACAGTATGTACCCATCAGAGGGTTTCTGCCTTCCCTCTTAATAGAACTTTTCCATGAGCCTAGCTGAGCTTCCGCACTGGATCTACATGCAGGGAAGCAGGGAGGGCTGCGCATGTTCCTGGGAGTCGGGCAGAGAGTTGGGGGAAGGGCACAGGGCTGGTTCACTGGGCTCGGGACACTGACAGCCCAAGCAGCTGCATCCCATTCAGCCTCTGGCTGGAGACAGATACAACACCCATGATTGGCTGGCCAGGGTCAAGATGACATTCCAGGAAACTGGCCAGGGTGGGCTGCGTGCAGCTGGACCTGATCGCTATTAGATTTGAGCAAAAATGTTTTCCCTCTTCCCTGCTCTCCCAGCCCTTTTCTTCTTCTTTGGTAGAAAACCGATCAGAGAAGGTGGCTGAGCTGAGCAGGGACATGCCAGGCAGGGAGGGTGGGACCCTTTCGCCCCGTCAGGTGGCATACTCTCTGGGCCCTCCATGAGGACAGCCTGACAGCCCTGTAGACATAGGTTTGGCCAGTGGATGGGTCTTCAGTTGAATTTGAAAAGACACCTTTTCTGGGCTTCAGGTGGGCAGCTCCTGGTCTTGATGTTAGCTCCGTGGACCTCAGGGGGGTGCCCTTGGGCGGGGCACAGTCTGAGAAACAGCAGTGTCCCTGAGTCCTCTGGCTTTGTTTCAGCTGAGAAATTCCTAGCACAGTGAAAAGGTGGAAAGCTCTCCTTCCATTGCTAGAACTCTTCCTTCGAGCCAGGTCTGGGCATTGGCCGTCATGCTCTCATGAGCACAGCCCACAACAATTTGACTAATTGAACACACTGTTCTTTATTTTTGTTTTGCTTTTGGATAGGGCAGGGATGATGATGGACATGTTTTTCTTCTGCTTAGAGGGTTTTCTACAATTCCATTTGTTATTATCTTCCAGGATAGGGGTCGATGGGGAGAAGGAAGGCACTTCCCAGCCTGTGCAGGAAAAATGTCTGCCCGTCATTGTTAGGATTACATTCCCTTGGAAGATAATGAAAAGTTATGTTGCTTATGCGTAGGGTCATCTTCCAAATCTGTTTTGGTTTAAAATGTTCAATGAGTTGGAGATAATTTTATGGTGGTTCATAAGACCTGGCCAGGGGAATGTTCTCCATTGTAGTGTGACTAGAAGCAAACTGTCTCCTGAGTTAAGAAAGAGCACTGATTGGTCTGCCTCCTGACTGAGACTTAAAAAGAAATAACCTAGTGAGAGACAAAGTAGGAGCAGAGGGTGGGATCAGGAACACAATGAGAGGATAAGTCAGGATAAGTTCAAGTGACGATGGGAGGCAACAGGTGGACCTGTCATGGCTTCACTTGGGAGTCAGCAGCCTAAAATATCAGGGAGTACACAGCCCCCAAATCACAGTGTGGGGAGTTATAAACATTACCTCCATTTTTGACACATGAGGGAAGACATGCTCAGACCACAGTGTCACCCAACCCAGGACCACTTCTATCATTTCCATATTTGTGCATGGAATTCAATCATTTCTTTGACCTTAGAAATTTTTTTTTTGAGTACCTATTGTTGAGATTACTCAATTCTATTAAGCCCAGAGCAGAGGCTAGAGGATTTAGACAAGCTGGTCTTCAGATCCTCAAGCTAGTAATAAAGCTGTTCTGCTATACAAAATGTGCGATACACCAAAACCACTCTGCTTTTTGCTCCCCAATGACTAGAAATGTGTAAGCTCCCAATACAAAAGAAAGAAAAATATGAAGCCTGTGATTAATAGTGATGGTGGTGGTGATGTGGCTTGGGGGAAATGTCAAAAAAAAAAAAAAAAAAAAGAAAAAAGAACCTGTTAAGCTTTAGATTTATGACGTACTGAAATCCCCTGTTTAAGGCCTTAGCAATTTGACAGATACCCTGCTGTGTGTTTGAGTTATGTCACAGATCTCAGTCTAATGAGCATTCCTGGGAATCATTAATCAGAGGCTGGGGAGGTCTGAACAAGCTGATTCTCACCACTCAGAGATGTTCAGAGACTTTGGGGGTCGACTTTCAGGTTGAGATAAAATATATTGTCATTCAGTGTTCTGCAGTGGCCATAGTCTGGCTGTTCATAATAAGGATATCATTTCTGATCTTAGTCAGATAGATGTCTCAGTTTAAGCAGCAGCGCATGGTGGGACCACATATGGCTGGTAGTCCGTTTGTTCTTATTTGGTGATCTAGCTCTCTGGTGTGTGGAAGGAAAGAAATTATTTTGAAATTGATGGCCTGTGTGGCAATTCCCAGAGTAATCAAGTACCTGAGAGTTTCATGACAGGCTGAGACTGTTTAGTTTTGTTCACTAAAGACTTCTGAATAAGTATGGCAATGATGTAGACATGGTTGTATGTTGTATTTGTATAGCACATTGCTTTGTACCTTGTACTCTTATTGTTTTATCTAATATAATTCTTACAATAATCCTACGTTTAATTGTTATTAAACCTACTTTATAGATGAGGAAATCAGGGCAGTGAAGTTATCAGAAGTAACAGAATCAGGAACTTTCTTTTTTTAACTTCACATCTTGTGTTTTTCGTGCCTCATGGCTGTTAGGAAACCCTCATGCTAGGTCAAGAGAAGCCATTCCTTAGCTGGGTGGCCCTAAATAAATCACTCTGCTGCACTGATCTTGGTTTCCTAATCTATGAAATCAGATAACCAATACCTTTTTGAGCAACCTTAGACCAAAAAGTAGTGAAAGAAAGTCTCAGGTAGGAAAGGCATCAGTGTCTCCCCTTGCCAGAAAGGTGCGAAGCATAGAGCCTTCTGATGATCAGTGTTCTTCTATCTGTTGCTACCTTTCTAGAAAGTTATCCCAAATCCTCTTATGCTTTCAACAATCCCTGACTATGCTGCCTTACAAAGATAGATCTTGGATTCTTAGTTTGGGATTTTTGCTATCTCTATTAGAGTCTCTCTTCCTCTATTTCTATGGTCATATTTCTACATTTGAAATCTACAACTCATTTCTCTGCTCTATGGCCTCATTCTGTTTTCCAGTCCCAAGGGTCTACCTTGATATTTGATCCTAGACTCCATCAGTATGACCTATTCTTTCACTACTATTACCTCAGTTTTCTGGTCCTGATAGACACCTGGTTCATGTAACCAATTGTTGGCATTATAACCATTAGCTTTTACAAATTTCAGACTTTCTTCTTAGTTGATGAGGGCAAAGAGTTGTATCTCCCTTTAAAATGGTTCTTCCCACTTGAGGAAACCCCAGGAAGCTCTAGCACAGGTGTTATCAGTTAGAATGTATTATGTCTTGTATGAATAGCTCAGTCTATCTATTGCCTCTATCTGTCCCAGCCTACAGTCAGAACACATGGAGGAAATGCTGTCTCTTTGCAAATTCAGGGATGAGGGAGTCCTTCTGGAAGTGCCACAGATGGCAAGGGAGGTCCAGGGAAGTGACTGTGGGGAAATTGATTGGTAAACATTCCAGTGATTATTGCTTCCCTTTCGAATGGCTATTTTGGAAACTGTTTCTGTGAAACATGAGTGTGTTCCATGAAATATCATCTTGATTCACAGAGCAATCTCTAGTCTACCAGCCAACATGCTTACAAGCAAACAAGGACTAACTGGCCTCAAAAATGGGGCCAGGTTTGAGCCTAGACTTTGGTATATTTCCATATGTAGATAAAGGAAAATCTATTCGTGCTTTGCAATAAACTTGTGATTTTTCTTGGTAAAGAAAAAAGCATATCTCCTGTTGATATACTCTCAAGAAATGTTAATGTTGTGCACACAGTCAGTGAGAATGACATGTGATTCTGTCTGGACAAGAGCATTCTAGGAATACAGGGAGCTACAGCCTAGTGCTGGCTTTGTAAGAGTGGGTGAGTCCTTAATTCTTTTGGGATCTCAGTTTTCTCATCTTTAAAATGGCAGGTGAAGGAAATCAGCACAGGAGATATTTGTGGCTCCTTCTTGCTCTAAACTTTTACAATTTTCTGTGTTTCCCTCTCCTTTTCCTGAAAGTAGAGCTCTGTGTATATCCAAAGATCAGTTCTGCATCCCTTACCTTTCTCTGCCAAGTGGGTTGGGTAAAGTCTCTCCCCACCTGGGCACCCACTAAATAAACAGATGGTTGGCCAGATCCACCTGACATTGATAAGTTCAGATATAAAATTGTAGCTTCTCTGGGTTCTAAAAGGAGAGCTATTAAGACCAGTTGTATAGCTTAAGGACTGACTAAGGATGCTACAGATCATATTATAACTAGATTTGTCTAGTACTTAAGTTATTCCACTAATTACAGATGTCTAACATTTCACTTCTGAGTGAACTACAAGGTTGAGAGGAGTTCAAGTTTGTGAGTCCCCCGGGAGGGACCGACTATAATTGTTTTACTCTCCCTTCTATTGCTTAGCTGACTCTCTTATTGTCTCCAGCAATGTCTCTGAATGAATCAGCTCTCAGTTCTTGCAAGGTGTCTGCTCCTTGCAAGGGGCTTGCAGACCGCCCCTGGCAGGTAAGGTGGCCACCATGGTTTCTAGGACTTTGCTCCTGGCCCTTAAGAGCTTCCCACATCTATCTTCCTCGCCATCTGCCTACTTTGCTCTTTTTCCTGCTCTTTGCATGTGCGGCCTCTTCCCAACTCCCCCCTCCCTTGCTCTCTTCTCTCTCTCTCTCTCACCGTTCACACCCACACATGGATTGCAGGATGGCGAAGACTGATCTCAGAAAGTAAGTACCCCCAGGGCACAGTAGTGCTACTTTTCTCCTGGTGCAGTTCTGATGACAAGATCAAAGCCATCAAATTCAGTCTCCTAGTCAGAGTCATGACCCATTTAAAGAAGAGTGGGCAGCGTTGAGGAGGGATGGTGACCCTGAGGGACCAGCAGCAGTGGGAGGCCATTGCCACCCTCAGTCTGAGGGCTGAAGGAGAGAGATAAGCTACTGCTGCAATGTCACAAGAATTGAAACTGCTCATAAGGCTATCTGACAGGGGCTGTGGCGCTAGGGAGGGCAGCCGCACCCAAACTGTGGTCCTGCACGGAGAAAAGAGGGGGAACATGACCCCAGCTCCCTCTGCTCCCGCTCTCTGCCGGCCCGCTGCTGCCCTCCCCCCATGGTTGAACCCCACTGGACGCTAGGAGGCCAGGGGTTCAGAGAGGCAGCCTTCCCTGCTGGGGGAAGTCTGCAAGTCCTTGGGCACAGAGCAGGATGAAGGTGATGGGAGGTGGACCTGGGAGTGCCGACAGGGACCATCTGGCATCGTCACTTTTGTCATTAAAACCTTGCTCCTTATTTTGCTTAGACGCTTGACACTTCGCAATATCTAAGATTTCTGAAAACCAATGAAGAGGAAGACTAAAGAGGGTCCTCTTTCTCTCTCTTTTTAAAAGACAGCTTGCATGGCTTCCTGCAGAAATGGTTTATTTGATAATCTTATATTTTAAACAGGACTTTGCTGAAGAAATCAAGAAAAGAGAAGTATATGGAGCTGTTACCAGACTTTTAAACAAGTCTCTACGTGCCCACCGAGAATGCTGTCTTTACAATGACTTATTACACTTACTAGGGTGGTGGAGTGGAATTCGGCTTTATAAAAATGCCTTGAGCTTCTTGGAGGAATGTTTCTCCTTAAATGCAAAGTCCTGTGTATGTAGTGAAGCAATGACATGCAGGATGCGTGATTCCAGGACACGTGCTGTTGTTATAATAATACATCTCAGACATTCTTATCCCAGAATTCTCTCTGGAAGAGAAGATGCAAAAGTATTCAGTGGCAGAAGTCTCATGAATGACAACCCACCAGCAAGGTGGCAGCAGTTCTCCTGGTTGTGGGACATTTTCCTCTCATTGTTTTTCTCTCTCCTTCTTTCTCCCTTTCCTTCCATATCTCCTACCTCACTTCTTCTCTCTTCTGCTTCTTTGTAGGTAGAAGGACAAGCTTTTGATGACAAAGAAACTGGTGTATGAAGTCAAGCAACAAAGACATTGGTATATGATTTCAGGCATTCTAGATTATCATCTTAATATTTTTTTGGACTATTCAATAAATTTAATTTCAGGTGAAAACAATTCATTTTCAGATTGGTGATTTTGATGGCAACAATTCATACTATTAGATTTTTTAAAAATCTATTTGCAATTTTCCTGCAGTTTTTGTTTTAATTTGCTTTCCTCGCCTTTTCTTTTCCTCTGTGACCGTCTTTCTTTACCTGGCAGTTTCATGCTGGTTTGTACCTGGTCCCTAGTCTTCTTACTTTCAGTGCCAAACTGGGGCTTAAAGTGGCACATTGAGTGTCTTATCTCCTATAACATTGGGAACACTGCAGATGTAATCCGTAAGCTAGTGTCTAGCCAAGGCAGAAAAAGGTTCTATATCTAAGAACTGGAAGGACTAAGATAGTTTTATGACCAGGAAATGGTTTGTGCAATCTGAATTGTGACCAGCAGCAAACCAAAGTGCCAGTTTACCATGTCCTTGTTAGCATTTAAAAACACCTTTAGTCCTTGCTGGTGTGGCTCAGTGGATTGAGCGCTAGCCTATGAACCAAAAGGTCGCCAGTTCAATTCCCAGTCAGGGCACATGCCTGGGTTGTGGGCCAGGTCCCCAATGTGAGAGGCAGCCGATCAATGTATCTCTCACATACTAATGTTTCTCTCCCTCTCTGCCTCCCTTCCCATCTCTCTAAAATAAATAAATAAAATCTTTAAAAAACCCTTTTATTTTAAGTTTAAATATCTGTACTACCCAGAACAATCTATAGATTCAACACAATTCCTTTCAAAATTCCAATGATGTATTTCACAGAACTAGAACAAATATTTCAAAAATTTATATGGAACCACAAAAGGCCCTGCCTAGCAATAGTGATTCTGAGGAAGGAGAACTAAGGTGAAGGAATTGTACTATCTAATATCAAACTATACTATACGGCTACAGTAATCAGAACAGCCTGGTACTGGCATAAAAACAGACACATGGATCAATGGAATAGAATAGAGAGCCTAGAAATAAACCCAGAACTTCATAGTCAATTAATATTAGACAGAGGAAGCAAGCACATACAATGGGCTACAGATAGTTTATTCAACAAATGGTGTTGGGGACATGGGACAGATACATGCAGACAAATGAAACTAGACCACCTTCCTACACCACACACAATAATAAATGCAAAATGGATCAAAGACCTAAATGTTAGATCCCAAACCATAAAGATCATAGGCAGCAAAATCACAAACATTGCTTGTAGCAATATTTTACTATCTCCCCAGGGAAGGGGAACAAAAGAAAACAAAAACAAATGGAACTATGTCAAACTAGAAAGTTTTTGCACAGCAGAGGAAATCATCAACAAAATAAAACAAAACAATCCACAGAATGGGAGAACATAATTTGCTGATACTCTTGACAAGGGGTTAATATTCAAAATTTATAAAGAACTTATAAAATTCAACACCAAAACTACCAAACAAACAACCCAATTAAAAAATGGGCAAAGACTCTAAATAGACACTTCTCCAAAGAGGACATGCAGGTGGCCAAGAGACATGGAAAGATGCTCAATGTCACTAATCATCAGAGAAACGCAAATTAAAATCACAATGAGACGTCATCTCACACCTGTCAGAATGGCCATCATCAAAAAATCAACAAACAACTGCTGGCGAGGATTTGGAGAAAGGGGAACACTTTTGCCCTGTTGGTGGGACTGCAGATTGGTGCAGCCACTGCGGAAAGCAGTATAGAGATACCTCAAAAAATTTAAAATGGATCTGCCTTCCGAACCAGCTATCCCACTTCTGGGAATGTATCCAAAGGAACCCAAAACACTAATTCAAAAGAACATAAGCACCCCTGTGTTTATTGTGGTGTTATTTACAATCACCAAGATATGGAAGCAGCCCAAGTGTCCATCAGTAGACGAGAGGATAAAACAGCTATGGGGCATTTATACAACGGAATACTACTCAGCCATAAAAAAGAAGAACCTATATGGGGAATGTTCTGCTAAGTGAAATAAACCAGTCAGAGAAAGACAAGTACCCTATGATTTCACTCTTCTGTGAAATCTAATGAACAAACTGAACTAACAGGAAAAATGGGGACAGACTCATAGATGGAGAGTGGGGCGTGGTTAGAGGGTGGAGGGATTGAGCAGAAAAGAAAATGATTCAATGTCATGGGCAACAGTGTGGTGATAGCTAGGGGCCAAGGCATGGTACAAGGGAGTGAAATGGTAACGGAAAAAATACTATAAACATTTAAATAAAACAATAAAATAAAGACACCTTTTACTATAACTTCAAAATAGATATTAACAAAGGCATACATTGAAAGTTGTTTTAGTGTAAGAATAAATTAGTTGTGATAAGGTGAAGGACGTCTTAAAGGAATTAGATGGTTTATTATAGACTGAAGGAAACCAATATTCTGGTTTCATTCTTTTTTTCTCTCCCAAAGAAAATACGAATAGTCAGATATGAAAATGTATTGTATTTCATTTAGAACTTTTGGAGTGATCTTAAACTCTATGGGCTTACAAAGCCTGCACATATAAGTTCATTACTTTGCCTCCTGAAATGTGGGAGTTTGATATAGAAGGTCTCTGCCAACCAGAACTTAAGTAGTTTTTGTTTCTATGATATATATCCAGGAGTTCTTTGGAACTTTGAGTCAGTGAAGTCGTTTCAAGTTCTGATACTAAGAATCTATGGCAATATATACAGCTCCTGAGCCCCTTAGAGGGAAGTAATAGAGATTTTTATCCCCCGGTTATAAAACATCCCAGCTGTTGGGTCATTTAATGGTATTGTATTTTCAAAGCCCAATATATCTCAACAGTATCCCAGTTATTACTTCTAAATAATGACTGAGTTGGTGGTATTGAGGGGCTATAAACCACATTCTCCTTACCTGTCACAGAACGAAGACCTCATGAGACTAAGATATATATGATATATATTATATTTATATTTAGGGCGGGACATTTGGGTGAGAGATAGAGGCAGCGGGGGATAAGAGTAGAGATTTTCAAGACTTTAAAGATATAGTGGCAAAGGTCATGCAAGTCACAATTCTATATTCCATTGACCCAGCATCAAATCATTTTTCAGCTAATTCTTTGTGTTTTTGATGATTAGATTTCATTTCTCCTCCCTGCCTACTACTATCCTCTCCCCCACCTCACACGTATCTGTTCGATTCGCAGCTTCCCGGTTTAGATATAAATAGAAAAGTGGTGTTCACATTGCTTGGGTTACAGCAGTTGTGGCTAATGGCATGCCTTCTATAAGTTTAATTTTCCTGCATCTTCTTTTACGCTGAATCCTGAGACCTGCTTGTACCTGTACTCTTCTTCTTTGGTGAGTCGGAGTGCCTTCTCCCCGGATTTTACAAGATGGCATCTCAAAGGCTCTAGGACCAATGTGCTTTTCCTTTAAAAATGCTACAGATGCACTTGCGGGGATGTAAGGAAGGGCCCAAGGATTCTGGAAGGAGTGCTGATGGAGAAAACCGCTGTCAAGTGAAACTGCACAGGACCAGTTGTATCGGAATCTTAAGCTCCCAACTGGACTGTTTTTCTCCTGCTCATCTCTAATCCCAGGCTGTTGCATGGATTCTCGTCGTTCTTGAATTTTCCCTGTGGGATGTTGTCATCTCCAATATGATGTTCTACTGTCCTGCTCTGGATCGTAACGAGCTCTTGTGCCTTCTCATCCATCCAGCCTGCCCAGGGCTTTGCCTTTGTCTCATTGGGCCCGGACTTCATAACACAGGACAGGGCAGCCCTGCCATCCAGCCCACACTGAGCAGTTCTTCCTTGGTCCTGGTTTTCTCTTTATCTTTGATTGTGCCATTCAGAGCAGGTGCGGCAAAGCTTTGTGCTGGATCTCCTTTGTATTTCCTTGAGAGCATCCCTTTCGGAATTAATCTCTGTTCTGGCTTCATAACCAAGCTGAAACTTCTTGTATACCCTCTGTTTCATATCCATATCTTTCATTGATTCACGGGTCTGTATTTTATTTATTGATCGACTGACATAAAGTCATGCCAACTCATTTGGCGTGTTGTATTGGTCATTGTAATCAGGGACAGTCCTTTCACAAACTGTCTGCATCTCCTGCTCTCTTTAGCTGAAATGTGAGCTCCTGAGAGCAGGGGTCACGTTACTCAATGGTTGCTTGGTGTCACTCAGACTGCCTGGCATATAACTGTCATTTCTGAACCCCACTCCTGCTTCTACATCCACTCTGTTGCTTGCCTTAATAGGAGCCCTGGGAGGGGTTTATTTGACACATATTTCAGAAGAAGAGAAAATATCAGATAGAATAAGTTATTTTTTATAGTCAACAAATTGGGAAACAGTAGAGCCAGGATTCAAATTTAGGTCTCCTGACTCCAAGTTCATGCTTCTACTCCACAATGCAGATCCTCTTAGAAAGTATTGACCTAGACTTACGACACAATAATTCTTTCCCATCGGAGAAATGTCTTTGTTTAGAAACATTCTTGGATAGATGAGCCTGATTTTAAACCCTTTGGGCTAGAGAGGTGGGATAAGACCAAAACCAAGAGAAAACTGGGCTTTCCTGCAGAAGGCACTGAGCAGAAACTTGGTTTGGGGATGGTACCCCCAAAAGTATGACTACATTTCACAAGAAGTAGGGAGGCATTAGACATAAATACATGTGAAGAATTCCCTACGGGAGGCTTGGCAGAAGGATTTTTAAAGAACAGGAAGGTTTAAACTTTTCTGTCTTAAGTTCAGTATCTGTGTTGTCTGCGATCTCCTAGTCTCAGTCTGGCTGGTTAAGAAAATTTTACTACACACAACTGTCTCCGTGTTTGACTTTGGAGGAATCAGTGAGAAGTGGTGATCCGTTTTGGGTGAACGGGGCAGAGAGAAGAGCTGGAGGGAATGACAGCAGGGAGTAGACAAGAACCAGTGGGGGAAGGTTCAGAAGGATAAGGAGATAGGAATAGGAGGTGGCGTGAGACCTGGGGATTCACCAGTGTCTTGGGGAGAGCACTGAACCTCTCCGGGATGAGGGCTAGAGGTTAAAGCCAATTTTATGCCCTGGCTGGTGTGGCTCAGTGGATTGAGCACTGGCCTGCGAATCAAAAGGTTGCTGGTTCGATTCCCAGCCAGACATATGCTTGGGTTGCAGGCCAGGTCCCCAGCTGGGAGCGTGTGAGAGGCAACCAGTCAATGTATCTCTCGCGCATTGCTGTTTCTCTCCCTCTCTTTCTCCCTCCCATCCCCTTGTTCTAAAAATAAATGAATAAAATCTTTTTTAAAAAAGCCAATTTTATTTAGATGTTCAAAGTCAGGGTGACTCCACCTGACATTTGCATACCAATAGAATGACGATAGCCCACCCTGCATATTCAGAACAAGGAACAGTAGGTGAATAAAAAAGGGAGTATCATGTTTTTTTGAAAAATAAACAAATAAGCAAACTCAAAATCTATCCTATAATTTGGGGGAGGGAAGGTGTTAGGCAGCTGAAGACTTTCCGGACAATGACAGTTGCATCATTTGTTGAAGAGCGAATTTGACGGCGCTGATAGGCATGGTAAAGTTTTATCTGCAGTACAGGCATGTGGAAACTCTATATGCCTCTTAGAAAATGCCAGGCTTCAATCTCCTGTGAATAAGTGTTGTAATCTTTGAAACAAAACCCTGTTCTCTTCTAATTTGGCTGTTCATTTGAGTAACAGAATAAAAGGGGGGTGGAAAGTGAGTAGCTGAGAGACAATTTCCTGCCTCTGAAGGCCAGCAGAGCATCTGCTCGGGACTCGTCATGTTTTCAGCCAACCAGGATCATGGAATTCAGATCCTGCAGCTGCTCTCAAGGGCCGCGGGGAGCAAAGAGCCGCAGACCCATTCAATGTAGTGGGAGAGATTTGCGGCGCGTCTCTGTCCCCTCCTGCACAGAAGCTCAGGTGTGGGTCCAGGTGATGTGCACTGCAAAGCACCGAGCACTTTTGAGGGACATTGCTGTAGAGATCAAATCACTGGTCCAAATCACGAAGGCCACACGGCTCTTCCATTGGGGTTTGATGTAAGCAGACAGGTGAGTGCTCACACGCATTGGAAGAAATGATGCTACTGGCTCCCTGGCTGCCATCACTGCTGCCTTTACTTCCACAATGACCGGCCACCGCTGTTTATTAGAGGCCAGGCACTGTGTCTAAGGGCTATCACGCAACTCCCTTAATCACCCAAGCCCTGTGGGATGGGCACCTATGAGCAATGTAACATGTTAGATAATCATTTTCCACCTGAGCAGACTGGTCAGGAAAGTAAAGGGAAATTAGCATAAGATTGAAGAGGAGGTACTGAATAATGGCTTTAGAGTAGGGGCTTTCTCATCAGACAAGTCTGAGTTGGACGCCAGGCTCTGCAACGTACTGGCTTTGTGAGGGTGGGCAAGTCACCAACTTCTCTGAGGCTCAGTTTCTCCATCTGAACAATGAGGATGATAATTATACCTATTCTAGTTCTTCTACATTGCGAGTGGTCAAAAAATGCTACCCAATTTTCTTGCTATTATTGTTTCTTTTTTTTTTCCTGTACTCGCCTATCAAAAAGGCTTGTCATATCGTTCCCTGCAGAGTAAAATGGTCTTTAAAGTAATGACTCCCTTTAAAGGTCTCCAAAATTTAAGCAGAAAGATGCTTTGGAAGGATGTTCTTTTTTCACGTTAGGGGAGATGGTGGTAAATGACCAGATGGCCAGGCCTCAGTCCCACTAAGTTTCACCGTTTCGATCTCTGCTTCTATGACCAGTGCTGTTATTCCATAGTAGAGATGAGGCTGACTGGAGTTTATTACAAAGGAACATCAATAACTACTGTGTCAGTTTTCCATGGTCATGTAGTGAAACACCCCAAACCTAGCACTGAAAACCAAATTATTTATTATTGTTCAGGGTTTTGAGGTTTTTCTTCTGGTGCCTGCTGGGCTCCCTCTTATGATTCCAGATGACAAATGGAATTGCTGGATAGACAGTCCAAGACGACCTGACGCAGACGTCTGGGAGTTGGGGCTGGCTGTCATCCGGGGCACTTGATCCTCTTCTGCATAGCCTTTCATCTTCCGCAAGACTGCACCAGCTTCCTTTCAGCATGGCACCCTCATGCACAGTTTCCAGAGGACAGTCCCCACTGCATAAATTCTTATGAAGCCTCTGCCTGAGTCACATTTGTTCGTAGCCCATTGGACACAGCAAGTCACGTGGCCAAGCTCAGTGGAGGCGACTTAGACTCTTACCCCTTAATGGGAGAGGTGGCAAAGAACTTGTGGTCATTTTTAATCCATCACAATTACAAACATAAAACATAAAAAATAAATGGAAGGCATCTATAATATATAAGAAAAAAAGGAATCCGACTTGCAAGTGTGAATTTTTGGTCTTCCTTGGCTGCAAGGGCTTTCAGGCCTCGCCCAGTCCCACATCCCGTCTGAGTAACGTACCGCCCACCTTGCCTGTCTCCTTCCTTTGTGTCTCCTGGCAGGTTGGTGAGGTGCCATCTTCCATGCTGCATCACTATCCTTTGGGAACTGGCTACTGGACTTCTCTGTTCCCTAGATCCGATTCAGGGGACCATTTTTCCTCTGTGGTGCCCTATCCCCCGGTCCCAAGTCACCCAGCCTAAGAACCTGCTGCTGGAACTAAGGGACATAAAGTGATTGACTGGTCTCTTCATGCTGTGATAATTTTTGCTAATTGAAATTGCATGGCAATTATTTCTTTAGTTGATCCTGTTAACATTTTGGAGACTACATTTAGCTTTTTTTTAACTAATAGAGAAATGTAAGTGTTCCTTATAAAAATGGTTTATTATTATACTTGCTATTGCCTGGTATGCCTTTTTAATTAAAATTATAAAGTAGGCATCTTTCCAAATCTCTATTAAGTGGTTATATAAATATTAATATAATTAACACAGTATATATAACAAATATTTCATATTTGTGTAGTGGCTAAAATGTATTTATCCAATCCCCTGATAATAAATATTTAGGTTGTTGGCATTTTTTAAATTATAACAAACTATGTTGCAATGAATGCCTTTTTACATATAACTTAGTACATTTATTACAATTACTTCTTTAGGATACATCCCTAGAAATGGGATCACTGGGCCAAAGGATATATACAATTTATAAAACTGATTTTATCAGCTTGTCCATCAAATAATGTTAGAGTTATATTCCCAAGAATTGTGTAAAAGAACAAGAATATTCCTTTCCGCCTAGCTTTCACATGATTTTCTTTAAACCTCAAATTGTTTTTTGTCTTGTTTTTCCGAGAGAAGAAGCGAAGAACTAAAAGTTAAGTATTTCCAACCCAGGGAAAAGAGCAAAACTCTCAACTAAACAACTTCATTTCCTGACAGCCTGAGCGGCTCTGCTGAGAATATCCCCGCCCAGGACTCCCTGGGGACAGAGGAGAGAGGATAGAAAGGCTCCAAAGGCAGAGAGCCGAGACCCCGCTGCTCCCTGGACTAGCAGTCCCTTCGCCTCAGGTCAGGCCTCCCTAAAGGGCCTCCAAGCCCAGACTCTGTTGACAACCTGCCCTCTGCAGAAGGGCTCCTACTCCAGAGGCTGGACATTGTCCAAAGCTGAACTCAAATCCTTCATTTTCCTGGGAAGCCCGTAAGGCCCCGGCACAGCCCGTTCTCCTACGGGGAGCAATCATTTCCAGTTAGACCTGATCATTGCTTCAGGCTTTGAGACGGATAGAACCCGGCAAGGAAATGGTCCTTCTGTGCCCTCTGACAAGCTGAACAGAAATATTCCGGGAACCCGCCACGGCCACAACTTTCCCTTCCACTTAGAACCCCAAACTCCCTCATGTGCTCATTGCTTCCCCCAATCACTTTCTTTCAGTTACACTTAGAACAGCAGCAGAAAATAATTAAAGGTGTTTTGATGTTTGGCAACTCCTTCTGTATAGTGGTAGGGAAGGGCCTTTGATCTCCGCTATGCGCTGCGTGTCTGATAAATGTCTGAAGTGACTCCAGGGAGTATTTGGGGAAGGGCTTTGCCTGGGATCTTAATTCCAGGAAAATGCACACAATGGGGCTTCGGGTGGCTATTGTGCAGCCTTCACCATTGTACTCCTATAGTCCTCATACAATAAAGCACTTCTACATTTTTTCTTCTAGACCAGGGGGGAGCAGGCAGTAGCTCAAGCCTTACCCTTCGGTGACTCTTTGGTAAAGGTGAGGGCCTTCCAAACTTCTGAATATCAAATTAAAGCTTTGCTATCGTAATACCTTGTTTCTTCACACTTGAATGCAAAAGTTTTGTGACTTTTCATTTCTATTATTTATCCGTGTCAGAGCAAGAGGTGCCCTTAGAAATATATCTCCTAATTCCAATTCCTCATTTGGAAAAGCTTCAGCCCAGAAAGAGGACATGAATGGCCCATCTCAAGTAGATCTTGTTGGTACCAGGCTCCGGCCCCAAGCAAGAGCCTTCTGCCTTGTGGTGAGAGGCATTTCCTCAGTCTCTTTTCTCAAGCCCTTCGGTAGATTTGTTTTGAGCCTATTTCTAAGTAATCCTTGCTGGGTACCAGGCATGTGCTAACCACTTTATAGTTTGTCACATCAAATCCTTAGACAATTCTATCTGTACCATCCTCATTTATAGGTAAGGACAGTAAGTTTTCAAGAGGTTTTATAAGTTGCCTAATATGATGTATCAGGTGGTTTTTTTTTTTAATGGCTTCCATAACAAATTACCACAAACTTAGAGCGTCTTAACAAATTTGTGCGTCTTAACAAACTTGTGTGTTTTAAACAACACACCCAGTGTGTCTCAGCAAACTTAAGACCAGTTTGTAAGTCTTAAGACAAATTTATCATCTTACAGTTTAGGAGTTTATAAGTCTGAAATAGGCTCAAATCAGGATGTGGACGGCACTGAGTTCCTTTCTGGAGGCTCTGGGTGAGAATGTGGGTTGTGGCCTTCTCTAGCCTCTTGAGGACCCCTCAGTGGTTGGCTCAGGGGCCTCTTTGTTGGTCTTCTGAGCCAGCAACAATGGGCTGAATCCTCACGTTGTATCTCTCCGATGCTTCCTCTATCATCCCCTCACTCTGTGACCACAGCCAGGAACGGTTCTCTGCTTTTAAGGACTCATGCTATTAGGCTGGGTTCACTCAGATACATTTAGGATAATCTCCCCATCCTCAAGCTTAGGAACCCAATCGCAAATTGGAATCCTTTTGCCATGTAAGGTTAAGAGCATAAACATATTTGGAAAAGGGATGTTATTATTTTGCCTGTCACTGTCCGCCTTCCGGTCCTCAGAGACATATATCTATTCCACGTTCAAAATACATTCTTCCTTTCTCTGGGTCCCCAAAGTCTCAGCGCATCGCATAAAGTAAGTGAGTACGCGACAAGGTTAGGTCTCTGGTTCCCACATCCTCTTCACGGCTGGCTCACTGCCCAGGCTGCCAGTTTGCTCTAACGTGGGCAGGGGGTGCAGTTTTCTTACTGATTAGCGTAAGCTCTTCAAATTATAGGAAGTTCGACTGGACGCTCTGTGAAGGCAAGAAAACGACCTGTTCTGTTCATCATGCTATCCCAAAGCCTATCGCATAGTGAGCACTCAGATATTTGTGAAGCAAATGAACGTTGAGGAAAACAAGCATCTAAGTGAACCAAGAGCACTCACGAGGTACAGAGCCATACAAGGTCATCCCGGAAACACACGCCTCCTGTTTCAGTAGAACCTGTACTCACCTCAATGTTTTTAAGAGTGCCTTAGAGTAGGATACAAACTTTACCGGAGCCCACGTTGCCTTGCCAGGGAAACTTGCCACGCTGCCTGTGTGCCATCTGGGTTTTAATTGCTGTAAGCCCTTGAATTGTGTCACTTTGTTCAGTGACATTTTGTTATGATGTTGATGAGATGTCCTAGCAGCCTAACTCTTGTTTATATCAATCAGCCTATTGTAAACATTGGTTTCATCATGCATCATTTTGCTTAAAGTCAAAGAATCTGTCCTGTCAATGACACTAAGTGAGGACTCGCTGTACTAGTAAATGTCTTTTCAGGCGCTGTGATTCCTGCCAAGATTAACTCCCAGCCAAGCATTTATCATTCTCGGTGCACCCTGAGTGGACACATCCTGATTATTTTTGTAGATAAAATGCTTCGCTCCATTTTCTCCTAATATTCTCCTCCATGACGATTGCTTCAATGACAGAGGCATCACTTCCCCAACCAAGGGATTAAAAAAAATAATTTGGCTTAGATTAGTAGTAGCCAGGGCTGAGGGGAGGAATAGGGACTAACTGTAAATGAACACAAGGGATTTTACTGCAATGATAAAATGCTCTATTGATTTTGATGATGGTCATATAGCTGAGTAATTTCTCTTAAGAGTTACTGAATTATACTTTAAGTAGGTGAAATTTATGGTATATAAATTATGCGTCCATTAAATTAAAAGAAATCATTTGTCATTCACTCAAAAGCATGGTCCATATATTTTGTGTCGAATGCACTTTTTAAAACAAAGGTGGTCTCTAAATACATTCTTTATAATAGTAAGACCTAAGCTTCTTCAACTGTATCTTGGCCTGTTAATAAGCAGAGTTGAGCAGGGTAACACTTAGTTGCTCCAGAAGTAAACACATCAAGCTGTTTGCCCTTTTCAGGAGCCAGTAGAGATTCGTTCTTAATCTTTACAAAATCCTGATAGTTGGTTTAATTTATCTTAAATTTATCAGAATACTTATTGTGATGTAATTCGGAACCATGCATTTGTATGTCCTGCAATCCATTTAGACGTAGTTATTTCACCCCCTATCCATCCGTGGACCCCTAAAGAGGCAAATCAGTTTCCCATGACAAATAAAGCTTAATATGCTGGTGTATACACAGAGGGCAGGTACACAAAAAGAGAAAAGGAAATTCTTGTCGGCTTTTTAGCATTTGTGGATGTAAACATCAATCACAGAACAGGATTTCTACATATACAGGCACGACCTCAAATAGACACATATACTAGACTAGCTCTGAGAGAGCTTACCATAAACAGAAAGATTCATGTATCTTTATGTACATGTGTATATGTACATACAGCCCTGGCTGGTTTGGCTCAGTGGATTGAGCGTCGGCCTGCGAGCTAAGTGTCGCTGGTTCGATCTTCCAGTCAGGGCACATCAGAGAAGGAAAACTCTGACTCCAAAAAACCTCCGCTGCCTTGCGGCATACCTCTTCAGGGGAAAGGCTAAGGGAGTAAACCCCGACAGAAAATCCGGAGCCGGAGTCCCTAAGGTGGTTTGACGTTGTAGTCAACACCGGCAACTCCTGCGGCGCACCTGAAGCCAAGCTGTATTGACTCCGTCTTTCCCTTGGACCCTTCAGCTGCGAAGACAGGGGGGGTCTGCTGCATGGGCAACAGCAGACCCTCCATATCACCCTGCCCAGGCTCTGTAGCTTCAGCTTCACTGGAGAGGACACTCCAGTGTCATCGCAAGATGTCGATTCAACACGGGAGGAGACAGATACCGTGTCACTCCCGAGTCGGACTGCACAGCCATTCTCGGCGGTGCAGATAGACTCTTAAGAAGCTACACCATCGTCTCTCGAGACGGACGGCTGCCGACGACGACTAGACTATTGAAAATAGCAAGGGTTTAAAACAATAAAACTTTGTTTGGAAATTGTACCAGTAACTCACATGGTTGATGGCAGATTCCATGTTTCTTAGAGAAAGGAACATTTCATCATTAGAGAAAGTCTAACATACAATTTTAGTCAGAGGCTTGGCTTCTACGTCAACCAGGGGGGGGAGCCCTGACCTTGGCTTCTTTCCTTGTTCCCTCATTGACACACCTGGTGCTGATTCCAAACCCCTGGGTCAGAATCTCCCAGCTGGGGTTCCAGGAATCTGCATTTTAATAAGAGCTCCAGGTAATTGTCATGTGTGTTAATATCTAAAATATTTGAACTGAGGATTTTGGCAGTATTTGGAAGTTTCAGCATGGACTCCTCTGATTCATTAACATTCCACGAAAAAGTGTTTCAAAGTAGTGTTTCTTAAGCTTTAATGTGCGTTCAATATCACCTGGGGATCTTGTTAAGATGCTGACTCTGATTTTGCAGGTCTGGAGAGGAGCCTGTGTTTCTGCGTTCTAACAAGCCCCTTGGTGATGCTGGTCCATAAACTGCACTTTGACTAACAGGACTTCAAAGCGTATGCGCGCTGTGCTAGAGGATCGGAACAACTCCAGAGGACAGAGCTACACTAAACTCATCCTGCGCTTGCATTGGAGAAGGGGAGCAAGAGTGCTTCTGGGCATCTGAGCTACATGGAGGGGTCTAGTGGGAGGTCCTCTCGTGGGCTGTGGATAATGGAGTCAGGAAGGGCAGGAAGTCACTGTGGAGAGAGAGGCAGAAGCCATTTAGGAAGTCCACCTGATTACAGGTATAATGAAGTGTACAAACAGTGGAAATAAAGGCTAAAGATGGAGAGCGAAGTTGACATGTTCAGAAAGGAGGACAGGAGGCAGAATCTGGGGGTTCCCTGAAGGCTGAGGGGTAGCTGCACAGGATGTTTATTGGTTGCTTGCAACTTTCTCCTGGGTGAGGAGCAAGCTGCCACAGTGAATTTAATATTCTCAGTTCAATCCTGGATGCATAATGTGTATGCTTTTATGGGGTGATACATTAATGCGTTTTTTAAAAAAATGATCTAATTATATGAAACAGTAATTCTTAAACTGAAATACGCCTAAGAACCCCCCAGGCAGCTTGTTAGAATGAGATTGATGGACCCTACCATCTGAGATTCTGTCTCCAGTACGGTCTGGGGTAGATCCAGGAATCTGGATTTTCATTAAACACACCAGGTGTTTATGATTCCAGTCCTCTGTTTACACACTTGGAGAAAAAGGGGTCTGCAATGACAAACTCATCAGCATGATTATTTGGCCATCCACTGGTTGAAATTCAAAGCATTATTTTCGTCCTGCGGGAAAACTAAAATGTAGAGTTGGGTATATGGAATGATACGGAGTAGAAGTAGTATTCGTCGTCGTCGTCGTCGTCGTCGGCAGCCGTCCGTCTCGAGAGACGATGGTGTAGCTTCTTAAGAGTCTATCTGCACCGCCGAGAATGGCTGTGCAGTCCAACTCGGGAGTGACACGGTATCTGTCTCCTCCCGTGTTGAATCGACATCATGCGATGAAGCTACAGAGCCTGGGCAGGGTGATATGGAGGGCCAGCTGTTGCCCATGCAGCAGACCCCCCCTCTCTTCGCAGCTGAAGGGTCCAAGGGAAAGACGAGTCAATACAGCTTGGCTTCAGGTGCGCCGCAGGAGTTGCCGGTGTTGACTACAACGTCGAACCGCCTTAGGGACTCCGGCTCCGGATTTTCTGTCGGGGTTTACTCCCTTAGCCTTTCCCCTGAAGAGGTATGCCGCAAGGCAGCGGAGGTTTTTTGGAGTCAGAGTTTTCCTTCTCTGATGTGCCCTGACTGGAAGATCGAACCAGCGACACTTAGCTCGCAGGCCGACGCTCAATCCACTGAGCCAAACCAGCCAGGGACAGAAGTAGTATTGGTTGTGTCATTACTCAGCAGTGCTATCTATTTTGGTCACTTCTTCCTCTTATACGTTAGTTTACCTATAATAATAACTACTAGGTTGGTGTGTGTGTGTGTGTGTGTGTGTGTGTGTATGTGATTTTATCATTCTACAGTTAGCAAGTTCTTTTCTACACCCATTGTCTCATTTACTCCTCGGAACAATCCAGTAGGGTAGGTAATATTATTTAGTCTCATTTTATAGATGAAGAATCAGACTCTGAGAGACTAAGACATTTATACAAGATCATGTAACAGATAGGGCCTGATCTCAGATCCTACACTCTGACCACCGAATCAAGGTGTCCTATGGGTGCTGGTTGCTAGGGTCAACAAGTCACAGCCTTCTCTCCATCTCACAGCACATGTTAACGTGAGTTTGGTGCCCTCAAGGCTGGTTTCTCTGTGCAAAGGGGATTATTTAGAAGTATCTCTGGTTTCACATATTTATACTTTAATTTTTATAGTTACAAATTCCAAAGCTAGTTTTTCCCTTAACCTTTTAACTTTACTTACAAATATTATTACACTCTTTATTTATTTATCATATTTAGCAATCAGTTTGAGTTTTAATAATAATTAAATTCCCTTGATATTTCAAACTGTATTCATGGACTTAATATATCTGGTTTTATTTAGAAGTACATCAGTTGTCTGACTTACAAATAAAAGCTTCACAAATATTTAAATAGCTTATACTCTAATAAATGAAAATTAGAACTATGGTGAATTCAAATTCTCTTAAATGTCCCAATGCTGTGAATGTAAACTTGGAAATTTTTCAGTTTTCAAAGGTGTAAATTTATTATTCACTTGTATATTTTAAATAAAATTGAAAACCTCATCTGTAAGAAAATAAGTCAAATTAAAAATATATATTACAGAATTCACTTTAAATATAAAAATGTTCTTTTCTTATATATTTGCACAGTTAATTCTAAGCTTCCTAGGATAAAAGCTGCTTATCCACTAAATAAATAATTATGTCACCCTAAACTAATTTGGGAGATACCTTTCAAAGTAATAAGATTGGACAACAAAATATTTGGTCCCCAAACCAAAAAGGTTTTTTGTTAGTGACAATATCCAGTCCTGGACCACATTTACATCTGTAACAAGGCCTCTATAATACAGAGTTGGTAACACAGCCCTCATTCCTTTTAAAGTATATTTGATTTAATTCTACTGGCCTCTCAATGAAATGTTCATCATCCCTTAGGTAAAAATTTGCATTTTTGTCTGTTAAGACATTTAAGCATCCTCTAGTCTAATTCAAAAGGTCTTCAAGTGAGACCCAACTTAATTTTTCTTAAGTTTTTTTTTTTTTTTTTTTTTTTTTTAGTATTCAGGGTCAAATATTGTGTCTGAGTATTACAATTATTTTCATCTAATTTTTAGTTATGTTTCTTGGCTTTGTCTGACTGGCAACCTCAGACTTCAAGATCATTGTCCAGGGTGTAGGATGCCGATCAATAAAGTGATAGGAACCAGATGGGGGAGATGTAAACATCACTTGCCTTACTGGGAAGCCAGATTGGAGAACCAACCTTGGGGGTGCAGCTGTGCTTCCCACCTCCCGCTGTCTTTGTCACACTCTTCCCAGTCAAGACCTTGGAGCTTCCCATCAGAGGGAGAACCTGGGAAGCAGAGGTTTGCTCAACCGCTCTCCTGGCTGGTTGAAATGGGGTTGCAGAGCCTCCAGAGCAGGCAAGGGAGCAAGATCACATTTGTGTATTGTTTTTAAACCCTGACTTTGCCAGGCCAGGAACATGGCACTCACCAAGAGATACATATTCTTCCAGAAGGGCTGAAAGTTTTACTCTCGATAAGAGATCCACTCATTGAAATAAAAGGACAGGGCATCATTCATCCCTCAAAAAGTTCTGAGCATTGAATGGGAAAAATAGTTATTAAACTCTTTTGAAAACTAGAAAATTCTACTCAATGATAAGGTACACTGATTATTGTGTCTAAAGGGCTGTGAGTGTTGAAGTCGCATCAGAAAAATTATTCAGATTGAATTCTTTACTGCTAAGAGACATGTACTATTCTCTGGGCCTTGGGTGGCAATTTTAATACATGGCCATAAACAAAATAGAACAGGAGAGATAAAGACATTGGGTGGACAGGGAAGCCTGTTTAATCCAAATATGAGGTATTTGGATTATCAATGGCCCTTCTGCTCTGATAATGTGGCTGAGAGCTGACTGTGGATGTTTTTACTCAGCTATGTTTTTTAATCTTCAGGATTGCCGTAAATCAGCGGGAAGCCTGGCTCACCCTTCTTGTCTGACTCACTATTAATTATATGGAATGGATAGGCCTCTGGGGAGTTGAAGGAGGTTGATTTTCTTCAAGGTTCCAGATCTCAAGCTCTTTGCAAAACGTCTGCATTTTAGTTCGTGACAGATCTACAGCAGGCCCCTGACTTGGCCTTGGCTAGCACAGAAATACACCAGCTCTGTAATTGCTAGTCCAAGCCTTCAGCCTCTTTCTTCTGGACAGTCACATTAACCTCCTAATGGGTCTCCCCACTTCCACTCTAGTTCCCACTTGGACCCCAGAATAATTAGTTTAGACTATAAATCAGAATATGTCCCTGATCTGCTCACAACTCTCCAAATAGTTCTCTCCCCAAATTTAAAAATTCTTACAAACATGACTAATAAACCCTAGTGCTCTGTTCCGCAGGCACCTCTCCACGGTCATTGTCCCCCATTCTCTCTGCTGACTTTCCTAGCCATCCCCACCTCACTTACTCTTGGTAGAACGTGCGGCTGTCTTTTGCCCCAGATAGCTTCATCGCTTAATCCAGAATGGCATCTAGGTATCGATGCACATGCCCCTTCAACATAGTGACCCACTATATGCGATGGATTGTGCCCACCCCCAATTCATATGTTGAAGCCTTAACCCCCAGCACCTCTGAATGGGACTGTTTTGTGAAATGAAGCCTTGAAAGAGGTAATTAAGTTAAAATGAGGCTGTTAGAATTGATTCTGATTTGACTGGACTGATGTCTTTGTAAAAAGGAGCAATTTGGACAAAGAGACACCAGGGATGTATGTGCACAGAGAAAAGACCACGTGAAGGCACAGTGATTGAGAAGGTGGCTATCTACTAGCCAAGGAAAGAGGACCTAGAACAGGCCAATATTGAAGCACCTTGATCTTGGGCTTCTCGCCTCTCAAACTGAGGGACAATAAGTTTCCATTGTCTAAGCCATCCAGTCAAGGCAGCCTGAACAAATTAATATATCCACCCTGACCACTCAAGCAATAGTGTGCCTCCATTTCCTTAAGACACTTCTAATTTCTTTCATAGTCCAAATATATACATAGATATATATTTCCCTCTTCATGGATCTTCTGTCTCCATGAAGACAGAAATTTGACCATGTGCATTGTTTGAATGGCCAGCACATTGCCTAGCCCACAGCAGGTGCTCAATCTCTTCGGCAGCCGTCCGTCTTGAGAGATGATGGTGTAGCTTCTTAAGAGTCTATCTGCACCGCCGAGAATGGCTGTGCAGTCCGACTCGGGAGTGACACGGTATCTGTCTCCTCCCGTGTTGAATCGACATCTTGCGATGACACTGGAGTGTCCTCTCCAGTGAAGCTGAAGCTACAGAGCCTGGGCAGGGTGATATGGAGGGTCTGCTGTTGCCCATGCAGCAGACCCCCCCTCTCTTCGCAGCTGAAGGATCCAAGGGAAAGACGGAGTCAATACAGCTTGGCTTCAGGTGCGCCGCAGGAGTTGCCGGTGTTGACTACAACGTCAAACCGCCTTAGGGACTCCGGCTCCGGATTTTCTGTCGGGGTTTACTCCCTTAGCCTTTCCCCTGAAGAGGTATGCCGCAAGGCAGCGGAGGTTTTTTGGAGTCAGAGTTTTCCTTCTCTGATGTGCCCTGACTGGAAGATCGAATGGAATACATTGTTAAGATTTATCATCTTCCTGGTCTTTCTCCACCTACTAGTATTCCATCTCCATGAAGCCTTCCTTGATTCCCACAGACCTTCCTGACATCCTGAATATCCCATGTCCCCAGGTCTTCCGCTAAGATCAATGACACTGGACCTACCTGCCTGGCCCCTGGTCACTCATTGCTTCTTGATGGCTCCATGATGCTGCTTTGTCGGGTGTTAATTACTTTCCTTCAGAAAAAGGAAGGGTTGCCTGAAAAGGCGTTTTGTACTTGGTCTTAAATACTGTGCATCTATCTCTACACTGATGGCTAGAGTTTTTATTTTCAGCCATTTTCCTGACATTTGAATGGTACCATCTGCCCAATCGTTATCCTGCTGAGTGAGGCTGGGTATTCTCAGAAAAATGCAGCTAATGTTTGCCCAGCCAAGGAGACGCAAGACACCAAAGAAAGCACTAATCAATCCCTTTGCCTAGCTCTGCCGAAAACTTGCAATTTTGATGCTCTCAACACTGTGTTCATTCTAATAGCTGAGTGGTGATGCCATACGCAGAACTGGGTCCATCTGAGGGCTTGCCAGATTAAGACAATATGGATGCCTGGGTTATTATCTGTAATGGAAGCATGGGCAAGGGCCAGGAGTTTGTGCAAACTCTACAGCTGGCATTCAAGGCCCTCCCAAAACCGCCTTGAAGCCCAGCTTCCCACATTCCCATGTGAAGCTTCTGTTTCATGCTCAACAGAGTGGGCTTCCTGGACTTACCGCTTCCTGAGCACACCCTTCACTTTCCCCTGTCTGATTCCTTTCCAAGATAAGGAGTTGGCTGAGGACAGATATTACCTTTGCTTTGGTAATAGACTGCACTCCTCCACTCTTCATTTTTATCTATAGGATGCTACCACTCTCCAAAGCCATTTCAGTTAATAACAAAAATTTGCTAACAGTTAATAAATTTGTATTGTGTACCAAGAGCTATCCTTAGTTTTTAGCATGGGGTAACTTATTCAATTGTTATAATAGAGGTACAAATATTATCTCCAGTTTATGGATGAAAGGATAGGAACAGAGATGTCATCTCCACTTTTGCAAGAAACCTCTCCATACCTCTCTTATATGATCTAATTGTGTTGTTCCGTAAGCGTCAAAGCACACGTTTGTTTCTTCTCTTCTGTCACTGAGCTTATTTGGTCTTGTAGAGTAGTGATAGATATAGCTGTTGGTCTCTGAGCTCTTCAGGAGCAGAGACCACCCATGTCTTAATCGTTTTATCCATCCTACTATTTCTTGCTGGACACAAGTGCTTAGGAACTGTTCCCTGCATTGGCTTGAGTTGACTTGTTGGCCCTGGAAGCCCTAGGCTTGCTGTTGAGGGTGCCCCCAGGACTCACATCTTGCTGCAGAGGAGGGATAGAAATCTAACTCCAGCTAAGCTCCTTGGTCATGATTTCTAGGGATTGGCCTTTTTTGGCCCAGTACCAGGGCTGTTTCTCAAAATAGACCCAGCCCCCTGCTCCTGTGACATTGTCCCTCTGGTGATGGAGTAGCTTGGAATGGTTTTAGAAATGCAGTGGAGATAGAACACATTTAGGAAAATTTGATTTCTCCCATCTGCTGGAGTCTAGGCTATAGGTATTAAATGCGTCTCTATATTATTTCGTTTTTTCCCTGTTTAAGTAAGCAGGAAATAACCTGAGTTTTCTCATATTTAAAGTATATCCCTCCTCTCTTGGAAGGGTCTTATTCCTTCATCTCTTCCCCTGATAACTTCTAACACCAATATGTGTGCGTCTCACAAGTCATGATGTGCAGATAGGTCTCTGTGGCATTTAACTTTCTGTGGGTGTGTACATTTCATCTCTGAACATGACTCAAAACTCCCAGAGACCAGCAATGAAGCCTTATGCTCCCTTCAAGTTCCACAACTGGATGTAGAGGTTGGACATACAGGTAGCTTTGTGATGGACCCCACTAATCATTTACCACATGCTCACAGGCACTGTGAGGATCAGACAGCTACTGTGAGATCAGACAACTGAGCAGATAATGAAATAAGACAGGGTACCCCATAAGTATATCTATGATAAATGAAGAGAATTTCAGGGAAGTGTTTGGAGAGTCTAATATCATACCATAATGACCACAGTGGAAATCTTCCATAAATTATAAACGGAGGCTTTAGAAATGTTAAGTAACCTGCTCACATTGCTCAACTAATAGATTGCAGAGTCAAGTTTTAAAACTGCCTTTGCTTTACACACTTATTACTCTTACACTTAATTGTTAAAGGGTTGTGCATCTGAAAACCAGCCCCTCAGCTCTCATGCATAGGGGCGGAGCTGAGTGTTCCCAGAGCTCTGTTTTCACTTCTTAACGGGTCTTTCCCCAGAACACATCTGAACCAGGTTCCCCTTTTCTTTAGTCCTTGGCTTTGTCAATGTGCAAAGCCATTTAAAATTAATTAAATTGATTCTTATCTTCAAATGGGTCCTGGATAATGCATTTGTGGTTGCCAAAGGAGCTTCCCCAAAGGCATGCTAATGATATATTAGTTTTCCATGCCCCCCCCCCTTTTTTGGATCCAATATCCTAGACCTTCCATTTCCAAGAACCATAACTGTGACTGTTATTATGACCTAGAAGGAAGCAAAATGTTCTACCTGTCCAGAGAAATGGAATCCCCATTAGGCTCCAGTGACAATGCTGTAGGCTTTGTCCTTTGTCTGAGAGCTTCTTGGAGACCATGGTGGACCCTTGGTGCTGAATTCCCTGTCAGACATTACGCCTGTTTTATCTTCCAGGGTGATTGATGGATGCCTGGGTTTCTGCAATCATGCACAATGAAAAGAAAATGATAAATCCCGAACAGCCTGTAAACCCAATTTTATTTTATTTTGTGCTCAAGTACCTCCATATCATTATGTGAGACAATAAAAACCTATGGTATGCCCTAATTTGAATCCTTTCTTTATTATAAACATCCTCAGGGTATTACAGAATTGTTTCGGTGTTCTGTGTGTCACCTTCTTTAATTCTTCCATCTGTAAAATGAGACTGGGCCTTTATGATCTGGGAATAAAAGATGTGATGAGGTGGAAATTATCAAAGCATGGTGACTTGGGGACTTTCCTCTCTAAACTTAAAATACTGACAAGTCCGGCTTCAAAAGCTTTCCTTTGAAGTGTGCTTGGAAAACAACCAGTGCAGTGTGTGGCTGGAAATGGTAATATTTTAGCACGGAGAAGCCTAACTGGGCTGATATTACCCAGCAACAAAAATGGAGTGTGAAAGAAGGGAACTCAGAGTCTCAGGCTAGTTAACACCTATTTCTTCATCATGGAGTTAAACCCACGCATCGAGGGAGCTTGGGACCCGAGCCTCGTGGGTTACCTCAATTCTGCTGAATCATTGTAGGAGTTTCTTGAACCCAACAATGAGGCAGGACGTCCAGGGATAAAAGCAGAAGTGGTTCCGTGAATTCCTACATGAATTCAGGGGGAGCCCATCTAGAAGGTCCAGCTGCTGACTACGGGCAGGAGAAGGCAGGTTCACTGTAACTACCAATGCTTCGCTTTCGTCAGTGGCTCGTTGGCCTGAAATGACTCCTCACCTTCGTGGGCCCTGGCCTTGGGGCTGGTGCCCGGTGTATCCTGGGTATGGAAGACGTGGTATTACTGATTCTGGCTCTGCCGTCAGCACTAGCGAGACCTCCCCAACCTGAGCATGAATTTTCCTACAATAAAGATATTGCACTAGGAAATCTCCAAGGTCCCCTCCATTACTAAGATGTGATATTCTGACAAACCTCTCTTGCGGCTGTTTGTCAGCATTTCATAATAGAATCCCATATGGTGAATGCCATTAGGGTTTTACCTGGGACATAAAATACATCAAAGAAAATCCACACGTTTCTTTCTTTTCTTCAGTCATTTGTTCCTCGTTCCTTAGCTCCTTATCGCCTTCCTTGGTTTCTTTGTTTTGCAAATACTCATTCATCTTTATATACCCTTTATTAGTGAGTCTGATCTGTAAGGTCCAATGTTCTCAAATCTCCATTTTCCTTTCTCTCTACTCACTCCAAACATGCTTCCTTTTACCTCAAAAAGGAAATTTGAACCATTGTGAGGGGAAATTGTGTAACTTTCCATCCAATTTCAAAATTCATCTGCATTTGTCCTATCCTTTCTCCTTTATGTCTGTTACAATAGAAGTGTCCTTTCTATTAAGATCAAGGCCACCATCATTGCTCTGCAGCCCACCCCTGGGAAATTTCCCCTTAGATTACCTTCTTTTCTCTTCTGTGTATTTGGCCTTTCCTTCCTTAAATGAATTCTTCTTATCAATATTTCACCATGCCCTACCTTTTCCCATCTTAACACAAAGCAGTACTCCTTAAAAATAATTTTTCCCATGAGCCTCCTGTGCCAGCTTATTAGCCACTATTTCTCTTCATGTCCACAGACACATTCTCTAAAGAAATACCTGCACTCATGGCCCTCATTTCCTTACCTTCAAGTACCCCTCCTCTTGTGCCAGTCTGTCTTCCACCCTCACCAGGAACCCAAACCTCCCTCTGCTAAATTTCCATGCCCCTCCATGCCATTAAGAAGGAGCTGCCACTTGCTTCTTGTTCTTCCCACAAGTCACACCCTCATCCAAAGTACCACACTCTCACCTGGGACTCTGTACATTGTCTTTGCTGGTCACCTCACGTCTGTTTTTCTCAGTGCTCCCCAATCCATTCTCCATCCTGCAGCCAGAATTTTGAGGGTGTCAGAGAAAGTGGGGTTGGCCGATTGGGTGGCCAGGTTGGGTGAAAGGAAGCAGAGACGTGCTGTGTAGGTGACACCTTGGAAGAGGTTATGGCAGCCCCTCCCCCCCCTCCAATAAGCCAGGTAATTCTCTCTTCTTGAGTGCTTATTTGGCAAAGGGGTTTTTAATGAGTACAAAGAGCTAGGTGGGATCTCATCACCCCAAGGCAGCGATCCTGTTCCAGAAGGGAGAGCCCACATGTGTGCCTAGAAAATGGTAGCGCTACTGGAGTGTTAGGGCTGAAGGGCACCTAGCAGTGTATCTGGTTCAAGCAAAAGTGATGTGGATTGAGTGATTCTCATACCATGAAAACCATGGTCCCTTATATATTTTGGTAAAAGTTTCTTGTGGGTGGCCCAGGCCACGGACTGGTACCCATATCCGGGTTTTTCAGATGCTGTGTGTGAGCCACGTGGCAGAGGAGCAGTCTTCACACTTAAGTGTGCACTGGAATCCCACGCAAGCTTGTTAACACAGTTCCTGTGTCCACCACCGGATAATCTGATTTGGAGAATGCAGCTTGGATTGAGGAATCTGCATTTATTTTAGCTTTTTAAAATTATTATTTAAAAAAATTAATTGAACAAACAATACAAAATAAAAAGTAAAAAAATAGAACTGTAGTAAAATGCACATGCCATAAAATGTGTCATCCTAACTACTTTTAACCATAGAGTTCAGTGGCGTTAAGTACATTCTCATTGTTGTGTGCCCATCACCACCAGCCAGCTCCCGAGCTCTCTCCACCTCGCAAAGCTAGCATTAAGTACCCAGTAAAAACTAACTTCCCATGCCCTCCTTTCCGTAGTTTCTGGCAACCACCCGTCTTTTATGTTTCTATGAATTTGACTTCTAGGTACCTCATGCAAGCAGAATCATAAGTATTTGTCCTCCTGTAAGCGGCTTATTTCAATTAACATCCATACTGTAGCATGTGTCAGAGTCTTCTTTTTTAAGGTTGAATAATATCCTATTGTAGTATATATCACTTTTTGTTTATCTGTTCATCTGTTGGTGGATGCTTGGGTTACTCCTGCTTTTTGGCTATTGTGAAAAATGCTGCTATGAACACTGGTGTATAAATATCTCTTTGAGACGTGCTTTGAATTCTCTTTCGATTCTGCATTGTTTACCATCTTCCAAAGGGACTTTGTGCAGACGATCGTCAGCCCACACTTAGAGGTGATGGGTGTGGTGGGAAGCACCAGGTTGGGTGCAAATTCTGGCCCACACCTGCTGCTGCATGTCCCTAGGCAGTGACCTCTCCAGGCATTCCTCACAAAAGCCTCTTGGACCCAGAGCATTTATTTAATGTTATGTCTCCAAGTGAAAATGCCAGAACCTATGTTGTAACCTCAGGGCTAAGCTCTTTAAGGTGAGTGGTATTTGTCAAAGAGCTGTGAAAGGTATATTTACACAAAATCAAGGTTAGCTCTCTTACTCTACAAGGAAAACGATATTATTTTGCCAACTGAAGGTGTCTTAGTCTGAGCCAGATATAGTTAGGCATTTTCAGATGTCTTCCATTGATCGTCTGTAGGTAGGACATCTATTATTAAGTCTCCCATTTTCTAGGGTGGAAATTGAAGCTCAGAGAATGTATATGATTTGTGTACTGTCCCATAACTGGCCTTGACTAGACTCCTGACTCAAAGCACTCTCTGCTGTATTAGAACATAAATGGAATTGGAAACAATGCGCCTTTGAACCTTAGTGCTCAGAAAGTCATAGCTAAAGGAAGTACATGGACTTGATCTTTGGCAGGAGTTCTTACCAGTGAAGGCAGAGGCAACACTGGGAAGACCTGGCAGAGGCAGAACTGAGAGCCGCTGGGATGGCCACACATGCAGGCAGGAAGCACATGGGACTTCCCAAGGCAGAGGCTGTGAATAGGACAGGGAAGCAGAGACACAGCAGTTGGATCCTGCCCAATGGAGAGGGAGGGAGTGACAGATTCCTGGATGGGCAGGGGCCTCCCTTGTCTGGCCACCAAGGCTCTGCCAGCATAGCTGGACCAAGGCTCTGGTAGGAGGGGCCGGGGCAGGTCACAAGGTGCAGTGCTCACTGCCTTTGCCTTTACTCAGTCTTGCCCTTTACTTTCCCGACTTCTTCCCTCTGTCCTTCCTTGAGAGACAGAATGGACGATCTTCCACTCACCTGCTCTGACCACTTCTGGGTCTCAGTTGGGGGCCATCTCAGAGTGGCGGTTCGAAGTGGCTTCTTAAAAACTTCTCACTCTGCAGTGGGGCAAAATCCCTTCTGCTTCCTAACACATCATGAAGCTCTCAAACCTCTTCTGAACTTGGAAAGAGATCAAAGTCCACGGGATGTAGATTTCAGGAAGGTTTTGGCTACTTTCCTATAAACATTAACAACCTAGGTTACTTGATAAAGGAAGAGGAACCAGACTGTTCCTGCACGAAACATCTCTCTACTCCCTGGTAGTAAAGGGGTAAAAAGGGGCAGGGCAACTCGTAGAGAGAAAAGGCCCCTGTTGGCGAGTAGAAAAATTCCTGTCTGCCAGGGCCCCTTCCCTCAACATGTGTGCTTCCCGGCAGTGTGAGATACAGAAAGGGTATCTCTGCTGGTCTGTCACCTTGGGACAGTATGTAAGGGAATGTGTGGGCTGTATTTTTAGAAATTCAATTATACTTCTAAAGAAATGAAGAACTGGAATCCATATACTCAGACTCATCCTACTCAGCAGAGGGGAGGTTTAGCTGTTGTAGGAGCCCACCTCTCTAAATGAAACACCAGTCAAAACCTCCAGGTTAAGGCTCTTTCTTCCTGAGGTTCCTCTGTCCCTAAGTGCTGCTCTGACTCCCGTGGCCCCTGAAGGCGGCCTCTAGAATACTGAGGTGCCAGCGTAGAAACAAGGGTTCCTTCCAGGCTCCCACCAGCAGTCCTGAGGTACAGTAGGACACTCCAAAGACTGCACTAGACCGAAGGGAAAACCTTAGGGGGGCAGACCCAGATGGCAAAGGGCATAAAGCATTATGGATCATACAATAAATATGGGGTCTTGGAACTTCCGACCATGTCTGGCTGGCAGAGGCAGCCCTTGAACTTGCGTATCCCACCATCTGTCTGGTCCAGTTTCCAGGCTTATGTTCAGAATGGCTGGCCCCACACTTAGATCTCAGGTCAGCAGACACAGTCCTCCTGATGTCTCCGTGTCTGTCTTCATGGTCAAGGACAAGAGAATGTTCTAGTCCTTCTGCCCTTTCCATCAGTTATAGTCAGACAAAATCACTATCTCTGTGGTTCATTCCACCTTTCACATGAGACCCCAAGCCCATTTAGTGTGTTGCCTGGTCCCTAATATGGAGTAAAAATATCTTAACTCCACAATGACTGTTCACAAGTACCTCTATTCTAGCATCATTGCACAAGCACTGTGACAACAGGGTCCTTCCGACACAATGACACCACACCAGAACACAGTGTCAGTTCAGACTAACAAGAGGTCAGGTTGAACTTACCTGCAAGTATTTTTGATTACCTTTAAGACACTAGCTGAATCCTGGCTGGTGTGACTCAGTGGACTGAGCGTCAGCCTGCAAACCAAGTATCGCTGGTTCGATTCCCAGTCAGGGCACATAACTAGGTTGCACATCAGGTCCTCGGTTGGAGGCGCGAGTGGGAGGCAACCACACAGTGATGTTTCTCTCCCTCTCTTTCTCCTTTCCCCTCTTTCTAAAAATAAATAATAAATAAATTTAAAAAACACTAGCTGGATAATATAGTAAATGAATTACAGGAAGTGACCTATTTAGATCTGTTTAAATAGACTTTTGAGTGAGTTTTGGTCACAACAATTCTTTTATTTTTAGCAGTAATGAGAGATGAATCTCGTCTTGTGGATCAGGGTCACATTTTCTTGTCTTCGTGAGCAAGTAGGGCAGACATAAGTACAATCAGTTGGTTCCCCAGGCAGGAGACCCCAGGCCTCTCTGAGAATCTGACTTTCAGCACAGAGCCAGTGCCTCGGGCCCCATGCCCAGCCTTGATAAGCTCTTGGTTAAGTCTGTTCCCATTGGGGTGCTGGAACTTACTGCTAAACAGGAATATGGGCGCTGGAAAATAAACCAAGGGCAGGATCAATAGCCTGGGTTCTATTTCTGGGTTTCTCTTTTCGCCTCTCGGAGCTCCAGTTCTGCCGTCTGTTTTAAATGCCAGTTTACTAAGTCACACCACTTTGTAGGTTCAAATACTTTCTATAACATAGTTTAAACTAGTTCACACTATGGTGTCAATGACTCATCAGTTTACGGCTCCTCCTGTTTTTGAAGGCATCTGAAGGCTCCTGACCGCTCCGAGTTTCTGAATTGGGTGCCAGGCTTAGCACTTTGAAGACCTGATCTCCTCTGAGGCTCAAAACCGAAGGCAGTGACTCTCAGTCTTTGTGTGCACCAACCCCCCCTGGAGAATTTGGGAATGCAGAGGGCTGGGCCCACCTAGTGTTTCTGAGTCAGTGGGTCTGGGCGGGGGCCTGGGAACCCGCTTTTCTAACAAGGCTCCAGGGGATGCTGCTGCTGGTTGAGGTCACTCTTCGAGAATCATGGCTGTGAGGTATGAGTGTTATGACCTTGCAGGTGAGGTCGCTGGGATGTAGAAAGTCACTAGGTGACAAACCGGGATTTGCAACCAGGTTTGCTAGGACCTCAGAGACTCGCTCTTGATCAGTGAACTACAAGGGCTCCGTGGGCCCATGTAGAAACAGAATTAATTTGTATAGTGACTTTGCATCTTGCAAATTTGCTAAGCTTTCCAAATAATTCTGATAATGAATCTGTAGATAGTCTTGCATTCAACATAAAACACCCTATTACTTACAAATAATGTCTTTTATCTCTTATATCCCAGTTTCTATACCGTTTATTTCTTTTTTAAAGTATATTTTATTGATTATGTTGTTACAGTAGTTCCAATATTTTTCCCCTTTGCTCCCCTCTACCCAGTACCCCCCCTTCCCTCCAGCAATCCCACACCCCTTAGTTCATGTCCATGGGTCGTGCATGTAAGTTCTTTGGCTTCAGCCTTTCCTATATTATTCTTTTTCTTAAAGTATCTTTTATTGATTATATTGTTACAATAGTTCCAATTTTTCCCCCTTTGCTCCCCTCTGCCCAGTACCACCCCTCCCCCAGCAATCCCACCCCCTCAGTTCATGCCCATGGGTCATACATACAAGTTCTCTGGCTTTACCCTCTCCTATATTCTTCTTCTCCTTCTTCTTTTTTAAATAATTAATTAATTAATTTTAACAATAAGATATGACAATCCCCCTTATTTCTTTTTTTTATTATCTAATATGTTTTATTAATAATTAAAAATAGATATTCAGTTTATCCAAAACATAACATACACAGAAGCATGGTGTCAAGCAATTCCCAAATATGTTTGAAATGTGACTATTTGAGGATGCACACTTAGAGTACTCAATGGATACTTGTAGGAGAATTAAAAACTATTTCATTTTCTTTTCTAATGTCTATTCTATGGACAAATGAATTGACAAAATCCTGACTGTAAATCTGGAAAATGTGCAAGTATCTGATGAATTTTTCACATTATATGATTATATAATCTACCATAGTGAGGGTTTATGCAACTGAGAAACTAAGCACTTCTGGAGAAACCAGAAAACTAAAAATAAAATTCATGTTCTAGAACTTCCCTACCCAAATACTTTTTTTTAAGTATATTTTATTGATTATATTGTTACAATAGTTCCAATTTTTTCCCCTTTGCTCCCCTCCACCCAGCACCCCCCTTCCCCAACAATCCCCTCCCCAAGTCCACGCCCATGGGTCGTACATACAAGCTCTCCTGCCTCACACTTTCATATATTCTTCTTCTTTTTAAAAAAAAATTTAATTAATTAGTTAAATATTTTAACAATAAAAAATAACAATCCCTCCCTCTCAGACTTAAGACCCTTTACAATCTTATAAAGGACAATGGATGAAGGTCTCGAGCAACTCTAGCTGCTTCAAGCTGGATGTGGTCGTCGTCCTACCTACCCTTGGATCCAGAAGTCCCTAATAAGAGTGGGGGTGTGGAGGGGAGGGTGGCCTTCCCACAAGGGGAAGGATCGTGCAGACTCCAGGTTGGTTGGCTGTCTCTGGACAACGGCATGCTTGGTTTAACAGGCTGGCATCCTTGTTGTATTCTGGGGGCAACAGGGTTAAAGGACATCATTCAATCCGTAACCACTAGATGACAAAAGACAGGTATTAATTTTTCAATGTCCCACATTAGGGAAAAGAAGGGCTTCTTTGGAGGAAGGTATGCCAGGTACATCTCACCTGTCCAAAACCCTTTTGCCCATTATACTTAGTTTGGACTGAGGGAAATATTTTAGGTTTCTCCCCTCTCAGGCCTCTGGGCTCTTTCTGTCCAAGCCATTAGGATAGAAAAGAGAAACCAGTTTTAAAGTGAAGCCCACAGACCACCTCGTTCTTCACCAACCCAGTCACTTAGTTCAGCCAAAACCATTGAGTCTCAGGAGGCAGCAATGCAGACAGGATTAAGTGAGGCCTATACGTACAGACAATCACTCAGGTAATGAGATCGTAGGCTTATGCCCTTTGAAAACAGAAAACACATGTTAATTTATGTAACATAACCCACATACAAGTCTCTAAATCTGTAGGACTGTCTTATCGGAAAGACATCCAGTTGCAAGGCATTTGACATTCTTCTTGCCTGTAAATTAAACATCTTTGATAATGCCACAGACACAGTTTAACTTTCAAATGAAAACAAATTTTAAATGAAAAGAAACTTTAAAGATGGTTAGTTGCACTACTTTATAGTCTACCACTGGGCATTGTGATCTTCTTTGAATCGCGATTTTTCTCCCTAAGATTACCCTCCTTGTCATTAAAAGGACTGCATTAAGTCCATTTTTAATTTATCCTGTTAATTTGCATAAACACAACAAGAGCAGCAAATGATCACTTATGATCTTTAGTTCTGCTTTGCTGGAACTTACGCAAGGAACATTTAGGGTGACCTTCAGTCTTCCCTTCAAGGCACAGAAGCAGATCCACATACCTGGCATTCAGCCTTGCCTGTAAACACCTGTCTTTTCCAGGTCCTCCTGGTTTTCCATTGTGCCTTAAGGTCCCTTCTAGCCATCTTTCAGGAAAACAACCTTCATTCCTTCCCTGGAAAGATTGCTATGGACCGCTCATCCATCCAAGGTACCAGGCCTTTTATCTCGTGGACTTTTATTACCTTTGAAAGTCAGTCCCAGTTGCTCAGGGCTTTTTGGTAACAACCAGAGCCCAAGCATGTCTCCTTTAGGCATGACATTCCAGTCAAAGTCTTAGTCAAAAAATCGTTATTAACAACTGGTCTTATTAGTTTTATGCAAAGAAACTTAGGTCATTACTTACTTCTTTAGAATGCCAAATTCTGGAGGGATCATATAGGGAGAAAAATATGCAGTGTGAAGGAAAATCCTTGTCCTTCTAATATTCACTGAACTTGCATTTCTATTCTTTATATTTTTATTTTTTCCCCCCACTAAAAATTTTTCTGTTTGTTTGTTTTTCCATTACAGTTGTCCCACTTATTTCCCCCTCTTGCTTCCCTGCACCCTGCCCCCCCTTCTCCCACAGTCAGTCCCCACCCAGTTGTCCATGTCCATGGGTCATTTATACATGTTCTTTGACTAGACCCTTCCCCTTCTTACCACTTCTCTCCCTCCCATCTCCCCCTTTGTTACTGTTAGTTTATTCCTTGTTTACATACATCTGGTTCAATTTTGCTCATTTGTTTGTGTTGTTCATTAGTTTCCTGTAACAGGTGAGATAGCATAAGGTAATTTCCTTTTGTTGCCTGGCTTATTTCACTAAGCATAATTCTCTCTAGTTCCAATCATGTTGTTGCAAATGGTAGAAGTTCCTTCTTTCTTTCAGTACTTATTCATTGTCATTTTCCCCCTTTGTACTCGTGTTCCTCTCTGTCTCTCTCTGTTTCTTCATCTTCTTAAAGCAGACCCTTTAGCATCTCTTGCAATGCTGGTTTGGTAGAGATGTATTCTTTTAACCTTCTTTTGTCTTGGAAACTCCTTATTTCACCTTCCATTTTGAATGAGAGCCTTGCTGGGTAGAGCATTCTTGGTTGTAGGCCTTTGTTTTTCATTACTTGGAATATATTTTGCCATTCCCTTCTGGCTTGTAGTGTTTCTGCTGAGAAATCTGATGATAGCCTTATTGGAGCTCCCTTGTATGTTATTAGTTGTTTCTCTCTTGCTGTTTTTAGGATTCTCTCTTTGTCTTTGAATGTTGGCATTTTAATTATGATGTGTCTTGAAGTAGGCCTGTTGGGGTTCATCTTCATTGGGACCCTCTGTGCTTCCTGGACTTGCATGATTCTTTCTCTCCTCATGTTAGGGAAGTTTTCTGTCATTAGTTTTTCAAAGAGGTTTTCTATCCCTTGCTCTTCTTCTTCTCCTTCTGGAATTCCTATGATATGGATATTATTACGTTTCATGTTGTCCTGCAGCTGTCTTAGAGCCTCTTCAGTCTTGTTCAGCCTTTTTTCATTTTGTTGCATTGTCTGGGAATTTTTGTCTACATTGTCCTCCAGCTCGCTGATCCGATCTTCTGCTTCCTCTAGCCTGTTTTTAATTCCTTCTACTGTGTTCTTCAATTCAGAGATCGTATTCTTCATTTCCTCCTGGCTCTTATTGATAGCTTCCATGTCTTTTTGATGCTGGTATAATTCTCAGTAAGTTCCTTATAGTTCTTCTGGAGTTCACTGTAGCTTTTCTGGAGTTCTTTGTAGTTTCCGCTGAGCTCATTGAGCTTCTCCATAATCCATGCTTTCAATTCCATATCTGATAGTTCGCGCCCCTCTATTTCATTTAGCACTCTTTCTGGGGACTCTGCCTTTCCTTTCGATGGGGGGTTGTTTCTCTGTCTCGCCATTTTTGTGACTCCTATTGTTTGTTGGTGCTTCTTAGAATCCCCCTTATTTCTTTTTGCATCTTTACTTGCTTTGGTTAAGGCCCTGACAAGGACCTCCAGGACAATGTTCCCTAGGGGAGTTCACGGAGCTTTTTCCCGGTTCCACTCCTTTTCCCTCCACCAGCCAGAGCTTCGAAGGGACGCTCTTCCCCTGAACCCCCCGCTAGTGGAATCCCTCCCTCTCACAATCTTAGGAAATATGACAACTGGGCTTGTAAAGTAGCTGGGAGGACATACCAGGTGACGTATGCTTTTACTTCACGGTAAGTCTATTTCATTTAACTGAAATTCAGGTTTACGTTTGAATGACTGAAAAATGTCTTTCATGAAAGGTAATAATGCTACTGGAACTAGTGATTCTGCTGTGCACACGCTTAACACTCACAGAGTGAAACCCCTTCTGTGAGGTGCCAAGGTCCCTAACCTAGAAACATTGCATAGCCCTCCTTCATGGGACTTCTGCTCTGCACCTCCAGCTGCGGTCAAAGCTCAACACTTCTTCTAAAACTACCTATCAGAAAAAGATTGAATTAATAAAAGACTGAATTAATAAGTGGTAAAAGTCTCACAGTGTTCCTGATTCTATGAGGGCCCCACGTTTCCCATAGAATTCGCAGGCCCTAAAGGTAGAAACTAAACGAAATAAACAAAAGAGAAAGAGACTCATAGATGCAGAGAACAGTCTGACAGCTGTCAGGGGTGGGGTGGAGGTGGGGTGAAAAAGGTGAAGAGGGATTCAGCTGTATAAGCTGGCAGTTACAGAGCGGCCTCAGAGACGTGGGTCACAACATGGAGAACACAGACAATACTGTCAAGAACATGGGGTAACCTGGCTGCTGTGGCTCAGTGGATTGAATGTCGGCCTGGGAAGCAAGTGTCGCTGGTTCGATTCCCAGTCAGGGCACATGACTAGGTTGCACATCAGGTCCCCCGTTGGAGACATGTGAGAGGCAACCACACAGTGATGTTTCTCTCCCTCTCTTTCCCTTTCCCCTCTCTCTAAAAACAGATAAATAAAATAAAATAAAAATAAAATAAAATTAAATCAGTAACCTTAGTAAAAAATACATTAAAAAAAAAATAGAAAGAAAATGGGGTAAGCAGCCAGGTGGGTGCTTGGGCAGTGGGAGCGTCTGGCGCTCATGGTTTTCCAGCCACTTTGCTGTACATCTGAAACTGATGTGAAATGGTATCGAATGTAAACTGTAATTAGGAAAAAAAGAAACTAAAAAAGGAAGGGTGTCAGGTTGTTGCTCACAGTGCGACACCGCAGGCCCTCTGCTGCCCAGCCTGGCCAGCCCTTGTGCTTGCCTCTGCCATCTGACCAGTGTTTGCTTGCTTCTAAATTACAGAGCAATGCTGCTTGGCTTTTTTTGGGATACCATCAACTTGCCGCTGGGCCAGGGCCTCTCCAAGTGCTTACTGTTGGTCCACAACGAGGTAAGTACAGAAAGCAAGAGTGAGCATTCAGAACCGTTTACAGCAAGTTGACATTGTTTTGGCATTTCTACTGTACTTATCACAAGTATCAGTCCACGATGGGTTAGACATTTTTTAAAAAATGGTCCTTCATTGTAGAGAGTGTCGCTGACATTCAGTCCAGTTTTGGAGGAAGAGGCAAGGAGATATAATCATCACAATTTTTTTTTTTTTTTACCGTTCCCTCTGACTATAGCGCTAATGAAAGAATTTGTTCTTGAACTTAAATGCTCTGCTCCAATTGCACTTTCAGACACGTTCTGTGACTGTCTCTCCCAAGTCAGACTTAATTGTTTCTTTCCTGAGCTGCTGTTCTCCTTCAAACTTTCTTTGCTATTATATTATTCTCCTTTATATTATAGATGATTGTTTGACTTTCCACATCACACTGAATGCCCCCAAGGGTAAGGTTCGTGTTTTGTGTCTGCCCACTAGGCAACTTGTATTATTGGCTCCTCCAACCTGAACACTATGATTCTTTTTTTTTTGTATCTGTTGGCACATGACACAGGAAGATGCTAAGCAATTCTTGGCAAAATAAATCACAGGTTCTCTTTATTCATTTATCTGACAATTAATTTTAGGGGCTGACTCTGTGTCAGGAACCGCTCTAGGACCTGGTAAACAAATGACCAAGACCCATCACATTTCTGTCTTTATGCAGCATGCATTCTAGTAGGCAGGAAAGAATGAATTATAAAGTCCATGTGCAAGGACTTTGAATTTGAATTTGAATAAATACAAGTCTCCGTGAGCAGCTAATGTACCTCTCTAGCTTCATCACCATGAGACAGCTTTCCCTTGGCTTGGCAATAAAAATCAGCCAAGGACAGCCAGTGTGATTCAGTCAACCAAGAATCCGTCAGAGGGACAGGACTCAACGTGCTTCAGGAATAGGCACGAGCCCCAGGATTGTCCAAGCAGAGCTCTCATTCTGTGGGCCCTGTCACGATACAAGAAATACTGCCTAGTAATCTTGTCACGTTGACAATGCCGCTTGGGGATGCCGTTATTGTTCTATCTCAGCCTCGCTGTGGAAACTGACACAGTGTGCTCAGAAAAGGATCATTTAAAAACTGGAATGGAAGAGGCAATAAAACAATTGCTTACTCCTGAAAACCAGGGCCTTTTCTTTGGATTTATTCCTGTCACTGTCAAGTTTAAAGTCTAAAATACCCTAAAATAGAGTTATTATTTCAAAATGTTTCAAAGTGATGGACTCAATTGTTCAAGTAATAGCTTCTGTAATTTAGGGCAGCAGTTTTCAGACTTCATTTTTATTTTATCTTATTTTTATTTTAAGGAGCAACACCCTTTATTGGAACAAAATCTTATATGAAAGTTAAAGTTATAATCAGATTAATATATTTATTCACAAGATATTATTTGAGCTTACAAATGCCAGTCACTGTCTGAGATGACTTTTTTAATAGTATTGAACAAAAGAGACAGAAGTCTGGTTTTCAAAGAGTTTACATCTAAGCATGAGGAGGAGACAATAATAATACCATCAACAAAAGCCACACGTCCTGGGGAAAACTAAGGTGGGAAATAGAGTTAGGGAGTACCAAGTCTGATGCCATAAGTAGGGTGGTTAGGAAAGGCCTCTTTGATAAATTAACACTTAAAAAGACTTGGGACAAGTGAGGGAGGGAGCTTTGGGGATGTCAGGGGCAAGAGTATGTCAAGCAAGGAAGCAAGTACAAAGGTCCTGTGGTAGGTGTGCACATGTAGAGCTCTGGGAAGAGCAGGAGACTAACAGGGCCCACAGACAGGGGGAATAAAGGACAAATGAGTCCAGAGAAGAAGTAATTAGTATGAAGGATGGACAGATTATAATTTAAAGCTCTTGTTTTTCTTCCCCCCTCAAATTTTGAGTGACATGTAAAGCTATTGAAGAATTTTGAGCAGAGGAGTAACACAACTTGGCTTGCATTTTAACCTGTGCCTTAGGAAGCAGCACAACTATGTTTGTGTAGCAACTGGAAGGAAGGCAGAGTCTATGGGTATGACTGTAGGTAGCTTGGAAGATGTGATGATGGCAGCTTAGGAAATACTTCTGATCGCTTCTCTTTCCTCAGTGAATGAAGAAGCAGAGTCATCAGCCAGGAGCAAGTGGGGCAGAGACATTGTTGGAGGTGTTGGAAAGAGGAGAGAAGGGAAGACACAAAATGGCTTTTTAGCAGAGGAAGAGAGTGAGTGGGATAGGAAAATAAAGAGGCTTGCCAGGCAGCACAAAGTGCTGCTCATGAATTAATTATCTGTAATCCTGAATATCAAAGGAGAACAGTCCCAAGGGTTGTGAATTATTCTCCAGCTGCAGCCCAAGTTTGGCTGATGCCCCCTTCATATGTCTGCCATAGCCAGGAAGGAAGAAATGGAGGGCCCTCCCTTAGTTCCAGCAAGAAGAGTAGAATTGAATGAGAAGGAGAGAGCGAAGGAGTGATAATAATGATGACTCATACGAGGTAGGTCTGGAAAAAGTCTAACTATTGTTAAAATGATGAGAACAGTTTGCATGACATCGATGTAACCTGGCAGCCAAGGAGAGTGGACTGAAATGCGCATGCATGAACAGTGACAACTTCACTGTACTAGTCAGTGGGGGCGGTAGATGCCATTGAGTGAGCATGTATACTGTGTGGCCATCAAATTCAAAATGACTGAGTGAGTAGAGCAGTGAACCTGCGTCCTAGCTCCCAAACTTTAGACCCTTGATTTGTTTATCCTCCTTCTCTGGCCTACTGGACCTCATCTCTTGTTTCCTTCCCAGCTGTGATTGCTTGCCTGATCTCTATGACATATAGTTTTGGCTTCATCTGTCACCCACAAGCATCTTATCAGGAGGAAGGAAGATAGTGGGGCCTTTTGCTTCCCCAAGTAATATCATAATATTCCAGAGGAGGAAAAGACTTGATAACTGATTATAAGTCCACACAATGAGATACATACGCTATGAAACATCAATCATAGTTCTATTTTTTTGTGACAATGTAAAAAACTCACATCAGATAGATGACAAAAAACAAAAATATCAATTTGAGGAAGGAACTACCTCTGCCGTATTAAGATTATTTTTTCACCTCTAACTAATCTTGACAAATAGTATCTCTGCTGGGATAACCAGGCCAATTCTACCTCATCTCCCCACCCACACCCCAATCACACCCCAAGGAGAGAAATTTGCAGACAGCATTTCCCTCTCCATGTCTCTTCAAACTCTTTCTTGCCAGGCTATGATCAGGCTCCCGGTCCTTCAGAAGGCCTTTCAGAAAATTCTTTCCTTTTGTGAACATCAACTTGCTGGGTACTGTGTGGTTGAATGGGCTTCTCTGATTTAAGATTATCTCCTGAGTTTTATGATGGCCTCAGACATGGTGCAAGCTCCCGGAGGGTAAGGACCAGCATCAAGAATATCCCGTGCACTACTTGCTGGTACTGAATTCCTTGGCCTCATCTGTTTTTCCCACTGGATAGCTAGCTGAGCCCCAGATTCTGCACAGAATATCTCATGGCTCACTGTTGTTTATCCTCTGCTGAGGCAGGACAGTTGCTAGAGAAATCTGCTTAAAACTCATGGTTCTCTGGTCTAGTATCTAATAATCTTGTGAGCGTTTTCTCACCTGTAAAATGGGGGTGATAACAGTAATGGGTGTGACGTTGAGAATGAAATTAGATACATAACATGCTTACGTTGGTGTCTGGAATTAAACACCCAGTCTACATCTGCTAATGTGATTGTTTTCTCCCTTTTCCCTGTGACCCCTAATCTAGGCCCCCCCAGCAGTTCGGATGGCTTGACATATTTCCCATCCGTAGCGGTCAAGTTCTTTGTTGCTGCTGTACAGGTCCACCCCTGTTATCAGTCCACCCTGCTCATGGCTCAGTCATGCCCCTGGCTTCACTGTTGGGGTTTGGGTAACCCCTTGGATATCCCTAGCAATAGGTAGGATACTTATAAACAGCTCTTTACAGTTTAAAAAAGGGGTTTCATAGCTTTATTCTCTGGATGCTCTCTCATTTGGTTGCGGAGGTTCTGTTCTGCTCAACTCCCGCAGGATTCATGGTGCCACCTATGTAAATGGCATCTGTGGGGCTCGGCCCGGCTCCGCCTTAAGCTTGTGTGCTATTATTTCCATTTTAAAAATAAAGAAAAAGGGACTTACGGTTTTTTCAAATCTAAAAGACAAAGAAAATGGTTTTACAATAAGTCCATGACTGCTTCTTATAGCCTGTGTATTTTGTCAGTTTCCAGGAAATTACCCTGGAGAGAAGCAAACAATCAATTTCAAACTGTTTGCCTTTATTGCATCTTCTTCTCCACCCCCACGTTAAGAAATGGAAAATCCAATAACTAATAAAGAGCAAGGTAAAGTCCTTTTCCTTTGTTGAAAGGATTTAATCATTGGGGTGAACTCCACAAACATTGGTACGGTGGACGAGGGAGTGAGTCAGGAAGGTGGTGCTTCCACACTCAAGGCTCCTGGAGTTTCCTGCAGGGCTTTGGGCTGACAGGCGGTCTGACGGGAGTGGGTCTGTCCATTGGGAGGAAGGCCCTGGAGGGCTCTGCGACCCTCCCAGCATGGGGCTCGGCCCCGATGCTGGCCAGGCCCGGGGAATGATTGCACACACTGATCACGACTGTTTGCGTGCAGCCTGTCCGTGGTCCCAGGTTCTACCTCTATCTCTGTTTGCCAGGAGACATTGGGACATCGACTGGGATTTGAACAACCCACCAGGTATCCATCTTCCAAGAGAAAGGCTGTCAGTTTGCACAGAGGCTATGTTCCATACCCACAGCTTTAAATGATCGCCTCCTCCTCTTGCAGTTTGCCTTTGAGTGGGATCCGACAGGATCTTGGCAGGAGAGACTTTCTCATCTTTCCCTGACCCCTGGCCTGCAGCAGGATTCCCTCCCATCCGGCCACCTTAGTGTCTGCCCTAAAACACAGCTATGAGCATTCTGTGTTCTATAAACTTTGTCAAACACTAATTGCTTCCAAACAAACAAACAAGCAAATGAAACAAAGTTTCTTAGCAGAGCCTCCAACCCCTGCATAATCCACAGCCTGATCTCAATCCATAATCTGATTCCTCCTTCCCACTCTCCTATAACCCCCCACTCGCCACACTGGGGGTAACTCAGTGTCCCCCCCACCCCGCTCCAGCTGTTGGCTCCGCCTGCCTCATGTAACGGCTCTTCCTCCCAGGCTTGGTATGGTCAGAACCAGCTCCTCCTGCCTGTTTTATGTGGATTTTTTTCCAACTTAGAAAACATCACTTTTTATAAATATGTCATTCTGCTGCACATTAGAAAGTCAAGTTCAATGTGTTTTCTGATCAGACTTTTATAACATCAGTGTCTGTGCTTGACTGAGTCTTTCTTCACTCAGTTGCACGTTCCTTGAGGGCAGGAGCCATCATTTAGACACCTCTGCCTTCCCCGTAGGGGTCAGGCCAGGCGTGTCACATGGCTGTCCAAATGCGACTGAATTTCTGAATCATCTACACGTAGCTCTTCCCCCGATGACAGGTGAGATTAACTGTGTGCATTTATAAGCTGGCTGGTGCCAGGGGACACTGAGGCAATCGGTCTCAGGGCTGATCTTTGGAAATGAAGCCAAAGGCAGCTGGATGCTGGAGAAGCACTCTCGCAATTAGTCTGGCTGGTAACCAAACCCAGCAATGGCGGGTGGGAGGCTCATTAGATTTTGCCCTGTGTCTCTGTCTGGCTGTGCTCCCAGGAGAATGCCTGGGTGGAGAAGATACGGGGTAGTCCATAAATTTAGAATGTTGTTACCACTACAGGACAAAGTGGGAGCGAAGGCATATATCCTCTTGCTCCCGGGTAGGTTACTGCTGCAGACTGGGTGGGATTCATGTGGCCCCAGAGAATGCAGACAGAGACAAGGCCATTTCTGCCTGCTCTGGAAAGTTCCAGGTGGGCCACATGCCCATCCCTCACTTAGCTGATCATTTCATCCAGCAGTGTGGCTCAGTGACAGTTGCTTTGGAAACTTTCCCCTGAAAAAGTCTGGGTAAGGATCAGCTTGGCCTCAGGGCCTCTAGCTTTCCTGGTCCTGGCTCTCCCTCCTCCCTCCAGTTTCCAGGGTCCCCCGTTCTCTCCCTTTATTCCAGGTAAATACTCTTAGGCTCCTCCATTACAAATGTTTCGTTTGTTTGTTTGTTTAAGTCCTCCCATGGTAGTTTCCTTCTGACTGCGAGAGCGGTCTTAAACGAAACAAATGGCCTGTAAATGGTTGAATTCCAGGCATCAGCCTCAGAAGGAAAATGGGAACAGGACAGCCTGGCGTTACTGGTGCCCCTGAAGTCACACCATGGACTGGCCTCTTCGTCCATCAGTACGTATGCAGGTGTCTACCACAGCTGTTGGCACATCGGGGGGTTCAATAAGTACTTATTAAATTCAGCTCTTAAGTTGTATAAAAATAAACCTGATTGGTAAGCTTTTATGAAACATCTGTTATTGTCATATCAGCAAGGATAGAAAAACAATAGGAAGAATTGTTCTCTGGCTCCACTACTAAACCAACTGATAAATCAACACAGGCAAAGAGGAGACAATAATGCCAATAATAATAATAATAATAATAATAATAATAACGACAACAACTCCCATTTTCTGAACAACTACTATGTGCCGGAAGCTTGACATGCTTTTCCACATTTGTTTCTCAAAGCAACACTGTGAGATTATTATTATGACCATTTTACAAGTGAAGGAAATGAAACTAAGAGTTTTGGTAACTTGACCAAAAACACACAAGTACAGTCTGTTTGACAAAGCCAGCGTTCTTTTTGTGACACCGTGGTGCTGCGTGAAAGCCCAGCGAGGCTAAGAGGGACATCGATTCTATCTCAGGGTTTTGGTGGAAAGGAGCCTGCTGCAGAGTAGGGTTGGCTTGAGGGGACTTTGTGGGGGGGTTGGCTTTATACCGGGAACAGGTTTTCTTCTGATTATTTCTTCGCAGTTCTGTTTATCCTTGGATGTATCCTTCCAATGATGATTAGTCAGGGAACTGCATTCAAGTGTTACTTGAAATAACATAGGAAGAGCCCTTTTGGGAGAGCTTTCAAACTGGAACAGACTCAGAGGTTGGCACACTGCTGCGTTTTGGTAAATGTTGACTAGATGGAAGGAGAGAGAAATACGTCAGGAGGAGATGCAACATCTAGACCACCTACGTTGTGTCTATGGGTTAAGCTTGCTGTTAGCATTGGTTTTAAACATTTGTAAATCTTTTTGAATTCGAATCTTACAAGATATTGTTCTCAGTAATTAGTTACATCAATTATGATAGGTCATAGCCCAGTTATTCATGCTCATCCTTGTTTCAAAGCTCATGGCCATTTGGAAACAATCCCAAATGTTGCTTCACTCCTGAGATCCTCAGCCGTCACCGCATCCCCAGTGTCGGGGAGAAGCTGGTTGGCTATGGAAGTTTATTTATCATTCATTTAACTTCTGTATAAGGAGTCCCTGTGATGTGCTGGCAGTATTCTAAGCTCTGTAGTTCAAGGGAAGATGACGACCTTGCTTGGAAGGAGCTCATATTCCAGTGGACTGAGCCAGAATATAAGCAAAGAGCTGCATGCATGTTCGTTATGTAGATAGAGGTAGGCACCATGAAAACAGTCAAAGGGCGAGGCAGTGTCAGGGGGTGCCAGTGAAGCCCCTTTGAGGAGCTAATATTTGAGCTGAGATCTGAATGGTGAGAAGGGGGGCCCCAGAAAGAAAACAGAGTGGGCAGTAACCGGCAGAAAGCACGGCGAGCACAGAGGCTCTGGTGTGGAAAAGGACTTGGTGGGCTTGAGGAACTGAAGCTGGAGCGTAGGCCGGAGAGGCAGGGAGGGGCTAGATCAGGCGGAGCCTCGTCAGCCATGGAAGGGGGTAATCGCGTGTTATTTCAGTTACAGAGGAACACCACTGGGAGGTCTGAGCAAAGGAATCCCATAGTCCTAATTTAAGTTTAGACATCACACTCACCTGCGAAATGTCTACTTCGATCTGAATATAATTTCAGTAGCATTTACTGAGCATGCATTTTGTGCCAATCACCGCCACACTAGGCACTATATGTGTGTGTGTGTGTGTGTGTGTATGGCATTTATTATAGGCATATGCATATGATATATATATGCCTAGTATGGTGGTAGATATAATATAGATAATACAATGTCTATCTGTCTATGTATGTATGTATGTATCTATCATATATATCATATATATATGTATGTATGTATCTATCATATATATCGTCGGCAGCCGTCCGTCTCGAGAGACGATGGTGTAGCTTCTCAAGAGTCTATCTGCACCGCCGAGAATGGCTGTGCAGTCCGACTCGGGAGTGACATGGTAGTATCTGTCTCCTCCCATGTTGAATCGACATCTTGCGATGACGCTGAAGCTACAGAGCCTGGGCAGGGTAATATGGAGGGTCTGCTGTTGCCCATGCAGCAGACCCCCCCCCTCTTCGCAGCTGAAGGGTCCAAGGGAAAGACGGAGTCAATACAGCTTGGCTTCAGGTGCGCCGCAGGAGTTGCCGGTGTTGACTACAACGTCAAACCGCCTTAGGGACTCCAGCTCCGGATTTTCTGTCGGGGTTTACTCCCTTAGCCTTTCCCCTGAAGAGGTATGCCGCAAGGCAGCGGAGGTTTTTTGGAGTCAGAGTTTTCCTTCTCTGATGTACCCTGACTGGAAGATCGAACCAGCGACACTTAGCTCGCAGGCCGACGCTCAATCCACTGAGCTAAACCAGCCAGGGATCTATCATATATATATATATCATATATACCATCTCCACTCTGCAGCCCACTGTTTAAGGCGAGTGCTATCACTCCCATCTGGAAATGGAGAAGCATGGCGCAGACTGTGACTCACTCCAAGTCACAGGAATTTACAGTTTAGTTTAGAGTCAGGGTTCGAACCAGGATTGGCTCAACATTCTGTACTCTTTCCACTCTGCTGTGCTATCTCACCCATAAAATCATGGGACTTAAGGGGTCTTGATCCATAACAGTATCTCAAGAATGAAAAAAACCGAGACGTTTCTGCCCCAGCTTTCCCCCGTCCGGAGCTGCCCCGGCCTCAGCTGTGCTTCCCCACAGAACGGGAGCCGCGTCCTCCGGCTCCGTGGGCGCTGCAGAGGGACGTGCTCTCTGCGGAAGCTGCCCCTGGTCCTCCAGGCCACTTGGAGGCACGCCTCAGAGTGCACTGCCCCACACCTGGTTACAGGCCCCCCACCCAGGGCGTGCCTGCTGCATAGGGTGCTGCGGGATGCACTTGGCACTTGCATTTCCTTCTTGTCTTCTGCTCCTCCGTAAACTGTTGGTACTGGAGCTCTCCCCTTAAGGGTACCTAAGGCACCCCTTCTCCAAACCTCTCACTTTCCTTTTGCTCTCTTCCTCTTCCTCTCCTCTCAGTTCCAGGCCAGTTCTTTCCTAGGCGGGATAAGAAGCTGTTTGTGGTTTGCCAGGCCCACCTGATATTAAGTCAAATCCTAAACTCCAGTCTCAGAACTGGTACTTGGGTTTTATAGATTATTAAACAGGAAATTTAGGATGGGGGGGGGCACAAGGTGTGATGCAGTAGAATCTGTTAACTGAAAGCAGAACTTTTTAAAGCAATAAATATAAGGCACCATTGTTAGCCTCATGGAGAAGAGGAAGACACTGTTATTAACTGAGCATCTGTTATGTTCAATCATTTCCTCTTACCTTTATTCACTGCATGTTCCTTGTCTGCCTCCCATTCACTGAATGGCGGAGCCATGGCCTTCAAAGGACTTTCGCTCTAAAAGTGTCAGGCTCTTGCTGGGCAGTCTTTTTGAGGCTTCCCCACCAGGCTTTGGAATTTGTTAGCTGTGCTGATATCCATCATATCGCTGGGTCCTGGAAACCAACTTTGGATGGAGGATCCTGTCCATTTGGTGAGAAAATCGAGGCTTAGTGAGATTGAATGGCTTCCCAGAGCTCCTCCCCTGAGTGAGGCGTGAACTTAGGTCTCTTCCTCACCCACGAAGCTGACCTTGCCAGCACAACACTGCCAGGATGGCCTTCCTGTCTCACATTGTGCTCTCTCGCCACTCACGTGTCCCTCTGTGCGGCCCTGCTGTGTGGGGAGCTCAAGATGCGGAGCCTCCATTAAAAGTGGGAAGAACCTGGGAAATGTGCTAAAAGGTTAGAAATACAGACCGCAGCATTTAGAAATCTCTAACAAAACAAAATGCCTTTGCAAAGCTGAAAGTCAGTAGTGCGTGCCCAGCCCCCAAACGAAAGAGACTGTGACGTTATGATTTCTTGCGGCAAAGGGTTTGGAAGTGAGAGCAAACGTTCCAGAAGGCTGTGCAGGGCCGCTCTCCTTCCCGAAGAGGGCAGGCATTTCTGAGCGCTCCCCATAGCCACGCAAACAGCGTCCCCCTTCACTCACTCAGTGACTTTGCCTCATCCGGAAAAATTATTTCCTTGAAAAAAAATATTTAATCAAGTTTTTCACAAGTAAGCCAAAAGGATTTTTAAAATTAGTAAAATTGAAACTTAACCTCAAATACAAAAGCCAAACTATTAGCCAGATATAGAGCGCTGTGGTATTAGAATATATTAGTAGAGAAAAAAAAATAAAAAATAAAAAATAAAGAAGACATGGAATTACTTTAGCAAACTTTACTCAGGGACAAAACTCATTTATTTATCAAAAGGAATGGTTGCTCTTTCCCGTTTACGAAATCAGGGCTCCCTTATTAAGCCAGAGTACTCTTTCAGGACAGTAATGAAAAATAACGCAGCATTTTTCCCTCTGGGGTATGTCTGGGCACAGATGGCCTTGAAAATGAAACAGTATTTTGGAGTGATTTCAGTGTTGTTTTTTTCTTAACCCAACTCCCGTGAATGGGAACAATACCACATTCTTCAGCACCCGCAGAGGCCCTCCGGAGACATAGGACAAACATGCACACACACATCCTTTATACTTGTGCCGACAGCCTGAAAGTACATGCTTATGCGACCTGCAACTAGTTAGGTTTCGTGACAATCTCTAGAAATCAATTTAAGACTGCATGGATGTTAGCATCACTGCTGCTGAATCATTTTGAGATACGGCCCTTGGCTTGGCTTATACTCAAAGGTCTATACAGGGATTTTGCTTCTTTGGTGGCCTAAAACCAGGCAGAGACTATATAGTCTTCTGTTCTCCGACTTCCACCTCCTTCCTCCCAGAATGTGGCTCACACTGGTTCTGAGGATTGCTGCTGAAGAGCATCAGCTTTTTTTGTAGCTGGCTATTATTGGCATCAATAATGCTAGCCAGTCTGGCTCCTAGTATTCCAACACAAGATGCCTTTTATGCTTAAGATCATTGCTGTTTTTTCTCCCATTTTAGAGCAGCAACCTGAGAAGTAGGGAGAAATAATACAGACACTGGAGCCAGGAATCCATTAATATGATCTGATACTGCTGCTCACTTGCCTACCATACAGTAGGCCATTAATAATACTTATTAAATGATGAATAAGTGGATGAATGAATGAATAAAAGAATTGTCATAAGGTTTTAGTAGGATAAACAATTTACTATGTTCTTGACATATAGTAAAACTCAGAAAAGTCAGTTTCTTTCTTTTACTGTAGTTCAACAAACATTCTTTGGGTACCAAAAATGTGCCGATGATGTGCAAGGTGCTAGATTTCCATGATGACCGTGGGCAGCCATGACAATTAATGGACATGATTTTCACCCCAAGAATAACTAAAATGTTAATAAAAGAAGAAGAAATAAATTATGTTAATTAATTCAGTAGCTGTCCTTTGCTATGACCTTTTGAATCATAAAATGAATTACTATTCTTTTTGAGAAAGTTCAAATATAGCTTTTGAATTTCTCTGTGTTCAGATTTATATTTCGTGCTTGACAAAACATAGCTTTCTACTTCCATGAAAATAAAACTAAAGAGTTTTTCCCACATTGCCTAGATCTTTTAAAAATACCATTTTGACAAATATTAATATTCCTTCAAAATATGTGACTGGTTCTATTCCACTTGGAATCATCAATCCTTCAGAATCCATGAGTGACTCAGAATAAAATGTTTTTACTAATTTAATATTTATTTCTATTGACTTTTAAAAAGAACAGCACTGCCACAACTCAAAATTCAATTTCACACAGCCTGGAAGGGTACCGTACTTGAATTGATAGAATGAGTGCAAATTACTTTGTCAAACATTCATTGAGCAACTGCTAGATGCAAGGCCCTGTGCTAGGGATTGTGCAAGATCTAGACATAAGCAGGAAATTGCCCTCTCTCACTAGAAATCCACAGCCCAATAAAACATGAAGACAAATCCACAGACATCTACTATGTGAGACAGAGTAAGTGCCAACTAAATCTCATGGTGTAGGGGGAGCAGGGAGGCTGGAAAACTTACTTCCTGTGTGCTGTCGTAAAGCAGAACTAGAAAGATGTCGTCCAGATGAACTTTTCAAGGAGAAATAATTTAATCACAGAGATGACTTTCTTATAAGGCAGATGAAGTGAATGATGAATTGATCTTACTAACTTTCCCCCTAATATCATAGCTACTAGTTAGCAGTTCTGGGTTGCAAAGCGACAGAAAAATCTCATTCAAACCAGCTTAATTGAGAGACGGTTTATGGCTGATGAAGGTGAAAACTCTCCTGTGGATCCCGCTCCAGTGGTGCCCTCACAGGTGGGTGCTCTCTGCTGCCTGGCTCTGACCCCCATCACGATGGCCCATTCCCAGGGTGGCTCTCCTCCATGGCCACAAGTTGGCTTCAGGACTTCCGGGGCCTTGTGTCCCCATGCCTCCAGCTTCAAGTCCATGAGAGTGTCTTCTCCAGAGCCCCCAGCAAGGGTTTCATGGTGTTACGTGGCTCTGATGGTGTGTTTGAACTGTCTCCAAACCGTTCACTATGGCCAGGGAAATGCAGTGCGCTGCTTGGCTCTGGCCAGTACGGATCTGCCTCTAGAGCTGGGAGCAGGCTCAACTCCGGCCACACTACATGGGCTGGGAGCAGGTAAAATTCAAGAGCACTTTACCAAAAGAAGGGTAAAGGAATTGGGGATGAAAAAGGAAACTATAGGTAACTAAGCAGACCCATTAATAAAGAGTGGATTAGAAGTGATTATAACAAAAAAGTGAGAATTTCTCCAAATTGTTTTAAAGTTACTATATGACCGGTGTACTCTGCTGTTACTCCCTACCTTTGGTTTTCAAAACTAATGCATCTTCTCCATTTGTCAATTTATTAGACATTTGCTTAGGTCTCATGTGGCCCAGAGCTGTATTGGATGTTTGGGGTGTCATGATGCTGTTTCCACTCTCAATAGCTTGCTGCCCCCTGAAGTAAACAGGAAAGACAGAGTCAGAAATTTCCAGGGTGTCTGCTTTTCTCTTTTTAAAGTATCTCCAGATGATATGAATGTTATATTGTTAAAGGTTGGGAAAGAGACTCAATAAACCAATAAAGAAACTGGTATTGGACTGCATTAGTTGTCTCTGACATATGAGCTCTTCCTACATAATCAAGACAATAGCTATCTTTAATCCAGCTGCCAAAGTAATCCCCTTTAAAAAATAGGTGTATGCGGGGATTTGCTGATAGGATCAATTCCAAATTCTTAGGCATAGTTCTCAATTATGGCTTCATTTTTCACAACTTCCCGTTCAAACGCTTAATATTTTAGGCCCAATGAACTCAGGCCTCGTGTACATTTTTATGTCATTACACATACTGTTTCCTCTGTCCTATATTTTACAGACCTCAAGTAGCAGAAGTAACCTCACCTTGTCTGTGAAACCTTTAATTTTTCTGCACATATTTAGAAGTTACCATCTTTAATCTTCCATAGCATTGTATATAGCTCTCTGTTGAGCACTAAGACATTGCATTGTGTGGAATTTTCTTTGCCCATCTCCCATACCTTGAGGCTAAGAGCACCTTGGAACAAAGCAGTGTTTTATTTATTTTTGTGTCTCCAAGACTAGCTCAGTATATGGCACATAGGCATTAGTGGAGGGTTAAAGGAATGTGAACCAAGGGATAGCCTGAAGATCGTTGCAACAAAAGCCATTTCCAACTACTGCTTTTCAGCAGAAATCTATTTTCCCACTCATTCATCTGGAAAATGCATTTAAATAAATTTTTACCTACATAGGGTTATTTTTAAAGTGGCCGAACCACTTAAAAAAAAAAAAAAAGCATGCTGGATCATTGATCTGAATCACTTTAACAAGCACCGGGGCACAGAAGGAACACAATAGAAGGGCATATCAAAAGCTGGTTCCTGCCTCTACAAGAAGCATGCTCTGTGACCTTTCAGTGAATCTTCAGGCATCTAGGTTTTCTCATCTGTAAAATAGGGTTGAGAAGGAATAGCTTATCAAAGCTAGTTCACATCAGCACAATACCATAACAGTCAAGGAAACTGTAGGCTTCTAAGGACTTCTAAGATCGCGCCTTCCAACTTTCTCCCCAGATACAGAAATCCACTGATCAGCCTTCCCAGGAGGTGGCATCTGGCCTCTGACCAAGACAAGGCATTCATTTCCTCTAACACCCCAGACTTCATTGCTGGACAAAGATCATGTTAGAAAGTTTTCTGCCCTGAGCTGAAGTCTCCTTCCTCTCTGTGACTTTGCTCATTGATCTTGGTCAGCCCTCTGGAGTCATGAGAGGAAGTCAATTCCGTTGGTGTCCATGACAGTGCTCCCATCATGGTGAGATCGCTGTCACAGTTCCCAGCGCCTTGTCTTTATATTCAACAGTGTTAGCCCCTTTCAGAATTCCTTACAGGTCTTGGATGCTGATCTCTTTGTAACTCTGACCACTGGCCTCAGACCATGTGTCAAGGCCCCTCTGGAAGAGAACAAAATGCAAAGAAGTACCTGGCCCAGACAGAGCCTATGAAACCATGGCTCCCCCGGAGAGCTGGGCACTGCATTTCTTTCATTACTGCCTAATCATGCAACAATTTATTTTTTGTCAGCCTCAGAATCCTATTGGCCCAGACTGTGTTTGTGGTCAGTCACTATCTGAAATATGTCATAATTTAAAATAAAAATACCTTTAAAAATCCTCTTGTCAGTCAAATCACCCCTTCTAGCACTTATGCGATTTATTCTTAACCCTAAATGGAAGTGTCTACATTTATCTATATAGTTCTCAATCCTTAAATACCGCAGCCCTCCCATGAATCACATTACACAGCAGTGACCACAAGTAATGATTACCAGTTGAGGGACTGAGCCAGGATGGCCCCGAGTGAACCTAGTTAACCTGGCACTCCCTGGCCTCATCTATTTGGCTAGCTGACAACTGGCTTGGAGACCTACTCAGACTGTCTTCCTCGCCTGCCTCCTTCTCCTTCACAGTAGTGGACCCACCTCCCCTCTTAGCCCTTCTTCTTCTTTTCTGAATACCTTTGTTGGCAAGTAACGAATCAGTCTCATATCCAGCCTCAACCTGCAAAGCTACCACTGCCCTAGAAAGCTCCTTAGTTTCCTCTTCATTGGCTATGCGTTATAGGTTCTGTAACGTGGTAGGTGCTCAGCGTATGCTGATTAAAGACTGGATTTAATGGGATGGCTCTATCAGAAAAAGGGAGTGAATAACAAATAGTAGATCAAAGAGGCTCAAGTCCTTCTAGTACCAAAAACATCAGAGAACGAGACTATTTCTAATTCAAGAGAGCTTGAGAAAGAGGCCTTAGAGGAAACGTGCTGCTTGGAGCGAAGTAAGGAGAGCAGACAATAATTTCAAATGTGAAACTGCTAAAAGAAACTACGTGAGAAAGGATCGCATTAAACATTTTAGGAAGAGAAACACCTCTTTGATGGGATCAGGCTCCCTGCTTTGCTGTATCGAGGCCAGTGGACTGAATGCTTTGTTCAAGGTGGTATCACTTTTGGTTGCAAGTCCTCTCTCCACAGTCCAGACCTTTCAGAGTTGGTGAACTCAGCCTTGCTGTTAGATGGCTCTGGGCATCTTACATTCTCCAAAGGACATGGTACCCCATGGTGGTTGTTATGACTGAATATCGATGACCCCCTAAAATTCATATGTTGAAATCCTAACCCCCCATGTAGCTGTATTGGGAGATGGGAGCATTTGAGAAGTAATCAAGTTATGAAGAAGGAGCCCTCATGAATGGGATTAGTGTCCTTATTAGAGGCCCCAGAGAGCATTCTTTGCTGTCCACCGTGTGAGGGTACAGGGAGAAGACAGCCACAGGAAAACCAGGAAGAGGGCCCCCGCATAGCGCAACTATGAGGGCGCCCTACACTCAGAATTCCAGCCACCAGAGCTGTGGGAAATAAATGCCTGTTGTTTATGAGCCACCCTGTTTATGGGGAGCTTTGTTATAGCAGCCAGAATGAACTAAGACAGTCACGTTGACTATAGATTGCCATGAAGCAACGGGGATTTGAGTAGGCCACCCGACTGCAGTCCTTCTTGTAGCCCTTGGGGAATATTGAGGATTCTCGGCCCCGAGACCACCATACTCACACTTATATTGTAACTGTTAAAAGGATTTATTAACCAAACCTAGAATTTAAAAAAAAAAAAAAAAAAAAGATGTTTCTAGCACCTTCTCTCTTTTCTTTTATTCTGTAAGGATTTGCTAAGCGCTTACAAGAGTCCAGGAACTGTACTTAGCCCCAGGACAATCAGGATGAATTAAATAGGATCTCAGAATCATTTTAGTGCATAGAAAATAGAGTGGCAGACATACCTACCAGCTAACAAATGCAGAGTATCTGTCTGGTCAAAGCTAGAGGAAGAGGCACCATTGGAGGCAGGAATCCTGGAGGAGAGAGTTTCAAATTGCAGGCATGAGAATGATTGAAGGATATAGGCAGCCCTATAACTGCTCCAAAGGCCGTCTCCCACATTACTTCTGGAATGTGCTGTTACTAAGCGGGCTATTTCTCAAATACGTCTCACTCCTGGGCGTCGGAACAAATACGTGGTTCTTGAATATAATGTCTCAAAGAATTATTTCATAACTTGTCAGCCACAAAATAATTCTGTGCTTTAAAGAATGAGTTGAAAATGATATAGTGACAGAAACACGTTAAAAATGCCACCCAAATAGATTAAAAAAAAAAAAAAAACAAACTCCACACGCACAGAAAAGAATATATTTAGATAGCAAATTTATTTAGGAACAAGTTGTAGAATATTAAATGAAGCCGAGAGAACACATTTGCCACATCCTTTGAAATTTGAAAATATAGCTCCCTGTGCTTTATGGAGCTTAAACTATTTGACTCAAAATGAAATATCTCTAGGCTAGAAGTTATAGAGCTGTGGTCTGCTTTTATTTTCCTACGACGACAGTTCGGATGGAAAAGAAGGAGATTCAGAAGGCATAGTTTTTCACCCTCTCTGTCCTGCTGGCTTGGTTGTTGAGAGAAAAACCAAGAGAAAGAACACAGTGCAGTTTTGCTTGAGGGAAAAAAGTAAAACTCCAAGTTTGTGACAAGACAGCTTCTCGAGATTAGTAATTACATTCCCTTTAGCTTTTTTTTTTTTTCCCCTCTCTCTCTCTAAACTGCTCCAGTAACTTCCTCCAGGGCAGGATTTAAATTACACAGCTTTAAAAAAGCAACACTGACTCTGCTGAAGTCTGCTTGGTACACTAAAAATGTCCCTCAGCCAGGACATTAACCATGGTCCTACTGAAATATCTTTGCAATGCGAGGAGGTTACATTCTATATAGATTGGATATGAGTCTAAGTTTCATTGTTTTTGACAATTTTTATGCCTCAAACACTCAAAAGTCCTTTAGTCTTTGTAAAAACACGAAACAATAGTCTCATGTTTTTACAAAAATGAATCAGAAAACTCTAGTTATTTGGGAGTTGTAAAAAAAACAAAGGAGAACCTTTACTATAATGTTAACAGTAGCATTTTTTTTTATTACTGCAGAAATAACACCCTCTGATATTACAACTATTTAGCATGCTTTTTTCTGCGGTGTTAGAATAAAATTCCCTTTAAGAAAAGGTTCCTATCTCCCTCGGATACCCAACATGGAACATATGGGTTGGATTTTCCGTGAAAATGTATCTACTTAATAAATTAATGTGTGGCTATAGCTTTGCATTTTTAAGCATGTTCATGTTTCAGTGTCCCGGAAAATGAGCATAATCCCTGCCCTGTGTACGGCTGCCTGCGATCAGGCATGAACAGATTTGTGTGAGGGGTCCCTGTCATATCACAGAATCATGTGTTTGGATTCCATAATGTTATCATGTCTAGCATTCTGCCTTTTTGTAAGGCTTTTCTTGTATACATGTAAATGTTGGATTGGAGTTATTTAGTTTAAAAAGTTTCCCGACAAGGAATTCTGTTTTGGGTGTACCCTGCATCCTTCATGATTTGTCATAAATCTATAAGCTCAGAGATTAATTTCCAAAGAGAAACCTCCTGGTTCTCTGGATAAAGTGTCTGAAGCCTTGGGTACAGTCTGGCTCACTAGTGCTTTAAAGCATAGTTGCTAGAAAGCCTAGTCTTAGAAGAAGTGAGGTGAACTCACTGTATTCTTAACTTTGGTGTTGAATGAGGATTCTTGCAATCAAGATAATAAAATGAAATGAAGCATATTTTTGGCAGAATGGCAAATAGACCATTCTTTCAAATTACTATAGCAACAGGCCACTGCTAACACTTCTTGGTTCACATGCTTCCATCATGAATCTTTACGCTGGTTCATGCACTCCCTCATTCCTTCCTTCATTCCCTTGTGCTGTCATTGGTGCAAATACGTTCACTCACCATGCGCCAGGCACAGGGCTTTGAGTGCTGAGTAAGACCCCTCGTCTGTAGGGAGCACGTGGCCTCACAGCAAGGACAATCACTGGGACATGATAAGGACTCTGTTAGGAGCAAATCCAGGTGAGCAGGAGAGAGACACACCTCAGCCTGGGAGAGTGAGGGGTTACTTGCTGGAGAAGTGAGGCCTGGTCTTGATTATCACTAACATAGGAATTCTGATGAAAACGCTAGTGGTTATTCTTGGAATTACAGCGATCTCCTTGTCTAGTATGAGCATTTGTGAAGAACTGTGTTCCATGGAAAAAGGCTAATAAGCCTGTGGGTTCTGCATAGGATGGTGTCTCGGACTCTCACGCGTATCCTCAGGGAATATTACAGAGAACTGGTTCTCATCATGGCTACATATTAGAATCACCTAGAGGGGTGAAAAGGTCCGGGCTGATTAATTGTTCTAGGGCAGAGGTGGCGTTTTTAGAAGTTACCTCACATAAATCTTATGAGCACTAAAAGTTTCAAACCACGGCTGTGGCTAGAACTATGGAAGGGCCCTTAGAAATCATTCGGTGCAACTTCCATTTCATAGATGAGGAAACAGAACTGGGTTGCAACCCATGTGCCTTGGAAGACATTTCTTATGGGTTGGATGGTGCCCTCCCCTAATTTGAATGTTGAAGTCCTCAGAACTTCAGAAGGTGAGCTTCTTTGGAAATAGGGTCACTGCAGGTGTAATTAGTTAAGATGCGGTCAGACTGGAGTATGGTGGGCCCCTGATTCAATATGATCGGTATTCTTTTCAAAAGGGGAAATTTAAACAGTTATGCATGCAGGGGAAAAGCCATGTGAAGATTGAAGTCATGCTGTTACAAGCCAATGGAGCTGGTGTATGTAGAATTAACATGCATGTTTGTGTCTGTATGCATGCATTATGGAAGGAACTTGGAAATCCTGTTGACTGGAATTAGAGCTGGAAATTCAGGCCCAGAAGGGGGTGTGGTTTTCTAACAGCTACACATGGGATGGGGGACACTGCTGACTGCAGCCTTGGTCTGGGACACTCAGTCTGGGGCAGCTTCACCCCAGCAGTTTAAGCTTTGCACTTACCAAGCTGCAGAGGCTTGGACAAGTCTTCCAACAACTCTGAGCCTTGCGTCCTCCTCTGTAAAGTGAAGATGTATTATTTAGGTGGTAAGATTAAGGATTGTATAGACATACGCAAAGCTCCAGCTCGGTTTCCCCCAGACAACACTCAGCATCGAGGTGCGCTTCTTTAAGAGTGCCCTGAGACCAGATGAGGGTGATGTTCTGGAAGCTGCAAAGCCGGAAGCAGGTATAGAATTTATACAGCATAACAATACCAATCATTTATTTCTCTCAATAGTCTGCCAGGTCAGTGTGTGCTCATCAACTCCCGAAATTATGAATAACCCATGCTGCATCAGCGGAAAGGGGAAAAAAGAACAACAAAGCCAAAGCTCACCAAACGTCTAGCGAGCCAGTCTAACCATTCAAGCTGGTTGATGTTTCATTTAACATTTTTTTTTTAATCTCATAAAAATGTAAATGGGGTTATTTTCTCGCCCTTTCTCCAATATTTCTGGAACTAGAAGATTTGGAGGTAGGGGAGAGGAAAGGAAAAGAGGCGGGGGCAGGTTGACTTGGAAGTTGGCCTGTGTTCTGGGAAAGAAAGACGTCAGGGCAGACCCAGGAAAGGGAAACTGAGATACAGAGGCGGCCAGGCTTCCCAGTGGTCTCCAAGCAATGGATTAGGTCCTTCCCGAGTGAAGAGATACAGGCGAGGCCTCTGCATCTGCGTAGGAGTCCTGGGGACAGAAGGTCGGTGTTTGCGGGGGCGGAGAGCGCATCTTGAGCAACCACTTCCTTGCACAGATGTGGGAGTCAGAGCCTGCAGAGGAAATTGAGGGAGAGGGCGTTTACTGCTCCGCAGACCTCAGATAAACCCTTCTCACCGGTGGACTCATTCAGTTCTCTTTCAGGCAAGGCTTCTTTTTTCCCTAAATTGTATTTTTAAATTACGGTTCCCATTCAATATTATTTTGTATTAGTTTCAGGTGCACAGCACAGACACTCATACTTTACAAAGCGCTTCCCCGAGATTTCCGGTACCCGCCCGGCCCCGTACATAGTTAAGGCAACATTATTGCTGTATTCCCTGTGCTGTGCTTTACATCCTCGTGATTATTTTGTGCCTGCCGATCCCTTCGCCTTTTCACCCGGTCCGCCAGCCCCCCTCCCCGGTGTCATCGGTCAGTTCTCTGTATCTCTGAGTCTGTTTCTGTTTTATTTGCTTTGTCTACGTATAAGTGAAATCACGGTATTTGTCTTTCTCCGACTAATTACACTTCACGTAATTCCCTCTGGGCCCATCCACGCTGTCACAAGGGTAAGGTTCCATTTTTCATCCCTGTTTTATAAGGCTGGAGACCAGGCATGAGATCACAGGTGGGACGTGGCTGCACCCAACCTGTGAGCCCTGAGGGTCTTGACGGCACCTACCTCTCACCTCAGTCCTGGCCAGAGGTGAAGGAATCTTCTTCTTATGCCCCGAGTACTCATTTTCCTCTCTGTGAGTTGATGGAGTAAAAAATAACAGAAGACACTTGATAGCAAAAGTCTTAGACTGATCAAGGCCCGCCCCCTCGTCTGCCCTCCTCAATACACAAGTCTTAATCCCTGCAACCCTGACTCTTACTTTTATGTCAATAGGGACTGTGTAGATGTGACTACTGTGGATATTGAGATGGGGTTATCTGGGTAGAACCTAAATTAATCACAGCGTCCCTTTAAGAAGGAGGCAGAGAGAACTGTGAGGAGGGAAGCAAGATGCTATCTATACTGCTGACTCTGATGATGAAATAGCCGCGGGCCACCTCATGTCAGGAATTCAGCTCTGGAAGCTGAAGAGGCAGAGATGGATTTTTTCCCTGGAGCCTGCAGAGGGAGCTGGGCCCTGCAGACACTGATTTTGGCCCAGTGAAACTGAGTGCCGACTTCCGATCCCAATGACAGAAAGGGACAACTTCTGATCCCAATGACAGAAAGGGAGTAAGCATTGCTTCATTTCAAACCAGTAAGTTTGCGATCATTTGTCGCAGCAACCGTAGGAAACCAACACACCAGAGGACGGCTATTCACATCAGCGCAGATGGAGCCTCGGGGGCAGGGGTGGCCTTGCATGGCTAAGGTTGCACGGAACATGCCCACTTCTTATCATAAGCACAGAGTCATTAATGTCCAGTGTGTGGCATCTGGCTGGTCAGAGAGTCACAGAACAGAGACCTGTCCCTCAGGAATGGCTGGCTGTGGTTTTCACTGGTTAATCTGAGCATGAGTGCAATTGCCCTCTGACTACTAGCCAGCTGTCTAAGGGCAGGGACGCCCCCTATTGTCTGGGTTTGGGTGGCAGGGGAAATTTGGGAGGACCTATCATTTTCAAAATTGATGGACATCACAGTAGGCAAGGAGTAAGGGAGTTAAGATTGAAAGCATCACCCAGTAAGAGAGGAGTGCAGGGCAGAGTTTCTCCCTGTTCCTTATCAGTCATAGTGGAAGTTCCCCTTAGCTCCTTGCCTTGTTACAGAGATGGACTTAAAAGGGTCAAGGGCAGGAAGGAGGAGCCCCCCAGGCATTCTTACGTGCTTGTGTGTGCCAGGTGCTAGAAACACGTCCTGCAGATTCACACAATGCCGGAGTTAGTATTTGAGCCCTGAGTTACCTAATTCCAAGTTATTTATTTATTTTGGCCTCCACATGGCTTCATACAGAAAGGGACCTAGGCAGAGCTAAGACCTGGAGTCCAGGTTTCCCATATCTGAGTCCAGGGCTCTTCCTACCTGTGCAGCTTGCTTTTGTGAGAAGGAAACCTTGTTAGCACCATGTCCTGCTTATCTGCATCCCAGGTGTGAGTTTTTGTTCCATCTAGCGGAGATGTCCATTTATGTCTCCATGAGGCAAAGAATTAAGTGTGTTAAAAGGAAAAAGTGGAAACCTTTGCAAAGAGAAGGTGTAGCTTTTTAAAGAAAACGATGACATAATTTATTGCACGCTCCTTTGAGGAGTGTGCTTGATATCCATCTTCTCATTAATCCTCGCAAGGCTTTGCCGTTAGGTTTCATTATCTTCAATTTGCCGGTAAGGGAAACTGAGGTGGAGAGGGGTTAGGTCACTGTCAAAAGCCACCCCTCTGATAGGTCAGTGGTTCTCAATGAGCATGCGCCCTTGGAGGACTTGTTCAAACAGACTGATAGCTCTGCAGGAGCCTCTAGGAGGAGGGGTTTCTCTATGGTGGGGAGGGGTAAATGCTATGAGAACACTGAGCGTCGCGGCCTGGCCTCAGGATTGTGCCTCAAGTTTGTGACTCTGTTTCCGCTCGGTCCCTAGGAGACAGCAGCTCCTGTTACAACAGCAGCTCCCGGGAGCGTTCCTCAGTCCGCTGCAGACACCAGTGTCTACTGGGGTCACCGATGTGCTTTATAATGGAATCAGGAGGGCACTGTGTTATAAACTGGCACCGTGACTCCCCAAACCCATGGAAATGTGGAATTCGTGTTCTGTTTCTTATTTCTATGTAGAAACAAGGAAAGGTTCACTGGATTTCTCTAACTGCTTGCTTACAGTTTGAATCTATTATGGGAAACCAATTCTTATTCTCCCTTAGAATTACATCTGACGCATTGCATGAAAAGACCTCATGTATCAGAAGATAAGTAATCCTGGTACTTCTCCTTTATGTAGTTCCCCCCTCAGTAGGAAATAGAGCGATACGGTAAAAAGGGCAGTGGGCTGGGAAGCATTAGACCTGGCATTTATTTGTAGCTTTGCGTCTATTTTGGTGCCTCTTGAGTTCCATCTCCTCATCTATAATAATAATAATGGCAATAAAATGCTACCTCTTATTGAGTGATAATAATAACAACTAACCTTTTCCTGAGAGACAGTAGAATTTAGTGCCTATGTGCACAGAGTCTGGAGCCTGATTGCTTGGGTTTGAACACTGGTCCCTCATTCATGAGCTTGTGACCCTGGGTGATTCACTAAACTTCTCTGGGTCTTGGTCCCCTTATTTAAAAAGGGAGTATAAATTCCTTCATGAACTGAGTTAGTGTTTACGATATATTTGAAACAGTGACTGGCACATAAAGAAGTGTTATTTGAGAGTCTGTTAAAAAATAAAATAAAATACTAGGTCCTTTATAACTACCACAATTACTATAGTAATAGACTCTACTCTGTAATTACTAATAACATACTAGGATTAGTTCTTTATGTGTACTATCCTTTAATGCTAATAACAATGCCACAAGGAAATTATTATATCAAACTTTGTGCCTAAAGAAACAGATTCAGAGAGGTTAGCTAAGTTTTTCAGCATCACACAGCTAGTAAATGAGGAATCCAAAATTATTTCAAATTTTCTTATGTGAAGCCTTTGCCAGATCTAAAGCTCTGGATTTAATTATTTATTGTCCTATGTAAATGAGCCCAGCTAATTGCATTTTTAGCTCATCAGACATAATGTGAGTCCATCTCTTGGCTATGTCCTTGATTTGCATGGACCCTTGAACAAGTGGCCCAATTTTCCCACTCTTTAGGTTTCTCATATAGGATAGAGAGAATGCTAACCTACCATTCAAGGGGTACTGTGAACATCTGTTCATTTTAGTTCGTGCTGTGTCTGTTTTCCCAGTTCTGGGAACAGCAGCTTAATTTTCCTTTGGGAAATCACCCCGTTCCTGGCCCTCAGTCTGTATGATTCGGATAAAACTGATCCCACCCACCTGGCTCTGGTTTGGAGCTTTTGATCAACCCCTGATCCATCAGCGTATGACATACCTTCAGCCAGAGGGATCACTTCAGAATGGGCACACGCATGTTGGGCCCCTGTCTATATAAACTATTTGATTTAAAAATGTATTAAAAATGAATGGGCTCATGTGAGATGCAGTGACACTGATGGAGTTTAGAATTATGAGTAGAGAAGAGGTACTCATGTATTTGTTACTGTCTAATCAGTACCTGTGAAGATTCTTTATAAATCCCAGGCACCACCTATCTATTCTGGGCCAGAACCATCTCTTTACATCCTTCTTTGTCACGTCTCCCATTCCAGGCTTACTTCCTATCTTCTAACCACCAGCAAAAGATAGCAACGCAGCTGGTACAATGCCGTGGCTCTTCTGCTTGTATTGATGCAAAACAGAACTTCTTATCTCTGCACTTTCCTACTTCCATTTATTTAAGGCTGACTCCGTCAGGACTCATGACGCTGCACGGTCACCTCTTGCGATGTTCCTGAACACTGTCTCTCTGTCACTCCCTCAGGGGCCCTTTGTTGACAATGATCACCAATGCAGGTTTCACCCAGGACATGCAGAAAAATGTGATTGGGGATTAGTTTTCTGGTCATGTGAAATTTGCTGTTTGGAATTTTCTAACATAAATGTAGGCTGGCACATCTTCAGGCCGTATCTTCTCTCGAGCTCTTTAGCTCGTAATCGCTGCATTCCAAGACTGTGATCTCTTTCAATGTTGATCATACCCTGGCTTGCCAGTCTGCCATCAGTGAAAAGGATGGGTGAGGGACAGTGGGCAGAGCAAGAACAGTCCCATTTACTCAGAGAATGATGGTTCCTCATCCTGCCTGGCTTGGGAAAGCAACCAGGGCCAGTCTGGAAAGCATGATGTTACCATGTTGATTGGAGGCAAGAAAGGACATTGACTAAGGGGCCAGCTGGCATGGTGGAGCAATAGTCTGGAAGTCTTCTGGGGAAATGGGCGTGCCCATCCACAGAGGACTGCTGGGCACTGTGGAGCCTGGGGCGAGGGGTGGGAGGAGGGATACTGCCCTGAATACCAGCGTCAGGGGGGTCAGGGAGAACAGTGGCTGAGAAAGAGGGTAAGCGTTGTTTGCTGACACCAGAGTAGAAACACATTTCAGAGGGCTACGATTCTGATGGTGGGTCACATTTGAGTCTCTGATTCCCAGTCTTCCTTTGGGTCAGAGTTATTATTTCTGCAGAACCAGAGCATTGTCATTCAAATGATTTTGGCCCTTTCTATTGGTTATTTAAAGCAAGTGATAAATGTCTTCCAAATTACTAACAAACAAAAGGGTATGGTGAGTGAGCTCCCAGCTGGAGTGAGCCCACAGGCTCATGGAGGGCTGGCCTGCTATATACTCAGTGGGCAGAACAAGCATGAATTGGCACATGGGAGTTAAGATCGGTTTTAGGAGAAAAAATACAATCTTGGTTTAGTGGGGCAGGGCTTGGCGATGTTTTCCTTTGACATGAAAACCAGGGCCTGGTGACAAAGGCAGGGTGGACATGCTCTCAGACCTTCATGATGGCAAATGTCAAGTGATGTGTGTGTGGTGGGTGCATGTGGACACAGTATAAGCATTTGAGACATCCTCTGTGACCTGTGTAACAAATAAAACTGACATGTCACGCATGCTCCCAAAGTCTGACTTTGGTCCTACACACAAATGAAGGGAAAATACCTCCTGGAAGCTAGTATGTGTGAGGCGGGATGGTAGGGGTGGGGAGGCACCCATGCTGGTAGGAACCTGGGACGAGGGGACCAACCATCAAAAAGGGGAAGGGGAGTTTAGTCAGTAATATTGTGATAAGTTTACCCAGTGACTGACAATTACTAGAATGAGGGCGGTGATCACATTGTAAGGTACAGAAGTGTCAAATCACTATATTGTACTCCTGAAACTAACCTGAAAATAATAAACTGATATGAGATAGCATACCAACGATCCTTAAGGATAAACACATAAGGAAATAAACAAATAAATAAATAAACTCCCACACATTCGGGGCTGTGCTCGGTGATATGAGGCTTGGAGCATCCGGTAAGACTCATGGAACATTTTGAGAATAAGACTCTAAGCCCCGAGTCCCAGGAAAAGAGACACAGGAAGGACAGAGCTTCTGAGAAGGAAGAGGTGACTTCTTGGAAGAAGCAAAGAGGGGGCTGAACTTTGAGCCTGCTTTAGGCCATGTTTGAGCAACATTAACTGAACTGGAGAAAAAGTGAACATTTTTCGAAATGACTTTTCCTCTGCATAATGACAGGCCACAGGGTGCCACCCTTTGGTTGAAACTGGGATTGTGAGTATTCTCCAATGGGAGCTTGACAGTAGAGAGGATTTAAGCAGCAACGGAGAATGTGAGGATATACATTGCTAAAGGCAGCGTGTGCACCGACCTGTATTGGTATTTACACTGGGAATAAAGGAGAACATCCCTGCTGGCCCACATCGCCTGAGCAGACTTAAAGACCCGTTTTCCTGCACACAGGTACAGATGTGTACACAGATGCAGGTGTGTACAAAGCAGCTGCAATGCATTTTTTTCTCCCATGGATCAAGGATAGAATGCTAATTGTTAGTGAAGCTTCTGGAGAACATGGTAATTTGTTATCTTAGCCAATTTTCAGGGTGAATTTATTCTCTTTATCTCCCCATACTTTCAACAACCTGCCCTGATTACATAAAAGGGGTGAACTGAATAGCTATTGATTGCAGATTGATTGGTGTTAGAATATTTCTTGCCAGACTTGAGGATGGCTTTCATTTTAGATATTGGCATTCGGGCTACTTGAAAACGATTCTTGGCTGTGGTAGAAAATTCAAAATGTGACACCTTGAAGAGGAGTTTGTGTGCTTTTATGCATGTGCATGTGTGTTAAACATGAAGACCAAAATTCAAAATTGCGATCTCATCTTCTTCTTCTCTTTGTTATCAGGATTTTCCACCTTCTCAATGCAGATCTTACATAATACCCCTGTAGTATATATATATAAACATGCTAAACATGCTGAAACCCCAGCTATAAACAGACATTTCTAATTCTCATTCAAAAAAGACAGCTAAAGTGCAATTAATCTCTCTCTACCCAAATTGTTCATTTTCCTTGTTTCTTTCACTCTGAACCTGCTCAACCACATCGGGGGCTCGCAGTTGTATAGAAACTGAAGCATAGATTTGTTTTTTATTTGACAAACATTTTTGAGAGCTTGTTATATTTTAGGTACCATTCTAGGTGCTGGTTGAAGCATTGATTTTTAATGTTCGAAGACATTTACACTTACATTTTTCAATCTCCCGGTGACCAGAGTGTTGGAAATTCTGACCTAGTGTGGCAAATGGGTGTCATAGATACTGAAATCTGCATGTGAGGTTATCTCATAAATCATTCTGTTGGAGAATAAGCTGAAACAAACAAACAAACAAACAACCCAGAGATGTATTTCAAACTCAGAAAGTGGTGTCTGTATTAAAAAATGCCAAACATACTAGAGAAGTAAAAGGAAAAAACAAAACAGAAAAACACTAGAAGAAGTTGACCAAGATTTGGGAAGGAGCTAGATTTGGACACTCCTCTAGATGCTCCTTGGTATCTTTATTCTATTCTTCTCTTTCTCCTTATAAGCAGCTAGGAGTATATTAATATCATGGACTTCACTTTTTTCTTATTTTGGCATTTTATTGGAAAACAGACCTGAAAGATTGTTTTCTGTCTGTTTTGTTTTGGTTGAACATTAAGCTCAGTTTAAAGGAGTTTTGGCTTGCCCATGCCTAAATGGTTCAATACCAGAATGGTATTTCTGTATTTTCCTGTACTTTAATATTTCTTCAATTACACGTGCATTTTAGAAAAAAAAAATTACCTTTTGACAGGGAGGGATGGACAGAGCTCCAGTTCTGGAGTCAGGTTTTCCATAGAGGTGATGCCTGAAGCTGAGGAGAAGCTGATTCTCGAGACAACAGTTTCAGAAATAATAAATAAAATAGTTCCTTTCCTGCAGAGTGTCTGTGAGGTTAAAGATCATATTTGTGAAATGCTAGGCAGAAAGAGATAATGGTAGTTAAAAAACCCTATCATCCAAACTGGAGAAAATATTAACTGAGTTTATTTAAATTTGTGTTCAATAAACGTTGCTGAGAGACGGCCCCAGAACTTCGTGTCTCAGAACATTTGTGGTGGCCTCTTTTTATGGTAGTTGTTTGGGCCTTCGCCTCATCATCTACTCAGGCGGTGGGCCTTCTGCAGGGAAAGCTTGTGGCTTCCCCATCTGAGAATCCTTTACATCGTGGCTTCCTGGTTTCCCATCGTGACATCTGCAAGACGCTGGTCCCAGAATATGCGCCTCGGGAGAAATACGGTCCATGTGCTAATAAGTCTGGGAAATGTTACATACGTGCTATACCCTAAGAGCTTTTCAACTTGTATTCACTCACCGAGTATGCTGAAAAGCCCCGTAGTAAGGAAACCCTAACTCTGTTTAACTCAGTGTTTCTCAAAGTTATTAGACCATAGAGGACAGCTGTGCTCTCGAACAACATCTATTAGCATTGGGAGTGACCCTTCTCTGAAAGGTGGCTAGTGCAGTGTTTGCAGAACAGGCAGAGAGTAACTATGGAGAGCATCGTGGTTTATGTATTGATATGACGTTTCATACATAAAATTTTACATAAGATTTTATTTTTAACAGCTATCTAATTCTGTCCGTGTTAAATAGGCCTGGTAGTTCTCGTTAGTTCTGGAGTCCCTAAGCTTCCAGAAAGAGGACTGAGTTCCATATGCCAAATGTGCAAACTGAAGGTCCAACTTTATCCACTCATCCACTGATGGGCACTTGGCTATTGTAAATAGCACTGCTATGAACATAGGGGTGCATAGGTTCTTTTGAATTGGTGTTTCGGGATTCTTTAGGTATAATCCTAGCAGTGGAATCACTGGATCAAAAGGCAGTTCCAGTTTTAGTTTTTTGAGGGAATTCCATACTGTTTTCCACAGTGACTGCACCAGCCTGCATTCCCATCCACAGGGCAGTAGGGTTCCCTTTTCTCCTCATCTTCACCAGCACTTGTTGTTTTTTGAATGGATCAAAAACTGTGGTACATTTACACAATGGAGCAGAGAGAAAGAAGGTACTCCTACCCTTTGCAACAGCATGGATGGAACTGGAGAGAATTATGCTCAGTGAAATAAGCCAGGCGGCCAAAGACAAATACCATACGATGTCACCTATCACAGGAAACTAATGAACAAAAAAACAAACAAGTAAAATAGAACCAGAGGCAAATGGAAACTAGGAACAAATTGACAGTGACTAGAGGGAAACAGTGGGAGAAGGGGAGGAAAAGGGGGAAGGGTCTAGTCAAGGAGCTGGTATAAGTGATCCATGCACATGGACAACGGGGCGGGGAATTGACTGTGGGAGAGGGAGGAGGTGGCGGGGAGGGGAAAGCAATGGGGGGAAATGGCACACCTGTAATAGAACAACAATAAAAAAAGAAATTAAATAAAAAGAGAGTCAAAGTTTAATTGAAACAGTCCCAACAATTGTAGACAATGGTGACTTCCGTTCTTTTGAAATGAATTGTGTTGGATGAAGCTAACTTTGAAAGGTGAGATTCCATTTGGTGATACATAAAACTATTTAAGTTCAAACACTCGGCTCTCAGCTCATGAAGGTTGGGGTAGCATCTTTTCTGATGGCTCCTTCTCTTAGGAGAACTATAAGAGATAGAGGCATTCCCATAAATGAGTAATCTAGAAAGCAGGAACGTAGCACAAAAGCCTGAACACTTAAAAAAAAAAAAAAAAAAAACCCTCAGCTATGATAGAAGTCTTTCCTAAAAGTTTTAAACACTTTTCATCCTTACTAGTAGTTTACAGAGAATATAATTGGACCTCTTTTTTATGACTCAGGAACAATGACCTACCAGCATCCTCACCAAAACACAAGTATGCTTGTTCTTAAGAATCTTCAAGGAGATGCTTAGAGCTTTTTGCTTCCTACTCTAAATGCTTCTACAGGGCAACTCTCTTATTTATGTGCTACCAGCATCCCACTTTGTGGCCAGTGTGGCCTTCTCAGGAGCTCCCCTCTCCTTGACAACTTTGCCCCACCAGCTGGACCGATCCCCGGTGACTTTTAATCTGAAGATGGTAAAGATATCAGCTGAACAGTTCGTTAAACCAGTAGCTGTTTTTCAGCCAGCATTTATAAATAAAGGAGTTTATGTGAGAATCTGCGTCATGGTTTCATGTCAGTTACGATTAATTTGTATTAACGCACTAATGCAGGGTAGCACTAACACATTATTTTCTGATAAGTTTAGGGTCCCATAACACTTTCGTAGCTTTGTGGTTAACTATGTTCCCGCCTCTACCGCATGCACTTTTGACTTCATTCAGTCTATAAATAATTAATGAGCTGTTGACTTGCGTTGGGCCTAGGAATAAAGGCTGGGCGTTGGTGCTTTCTGAGAAGGCCTAACTGATAGTACGAGTCTCTCCTCCACCAAATTTTTTTTTTAATTTTTAAAATTAATTTGTTTATTTGTTTATTTATTTTATTTTTAGATAGAGGGGAAAGGAGAAAGAGAGGGAGAGAAACATCAGTGTGTGGTTGCCTCTCACTTGCGTCCCCTACTGGGGACCTGACGTGCAACCTAGTCATGTGCACTGTCTGGGAATTGAACCAGCGACACTTGGCTCGCAGGCCGATGCTCCATCCACTGAGCCACAGCAGCCAGGGCTTCCTCCACCAAATTTTTAACCAACTGGAATTAGGAGTCAGTGTCCGAAACAGCAGCCTAGTTGTTGGTAAGCCTAGATTAGAGGGCAGAGCTGCCACCTGCAGCCCTACTCTGGCTGCTGCCTCAGCCCCCCCCAACTGGACCTAACCTCTCAGCACAGACCGAGCTCCTCGAAACCGGAGCTGCCCCCGAAGGGGCCGCTCTCACCAACTTCCATGACGTCGGCCTAAAATAATAATAGTTACCAATTACGGGGCAGCTGCAGAGGGGCCCGATAGGGTGCCAGGCCTTACATAAACCGTGTCTAATTCTCACGGCCCTGGGAGGTATTTTCACAGAGGAAGAAATAGAGGCTGAGAGAGAAATTACTTACCAAGCTCTGACAGTTAGTCGAAGGCGCGTTGGAATTTTAGTGAGACTTTATACAGCTCCGACCCTTTATGTTCTTCTTCCTCTCAGCGAGTGACCCAAGTTCCAAACGCTGAGGTTTCTCCACTGCAGACCCCTATGCACAGACCACACGCACCCCCACATTGCCACTGTTTCCCCCCTTTTCCTCTTCAGGAGTTGTCCTGTGCACACTCAGTCCTTCCAGTTGACTAGATGTTTTCCCACACAATCCAGTTGCTTGCTGTTTTTATAAAGACGCATGTTGTTTAGTGAGTCCCACTCAGCACACATTTGACTATTCAGAGACTATTGACCCTCACTGCATGCATGACGGTGGCAGAAGAAAAAATTTGATTGGTTGAAGGAAAAACCATCAACACAACCACTAAACAAACAGAGCGCAGTACCAACTGCACATGAAAGGCATGTCCTAGGAATGACCTTCTCTGAGGGCTTCAGGGCGCAGAAGTGGAGAAAGGCAGCAAGACTCAGTTCTCTCCTAGGGGAGACACACTTTGATAATTATTGCTCTTTCCCGAGTACTGTGATACCCTTGTGGGGTGCCTTTCTTATTTCTGTAGCTGATATTTCAGTCTTTCGATTTTTCTCTTTCTTGTTTTATTGAACGGGAAGACAACAGCTTGCTCCAGGCGCCTCTGCGCTTATACCCAACTCTTGGTCAGCGCTCCCTCTAGTGGCAGCTCTATGAATCTCCCATAATTATTTTTGGTTAATAAGACCCGGTCAAAATCATAGAAGAGTTGATTCACTTAATGTTGACATAATCTTTGTTTTTATACTTTTATTGACCAGGAAAATAGCTCCGAGTTTATATAACATGATTTGTTTTCCAGTTATTTTAATTTTTACAATTATTAAAAAATTCCTCATTGGATATATTAATGTATATGTGTAAAACATTTCCTTAGGTTAAATTCTCAGTAGTTGGAATTTGGAGGACAGAGTGCCCCATCTGTTATGATCAGGATTGTGTTCCCCAAAATTCATATATTGAAATCCCAACCTTCCTGGACTTCAGAATGTAACAATATTTAGAGATAGGATCTTTAAAGAGATGCTTAGTTAAAATAAGGCCATTAGAGGGCCCTAATCCAACACGACAGGTGTCCTTATGAGATGGGAAAGGGACCACCATTGCAGAGGCAGCAGCAGGACAGCCACCTGCAAGCCAGGGAGAGAAGCCTCTGGAGAAACCAAACCTGCTAGCACCTGGACGTTGGATGTCCAGCCTCCAGAAATGTGAGAAAATAAATCTCTGTTGTTCATGCCATCAAGTCTGTGGTACTTTTCTAGCATAGGCCTGGGAAACTAATATACAATCTCTTTTACCAGCTACCAACTCATGAATTCTAACCTGTCTCTTTATATCAAGTCAAGGTCTTTTTAAAAGGGTTTCTGAAGGATCATAACACAGTTATCACTAACTTTGGATCGTGGTCATGGTGTATAATCCTTTTTATGCTTTTTTGAATTTGATTTGCTAATACTTTCTTGAAAAGTTTAATATCTTTGTTCATAAGAGATGTTAATCTGTAGTTTTCTTTTCCTGTAATGTCTTTGTCTGGTGTTGGTATTAGGGTAATACTGGCTTCATAGAATTAACTAGGAAGTATTCCCTCTCCTTCTAGCACCTAAAAGATACTGTCAAGAGTTGCCATAATATCTTACTTAAATGTTTGGTAGCATTCACCAGTGAACCCATCTGGGCCTAGCACTTTCTAATGTAGAAGGTTATCAATTATTGATTCAATTTCTTTATTATACATAAGTCTATTCAAATAATCAATTTCTTCTCTGAGTTTTGGCAGAGTATGTCTTTCAAATAATTGGTTCATTTTTATCTAGATTACCAAATTTGTGGGCATACAATTGTTAAAAGATTAGGTTTTTATAGAGGTTAAGATAATCAAAGTATAGTCTTACCTGGAGAAGTGGAGAAAGGATGCAGCCCAGTTTGGTCTGGCAGCCTGGACTTAATAGGCACTTACTAAATGACAGGATAATTTGTGGGTGTAAAAGGAATTATCAATGAAGATATATTCCTAGTCAGGTGTTGTTATTTTTGTTTACTTACACAAGTGTTATACATTTTTATTTTTTTATTTTACTTTTTATTGAATTTATTTGGGTGACATTGGTTAATAAAATTATACAAGTTTCAGGGGTATCTGGCAACATTTTTCTTTCTGTTTCCTTTCCTTACTTCAAAATTTAGAATATTGTCCATTCAAGGACCTGACAGATACACAATTCTGTGTGTAGTCGTTTTTTCACCATGAATTTATATCATTACTGACTTCAGTTAGAGTAAATTTTAGTGTGTGGCAACAGAAGGCATGTTTTTTTGAGAAGGAAAACTAAATATGCCTTCTTTATATATTGTGAGAGAAACCACAATTTTTATGTGATGTTAGCAAAGTTCTATGAAACAATATGTTGTCTTTTTGTTATTTAAACTTCAAATTACTTCTGTAAGCTTTCTATGGCCATCTGCTATGAACTCAATCGTATCCCCCTTAAATTTATATCTTAAAACCCCAACTCCTAACATAATGGCATTTGGAAATAAGACCTTTGGGAGAGAAAGGTTAGATGAGTCATTTAGGTTGGACACCCTCCCACCCCCAAAACTGGATCAGTGCCCTTAGAATAAGAGACACCAGAGAGCTTGCTGCCTCTCTCTGCCATGGGAGGATACAGCAGGAAGGCAGCTCTCTGCAAGCCAGGCAGAGAAATCTCACCCAAACCCATCATGCTGACACCCTGATCTCAAAATTCCAGCCTGTAACATGCTGAGAAAATAGATCTCTGTCATTTAAGCCACCCACATTTTATAACATTTTGTTATGGCATGTGTTATTTAACCTGGTCCAAAAGCAACCTGCTCTTCTTCTGACCAAAGCACCTCGATTCCCCTTTGGGGAACTCCCACCTCAGTTCATGTGCTTTGTGAGGAGCTGACCTCCTCTTCGGCTCCAAGGATGGTCAGGAGCTCGGGATGGAAAAGTGACATTATGATGCTACAGAGCAAAAGGTGCCCTTTTCCTTTCACAGTTGCTAGATTCGTAAGAAGGAAATTAGAACTGACCCTGAGAAAACTTTGCCATCCCTTGGGGGATCGTGCCTGAGAAGAAAACTAACATAATGAAACCTGAACTGAGGGACAGATTTATGGGAGCTCCTGGATTCAGTAATGTGTGTCTCCTCTTGGACTTCTTCCATTTAAAGAGCGAATAGATTTTTCTATTTAATGGAATCAGTTGCCATTGGCTTTCTGACACCAAATCCAAAAATGTCCTCATTGATACAATTCAGGGAGATTTTGTAAACTGTAATTCATTACAGCTCCTTTGATTTCCAGTTAGTTGATGCAGATTTAGGAAGTTTTGTTTTTGTAGTCACTCAATGATCAGCAGGGATGAACGGCAATGTAGCTTAGGCCGGTTGGATGTCTACTAGGCATTTCAGAATTAACATGGCCAAGGCAGGATTCCTGATTTCCATCCAAAAGCGACGATTCCTTCCACCAACGTCCCCCATCTCAACAAATGCTATTTATATTCACCTAGCTGCTCAAGTATCGCCTGAAGGTCATTCTTTATTTTTTTCCCTCTATTTTCATGTTTCACATCTAATCTACAAGCAAATCCTTATGAACTCACCTTCAAAATGTATTACAAACCCTCTTCCTTAAAGTCATCCTCATCTCTTGCTTGGGTTTCTGCATATCCTTCCTAGTGCTCTTTCTGCTGCCACAAGGTACGAGTATTCTGCAAGAACAGCCATAGTGGGCTCTGAACACATACATCAAAACTGAGGTCACTCCCTGCCCAGAGCCCTCTAGCGGCTTCCCGTTGTCCCAGAGATAGCATCCAGATTCTTTACCACACTTGTAATGTCTCACATGACATGACACCTGCATATGTCTTCACATCTGTCTCATGCCTTCCCTGCCTGTTATGCTCAGCAATGTGCTGCCTGGCTCTTGGGGGGTTATTCCAAGGTTTTTTATGACACATTAAGACCAAACCAAACATTCAGAAGAACGTGTAACTGCTGAGCATGTCTATTTTCCACCTGAGGTCCACTCTGCTAGGGATCTTCAGAGAGCCACGATGATGATTTGTACCACCTTTTCTAGCTCCCTGGGATCCTCTATTTTATCTCAGCGAACACTTACAACCCCTATAGTCGGGCACAGCCATGCTGTTATTGCTGTTGTCAGGGGAGACCAATGAAGCTGAGGCAGGTTTTAACTTACCCGAGATGTTAATAATTAGTAAACTGCCAGGGCCAAGACTGGAACTAAAGTCTCTTGTGTCTGATTCACGGATTTTTCTTCTGTGACATCTTGGCAATAATTAGATTGGAGCCAGAATGACTATCTATATAAACTTTTATCAGAACAGAACATGTCAAAATATTAAATAGGGGATTTCTTTCCAGCGCTGCATGAACCGAGTATATGCTGACAGTGTTCATCCACACAGACACTGCCTGGTCCGTATAGGCAGAAAGAGGCCCGCTCTGCACTTGGGGACAGACATGTAAGGAATTTTGTAGCAATGAATATTAATACAGAAGGCCTCAATGAAAAGATGTGTACAATCATAAAAAGGCAAACATCTTCCTTATCACAGTGAGAAATGAATTTTGTGATGGGCTTTTGAGGACTGTAGCAGCATGGGGTTTGATGTCTGCACACCAGCTACGCATCCTGGTACCTTTCCCCACAGCTGGAGACGGACTGCTTCAAAGCTCGAGTCTCATTTGGGATGAGCAATAACGCAAGGTAGGCAGAGGAGGGGAGGCATTCCGGGAGGCGCTCCTCGGCCGGGTGGGTGCTCATTGCCTTTCCTGCCAGTTGGATGTACCTGCTCCCAAATGAGAGCCTCGGTCTGTTTATTTATATATATAATCCCACCAGACCATTCTTCACATTAGTGTGAATAAATGTCTGCAGCTGCCCGTTTAGAAAAGCAAACTGTTTACTGCAGAGGTGGATAAAGCTGTGCCGTAAATTGTCAGTGTAAAATTGTTTCTTTTTTCTTCATCATTGAAAACTCTGGAACAAATAAAAATATTCCAACACTGTGGATATCAACCCTACTGTGGCTGCAAGTCTTAATCTCCTGAGTCAGTAACATGGGGGGAAATGGGGCTTGCAAAGGATATACGGGTGGGCTACGCACTCGAACGGGCCTTCTGGGGAGCTCAGTGGTTAGAATGAAGAGAGGGCCCTTCCAGTCCCCCCTCACTGCAGAGAAAGGCAGAGACAGGCAGCCACACAGGCACCAGGCCCGGAATGGCGGGAGGCTGCATGCAGGGGATGGAGCGGCTTAGGCTGGTGGTGCCCTCGGCAGGGTCATGGTGGGGAAGTGACAAAGGAGGCAAGGGAGAGGCTGCCACCAGAGTATAAATCACTAGTCTTCAGGGACTCTGATCTGTCCCTCTCGGCACCTGCCTGCTCCCTTTTTCTTGACAGAGGAGGAAGACTGAATGAGATGCTTTGATTGGCAGTGATCTTAAAAACTAGTCAAGAAAGTACTATTTAAGCTGAGATGGAAAATTAGTAGTTTAGTGCCTTGAATGGGACCAGACCTATTATAGAGTTTACAATATGTTTCCATTATGTGTGCGTTTCTTCTCCTGAAAGCATCTCTCTTGGGTCTTAGTCTCCTGACTTCGGTGTCATTAGGTAAATTCTTGAGCAAGGCAGTCTCCAGAGTTAGGAAGATCCTGGACCAAGAGGCATGATATCAGACAAGGAAACGAAGCTCGGAATAAATCCTGCTTTTTGATGTTAGGAAGGATTTTGAGCCGTGGTTGAATTAAAATTCATATCTAGTTGCTCCAGCGTGGAATAAAGGGTACAGATAAAGGATGAAACACAGCAAGGCAGGGTGACCTTATTACTGTTGCCTGGTGTCACTGTTACCAATGATATTTCCCGGCCTGGGTCATCTCTGCAGATGCTCTCAATGCAGGGTGTGGACAACAGGTTCATGGAATGGACACTAAGATTCACAGCCCACCTGGTTCTCTCTGCTGATTTCAAGTGTAGGTCTTGGAGCACGAGAGGGAGGTCAAGATAAGAGAGTAAGGGTGTCTGAGTGGAGGGATGACCACCTTTGTGGTGGGTCTCATGGTGGGAAATGGGCATCCGGGAGGAGGGTCTTAGAGCTCGGGCCTGCTGGTGAAATATTACCCTCCCAAGGCTGGAGCAAAGACCTTTCACAGCTAGCTCTAGCCTCGGGAGGGAGGGTTGCCTCACACCCATCTGATATTTCTGCAGGTTATAGGCATGCTCACCTTCTCATTCTTCCATGAGTGGGTCATCACATTCCAAAGTCAGGTCTTTGTTCATACTGTGAGTTTGTTTCAATCTGGGGCACACACCTTTGGTTGGCCCCTCCCACACCCCCTCTCCCCCTCTTCTCCATCCCGTACAGACATCAGTGGGTTTTCTTTCCCTTTAGCTTCCAGATGGGTTTGGCCAAAGGGACAGCCCCTGCTGAAGATTAGAGTGAGGAGAATGAGGTCAGACTATGTATTTCCGACTCCTGTCCTGCAGTCACCTTAGACTGGATTTGCCCCTCACCAGTGGTCCCTGTTCCTTTCCAGGTGTCCAACAACATATGACAGGCTCTTGTTGGGTCTGGTAATTGCACATCCTTTACAGCCCATTCCTTTGGAAATTGTCCCTTTACAATAAATTCTCCTGGAATTGTCCCATTTGGAGAGAGCTGTATGCTCCATATTGGGAGATTGACCAATACAAAGGACCTGTCACTTACTCCTCTATGGATAAACTTTAACAGATATTTCAGGTCCCAGCTCAAATGGTACCTTCTTTCGAGAGCACTTCCTATCATTCCATTTCACCAGCACACACAGAATTATTTGGCCGATTCTCTGACATCTCATGACACTTATGGTCCCCTCCATTATGCTTATATGTTCTATGGGACTTACCTGTTGCATGTCTAGTTTATCCCTCCCTCTTCACCCCACACTGTGAGTGCTTCCAGGCAGGCATGTATCTTACTCACCTTCCTATTTCTGGTGTTTTCCTTGCTGACCATTCCTTTTGTGAGTTTGATAAGGGCAGCCATGGAGAACTGGGCAAGGGCCACTGTAAGTAACAATTTACAGGGTGCACCATCTTCTTCCTAGAACTGCTGCTTGTGACGTTTGACCTACACAGGGCACCGTGTGTAGGTTTTTCTAACTCGGTTGAGAATCTTGGCATGATGATGGCTATGTAATCAGGGCGCCAGAGGAGGTGAGCTTATCTGATGGGACTGGAAGAAAAACATGGCCGCAATTTGCACTATGATTAGTAAACCCAATCAAGTCATATCATATCTACCACTGGGCATGATGAATCGACTATGTGCTTGGAATTGTTTGTCCCAGTAGGATGCCATGACTTTTAGATCACAGTTCTGGAGAGTTTACCAAGAGCTCCGGGGAAAATGTGAGCAGAGACAGAACATAGTTCCTCTTATTTTGAGCCTCACACTAACACTTGCTATCCTCTCGCAGGCTTGGGTGATATTACCAGCTCAAGAAGTCACAACCCCCCCCCCTTTCCTCCTTCACTTCCTTTTCTTATTCTCGGCAGCAGATATCTGCAGACTAAAATGCCAAGGTAACTCTTCCTTCCCAGAATTTTATCATGACAAGTAGAGATGTGAGAAGCCAGGTAGGACTCATTCTAAGTTTCTAAATCTTGACTTCACTTGATTATCATTGAGAATCCAGGAGCTGTGTCAGCCTCCATGGTATCAAAGGCACCAGCACTTCCTGTCACCATCTCCTGTCTTCTGTCAGATAGCCCTGCACTGTGGGATCCCCAGTGGACAAGCTAGGGTCCTCCTGGTGACAGCACATGTCCCAAAGATGCCTGATGCTGGGCAGGTCACTATATCCATGAACTCTGAGTAAATTGGTCCAAGAACAAGACCAAGAAACCCCAGAGCAGAGGCACGAGTCTCTGGTGACTCTTCATCTACACGGTGAATGTCTCCATTTATTCTCTCTGGCTGCTTCTTTGTAAATTCCACTCACCTTTCTTCTTTGGACTTTTTGATTAAAAATGCTGTCAGCAGAGTAATTTGATGTCCAAGGGAAGATGCTGTTTGTGAGACAATTTTCTTTTTGGAGTAGTTGGAGTAGAAAATTCTTTTTGTATTGCTTTTTTTCACCGCGAATGTGAAGAGGAGACTGGAAGGATGTGTTAACCTTTCTGTTCTTGTGTGACTTCTTCTGCATGGCTCTCAGTTCTTGCACACAGCTCTGGACCCCACAGGCACAGCGGGGCAAGGTCTGCACAGCCAGGCATCTGGGGCTGGGAGCTCCAGATGTGGGGAAGCAGGAAGCCCAGCGGAGAGACACCTTGCTCTCCTCGCCATGGGGTGCCTGCTCCACATTCAGTGACCACAGGAATTAAAAAGTATTGGGACAAAAACACTTTCAGAAGGTGACAGAGGCGCAGAGCAGAATCACAGCTTCTAATTCCTTCTTATTACGTCTTTTCGCCATAGCCGTCTTCCTCCAAGCTAACTTAAATATATGGTTATTATTAGTGGATTTGACAATCATGTAGCATGACCCAATGATGTGCCTGGCACCAAGTTAAGTATTATGGGTAGAATTCATAATTACTGTCCTCAAGAAGTTGAAGTCTAATGGGGGAGACAGATGTGCACACCGAATAAGCACAGGCACTATGGGAACCAAAAGGAGAGTCTCCTGAATCCAGGTTGAGCAGGTACTCCTTGGTCTGAGTGCTACCCATCGACTGCAGGGCCGCAGGGAGGAGACGGTACATGCAGGTAGTCAGGTGGGTGGTCTTACTCTTGTCCTCAGTGTGAGCCTCTTAGCTTAGTGAAAAAGCTTTTCGTCCAGTGAGATTGTCCTCTGATGCTGATGAAATGAAAAGCCTCCAGAAGTTTCAAGCTTCAGGGAGGAGGCAGTGGGGTGCACAATCTTCTGGAGGACAGGGATTTTTTTTTTTTTTTTTTGTATTGAGTAGAAACTCAGTCACATAATGCGTTCCTTAGTGGCTTCATGAGTCAGGAGCGGAGTGATTTGAGTTCCAGCTGGATGACTTTTGATCTGTCACTTTGTCTTCATCTTGATCCCTTCATCTATGAAATGAGGGTTCATGCTTGAGGAGCTCCAAGGACTCTTCTCCTTTGATATTTTCTCAGTCAACACAATAACATAAAATAAAACACCCCCACCCCCTTTTAGGAAGCCTGGCTGACTAGTGTCCTGAAAGGGAAGAGCAGCTCTCGAAAGGGTGTGTGGCATCAAATAGGCTCCAAGGTCAATGCCTTTCCAGTGGAGAGTTTGAGGTTGATGGAACAGTTCAGAGATTGAATAGTTAAGTTTAAAGGTGCATTTCCATGAAGGGGGTCCTTATCCCTGTTAAGTTCCAGAGGACATTATCCCCAATGCTGCTTGTTTTTTGAGTTCTTTGGAACATTAACACTCTAGGAAGAATAAAACATGTCGAAAGAAATTGCTTCTTGATCGAAACTGAGATAATTTGGGAAATTAGCTATTATAGTTGATTCAAAGGAGTCATGGATGGAAATGGTGCCTTGCATCCTTATTCCATCCATCTAACTATTGAACATATGGAATCCTTCATGGCAATAAGTGCCTTCCTGAACAAAGACAGGATCACACAAGTCCCTCATTGGCTAACCATGACCCTGGCTCAATGTTAAGGACCCTTCTGTTGATACTGGAGATGCTGAGGCTCGGAATGGAGGGTCCAGTGTTACCCTCCAATATTCATGCTGTAAATATCTCACCTAAAATTCATCTCAGAATTTTTACATGAATCTTTGCTGACATTTGAAGAGCTCTGGAAGAGAAAAAGAGTCATATCTCAGAGGTTATTTTTTTTTTTCTAGATTAAGATGCGTAGGGACATGAGTTTGAAGTTTTCTCACAAATCAGGTGATGAATGTTGTAAGGGAAAAATAAACAGGCAGGACACTGGAAAAATCTTTTAAAAAAAAAAATCACAAATTAGGACTTTGCAGAGGTTGTCCTAGACGGTAACTTATTTAGGAGATATAGTCATAACAATGTGTTGTTTGGGGGCAAAGAACATCATCCTTGGAGAGAGAGAGAGTAGACTCATAAGGCAGAGAAGGGCTATTTGGAAGGAACTGGAGTCCAGGACAGGATGCTAGTCATGAGCAGCAGGAAGGCCAAGGCAGAAGACTAGCCCTCAAATGCATTGCTTTGGAGCAGAATGGCCCGAAATGCTGAGTAAAGGAGTTCTTCCCATTGAATTTATTAGCTCATGCCATTACACTTTACTGACTCTGGGTTCCCTCCCCGCCCGCCTCCAGTGTTAAACCCAGAACCCAGGTCAGGCTGATGTGGAAACCAACTAGTTTCAGCTTCCAAGCATCCAAGGATGCTGACAGGCCACTGCAGTCCTGTCTGTTCAGGAGAATTCTATGTCTGAGCATCTCCTGTTTTCAGAAATTTGAGTACTTCGAAATTCTTTAGAAAAGAACGAGAGAAGTTGATCGATTGTGCATATGAACCCACGGAGAGCGCTGCTTCTGAAGAATTAGCTGCTTAGCGTTGATGGCATTGGTGGATATGTTATCTGTCAGGTCCACCAATGTGAAACTGTCATCTGTGCCAGGCGGAGCCGCGCCCCCCTCCCCAGCCCAGCCCCGGCCCCAAGCTTGCAGGCTGTGATCCATTCTGTGCTCGAGGACTGGGGAAATGGGGACTCCCCAGCTAAGCTCTGAGGGCCTGCAACAGTTAAATCCATTCCCATTTCAAGTGCAATCACTCCTTAAGATGGGAGGAAGGTTTTAGTTCTCAGATCAGGTAGTCATCAGCTAAGCTGTTGTCCATCTGCAAACTTCAAATCCCCTGGCTTCTTTAGGGAAATAAAACTAAACAAACAAAAATTTTAAGGGGAGAGCGTAATAAGTTTTGTGTGCAGCCAACCGTAAAAGACACCGTCTGAATGGATAAATAAGGAAGAGAATCGCTTTCGCTTGGACTCACTCTCTCTGGCTGCTACCAAACTTCCTTAGGAAACAAATAACCATTGACTTGCAGGCAGGTCACCTCGCAGGGCACATTGAGAAACACTACAGGGACCTTAGACGGTGTCAGAAATCATTTTTGGTGCAAAAGGAGGCCTCATTTATTATTCCTTGAGTTTCTTACACGTACGTAAGTCTCCAGATACAGAGAAATGCTACAACTCTTTCAGTAGGGGAGTGTGTGCTGATTCAGAGCATCTAAATGAATGCATGGGAGAGTAAGTCCCTCACCTAGTGCCTTGCACCAATTCTCCTTAGGGCTGGAAACGAGGGCAGGCAAAAGGGAGAGACCCAGGGCTGAGCCTCTTAGATCTTAGAGAAGTCTTCAAGTCTTTGCTCCTCACTGGCAGTGTTATAAAACCTACTTTCAGGATTACTTTGAAAATGAAATAAGTGAACATAAAGACGCATTGTTCACCTATGAAGTAGAAGTGTATTCTTGAGTTTAAATCCAAGTCTTTTATATGTTAGATGGTATATTAAAATTTGAAACCACAGACATGTTTTCTGGAAACTGGGAGTGTCTGGGTCTATCAGGATACTGCTTTCATGAGAAAGTTGTCAGGAAAGGGAACACAGCTCAGAGGGAAATACAGTTTTCCTCATTTTCCTTGATTTTATTTATTTTGCTATTTTTTATTTTAAAATTGTACCCAATGAGTAAAACAGAAGCCATTATCCACCACTTTTTTTTTTTTTTTTCTTTTTCTTGAATGTGAGGGAGAGTAGGATGATGTGGACTCTGAACCGAAAATCCCTGGCCAGGGCCAAGGACAGTAGCCACCCTTAAATGTCATCTGTCACGAGTAAGGAGACAGGTCCTTACCATGAAATTCCTCTTGGGTCAGGCCTTTCTGATTGTAAGAGTCAGGGAGAGTGACATGAGCCTGCCAAGGAAAACCTGCTGGTGTTGGCAAAATTGGCACTTCTGTTTCCAGCTCATAAAATCAGGTTCATTCATTCATTTTTTATCTTTGAAATTTGGAGCAACATTTTAAAACATGTTTTAAACTTGATTGTGCTTAATTGTGCTCCTTGTGTTTGGGAGAGGGACCATATTGAACAAGGAGAACGCTGTTGGTCGTGAATTTTCCTCTGGTGCTATTCTTCCTGGGGGCAAAGCCCACTCTACTGAAAATGTCTCATTTTTCCTCACACACATGCAAAAAATGGTGTCTTTTGTGATTGCCTTTCTCCCAAAAGTCTTCCAGAAGAAATAAGATTGGAGCTACTTGTGAGAAATGGAAGAATTCAAAGAATTTCTAAGATCAAAATGAAAAGCACTTATGTCTGATTTTTTTGGCATGCAAAAAAAATCACCAGGGCCTTATGAGAAGCAGGATCTACTGTTCACCCTCCTCTGAGAGACATGAATTTGCTAAACCAAGATGTGCCAAGGGTGCACTTCAAGGACTATCTTAAAACTAAGCCCAAGCTCCTTTAAAAATTAAAGCAGACTTTTTGGTTTCTGACATATGCACATCATTAGAGTCAGAGAATGATTTGGAAGCAGGATTCTTATTTGCTAAATGAGAAGTTGTTAAATCCATGTAGTAAAAGATGTCAAATAAATTTATACAGGAGACAGTAAAAATGGGAATTGCAATCATTTAGGCATGAGATATATTTTATTATTCCTAGCTCTCTGAAAAGAATTTAAGAAAATTATATAATCTTTGAGAATTCTTGCATCACCTTTGGGAATGACCCGTGATCTGCTCCAAACTTCCTCTCACGACCACCCCCAAAAGGAGGTCATTCCACTTTAGTGTGAACATATCCTGTGACCACATATATATCCCGTTGCTAGGCAGCTTCAGGTTAAAAATTTCTCTATTGAACCAAAATTTGTCTCAGTAAAACTTCCATTTACTTATCCTAAAATTCCACCTCAACAATACACATTTTTTTTTCTTGCAAATTACAGCCTCTCCATAATTTGAAAACAGCTCCTTTATTCTTTGCAAATCTTCTTTGGAGGAATCGGAAAGGAAGTTACATGTTGTTACCTCCAATATTTTATACTTGCTTGGTACATGTTCACAGAAGTCTGGAAGTCCGTTTCATCACATGGATGATACCTCCAACTTACTGTTTCTTCTAATGAGAACAGGCTGTTATCACAGACAGATGTGCATTCTCAGTCAATAGAGATATTGAGATATCTCAGCCATGGATAAAAATGAGAATCCCTCTTTTCTCCTGCTTCTTCAATTTTCTAGGGATATGTATATACACATGCACACATAAATACATATACATATATTTATGTATATCCCTAGAAAATATATATAACTATATGAATATATATATAAAATTCCAGCTCTTTTGTTCTCCCTAGCACCTATTTATTACTGGAATGGCCTTGAAGGTTGCATTCCCAGAAGCCAACTCCAGATTTTCTCTGATTATCTCATGTACTGTCAATATTAGCCTTTTTTTCTCCCCTTCTTACTTGATAGCAATAGAGAGTGCCAATGGAACAGTCGATAATGTTATTGATGAGCTCGGACTGATCAATACTCAGGTAGCCAAGACCTGACTTTCTTGTTAGCCTCTTAGTAACTCAGAAAAAAATCAAAACTGTTCTCAGTAAAGGCGCTGGTTGGAGTAGCCGGTATCGGAAACTTAAGGTCAGTGTGTTACTGCACCGCAGACGGCCATCCTGACTTCCCTGTTCGGGGCTGGTTGTCTGCCCCGTGCCGACTGTGCCGAGAGCCTAATGGTTGACCCGTTGTGCTGCTTTGTCTGATGTGCGCAGTCTTTCTATTGTCAAATTTCTGGTGGGATAGACCTCCTTCTTATTTAAGTGATGAAGAATTTTTTTCACATTTCAGATCTTTTGTATTAAAAGAAAAAGTTAACCCATGATCTGGAGGGGGCAGAAAAGCTGAATTCTAAATTCAGGACATAAATCCTTAACACTGAAGTAGAATCTAGGGGAGGAAGCCAGTGCATCTTCTTTCTTAAATCACATTTATTGAGTTGTAACTTATGTACCAATATATGCAATGCACTCATTTTATGTGTAGAGTTCTATGAGTTTTGAAAAATGTTTATATTTGTATAACCACTGCCGCAATGAAGAAATAGAACATTTCTACGATGTTAGAAATTTCCTCTGTCTCCCTTCCTTGCCAGACAATTTTGTTGCCTCCATCCTTGCCCTGAGGAAACACCCAACTGCGTGTTTGTCAATTTATATTATATCTGTCTATTCTAGAGTTTTATACAAACAACGATCGCAGCATATGCACTCTTTATGTCTGGCTTCTTTCATTCATGATAATGTTTTTGAGAGACATCCATGCTGTTGCAGGCATTCTTTTTCTCGTTGGCCATTATTCCATTGACTGGGCATACGACATTCTGTTGATCCATTATCTGCTGGTGAACATTTACGTCAAAGGACTGGGGTGGACATGGGCTTTCATTTGTCTTGGGGAATTACTGGGTGTTATAGTAAAAGTTATGTTTAACTTTATAAGAAACTCTCAGCTTGTTTCCCAGTGTGGGCGCGGTGCCCTGCGTTAGCACCAGCCGTGTATGAAAGCTCCAGGTCCCCCCACCCCCCCCGCATGGGCACAGCTCGTCCTTCTCATTTTCACATTCAAATGGGTGGGGAGCAGACGCATTCCATTATGTCTTATGTTACTTTGATGACTAAGGCCAGTCAAATCTTGGGTATGTATTAGTCATGCGTATACTTTTTGTAAAGCATGCGAATCTTTTGTCTATTTTTTATTGGGTGTTTGTTTTTTAAGTTGGGCTTTTACATATTATGCATCGAAGTCCTTTATCATATGTATATAGTTGTAGATGTGATCATACATGTGAGACATATATGTGGTATCTCTATTTCTATCTCTCTATATTTATAAATAGTTTTCAAGCAGTGAATGGACTACATTTTTATTTTGAAAAAGGAGTCTTTCGAAAAACAGAAATTTTAAACTCGCTTTTTATGTTCTAAGATATCTTTGCCTACTCCAAATTTGCACATATGATAATATAAATATAGATAAATATATTTACATAAATAAAAATATAAATAAATGTTTAACTTATAGCAGTATACCTTTGAGTAATATATCACCACACTTAAAATATAAAAACTTTAAAACATCATACTCTCCTGTCCCCCTTCCCATTCCTGTGCTTTTGCCATCATACATTACTTCTACACACATTATAAATTTAACAATACACTTTTATTATTTTAAAACCAGTTATTTCTTAAGAAATTAAAAATTGTAATTTACATTTACATACATGTTTACCATTTCTAGCACTTTTTATTCCTTTTAATAGACCCAAGTCTCTAGCTGGCATCATTTTCTCTTTAATGGAAGAATTACCATTAATTTTTTTTTTTTTTTTTTTTTTGAGTGCAGATTTTCTGAAGACAGACTACCCCAGGTTTTGTTTTTTGGGAGTCTTTACTTTGCCTGAACTTTTGAATGTTATTTTCACTGTGAATAGAGCCCAGTTCTTCTACTATAACCCTGGACTGGTCTCTTCTGAATGTCCCAATTTTTCAATGAGTCCTTTCTCCTCTGGTTGGTTAAAGACTGGCTGTCTTCTCATCCTGTGCCTCATTTGGGAATTGTTCAGCTGAGAGTTCCTGAGTCATGCCTTCCCTGGCTGTGTGCAGTGTAATCCTATAAAAGCACAGCTCAGTATTCAGCAAAGGCTCTAGGAGACTCCAAGCAGATCTCTGGAGTTCTTTTCCACAGCACGCACTTCTCTAGAATGTTTTCCTGTGCCGTCCTGCTGCCTCATCTTCCCTGAACTCTAATTTAATCTCCGTCTTCTCACCTCAGAAGGATCACCTTGTTCTGCTTGGAATATCCCTCTCTGCTCTGTGGCCCAGGATACACTTCTAGATGGAAATCTGGGATGATCGTTGGGTTTGCCTTGACCTTCTCACTTCGTGGCTCACAGTTATGTTATGGCTCTCTTAAGGTCAAAAATGATACTCCTGTTCTATAGAACTAGAAGACTGGATGAAATCTATAAAACAATTTTTTATAGATATTGGAAAATAGGTAGCAGAGGACTGTACTCCTAGAGAGAAGGAAAATGATACTTTTGCTACTACACTATTGTATTTTTTCAGAACTCTCTATATCTTAACTTCCTAACCTTCTCAAGTACTTGTGTGTTCATGTTTTGGGGGTTTCTTTTGGGGATCAATAATTGACATTGGGTGTTTTCGGTAGACTAATTGTTAAAATCCAAATTTTGAAACTTGAAGATTGATACCATATATAAAGTATAGTATGGAATAAGTATAGTTGTAAAAAGTCACTGATGTCAAAATGAGGGATTTTCTGGGCTAGTTATTAGATTTCTCCTTCTTCTCCGTGTCTTTCGCAAAGTCATCCATTCTTCTTCTTCTGTTTTTGAACCTGTCATAACATGTAAATGAGCATTATTACTATTTTTAATCCCGAAGAATAACAGTTTAAAAATATTATTACACTGAAAGCCTAAAATAAAATAATTGCTTCTTAGAAGGTTAACTGTTTTCTGAAGGTGTCATTTTCCTGCACATTATGGGCTCCTGGTATTTTTCTTTCTTTATTCTCATGCCTGGTAAAGGTTAGAAAGGGGACGGATAATACAACATAAACTTCTGAATAAGGAAAGAAAACGAGGCCTCTGTGAATGTACCAGGACTTCTGGGATACTCACACCTCACCACTGGTTGAGGAAGGACTCTAGATGTGATATGACCATGCGAGGTTTTTACTTTCCTTTATCAGTGTGTGGTTAATATAATGAAAAACCCACATCTATGTCTCTATATCTATTATTTCTATGTATTGCCAATCCTGAGGACCTGTCAAAATTCATATTCTAATGCTTAGGCCTCCACATAGTTATTCTGTACATGTGGGTCATTCTTAAGTGTCTGTCATTTTCTTCTGTTTTTCCAGCTTATGGTCCTTTGGACAGTAGAGCTGCTCCTATGTTTGCCTTAAAATGAAAGTAATTAATCTCAAGTTACTTTGTGTTTTCATTAGATCACTAATTTCCATTTAAATACGATCAGCTGAATTACAGAGACTCCATGCATAGCATTTATTCTTACAGTCACAGTAGGTCTTCTCATGTTATAAAAAGCACAGGGAATGTGATACTCGGTTCGTTTAGATCTCCTCTGGCTCAGTTTGCTGGATCCTCAATGTTGGAGGAGGTCAGCAAGAGTTTGTGACTGTTGGTTGGCCTGCATGTGAGCTGGACCTGGGTAATCAGGGGCTCATCATCCCTCTGCTATCCTTGGAATGTATGCACCGCCCACCATTCCCACAGTGCAAGCCATTTTCAAGGACACAGTTTTGAGAGAGAACTCTAGACTGAATATGTGACTGAAGCCAGTTAAAGCCTCACTACAAAATTTTAAGATTCTGGTGGGTGAGTGTGAGGATTGATTTGTCTTATGTCCTGAAGACAAACCTTGTATGTAAATTTCGTTGTTTATTAAACCTGCCACCTACCATTGTAGAGGGTCCTGCTTCTTTCTTCCAGCTCTCCTTGTCTTCTGTGTAGGGGCAGCAGTTTCAGATTATACCCAGGAAGCTCCGGAGGGCAAGAACCATCACTGAAATAACAACATGACCTTATGTCCTTGGATTCTACCAACACGTACATTTTATATGGCCCCTTCAGCATATAGTTCCAACTTGCAAAAAGATGCTTTGTTGCAAGCAATGTGCTTGGCACCTGTAGCACAGAGGCTAATATACAAGGTCTCTGCCCATTAGAAGTCACAGTGAGGTTGTATGAAATACCATATAACAACTTATTAAATGCACACACACTCACATGCCCATACACAGATACACAGCGGGTATGCCTATGAAAGGGACATACATTCGACGTATTATGGACATCTAATGACCTCGATTACATTCTTCTAATTCTGGTAAGAATCCTGTGAGACCAGTGTATTAATTAGGTTCATGTTCAGCACTGAATAACAGATATTCCCAAACTAGAGGCTTAAGCACAATATGTATTTATTTGCTTACTAAGTAAACAAAGCTAGGAAGTCGGTAGTTTGAGTCTAGCACAATGATTCTCCGGTCACAGAGGAAGCTAGGTCCTCCTAGCTTTACTCCACGGTGGAACTGCTAGATTACCGCTCTCGCAACAGCAAATTTCATAATGAATGTTTGTGCCTGGGGCAGAGGACAGATATTCTCCCTTTGAGAAGACTTTTGGAAGTTTCATGCAGTGCTTCCACCTGGGTAGGAATTCAGCATCCGCACCAAAGTAGGCGTTGCCATTGGACCTTGCAGTGAAGACCCCCAGGCTCCAGGAATGATGGGTGGGTGCATGGAGTTCGCAGACCTGGATTCTCCATCAGTTCAGTCACTTACTGAAGACGAGACGTGGAGACAGTCACTCCCTTCTGCATGTGGTAATCTTCTCACTGAAAACTTTGGTATAGCCTCATGTCTAAGACATACTTTGTAATGATTAAACAACAGAACAAACTCTAAAGTACCATACTAATTAGTTCCAAGCGGAGTTGAAATTTTGGTTACCTGGTCACAATTAAGGAAGTCAAACAATGAAATATAAGGCGGTACTTCACGTTTTCAAAAGCCAGCAGACTGAGTTTTCAAGAGCTACAGCTGTATGGTGTCAGCCGATGGTCACTGGTGCCAATTCATAGCCAAAAGGAACCCCCAGTTTGGGGTGTGGTAAAGGAAACTTCATTCAGTGCAAATAGCTTGACTGTGATATGTCACAGCTGCAGAACAGCTCAGCAGCGTTACAGCTCAATTATGAGACGGCGCAGCTGTGGAGCCGCGTGGCTGCGAGGTAGCCCTCCGGCTAGACAGCTCTACTCTGCCGCTCTGCTCCCGTTCAGGGAGACAGTCTTGTGTTTCAGCTCCAACCTGGGAGAGGGAGTCTCCAGTGGAAAAGGAAAGTGTGCTCCCAAGAATGAAGCGCAGAATTCCATAAAGAGAAGTCCCTGCTTCTGGTCCCTAATAGGTCTATCCTTATGCAAATGAGAACGCCCAAATTCTCAAAGTTCTGATTGGCCAAAATGGACCTGCTCTGATTGGTAGGTGAAGATGCTGATGGTGATGTAGCTGCATGGCTCTGATTGGATAGAGAAAGTCTCAGTCCTATTGGATGAAATACAATTCCAGGAACTCCTGTATAAAAGCCGGCTTTGCTGGTGGGAGCACAGGGCAGGTGGGCAGTTTAGTGCAGGAGGCAGGCGGCTTAGGGCAGGCTTCTCACCGAAGTGCAGTTTGCGTGAGCGGCCTGTTTAGAAACAACTACGAGGCTCTTTTTCAATGGGAACCCAGGTAGCCACAGAAGCGCTTCTTGGTAGGTATCTTCTTTCTAGGGGTCGCTAATGGCTGCTTCTTTAACAAACGTGCAGGTTTGCTTCCCCCTTTCACTTTAGGGCCCCCGTATATTCTTGTCCTTGTTGTTCCCATCAAAGCACACATTTGCGGGGAGGTGGGGGGTCGTCCTCAGACTTAAGTGTTAGAGTGAATGCAACTGAGAGAACTTGTTTGTGTTTAGAACGCATGAGACAGAGCTGGTGGGTACCAAGGCCACGTAATGCCAGAGAAACGCCGTATTTTGCTAACCTGGCCACGTGGGGAGAGCGGAAGGGGAGCCAGGGGACTCGTGGCGGTGCAGAATTCTCCGGCAGCCGTGCTCCTGTCCTGCCCCCTCGAGCTCAGAGCGGTGAGTTTTTATTTGGGCTCTGCCAGGGAATGAGGGCCTCAGAGAATGCAGCCAGCTGCGTGGGGACTTAATGGCCTTTAACAGGACATAATCATGTCTCCTGGGTTCATCAGTTGTTCCTTCACAGCCATTTTGCATTTTTTGCTGATTTAATTATTACCTTTTCTGATAAAGTAAGCTCAAACTAAAGGAAGTTTCCATTGTATAGGGGAGAACTTGAGGTGCAGAGAGAAATAACGCCTAATTCCTGGGAGGATGGGGTGTGCACTGGTTCAGCCTCTTAAACAGGCTATCTCGCATTTCTAAGCGTTGGTTTTTTTCACCTGCGAAACGGGGCTGACCATACCTACCTCTCAAAGCAATTGGGAGAGTTAAACAACGCACCGACGCCTGCCAAGCGCACGGGAATCGTTCGCCGTCCCAACAGTGGTGCTTGTTACAATTCAATCAAAATCAGGGCTGCATTAAGGCCCCCCAGGAATCCTGACTGAAGTCTAATCGTCTTTCTGCTTCGTGACAGTGCGCTTCCTGACCCCTCACAGTGGCCATAGTCAAAATGTGGTTTACCATCCACGCCTCTCTTTATCTTGGTGGGAGGCTGTGAGAGAGAATCAGGAAACCTGCCGAGATCCTGGATCCCGTGCTACAGTGGGAGCTCAGAATGATAAAACAAGAAGGGGCCTCTCCAGCTTCCCAATTTACAGATGGGGAATCTGAGGCCCCGAGCGGGGAGGGGCTTTCTAGGAATCACCAGCTTTGCTTCATCTTAGTAATTTGGGGGGACCTTTTTGGATTGCAACGAAGCTCGAGTATTTATGGATCTGTCTGCTCTGCCTTGTCTGGTCTTATGTGCAAAGGGCAGCATTTGGCAGAGAAGGGAAGTTAAGCTCCAGTTATGGCTGTCTGCAGCGACTGGCCCCGTTAGCATGTTAATGCGCCTGAATAGCGGTTTTACGACCCTGTTTGCAGCAGGCTGGCTTCTCCTGCATGTCACTAATGAAATGCGTTAGTCTGGTTCACCATGGATAGAATGGGTCAATGAATGTGTGGTACTCTGGAGGGAATAAAGTACCGTTCAAATGCTTTGTGTAAAATGTCACCCGTGGTATCTCTAGCTTGATTCTTAAAATTCTCAGCACCGCACAGCCTCACAACCAGAATTATCCTTTGAAATATTGGTTTTTGTTCACTGGTCAGGAAACTGGCTTTTGATGAGGAAGGAGCTGTGATCCTATAAAAGAGGTTCCGTTGGAAGAGTTCCAGATTGTAGTCCTGAATGGAACCTTAGAGATCTTTCATACATCTCCCTAAACTTTCAGAGAAGTAAAATGAAAGCCTAGAGAATGAAAGGTACCAGATGGCGACGAGGCAGGGGCCACGTCTCCTTGTTTAGAAGACAATACACAGAATTTACATTGTTTTTGTTCTTTAGAATCCCTTGTGGGAAGCAAGAGAGTGAAATAACACATTATCTAATAATTTACATTCAGATGAGTAAGTACACAAGCAGGAAAATAAATAAAGAAAGCAAAACAAAAAACAAAGCTGTCTGGTGCATCCTTTTTAAGCAAAATATAAGCTACCTTATCAGCTCCTTGAAAACGGGCATTTGGACCCTTGTAGCATTGAGCTGAGCACTCACGACGGATGTCAATGACTGATTCATCAACTACAAAGTTTTGAGGTGAGGTAAGTCATTTCATTTCTGGAATAATCATTCTCCTTTTGGTTACTTGAGCAAGCCCAGAGAGAGCGGGCACTGCCTACCTGCTTACCCGTATCAGAGCTCCAGGTCGAAGGGCTGGGGATGGCGACCGATTTGTACTGTCCCATGCATGAAGGTCAGACCTTCAGGGAATGCAGCTCATTTAGCTGAGGTGTGATTCCTGGAGAGGGGAAGTTGGCTCTGCTGGGCCCTGGCTGTGTTTTATGTGTTGGGCATAAATTAATACCTGGTTTTGAAGGGCAAACTATCAAGCTACCTCTTCCTACCCCAGAGGCCCCAAACTCTTGCATCTGGACCATTGCCTGCCTTTCTTCTCCAAACTAGCCCTGTCCCTAATTCGTCATATGGCCAGACTCCTCACCTGTCACCTACTCATCTGTGTGATTTTTGCCAAGCCTTTCAAGACACCAGAACTCTCAGGTTTTCTCCCAGGCTTGGCTGTTGGTTCCTTTGTTTCTTTCGGGGCCATGGTTCTCTGTCTCTTGTTGGATCCATGAATTTATCCAATTGTATATTGTATCGGCAGCCGTCCGTCTCGAGAGACGATGGTGTAGCTTCTTAAGAGTCTATCTGCACCGCCGAGAATGGCTGTGCAGTCCGACTCGGGAGTGACACAGTATCTGTCTCCTCCCGTGTTGAATCGACATCTTGCGATGTCGCTGGAGTGTCCTCTCCAGTGAAGCTGAAGCTACAGAGCCTGGGCAGGGTGATATGGAGGGTCTGCTGTTGCCCATGCAGCAGACCCCCCCCTCTCTTCGCAGCTGAAGGGTCCAAGGGAAAGACGGAGTCAATACAGCTTGGCTTCAGGTGCGCCGCAGGAGTTGCCAGTGTTGACTACAACGTCAAACCGCCTTAGGGACTCCGGCTCCGGATTTTCTGTCGGGGTTTACTCCCTTAGCCTTTCCCCTGAAGAGGTATGCCGCAAGGCAGCGGAGGTTTTTTGGAGTCAGAGTTTTCCTTCTCTGATTATCACAACAAATTTGACAGAACATTCTATTAATTTTTATTGAATTTATGTTGTGAATTTATCCAATAACTTAGTTGTAAAGGAAAACTGTAAAGTTGAGTACCCTCTCGGTGTCTGCTTTTGCACATAAGAGTGACACAATATATTGGTTTAATCAACTGGGAGTGGAATTAATCTTAATATCACAATCAATATAGAAGCAGTGATGTGAAGTTATTATATAATTTATGGAAGTGGTGTCCAGACTTCAACTTAGACCAGACAGATTCTAGTCTTAGCCACATATTCGTGTTTATGCCAAATGCAAGAGAAATTATCGGTGTTCGCGTTGGGTCGTAATTCAGCTCTGCTAACTAGACATGTGTAAGATGAATATTTAAACAGCTCTTACACTCTGTGGATCTGGAATTTGTGGTGTGGGGTTATTGGCAAAAGGAGGAACAGCAAATTACCTGAAAAGTCCTTGTCCTCCCCATCTCTGAAAGCTCAATTTCAGCTCCTTTTTTCAAGCTTTAGTTTAAATAGCATCATCTCTCTGAAGCCTGTCCCAATTCTCCTATTGAAGTAACTCCTGTCTTTCAACTTCTAGGACAATTCAGTGAGTGCAGTGCCTGCAATTTAACACTTTGTGTGATTGTTACAATTGACCATAGTCTAGTCTTTTATTAAATTTGTAGAAATCCTTAAGAGCAGGGTAATCATTTAACCCTTTCTGTACTATCTTAGTTCTTGGCACACAGTGGATATTTATTAATTATTTGTTATGTTATGATTAAGTCAGTCAGTGACTGACAGGCTAAATAAATCAGTGAACTGTGCACATAAACGAAGAAACAGACAAAGGACTGTGTGTGGGGGATGGGAATGGACTGATGGATTTAATGTCTGCAAACCTAATACTCTTCAATACTATAGGTATTACTCTGTGTGAGCCATTGTGCTAAACACTGTGTACATGATCTCACTGAGCTTCACAGCATGCGTCGTAAGTATTATCATTCCCCCTTCAAAGATGAAGAAACTAAGACTTAGGAAATCTAAGTGTTTTACTCAGAGATTTGGGAACCCTGTGTCTCACTACACAGACCAGGCGTGAAGCAGAAAGTCAGGACTCGTGTTTATAAGGGTGGAGACCAAATGTCTGTGTCACCTCTTCAGTATTTGCTGTTTGTGTCTTCTTTCTTTCTTTCTTTCTTTCTTTTTTTTTTTTTGAGTCTCATAAAACAAGACAATTTCAGTTTCAAACAATGTTCAAGCTCTATGTGGTTATTTCTTCTCAAATGAGACCACAGGCAAATTTAGGGCTTTTTGGCCAACAAACCCATACGTTTGGCCCAGTGTCACCTTTGATGTTCACCTTGGTTGCATTGGAGACTGACCATTCCATATTATTGAGTATGGTATCATCATGATTACATTAGGGAGTTCCAGAAATACCCTCTGTTTGAGTAAGATACTGGCATAGGAGATCCAGTTTGGTGAGACCTGCATCAGTTTAACTTGAAAACGTTTTTCTCATAGTTTCTGGATTGGGGGGCTATGTAATGTTCTTGATCAACTCTCAGCATGTAATGCTCTGCCTGTGCATAGTCCATTTGTGGGCATCAGGCCATCTGGATGGGCTCAGGGGTTCCTACAAGATGAATGCATAAGAACGTTGTCTTCCCACCCAGCAGACTCCCCATCTAGATGTGAGGACTTTTAATCTGATAGTCACTGATCCAGAGGACAAATCATAAATCCCAGCTTTTATGTAGCCTCAGTGATACTTCTTTCCTTCCAAATGGACTCGGGGTTGTCTTGTTGTTTCAAGGATGAATCATAGACACCCAACCAGTCTTCCTCATATGTCTGTAGGTGGCTAAGGGCGCTGTGCATGAGGCTGTTTATTTGCCACAGACCCTTTTCTTAGTTATAAACAGATACTAACCTAGCCACAGTGGGGCCAGGATGTCCAGCCAAGTTCTTGTCAGTCCTCATTCCCTGGCTTGGTCCCATTCAATGCCCCTTGGCTACTACTCAGAGCCATGTCATGTATGGATAGAATTCCCAAACAACAGACGACAACAATCCAACTCTGGAGCATCTGCCCCAAGTCCAGATCTCCTGCTATTGTTTTCAGCCTCCCTGAGCTAAGGAAGAATGGAGATTGTGACTACCTCTCTTCCCAGAGACACTGCCCTCTGAACCTCCCAGCAGGGCTTTCCAGAACCAGCCTCTGTATGAGTTTCTCCTTAGTTCTGGTGCTCTCCATGTTCCTGCAGACATACCTTGCATGAAACCTGTGTGATGCAAGATCTATGTTATAAACATCTAGGCAGGATGGGTAGTGGAGTCCAGTTCTTTAATATCATCTCTTCTGTTTAGAATTGCAAAGAATGAGCCTCAGCCAAGCTGTCCTGATCAAAAGGGCAGTTGGTATTACAACAGCTTCCTTATTAATCCTTTCCAATGTGAGTGTTTTGGTCTTGGGATGGCTGATATCTCTGATAAGCTCAGACATGCTGTATTGAAATGCCTACATAAACAGATGACTACTCACTAATCTTACTGAGTGGCTAGACCAGTCCAATGTCCAGAGCACTTCAGCACTGCTACCAAATTTGTCCAGGCTGATCCTGAGACCAGACAATCCTTTGCTGTGAATAACTCATGCAGCTGTACAAATAGGCGTCAGATCTATTTGTTTCTTTAATCCTATTGGATTCTACTGGGATATGTTTTCATTCTTACACGTCTATGATTTATGCTCGTAATGATGAGCCCTCTATAATCCTGAAGCTTAAAGGGCTTCAGCACCCTGGTCTGGGGAAGTCACCAGCTTTAGGGACAGCACAGTTGGTCTTAGTATCAGAGACCATGCTCGAGGCCTGCGGCAACGAAGAAGGTTGGTTTGCTCTTCCTCTCTTCCCCCAACCCTCTCCACAGTCTCTTTGGCAAATCGCTGAACACATAACCTATTGAATTAAAGCTCATTTTAGTTTCCAAAGCCATTAGGAACTAAGATCCTGGGGGAATCTTAAGTAATTTCACTTCAGCTGCTTAAGATGTTTAGGCACAATGCATCACATTTCTGATTGGGAATGTTGTCAGCGTTGTAAGCATGTTAGGTATACCGAGTCCTAGGAGCTGACTCACTGGTGGCGGTATCTATTTAAAACTTTTGATGACTCAATAAAATTTCTTTGAAAACTCTCCCAATTCCTTAGTCATAAGGGCAAGGTCTTGAGTCCCTAGGTAAATGTGAGATGATCTGTTTGTGTTTTGTTATTTTTACAGTTTGCTCTTGACTTAGGTTCTAGTCTGGTTTCTGAGCCTGTTCTTTGATATTACTGGAATTGAATGACTTACATTCCGTGTGTTTCAGGAATGATATAGCCATGCACACACAGTTTATGGCCAGCCAGTCCTGCATGACAAGGAGTAAAGCAAAGATCTTCAAGTCTTCTCTTCAGACACTATCACATTCAGAGATACATAGGTGCTCCTCTAATCACCAATCACTACTTCTTATGTCCCAAGCCTGTCCAAAGGCCAGGTCAATATTGCCATCCTCAGGGTGCTTACAGTCTTCTGTGAGACATGCAATAAAGACAGCCATCATTTTAAAAAGTTCTTCCTATGTGCTAGACATCTCATTAAGTGCTGGACATGGGCTATTTCATTTAACCTTGGCAACTGCCCTAAACATAGGCACTGTGATTACCCCTGTTTTAAAGACGAGAAAACTGAGGCTTTAAAGGCATCAGATAACTTGCCCAAGATAATATATGTAGAATGTTTTGGAACTGCCATTGGGACAGATCAGTGTGACTATGGGGCCCTTGCCTGTAACTGCCATAAGACACTGCTGTGTGAAAGGACAACGTGTAATTTTATATGGAAGAGGTTGTGCAGTGCTCTTTGGGATCACGGAGGAGACATTGTCTGCCGCTGACCAGAAGGCTAGGGGAAGTGGGGGGAAAGAGCTCCCTTGAGTACACGTGATGGGACAGCCCTGGTCCAGGAGAGCTGGACACGAGGGACAGAAGGCAAGGACCAATGTGAGCCAGTCACGCTGGGTAGTGGGGGCCCAGGGGAGGTATGTTCAGAGCCCCAACTCCCCTTTCCTAACACACGTCCCCCTTATGAGACATTCTTCTACCCCCCCACCCCCCCAAGGAAGTGCTCTTGTCACTATGTAGAGTGCAATGGGTCGGGAGTTTGCTGTTGTGAAGATACAAGTTCAAATCTCCCCTCCATAATCTGCTAGCTTTAGTATCTTCAGCATATCACTCCAAGCCTATGAATTTTATTGTTCTCATGTGTAAAATGGGGATATTAATACTTACCTCACAAGCGTATTATGGAAATGAGAGATGAAAGGAATCAACGAGTAAGATTTGACCTGCTGAGCTCAGGGCCAGCATGCAACGTGAGCTCCTTCCGCTGCAGCGTCTCCCTTTTAAACTCTGTCTCAGGGACGTTTTCACCTCCCTCTTTTGCATTTTGGTACAATCACATTCCAATCTAGACTTTCTTTCTCAAAAGGGCAGCTGGACACCAAACCCAACCTTTCAATGGCTTCTCACCTTCAAGGGATTTCAAATGTCAGAGGTTTTACTAAGGATTTTTTTTGGGGGGGTGTGTGGGGATTTTGATACTGTCAAATTCCATCCCAGAGCAGTCAAGTTTTCTGCTTATTATTTGAAGTGGGGACCTTCTAATTTCTGAGGTAGTCCTAAGCACTAAAGGGAATAGGGATGAGACAGCTGAGTCCCAAGATGTGTCCCAGTGGAAGCACAACCCGACTGCGGGGCTGTAACCTCTGAGTTGTACTGAAGATATGACAGTCCATGAGTATCACCAGCTGTCATGGGTAGTTTCCATCTCCCCGGACAGTAGTACAAGGCTGAGTGCTACTCAGCAGAAGTGCTCTGAAGTCACAGTATTTCCAAATAGCCTCCATCCCATCAGCAAGCAAGCAGTCTTGGCTGTAATCAATAAATGTACTTAGAAAATCAGGGGTGGGGACCCCATCCCTTCAGCTGCTCACCATAATGCCATTTGAAGGTCACTGGCAGCATGCAAGAAGCATCTTGATCATCATTCTAGTAACTTGAATAAGTTTATTTAGTGTTAAAGTTTCTGCTTTGCCCAAAGACCCACCTGGACACCCCAAAGATCATTGATGTCGTTCATCCAACTAACAGCTTTCTTTCAATTTATTTTTCCTTTTACCATCTCCTCCACTGTCTCCTTCTACTCATTTCCACCATCTTTCTCCTCCTCCTCCTTTTTGGAGAAAAAAGGATCAGCATGTTTAAACGTCATTATTTTCTCTGTTCAGACTCCGGTTCTTTGGTGGGACTAAATAAGATTATCATGGAAGTTCACACTGGCTTAGTTTTCTGATGTGCTAAATAAATTGCTTCTCCTTAAAAGCACTGCGTTTCTTCAGTCTTTTATTCTGTGGGTGCACACTAAGCACCTAATGGGTGCTGCCTGGGATGCAGATGTGTGTATCATGGCTTCCAGCCATGAAGGAAGTGAAAGATGTGATTCAACTTATTAATAAAACAGAACAGAAAACAATGCAGGGAGATCAAAAGGGAAGTCGTTTTTGCTGGACAAGGCACTGTTTGAGCTAGACCTTAAGCATGTACTGAAAGTAATAAAACCAACACTTTGTGTTCAAGATACACAGGGCATATGGGTAGTTAGAAATCATCCCTCTCACACAACTAAACGTTGTGAAGCTTGTCTGGGCCCCTGTGTGCCTAAAGGAAGATGGTGATAAATAAGGCTAGAAGAGGTAGATTTGTGCTAATAGATCTAAAGTAGGAAAAACCGACATATACGTGACAGAGAACTCCCCACCCCAACCCCATCCCTATGGGTCTGTTCTCCAAAGAAGTCTCTCTTTGGATGCTCCCTTTGATGTGATCTGTTGAGGGACAGTTTCATTCTGAGGCAGCAACCACACAGAATTGCTCAGTGTCACAGGATTAGTGGGGAAACCCCACTGGGAGGAGAAATAGCAGAAGGCAGGATGTGGGGCGACACCCAGGATGATGCTCTGTCTTGCCCTCCACCCCCCCCCCCCGATTGTTGTAATTTTTACCCAGGCTGCTATAGAGGGACCTATTCTGTAATAAAGGAAAACTGTGATTAGGAAAAGAGGAACTAGGGTACTCTCAGGATTTTTTTTTCTGCAAAAAAACAACAAAGGGTCAATTTGGTTATTGTTAGAACATGAATTTCCAATTAATAACCTGAGATCAAAGATACTATAAACATTTTATGTCCTGTGAGTGGTGGTTTGCATTCAAGGTATAGCAAAACATGTTTTAATTAAAAAGTTTTTTATTGACAGATGTAGATATTGATTAAATATATTAAACATCAAAGCAAAAATTTACAGGTAAAACAATGTATCCTAGCAAAATCATTATTTTCATAAACTATGGTGTGTTGGGGTATTTTTAAAAGAATAATATGTGATGTTCATGTGTGTATGCAGGAGACACAATGACCCAAATAAATTCAATGTGAGTTACTTAGCATGGCCAGGAAGGAACAGGTTTGAAAAAAGTAAAAATATACTAAAACTATGTGCGAAAGAGAACAGTTTGTGTAAATTTTATGCTACAGTTCCTTTCTATGTATGTTAATGAAGGGAAGTGTAGTAAAATCTCTAACAGTATATTATTCATAGCCATTGAGAATCCATATATACTCACAGATAATCTAAAACTGCTCTTCTATTGAAAAAAAGTTATTTGACTTATAATTTAAAAAAATTCAGACTGCTTTTATTTTCTATTAATATAAGTTGGCAAGACTTAATACTCAATAGTGTTTTTCATTAGGTCAGGGGTTGTTAAATGAAATAAAGAAAACTTGTAAATGAATTCAGTTTCACCATTCACTGAGACCAATGAGTTACTCTGACATCTATGAACATTTTGTTCTAGAAAAACAGTCAGAAAGCTGTGTGTTTTTTTATTAATTACTGGAAATCAGGTGGTTACATGACTCAGTTTTGTATATAGGAAACCAATTGAATGAGGTTTCTTTCAGACACCAGTAATTGAGAAAAATGATGGAGTATCACATTACTGACAATAGGAATCGAATAAACTTGTTACTAACAGGAATACATCTCTTGTGATTGAGAACAAAATCATGACTATATACTCAACTAATGTTCATGTGACCTAGAAGTAGTATCTAGTTCTCTAAATGAAACCTTTTCTCAAAATTAATTAAAAATTTAACCTAAAACAGTAGATTTTGATTTTAGTTTGCATGCGTGTAGAGAATAATGACTTTCACTTTGTGGTAATGCTAAAAAATCAAGATAAAATAACAATTACACTTATCTATGAGATAACCTAGGAAGCGCAAGTGACTTGACACCTGAAGAGAGAAGGTCTTCCGTGCAGCAGCTTCCTCGGGGGCAACAATGGGAATGGTTCTGGGTGTAGGCCGGGGGAGGGGAGGGCCTGCCAGACTTTGCCTCGTTGAGGAGAGCCCAGTGGGATCATTGCTGGTAGTAGAAGCAGGCAAGAGAGATCAAAACCTGGAGGATCTCAAACACAATCTTTTGTGTGGCCTGAAAATGCTCCCTTCTATATTTTGATTTAGCAAGACAGTAAAGCTAAAGTCATCATTCCAGGATAAAATCCCAAGGGATGACAGGTTGCTACCACGTCCAAAACCTTGCATGGGAAATGCCAACAGATATTAAGAGTCAAAAATAATCCTCTTTGGCTTGATGTCTTTCCTTCCGGACCAACTGGGGCAGCTTGTCTTCCTCTCCCCGAAATGGAATCTTTAGCTCCCAATGTGACTGATCAAGGTGGCGATTGCTGAAAGTCAGGGTGGCTGTGGCAGTCTTAAAATAAGACAATGAAATTTGTCACATCTATCGATTCTTCCTTTCATGACCAATTTGCCTGTAGCATGTGATGCTGTTTAATATCATTTTAACCACAGTGGAACTTCTTTCAAAATTGGAGTCAGTCCTCGCAAACCCTAATGGTCTTTATCAACTAACATTATGTAATATTCTAATCGTTTGTTGTCATTTCAATAATCTTTCCAGTATCTTCACCAAAGGTAGATTTCGTCTCAAAATTCCACTCTGTTTGCTCATTCATAAGAAGCAACTCCTCATCTGGTCAAGTTTGTATCAGGAGGCTACAGCGATTTAGTCACTTCTTCAGGCTCCACGTCCAATACTGGCTCTCTTGTTATTGCCACCATATCTGCAGTTACTTCCTTCACTGAAGTCTCGAACCCCTCAAAGTCATCCATGGGGGTTGAAATCAACTTCCAAACTGCTGTTGCTGTTAATATTTTGATTCTTCCCATGAATCTCAAATATTCTTAATGGCATCTAAAATGGTGAATGTTTTCTAGGTTTTCAATTTTCTTTGCCCAGATTTATCAGAGGAATCACTATGTACGGCAGCTATAACCTTGCAAAATGTGTATCTTACATAATAAGTCTTGAAAGTCAAAATGACTCCTTGATCCACGGGCTGCAGAATGGATGTGTTGCGGGCATGAAAACAGCAGTAATCTTTTTGTACATCTTCATCAAAACTCTTGGGGGACCAGGTGTGTTGTTAATGAGCAGTAATGTTTTGAAAGGAATTCTTTTCCTTTTTTTCTGAGCAGTAGGTCCCAACAGTGGGCTTAAAATATTAAGTGAATCATGTTGTAAACAGATGTGCTGTCGTTCAGGCTTTGTTGTCCCATTTATCGAGCACAGGCAGAGCAGACTTAGCATAGTTCTTAGGGGCCCTGGGATTTTTGGAATGGTAAATGAGCTTTGGTTTCAACTTTTAAGTCACCAGCTGCATTAGCCCCTAACAAAAATGTCAGCTCTAAAGCCAGACATTGACTTCTCCTCTCCCATTATGAAGAAAGTCCTAGATAGCATCTTCTTCTGATATCAGGGTGTTTTGTCTACATTGAAAATCTATCATTTAGTATGGCCACCTCATTAATGATCTTAGCTGGATCTTCTGGATAAACTCCTGCGGCTTCTACATCAGCACTTGCTGCTTTAACATGCACTTCTATGTTACGGCGATGGCTTCTTTCCTTCAGCCTTATGACCAATCTCTGCCAACCTCAGTTTTCTTCTCCAGCTTCCTCACCTTTCTTAGCTTTGAAAGGATTGAAGAGATTTGGAGCCTTGCTCAGGATTTAGCTTTGGCTTACTGGAATGTTGTGGCTGGTTTGGTCTTCTAGCCAGGCCATTAAAACTTTCTACATATCAACAATAAGGTTGGTTTGCTTTCTTATCAGCCATGCGTTCACTGGAGTAGCACTTTCATGCCCTTCAGGGACTTTTTCCTTTGCCTTCACAACCCAGCTAACTGGTACAAGAGGCCTAGTTTTTAGCCCATGTTGGCTCTTGTTTGATATGCATCTTCACTAAGTTTAATCGTTTCTAGCTTTTGATTTAAAGTGAGAGATGTATGATTCTTTCTTTCACTTGAACACCGAGAGGCCACCGTAGGGTTATTCATTGGCCTAATTTTGATATTATTGTGTCTTAGGGAAGAGGGAGGCTCGAGCAGAGGGAGAGAGCTGGGGGAATAGCCGGTCAGTGGAGCAGCTAGAACACATCCGACCTCTATTGATTAAGTTTGCTGTCTTGGATGGGCACAGTTCATGGCACCTCAAAAATAATGACATTAATATCACCAAAGATCAGTGGGAATAACTGCAAGAATTTTCAAACTGTGACACAGAGACCCAAAGGGATAATGGTGCTGGAAAAATGGTGCCGATAGACTTGCTCAATGCCAGGCTGCCACAAACCTTCCATCTGGTGGTGGGGGAAGTGGTATCTGTGAAGCACAATAAAGCAAAGTGCAATAAAATGAGACATGCCTATGTACATATTTTCAAGGATGTCTACTGCAGCATTTTTTATACTAGTCCCCGATTAGAAGCAAAGTGAATGACCATTGATTACAACAGAATGGCTAAATAAATTGGGGCACGGCTGCACTAGGATATGGTAGCCATTAAAAAAAATAAACGAGAACTACAGTGATCCCTCACTTATCGTGGGTATTACGTCCTAGACACCCCCCGCGACAGGTGAAAATCCGCGAAGTAGGGACCTTGCATTTATTTTAGTATTTATATATATTTTAAGGCTTTATAAACCCTTCCCACACACTTATAAACCATTCCCAGTCCCTTATTAACCTTTCCCACTCCCTTATTAACCTTTTCCACACTTTTATAAACACTACTTACGTTCTTAAACATATTCTACACTCTTAAACCTACGTCACTTTAACAACATACATATACAGTACAGCAAAATTCTGTGACATAGCAAAAAATCCATGATAAATAATTAAATATAATATCTTTAAAAATCCCACGATACAGTGAGGCCGCGATAAGTGAACCGTGATAGAGAGAGGGACCGCTGTATATTAGAGGACTTTTATAATTTCTACACCATGACTATTGAATAAGAAAAGAGGCATACAGAAAAGTGTGGCTAATTTAATTCCTTTTAAATAAAATAGCTCATTTTATAAGTCGTGTGTGTGTATTGGCTGTAGTGTTCTATCAAGTTATTTTAGTATTGAGAAAACATGGGAGAATATAATCTAAGGATATAATCAGCTGATGGACATAGAGCTCAAGCACAAGGCCCATCAGACCCAGGTGAGAGCAGACTTTGACGCTCTCTTATCACTTAGATCCCATTCCACTCAGTCACATCACGGAGCTCCCATTCTCTTGATCTGTTTGTTTGTTGATCTGCTTACAGCAGCATTTCAGTATGTTAGTGTTCAGAGGGTGTCTCAGGGGTATCATCTGTGAGACTGCCAGGGTAGTAATTCCTTTGAGTTCTTTTTCGCTAATAAAGCTTGAAGACATGGCGGTCCTGCAGCTGTGTTCATGTTCAGGTTCAGTGATTACAAGTAGCCAGATCGAGTCTCTCCTAACATCATGCAACTAAGACGAGGGATGGGGAGCCAAGGACTGAACCTTCATTGAGAGCAGTCTATTTCTCCCATGAGACCCAGATAAAGGGTATTTTGAAGGGCAGCCAATGTTGCAGCCAATGTTTCAGCCAAGACTTTGAGGTCAGACAGATCTGGGTTCGATTCTTGATTACCTACTTTTTCTAATAGTGTGGAACTTCTCAGGTTATTTCACCTCTTTGTGCTTGTAACTCTATTTGCAAAATGGGTATAATCATACCCGTTTTTCCTATGAGAATTGCTTCCAGCTGAAATTATAAAATGCCACTGTGTCGGCACAAAGTTACCACTCAAAGTGGTAAATTAGATGTATGATTCTGTCCTTTGGCCTAGGTCTCCAAGGTTTTATTTTCCTAATATATACGGGAGGTATGGTGGTATGATGAGGTGGTGGCCATACTTTCCTGCTGAAGAGGAAATGTTCTGGATCGACATTTACAGATTTAATTGATGACCTTAGGTAGATGTATCCATCACCGATCCCCAGCTTCTCATGAAACCTCAGGGAGGAAATTTGTGCAATATTTGTCATGACCAATCTTCAAGCCCTCTGAACCCCATTGTACCTAAGATTGATGGACATCTTACGTATCTGGTGGCCTCATTAGTAGGTTATGATCCTTGAACAAGGTTGAAAATTAGCAGTAGGCTTTGCCATGTGGCTTAAATTTGAAAAAATAGTTCTTTACCTCTTTTGTGAAAAATGGCTATGGAAATGAGTCTACTTGTTACTTTTCTGAGATCGCTGTGCTCAATGCCTGAGCCGCAGTGATATGGATAAATAATTTAGTGGTGTATTAACTTCTTTCATATCAAAGAATCTGAAGTGAATTTTCAAGGGTATTTCAGTGTGGTCTGTCTACATCAAAGTGGCTATGGAAATAATGTAACAGTGGGTAGACAAGTCGAGTCTCCATTCTTTCGGCTATGCCTTTCAGAGGAAAAAAGTTCCGAATTAAGCATAAACAGGGGAATTGGATAATATGTTCCTCAGCAAATTGCTTTTTATACTTCACCTTAAATAAACCTAATTTTTAGCCACTCAAAGAAATTTTCCAGGTGGAAAGACTGAATTTATGAAATACAAGGAAAAGTAATAATCCATTCTTGTGCTGCTTGGATGATGATTTTAAAAAGTTACAATTTAATTATATTTTGGTCTTATAGGTTGTAATATTATATGTGTGCTGATCTGTGAGTAAGTTTCTTTTCTTTGTCATTTTGTTGAATTAATGGGGGCCCCTACCCTGCCAACCAGTCTTATTAAAAATAATAATTACTGAGCAATGAGTGTGCACCAAATACTGGAGACAGGAATGGATGAGAACTTGTCCTTCCCCTGTAGGAGGTGTGTAAGAAGATCAAGGAGCCTAATGAACAATTTAGAGATGGAAGAGACTAAACATCAAGGTAATGGTATTTAAGTTCATCTTAAAGGGTAACTATGACAAAGGCAAAGGGACTGTAATTTCAAGAAGGAATAGCAGGCATGAAAACAAAGAGAGATATGAGATCTTAATGAGTTTAGAGTATTAAAGGCCATAGTTCAACTTGGTTAAAATTAGGAAAAGATGTAGCTCAAAGACAGACCGATAATGGACAAGCCTAAATGGCAAGCTTAGCATTTGTTCTTTGCATTTCCTGTGTCACAAGGAGCCAGCAGCAGCATGACGCAGTGAGGTTCCTGCTTCGGAAAGACCCTTACAGCACTGTGGCAGACTGCTGGCAGGATTTCAAGGGATTTAAAAAATATTTTAAATCTACAAATCAGATCTGTGCCCTTTAGAGCATCTCCCTGAACATCTAGGAGCCGGGGGAGCAACTGGAGACCTTAATTGAACCTCAAACTGTGCATAGGTAATAAACTACCCCAAAGTTTGATATAACCCACTTCCTCAGCAACATTTTTCTGCAGATCAATGAAAGCTCAAGTTCTGGCCCAATATTAAGGAATAGTGATGGTGAATTTTAGCTAGACATGATATTGAGAATGAAGGAGGCAGGTCATTGGGTTGTGGATAAAAGAAATCAAGTTTTCTATTTTATTCATAAGAAACACTGAAATATGACTTGTGGGTAGGCAGACATTGCTCACCTCTTTGCACAACCATATCAAAATTATAACTAAAATATACAAGAACCACTAGCCAGAACTGTCAGAAATCGAGTTGAATGGAAGTCTCACAACTACAGAATTGAAGAAACCACATCCATCAAGGCAGGTAGGAAGGGTGCAGATGTGGAATGGGCTCTCACCCATGTGTGGTGGGTAAAAATTCAAGAGGGATATCTCAGGAATGAGGAGTCCCAGCCCTATACCAGGACCCCAGCCCAGGGTTCCAGTGCCAGGAAGATAAGTGCCCACAACTTCTGGCTGCAAAAACCAGTTGAGATTGAGTCTGTGGAATAAACTGCTGGACCCCAAGCAGTTCCTCTTAAAGAACCCACACACAGACTCACCTACTCAGACTCACTACCACTGAGCTCCAGCACTGGTGTGGGAGCTTGAAATGCACCAGTGGTATACAGGGAGAAACTGAAGTGTCAGGCATCAAGGTTAGCAGAGGCCATTGTCTCTTTTCTAAACCCTCCCCATACAGAGCTGGCAAGCTGGTGCCATATCTGAGACCCCATAAACCTGGCCAACACTGTCTGACCCACCTTGGAGATCCCCAGAGTCTCTGCCCCACCCAAATTACAGGCCCACCCAAGTTGCTTTTTCATATGAATGGCTGGTTTTGGTTCATGCTTTGTGACTTGCTAAATCTTATTAAACAAGTAAAAGCTGGCCACAGTGAGCTCCAGGCCCAGCACTAGCAGCAGCCAGCTTAGATTTATAGCTTGGGCTTCACCTGGGAATCTCCAAGCCCAGCACAAGTAGCAGCCATCTCAGATTGCTTTATAGTTCAGGCAGAGTGCCCCAGGAAAAACACAGGTAGAGGCTGACCTTGGGCTGCACCACCTGGGGAACTCCAGGGCCAGCACACCCAGTGGACAGCTACAAACCATGTTGGAGATCCACCACCTTTCCCCTACACAGGTCATCCTCCATGGAGGGTGGTGGTTGGTGGTCAGTGGTCACAGTCAGTCCTTGCAGCAGACTGGCCTGGTTAAATCTCTCCCATTGATCTGCCAATAGCAACCAAGGCTCAACTACAAGAGGAGGGTATACTCAGCCCTCGAAAAGGGTGCACCTCAAGTACCCAGCTTGGGTAAAAGGAGAGGCTATGTCACTGGACCCTACAGGACACCTACTATGTTTGGCCACACTACCAAGACACAGAGTCAAAGCAGCTCTATCCAATACACAGAAACAAAGACAGGGAGGCTGTCAATTGAAGAGGCAAAGAAATATGGCCCAAATGAAAGAACGGAACAAAGCTCTAGAAAAAGAACTAAATGAAACAGAGACAGCCAACCTATCATACGAAGAGTTCAAAACACTGGTCATCAGAATGCTCAGAGAAATGACTGTGTATGGCCACAAAATATAGGAAGAAGTCAAGGTTATACAAAGTGAAATAAATAAAAATATACAGAGTCAACAGTGATGGGAAGGAAGCCGGGATTCAAATCAATGTTTTAGAACAAAAGGAAGAAATAAACATACACCCAGGACAGAAAGAAGAAGCAAGAATTGAAAAAAAATGAGGAGAGTATTAGGAACCTCTGGGAGAACTTTAAATGTACCAACATCTGAATCATAGGGGTGCCAGAAGGAGAAGAGGAAGAACAAGAAATTGAAAACTTATTTGAAAAATTAATGAAAGAAAAGTTCCCTAATTTGGTGAAAGAAATAGACATACAAGTCCAGGAAACACAGAGAGTTCCAAGCAAGTTGGAACCAAAGAGGACCACACCAAGATACAACATAATTAAAATGCCAAAGGCAAAAGATGAAGAGAGATTCTAAAAGGCAGCAAGACAAAAGCAGAGATTTACCTACAAAGGAGTTCCCATTAGACTATTAGCTGATTTCTCAAAAGAAACCTTGAAGGCAAGAAGGGGCTGGCAAGAAGTATTCAAAGCAATGAAAGACAAAGACCCAAAACCAAGATTACTCTATCCAGCAGAGCTATAACTTAGAATGGAAGGGCAGATAAAGTGCTTCCCAGGCAAGGTAAAGCTAAAAGAGTCCATCACCACCAAGCCATTATTACATGAAATGTTAAAGGAACTTATTTAAGAAAAAGAAGATCAAAGCTATGAATAGTAAAATGACAACAAACTCACAACTATCAACAACTGAATCTAAAAAAGAAAAACAAAAAGAAAAACAAACTAAGCAAACAACCAGAATAGGAACAAAATCAGCTGGGAGGGGGAAGGGGGAGAAAGGAGGAAATGGTGCAGGGATCAAGAAGCATAACTGGTAGGAACAAAATAGACAGGGGATGTTAAGAATAGTATAGGAGAGGATGAAGCCAAAGAACTTACATGCACAACCCATGGACAGGAACTAAGGGGGGTTTGCTGGAGGAAAAAGGGGTACCAGGTGGAGGGGGGCCAACGGAAAAATTGGGACTACTGTAACATCATAATCAATAAAATATACTTTAAAATGCAAAAAAAAAAAAAAAAAAAATCTTACAAAGCCCTGTCCAGATATAGTTTTGAGTGGTGTGAGAGACCAGAGATGGCAAATTTCTCTGAGTTTTCTTCCTGGCAGGAGCTGGAGGTTAGTGGTGGACCCCACAGAAATGGATGGAGACCACACAGGGCCTGACACTTAGAGTGGAGCTCATGGTGGTAGAGGAAGACTGTCGGGTCTTTCCAGGGACTATTCCTGAGTTTGCTTTGTGTAACACACTGTTGATGGATGGTCATAACCAGACAATCTGAGCATCAGAATTAATATTTAATTAGAGGGATAGAAGAAGTTCTTCCTTATAGTAGAACTGTGTCATCTTACTAAAGTACTAATAAATGTGGACAGAATGATGGAGATTAAAAAATCATTATTTGTGAACAAAATAGTCAACTCAGGCAAGACTCATTAATTGATGCTACAACTACCTGGTAACTGCTTGATAAAGAGCAGTATGTTTACAGGACGTGAAAGTATCTCTTAAAACTTACTACTAATTATAAAAAGAAAATAGTAATTCTAGAGGGGAGAAATCTGGGAGACACCACCTTCATCAAATGATCAGAGTTAACCTCACGACCACTGGGACAAACCTACGGCATATACCTCCTGATATCATGAACCGAGGATACAACATCACTTATGTAGTATTCCTGTCAAAAATGCAAACCCTGAAATACCAACCGAATGTAAGGTGAGTGACATTCTACATAATAAAAGGGCCAGTTAGTGCTCTTTTTAAAATATCAAGGTCATGACAGAAGGGCTGAGGATCTGTTTCAGATGAAAAAGTTAAGAGGGTGCATACCAAATGCCATGTGTGATCATGGATTGAATCCTGGACTGGGAAAAAATTCATAAATAACTGTTTTGGAACAATTGGTTCAAATTAATAGGAACGATATTTTCTGATTTTCATACTGCATTTTGATTTTGTTAGAAACTACCCCTATTTTTAGGAAATATATTTTGTAGTATTTAAGAGTACATGTTGCCCTGGCTGGTGTGGCTTGGTTGGTTGGCCATCATCCTGCAAACCAAAAGGTCACTGGTTTGATTCCTGGTCAGGGCATATGTCTGGGTTGCGGGTTCAGTCCCCATCTGGGTTTGTGTGCAAGAGGCAACCAATCAATGTTTCTCTCTCATATCAATATTTCCTTCCCTCTCTTTCTCGCTTCCTTATCCTCTCTCTAGAATCAATAAAAGAAAAAATATTTTTAAAGAATAAACATTATATGATGTTACTCTCCAATATATGTTTGAGTGCAAATATAGAAAGAATAATTAAATAAATACAAAATGTTAAAAACAGATAATGCTGATAATGTATAAGATATTTCATACTATTCTTCCAACTTTCTTACATGATTTTTCTTGTAAGTTTCTATATATTTGGAAATATATAAATACAAGAAGTTGCAAAGTAAAGTCATAGTAAACTCACTATTCTTACAAAGGGCTCCAATCCAGTGTTGATGTGTATGTCATGTGAGGAGCAACAGGAGGGCATACAGAGTGAGCCTGAGTGTGTCACTTACTGATGGTGTCACTTCTGCTGGGTTGTTCCACTCGCTTCTCCTGAGCCCATGTCTTCTCTTAGAATAGTGGAGACAGGAAATCCTACCCCATTTACCTCACAGAGCCATTGTGAGGGTCAGTTTAAAGGATATACATGAGGCATTCTTAAACATGCTAGCAAGCTAAACAGTATTTCATTATTATCCATTGTGATGGCATAGATAAAATGTGGTAAGAACTTGTTTGTTTAAATCAACGCTTTCCTTTTCACAGCTATGTACCTATATTTGAAGAAGTAAAATAAACAAGAAAGACTAAACACAATAAGAAATAACTCATTTTTAAAATAGGCAAATTTTGCCTTGGGGCTAAGCACTCCCACCCAACAATTTATGACAGATAGTTATTCTGATTGAAGGTAGAGAAGAAAATGTTACTACACAGGTTCCATCCTTAAATTTTAAACTGATCTGACATAGTCTGTTGTATCTGTGTGTCTGGGTATGAGAGAGAGAGAGAGAGAGAGAGGGAGTGTATGTGTTGGGGGTGGTTATGAGGATATTGGGTGGTCTCTCATTTGAGCTCAGCAGGCTGAAATGGGGATAGCAGAGGACAGTTCTGGATGGAGGGCAAACTACTAGGGTGCTTCTTCATCATTTCTCAAGTGACAGTATTGCACCACTTGTTTGGCATGTGTGTAGTGGGGTGAGGGCCAAGACATTGTGAGAAATAAAGGCAAGTTCAGCTCTATCTAGATTATTGTTAGCAATCTGCTTCTATCCTTATAGAATAACTGATGGAAAATGGGAAATTGAGACTTTCATTCCTGTAGCTAAGGGATGACTTCCTGGATGTCCATTAGACACTTAAAAATACGTATGTCCAGCCTTGATACATCATTTGCTAGCTCAACTGCCAATCCCAAACTTGTTCTAGTTAATGAACGGCTCGTTCTAATGCATGGAGGTTTTGCTAAAAATTATTAATATTTTATTGTATAGCTACAGTGTCTAGGCACTGTAATATATATCTTATAAAGAAATTTTCATTTTATTCAGTTAATCATTCAGTAGATATTATATTATTATAGATAAGGAACCTAAAGCTTGGAAACAGTACACAACTTTTTAACTCTTCAACCATGCGCCAGGGGATGTACTGACTCTAAAATCTACACTTTTCAATGGCATTTGTTCTTAACAAATATATCTGTACCCTTTCAAGGAAAAAATCCCTATCCCATAATAGGTTTATTTGAATATATTGTTTAGTTAGTACCTTAGCTTTTCTATTGAATGTAGAAATTTAAATCACTATTCCAAGGGTACTGTCATCTTATCTAAAAAATATGGAAAGTGTTTTCCATAGTAATCACTTAAAAATGGTACACTAAAGTGCCTTGTGATTATCACTATATGGTAATTGCGTAATTTTATAAAGTGATTAAATGGTACAACCTTCAAATGCTAGTCTCATTGTAGAATCCTTTATCATTTGTGATTTTGTTGTAATGAGATTGAAAAAACAGTTGCTGACGGCATTAATAAACTTATTTTTAGAATACCTAATAGACTAACACCGATGCCTCATCAATCTGTTTGAGCATCCTTGGCACTTACGGCTCTCACGGATGGGTGGTATTTATAACTTCAGCCAAATCTGCCTCACATCTTTTAAAACAATTTTATTTATTGTTTTTTTCTATTACAGTTGTCCTACTTTTCCCACCATTGTCCCTCTTACCCCGCCCACCCCTTCTCCCATGGTCCATCCCCACCCCATTACCCCGTTGTCCACGTGGGTCGCCCTCACGTCTTAAGTGCAGGCAGTCATTCATGTTGAAAATATGTAAGAAAGGGAGCATAATCTCAAATATATAAATTAAAATAGTAATAGAAAAACAATAAATAAATCAAAAGAAGAGAAAATTGTTTTCACATCGCTTGTCACTTTATTCTTAATATTAAATAAAACAACTATGACGGGGATATGAATGTGAATAAGAAATATCTGCCCTTTAAAGACCATTTAAAGGAGAAGATAAGGATTTATCCTTCAAATCCAAAGACATTTCTTCCAAGAAATCTCTTCACATGGTTTACTTTTACTGAATATAATGGTCCATTGTACTTTCCTTTACTACATCTTTCAGCCATCAGCACTAGTGAGTTATGGGTATGTAGTTTCTCGATTCAAATAATGGTCTGCAAGTTTAACAGTGATCTATGGACCTACTTGGGGAAACTTGCCTCTGAACTTTGACAAAGTGAAGTAAGAGAAATAATATGGACAAAATCCTCAAACTAAAGTCGCTGGAGTTTCCCAAGTCCTTTTGGCTCTGATATTGGCAAGACAGCTCTGGCTGTAACACTGCTTTCTTTTCAATATTTTGATTTTATCCTTTAAGAGCTGGCTCTAAACATGTTTCTTATCTCAAAGCTTTTTTATTTTTAAGTTGCTGCTCTCAAAGAAAATCTATAAATCTCCCCCATAGGGTTGACCATCAAAGGTTTTTGAAAATTGAAATAAATAAAAAATAAAATTAAAGAAAGATCTTCCTTGGCTTTGGAATCTGCCTCTCTTCATAAGTCCTGTTGTGTATTTATTCTAACCCCCTAAGCTGATGGCACTCACTGTATAAAGCCTGGCATTTTGTATTTGGTCAGCTAGAGAGCACAAATAACTAGGTAATTTAATGAAATAATTTTTTGGCCTAATACATAAGACTATGCTTTTGAATGTATGATGCCAAGTAAGTTGTTTTCCCAAGGCTCTACCTTGATTATAATCCTCACCATTTCTCCATCTGTGGTGGCGGTCATCCGTGATTTTCCCCAGGGTTCTGCTACCATAGAACGAGTAGCAACGGGAGACATGTATCACCTGCTAACCTAGCAGTCCCGGGCCTGGTCTGATGATACTGCCAGGCGTTCCAACATCACAAGAAACACTGTGTTAGCACGGGAGGAGGAGGGCAGTCCTTGAAATTCTATGTATCCTTCCCACTATCTGGGAAAGGAAGCCTTTGAAACCGTGCTTCCATCCCAAGGCGTCCAAAGGGAAGAGACCCACAGACCAACTTTGGTTAATTGCCTACCTCTGGTCACTATCTGTTTTATGAGGGAGTCCCTAATGCTTACAGAAAGAGCCCATAAAACAACTTGGGTTAACTGCCTGCTTCCCATCATGCATGCAAAATGAACAAATAAAGTCTAGAACAAGATAAGGATTAGAGCTAACAGACCCCCACACATACCTGAGTTTGGGTAGTCATGCCCCACCCCCTGGAGAAAAGCTGGCTCCACCTTTATCCATCAATCAAAATGGAACTCCCTCACCCCCAGCCTGCCAACTATATATGTCCTCGGGACAAAGGATTCACTCTCTTGGTGCTCCTGTGCTCCTGGCCTACTGTGAACACCCTGGGGCAGGCTGGCCACCCTTGCTTTTTTCACCCTTGCTTTTGCTCTCCCATTCACCAATAAACCTTGCATGCCTGCTAATAGGCTCGCTGATCTGTTAACACTACTGTGTTAATTCTTTACTGTGTCAGTGAGAAGAACCCGGGTTTCTCTGATAACAGTTCTAGTTCTCTTTCATCCCAGATAGGATTGCTCTTCTTCTTTTTCTAGCTGTCCTTTCCTTCCTTCCTTCTTTCTTTCCTTCCTTCCTTCCTTCCTTCCTTCCTTCCTTCCTTCCTTCCTTCCTTCCTTCCTTCCTTCCTTTCCCTTCCTCCCTCTCCCTTCTTCCCTTCTCTATCTATCATCTATCCTTATTACCTCATTCATTATCTGCTACTTTATGAAAGTAGTATATTTTACAGGGTCCAACGGGTATATTAGGACTCATAAATAAAAGTCTTCTGCCACACTTTGACCTGTTCCAATGTGTACTTTTCAGAAATAAATACCTTAAGTTAATTCTGTTTTGAGGTCTGCTAGAGTTTCTGCAATATTTTAGACAATCTTCATATGTAGGCATTGACAGATTAACTATAGGCATGAACTATGGACTTCCTGATGAGAATTTTATTTATTGCCATAATATATATATATAGTATAATCCTTATACATTTATATCAATAGTTTTAGTGTCTGTTGGTTTATTTTGTATCTTAATATTTTAAAAATTCTGTTACTGCCTTGTTTTGTCACTTGTTGATAGTAACTCTTCACTGCTCACCTAGTAAAATGCAGATATCATTTATTCTCCCTGTTTAACTTTACTTTTAAATTTTCAACCTTTACATTTTTATTAATAGCCTTAATTAAGTCTTATTTCTGTGTTTCGTCCAGAGGGCCATTCTAAAATTTTAAGATCAATAAAATGCATTTATTTTATTGACTAAGTAAAAATGTTCACCGCAGAGCCTACGTTCTATGGCTTAATTTGTTTCTCCTATAACAGTTTATTTTCACCCTCTTGTTTCCCATGGCCTTTAAAAATTAGTCTGGCATTCTTTACCTTTATGAGAATATTGCAGTTTCCCAACCTCACAGTGATACTCTCTAATCCAGGAATGCCCCTCTTGGCAGGAGGTCTTGCTTCTGATGTTTTTCTGCTCTACACTCTACTGACTCCTTTCTAAGGCCGTCTTCTCTCTTTTACTGGTTTCCTAGTTTGGATTGTGAATTTCACTCCTGAATCTTCACTCTTTCTCTTTCTTGATTTATACTCTCATTTTACTGGAGCATATATTGAAGCAACCTGCTAATAAAGAATTTGTGAGAGGAACATTTTCTGAACTCTCTCATGTCTAAAAATGTCTTTATTCTGAGCTCACTTTTGATTCATACATACATTGTCTAGAACAAAATTCCAAATTGAAAGTCATTTTTCTTTAAGGATGTAAAAGTAATTGCTGGTGATAAATCTGATGCCTGGGTGATGAATCTTTTTCTTCTGTAAACTATTTGTTTTTATTTCCATGACCACACCCAGAGTTTTACCATCTTCTCTTTATTCTTGGGGTTCCAAAATTTCACAAGCATATCTGAGTATAAATTTTAAAAAAATCTTGCTAAGTACTTGGTGGGCCCCTTTAATTGGCTTTATTCATTTTTGTAAATTCTATTCTATCAATATTTGTTAACTTCCCTTCATTCATTTTCTCTGTTCTTTATTTTTCAAATACCGGTGCTTTTGGTTTAAACTTCTTTGTCTTTGATTAATTTTTGCTTATAGTTTAGTCCCTTTGTTTTCCATTTGAGATTTCTTGGCTTGATACATACATATTTCTATGGAATACTTTTTACTTGGCAAAAATTTAGTTTTAAATTAAAACAATGTTTTACTTCTTTCATTGATTTTTTTATTACAGCAATTTGTCATTACTTTTTTATTTTATGGATACAGTGGCTTCTGAAATTTATGTGTTAGTGATGCTCTGTCATGCCCCCTAATATGGAATCCCTCATTCCTCTACTCTCTGCACCCAGTCCCCTAGTGGGAATGGCACAGTCCCCTCTGTGGGGTGATCTGAGTCCAATAACTGATCAGTGGAGGTGAGGGGTAGAGTAGGATTGGGATGTATGAACAGCTGGCCTCTTGCTTTAATTCTAGAAATATCTGAAGGCCCATCCCAGCTCTGAAGCACCCCCCTGGGACTGCCTGAGTTGCCTGTTACAATTGAACACAGGTCAACTTCTCCTGCCCAATCCTGCTCCCACACTCCCTCACTCCCTTTACTGAGTGCATGAGAGTCTCTCTCTGTCTCTTTCCCATGGAGCCAGGCCTAAGAACATAATGTGAGGGTACTAATTTGAAGTTGTTTTGAATTTTTCTGTTTTATGAATTATATGTTTTCTTCAGTCATTTATTGATCACGTGTGTGTGTAAAGTAGCTAAACTCTGGGGAACTATTATATATGCCATACATCTCTCGAGGTGGTTTGTTTGTTAGCTACCAAAAAAAATTTTTTTTAAAATTCATTTTAATTTTTTTGATTCTTTTCAATTACACATTACATTCAATATTATTTTGTATTAGTTTCGGGTGTCTGGCATAGTAGTTAGACAGTCATATACTTTATAAGGTGCTTCTGCTGATATCTTCAGTACTCATCTGGCACCAGACATGTTATTAGTATTACAATATTATGGCCTATATTTCCTTTGCAGTACTTTGCATCCCCGAGACTCTTTTGTAACTGCCAGAGGGGAAGTGAGTTGGGAGACTGAGTGAAGAAGATTTGGTTTTGCCTTGGGGTAAACATCTGTCTGTTTTTCGTTCTGTATTTAGGGGGTTTAGGATATGGGAGGGGTGAGTGGGAACAGACTCCTCAGCATTTTAATTTACCACTCTCTCAACTCCATTTTTCCTCTCCTGCTCTCGTTTTCGTACCCAGACACCCTCCAGAGTTCTTCTTGTAGGGCATTTCCTCTTTTTATTATTTTTTATTTTCAATTACAGTTTACTTTCAGTATTATTTTGGTTTGGCTTCAGGAGCACAGGGTAGTGGTTAGCAAATCATCTGCTTTACATAGCGTTCCCCTCGATATTTCCAGCACCCACCTGGCACCGTACCAGCTGACATATTCATTCTAGGCGGTGGCTTGTGTCCCTCCATTTTGTCAGTCAATATGCTTAGCATCTTTCTGTGTTCTGGAAATGTATTAAAACATCTCCTTTGTTAATGTTTCCCCCATTCTCTTCATCGTAGTATTGATTTGTGTCTTTCTATTTCTTTACATTGTTAGCGAGATCCTAAGAGGGACAGTGTGTTCTGTGTTCTTACTCGAACCCAGAGTTTTCTGACTTTGCTTTGCAGTTAGTAGGATAGTCATGCTACTGGTTGTCCTTCAGGGAGTTGAATTTCAGATTCCATGGTGGTCATTTAATATCCATATGGGGACGTGAAACTGGGTGGATTATAACTTTTTAACTGTGTTGCCCAATATTATTCTGGTCACAGGGCATGCAGGAGTAAACCCAAAAGAAAAATACCTATCTTAAGATACTAATAGTCTAGTGGTGGCAGACAGATAAGAAATAAGTACACAAATAAATTAACAATATAATTTCAGGTAGTGAGGAGAACAATGAAGAAAATAAAGCAGACAATGGATTGTGGATGGCTGGGGAAGTAGGTGTGGTGGCAGGTTCTCTCATGGCCCCTCCATGATCTGTCTCAGGAACTTACATCCAAGGTCATCATGACATTGTGTAACACTTTCCTAGAGTGTTGACTGTTCTAGCAACGTGCTTCTCATGAGGTGAAGGGACGTCACTTTCATGGTTAAGTTTTAAGGAATTGTAACCTCTGTCTTGCTAGCTGTCTTTTTCGCTTTGGTGAAGTAAGTGGCCATGCTGGGCAGGTCCTATGTGGAAAAACTGAGGGTGACTCTGACTAACGGCAGTGAGGAACAGAGGCCCTCGGTCTAACAACTATCAAGGAACAAATTTTGCCAACAACCTGAGTGAGATTGGAAGCAGCAGATCCTTTCTGAGTTGACCTTTCTGCGACTTCAGCCCTGACCAACAACTTACCTTAGTGAAACCCTAAATCAGAGGTTAAGCTTGCCTGGGTCCTGACCCACAGAAACTGTGAGGTAATAAGCGTGTGTTGTTTTAACTCCCAAATCTCTGATTGTATTGTTAAGCAATGGCATTGAGTTATTCACTTGTGTTAAATCTAATACACCTATACATTGGTTCTTTGAAGTTGATTACAACTGTGTTTACCTTATTTTCAATTAATATTCTACTGGTATACAACTGAATTTGCAGCCTCTTTGTGATAATCATTGATTTTTATCTTCCAAATTGGATCCTTTGAAGGCTTTAAAATATCAGTTAGCTAATTCATTTCTGCTAAATTATGTCAGTTGCTAAGAGAAGCAGCTTTAATGAAGCTTTTATTTTCAGTTTCTTCATTTGTTAGCTTCTCTTTCTGAGTACAGGATTATTCATGGACTATTATCATTAATAATGTTTAAATGAGCTAAGATGTAATACCTCGTCATAGACTAATTTTTCTTTAAGGCATTTAAGACTTATTGGGGTTCTTGCTTGACAGAAAATTCCATGGTTACAGAAATAGTAACAGTGCTTATGTATTAAAAAATAATATAGGGGTCTATTCTGATAGAGCTCTATGAGAGCCCATAGGAGAGGCTGTGTGTGCAGCTTGTGTCTGGCAGCTAGAGGTGGGATTGTAGATATTTCCATCTGCACATCTCTGGTACCATTTTCTGCAGTGAGTTTTATATAACATGCTGCCTGATAGCTTCCAGGCTCAACTCCTAACAGAAAATCTTCAGTGAAAACAACTGGGCCTGCATCTGCTCCATCACATAAAGCGAGGTCTCTCTGTAAGCTGGCCTGCAGGGGGATGGGAAATAGCCTTCTAGGAGGATGGGAACAGAGATAAACAAGAGCAGAAGACCATACACACCCTGGGAGGGAGGGAGGAGGGAGAGACAGGCCAGGCGAAATGTCATTTCAGCCGAAAGCTTTTTTCATATCGCCAGCTCAGTTCTTCTCTCCTTGGGGACCATCAGACACTAAAATATGGAGCGGGTATGTTCTCTCCCTAGGGATTCTCTGTCAAAAAACAAGGGTGCCATTTTCCTTCAGGGCTGCACTTTCCTCCTTAATAGATGATCGAAAGCCAAACACTTTCCCGCTTCATAGAGTGTCTAAAGCTAAAGTCACAACCCCAACCATTATCACTTGAGTAAGAAGTTTATTTTTTTAAATACAAGATACACTTGTTAAAACATATTTATCATGTATATGTTATATCAAAAGTAAAAGAAGAAGAAGATTTTAGTCGTTACCTCCTGCCATCCCTATGCTTCCACTTTGGTCACAGCTGTGTTGCCCACCTGGGTCAAGCACCTGACCCTAGAGAACACCTGTAGAAGGACATATAAGACTGACACTTTCTTAATGGGATGACATATGATTTCAGGTCTCCAACCATCATGAACCAGGCTTGTATTTTCTGTAGAATTAAAACTTATCGATCAGAATATATTCCTCATTATCCTTCCTTCTGTAGTCACTGGTAAGCAAAGGTCATTATTTAATACAAGTTGCTGCCTGCTCTAGAGGCAGCAAGAAAGCTCCAGGATTGGCTGCTGCCTTGGGAACTTTGTTTGGTATGATAGGCAGGATGGAATGAAGAAGATAACCTGGAGGTTGAAATTGCATGTGTCATCTCAGAAACTGAGGCTTATGAAAAATTTATCAGTATTGTTATAAATATATGAAGACTCTTTTACTGGTGCAGAGGGCACAGTGTCCCTGCCATCTTATATGTTCAGCAAATGGCAAGTGTATGTTTGCATGGTGTGTCTGTGGAAGTCTGTGTGCATATATGTGCTGAGGGTACAATATAGTGCTGTAGACTGCTACTCTGAGAGTGTCAGAGGCCACCTTATGACAATGTCTGACCTTCCTGTGGATTTAAATGTAAGTAGAGATTTCCACAGACGGTACATCATTTCTCTGCCCTTAGGTTCTTCTATGTGATGCCCTCAAGCTTTTCTTTAGATAGATGGACAGATAACATATAATAGATGATATACGAGGTCTGTTGAGATGAAGTCCAGCCCATGTTAATATCATGAGAATAGTTTGTACGACATCAATGTAACCTGGCAGCCAAGGAGAGCGGACTGGAATGCACATGCGTGAACAAGGACAACTTCACTGTACTAGTCAGTGGGAGCAATAGACGCTGCTGAGTGAGCATGTGTGCCGTGTGGCTGTCGTTCAAAATGGCTGAGTGAGTAGAGCAACGAATCGGCATGAAATTTTGCATTACGCTTCAACATTCCTCCATGGGAACTATTCAGATGATTCAGAAGGCCTCAGCTGTGGGCATCTGGTGATTGGCAGCTTTATCACAACAATGTGTCTGCTCATGTATCATGTCTTGTGCAGAGCTTTTGGGTGAAACATCAAGTCACCTGGGTGACGCAGCTGCCCTAGCCCAGCTTTGGCACCCTGTGATTTATGGCTTTTCTGAAAACTAAAATCATCTTTGAAAGGGAAGAGATTTCAGTCTGTCGATGAAATCCAGGAAAATATGATGAAGCAGCTGATAGTGATTGAGAGAAACATGTGAGATCCCAAGGTGCCTACTTTGAAGGGGACTCAGGCATCCTTGTCCTGTGTACAATGTTTCTTGTATCTTCTTCAATAAATTTCTCTATTTTTCATATTACATGGCTGGATACCTTCTGGACAGACCTCATATATACCCACATATGATAGATAGATATAGTACAATGTTCTAGCAATATTGCTTATGAAAATTAAAATATATTCTCTCCCTAAATCTTAGAATTCTTATTTTTTAAAACAATAGTCAGTAAATGACTGGAAAGAGTAATGATTTAGAAGCTCAAATATCTGTGTGTGTGTGTGCACGTGAGCACAGTAGGCTAACCCTTAACTTTATCTCTGATCTACTGTGTGTCCTTGACCTGGTCACAATTTCTTTAAGTCTTTATTTTTTATCTGTTAAATAAGTAATGTGCAAAAATCATCCCTGTGACAGTGTATACATTTTCCTCCCTTTTTTAAAGGGATCATGAGATTTAAAACCGATGTTCTATGTGAAATGTTTAAAACTATGCTTGGCACACAGGAAACCCTCAGTAAATAACAGTTATCGCTATAAACTTACAGTATTATAATTCTAAAATCATTTAAAATAATCTTAAAGTGATGTGTCAGGGATTCATGTGCCAACAGATGTCATGTGATGTAAGCATGGCAGCAGAATTGTTCATATTTATTGCTTTTGGTGCTAAACAATTTAATGCCTTGCTGGTAACTATTTTTTTTTGGGAAAACGTTAGATTCTTATTCAGGTCACATGAAAAAATAAATTTATGATAGATCAAATGTTAAAATATAAAAATGAAAACATAAAAAAACTGGAAGAAAATATTAATGACTATGTGTGTTTTATTAGACTTACAGAACATCTTCACAAGTGTGAGAAAGCCGAAAGCTGTAAAAGTAAATTGTATCCGGTTATACTGCAAAAAAATAAAAAATAAAATAACCCACTGCCTATGACAGAGAAAACTATAATAAAGTGAAAGACTGATTTCAAACAGGGAAATGTTTCTAAAAATATATAGTAGATAAAAAAAATATCCATAATGTACATAATCTATCTACAGATCAGTTAAGGAAAATTAATACTCAACTAAAAAATGGGCAAATAACATAAAATAAATTTTACACTAGTAAAAACACAAATCTCAACAATATAAATAATGAGAAATGTACATAAAAATAACATGTAAATTTTTGCTTACCTAATTAGCAATTATTTAAAAGGTTGGTAATACCAAGTTTTAATCAGAATATGGGGAACCAGGCATTGTCCACATGGAGAGTATGATTATAAGTTGTTACATTTTTTCTAGAGGACAATTTGGTAGTATATATTAAAATTTCCACACTGTTTGATTCAGCAAACCCAATTTTAGGACATTTTTCTTATCAAATTATTTGTATAGGTTTGACAACATATCTGTGTAGTAATAAATGGTGGGGCAAAAGTAGGTTTATGGTTGTGAGCACACAGAACTCTGAGTTTATTCTTGTATTATTATTTATTAATTATTATATTACTTTCCATATGAACAACTGTAAACCTACTTTTGCCCCACCCTGTAATGATCGTAGCGCCAGTAGCTTTTGCTAACAGAATTGCAGGCAGTCCATATGCTTGATATCTGCATTATAGTATTGGTTATACTCAGTGCGTGAGATGGGTGGACAAGGATTGAAGGAGGTCCCTCTTGAAAAGGGTGTTCTCTCCTTGGTTCTAGTTGCGGTAACGCAGCCTCTCGTTGTCCATATGCTTGATATCTGCATTATAGTATTGGTTATACTCAGTGCGTGAAACGGCTAGACAAGGATTGAAGGAGGTCCCTCTTGAAAAGGGTGTTCTCTCCTTGGTTCTAGTTGCAGTAAGGCAGCCTCTCGTTGTCCTGGTCCCGGTGGGGCTCCGTGAGCCTTGGCATTCGTGTGGGATGCTAGGGCCCTCCAAGCACAACCTGAGCTTCCCTGCAATAGTTCTCAGGGTTGGCTTCTCATCACAATTTTGTGGGTAAATATGTTAATTGCCAGGCTCACTCCTAGGTATTTTTACTCAGTTGGTTTAGGGTCAAGCTCAGGCATTGATTTTTTTAAAAAGGTCCCCAGCTAGTGGAATGATTCATTTCACAATACAACATAGGCCAACCCTTGAGGCTGGAGGCACCAACTGGAGGAGGGGAATCTTCCATCCTTACTTCCATGTAGAAAGCAACTGGAGTCACCCTCACACTCCCGAGCCCTTTCCCCACCCCAACGAGTGGCCTGCTACACAGATCCTTCAGTCTAAGCAGCGGAAGTCATAACAATGAGCCAGCCGTGAACCCAAGTTGGTGTGTGAACGGACGTATGGAAACATCACCAGGGCAGCGCATTGTAAAACCAGCCTGTCAGGGCAGCCCTGCTCTGAGAAATCGCCCAGAGACTGCTGTGGGAACAGATAACTGGTTTATTGAGGGAACAAAGGAAGGGGGAAAGGGGCTAAGAGGAAAGGCAATTCCCTGAACTGACTCAATGGCCCGTAGGAGCAAGGGAATAGGGGAGGGTGATTCTCGGTCCTCCTTGTGGGCCTGTAGGAATCGCCACCAGCACTTCTGCAGGCACCTTTTTTATACACCTTTTGGTAAGGGGGAGTTTGCTTATTGCATATTCAGTAGGTCATTCACATCTCATTGCTTTCCCCCTCCCACACCAGCTTAGTTAACATATCGGGCTGAGTCCATTAGCATTTCCTCTGGGAAAGTTTCAGTCCATCAACGTATCTTTCGGGAAATGCTAAGTCCAGGCCGGGTTGAATCCCAAAGTCCAGGTGTACATGATCTGACACAACCCAGATCATTAAGAGGTTTCTTAGCAGGCAATATCATCATAAAGGAAAGACGGTGATTTCTTTTGTGGAGTTGCTTTTTTATCAGCATTAAAAAAAAGTGGTTGGAACAAACTGACAAATTGGCAGAGGCTATTGGTGCAGAAAACCAGGACAGAAATACCAGGAGGCTTTAGTTATTGGTAAAAATATATAATATTATATATATATATATATATACACACACACACACACATACATACATATAGTACAAATATATATATTTCCAATATATAGTACTGTGAGAAACACTCACAATAAAAACACCAGGACACAGGACTTCAGCAGTAACCAAGGCAGCTGTTTATTCACAGATCGGCAGCTCTGGGCACAGCCAAAAGCCAGATTGAAGGTGGGTGCCGGACAAAAACGGAGCTGGCTGTTTTTATCCTAATGCGAGTAAACACCCCTCTTCTCCTCTCCCCCTCCTTCTCCTCCGTTTTTCCATGCTGGATACTCCAAAGGTACAATCTAACATGATTAACTAAATTAACTGAGGGTGATAATTAACTCAGGGTGATCTGGTTATAGGTCTGTCTCCAACTCTCCTTTGAAATTTCCCTGTCTTGTTTGCTAGGCTGTCTAGCTACATTTTCCCATTTCCCAGAGTTTGGTGATGAATATCTATCCCCCTTTGATCTCAGATATCCTTTGTTCTCAGAGGCATTTGTGCTGAGCTGTGGAATGCCCCCTTCCTGACTTGTAAATGTGCCGATACTGTTAACTGTGGCTCAGAGACCCCCCCCCACCTGATTCAAGATTTAATTACATTCGTCTTTTGCTGCTAATTATTTTCTACTGGTTTGAGAATCACCATTCCCTTGCCCCTTACAATACCAAATAACCCACTCTCTAGGGATGAAGTAACAACACTGTTATTTTCTAACCATTTATCATGGTTCCGTTGGTAAGACGTCTAGAAAGTAGAGTTCTAGTTCTTATGCTTCTAACATGCATTGGGACCTTAATCAAAAGTACACCATGATTATGAGGTGCATTAAATCACCTCATAATCACATGCAAAGGCTAAGTGAAACCGGGTCCCCACAGCTACTAAAATACATGATAACAAAGCAGTCAACATTTTCCATACCATATGCTTATAAATGTTATTCTTCAGGGAACCAATTAAAACTATGGAGTTGTTAGAACACAGACATATGGGATGAAACAGCAGAACGTCCCTTGTCACTGTGGTACTTTCTCAGTACATCTATTAAGGAGCTGTCATACTGAATTATTAGTACAAATAAAGGCTACCTTAATTGTGAATACCAAAAGCCAACACCAGCACTTAAAGCTTTGGCTTTGTTCATGACACTGTTTAGAGTATTAAATGGAAGGAGAGCCTTCTGCTTCCAGAATCACATTAGATGCTAGTTATATTAAACATCAAAACCATAATTTCTATAGAAAATTGTTCATCAGGCTAGATCTTGGTTTGCTCAACTATTTCACCGGGAAAAAAATAATAGTAACATTCTACAAAAAAAAATCACATAATTCCCATTTAAAAAACATTTTAAAAGTGCATGCAAAAGCATGTTGGGAAGTGGAATGCCTTGAACCAGTGCAGTGCTGTATTGTTTTTGTTGTTACCGATGAAGAGAAGACATGCAGCTGGTAAAAAAATAAGCAACTATCAAAAAAATGAAAGAGTTGCTATGGTTTTGAGCCTTTTTTTTCATATTTAAATTGGGAATAAGGTGAACTAGAATTTTCCAAAATTTGTTCCTATGCAAACACCCAGTATTTATAGTTTTGGGGTTTGTGATCTTTGCAGCCTGGGATCGGGCTGCAAAGTTGGAATTGAATTTGTCTGTGAATTCCAGGTACTAAGGGTTGCTGAGGACTGTTAACTCCATTCGGTGAAGGTGGGGCCTGCAAGCCTTCCCTTAGGGAAAGACACAGACAGGCTGTCCCTTGGCATCTGGGGCTGCCACCCCGTGTTCAGCAGGCCTGAATTCAAACGCATTTACCAGAGCATCGAGAGTTCTGAGGGTCACGGTGTAGGACACCTGCATGGGGGAGGGGCTCAGGAGCTTTGGGTCATCCTGGCTAAGAGTCCAAGGATCCTAAACACCGAGATGAAGCCCAAGGCCACATCAGGTGGCTGGAAAACAGATAAACACCATGAGCACAGACTAATAGGAATTGAGGCATTGCCCCAATGGTACAGTCAGAGCACCCCGAGTTCCCTGAGGTCAGCGCAGAATGATCTCCATCATGCCAAGAAAAAACCAGGCAGTTTCATTATGCACTAAACCTCTTATTTCCGATTCACTTAATCTCATGGGCAGCAAGGCAGAAATAGAAAACAGCCTCACCGGGAACTTTGAGAGTGAGAAACTACAGAACGCTCCCTTTGTTTTCCATCAATCCAGAAGGTACCGCTATGGGACCGAGTCCTTCTTGGCTTTCTGAGGTGGCCTGACTTGGTCATTCAGAAGCTGGAAGCAGTAGGCCAAAGGGTCTATTGGGTTTGTGAACTCATCTAGCATACTGTTGAGAAATACTTAAAAGTTAATAATTAAAAAAAAAAAAAACCTGGCTGACAGTTTGGGTAGGAAAAAGAAAATGGAAAGGGCTTCAAAGTTCCTTTCACATTTCCAGTGGTTTGTCCCCACTCCCCCAGGGGCACTGTCCCAGGGTTTGTATCAGCGTGGTATTGCGGTCGATGACGTAGACTCTGAGGACACATTGCCCGTCTGAATCCCAGCCTGCCACTTTCTGGCAGAATAACCATGGGCAAGTTACTTAACCACTCGGAGCCTCAGTTTTTCCGTATTTAGATTGGGGCTGGGCTGGAATGGTACCCACTTCATAGAATGTGGCGAGGATTAAGTAACGGGTTCTCTTAATAGTGCCCAGCACATGGTTACCTCCTGGGAATGTTAACGCTTGAAAGAGTAAAGAGTTTTCCAAGATGAAAATGGTGAAGATTAGCTCAGGCTGCTAAAGGGCCTGGGAGGATGCAACCAGAAAAAGCCAGCTGCACGGTTCACAGGGAAGTCTGTCTTCCCAGGTTCAGCAGCTGCTATTAAATGCCTCGTAGAGGGGTTACTGCTTCCTTACCTGTGACCCCCACAGACCCTGCCTGCTATTCCCATATATTACCAGCAACATTCAATTGCAAAATCGCTTTCACCTCAAGACCTAATTCTCAGAGAATCTCTGCTTTTTCCAATACAGCCACAGGAAAAGCAAACAAGCCAGAACTAGTCTCTGCTGCCTTTAGATTTTCCTCTAAGTCTTCCATCGGGAACCGAAATGTTATAAAAGGTGCTTTCTTTCTTTCTCTTTTCAAGTGGCATTGCGGGGTTGCTCTGGATTGTCCTCCCTCAATGCACGGAATCAGTAAATCTAATCCAGTAGATCTGTGCCTGGTGCCCTTGGTGGTGGTGTTGTCGTAGAGGGAGTAGAAACAGTGGGTCTAAGGTGGTCGGAGTCCTGGAGATGCTGTAGCGTGTATTCCGAGACATTTGATTAATTTATCACTTACATAAGTCCAGGTCAGATTTGTGTGTGTGTGAGTATGTGTGTATGTGTAGGCACACAGGGGTGAGGATGGAGAAAATCATGAATTTTTGTTCACGGACCTAGCTTTCACGTTCCTTTGCAAAACTCATACAGTCGTGAGTAAGGAATTAGCCATTTACAATTTGATAATAGGTGAGTAAGTTCATTACAGAGAACAAACTCTTGGCAGGGAGCATGAGAACCACTGAAAGGAAGTTTTTTTTTTGTTTTTTTTTTTTTTAAGAGAAGGGGAGTAGAGGTGAAAATAGCTTTATATCAAGCAAAGCATGTTTGTAGAGCTTCTGCCTTGGCTCAGTGTTGGGGAATGGAGATGGAGTTAGAGCCTCGATCTCTGCCCTAAGGGTCTCATGGGACGGCTGCGGAGACAGGCTCGAGTCACTGAAAGCCTTAGTTACTATGGGAAAACCTATGCAACCAACTTCTAAGATGCAGGTCAACGTGACCGTCTTATGGGGACATTGGCAGCTCTTTCCCAAAAGTAATATTGATAGTCTGCCCAGAAAAGTCAATGGTTCCATCTTGATGTGAAACAGCAATTTCACGTGTCAACCTAGGGAGAGGAGAACGAAGGGTGGAAATGAAGAGGCAACATGTAATTTCCCATCGGTGAGTCCTCCTACTTTTGGAAGAAACACGGTATGCTACCTTCTATAGATAAAAATGGTCATAGAATTTTGCAAGAGATAAAGCAATGAGGTAAGGGGTCCAGGAAAGGCTTTGGAAGAGACAGGCCCTAAGATGGATTTGAATGATGGGTAGTTTGGGGAGGGCATTCTGGGCTCGGGGAGAGTATGAAGAAGAGCAGTATGAGACCTGGCATGTAACAGTGCCATTTCTTTAATTAGTAATTATCCCTCTTTGAAAAACTAGGGAAATAACATCTTAAGTGACATTTTGGTCAACTCTTTAAAGCCCAGGCCTACCATCATTTTTACATCTAAAGCAGATTTCTATTGGAATTTCCTGTGATGTTAGAAATATGTTATCTGTCCTGTCCATATGGTAACCATGAGCCACGGAAGTGTGTGGCTAATGGGCTAAGGGAACTGAATTTTGACTTTAATTTTGATTAATTCAAATGTAAGTTTCTACGGGCTGGCACGTGTGGCTAGTGGCTACCATATTGGACAGCTCAGAAAGGGTTGGTTGACGGTTGGCTGACTTGGGGATTATTTGGCAGAACGCTGCTTTATTAATGATCCTTTCATTGAAAACAGCGTCCAGGAATAATAGGTCATCTTTATAAATCATGCTTACCCTTTCACCAGGAATTAAAGGCAACACAAGCTGCCAAATTCAGAACTCCTTTGAGCTGAACGTTTCCAGTTTCTGGCCTCTGCTACACCTGAAGATAATTCCTGGGTAAAACAACTAAGCAAACAAATGAACAAACAAAAACCCAAAACAAACTCATAAGCAGAACACTTTAGAAACAGTGATTGATTTGCCTGGATGGTATCGGTTGCTACAGGTAATGATTTGGGCACTTATTTCTGCTTTCAAGTCTCAGGATCTAAATCCATTTCAGCAACTGAATGATTTATTACATGTTAGGCTGTCATATTATCAATAATTCAGTCATTGAAAGGATTATTTATTCAAAGAAGTATTCAAGATAAACATTTGAAAAATCTTAATCCTCTCAAAACTTGGCTAAATTCTAATGTTCCGTTTTGGTTTAAATTGGAACACATTTGATTTTTCCATATTTATTGAGTTGTCTAGTACATTTGTTGGCAGGGAGAGAGTAATAAATTGAATCATGACCTTTGATTGGAAGACCATGCAGAGGGCCAAGCTGGCAGGGGTGTTACCAGAGGTATTATGATTGGATCTGCAAACAATCCAGATGGGCTTGGCTGGGAAAACTTCCCCACTCTTCTCCAAGGGCTCAGTCTTGCTCCTTTCTCTGTAAATGTTGAACTGGATTTTAATTTTAACCCCTCACACCTGAATGAAAGAATGAGCAGCAGGACCCACTTTGTAGCTTTCTATCAGGCCTAGTTTTCCAAGCCAGGTTGCAAGGTACATCACCGGGACTTCTTATTGGCACCTGGGAAGTAACTTGATCAGAGGTGTTTTATCTGAAAAGCTTTTCTTTAGTAAAGATAAGGAATGTGTTATGCCAAAAACAAACAGACAAACAACAACAGCAAAGCCAGAAAAGCAAACACTGATCCATTATTGATTGTGATCTGTCTTCTCTGGGAATAAAACAAGACAGAGTCTTCATTGGCTAAGGAAGGCTCTTAGCAGAAGGTCCTCCGAAGGGACTGGACGATACTGACACGTGTAGGAAACAAGCAGATTTCTCAGCTGCTAAGCGTAGTCACAAAAGCTGGAGTTATCTTTCCTGTTAGCAAAAACATTCTTATAAACATTTCTGTCTTGTGTTCTTAAAAAAGATCTTCTGCAACACAGGTTTTTGTTTGTTTCATTTTTAAAGCTGTTTAGTCTTATGTGGAAAGTAACTATGTATTAGATATATTAGAAATGGTACCCTCTCAAGTAATCTGTAATCTGTAATCTGATTGGGCATGACAGTTTATATGACAGATCCTGGCTCTGCTTCTATGTTTGTTCAGTGACTTTTTATCAAATTTCACTTTAATGAGTGTCTCTTTTCCTGAGTTATATTTGCCAGAGCTATATATTTATTTATTGTTATTTGTTGTTATTCAAAGAACAAGTTTTTGGGTTTTAAAAAATAAACTTTAATATTTTAATTTATTAATTGTACCTTATTTTAAATATTTTCATTCTCGTTTCCCTTAGGATTTTACTTATTTACTTACTGATTCTTAAATTTAACATGTAGCCTCTCTATCTTCTTTTCTTTGCTCCTTCTCTCCCTCTCACTGTTTCTAATATGTTTACCTATAAGTATAGCTTAAGTTCTAGCCTTTAAATTTAGATAAATAATAGTATTCTTTTTATCTTCCTATATTATTTATTATTGTATTGAATTGCCTCTTTGGCCTAATACAACTTAGAGGGATATTTTAATACTTCTCAACACTTGGATTTTTAATTTAAAATTTGTTTGATGGCATTGTTAGAATGTGGCCTCTACACTGTCTGTCTTTAGGAGTTTATTGAGGTCTCTTTGCTTTCCAGTTAGTGCTCAATCAATTTTTATAGATATTCCATGGACACTTGAAAAGGATGTATATTTTTGGTAAAGTACAGCATTCAATAGGTGCCTATTGACTAAATCTCATTCTGTACTTCATTATTGATGACCACGTTATGCACTGTGAATAGCATGTAAAATTCTTCCTCAATGTTATGCTTTAGTTAATTTTTTCTTAAAATTCTGAAGAGCGACTTCACATATTTCAAAACTATCCTATTTCTTACATAGCCGATGATTCCTGTCTTTGTTGTAAATTGAACCAGTGGTTGCATTAATTTGCTCTCTCTGCTCTATTGCTTTATATCCTAAATTCTATTGGAACTTGTTTACCACTACTAGTTTTCTTAGATTTGCTTCTGCGCATCTAGACTTGTATTTTATCTTTCTCTCATAAATTTCAAAAGTGTCTCTTATAAGCAATGTGATTTTTAATTAAATGTGACATATTAGATTTTTAAAATAGGTTTTATTTAAATTATTATAACTGCTGATGTGTTTGCAAAAACAACAACACAGCTAAAAAAAAAAAAAAGAACACTGATCCATTATTGATTATGACCTGTCTTCCCTGGAAATAAAATGAGGCAGGGTCTTAGGTGACCAGATAAGGCCTTTAGTAGAAGATACTCTGTTCATTTTGCCCTTTCTGATTTTCAGACTTCCTTTCTAGTTCTTGTTTTTCTTGTTAATTGTATTCTTTTACTTGTGTTTCGTTCTTTTAATAATTTGAATGGTGGAATAAAAATTGTGATGTTTTAAGTTTCTAAAAAATAAGTGTGTTACCTTCCTTTTTGAAATAAGAGGGGTGTAAGTAAAAGTAGTGACGTGAGTCTCCTTTTCTTTTGAGAAGACCATTGGCGGGACTAGTAAAGATCCCCCTTATCCCACATCAGCTTGTTTTTCTTGTCACGCTGCACTCTACACTGTGCCTCTCAGCCTTCCCAGACGGATTTCTCCAACAGCTCATACTTCACCAGAGCTACGACCTGTGTTACGCCGAAGAGCTGAGCGAGAGTGGGCAAGGTCGCTCAGCTGATTGATAGGGGAGGTGCCACCAGAATCACCTCCCAATCACACTGAATATTTTTCTTCTATCTTAGGACAGACACGATCAAAACTCTCAAGGTCCAAAACAGCCTCTGAAAGATGGTATAAGGTAATAGCTGACTAATTAATGCTTTAACAGATTTGATCAGTGCCATCATCAGCATCCCTGACTTCTTTGGAGAAAGGATAGTTCTCTGACTTTAGGGAAGCATGAAAAGACACACATCTGACAATGACAGATGATGCAGAATTCAGCCTTGCTCTAATTAGTCTTTTTATTTATTTTATTGAGGTGTAGTTGACGTATTATTATTGTTTTTCAATGTTCCACTTCTGGACATGATGTAACTGGCCCAACCCTGGAATGAAAATGTGAAAACATACTTTTGCTTTTTAATCTGATTTTTTAGACACTGATTTTCTCTTTGGTTTCAGAAAACCATCAACAGTCTCACAGAGAGAAACCCTGATGTAGGAATAAGAGAGAAGTACATGATTTTTGTATTTGAATCATGTTGCATCAACTCATTGTAGATTAAAAGTACCACCTTTTCTGTTTTCAAATGTTAGAAACTTCTAGAAATTCACCTCCCCTAGTGCACAGTGGAAACTTCTGGGGCTCTGTTTCTGTGTCACTTCTCAGTTCTTCTGGAAATCCAACATTGCACATTTCAACCAGCCCCACTGTTATAAAATGATGATTTTTATTTTTGGCTCTGGGGGATTTTGGACAAAAGATACCTGTTTTTGTTTTGTTTTTCTTATGAAACTGTAAATGCTTTAAAAGGCATTTATTCCTGATGTTTCTAAAGTCACTTCCATCCATTAGTTTTTCAGAATGCCCTTACTGTTACTTCTTCATGGTCTAGAGCAGCGGTTCTCAACCTGTGGGTCGCAACCCCTTTGGGGGCCGAATGACCCTTTCACAGGGGTCGCCTAAGACCATTGGAAGGCACATATATAATTACATATTGTTTTTTGATTAATCACTATGCTTTACTTATGTTCAATTTGTAACAATGAAAATACATCCTGCATATCAGATATTTACATTACGATTCATAACAGTAGCAAAATTACAGTTATGAAGTAGCAACAAAAATAATTTTATGGTTGGGGGGTCACCACAACATGAGGAGCTGTATTAAAGGGTTGCAGCATTAAGAAGGTTGAGAACCCCTGGTCTAGAAGAACACATGATTCGCCCAGTGTTTCACAGTGAGTTAGAGGAGAGTTAAGAGGGAATCATGAGTCTCTATGACAACTACTTTCATTTTTGAGTCCCCCTCTTGAGGTCCTTCATTACTTCATTATGCAACTTCTATGTCTGGAAGCCCTTTTTACAACTTCCAGACCATCACCTTTCCCTAAGAGTTTAAGAAGTTACAGTTTTCTTCTGGAAAACTATACAGACACAGTATGAAAAATTATCATATTTCTTTTGGAATGCTCCACATCTGTGTATTTTAAATGTTCTTGGAAAGCTGCGACATGCTCTAAAAGCATGAAGTCATCAGAATAATGATCAGTTTTCTTTTTGTTGCCTGCTTGGATAATAATAATAACTTCCTTAATTTCAAAATAGGAAAAATTCACTTGTATACTTGTAGGTCTCTCAAGTGCCTTCATTCCTCTGTTATCTCCCATGTGACTTTTTCATATTGCCCCCTGGCAGACTGCTGCCTCCTGGAGTGAGGTGTCTCAAAGGCTGATGTTTACTTAGTGTGCTGATATGCATTTTCGGTATGTACCACCTTACTTGAGAGAAGAGAGGAATAAAAATCTGTTGTCAGATTCTGAAATAATCATAGTTTTCGGGAAGTTGAGGGAGAAACACTGTCAGATCAGTTGTGTTCAAAGGTCATGTCAATCAGACAACCTGCTTCATGTTTCGCTTTAGTGTGGAGTGCTTTGATGTCCTATACAAACAGCCTGGATATTCAGTCTTTACTTCTTGAAGTATCGCTACCATTTGATGCAACAGAGTACAAGTTGTCCAAGTTGTAGTTTGGGCTTGTGTTTGATATCCCAATTATAAATAGCAAAAGGCATAATCAAATTGATTACAAAGAGGTAGTACAAGGTAGAGGTTTATACCACAGATTGAATTAGATCCCTTTTTTTTTTAAACTTATTTTATTATCTCCCCACTAAAGACTTCTCCCCCTTTTTAATTGGTATATTTATACCATTTACATTTAAATTAATACTTTAGGGTGTCAGTCAACCATTTTGTCATTTGTTTTCTTTTTGTTTCCTCTGTTTTTTATTTCTGTTTCTTTTTTCTTGTCTTACCATAGTTACTCGAACATTTTTTAGGATTCCACTTGATATGTGTGTAGTGTTGTCACGTGCTTGGTTTTGTATAGTTTTCTCAGTGGTTGCTGTTGGTATAACAATACACATGTGTGAATTATTACAATCTGCTGATATCAATGTTATGCTGCTTTGAGTGTAGCACAGACACCTTTCATTTAGGTCCCTTTGTCATCCCCACTATTGAAATATCATTGTCTTGAGTTTTAGATGGACTGAACGTTTGTGTCCCCCCATAGCTCATATGTGAAGTCCTGTCTCCCAGTGTGGCTATATGTGGAGAGAGAGACAGCGAGGAGGTAATTAATATTAAATGAGTTCATAAGGGTGGGGTTTTGCTCAGACAGGATTAGTGTCCTTATAAGAAGAGGCATGAGAGAGCTTTGTCTCTCTCCTTCCCTCTCCAGCACCTATCCCGCAGCCACCCATGTAAGCTTGCACCAAGAAAAGGCCATGTGAGGGCATAATAAGAAGGAGGCCATCTGCAAGCCAGAAAGAGAGTCTTTACCAGACAGTCTGCTGAAAACTTGATCCTGGACTCTCCAGCCTCCAGAAATGTGAGGATATAAATTTGTTTAAGCCACTTAGTCTATGGTATTTTGTTATGGCAGTCCAAGATGATCAGTAGAGATGGTGTTATAATTTTAGTTTCAAATTTCAAATAAGATTTAAAAAATTCAGCAGGAGAAATAGTCTGTTGTAGATTATTCTTGGCTAATAATTATTAGCCATATTTTGGTTCTTTCCATTGTTATGTTTTTTCTTCTTGATGTTCTAAGATTTTTTTTCTTTTATCATTTTCTTTCTGTTTAAAGAATTTCCTTTTACTATTCTTTAAGAGCAAGTCTGTTAAGTAACAAAGTTTCATAGTTTTTCCTTCATTGGAGAATATTTTTATTTTCCCTTCATTCCTGAAGAATAGTTTTGCAACATATGGAATTTACAGTTAACAGTTCTTTTCTTTCCGCACTTGGAAACTATTGTACCACTGCTCTTTGTCCTCCATGTTTCAGATGAGAAATCTCTGTAATTCAAATTGGCATTTCTGGCTTCTTTCAAGTTATTGTCTCTGCTTTTATTTTACAGAAGTTAAATTATAATGTGTCTTGGTATGGATTTATCCTACTTGAGGTTCTCTTAACTTTCTAAAATATGTAGATTTATGTCGTTCTCCAAATTTTGGAAATTTTCAGCCATTATTCTTCAAATGTGAGACTCTGATAGTATGAAATTGACTGTATTAGACATATCTGTGTTGAAATTCTGTTTAGGCCTCTTAGTAGCCAAATTATATAGACAGTCTGCTTCAGGTTTGTTTGTTTGTTTATATAAAATTAATATTTGACCCCTCTTGTTTTGATCAGCATCCCCCATTCTCCTGACCTTATATACATAGGCACATATTATTTTCTTTGGGAATCTGCTCTTTCTTCACTGTGTTTGGTGGGGTTCCCAACCATAATGTTACTGCTACCCTTTCTGTACTCCACAAAGACTGAATTTTGCTCACCCTCGGACATAAACTATGTGAGCCATTAGTATTATCTTGTTCATCCCCGTGCCTGGAACAATGCTTCATCCATGAGACTTTAATTATTATTTGTTGCATGTATAAGTAAATAATAAGTCAAATCCCAATAATATTTCTTCCCTAGTGTAGTGAAGGTGCCAAAATATTTAAAGATTTGTAGTTCAAGTGAGCAGCACACTCTGTGATGAGAAGCAGGAATTTATTGCATCAGCAATCTAATTTTTTGTCTCTTTATTGCTTGCTCTGTATTTCTCCCTCCTCCTCTGGGTGCATCTGTTTTTCTCTGCATGTTGTCATCTAAACTGTCTTAGTGTTTTTCTCCCTAAGTCTCTGAGTCTCCTAATTTCTCCTCTTTCTCCCCTATAGTCTCTTTTGCTCGTATCTGTTTTCATTCCTACTCCTGTACTTTATTCCTACTTACTTTCTAATTTTAATTTATCTTTTTTCTTCTTATCTGTCTTTCCAGTTACATCATATCTACTCTTTATCAGGTAATAACGAACGAGACCCTAACTTATCTTTATTTATGTTTTGTATTTATTCCATATTTATTTGCTGTCTCTTGGAATAAAGATTTATCTCTCTTTTTCTAATGGAAAGAAGAGTCATTGAACATGTTAAACTTAACATGTAATGTAAACTACACTATATAATCTATTTAAATATTACATATACTTAAGTTAAATAATAAAAACTAATATATTTATATAAGGGAGATATAACCTTTTACTCATTTCCAGCTCTTGATTAATGTTGCTTTTCTTGTGGATCAAAGGCTTTTAATAGGAAAACAAATTTGTGATCCATCTTGTAAACATGGGTTTCCGATGTCTCTTATTAAGCTGAAGCACAAACAATGACTGTGACAAACAGATCTGATGACAGTCGTGTTGATGAATCTCCATATGCCTGAGCATCTGGTTTTAGGAAACTGAAAAGGAAACAGTTCTAGCTCAGCATCTAAGGTGTTCATTGACTGGTGAGTACTGACCATGCATGTTAGTCAGTCAGGATCGTCCCGTGAAAGAGCGCATCGTGACCATGACCAGTCATCTGGCTGTGCTGACAGATCTATTCTCTGGGTAGAGAACAGCGCACTCCCCCGACCTCAATTCTCCCCCTGCCTTTGGATGGCTACAGATCCTGACCCCACTGGATTGGAAAGAGGGATGTAACAGTCCCTGTGGTTTCTGCCTGAGGGATGGCAGGTAACGTGGCTTTGCTCACACCTCCCAGGCCCTGTCACCACAGCCCTAGATGACCCCATTAGCCATTTCCCCTCTCTTTGCCTTTTCTCCCCTCTGCTGAATTATCCCATGTGCTTAGTGTTCTTTCCCTCTTCTCTACATCACAGCCCAAGAGGAAGATTATTTTTTCTTGTTGTGAAGCAATACAACAATCTCTCCCAAGAAGATTTTTCAACTTGAACCTTGGCTTACATTGCGAATGAACAGATCTGTTCCCTGGGGTCCTACAATTCTAGATGATCTCAATTTCTGCTCCTACCTCCACCCCATGTCTTTGACATATGTGCTCAGGGCTCGCAAACATTTAACTAGACAGCTTACTTGAGTATTTTCCTCATCCTTAGATTACCCGATATTGACAGTGAACAAGATCTTTCACTACTTATGTGGCATTTTGTTAGTGTACAGATAGAGTTAATAAATTTACATCTATTAGATAATGATTTATCAGCCTAATTTGCCCCCAACCCATCAACTTTTTTGTTGTTGTTATTACTGTTGTTGATAAAGCCTAATACTTGCAGGGATAAGGTATTTTTTCCAAAGTTGGGTTCTCCTGGGACAGTTTGCAAAACTGGATTCACAGACTGCAAATGAGCTTTATTTCCTTCCACAATGAGGAAGAAAAGCAGAGATATCCAGCATTAAACAATAATTCTATTCCACAATACTTGTGTGTGAGTTATAGACGATCTATTACCATGATTGTTCAATTAACGAAGCCAATTAATACACACTGTGCCTTGTAGTAGCAGCAGCAGAAATGAAATGAGCCTTTTGGGAGATGTTTATGAGTTCTGTCCGTTTCAGCAAAAAGAGTTGACTGATAAGGGTAGCTGCTTGTGGGAAAGAGTTTGCAGCCAAATAGGACTGAACCGTAAGGACAAACAGAAGATGTCCTTTCATTTTCTCGGTGCTTGGAGTATGATGTAATGTTATCACTTACTCTCTACCAGTAAAGTCTAAGCTATAGTCAAACTGTCAGAGGCCTGCCACAGCAGCAGGCCGGGGTTGACTCTGCAGAAGGCTCGTAGTCATTGATCTCTCAGAGGTCTCCCTGATCAGAGTGGACACCTTGTGTGGCCTTTATTTCTTATGTTAGGCTTGTAAATACAATGAGATGGCTCACAGGGTCTCTTGTGTAACCCAGACTTCATCGGTCCTGTTTTTGGTGGAACCAACAAAGAGGTTTGTGAAAAAATTGTATTTATTTGACTATTAAAAGAATACTCCCAGAACAATATATAAATCAAAAGCCCAAGAAATTTACCATGCATAATGATTGTGAAGCCGATTTCTATTTTTACCAAAGCGAGGCATAAGATTTTGTATGTGCTCTGCTGGGTTTTTTTTGGCAGGAGATAGGGATGTAGAGAGAGCCTTGAGGGAAAAGTGTTGCTCAATAGTTGTAAAATTATTTGCTAACATAGCTGTTCTAATTTATTTCACTCATATCCACGGATTGGAGCTTAAGAAATCAGCCAGGTCAGTGCCGGAAGAGACTGGACTTAGAAACATTGGAGGCAGTTAGATATCTTGAAGTTTTGAAGGCAGAGAAAGGGCGAAATTATATATTTATATTAATAAACATTTTATGTATGTTATATATAATAAATATGTCTATATAAATATTTCTATATTAATCGTCGTCGTCGTCGTCGGCAGCCGTCCGTCTCGAGAGACGATGGTGTAGCTTCTTAAGAGTCTATCTGCACCGCCGAGAATGGCTGTGCAGTCCGACTCGGGAGTGACACGGTATCTGTCTCCTCCCGTGTTGAATCGACATCTTGCGATGACGCTGGAGTGTCCTCTCCAGTGAAGCTGAAGCTACAGAGCCTGGGCAGGGTGATATGGAGGGTCTGCTGTTGCCCATGCAGCAGACCCCCCCTCTCTTCGCAGCTGAAGGGTCCAAGGGAAAGACGGAGTCAATACAGCTTGGCTTCAGGTGCGCCGCAGGAGTTGCCGGTGTTGACTACAACGTCAAACCGCCTTAGGGACTCCAGCTCCGGATTTTCTGTCGGGGTTTACTCCCTTAGCCTTTCCCCTGAAGAGGTATGCCGCAAGGCAGCGGAGGTTTTTTGGAGTCAGAGTTTTCCTTCTCTGATGTACCCTGACTGGAAGATCGAACCAGCGACACTTAGCTCGCAGGCCGACGCTCAATCCACTGAGCTAAACCAGCCAGGGCAACTATAATATGTATGACACACATAATATTGTTTGTTAAATATAATTGAAAAATAAAAAATTATAGAAGTTTACCAGAATGAATTAACAAAGAGGACCCAACTATATGTCACCTGGAAGAAATTTATTTCAAATATGATGATATAGATAGTTTAGCAGTAAGAGAATGGAAAAAAAATTTCATGGAAATATTAATCAGAAGAAAGCTGGAGTGGCTATATTAATATCAAGTACGCTAAAGTAATTGCCAGGCACAAAAAAGGCTATTATACGATGATAAAAGGTCAATTCACTTTTTTTTCCAAGTATACAGACCATATCATGGGGGTCAAAAAAGGAATCTTAATAAGATTCCTTTATTAAGATTCCTTCTATATTAATATGTCTGTACATATACACACATACTATGAGAAACGTAGATATGATGGGTATACAGGCAATACAAAAACATTCTCTCTAGGAAGCCTAAAAACTTGGACCCTGTAGGGAGCTACTCTTACCCTCTCCCTC